>NC_139512.1:185860097-187060097 GCF_947247035.1 Vipera ursinii
AAAAGCGCTGGAGCAGTGAAACTACGTTTATATCATTGGCGTTTTTGCGCTCCGCTCATGGAGCATGTCACCGGTCTGTTCTTTTCTGCCGGCCGTATTTTCTCGAGCTGCCGCACTCGTTTTTGTAGGCTGCGATTGTCTGACTGCTGTCTGAGGGTGATCGCTATCCGTTCTATCAGTCATAGCCATTGCTCTTGTCATTGCAAGTGTTCTCATACAGAAGGATCTTAATGGTTGCTCTTCCTCTTTCTCACGTTCTGTGGTGTGGGGTCATTGTGTAATTATGCAATCCTGATCCTGGTTTGGCAATATGCCCTGTAAGTGTTTACATTGTCTGCGTTCATGTTGTCCGTGCCATTCCTTTTTCCAATCCTAAGGGCTTGGTATGCAGGGGGGAGGTCTATATGACAGTTGATTGAGAGGTGGTCGGAATACCAGGCTTCTTTGAACAATCGTCCACCTTTGGTGTTGTCACGGGTGATCGCCTTAACCCCCGCCAGATCAAAGGTGTGATTGTATGTGGCCATGTGTGCCCACACCTGTGAATGTTGTTCCTGTCTTCTGATTGCAAGCTTGTGTTCGTGTATGCTAGTCCTCAGCCATTTGGCAGTCTCCCCAATATAATTATAGTGGCTGTTCTCACATGCCATCTTATATATGACTCAGTACTTCTCTTCATTGGGCAGCGGATATTTTGGGCGCATGAGATGAGCACGCAAGTTCTGATCAGGTTTATGGGCAACACTGACTTTATAGGGGGCCAGTATGCGTGCCGTGGCCTTAGATACACCATGAATGTAAGGCAGTGTTATCCGTGCCATCGAGATGTTTTCATATTGGTTATAGACAGGCTCACATGGTTTGCTATATCACCTGATGAAATTTGGTGGATAGCCATTGCTTCTGCAGGCACAGTAAAGATGGCACCTTTCCTCCTTTTTCACCTTGTGCATGCTGCAGTGCGTATCCACTTGCTTAAAAAGGGTTCTAATACAGCTAACTGTCATAGTTCCGATGAATGAGACAAATCAAACAAATTGCAGGCATACTATTTATCTAAAAAGTCTTAGTAATGAAACGAAACATCGGCACTCATGGAGGGATGCCAGAATCTGAAATCTCCTTCCCCCAAACCCATCATAACACACATACAATCCCCGCCCTTATCTACAGTTGCAAGAAAAAGTATGTGAACCCTTTGGGATTACGTGGAGTTTTGCATGAATTGGCCATAAAATGCGCTCTAAACGTCATGTAAGTCACAATAATAGAAAAACACAGTTGGCTTAAAATAATACTACACAAACATTAGCTGTTGTCATGTTTTAATTGAACATAAGATGGAAACATTCACAGTGCAGGGTGGAAAAAGTATGTGAACCTTTGAACTTAATAACTGGTTGACCCTCCTTTGGCAGCAATAACCTTACAAATGGAAAGGCAGTTTCCAAAGCCTTCCTCCCTCACGGAGGGAACCCTGAGTAATCTGGGGGACGGGGCGCTGGCCGGGCTGGGCCTTGTGGTGAAAAAATAAGACATCACCTGAAAACAAGCCCTAATGGATCTTTTGGACCAAAAGTAAATATAAGGCCCGGGCTTATTTTGGGGGAAACACGGTAGCTAAGCAAACAACATAAATCATACTAGGATACTAAAAAAATCCCAATATAAATTGTAAGATACAAGCAGCAAAGTTATAGTCATAAGAAGATAAGGATAGGTAATAGGAAAGATAAGGAGTATCATAGTAATACATCTTTACTAAGTATTTTGTCAGTGTTGTAGGAATTAGTTGTTAAACAGAGTGATGGCATGGGGAAAAATTGTTCTTATGATTAGATGTTCTTGTGTGCAATGCCCAATAATATCAACCTTATTAACTCTCAAGGCTTTTTTCCACTATGTATTCTAAATGGACTGTGATTAGTGTGTGTGTGTGTGTGTGTGTGTGTGTGTGTGTATTTTTTCATTTTAACCATTGCCTACCCACTGCAGGATAAAGGCCTCTGGCACATGTTTCCAACCCATACAGTCCTGAGCTTTCTTTTACCAATTGGGTCCTCAAAACTTGCTGATATTGTTGATCCATCTTGTTTTAGAGCTCTTATTATATAAGGTATATTATATTCTATAATATCTCAAGATTTAAAATGGACATCTAACATCAAAAATGTCATCAGAAAAGCACAACAAAGAATGTTCTTCCTGTGCCAACTCAGAAAACTTAAACTGCCCAGGGAACTGCTGATACAATTCTACAAAGGAATTATTGAGTCCGTTATTTGCACCTCTATAACTGTCTGGTTTAGCACTGCAACCAAGAAAGACAGGTATGGACTTCAATGAATACTTAGAACTGCAGAAAAAGCAATTGCTACCAGCCTGCTTTCCATTGAGGACCTGTATACTTCATGAGCAAGAAAGAGAGCTGTGAAAATATCTACAGACCCCTCTCCTCCTGGAATAAACTATTTCAACTTCTTCCCTCATGATGATGCTATATTCCTGCCAATTTAGTATCATTTGCAAATTTGATGAGTTCCCCTTCTATTCCCTCATCTAAATCATTTATGAAGATATTGAAAAGTATTGGGCCTAAGCAGGGCTTTTTTTCTCATAGAACGCTCAGAACGGCTTTCCGGCACTTTTTTTTTTGCAAAAAAAAGCTCCCTCTGAAAGCCTATTGCTAGGCAATCTTGGCCCTTTTTTAATTACTCGTGGACTTCAACTCCCAGAAATCCTGCGCCAGCCATGCTGAGGGGAAAGGGAGAGGTTTTCAAGCTGAGCCATGCTGGCTCAGGAATTCTGGGAATTGAAGTCCTTGAGTCATAAAAGACACTGCACTAGAAGAGGACATTAAAATTATTTACAGGATTACTTCTTTAGGAACTAAACTTTGAGAATGTAAAACAGCTAATTCAAAAAAGCCAACAGGAAAGAACCTCACATTTTTCATCTGCTTCTGTCTTAGATAAATTAATAATCTATTTTCTATGTTAACATCTCTGCAACAGTATAACAAAGTTTTGGATGATGGAATTATTTTTTATCTAAGGATAACTAATGATAACAGCTCTTAAATCTGTTATTTTGTTTTATTTTTTGCACAAAAAATTATATAATTTGCATTTGCATTCATTTAAAAATAGAATATGTTGTTAAAATGTATTGGTGTTGAAATAATTAGTGCACACATATACCTAAAACCAGTTTATTGAATTTGGCAATTGTACTAAAAAATCTCATTGTCAGCCAATATAATTTATTTAATTTGAAATCAAGTTAAAAATTGATTTAAATTATTTTATTAAAAGAAATTAATGGCAATTCTTTTATAAGAGGTTGCCTCAAACAAAATGAGTTTGACATGCCTGCTCTAGATAGTTGAATGCTCCAAAATAAATTCTAGACCATGCAGCCTACCAAGCACCTTTGGACAGAGCACAGACTTTTTTTTAAAGTAATAAAATCACCACCACTGCCCTGAAAGTCATGTTGCCTAGTGCCTCCATGGCTTACCATGACCACGAACTCCAACACTGTAGATACTCCTCTAGTCACCAAATCATTGATTAGCCCACCAGCATTCCTTTGCAGACCACAAAGATTTTTAATTTATCAGTGTGGGCCTTTCCCTCCTACAAGTTGCAGAGACCTCTTCTAGATTTTCCTCTTGCCTTTCTTTCCGAGTTAACTCCTTGGTCTGTCATTGAGCAAAATTGGCTTTGTTGGGAAGCATATTATCATTTGATGTATATTTAACATATATTCTACCTTTATTTACCAATTATATAATATTTGGAGCAAATCCACATGGCAAGGTTTGGGGCAGCTTACAATATTTTTAAAATCATAAGATTAAAACATAAAAGCAGGGCTTTTTTTCTGCATCACCTGGCTTGCACCGCCTCCACTGTCCGCACCGCACAGCCCCGCCGTATAGAGCGGGCCCCGCTGCTCCCACAGCACCAGCCATGCCGGCTCCAGCCCCAGGGGGCAGCCTGCCACCAACACCCCTTGCACCCGTGACTGCAGCAGCGCCCCCCCACCTCCTGCACTTGCCAAGATGAGAGTTCCGGCACCTTTTTTTTTTTTTTGAAAAAAAGCACTGGGCCTAAGACGGAACCTTGTGGTACTCCACTGCTTACTTCCCTCCATGTAGATGTAGTATCATTAAGGACTACTTGTTGAGTATGGTTTGTCAGCCAGTTAGAAATCCATCTGGTGGTGATGCTATCTATCCCTTCTATGTAGAGTAAGAACCTTCTATGTAACATTTTTTTCAAATATTTAAAACATGCTGTTATTTTTTCCCTATTCTAAATATATCTAGTGTCTTCAGTTTTCATAGGATGTGATTTTTAATTTCCTAACTATTATGGCTCTTCCAATTTCTTTGAATCCTTCCAATTTCTTTGAATCCTCTGAGAAGTACAGTACTCAGACACAGTATTTGAAATGAGATCTGAGCAAAACCAAATAAAAGGAACTATTGCCATGATTTGCTAATGTTGATGCAAAAAAATAATGCAAATCCTTTCTTTGCCACCATTTCTCACTTCTGGGTCATACACAATTTGTAATCAATGATTATTTCATGATCTTTTCCACAAATGTTATTAAGAATATATGCATTACACTCCCATCCCCAACCTTGTATTGACGTATTTGATTTTAGCAAGGAACTATTTTATCTGTGTAAAATTCCAGCCAGTTTCTCCTGTGGGGTTATTTTCATTTGTTTCTCCTTATTCTAGGTATTAGTTATCCGCTGAATTTTCTATTATCTACACATCCGATAAGCATTCCCTTCATGTATTTATCCAAAGTATTAAGAAAAACATTAATTACAGGATTTAGGATTGATAACTGCAGTGCTCCGTTGAAAATAATTATCCAATGAGAAATTGGATATAAGTTTCAAGCCATCCAGCCCATAGATGGCTAATTAGCTTGCCACATAGGTACCTTGCCAAATGCGTAGCTGAAATCAGGCATTGGCTCCAGCTTTCATATAATGAACTACAAATTTTACCTCATTAAAAAGAAATAAAATCATTCCACCAAGGTGTCAAATGGATCTAAAGTTTCCTTTATTTATATTTTTTCCTTTTTTTGAAGATAGAGGGGAATATTTGCCTTTTAGGCATCTGGAACTTCAACAGTTTTCAGAATTTTGTATACCTAGAAGTGCTGTCACTAAGTGATAAGGTTATAAAGCATGATATCATGTGATCATAGGAATGGCAGTTCAGGCAGCCCTGATTGTAATTCCAAACATGCAAATTCGAAAGCGAAAGGATCCCAGGTAAAGAGTGTGGATGTACCACAAGGAAGGTGGGGGAGGCCCTAGAAGGCCCAGTGCACATCACATATGAGTTGAGGAAGAGGTGCTGTAATGTGATACAAGCTCAGAAAGGCCAGGAAAAGAAAGTGCAATGTGGGTGAATGCAGGGAAAGAGGCTATGGAGTGTGCGCAATGCAGGGAAAGAGTGTGGAGTGTGGGAGCAGAGGAAAGCTGAGGAAAGATAATGTGGAATGTATGTCTGTGTGCAAGTGAGCAATGGGAAGTTGGGGAAAGAGGATGTGGGATATGTGAAAGTGCAGGGCACCCAGGGAAAGAGGCCATGTGGTGCATGCATGTATGTGAGCACAGGGAGGCCAGAGAAAGAGGGTGTAGTTGTGCGTGTGTGTGCAGAGAGACTGAGGAAAGAGGGCATATAAGGTATGTGAATGTGAAAGCAAGGAGGCTGGGAAAAGAGTCTTGTGGGTTATGTGTGAATGCAGGGAGGCCAGAGAACGAGGGCATGGGGTGCTTGTTTGTAATCTGGTTACATGTTACATGTATTCTAGTAGTTTAATGTGCATTTCTTTTATGTAGCTTTCCAGTGATGAAGCTGTTCAGAAAGTTCTTGATGAAGAAAAAGCTATTAAAGAAAAGACACTATATTCATCTAAATCTCAAAACAGAGAATCTAAAACAGAAGAATGTAGATATCATAAAGAGGTAATTTGAACAACCTGTTGGATTAAAAAAACATAGGGTTGAATAAAAAAACCCAGGGAAATTGTTTTATTTCTTTATTTACTTGGTTTCTGTGCTGATGCAGTCGTAAATGAAGCTAAGTAATAACTGATTAAACTCAGCTTAAAACAAAATACATAAGA
Source organism: Vipera ursinii (assembly GCF_947247035.1). Taxonomy (NCBI): domain Eukaryota; kingdom Metazoa; phylum Chordata; class Lepidosauria; order Squamata; family Viperidae; genus Vipera; species Vipera ursinii. The sequence goes on from NC_139512.1 coordinate 185,866,266, forward strand.
AATATAAAGGTAGTCCTTGATTTACAACAATAGTCGAGCCCAGAATTACGATTTTAAGTTTGGCAATCATTGAGCAAAGCACCCATGTGATCATCTTGTTGAACGACAACAATCCCCGCTCTCCTGCTTGTCATTAAGCAGACCCTGGGAACCCCTAGGAGGCCTCCCTAGCTTACATAAGGCCTGCCTTGAGCTTCCCAGGGCCACCTCTATCCTCTGAGGCACCCCATGCTCTGTTTCCTGTTCTGTTGGATTCCACAACCTGGGTTCTTCTCCCCCCACATCACATCTCAGTCCACTTACCTTTACTAAAGATTACCTTTGAGAAAGAGAAGAAGCCAATGCACTATTTGGAAATTCTTGGATTGAGAGAATTGTAAACATTTCCAGGATGGTACCATGGGTCCTCTGTATAGAAAGGCCATAGGGCAGATGGGCCAGTTTTACCCAAAGTAATCTTTTGAAAAAGTAAGTGAAGTGAGGCATGATGCGGAAAGCAGGTCTGAGGACTGTGGGGACCCAGCCATGTGAAAGATAGGCCCAAGGAGGGGACAGGGAAAGATGAATGGGGGGTGCTGTAGCATCACTGTGTCAATCATTAGGGTGAGTGGATTGCCAAGTGTCCAAATTTTGTTCATGTGATATTGGGGGCATTGCAGCAGCTATAACTTCAGATACAGGTCATAAGTCTTTTCGTTCAGCATGACTGTAATTTTGAATGGTCACTGAATGAGTGATTATAAGTCAAAGACTACTTATAAATCAAAGCAATCTTCAGGTTATGACCACAGTGTCTCCACTGTCACATTATCATAATTTGGGCACTTGGCAACCAGTTTGTAATTACAATGCTGCAGTGTCCTGAAGTCATATGCATTTGAAGCCATTTGCAATCTTTCCTGCTTGGCTTCCCATAACCAAAATCTCAAAAAACCTGCATCACTTTTTCACATGCTCTTTCACTCAAGGCACTTGCTCATCTTCACATTCCATAGCACCTGCTTATGACACCCACCTGCAGTAACTGTGCACCTATCTGCACACCTGCCTGTACTCTATAATGCCTGCCTATGGTACCCATTCACTCATCTGTGCTCCTTAGCGCCTGCCTGCACTCAACTACTTGTCCATATTCCATACTGCTTGGTTGCAGCACACACTAAGCTGCTCATTTTCTGTAACATCTCCCTGTGGCATTTGCCTTCCCATCGCTCTCACCTGCAGCTTTCACCCATTGGCCTGCTTATCTGAGACTCCCACTTCTTCCCAATTAATAACTGTCAAAAAGCAATACAGTCATGTGATATCACATTTTACAATCACATTGCTTTTTAACAGGAATTATTATCAATAATGAATTCATTATCTATAATGAATCCCAAAGATATCTAGGTCCTAATCCATAAAGGGTTTTAAGGATGACGGCTAACATTTTGAATTACTCAAATATTTTGTATGTAATTTAATATTTTGTATTTTATTATTTAGGGAAGAGGTGACTCTGAAATAAAAGACAAAAGTACAGTTCAGGATCAAAAAATTAAAGAAGAATTGAAAGAGGAAGAAAGCAAGCAAAGAGAAAATGAAAAATATAAAGATTATGAAAATCATCCCAATAATTTTGATAAAACTGTTAATGGAAGTGAAAAATATGAAAAAGAGAGAATGAAGAATAGATTGTCCAAATCAGGAAGAGAGTCAGAGAAAATTAGAGACAAAGAAAAAGGAGAAGGAGAAGGAGAAAAAGAAGAATGTGATAAAGAAAGAGACAAGGAAAGGAAACAATATGAGGGAGGAAGAGAAAAAGACAGATTACGAGAAAAAGATAAACCTAGAGACAGGGATAAAGATTATGAGAAAGTCCGAGACAGGGGCAAAGAAAAAGACAAACGGAGGGAAAGAGGTAAAGATATAGAAACGACACGAGAAGAAAGAAAAGACAAAACAGACAAAAAGGTAATGTGTACAGTAATTGTTAATGATAATTGGAATTAACACGTTTTAAGCATATCCATATAAAAATGCATGTATCTAAGAGTCACTTTAAGTGAGATGGGCAGTGGAGAAATTTAATAAATAATTACTCAAAAATTTAACATCACCAAGTTATTTAAAGTATGAACTGCAGTCATAGCTATGGATGCATTTCTAAATATTAATTTTAATATTGCAAATTCTATGGCAATTCTTTTGAAAGGCAAAACATTTTTTCTTATAAAAGACATGATTCAATCATTCTCTTAGATTTAAATACATTCAGAACTTTCATTCTTTATCTCATGTAAATAGTAAATATAAAAGCCTTTTAAAATAACTAGTATTTTACTTTTTAAACATAGCAATATTATGACACCTAGTACATCAAATAAACAATGAAAGCTCTGAAACTACTTAAATCTAAGAGAATGATGCAATCAAGTTAGTTGGTGGTTCTCATTGATTTCACTGGGAGATTTCTAAATTGCTCCAGATGAAAATAATGGTTTATTTGGTTAATGTGAGTTAATTGAGTATGGTCTTACAGGTAGTGCTCAACTTACAGCAGCTCATTTAGTGACTGTTCGAAATTGCAACAGCACTGAAAAAAGAGACTTACAACCATTTTTCACATTTATGAGTGTTGCAACATCCTCATGGTGATGGGATTTACATTCAGATATTTGACAACTCACATTTATAATGCAGTGTCCCAAGGTCATGTGATCCCTTTTTGTGAACTTTTGACAAGCAGAGTCAATGGGGAAGCCAAGATTCACTTAACAAATGTGTTATAAATTTAAGAACTACAGTAATTTACTTAATAAATATGATGAGAAAGTCATAAAATGGGGCAAAACTCACAACAAATTTCTCACTTAGCAACATAAATTTTTGGCTCAATTGTTGTAAGTTGAGGACTACCTATATTAATTTGTAACAAATTAATGTGTGACAACTTTGAAGACATGAGCTCAGATTACTATATAACCATTTCAGCTCTGATATGAAATATAGTCATTGACTATCAGTGAAATTTCTATGACCATCAAGAATTGGTTAAATTAATCTATGAACTAACTTATATAAGTCTGAAATCCATTCTGTTCATTAATAATGGAGTTTCTTGATTCAGACTTTGAGAGCAGAATTGCATGTATGTAGTATTGCTTATTGGTGAGGATTATTTGTCACAGAAAACTAAAGAGATAATACAGATAGTCCTCAACTTATGAGTATTAGTTCAATAACTGTTCAAAGTTATGATGGTGCTAAATGGTGGTTATGGCCATAGTTCTTGGAGTTCTGGCCTCCCAGGCACCTCCTTGGACATCTGATCACAGTCTGGGAGCTTGGCAACTGGCTTGCACTTACAAACAACTTGCAGTACCCCATGATCTTATGATTGCCACATGCAACTTTTCCTGTCAGATTCCCAGGAAAGTCAGTGGAAAAGCTGGCAGGGAAAGTTGCAAGTCACTGGGGCAAGTCTCCCCTACCTGTGCACCTTCTCCTGCCCTTCTGCACTTAAACTGCACTGGCTACTTTGTGTACTCCCACATACCCTCCCTGAGTCTTGCCAATACGACTGCATTGCTTAACAGAATGTCCAGTCTCAATTGCCATCATGAGTTGAGGACTACTTTTTCAGCCTGTTAATGATTCTAGATATTTTTTAAAAAATATTCTCTCCTTAGCCCACAGGATCTGAAGAGAATGTTGCTAAAAAACTGGCAGAAAAGTCTATAAAAGATCAAGCTGAATTAGATAAAGAAGTAAGTAACAGAAAATATTAATTTTACAGGTTACTGGTATATTACATGTTACGCTCCAAAGACAGCTGACAAAAAGCATGTGTGGCTTATAGTTTGAAACATGTAACTGTTAAAATACTAAAATGCAAAGATTGGTTATGAAGTTACTCGTGTCATTGCCAGTATAACTGCAAATACTTGCTAAACAATGCAGTTGCTGAATGAGAAATCTCCGTAACATAAAATTAGAGGTTTATTGTTTTTTTATGTAGGAATCTGCTCTCTCTTTTCTTTTTTCTTTTTTTTTATTAAAATGTTTTGTAAAAATTACAATATATTCCCCAAAACCAACCCCCCCAACCCCCCCTCCCTCCCCCACTTCCCAAAGCTGAACACAGGGTTACAAATATAATAATCATAATCTAACTAACATTAACCAACTATTGACTCAGCCTTCCATCCTTCCGAGGTAGGTAAAATGAGGACCCAAATTGTTGGGGGCAATTAAGCTGACTTTGTAATAATGCCGCTTGGGGGGTGTGTGAAAGCCCTAATAAGCAGGCATATACATAGAATGAAGGCTACTGCTAAGCTTGTAAGCCGCCCTGAGTCTTCGGAGAAGGGCGGGATATAAATGGAATTAAAATAAAATAAATAAATATAAATAACCAAGTTCATAGTGCGCTTTAACTCCCCTTTAACGTAAATACAAACAAAAGTGAACATAATAATAATAAAAACATAAACAAATTAATATCCAAGTTATTAAACAATACTAATACTAAAAATAATAATAATACCATATAATTAAAACTAATAAAAATTCCGCTATAATAAACTATTAATAATAATAACAATCTAAAATTTACCCATAAGCTAAATGGAACTTTTTAGTCCCATATTTATTCTGAATATAATTTATCCATCTTCTCCAGACCGAAATTTATCTTTCTTGTGAATGATCCTTCAGATAAGCAGAAATCTTAACCATTTCTGCTAAATTTGACACTTTAAACGTCCATTCTTCTATAGTAGGCAAACTATCCTTCTTCCAATATTGCCCTACCAATAATCTTGCAGCTGTTATCAAGTTCAACATCAAGTTAGTGTCAAACTCAATTTCATTGAGGGCCACATCAGCATTGCGGTTGCCCTCGGGGCTGGGTGGGTATGGCCAGGGTGGGCGTGGCCTACTGGGTGGGCGTGGCTAGAGTGCATATGGCCTAATGGGTGGGCATGGCCAACTACATTGTTTGCATTAAGGGTGCCTATGGGGGCCTGGGCAGGAGTGGGACAAATCTGGGGGTCTCTGGCAGAAGGAGGGTCTCTGGGCCAGGGCCAAGGCAGTGGGGGCCATTCCCTCACTGTTTCCAGGGTGGCTTTGCGGGCCACATGAAACCACTTCGCGGGCCAGATCCGGCCCCCGGGCCTTGTATTTGACATGTCTGATCTATAATAATACCCAATAAAATTAGTTGTGGGGTAAACTTTATCTTTCTCTTAAAAATCTTTTGAATGTTCCACCAAATTTTAATCCAAAAAGCTTTTATATTTCTACAAGTCCACCAGATATGAAAATAAATGGCATCCAAACTGCCACATCTCCAACATTTGGGCTGTAAATTAGGATACATGCAAGACAACTTTTTAGGATCCAAATGCCATCTATAAAACATTTTATAAAAATTTTCTCTTAAATTTTGGGCCTGGGTAAATTTAACATTTTTAACCCATATATCCAATGGGATTGGTTCATGAATATTTTGAGCCCACTTTACCATACAATCTTTAACTAATTCCATTTCCGAATCCAATTCTATTAAAGCATTGTAAATTCTCTATATGTGCTCGATTTTGATCTTTGATCTGTTTTACCAAATTTTCGTCCAGTAGTGTAATGCCAACCTTCTGATCTAACTTAGCTTGCAATTAAGTATACTGGAACCAGGACTGTACAATATTTTCTTGTTTTAACTCAACTAACAACTTTAATTGTCAATCATTCCCTACCAATCTAAGTAATTCCTTATAAGAAATCATATCCAAACTCACACCCATAGATACACCCTCTATCGCATGTCCAGGAATCCCCCAAATTGGTATTTTATAATTTAATTTATAATAATACTTTTTCCAGACACGCAATAAAGCACTTCTTAAAATATGAGATTTAAAAGCCTTGTCAACTTTTTTTGTCATAAATTAAATATGCATGCCACCCATATAATAAGTCCCATCCCTCAAGATAAAGTGTTCTTTTATTTGTTAAATTAAGCCAATCACTAACCAATGTTAAAACTATCGCATCATAATATAATTTCAAGTTAGGCACCTTAAGTCCTCCTCTTTCCCGTGCGTCTTATAGAATCTTAAGTTTAACTCTTGGTTTTTTCCCCGCCCAGATAAATTTATTAATACCCTTCTGCCATTCATCCGGATTAGCATCTTTTTTCAATATAGGTATCATTTGAATTCTGCCAACCTAGCAGTTCGAAAGCACGTAAAAATGCAAGTAGAAAAATAGGGACCACTACGGTGGGAAGGTAACAGTGTTCCGTGCGCCTTTGGCGTCTAGTCATGCCGGCCACATGACCACGGAGACGTCCTCAGACAAGTGCTGGCTCTTCGGCTTTGTAACGGAGATGAGCACCGACCCCTAGAGTCGGAAACGACTAGCACGCATGTGCGGGGGATCCTTTACCTTTACCTATCATTTGAAACAAAAAGAGAAACTTTGGTAAAACATTCATTTTAACAGCTGCAATTTTCCCCAGCAAAGATAATTGTAGTTTTTTCCAATTATTTAAATCCTTTTGTACTTTTAGCCATAATGTCTCATAATTATTCTTATATAATTTCACATTAGAGGCTGTAATATATACTCCCAAATATTTAACCTTTTTCACTATTTCATAACCTGTCAATTTTACTAGCATTTCCTTTTCATTCATGGTCATATTTTTAGATAATATTTTAGTCTTATTATTATTTACCTTAAAACCAGAAACTTTCCCATATTGAGTTATAATATCCATCAAGTCTATAACCGATTGAATCGGTTGAGATATTGTGACAACCAAGTCATCCGCAAAGGCTCTTAACCTATAATCATTCTGTTTTATTTTTATTCCCTTTATTATAGTTGATTCACGAATTTTAATCAATAAAATCTCCAATGTTAAAACATACAACAATGGTGATAGGGGACATCCCTGTCTTGTGCCTTTTTCAATTTTAAATGCCTCTGTTAATCCCCGATTAATTATAATTTGTGCCAATTGTTGTTGATATATAGCCCTAACAGAATGTAAAAATTTATGCCCAAAATTCATTTTATCAACAACTTTCAATAAAAATTGCCAATTCAACTGATCAAAAGCTTTTTCAGCATCCAAAAATATCAATGCCACGGGTACTTGGTTGTTCTTATCCAAATACTCAATTAAATTACATTATATTTCATATATCTTCCAGTTATAAATCCAGACTAATCACTATGAATCATTTGCTTCAAAACTTGCATTAATCTATTTGCCAATATTTTTGAAAAAATCTTATAATATGTATTCAAAAGCGATATAGGTCTATAATTCTTAGGCTGGGTAAGGTCTTGGTCCTCTTTTGGAATCAGTGATATAAAAGGTCTTCTCCAAGACGGAGGCACTTCTCCTCCAATCTGGATATTATTAAACAATTCCTTTAATGGTTCTATCATCTCTGCAAATAATATTTTATAATAAATTGCTGATAATCCATCCGTACCAGGAGCGTTACCCACTTTTAACTGCTTAATTGCTAAAATAATTTTCTCAGAGGTAATTAAACAATTCATCTCCTTCCGTTGTTCATTTGAAAGTCTAGGAAAATGTGCTTCCTGTAATTATTTATCTATTCCACTTTTCACGGAATTCCAGGACAGGTGGCCAGCTTGTATATTTTCACTAGCATATAACTTTGTATAAAAATTTAAAAGACTCTTTTTAATCAACTTTTGTTGATATACCTCTTTACCTTTATTTTCTGTATAATACGTAATTTCTGTTTCTTCCTTAATTTATAAGCCAACCACGTACCAGGCTTGTTTGCATTACAAAACGTATTATGCTTCACATAACGCAAATTAGTTGCAACCTGATCAGCCATTAACATATTAAATTGCTCTTTCAACAAATTTATAGAAACCCTTAATCTCTTATCTGATGGGTTCAAAACAAAAGCTTTCTCCTTCAATTTAATCTCTTCTTCAAGCTCTTTACGTTTTTGCATCTGCTTACTCCTATATCTATTATTCATATGAATCAAAACCCCTCTCATATAAGCTTTACTAGCATCCCAAACTATTTCCATTGATGTACCTTTATGCATATTCAAAGCAAAAAATTCTTTCAAATGTTCTCTACATTTCTGCGAAAGCACCTCATATTTAAATAAATTTTCATTCATTGTCCAAGATCTTCTATTCCCATCTTCAGCAAATAACTCCATCCATACAGGGCTATGTTCTAGGAAAAATCTTAACATGACATACAAAGCCCTACATGGCATGGGTCCGGACTACCTACGGGAGCACCTTCTGCCAACGTCAACACCCCTCCGTCCTGTGCGCTCCCACAGAGAGGGCCTCCTCAGGGTGCCACCGCTCAAGGAATGTCGGCTGGTGGCCCCCAGTGGGAGGGCATTCTCAGTGGGTGCGCCAACCCTCTGGAACTGCTTGCCTACCGAAATCCGGATGGCCCCCGACCTCCGCACCTTCCGGCACGATTTAAAAACTTACCTGTTCCAGCAGTCCGGCCTGGCCTGATAGCTCTTGGGGTCTCAGTTGTTTTTACTATTGTTTTCACTATTGTTCAACTGTATACCTACCTTACTCTGTACACCGCCCCGAGTCCCTCGGGAGAAGGGCGGTATATAAAAACAAATAAATAAATAAATAAATAAATAAATTCTTGACCCTGGAGAAAAAATAAGTAGTAATTAAAAAAAATCAATTCTAGAAAACGATTGGTGCCTATCCAAAAAAAAGTAAAATCTCTATCTTCCACATTTCGTTCCCACCAGATATCTCTTAGTTCCAAGTCATCTTTCTTTCTTTTTTTTTATTGAAAAGTTTTAACATACAGTTTATCTTTAACAGTCCCCCCACCCCTCCCTTCTTCCTCCCCCCTACCTCTCCCCCCTCTCCCCCTCCCCCCCGACTTCCCAGAGCTAAATACAAGGTATATATAAAAAAAACAATCGTAAACAACCATATACTAACAACCATAAACTCTAAAATCCATCACTCTCTAGCTTATATAGGATAAGACAAACCTTAGTAATATTAAATATATATAGAGAAGCTAAAAGAGAAAAAAAAGAAAGAAGACTTATTCAAATGCTACATGAAACTTCTTAACCCTATACTTGTTCTGGATATACTCAATCCATTTTCTCCATTCCATAATATAACGTTCTTGCGAGTAATCTTTCAAATAAGCCGAAATCTTTGCCATCTCTGCCAGGTCGGAAACCTTTAATGTCCATTCTTCTATGGTCGGCAGTTCCTCTTTCTTCCAATACTGACCTATCAAAAGTCTTGCTGCCGTAATTAAATTTAACATCAACTTAGTGTCCACAACCGTAGCATCCGTGATTATTCCCAACAAGAAGAGTTGCGGACAAAACTTTATCCTTTGCTTAAAAATCTTCTGCATATTCCACCAAATTTTTATCCAGAAAACCTTGATCTTTTTACAAGTCCACCATACATGAAAATATGTTGCATCTTCATCACCACACCTCCAGCATTTTGGCTGATAATTCAGATACATACTTGCAAGCTTTTTAGGATCTAAATGCCATCTATAAAACATTTTATAAAAGTTCTCTCTTAAATTTTGAGCTTGTGTAAATTTTACGTTCCTCACCCAAATCTTTTCCCACATATCCATTGTGATAACTTCCTGAATGTTTTGGGCCCATTTTATCATACAATCCTTAACAAGTTCTGTTTCTGAATCAATCTCTATCAATGCAAGATATATCCGTTTAATATGTGCTGGTCCCTGATTTCTAATTTGCTTTATCAGATTTTCATCAGTCATTGTGAAACCATTTTTCTGGTCTTCTTTCCACCTGGCCCGTAGCTGAGTATATTGAAACCAATTTTGAACAATCTTCTCATCTCGCAAGAGACTGTATGGCTTCAAACACCAAACATTTCTTTCCAAGCTTAGAATCTCCTTGTACGTAGTCACATCATGTTTGAAACCAGCATGTATATTTTCTATTGCGTGTTTTGGAATTGCCCACAATGGTATCTTACAATCTAGCTTATGTCTGTACTTCTTCCAAACTCTCAGCAATGCCTGTCTTAAAATATGCACTCTAAACACATTATCTACCTTCTTATCATACAACAAATATGCATGCCAGCCAAACAGCAAGTCGTGGCCCTCAAGATTTAATAATCTCTCTTGTGTCAAATTAATCCAATCACTTATACCTGCTAACGCAGCAGCTTCATAATATAATTTAAGATTAGGCATTTTAAGACCACCTCTTTCACGAGTATCCTGCATAATCTTAAGTTTAACTCGTGGCCTTTTCCCTGCCCAAACAAATTTGTTGATACCTCTCTGCCATTCCTCCAAATTAGAATCTTTCTTAAGAACCGGTATCATTTGAAATAAAAATAAAAATTTAGGCAGGACATTCATTTTTACTGCTGCGATTCGCCCCAACAAAGACAATTGCAGTTTTTCCCAACTCTCCATTTCTTTTTGGATTTTTCCCCATAATTTTTCATAGTTATTTTTATATAATTTTGTATTAGAGGGTGACAAAAACACCCCCAAATATTTAACCCTTTTGACAATCTCAAATCCAGTTAACCCTTCTAAAAGGGCCTTTTGCGATGCTGTCATGTTTTTAGCCAAAATTTTAGTTTTTTGTACATTAACTTTAAATCCAGAAACCTTCCCATATTGCATTATTATCTCCATCAGGTCCACAACAGAGCTCTCCGGCTGGGTCACTGTAACAACCAGATCGTCTGCGAACGCTCTCAATCTATAATCCTGATCTCTAATCTGTATACCCTTAATTCTTTCCGAATTTCGTATTTTTATCAATAATATCTCCAATGTTAACACAAATAACAAGGGCGATAACGGACACCCTTGCCTTGTGCCCTTCTCAATATTGCATACTTCTGTCAGGCTATTGTTAACTATTATTCGGGCTGTTTGTTTTTGATATAATGCCCTAATTGGTTGCAAAAATTTATCCCCAAAATTCATTTTATCTAAAACTTTCATCAAAAATTGCCAATTCAATTGATCAAAAGCTTTTTCAGCGTCTAAAAAAATTAGCGCCGCAGGGATCTGGTTGTTCCTTTCCAAAAATTCCAACACATCTACTATATTCCAAGTCATCTTTCATATAAAAAAAAGCTTTAGGCAATTTAGAATGATTAGGAGAATTTTTAAAAGATCCCTTCTTGTCTTTACTTGAGTCCAGAACACCATTCCAGTCACCCATCATAATAACAGATTTGTAATCCAATTGAGTTAGTTTGTGATGTAAAAACTTATAAAACTTTTTTTGCTGTTGATTAGGGGCATATAACCCAATAATAAGAACTTTCTTGCCTTGTAACACTAGTTCAATAATAACGTATCTTCCTTGTGTATCAGATGCAATTAATCTAGCCGATAAATCTTAAATAAATAACCACTCCCCCCTTTTTATCAGGGGCAGAAGCTATAAAGTGTGCTCCCAACTGAGAACAAATCAAATACTTTTGATCTTTTGCAGCAATATGAGTCTCCTGTAAGCGGACAATATCATTTTTATGTTGTTTCAGGTAGTGAAATACTTTCTTTCTTTTTTGTGGTGAATTCAGGCCATTAACATTCCATGTCAGGAGCTTTGCCATCCTTAGTGGCCTGAAGCCTCTGGAACACTGCCTGAAGATCTGCCGTTGGTCTCTTCGGTCATGCCCCTCCCACAGGCTCTGTAGTAACCGGGCCTTGTGTTGGTCCAGAATCAGCCTTCTGTTTTTGCTCCTTTTATTTACGTCTATATGCAGCCCGAGTCATCCTCTGTTCCTTTGGATCATCCTTTAACACCAAACTCTGTTCGATAGGCTCAGCCTGCGGTAAATCTCCAACAGCCAGTGACATTGCACCTTCAATTAGTTGTTTATCTTCCAGCCTTAATTCTATTCTCTTAAGTCGTGGAGATGGTGGTGAACCTGCTTTCAGGACATAAGTATAAAAATCTTTTGCCTTTGAAATTGTATTAAGTCTATATCGTGTCCCTGCATAATTCACCACTATTCCAATAGGTATCTCCCATCTAAACTGGACCTGTCAGTTTTTAAGCTCCTCAGACAAAAAAGTAAAATCTTTTCTTTTTCTAAGAATTTTTAGAGGTATTTCTTTTAAAATTATAATGTTTTGATCTGTAATTTGGAATCTCTTGGTAAAAAGCCTGAATAATTGCATTTCGAAGTGATCTGGAAAAATAGATAACCACATCTCTAGGTAAATTTTTCTGCCTCGCAATCCAGCAATTAACCCTAAATATCTTATCCATCTCTCTCTCCTCAGGTTCACATCCCAAAATGGGAGCTATAGCTTTTGCCGCCTCCTTTTTCAAATCTCGTGGGCCCTTCTTTAATCCTCTTATTTGCAAGGCAAATTCCATATCTCTATATTGTGAGATGATCACTTCATCCTCTGATCTATCAATCTTGTTTTCAACTTTGACAACTCTGCTTTCTAATTTTTCAGTATTTTCCACAACTTCATCCACCCAATCATCCAAGCGTTCAATATGTGTAGCTAACCCTTGAAGTGCAAGCAGTATGTCTTCCCTCATCTCTCTATTTTTATTCTCAAGGAGGTCAGCCATCTCCTCCTTCATTTTACTGTCAAGATCAGCCATCTCCTCCTTTATTTCTTGTGTTGCTTGCTTTAAAGCATCTTGAATATCTTTAAGCGTAAATGCAGGTGGTGGGGGAGAGGGTGGAGGGGATTTAGGCTTAGCTGTAGATTGCACCACAGGTTGTACTACAGGAGAGGAGATTGTACTTTTAGATACAGCAGAAATTCCCACACGCTTTGAATCCTTTTTCCTGCTTGTAAAAGTCTACTTCTTATAAATTTCACTTTCCCCTTCAACGAAATCAGCAATTAAAAAACAAAGTCCCAGAGAAAAAAAAGAATATTCTGTAAGAATTCTTTCTTTTAAAAAGAAAGAGAAGCTCTAAATACACAAAGTCTGATAAGTTGTTTAAACTTTGTTACAAAATGTATCTCTTTCTTGACACTGTCCTTTCACACAAAGAAACAGCATTCCGGTGCCATTTTTCCCCTTTAAGTCAAATTATAATATGGAGAAGATTAATTCTGCCCGAGTTAAAGTTTTCAGCAGTTGCAATTTTAACTTCTCCCGGTCAGCCCTGTCTGCTTTTAAATCACTCACAAGTCACTTTAAATAGCAGGTGTGGATGCGGCGCCTTGCTTCGCTCCTAAAGCTCGGAGCAAAGGTGTCCTGGGTATGGAGAAAGCCTTGGGCTCCGAGGGAGCTCTCACCCTCTGACCCCCAAATAATTAAGGGGGTCTAGGGGAGCTCTACCTCTACCTGAGGAAACTCTCCTCCCCCTCTTCTCCCGAGGGGGAGGTTTTCAAGCCGTGGGACAGCTGATTTTCGCTGTCTCTGTGCGCTTATCATGGAATTCCAGGACAGGTGGCCAGAAGAAAGCTGCCATCGGTGCGGCGTCACCACCGGAAGTCCCTCTGCTCTCTCTTATTCTATATATAGTTTTTATCTATTGAATACGAACCTGTAAATTGTGACTTGCAAAAGTAGGCTATTAAAGCAACATGCATGAAAGAGAATAAAAGACCTGAGAAGTGATGTTTAAAGGTTTATAAATCCTGTTGAACTTGTAATATTTTTGCATAAATTTAATTTAAAAATCCAGGGCTTTTAAATCCCATATTCTTAGAAGTGCTTTATTGCGTGTCTGGAAAAAGTATTATTATAAGTTAAATTATAAAATACCGATTTGGGGAATTCCTGTACACGCGATAGAGGGCGTATCTATGGGAGTGAGTATGGATATGGTTTCTTATAAGGAACTACTTAGATTGCAAGGGAATGATTGGCAACTTAAACCAGTAGAGGAGTTAAGACAAGAAAACATAAGTTACTCTTGGTTTCAATATACCCAATTGAAAGCTAGGTGGAAGTCAGATCAAAAGGTTGGCTTCACAATTACAGATCAAAATTTAGTAAAGCAAATTAGAGATTTAAATTGTGCACATATAAAGAGGATATATAATGCTTTAATTGAATTGGATTCGGAAACGGAACTGGTTAAAGACTGCATGATAAAGTGGGCACAAAATATTCAGGAACCAATTTCGTTGGACACCTGGGAGATAATTTGGGTCAGAAATGTTAAATTTACCCAGGCTCAAAATTTAAGAGAACATTTTTATAAAATGTTTTATAGATGGCATCTGGATCCCAAGAAGTTGTCCAACATGTATCCTAATTTACAGTCTAAACGTTGGAGGTGTGGTAGTTTAGAAGCTACTTATTTTCACATGTGGTGGACTTGTAGAAATATAAAAGCTTTTTGGATTAAAATTTGGTGGAACATTCAAAAGATTTTTAAGAGAAAGATAAAGTTTTCCCTGCAATTGTTTTTGTTGGGTATTGTTGTAGATTGTGATGTTAAAGAAACTAACTTGATGTTGAACATGATAACAGCAGCACGGTTACTGGTGGGACAATATTGGAAGAAGGATAGTTTGCCCACTATAGAAGAATGGGTGTTTAAAGTTTCGAACCTTGCAGAAATGTCTAAGATTTCTGCTTATTTGAAAGATCATTCACAGGAAAGATATATTTCAGTTTGGAGGAGATGGATAAATTATATTCAAAACAAATATGGGACTAAAAAGTTCCATTTAGCTTATGAGTAGATTTTAGTGGGATATTGTTATTGGTACGTTGTTTGTAGTTATGTTAAAAGAGAGTTAAAGCGCATTATGAATTTGGTTAATTGTATATTATGCATAATTTTTATTTAGAATATGATTATTGTAACTATAATCCTGTATTTAGCTCTGGGAAGTGGGGGGGGGGAAGTGGGTGGGTTTGGGGTGGGAGGGATTTGGGGATATATTGTAAAATTTTGTTTTTGTAAAACTCTTTAATAAAAAAAAATAATTTAAAAATCGGTCTTTCTCCACACTTCATAAAACTGGAAAAAGAGAACTAAACAAATAAGTCTAAAACATTATACTTGTTCATTTATCAATTAAGAAAAATACGCCTCAGTTGATTAAGCAAAATATATCTCATTTTCCTTTTGCTGGAATGACCACATTGTTTTTCTGCCCTCTAAACATACCATTGCTTGAATTATACAAAATAGAGATACATCCAAATTGTACAATGTTACTAAAGACTCAGTTCCCCTTATAACTTGCTTGTTTAAATCTGACTACCTGTGATACCTTTATACTTTCAGAAAATGGAAAAAAGTAATATTCTAAAAATGCCTGAATGGTTTGTGTGTGTGTACAGATACACTCATTCATACACATAAACATATGGACCTAGACAATATACATGCACTACATACTTTTATGTATATTTTTAAGAATGAAAATTCTGCAAGATTATCAAAGCAGCAGGCAACAAAAGGACCAAGACAGCGAAACAAAACTTCAAGTGAAGG
Source organism: Vipera ursinii (assembly GCF_947247035.1). Lineage (NCBI taxonomy): Eukaryota > Metazoa > Chordata > Lepidosauria > Squamata > Viperidae > Vipera > Vipera ursinii. The sequence continues at coordinate 185,881,740 of NC_139512.1, forward strand.
TAATTAAAAGAATCCTCCTTGTTTTATTTTTTCTTGAGAATTTGGAGTATGATTCAAAACATAACAGTTCCAAATGACATAGAGGCATTATTCACCTCAAGTTGCCTCTTCCTTTTGGATCCAGTTATGTTTTTGATTCTTCAGAATGAAAAGGTAATTCTGACCCCTGACTAGTTCTATTTAGTGACTGAACACTTAGAGCTTCTAAGAGACTAACCCATAGTATTTTATAAGCATTTATTTGCTTTTTTTCCCTTTCTCTGACCTCTCTTTTTCTATGTGGATTCTTTGGGGCTTTTTCTGATTAGTTGTTTACTCAACAAGATAACATCTTTAGTACTAGAAGGGAGTGGGATTTGTTTATACATAACACAGGTAGTCTTTGACTTACAACAGGTTGCTTAATGACCATTCAAAGTTACAACAAACTTCCCCAAAGCTACTTGCAACTTTCAAAATTATGGTTGCTGCAGCATCCCCACAGTCATTCATACTTATGATGGATTGCAGAGCTCATTCACTCATCCCGCTGGGTCCCTATAGCCACTCATCTACCCAATGAAGATCAGGCATGTATAGTGGTGGGAATCAGCGGGAGCTTGCAAGCCTCCAACTTCCTTCCCACCCAGCAATCCAAGGGAGATTGGAACAGCTCTAATTTGCAAAGTCTGACATAGAAGGGGAGATTCCACCCAAGGACTTGCAGGACTCAAACCTGCTCCAGGGCCAAGCAATACTAACCATTCGGTTTCTTCAGATTCTGAGTGAAACATCTGGCCTTGCAGGATCAGTTTCCTATAGAGCCAACCTCATGGCAAACTCCTCCTATTTTGTGATAGGTTCAATTCATGATACTGTAGAGCCTTTTTTCCTAAGGAGCCTCCACATTTTTAAGGAGGTTCCATTTATTTCTACAGTTTATGTATGGGGCTTAAAAAATGAAGGCTCCTTAAAAAAATAAAACTCGGTAATAGAACCTGCTGCAAAATAGAAGAAGTTTGCCATGAGGCTAGCTCTGTAGGGAACTGATCTTACAGGGCCAGGTGCCTCTCTCAGAAGCTGAAAAAACAAAATGGTAAGTTGAGTATTGCTGGGCCCTGGAGCAGGCTTGAGTCCTGCAAGTCCTGGGATCTCCCCTTCTGTGCCAGAGTGTGCAAACTCCATCTGCCCCAATCTCCCCTTCCAGAATGAAGTTTGCAAACTCCATGTACTGTAATCTACCCATGATTGCTGGGTTGGAAGGAAGCTGAAGGACCGTGGGTATCGCATGAGAAGTGGAACACACGGTGCCTCAGGGGGTGGAAATAGCCTTAGGAGGCTGGAGGCAGGCAACCCTGGGCCTATGTAGACCTCTGAGGGCTTCCCCCCAAGGCACCCTGTGCTCTGTTGAACATCCCTCCCGTTCATTTAAAGTTTGCATCAGGGAAAGCAAGGAATGGAGTCATTAATTGAGATGGTTTCACCTAAGGACTGTCACAACATGTGACTGTAATAGGCAGACTCCATTACAGTCATATCTGGAGGACTACCTGTAGATTGCTCTGTCAAGAGTTGGTAAGGGTATTGTTTTCTCCCTGATAGTTCCTTGATTAGACTATTATTTACTGCTTGATTGTTTGTCTGAGTTGTTAATTCTTTGATTGGGGTGTTGCATATTGCTTGTTTGTCTGATGTTAATCCTGGTGTTAAACTCTGTTAGTGGTTGATTTGCCTGAGTGCCAAGCTTCCAGGTATTCTTTAGCATTCTTTGGATTTAGCTTGGTCTATGGATGCTAATAGTTTTCTAGTTGAAATGATGATTAATCTATCCATGTGCTATGAAATTAAGGACTTTTCATTATGTCTTCTTTCTGCTAATTGATATTCATGGATTTGCTTTATTAATCTTCTCATCAGTCCTACATACTGGCAGTTACAGTCTTTACAGGTAGTCCTCAAAATGTGATCATAATAGAGCCTGCGCATTATGGCCGTATGTCTTGATGGTCATAAATCACATGACTGATTTGATTTTATGGTTTTTTTTTGCAACAGTCATTAAGTGAATGTCAAGGTTGCAAAATGAACATCATTATTTATTGGTTTATTAGTAAACCATTATATATTGGTTTATTAGATAACACGAAAGGGAGTGGAAAAAAGAGTACAAGTACAAATCAGCAGATGTAGGAAGCAAAATTAGGGTCAATCATAAAGGGCTCAAATACTCAGGGCTTTTTTTCTCATAGAACGCTCAGAATGGAGTTCCAGCACCTTTTTTTGATGGAACCTTGTAGGATAGGCAAGCCGAGTTGTATGACATGTGTGAGTTCCGGCACCTTTTTCTTTTACAAAAAAAGCACTGCAAATACTTATATAACAATGCTCATAGAATGTATTTAGAAAATGACTGTCTAAGTTTATCTGAAGAGCTTTAAACTGCTAAGCTTGTAAGCCGCCCTGAGTCTTCGGAGAAGGGCGGGATATAAATAGAATTAAAATAAATAAAAATAAAAATAAGCTAAAACTGAAGTGGGGGAGGGTGACCAGTTTTTAAGGTCTAATCCCAAGCATAAATCCCAAGACAGCCAATCAAACAAGGACGTAGGCAGTGTTGGGAAGAAAGGAAAACTCAGATATAAAATGAGAGATGTAGGAAGCAAACCCAGAGTCATCCATAAAGGATTTACTATATACTAATGCTCAAAGTTTGAGGAACAAACAGAGTGAACTTGAAATATTAATGCATGAGGGCAGGTGTGATATAGTTGCCATTACTGAAACTTGATGGGATGAAACTCATGGCTGGAATGTACTGCTGGAAGGATACAAACAGAAGAACAGAAGAAACAGACCTAACAAAAGAGGAGTGGAACTGCATTGTATTTAAGAAATCATTACACTTCTATAGAAGTATACAATGTTAAGGATGAAAGCCTTTTTTGAATGCATTTGGGTGAATATTAGAGGAAAAAGAAATGACATTGCTATAGGCATATACTACAGGCCACCAAACCAAGCAAAAGAAGTAGATAAATGTTTTGCTAATAAATTAAATATGTGCAGGAAGCACACCACAGCAGTATTGTGGGACTTTAACTATCCCAATATCAACTGGGAACAAACTCTGCATCAAGTGGGAGATCAAATAGATTCCTGACCAGCCTAGGTGACAATTTTGTAATCCAAAAGGTAGAGGGAAGAACTACAGGGACAGCTATGCAAGGCTTAATTTTTACTAGCAGAGAAGAAATGATAGAAGGGGTTGAAGTTATGGGAACTTTGGGAGGAGTGATTGTGTCATACTGGAATTCAGTACAATGAAGACACAAGCAATAGAACAAAATTAAACTACTGCTATCATGTCACCCCTAGTCCTTCTTTTTTTTCCACACTAGCCGTACCAATTCCTGCAACTGTTCATTTGTTTTTGTCTCCAGAAGGCAAGACAAGAAACCAAAACTGGACGCAGTATTCCAGGTTTCTTACTAAGGATTTAGAGAGTGGTATTAGTACATCACATGATTTTGATTCAATTCCTGTGTTAATGCAATTTAGGATTGTATTGGCTTTTTTTTGGCTGCTGCCGCACACTGCTGACTCATATTTAATTGATTGTCCAATAGGACTACAAGATCCCTCTCACTGTTACTGCTATTAAGCCAGGTTTCACTTAATCTGTTCCTTTACATTTGGTTTTTCCGGTCTAAGTGTAAGACTTGTTGAATTTCATTTTGCTAGATAGGGCAGAGTGTTCAAGTCTGTCGAGATCCATCTGGCTCTTGAGCCTATCTTCTAGGTTGTTGGCTATTCCTGCCAGCTTAGTATCATCTGCAAATTTGATGAGTTCCCCTTCCATTGCCTCAGCTAAATCATTTATGAAGATACTGAAAAGTACTGGGCCTAAGATAGAACCTTGTGATACCTCACTGCTTATGACCCTCCATGTAGATGTAGTATCATTAAGGACTACTTGTTGTCAAATGAACCTTTATTGTCAAAGTACAACCATGTATACATTGAGATTGGCTGAGCCTCCCTTCGTGCCCCCCCAACTCACAGTGACAACAAACCCACCATTTTGTTACACCATGTGAGCAAGTCAATCATACATAAAGTTATTTCCCGTTCAAGAGCCTGACAGCCCATGGATAGAAGCTGTTCTTCAGCCTGTTGGTGTGGCTGGCTATACTCCTGTATCTCCTGTATCTCCTACCCAATGGTAGGAGAGTAAAGAGGTACCGACCAGGGTGTGAGTCGTCCCTGAGAATTTTCCTCACTCTTCCAAGGCAGCGAGCCCTGGCAATGTCATCCAGTGGTGTCAGGGGACAGCCCACGATGTTTTGTGTTGTGCTCACCACCCTCTGTAATATCTTCCTATCTGCGGCTGTCAGGCCAGCATACAAACCACGATACAGTGCAAGAGGACGCTCTATAGTAGACCGGTAAAAGAAGGTCATTAGCCGTTGTTCTACCCTGTTCTTCTGCAAGACCCTGAGGAAGTGGAGTCTTTGTTGGGCCTTTCTGGCCACCTGGGTTGTATTAACTTTCCAGGTAAGATCTTTACAGAGGTAGACTCCTAGGAATTTAAAGGAGGAAACTCTCTCCACACAGCCCCCCCCTCGATGTAAAGTGGGGCAGGTTCCTTTCTTTTCCTCCAGAAGTCTAGTGTTGTGATTCAGGGTCAGCCTGTGGGTTCGGCAGTTGGGTTGGACGACTCAGAGGAGGAGGAGGGGGGTGTTGCAGACCTTGCTGAGGGGGTTGAAGATCTTGCTGATGAGAGCCCTCAGCCAGGCCCCTCCCACTTGGTCACCACGGAGACCCAGCTGTGTGAGCCTGACAGCATGGATGAAGATGACCCACAGCTGGCCCTGTTCAAGGACGCCCGATGCAGGAGGCAGTCAATTAGGAGTAAACAGAGGAAGGCAATGGGGCTTCTCGGAAGGAGGCAGAGAGAAGCCACGCCCTGAACTCTATATAAGGGGAATGTCTGGGAGGGCTGGTTTGCTGAAGGCAACCGCTCGGATAGTTCCTGTTTCTTAAAGCTCCTGTTTCTTGGTTTGTCTTGTTCCGTTTGTTTTTGTGGTAATAAATTTGGCAGGCGTAATTCCAGCCTCTTGCCTTCTTGAAAAAGGGTTTGTCCCTGCCTTTTCTGCAGGGCCGGTAGCAGGCTGGTACAGAACATCTAGCACCATCTGCTTTGTCTTGCCAATGTTCAGGTGCAAGTTGTTCACATCATAAGGATAGTTTTTGTACCTCCCCCCTGTATGCTGTTTCATCTCCACCTGTAATAAGACCCACTGCGGTGGTATCATCTGCGAACTTAATGATCACAGTGGATGGTCAGACGATACACAATCATATGTGTACAGTAACTACAGGTAGGGGCTAAACATGCAGCCCTGTGGCGAGTCTGTGCAAAGCTTAAGGGGGGTGGATGAAACAGGCCCGACCCTCACTGTTTGTAGCCGCTCTCTTAGAACAGGGCTTTTCAACTTTTTTACCCATTGTATCACTTTTAGGATATGGCAATATCTGAGTACCACCAGTCGCCTAGCAAAAACTTGATGACCAAAAAAAAAAAAGGAAAAAAGTGATGAAGTACAGTTAGTCCTTGACTTACAACAGTTCACTTAGTGACTGTTCAAAGTTACAATGGCACTGAAGAAAGTGCCCCCCAAACCACAGCTGAGCAAGACACCTGCCTGCCTGCCCGGCGGCACTCTTCCTCCTGTCCAAGGTTTTCATTGTTGTGAGCATTTCTGTTGAGGATTGGCAGCGGGGATGGGGGGGTGTTTGGTTTTTATTTTTCCCCCCTCTGCTGGGTGGTTACAGCAGGTTTTAGTCACTTCACATGACCCTGGGACACTGTGACCATCATAAATATGAATCAGTTGCCAAGCATCTGAATGTAAATCACAAGACCCTGGAGATGCTGCAACATTCCTGCTGATTGGTGCTTCTTCTGGGCTCAGCAGAAGCACCGAGATCAGCGCCAAGCTCCAGATGGAGCCTGGCGCTGATCCCGGGACTTCCGCTGAGCCCTGATAGCCCTGCAGGTCCAGCCATCTCTTGCTCAGGCTTCTGCGGTGCTACCACCGGTTCAGCTCATTCCCCTCCCCCACTACCCCTTTTCTAGGATGGTCGCGTACCACTTGCCAGGTGCCAATGTACCACAGATGGTACCCATACCACTGGTTGAAAAGCCCTGCCTTAGAAAGTCTTTAATCCAATTCCAGATGGAGGGGGGAAAAATTCAAGACAGTCAGCTTTTCAGTAAGGATGCTCGGCAGAATAGTGTTAAAAGCTGAGCTATAATCAATGAAAAGCATCCTGACATAGCTTCCAGGTTTCTCCAGATGGCTTACTACAGAATGTAGAGCAGTAGCTATGGCATCATCTGTCGACCTATTCCCCTGTAGGCAAACTGATGTTTGTTAAAATCCAGTGGGAGGCATGTCCTAAGATGTTGGAGAACCAGTCTTTTGAAGCATTTCATCACTACAGACATTAATGCAACAGGTCTGTAGTCATTCAGGCACTCAATTGCTGTTTTCTTTGGGACTGGGACAATGGTAGCTGCTTTTAAGCATGATGATACACAGGCCGTTTGCAAGGGGATGTTAAAGATCCTTGTCAGCCAGTTACAAATCAATCTGTTGGTGATACTGTCTATCCCGCATTTTTCTAGCATACCACAAAGTAGGTTGTGATCTACTTTGTCAAATGCCTTACAGACACACATACATATATACACACAAACATCCACCACATTTCGCTGGTCTACTAACTTAGTCACTTTGTTAAAGAATGAAATAAGATTGGTTTGGCATGATCTGTTTTTAACAAACCCATGCTGGCTTATAATTTTATTTGTTTCTAGATGTTTGCAGATCTGTTTTTGGATTACCTTTTCCAGTATCTTTTCAGGTATTGATGTTAGACTGATTGGTCTGTAGTTTCCTGGGTTTGGTTTTCTTTTCTTTTTTGAAAATGGGAACCACTTCAGCTCTTTTCCAATCCTCAGGTAGTTAGTTCCCCAATGCTCCAGGATTTTTGAAAGATATGGTACAATGGTTCTGAGATAACATCTGCCAGCTCCTTCAGAACTTTGAGATGTAATCTGTCAGGTCCTGGAGATTTATATTCATCAAGATCAGACAGGTGCTCTCTTACTATTTTTTTGCTTATTTTAATTTTTATTTCTAGTCTGTCTTTTAATTATGATTTTGGTAGGTTGGGCTGTAGTTTCTTTTTGCGTGAAGAATGAGTTAAGCAGCTCTGCTTTCTCCCTACTACCTATTACTTCCTTGCCATTTTATCTCTTTAGTGGGCCAACTGTTTCCTTGACTTTTTTGTTATTTGTATGTTGAAAGAAACTTTTTTATTATCTTTGACTTTACTACATAATTCATAATTAAATCACACTCATTCCTGGACTCAAGGCTTGTTAGTAACACTTCCCAAGTATTATCAAGGGAACTTAAGACAACGTACACTTGGTGTGCTTCTGAAAACACCATTCCTTGCTCTTCTAATTCAAGGAAGGTTTTTCTCATAAACTGAAGGGGATCTGACAGATTTTGTCTAGACTGTAGTCTTGCTCGATAAAGTTTTCTGGTGAGAGTTACTTTGCTGCTTGCTTTTTCTCATAAATTCTGTGCATTCTGCACCAGATTTTAGCCCATGCACATGTATTACCTGACTATCATCCAAACACAAAATTATGTTGGCATGTGCTTTTACATTTTGCCTTTCCTGTTCCTCATTAAGATCTGCTGGCGGATTGCTTACAACTGTCCACAAATCCTCACTCCGCAGAAACATTTCCAAGTTTAGGCTCCTTGGGAGATAATTTGTCTCATTAGAAGGAGCCAAAGGAAATCTCCCTCCCATTCCTGTAACAGATAGTATCATGCTGTCTTTACAGGCCAATCATCCTCAATCTCCCTCAGGTTCACAAATAAACTATTACCACGGAGAAATTTACTACTGTCACTTCAGGGTACTTCTGGGCCCATAACCTGTCAGGGAATTGCGCAGCAGATGACCAAATGAAGTCAGAGACACTGACATGAGTTTATATTTTTATGTATAAATAATCTACATTTATATTTAGAGCAAGCAAGATAGTAGACAAACAGGAGCATTATGAGGTAAATCACAGGAACATCATCATGAGATAAATTATAGAGCACATAGAGGATACAGGAGAAAAAGCAGGAAACAAGGAAACTGCTCCTTTTACCCACAGCAACCAAATACAGCATAGATTGCCTCATGCAGGAGCCAACTTTTCCAATCAATCAGCTATAACTGTGTGTTCTGGCTCATTGTACAACTTTACTGTTCCAGCTACTAAATCTTAACAGTTTGGCTTTTTGTATATATTGTGATCTGTCTGTGATAACTGTGGTTTGGCCTTTGTCTGTTGGGAGAGTGATGATGGTTTGGTTCTGCTTTAGGTTTTTGAGTGTGTTCTGTGTGTTCTGCATTGAGCTGATTCTAACTGTATTCTTTTGATCTGTGGTATGGATTATCTGATTTATGTTTTCTTGGGTCTCTGTGGCAAGTCCTGCATTTTTAAACATTGCTTTAAGACTGCAAAGAGTTCTAGTTTATTAGCATTATCTATGATACAGTTGAGAAATCCTGCAAACTATTGTATTCTATGGTAGATAGTAAGTGGCTGGATGTATTGGCAACTCATTCTGCTTCAAATATCTCTTTGAATTTTTGTGTGTTCTGGGGTCATTGTTTGTTCTGGTTGCTTCTTGAGGTTATCTATCTTGTATTAGTATTTGTTTAATCTGAGGTGAACAGCCATGATCATTAGTTGCATCATGGTCATTTGTTGCACTATTTTTCTCTTTTTTCTTTTTCTTTTTCTCCTTTTTAATCCAGGAAATCCAGACCAGAAAAATACATTTTAGGTGAATCACCATTACTCAACTCTAACAAAAGACTACAGAATTTAAGTAGTAGATTGAGAGAGATTGATGATATGAAGTATTAGTCTGGAAGGTATCCTAAAAACCTGCACAATGGATAAGGCCTTGAAATAAAGACTCAGATTGATGCCAAACCCAGGAACAATGGGAGTCAAATTAATATTTTTAATTTTAATTGTATTTGTGAGCTCTTTTGAAATTTATTATGCCAGAATTCTTATATTGATTTAATCATATTGTGGCACAAACCATTCAGGGAACCTCAGCTGTGCAGTGTGAAAGAAAAGCTCTCAATGTTTCATTTCTTCCTAAGAGGTAAGGGGAGAGACAAAGGAAGGAGATACAGTGTAGAAAACCTTCAGATTTAGAAGATTTACAGGCATAGGTAGTCCTCACGTAATGACTGGTCACTTACAGCCATTTGAAGTTATGACAGATTCCCCCCAAAACTACTTATGACTCCTTTTTGAAGTTTTGAGTACTGCAGCATCCTTGTGGTCATCTCCCCTTAGGACCGATCACAGGGATGTTGCAGAGTCCCCTGCCTCTCTCCCTTCATCCTGCCCTGCTGGGTCTCCATAGTCCTTGGCCTATTCCCCCCATGCCTGTCACCCATCACCCACTTAACTTTTGAAGATCAATGGGGAAGGAGGGCAGGCCACACATCCTGGAGTACATGTTGGCCTCTTGAAAGTGGCTACCATTTAGGCATGATTGCAAGGAATTGTGGGCATGCTGAAAATGATGACTATTTCTGGAATTCTGCCACACAGTAATTCAGACTGTACAGCACTTCAGAAGGCTCTGGAACACTGGAGATATTCAAAAGATAAGTGCATAATGAGGGATAGGGTGGAGACCCAATCACTTCATGAACCCAGTCTGGGGGAGAGGCCTGCGGCAACCTGGGCAAAGGTAAAGCAGACACATCAACTGGGGTTCCCCAAAGGGCAGGAAAGTGAGCACAGGGAATGGGAGAGGCCTAGGGCAAATGGGCATGGACTTGTGCTAAGACACCTTGGGCTTACCCCGGTCCTGAGGAATACTATGCTTCACTTAATGACCTACACATATGTTTAAAAACTGCATTAGAGAAAGCAGAGGATAGGGGTCATTAAGTGAAGCCATTTCCCTTAATGATCGTCACCAGTTGGGATTGTAATGAGCAGGATCCATTATGGTTATATGTCTATGTTTACCTATATTAGCAGCATGCAAAAGAGACATTAAAAAACAATAATGGATGAACTGGATGTGCATGCAGCAATTTTCCAGCTAGATGAACTAATTTCTGTAAAAAAAAATAAAACGGCCTCCTAAATCTTCATACTTCCATAATTCCTCAGTAAGAACTAGAATGCAGAAAGGGTTAACATTATTTCCTTCCAGCAATGGGATTCAGAGTTTGAAGAGAGCTATGATGGGTGCCCTAATGGTAGTCAGAACAGAAAGTTTCTTGGGTGAGAAGCAAAATGTCTTCAAGCAAAAACAAAGAAAGTTCGCTTGCCTTTTGAAAAAGTACCTCTAGAACAACCGTGACCTACATCAGGGGTCACCAACCTGTTGGCCACTGGGCTGCGTGAGTGGCTGGCCAGTGCACGTGTCTGTGCACATTCGCACCCCCCCAAGCTAGCATCGTGGTGTCGCACGGGTGCTAGCAATGCCATCAGCGTCATGTGGGCACTAGTATCGCCATGAGTGCTCCCCCCCACTTGCGCTAGTGTTGTGGCATCATTCTGATGCTATCGTCGCTGTAAGCACAACGTCTCCACTCACGCAAGCATTGCAGCACTGTGCAGATGCTAGCATCTTCTGAGCATTATGTGTTTGCTTGTGGCCCCATTTGTGTCACATGCACAATCACAGCTTTGTTTGTGCACACACGTTCATGCTTTCATGGGAAAGATTTATACGATATGAAGAAAAACCAGAGTGACAACTTCCCCTCCCCCTGGAAACAGGCAATAGATCACAAGCTGGGCTCTTATGGGCTCTCATCGGTATTCTTAATGTCCCTAGGCTTTGACCAAGCAAAGCAAGTAGTAATCAATAGAATGAAGGACATGGACTTCCAAGAAGAACTAAATAGGTTGCCTCTCCACAGTAGGGATAGAATCAAACAGTGTGTGGGAATCGGCAAGATATCTAAATGATCTGACCTTCCCAAAACAAAGAATAGCTTTCTTCAGAGCCAGATTTAACATTCTCCCCTCAGCACTCCTCCAGGGCAGGTATAAGAGAACACCAATAGCAGAATGGGTATGTATATGTAGTAAAGGAGAAGTCGAAGATATCTCACATGTTTTATTGTACTGTGAGTTATACTGAGGCTATAGGTCAGCATACATTCTCCTCTTATTAGATTGCCAGGAAGGGCAGACAATTTTTATGTAGGCTTTCTCCTCCAGGACTCAAACCCTTCTATCACACATGGAGTGGCAAAATTCTGTGATGTTGCAATGTCCATGAGAAAAAAATTGTTACAGAATTATAGTTGTCAACTTGTGCCAATTTTTTGGAGATATCTCTAACAATTTTTGGAATAGTATATTTACTCACAAATTTATCGGCTTCCCACTCACTTAAACTAGGGAGTGACCCTAACATTTTGAGAACATGTATTTTCTTAACAGGGATGTTATTATTTATTATTAATGTAAGTGCTATTTTTTAACATATTGCAAAGGTTGACATCTATTGCTGGTCTGTGACCGTAATAAAGTTATATTCCTTCATTCATTCATGCTCAAATGCGTAAAGGTGCCTCCACCAGCCCCAGGCTGCCAACCCAGAAAGGTTGGGGACCCCTGACCTAGGTGACTGAGAATCTCCATAGACTTCAGTCTACTTCAAAGCACTAAGGGAAGGCACTTCAGTTTAAGAATCAATTCAGTTATGGAAATTAGTACGCATCCAGGAATCTCGTGTTTGCCTCTGATGACCTCCCAAAGGTTCTCTATTATTTAATTGTGGTTATTGCTTGCTTCTTTCAACCTATGAGGGCTTGAACCTCTTTTCTTTACCACATTTTGTTATTGTTCAGTTACTAACTCATGTCCAACTTTTTTCAACCCTATGGACCATATCACGCCAGACTCCCCTGTCCTCCCTGGTCTCCGGGAGTTTGCCCAAATTCATGTTCATTGTGTTGATGACACTATCTAACCATCTCATCCTCTGCTGTCCACTTATCCTTTTGTCTTCAGTCTTTCCCAACATCAGTGTCTTTTCCAATTTCTCATTAGGTGGTCAAGTATTTGAACTTCAGCTTCTTCCTTCCAAAGAACAATCAGGGTTGATTTCCTTTACAATTGACTGACTTGCAGTCCAAGGGACTTTTAAGTGTCTCCTCCAGCACTACATTTGAAAAGCACCAGTTCTGTGCTTAATGTTCTTTATGGCCCAGCTCTCACAACCATACATTACTACTGGAAAAATCATAGCTTTGACTGTACTGATCTTTATTGGCAAAATGTCTCTGCTTTTTAATATACTGTTTAGATTTGACACATCTTTCCTCTCAACGAGCAAGTGTCTTTTAATTTCATGGCTGCAGTCACCATCTGCAGTGATCTGGGACCCAAGAAAATAAAATCTGTCACTGCTTCATTTCTTTCCTTTCCATTTGCTAGGGAGTAAGAGGATTGGATGCCATGATCTTAGTTTTTTTAATGTAGAAGTTTCAAGCCAATCCTTGCACCCCACTCTTTCACCCTCATCAAGAGGCTCTTTAGTTCTTTAATTTCTGCCATTAGATTTCTTATCACATATGGCTTTTATAAAATTTGTTACAGGTTTTTCCCCCTCAGCAACATTAAGTGAAATACCAGTCACACTATCCTCATTGTATGATATTGGAAAATGTGATTAAAATAGTGTAGGAAACTTGATAACATCTAGTAGGAACAAGAAGAAAAACCATAACACTAAATATAGACAAATTAGTAAAATTTGCAAAAGATTGATGTAAAGTCGGTGTCAATTTAATGGCCACATAGATAATTTCCACGATGATCTGTCCCTAATGTGGTCCTTCACGTCTTTCAGTAGAACACGAATACGAATCCATTTCAAAGTTATGAATCCTGCAGCACCCCTGCAGTCATTCATCCTTATAACTGATTGCAGATGTTATGTGCTCCTGGCTACTTTCCTTTGTGACCAGAGGCAAGCACGCCTGACCAATAACCAGCCAAGAGACATAGTGAAGGCCTTTTGTTTCGTTTATTGCAATAAGCAGGCAGAGAAGCTATCAAAGCTTGATTCTTTCCAAAGTTTCAAACCAAAATGTTCCCTTCTTTATACAGCTCTGTCCTGGCCACCACATCTCTCCTCTTTCCTCATTGGCTGAGGTACTATGAGGCTACACTCTTTCTGACCACCTCCTACATATTTCCTGCTACATACTAAATCATACATCATGTGTACATTAAAATTAGGAGATAATTTATGCAAATTTTGAAGAGCTTTCCTTTACTTCTATCACAGAGACACTGCAGCATACCCACCCACCTATTACCCCCCATCCTGTCCTTCCAGCTCCTCAGAGACATTGGGCTTATGTTGCCACCATATCGGATTCCCCATCCCCACCCCATCACTATGGGATATCTAGAACTCAGGAAGTTAGAGTAGAGAAATCCACTTCCTTTCTGGCCCATGTGGCACAACTGAGGAGAAGAAAACCTGTAACTTTTGCTAGTCCTCAACTTTATAACAGTATGGGTAATCCCCCAGATATGAACATTTATTTAACAAATTTTCACAAAAAATGAGTTAATTCAGAAAGGGTACTTATATTAGAAATTCAACATGGTGACCAAAAAGAGGCCTGTGTAGCCATGTGACTTGAATTCAGTTTCTGCTGCTGCAGCACCCAAGTTTATCTCTCTGAGTTGCCTGGGCCGTTTGGGTTATAAAGCAGGCGGAGTGGGGGGGAGGGTTTGATCTCTGGTCACATGGCCAAACGAGCAGAGCCCAGCGCTGAGTTTTTTTGTTGATGCTGGTGGAGAATCTGCTGCTGCCTGGGCTTCAGGACTAGAATTGCTTCTGTTAAAGTATTTTAATTTTTTTGTTGTTTCTCTACAGTGCTTGCAAACTGTTTCTTTACAAGCACTTTAGAAACTGCTTTTCTTTTTACAGTAAGTACTGTACTTTGCAAATTATTGTGTTTCTAAGTACAGTATTTATAGAAATGCTAGTCAGCCTCTCCACAAAGCATTCTATAACGCTGTGTTTCCTTGATTTTATTTTAGAGATTAGCATATATTACTGTAGTCTGTCAGTTTTAAATTTAAATTGCCTCCAGAAGTTGTGGGTGCCCCATTACTGAAAGTTTTTAAAAAGAGACTGGATAGGCATTTTTCAGAAATATCTCTTGTGAGAGCAGTGGGTTAGACTAGATGATCTCAAGGTCCCTTCCATCTCAGTTACTGTTGCAAGCCAACAGTTCTGTAAACCCACCCCCATCTGCCTCTGCATGCCTGGCTGGAGACACTTAAGCTAGTGGCAAGTATTTTAAAAGCAATTGGAGAGTTCTGTAAACCCAACCCCCTCTGAAGAAGCTTGAGCTGCCTAGCAACAATTTTTTTTAAAAAAAAAGCATTGCAAAGGAGAGCCAGCAGCCTGCTTGGGAGGCAATTTAATTCCTGAAACCGGAAATAGCTGATAAGTGACCAGCAGCAGGAGCGGGAAAAGACTTTCAGTTCAGGCAGCCATTGAAGGAAGTAGTAAGTCAGATCTTTGTTCATTTAATGACCCATTTGATTTAATTAATAAATTTGATTTTAAAATTTTGTAAAATTGAGTCTGATTCATTTGACAAATATTTTGACTTACGAGCCTAATGGGCATGCTCCATTAGATTCGTACCTTGGGGACTACCTGTAATGGAGCCTGCCCACATGTTAGAAGTCAAAGACATTAAATGAAGGGCATAATTAATGATCTCCCTGTTCCTATTTTCCCCAGTGTATTTGTTAAATGTATGCATGGGTCGTTAGGTAGAACATCAAATGACTTGGGTAGGGGAAGCCATGGGAGCCTAGTGCAGGCATAAATGCACCCAGAGGCCTCCCCCATGCTCTTTCACTGGTGGCCAAGAAAGGAGGTTATTAAGAATTAGTAGTTCAGTAGTCATCTTTTCTATGTGATTGTGGTTGGAGTTGACAAAGAGAGTAAAAATCCTCTCACACTGAAGCTGAGATGGGAATATCAAATAAAAGCTTATGCTCCTTCAGTATACCAAATACTGTGTTTCAAAATACTGCTGAACTGGAACTTTTTGCTTAGTTTTCTAGCTGAGATCATACTTTAACTGTGTATTGGGCCTTTTTTGGTGGCTGTTAGTTTCTTATAATTACATCTGATCTTTTAACATATTGACATGATTGTTTTGGTATTGGGTTTCTATGAATCAAAAATAAACAAATGAACTTTAATAACGAGGTTTCTACTCAAGAAATACACTCCATGGGAACAGATGGCTTTCATGGAGCTTCCAATAGCCTTCCCTACCAAATAGTGCATGCTTGCTCGATGTGGGGACCATTTTCCTCCCCCTCCCCTTACCCTGAAAACCTTCTGGATTTGGTGGTCTAAGAAGTGGAACGAACAGTCACAGCAGGCCAAGTGGCAGTGATGTACCAAGCAGTGGCGGTGGGCTAAGCAGAGCAGCAGACAGTGCAGTTTGTGCAACAGTGGTATTACATGGGCCACTTTAGGGGCTCCTAGAACTGTCTGTGCATCTGCATTCTGTGCCAGCTGTAGTTTCTGAATACTCTTCAACATAGTCCCATGTAGAGCATATTGTAGTAGTCCAAATGCGAGATGACCAGGAAAAGACTCACTGAGCATAGGGGTTCATATTCCAGGAGAGGGCGCAACTGGAGCTTAACATGAAGTTGTACAAAGACTCTCCTAGCTATGACTACCACCTGCTCTTTGAGCAGGAGATGTGAGTCTAGGAAAACACACAAGTGCACTGGTCTGTTTGGATTAGTGCAACCCCATCCAGAATTAAAAATGCTAATGTTTGCATTGTTCACAGTAAAAGTTAAATAAACAAGGCACTGGCAACTGATTTTAGTGGACAAATACAACAATCTGTTAAGATCAGGGCTTTTTTTCTCATAGAACGCTCAGAATGGCATTCCGGCACCTTTTTTTTTTTTGAAGAAAAAAAAAGTTCCCTCTATCGGCTTTAGGAGTAGGCAGTCTTGGCTCTTTTTTTATGACTCGTGGACTTCAACTCCCAGAAATCCTGATCCAGCCATGCTGAGAGGAAAAAGAGAGGTTTCCAAGCTGAGCCATGCTGGCTCAGGAATTCTGGGAGTTGAAGCCCTTGAGTCATAAAAGAGCCAAGGTTGCCTACCCTGCACTAGAGGAGGACATTAAAATTATTTACAAGGTTACTTCTTTAGGAGCTAAACTTTTAGAATCTAAAACAGGTAATTCAAAAAAGCCAACAGGAAAGAACCTCACATTTTTCATCTCCTATCTTTTGGAAGGTAAAATTAGATAACAAAATAATCTATTTTCTATGTTAACATCTCTGCAATGAAATCAATAAAGGTAACAGGAAAGAAATGAGAAACATTTTTCTCAATGTAATATGTCTAATTTAGCTGATGCTAGGAAAAAAATAGTATCTTTTGTAAATACTCTTGAAAATTATTTTGAATCTATAACCATCTATTACAACTAAACCACTTTAAATTAAACAATTCTTAAGAATGAAATATTCTTAATTTGGACTTTACTTTTACTGTTTGGACTGTTGTGTGTTTGGAAAAATAGATTATTTAGAATCTAGTTATGTTGCACTTCAGTCTTTAAATAATTAACCTAGTATATACATAACAATATATGATGTTTTCCATGGTGAGCTTAGCATGAATAACGACATTTATTAAAAAGGCTAAAATAATTTCTGGTGGAATTATCTGTACATTAAAATTTTGTTTAGTCACAATCTTTCACTTTCACATTCTGGAAAAGCAGTGGTCATGTATCCTAGCAAAAGATGTTACATATGTGCATAAGTGTAGTCAGTAGCATATGCCTTTTTAAAAATATCAAACATGAAAAGAAACAAAAATAAGTCCAAAATATCTGTATTACATCCAGAAATGCCAACTTTGCAACCAATATTTCTCATCCATAACTGTGGCACCCAAAGGATACCTGCATACATGCTAATGTTTCTCTGGGATCAGTAACGCAGCAGGGATTGCTTTTTTCCTTCCAGTAACAGATTGCTGGGAAATGTTAATGTTAACTTTATTTGTATACCGCCCTTCTCCCGAAGGACTCAGGGCAGTGAACAGGGCACATATAAAATACAGGATACAAAAGTTTAAAAAGAATTGGGGGCGGAGCCAGCTGTCAGAGCAGGCGGCTGTGTGAACGGATTTTTCTGTCACACACAACCTCTCAACCATTGTTCGCAGGGGCTTTTCGGAGCCCTAGGAGGTCCTGTAGGGACAGCCGAAGTTGCAGGCGTCCCGGAGAACCTACATGTGTGGCGGTTTGTGTCGGAGATCCGGAGAAAGCCTGATGCGAGCGAACTGGGGAGAAGGAGGCCAGTAATGGCTGACATGAAGATCTGACAGAGGGACGGAGCCAGCACAGAACTAGCGGTACAACGGTAGAACGGAGCTGACGGAAAGTATATCCAAATATTTATATCTGAAAATATTAGGAAGCGCTTGGGAAAGAGACACTGGCTTGAAGTGGGTGCCCCACGGAGAGGGAACAAGCGGTGATAGAAGCGCTGAGAGAAGGTGTTAGGCGAGAGCGTCAAGAAGAGGAAGCCAGGAAGGTATTAGACTGTAAACTAGCTGTGAAAACTGCTGTAAACTGTAAACTAGCCGTGAAATCAGACGAAATGACAGAAAAGCAACAGGGCAAAGATTACCTTTGGAGCTTCGGAGACTGAGCCTTTGAAAAATCGGGCGTGGAAAGTGATCTGTTTGGACTGTCCTGGTAAATTTTGAACTTTTGAAACTTTGCTCTACTTGCCACGGGTGGTTAATGGACTTAAGATGGAGTAAGTGACATAGCAACTTAGTAACTGAAGTCTGGATAGTGAGACACCTACTGGTCTTTGGCGGCAGAGAAAGACATAAAAGGTGCCAATTTCAGAGCCGGAAATGAAATAAGAACGTGATTTTGAACATATCTAGATAAATATATTACATAATTTTATTATATAATCTGTTTAGTTGGTAATAAGTATCTGGCTGTAATTGTTATACATAACTCTTTGTTATATAGTTAAAAGGTTTATATAAGGTTAAAGGATCTAAATACTTGTAAAGCGAGTTTGTGATTAAGCCACCTGGTTAATTATGACAAGTATTCCGGGTCTAACTAACTCTAGCACAGGTAAGAAGGTGACAACACAGGGGCAAGGGATGTCCTCAAGCCCTTCCAGTCAGAAATCCATAGAGGACATGTTGCAAAGGGAAAGATCAAACTCAAATTCTTTTAAAGATTTACATGCCCTCTTACAAAATATGCGTGAGGCAATGACCAAAAATCATGAGGAGATGAAGAAAGAAATAGGTCAAATAAGAAACGATACTGGTGAACTTAAGGGGAAAATTCAAGCGATAGATGATAAATTTGAAGGGATTCAACAACAATTAATTAAAAATGAACAAAGGTTACAAGATATGGAAGCTAGAATGGAAAAAGAGGAGAAGAGAGTTGAGGATCTAAATGAAACATTACTTCAGGCAAATAAGGAGTTAGAGACAACAGTTATTTTTCTGGAAGCGGAAAAGGCTGCTCATTACCTACGTTTCCAAAATGTTCAAGAAAAAAGAGGGGAAGATTTGCTGGATATGATGGCAGAATTAATGGCAAAGGCACTTGGTTTAGGGAAGGAGGAAATGTTGGCGGAAATTGACGAAACATACAGGGTTCAAACTAACTATGCGAGGAGACACAACCTCCCTAAAGAAGTACATGTACATGTACAACTGGTTAAAAAATCAACTTCTGCATAGATCAAGAGAGGAGCCATTAGAATTTCGAGGACAACAAATAACTATTCTTAAACAGATACCTAGAAGGATGAGGGATTTGAGACGCGACTATCAATTTTTAACATCGAAACTGATTAGTGAAAATGTGAACTTTAGATGGCTAACCCCAGAAGGTATTTTAGTTACATGGCAGGATAGAAGGTACAGATTGGATTCGATAGAGAAGGCAGAAGATTTTTATAAACTCCACTTTAATAGCCAGGATGAAGTAGAAGTAGAAGATCAAGACGGCAGGGAGGTAAGAGAAAGAGACACAAGACGGATAGTTATGGAAGGGAAAGCTTTAGGAGTAGAGGATAGAAGGAATAAACCTGGAGAGTCCACAGAGCTACATGGAGTCAGAGATAAGGATGCGAGAGTGCCCTGAATTACGAGATCTACAAAAACTAGAAATAAGTAAAACAAAGGGAGATGAGTGTAGAATTTTGTCTCTAAACATCAACGGATTATGTTGGATTTAAACATGATGTGATTACATATAAGGAAATCTTAAGTTTGGAGAGGAATGTATGGTGTTTGAAGCCGTATAACTTTTTAAGAGAAGAGAAGATTGTTCAAACCTGGTTTCAATACGGGCAACTACAGGCCAGGTGGAAAGAAGATCAGAAAATTGGTTTTTCAATGACTGATGAAAATCTGGTAAAGCAAATTAGAAGTCAGGGTCCAGCACATATCAAACGGATATATCTTGCATTGATAGAAATTGACTCAGAAACAGAACTTGTTAAAGATTGCATGATAAAGTGGGCTCAGAATATTCAAGAAGTTATTACAATGTATGCTTGGGAAAAGATCCGGGTGAGAAACGTAAAATTTACGCAAGCTCAAAATTTAAGAGAGAACTTTTATAAAATGTTTTATAGGTGGCATTTAGATCCCAAAAAGCTTGCAAGTATGTATCCGAACTATCAGCCTAAATGTTGGAGGTGTGGTGGCAAAGACGCAACGTACTTTCACATATGGTGGACCTGTAAAAAGGTTAAAGCATTTTGGATTAAAATCTGGTGGAACATGCAGAAGATATTTAAGAAAAGGATAAAGTTTGGTCCGCAATTGTTTTTACTGGGCATAATTACTGATACTACTGTTGTGGACACTAAGTTGATGTTGAAGTTAATTACGGCAGCAAGACTTTTAGTAGGTCAATATTGGAAGAAGGAGGAACTGCCGACTATAGAAGAATGGACTTTAAAAGTTTCTAACCTGGCGGAAATGGCAAAGATCTCAGCGTATTTGAAAGACCACTCGCAACAACGTTATATTACGGAGTGGAAAAAATGGATTGATTATATCCAGAATAAATATGGGACTAAAAAGTTTCATTTAGCATTTGAATAAGTATTGATGTGATATTTGTATTGCTTGTAGTCACTCTATAAGAGCTAAAGTGCGATAGACTTAATAGTTCATTGTTGTTAGCATATGGTTGTTTATGATTGTTTCTACTTTTATACCTTGTATTTAGCTCTGGGAAGTCGGGGACGGGGAGGGGGGAAGGGGAGGGAGGGAGGGTTGGGTAGGGCTGGGAAGGGGGTAGGTGGGGAGGGGTTGTTAAAGATAAAATGTATTGAAAAACTTTTCAATAAAAAAAAACATCAACGGATTAAACTCACCAGTGAAAAGGCGGAAACTTTTTAATAAGCTCATTAGCCAACAATTAGATATCGTTGCAATCCAGGAAGTCTATATAAAGGAACAACAAAAACATTTGCTAGCCCAACCAAAATTAGGGAACCTATTCGTTTCATTAGACCGACAAAAGAAAAAGAGAGGAGTGGCATTATATGTAAATCAGAAACTGGCAGCCAAACAAATTTATAATGACAAAGAGGGTAGAATATTGATAGTTGAGGTTGAAATAAACTATAGGAAGGTGATGATGGTAGAGATATATGCCCAAATCGCAATCAAGAACAGTTCTTCAAAACACTACACAATAAGATATGTAGCATTGATCATGATGAGATCTGCTTGCTAGGAGACTTTAATGCTATCTTAGATACGAATCTGGATTATATGGGCAAGATGATTAGGAAAAAGAAAAGAAGAATTTTACCGAGATCTTTTTTTAATTTGGCTAGAGACTTAAACATTCAGGATGTTTGGAGGGAGAGAAATCACAAGGCAAGACAATATACATATTACTCTAATCGGCATAATTCATGGTCTAGAATTGATATGGTATGGATGACAAAAGAAATCAACTCCGAAATTGAAGAGGTGTCTATTGAGACAGGTACTTGGGCAGACCATAACCCCATGAAATTTAGCTGGAAAGGTTCAAAAAAAATATCTAGATGGACCTTACAAAGATCAATCCTAAAAGAAGATGATTTTAAATCAAAGATGGAGAGAGAATTAGATCTCTTCTTCAAGGAAAACAAAGTTGAAGACACCTCTATACAAAATAACTGGGACACAGCCAAGGCAATAATGAGAGGGGTAGCAATGGCATATATGATAAACAAGAACAAGGGGAAAAAACAACAACGGAAAAGGTTAGAAGGGGAATACAAAAGATTAGAAACAATACTCCAACAAGAACCACAAAAAAGAATATCAGACAATCAATGGATTTGATTAAACATAAGCTTAATATTCTAGATAAAGAGAAACTAGCACAACAAATGAGAGGCATAAAACAAAACTTTTTTGAAAATGCAAACAAACCGGGCCGATGGCTCGCATATAAATTGAAAAAACAAAAGGAGAAAAGCTGGATTAGCAAATTATGTGATGACAAAGGGAGAATACACTATCAGGAAGAGGAGAAAAAAACTATAGCCCAGGAATTTTATGAGCAATTATACAAAGAAGATAGTCAGGTAAATATGGAGAAAGTGGAGGAATGTTTCCAAAAAGCTAAATTACCTAAGGTTACAGAGGAAATTAGAAATATGCTGAATGAAGAAATTAGGTTGTCTGAGGTGATAAAGGCCATTAATGAACAAAAAAACAATAAAACATCGGGTCCTGACGGCCTCCCGATAGAAATCTATAAGGAACAACAAAATATTTTAGCACAACCCTTACTGGAGGTGTTTAATGCGGTATTAGAAGATGCAAGAACGCCTAAATC
Source organism: Vipera ursinii (assembly GCF_947247035.1). Taxonomy (NCBI): domain Eukaryota; kingdom Metazoa; phylum Chordata; class Lepidosauria; order Squamata; family Viperidae; genus Vipera; species Vipera ursinii. The sequence goes on from NC_139512.1 coordinate 185,903,801, forward strand.
TTGGTCTGAGGCAAATATAGTTCTCATCCCGAAAGACAATACTGATCATACATCAATTCAAAATTATAGACCTATATCACTACTCAATTCGGATTATAAGATATTCACATCAATCATAGCTGAACGACTTAAATGATTCCTGAATGACTTTATACATGTACACCAGAATGGCTTCCTTGCTAAGAGGCAAACCAAACATAATATTAGAGTAATACTGGATACGTTAGAGTATTATGAACTACACAGCGGACAACAGATGGCGTTACTATTTCTAGACGCCCAGAAGGCCTTTGATAATGTAAAATGGTCATTTTTATATCAACAACTCAATTTTATGGATATGGGTGAAAAATTTATAAACATAATTAGGGCAATATAGGAAGCAAAAGTAATTATTAATGGGGAAACATCTAGGAAATTTCAAATCCAAAAGGGAACACAGCAAGGTTGCCCTTTATCTTCACTGCTGTTCATACTGACATTAGAAGTCCTAACGAGAATAATTAGAAATGACCCACAGATAAAAGGATTAGCTATTAAAAAGGAAACTTTTAAACCCCAAGCATTTGTGGATGATCTGGTCTTCATCATGGAGGACCCATACCACACGGGACCAAAATTACTGGAAGAATTAATTAAATATGGTGAAGTTGCTGGATTGAGAATAAATAGACATAAGACCAAGATGATTGTTAAAAATATGACTAATAAACAAAAAGAAAAATTGGCTGGAATTATGGACATAGAAATAGTCAAAAAAATAAAATACCTAGGAATCAATATCACGGCTAGATGCACCTCATTTAAAGAAGATAACTATGATAAAATAGTGAAACAAATAAAAGGTGATTTGGAAAGATGGGGAAACCTGAAACTTTCATTATTGGGGAGAATTGCGGTTATCAAGATGAATGTCCTGCCCAAAATCTTGTTCTTGTTCCAAAATATTCCAATACAACTCGACTCCAAATTCTTTCGAAATCTGAACAAACTATCACTAAATTTTGTTTGGCAAGGGAAAAAACCAAGAATCAAAATGAAATACTTGCAGGATACAAAGGAAAACGGGGGTTTTGGATTGCTAGACTGGGAGTTATATTACCATGCCGCGGCATTAAATTGGATTAGAGAATGGATAATTTTGAGAAATAGAAGATTACTGACTTTAGAAGGTCATGATTTACAATTTGGTTGGCACGCCTTTTTAGGGACTGAGAAACAAGGATTATTTTCACACTTTCAAAAACATCGGATTAGGCAAGCATTATTTAACATCTGGAACAAAATTAGAACTCACAATTATACTAAAGTACCAGTCTGGCTATCCACTCTCGAAGCGATTGTTTACCCAAACCTATTTGATTTGGACAACATAATTTCATATAAGGATATCATGAATGATGAGGGGGAATTGAAGTCTAGAAATGAATTAGACTTACAAGGAATAAAACTAGATTGGTGGGCCTATTTACAGATTCAATCAAGATTTGGGAAGGATAAAAAAGAATGGGGGATAAATACTCAGGAAACAGCCTTGGACAAAATATTATTGGGCCCAAATAATAAACAGATAAAGAAATTATATAATTTGCTTCTGGGATACAAGTTGTTCAAGGAACAAGTAAAGGACCCTATGTTGACTTGGGCTAAAAATCTGGGACATGGCATTGACCTTGATACATGGCAAACGCTCTGGGACAGAAATAAAAGAATAACATTGGCTTTATCTTACAAAGAAAACCTATTCAAAATGTTCTATCGATGGCATCTTCCTCCAGCACGTTTAGCCAAAATGTATAAGACAGTATCTCCCAAATGTTGGAAGTGCTCCGAAGAACTAGATACATACTTTCGTACGTGGTGGTCCTGTAGCAAGTCACAAAGATTTTGGCAAATGATTTGGGCATGGCTAAAAGAAATATTAAGACAAGAAGTTGAGTTCAGTCCAGAATTTTTCCTATTGGGCATAATAAAAGAGAAATACCCTAAAGACGAGTTGTATCTGATGATTAACATTATTAAAGCAGCAAGAATGTCATTTGTCCAGAATTGGAAAAGGTGTGAAATTCCAGTAGAAAATGAGGTAATAAGGAAAATTTGGGAATGTGCAGAAATGGATAAATTAACTTTGGAAATTAAAAATAAAGACCAATCAGGTTACTACAAAATTTGGAATAAATTTTATCTTTGGCGGGAACAAAAGGAAGGTCTCTATTAGAACTTATAGATTGGTTGATTATTCTAAATGTTGTATTATATTTAATTGATTTGTATCTTAAGTGTATTTTATGTGTACAATATATATATATATATATATATATATATATATATATATATATATATATATATATATATATATATATATATATGAAGGGACGCGGTGGCTCAGTGGGTTAGGACGCTGAGCTTGTCGATCAGAAGGTCGGCAGTTTGGCGGGTCGAATCCCGAGTGCCGCGTAACAGAGTGAGCGCCTGTTACTTGTCCCAGCTTCTGCCAACCTAGCAGTTCGAAAGCACGTAAAAATGCAAGTAGAAAAATAGGGACCACTACGGTGGGAAGGTAACAGCGTTCCGTGCGCCTTTGGCGTCTAGTCATGCCGGCCACATGACCACGGAGACGTCCTCGGACAAGCGCTGGCTCTTCGGCTATGAAACGGAGATGAGCACCGGCCCCTAGAGGGGGAACCTTTACCTTTACCATATATATATATATGTATATATATATATATATATATATATATATATATATATATATATATATATATATATATATGAATATTGTAGACAAGAAGGTATGTCAGTCCGTTTGTACCGTGTCCAATGTTTTAAATAATAAATTTAATAAAGAATTTTTAAAAAAAAAAATAAAAAAAGAATTAAATACAAGGCCCAAGCTAAAAAAATAAATAATAATATAAGAACCACAATAAAATCCCAACCCATCCCCCATCAGGCCAGGCAGGCTTGTTCGAATAAATAGGTCTTCAGATCGCGTCGGAAGGAGCGAAGGTCGGGCGCCGTCCGGAGCTCAACCAGCAACCAATTCCATAAGTCTGGGGCGCCCACAGAGAAGGCCCTCCCCCTGGGGGCCACCAGACGACATTCTCTGACCGGTGGCACCCTGAGGAGGCCCTCTCTGTGGGAACGCACAGGGCGGAGGGGAGTTGACGCCAACAGCAGGTGATCCCCGAGGTACTCCGGACCCATGCCATGTAGGGCCTTAAACACCATTACCAAAACCTTGAATCTCACTCGGAAGACAACTGGGAGCCAATGCAGCTCGCGGAGCAGAGGTGTAACATGGGAGTATCGGGAGACTCCCAACACAACTCGCGGCTGCATTCTGTACCAGTTGGAGCCTCCGAGTGGTCCTCAAGGGAAGCCCCATGTAGAGAGCGTTGCAGTAGTCCAAACGAGAGGTCACGAGCGCATGAGTGACCGTACACAGGGCATCCCGGTCTAGATAGGGCCGCAACTGGCACACCAGGCGAACCTGGGCGGAGGCCCCCCTAGTCACAGCCACTATGTGGTCTTCCAAAGTAAGCCGTGAATCTAGGAGGACTCCCAAGTTGCGAGCCCTATCTACAGGGGGTAATAGCTCACCCCCCATGGAAAGGGATGGAATATTCTGAATATCCCGGTATGCCGGAATGCACAGCCACTCAGTCTTGTCGGGGTTGAGTTGAAGTCTGTTCCTCCCCATCCAGACCCCAACCGCTTCCAGGCAACGGGACATCACGTCGAGGGCATCACTGGGGTGGTTTGGGGTCGAAATAAAAAGCTGGGTATCATCAGCATACTGATGATACCCAACTCCAAAACCATGAATGATCTCACCCAGCAGTTTCATGTAGATGTTGAACAGGAGAGGCGAGAGGACCGACCCCTGCGGAACTCCACAAGCGAGAGACCTCGGGGTCGACCTCTGCCCCCCTGCCAACACCGACTGTGAACGTCCCAGGAGATAGGAGGAGAACCACTGAAAAACTGTGCCTCCCACTCCCAATCCCCTGAGACGCCGCAGCAGGATACCATGGTCGATGGTATCGAAAGCCGCTGAGAGGTCTAATAGGACTAGGACAGAGGAATATCCCCTGTCCCGGGCCCTCCAGAGATCATTCACCAGAGCGACCAATGCCGTCTCCGTGGTGTACCCGGGCCTGAAACCCGATTGGTACGGGTCTAGATAATCCGCTTCATCCAGGACCAGAGGGAGCTGATGCGCCACCACACTCTCAACAACCTTCGCAAGGAAGCGAAGGTTGGAGACCGGACAAAAGTTATTTAACACAGCTGGGTCCAAGGCAGGCTTCTTGAGGAGAGGTCTCACCACCGCCTCCTTCAAGATGGCGGGAAAACTACCCTCACTCAAAGAGGCAGATATAACCGCCTGGAACCAGCCTTGTGTCCCCTCCCGAGCCGCATAAACCAGCCAGGAAGGGCATGGGTCCAATAAGCATGTGGTGGAGCTCAACCTCCCCATAATCCTGTCCACTTCCTCCGGAGTCACAGAATCAAACTCCTCCCAGGTAACATTGACAAGACCGCCTGTGTCCTGATCGTCAGACTCTGCCCAGTCGGAGTCCAGACCGGTCCGAATCCGAGCTATTTTGTCCGACAGATGTTGACTAAACTCCTCGGCACGACCCTGCAAGGGTTCCTCCCTCACCTGATTAAGGAGGGAGCGGGTCACCCTAAACAGGGCGGCCGGTCGGTTATCTGCGGACGCGATAAGGGCGGAGAAGTGATTAGACCTCACCGCCCTTATCGCTGCGAGATAAGACCTAATATAGGTTCTTAGTCGCAGTCGGTTAGATTCGGATCGGCTGGACCTCCAACAGCTCTCTAGGCCCCGTCTCCGACACGTCATCTCCTGAAGCTCCGCAGAGAACCATGGAGCTCGCTGGGATCTGCACCGGGTCAGGGGCCGCAAGGGTACAACTCGGTCAAGTGCCTCCGTGGCTGCCCTTTCCCAGGCTTCCACTAAGGCATCCGCCGAGTTGTGAGCAACGGAGGCAGGTGGGGACCCCAGCGCTGCCTGGAACCTATCAGGATCCATTAAGCGCCTGGGGCGGTACCATCTAGTTGGCTCCACACACCCACGGCAGGGGGTGGCAAAACGGAAGACCAGCTGCAGGAGATGATGATTGGTCCATGACAGGGGCATAACAGTTGGGGAGCCCCCACCAAGATCATCTAACCACCGTCCAGATAAGAAAACCAAGTCAAGGGTGTGGCCTCCCACATGAGTCGGTCCATGAATTACTTGTGTCAGGTCCATGGCCGTCATGGAAGCCATGAACTCCCGAGCTAACTCAGATGATCCTCCCAGGGATGGTAGATTGATGTCACCCAAAACTATAAGTTTGGGGAACTCAATCACCAACCCCGAGAGGATGTCGAGTAGCTCAGGCAGGGCTGCTGCTGCGCGACTAGGCGAAAGGTACACCAGCAGCAAGCCCAACTGTGCCCCAGGACCACATCTCAAAAAGAGGGACTCACACCCGACTATCTGGAGAATGGTGGCCTCCCGCGGACACAAGGTCTCCCTGATAACTACCGCCACTCCCCCGCCCCTACCTTGAGCCCGAGACCGGTGTAGCACCCGGAAACCTGGTGGGCAAAGATCAACCAAAGGGATACCACCCTTTGGGCCCAACCAAGTCTCCGTGATGCAGGCCAGGTCTGCATGCTCACCCTCAACCAGATCCCGGACAAGGGGAGCCTTATTAACAACGGACCTGGCGTTCAGGTACACCAGCCAGAGCTCAAGTGGCTGCACATCCTCGCTCCCGGGACCTCGGGGAGGAAGCAGAGGGTCGGAGCGCCTCACCGCTTGTAAATAGCGGAGATGCCCTCCCCGGTATCGATACGGCCCTCTGTTGGTACACCTGTTGCCATTCCCCAACGTCATGGGAATAGGAAGTCCCACGACCCGCTCCAGAGCCCCAGATAGTCATTAACGACTTGGAGCTACGTCATTAAGCAAAACATTGCTAAGGGGGAAATCAAGTAACTAACTGGACTCTGGGAAAGCTGATTCAAAATTGACAAGACTAATCAGTTTCTGGTTACCTCCACTTCACTGCCATTTGGAATTGTCACCTGGTATTAGGGTAATTAAAAAGAAGGGAATTCATTGGAGAGGATGGAATCACAAGAGATTAAAGCAGGTTATCAGTGGAGAATACCCATCGAAAATAGCTCTGAGTGTGTTGTGCAAATACCTGGGGTATTCCTCATTGTGTGCTGCTGATTCTCTTGTAATCACTTCCTGTCCAATCTCCCTATTAAAGAGATTGCTTGGTTCCCCCCCCCCCCCCCCGCTTTCCTGGCAGATTGGAGAGATAGGACAGTAAGGCATTGCAACAGTATAAGCAGACATAAATGGGGAATATGCCAGGCTAGCTATATAGTATGTTTTGGGCTGCCAGTGTCAATATATTACATTTGAGATTTATTCCTCACTGTGTGAGGGGGTTGCTTGCATCTTAGCATGCTTGGAGAGTCCTCCTTAGAGAGTAAGGATAATGAAAGACTGGATACACTGTCATGATGAAGGCAATTAGAGGAGGAAGGCTACAGGGTTGATTTGTCAGAGAACCTTGAAGTAGCACAAATTTAGCATCTAGCTTCTTGGAAGGTCTTGAATATGCTAAGGACTTGCTAGAGAACCAGACCTTGTCCCCTACTGCTATGAGTAGGTCCTCCTGTCACTAGGCATCTGCCGCATTCTTGTAATACTGTTTTACTTGGTTGAGTTGTTGCTTCAAGAGGGCTTGGACAGTAAGTTGCTCCTTTAAGAAATCAACTGCCCCTCGGATGTTTGAGTCCAGGGTAGAGTGGTCTGGCAACACTTTCAGGTGTGTGCCAAACAAGGCTTGAAATGGGGACATTGAAGTTGATGAATGTAGTGTGTTGATCCTATAAGGAGCAACAACAATGGCCAGTTGTCCAACAACAAGGACTGGAGGTTCAATAGCACCTCAAATACTGTTGGAGGAGCTAGTTATGCTTCTTAGCCCCACCATTTGTGCCAGGGTGATGGGTTGAAGAGAGGTTGACCTTGACATTTAGGAGCTGGAATACTGCCTTTTAAAATCTGGATTGGAACTGTACGCCTCTATCTGAAACCAGTGCTGAGACCATCCCATGGTAGGGAAAGACGTGGTTTAGAAAAAGCTGGTCTGTATCTTTGGCATTGGGTAAGCCCTTGCAAAGTATGAAATGAGCCATCTTGGTGAAAAGATCTACCACCACCAAAATGGGAGTGAAATCTTGGATGGGGAAGGGGGGGGGTGTAAATCAGTAATGAAATCCAGAAAGACTATATGTTATGGGTGGGCAGATGTTGGAAATGGCCACAAGAGTCCTGCAGGCTTGTGATGGGGAGGTTTGGTCTTCCTGCATGTGTGGCAAGAGGCCATATATTTCTTCGTATCTGTCTCTTAGGTCACCAAAAGTCTATCAAGGTTCTGTGCAGAGTTTGAAAACACCCTCATTGCCCTGCTGATTGTTATGGCAAAGCTACAATACCTCTGTAAGATCTTGCCTCAACTATTCCTTCAAGAAAGTCAAACTCTTTTTTTTTATTAAAGAGTTTTACAAAAAAAGATTTTACAACACATATCCCCAAAACCCACCCACCCCAAACCACCCCTCTTTCCCCCCCCACTTCCCAGAGCTAAATACAGGGTTATAGATATAATAATCATATTCTAACTAAAAATTATCCATAATATAAAATTAACCAAATTCATAATGTGCTTTAACTCCCCTTTAACATAAATACATACAAAGTACTAACACTGAAATTAATAACAATATCCATCTAAAATCTACTCATAAGCTAAATGGAACTTTTTAGTCCCATATTTATTCTGAATATAATCTATCCATCTCCTCCAAACTGAAATATATCTTTCCTCTGAATGATCCTTCAAATAAGCAGAAATCTTAGACATTTCTGCAAGATTCTTCTATAGTAGGCAAACTATCCTTCTTCCAGTATTGTCCCACCAGTAACTCTGCTGCTGTTATCAAATTCAACATCAGATTGGTTTATTTAACATCACAATCTACAACAATGCCCAATAAAAACAATTGCGGAGAGAACTTTATCTTTCTCTTAAAAATCTTTTGAATGTTCCACCAAATTTTAACCCAGAAAGCTTTTATATTTCTGCAAGTCCACCACATATGAAAATAGGTGGCTTCTAAACTACCACATCTCCAGCATTTAGACTGTAAGAAAGTCAAACTCTTGAAGCATGCAGCATTTCAAAAGGATCTTTTTATTGAGAGATAGTGATTGCAGAGAAAATAGGCAGGATTTAAAGTTACTGTGCGAAAACATTAGGGTTCATTAGTTGGCAACTTGGGCATTGGGTTGAAGTCTTGCCCTGTGGCGACTTGAAAAGTGGTAAAACCAGTGCTGGTGTGTACAGCATTGTTATAAGCCACTTCAGCAAATGGCAAGAGGTCAGTCCAGTTGTCTTGTTGGTAGTTAATAAAGCATCTTAGGTATCCTAGAATTGAGTTCATTTGTTCTGTCCCACCATTCATTTGCAGATGGTGACTAGAACTCAGGCCCTGATCTGTTCCCAAAAGGTCCAAAATACTCTCTAGATTGAACTTTGACATGAGTTGGACCCCTCTATCAGAAATTATGTGACATGGGGCCCCATGTAAGCAGTATACATGATGGAGAAACAGCTTTGCCAGGGTTTTGGTGGTGGCGATCTTCTGACATGGGATAAAAGTGGACCTGTTTTGAAAATAAGTCAGTTACCACCCAAATAACAGTATTTCCTGTACTTTCTGGCAGTTCTATAATAAAATCCATAGAAATCTGTCTCCAAAGTGCTGAAGGCTCTGCAGGAGGCCAGGTGTCTTTTGCACTGATGGGGCAGCTAGGCATATAGCTTTCAATGTCCTTTTTAAGGGATGACCACCAAAATTGTCTCTTTAGGATGTGTTGGGTTTTCATGAATCCCAAATGTCCCGCCAGTTTCATATCATGGCAGATGTCAATGCTGCTAACATCAGATGTTCTTGCTTGACAATGTAGGGAGATGTAGCCTTCCTTTAACTCATATATTATTTTTAGAGCTAGACTCCGGGGGGAGTAGGGAGAATGTATCTCGACTGTTTGTAATAAGAGAAGATAAAAATTTGGCAAGAGGGAAAGTTTGCATTTTAAACTAATTGGAGAATGTGATTAATGACATTAAATTAAGGGAGGGAATTGTGTTTGATAACATGTGTTCAGGGGAGGAGAATTCAGATCTTGGCTTCTAATATGTAAGTGCCAAAGCTATGCGAGTATAATAAAAGATAAACAATGCCTTGAAGTTCTTTGAAGTACTGCATTTGTTGGAACCATGACAACATGTTTGCATAGTTCTCAGTCTCTGACTGCTTGGGATGTATAATTTTCCTCCTAGCCCTTCCTTCATAGAGCAAATATTTTTGTGGTTGAGAAACCACTCATCTTCCTCTAGGGCTTTATTTGAAAGCCAGGATAGTGGTGTTATCTAGTGGCGACCCCCCTTTTGGTTGTGCTCTCATTACTCGAGCCGCTAATTATCATGCTGGGAGCAAAGGTTTTACCACTTCTGCTTTTGCACTATTATATTGTGGTAGCCTCGACAGAGCGTCAGCTAATAAGTTCTTCCCCCTCAGTAAATAACAGAGGGAGAAATTAAAACATTGAAAGTGCTGTGCCCACTGTGCCTGCTTGGGGGACAATTTCCTCAGAATTTTCAGAGCTTCTAAGTTTTTGTGGTCAGTCCAGACTGGAAAAGAGATTTTAATTCCTTCCAGGACATTTTGCCAGGTGAGGAGGCATAGGCCTCTTTTTCCCACACCGACCAACATTGCTCAGTTTCTGTCAGTTTTTTAATGTGTCAGCACATGGCTGTAGTTGGCCTTTCTCATTTTCCTAGAGCAGCACAGCTCCCACCATGATATTATTGGCATCAGCCTGAATAACAAAGGGCTTTTGATAATATACCTCCCATAAGGCTAGTTTAGAGAATATTCTGCCTTTTTAAAAGTGGGCCAGCATATCTTTCATGAGTGAAAGGGGATGTACATTTTCCACACACACTGTATTAAGACTCCTATAATCAACACAGAGACCCATTTTTCTTCTCCCAGAACAGAACTGGGGTGGCCACCCTGGGTCTGGCTAGCTGAATAAAGTCTCAGGCCATGTTTTTGTCTATAAACTTGAGCAGTTTAGCTAATTCCCTTGGAGTCATGGAATATAGTTTTAGTTTTGGCAACTTGGCCCTTGGAATAATCTCAATAGCACAGTCTGTGGGCTGGTGGGGAGGGAGTTTTTCTCAACCTCTTTCACTAAACACATTGACCAAATCATGGTATTCTCAGGGTAGGCCCTGCAGCAACTCGCTCTGCAAGGCAGCTCCCATTTCTCTTCAGGGTTTCTTCCTTGCCCTGTGGCCACCATTGCATGGGGGCTTTCTCCCTCTTTGGGAACTTCAAGAGTCCACCTACGGGTTCTATTTTTTAAGTCAAGTCCGTCCTAAGATGAAGGGCCATTCCATTCTGGATGCCACTATAAAGGTTAGAGTCTCGGAGTGGCTTCCCGTGGCTAGGCCCAGGGACTCGATGCCAAAAGTTGCTGGGATACCCCCTGCAACTGACCCTTCTAGTTGACAAAAAGTAATTGGGTTCTTTAGTCTCCTCAGGCGGACTCCCAGTTTTCCTACTAAGGTTGGGCTTATAAAGCATCTGGTGCATCTCGAGTCTAGCAGTGCTTTTAGGACCTCTGTCTCAGCAGCGTCATGAAGTAGATAAAGTTTCAGAGCTCTGGGGCATTGATGTTGGTCACCATCCATCAGGTGGCGACCCCCTCCAGGGCCAGGACGATGACCCTGATCCTAGCCCCTTCGGTGGGGATGTTTCGCCTGTATTTTTGCATGTAGGTGAGGATGTGGGAGAGAAAGAAACCAAATTGCTGGGCGTCCCCATCAAACTTGATGCTAAGAGTGGGTGCCTTTTGCTCCTGCTGATGGGGTCCCTCTCCATTGCACCACCAGGGTCCCTTTGGGGAGGTCTGCCTGGTGTGGTTGTCACCCTCTCTGCAGATTTGGTGGGTGCCGGCTGCTGTCTCTGGGGTCAAGGATTTCCCCCCTTCCACATGTGGCTTCTTCGTGCCTCCCATCCTCTCTTTCCATGCAAGTTATGGCCTCTTGCATTTTCAGATTCTAGAAAGCTTCCATCATGGAAACATATTGCTTGTTTCATGAGGTGATTGGCATGATCCAGTTCTTCCTCCAGTTCACTGTCATCATACAGCCCTTCCATCTCACACCTCTAACCATGCTATTGGCTGCCATGGTGAGGGTGACTTCTTCCCATTCCTCCTTCTTCCACACACCAACAGACCATCTTGGCTTTGAAGGCTTCTCCAGGGCAGCAGCTTCCTCTGTCTATCCAGCAGAGTTTGTGTCAGGGTGAGTTTTGGTGGAGGTTTCCCCCCAATACTCAACTTCTTCGTGCTCGCTGCCCTGGTTAGACATTGTGTGCACAGTCCCCATGGTAGGGCTGGTGCCGCTCCATGTTGACCACTTTGCAGATCCTTCCTAATGTAGGGTCTTGCTTCAGCTATTCCCTCAAGAAAATCGAACTCTTGAAGCAGGCAGCATTTCCAAAGGATTTTTTATTGAGAGATAGTGATTACAGAGAAAATAGGCAGGATCTAAAGTTCTCGTGCGAAAACACTAGGTTAAACCTCATTGTTCAAACCCCTCCCAACTGTCCAGTCCAGAGGTGTGAAGGTGTTGTGAGAACTCTGAGCTGAGAAGGTGATAACATCAAAGCAAACAAAGAACAAAGTAAAATGGATACACCACAGGTATTGAATTTAAAAATTAAAGTGTGAGAAGAATTGGCTCCATCTGATTTGTCTGGGTGAAAGCGGCTTGGTCTATTGCAGGATGTGCAGTTTTTGATGGCCTTTGTTGACTTTTATGTGAAAATGTACTCATTTCAAAAAGTGTCTCCTGTGTTGGAATGTGGGTTTAATGACGAACTCTTTATTGAAGAGTTCCATTCTGGGGCAATCAAAGCTCTAGAGAAGAAAGTGCAAGGCAAGAGACTGTTTTCTCTCTCCCTCTTTTGTGGAAGAACAGCTCCATTGGCAACACCTGAAGTGTTTGTTTGAACCACAAATCTCTCAGATGGGTCTGGATGCTAGGTTGCCAGGACTGAAGCCACTGGGTCTCGGCACAGTTCCCTAGGAAGGCCACTGGGACAACTACAGCTCCTCTTGTTGCCATCTATCCCATTGCTATCATCACAACCACCACTGTTGATGCCAATGCCCCACCATCAAGCGAGTCCTAGATGCTCCTCAGTGGGGCCTAGGCACTGTTCCTCAGATAACCCATCGGGGCCAATGGTGACATTTAGCACGTCACCACTACTTGGTCCGCTACTGCCATTTGGTCTGCTGGCTGGCTCATCTGCCACTGCTTGGTCCACTGTCACCATTTGGCCCGCTAACACTTGGCCCACTGCCAATACTTGGCCTACTACGGTCACCGCTTGATTCACCACCACTATATGGCCACTGGTGCTCAATCCACTGCTTAGTCTGCCACCTCAAAACTTGGCTCTGCCAACTGGCCTGGGGTCCAGATGGGGGCATTTCATGTTGGAGATGGTCAGTGGATCAATAGGATCCCATCTCCATACTGTAATATTCTGATTTTTAACTTATTTAATTTCTATTTATTTAATATTTAATATTTGTACCTCTGTTTCTGTGATGTTTATAGGCCACACAGAGTTGCTTGACAGTGAAATGGGTGGCATATAAATTTAATAAATATATAAACACTAACTTAACATGCATAATGACTTTTTTGTAGTATTCCCATTATATGGAATACAGGCATTTAAAATATTACAAATGAAAAATTACAGTCACGCTGATTGTTTATTTCTCCTTTTTTCTTTGTTTTGTACATTAACCATTTCTTTATCTTTTGTTTCTATTGATATGCTTAAGTATAATGACACACTGACTATTTCACAATAGTGCTAACATACTTTTTTATAATAGTGTAGTACCTTGAGTGGAAATCACTTTTAAAATTGTGAAATATACCACTGAATTCTGTCCTAAATCTGAATCTATTACATAATTCTTCACTGGATTTTTTTATCTGCTGTCAACACTTCTCAGCCTAAATGATTTGCTATCTGGATAGTTGAAAAGATATGCTGTTTTTCTCATGATCAAGATAAAGGTATCTTGGAATTGGTGGGGAAGATCTATTCATGTATGCTTGTATACTCTGTCCTCAGTTCTATGTACAACAAACAAATTATTTGATCTATTCAGTCTGAAAAATAATATATTTATTTTGCAGGTGAATCATTTGGTGATGCAGGTAATAAGCCTTTATGATTTTTATTTCAGTAATGAGAAATTTAGATATATGTTTTATTGGAATTCAAATTAAGAATATCTACCAGTAATCTATAATAGACATTATGCATTGGACTTGATTTTTATACAATATTTAATTTAATAAATCTAGTATATTTCAGTAAGACAAAGAACAAATATTGGATGCATTTCCTCAAAATGACATAATAAAATTATTTTTATTCCACAGAGGGAGATGTTCTGAATACTGGTACAACAGAAAAGATTTCTGAAAATAATGAATTTACAAATGAAATTCCATCTCAGATCACTAAAAGGTCTGATTATATATCCTTTCATTAATAATATTAATAACTCACTCATGCTAATAATCAAGATATGTTACAAAGCCTAAGCATTCTATTTAAACTAATATTTAAAACTTTAATATTTCTTAAACTCAGTTAATTATCAAGTACAAATCATCTGAAAATTTATAAATATTCTGCCACCTTAAATTGTTCATATGAGCTGGTGATATTATGATATTTGAACTTTGGCTGCTCTGATGGCTAGCTCTCAACCATTCTCATCCAGTTCACGTTTATCTCTATTGTCTGGGAAATTGCATCCATAAGTACCTGTGTCCTACAACACAGGAGATTCTGGTAACTGCAATGGGATCCTGGCTTTATCTCTTATCCTGTCATGGAACGAAAATGTAAAACATATTTTTTTACCCACTTAGGTGAATTACATGCTTATATTGAGACAGCTTCAAAAGTAATTGAAGATGATACATAAAAGTAATGCCCAAAACCAGCACTTTGCACTATGCTAATTGCCCAAAGCTGTCATGTAATGCCATTGGACCACCTTGCTGGCTTTATGTGCAATAATAGTAGTTGTCTTGCTTGCTTGCTTGCTTGCTTATTTGTTTGTTTATTTATTTATTTATTTAGCCAACTGTCTGACCAGTGAACTCAATATTAAGGAATTTTCAAGGCTTCTGAGTGCCATAAAAGATAAACTTTATTGAATACACATCTTGGAACTGAAGAAGCACAACCTGCTCTGGGTTTCCCATGCAGAAAAGAGCTTATTTAAACAATAGCTTCCCTTGCCCCCACCCACTGAATATTCTCATTGTCCTATCATAGAACTTCGGCTTGTTATGGGAATGGTCCACTTCTCCATTGAGTACCTGTGTTAGTGACCTTGGCATTCCAGCAGGTTCTCATGGTTCCTAGACAGCTTCTTAGACTCCCGTTTCCTCCCTGCACTTTCTACCCCTGCCCCCTCTTTTATGAAAGTTGATTAGCAATAGAAGTTAGTAGGTCTCACATCGATTCAGTCTTGACATGCCAGCCCCCTCAAAGAAGGGTAAACATGGGAAGAATTAAGCACAAGTATACATAAATTATCCCCTAGGATGCTGAGTGTGTTTAGCATGAAATCTTATTAATCTATCTGCCTTAATGTTATGAACTGCTACTCATTCAGCATCAGCTAATGGATAACCATTCCACTGTATTAAGTACTGTAAGTTTCCCCTAAAAATCCTTGTATCCATTATTCTCTTAATTTCATAATGTTCCTTGCCCTCTACTAAAAGTGGAGGGGGGGGTTCTTGCCAGCTGACCTCAGGCTTAATTTCTTGAATGATTTTAACAGGCTGCAATGGCAACTACAGCGCAACCATTACTGGGTTAATGATTCTCACAATTGTGAAAGGTCCTATATACTCAGGACTCAGTTTCTTACAAGGTTGCATCAACCTGAGATACTTGGTAGTACTTGATTCCCAATCCTAAATGTTTTCTGGGGAGCTCTCTTTCGATCTGTTTGCCTGTTGTGTGATTCTCTGGCCTTATCCAAGGTAGTTTTTAGGGTTTCCATCCATACAGCCAAAGATAATGAGGAGGGAGATTCCCTCGGCAGTTCTGGCATCAGTACTTTGAACGGGGTGAATCCAATGCTACTATGTACCGAGTTATTATATGCCACTTCTGCAAAGTAGAAGTTCCACCTAATTGGTCTGCTGATAATTCACATAGCAATGTAAATATTGCTCTATTATTGAGTTGGTCCTTTCAGCCACCCCACTAGTACTCAGATGAAACCCAGAACTAAGCCCCTGTGAGGAGCCTATTAGCTTTATAAACTTCCACCATGAACTGCACCCCCCCAGTCAAAGATGATGTGCCTTGCAGCCAATAAACATGCTCTACAAACAATTTGGCCAAATTTCAGGTTGATGGGATTTTCGGGCACGCCACAAAATGTGCTTGTTTAGAAAACAGGTCGATCACAGTCCAAATCACTGTATTCCCAGAACTCTCAGGCAGTTCCACAATGAAATCCATAGCAATTTCTTCCCACAGTCTGCTGGGGTTAGTCATACTGGGTGCAATATTCCAGAAGGTTTTCCTAGAAATCTTTTCATGGATGGGCATACTGGGGATTCGGAAATGTAGCTCTCTATATCCTTGTTCATCTTGGGCCACCAGAACTGCCTCCTGGCTAGATGGAGGGTTTTCACGAACCCGAAACAGTCCACGGGTTTCACATCATGGCATCATTGCAGGATCTGATCTCTTAGGTTAGGCGGAACATACAACTTTCAGGTCAGATCCTCTCTCATGGTCAAATCCTCTATATGCATTCATCCTCCCCTAGGATTTCCTTCAATTTTTAGGTGATTTTGCTATCGGCTGGTTGAGGGGGAGGTGACAATCTTGGCTTTGTGAAGCTTTGTGCTGCCTGGAGGGGATGATCGAGTTAACTATCTCTTCCCTCCCACTTTTAAGAACAACCATACTGAAATTTGGCCATTTTTTATTTTTTTAATCCCATTTATATCTCCCCCTTCTCCGAAGACTCAGGGCGGCTTACAATCTAAGCACAAATCAATGTGCTTAGCAATAGCCTTCATTCTATGTATATGCCTGCTTATTAGGGCTTTCCCACCCACCCCCCAAGCGGCATTATTACAAAGTCATCTTATTGCCCCCAACAATCTGGGTCCTCATTTTACCTACCTCGGAAGGATGGAAGGCTGAGTCAACCTTGAGCCTGGTGGGATGCGAACCTGCACTAATTGCAGGCAGCTGGTGTTACTTAAGGAGGCATTAGCCCACTGCTCCACCAAGGCTGTTTTTAACATTGCACTCTCAGGAATCCAGGGAGCCACAGATTGGATGCCACTAGGCCTTGGCTGTTCCACCTCTACTGTAACTGTCAGAGCTTTGTTGTCCATATACCAGGCCTATAAAGTGTGTTTAGCCTGTTTAGTTCAAGAGCAACAAGTGAAAACACCTGTATTGCTAGAATTCATTTTTAGAATTTAGGATTGTAATTAAAATATGTGAATCAGAATATGGATATATTACAATTGAAAGATATATACATTACACATTAATTCATGCTAGCTTAAGTCTCAAAGATGCATTTATATATGAAATTAAAGTTATATGCTGAGGATGTTTGAAAATGTTAAAATTAATTTGTAATAGTATAGTAATAACAGTAATAGTAATTGTTTACTATTAAAACAATTTCTCCCCTACTTAACAGAAAACCACCACGACCCAGTAGTGCACGACCAGCTCCACCCCGTATAAAACGACAACAAAGTACAGAGATTTTAATTCCAGAAAGGTAGGGACAAATTATGAATAAAGAAAAATTCTTAATACTGCTGATATACTTACTATTCTATGAGAGCCAGTTTGGTGTAGTGATTAAGGCATCAGGCCAAAAATGGGACATTTTGAATTCTAGTCCCTCCTTAGAGCACAAATCAGCTAGGTGATCTTTGGCCAGTCATTTGCTCTCAGCCCTAGGAAGGAGACAATGGCAAACCACTTCTGAAAAACCTTACTAAGAAAACTGCAGGAACTTGCCAGGCAGTCTCTGAGAATTGTACATGATTGAATGGAAGGGAAAAAACTATTCTATAATATATCCAATTAGAAAACACAGTCCAGTTTGCATAATCAAACATGATCACTAGCCAGTAAGCTAATAAAAAGACTGTCCATTTCACCATTTTTCCAGATTGTTTGAAAATTTTAATACATGCTATTTGCAGGCAAGATCAACAAAATATGTGTTATAGTTTGCCTTTCTATTTCTTTGATTATTTGCTACAATTATATTATCCAAATAAGGGTTAATAATAATTATAGATTCAATGGTTCAAACCTATTCTTAACTTCTATGGCATGCATAAATGAGATGTTGTTCACATTGAATTTGGGGGGATAGTACCTTATTTCACTTAGCACAGTTTGAGCTTCAGTTTAGCCACTAATAGCTGAGGGTCTGGGCTACAATCAGTGCCAGGAAGTATATTGACTTAACAGATGCAACTGAATCTTTCCAGCATTGTTAGCATAAAATGAAGTCTATTTGATTTTTATGTTGCTCATTTGGTGCTGCCCATGTGAATAAACATTACTTGTATTGAATAAAGAATATGTTTATTATGCTGAGATGATTTACCTGTCAAAATTACACTAGGCAGTTGCCAGCTTCATTCCATTCACCTGGCCCAAACTTGCATACTGTTTTTGGAACTTTTCCTTGGCTTACTTTTGCATTGAAATCGCCCATATTACTGTATACAAAATATCTTTTTTTTGGTGTATGCTTGAGAGCACATTGAAACTGATGGTAAAACAGTTCAGTTTCATTGTCATTTGAATCTATAGTTGGACCGTAGATTTGTAGTATGGTGATATTGAGTGGCTTGCCTCAAATTTGGATAGATATTATGCGATCACTATATGCTCTGTGATTCTCAACACATTTAACCCGTGATTACAAGAAAATAACTCCTTTTCGTATGATGATATTGTTTCCCAAAAAATAAACCATAAAGTCATCTTATTTGAATTGACCACTGCCTGTCCAGTGAAATCACTGATGCCAAGGATGTCTATGTTCACTCCAAACATTTCTCTTTTTACAATTTTGAGTTTTCCAAAGGACATGCCTCTAACATATACCATGCCTCTGATATAATTTTGTACAGTAAAGGCAACCTTTTTCGTCATGGGCATCATCAATAGGTGTCATCTGCAAATTTGATGAGTTTCCCTTATATTCCCTCATCTAAATCATTTATGAAGATATTAAGGAGTACTGGGCCTAAGACAGAATCTTGGAGTAGCCACTGCTTACTTCCCTCCATGTAGATGTAGTTCCATTAAGAACTACTTGTTGAAGGCAGTTTGTCAGCCAGTTACAAATCCATCTGGTGGTGATGCTGTTTATCTTCTAGCTCAGAAATCCCCAACCTTTCTGGCAGCTGGGACCGGTTTCATGGAAGACAATTTTTCCATGGGAACCTCATCAGCTTTTTCCAGGTCCTCTGGTAGTTCCCCAGTGCTCCAGGGTCTTTGAAAGATATGGTTCAATGGTTCCAAGTTCAAATCTGCTATCTCCTTCAGAACTCTTGGATGTAATCTGCCAGACCCTGGTGATTTGAACTCATCTAGAGTGGACAGATGTTCTCTTACCATTTTCTTGCCTATTTTAATTTGAATTCCTAGTCTGTTTTGGTAGTTTGGGCTATTTTTTCTTTTTGGGTGAAGACAAGATGCAAGGAAAGAATAAAGTAGCTGTGCAATCTCTATACTGCCTGTCACTTCCTTGCCATATTCTCCCATTAGTTGGGATTGTTTCTTTGACTTTTTTCTTGTTTTTTATATGTTGAAAGAAACCTTTTTTTTAATCATATTTGACATTTATTGCAAATCTTAATTCATTCTGAGCCTTAGCTTTCTGACTTCATTGTTGCAGATTTGGGCTATATGCTATTTTGCCTTAGTTATGTGCCCCTCTTTCCATTTTTATATACTTGTCCTTTTTGTATTTTGTATTTTAGTTTGTTGTTGTTAGCTGTGAAGTCGTGTCCGACCCATTGCGACCCCATGGACAACATTCCTCCAGGCCTTCCTGTCCTGTACCATCTTCTGGAGTCCATTTAAGCTCACGCCTACTGCTTCAGTGACTCCATCCAGCCACCTCATTCTCTGCCGTCCCCTTCTTCTATTGCCCTCAATCTTTCCCAGCATTAGGCTCTTCTCCAGTGAGTCCTTCCTTCTCATTAGGTGGCCAAAGTATTTGAGTTTCAACTTCAGGATCTGGCCTTCTAAAGAGAAGTCAGGGTTGATCTCTTCTAAGACTGACTGGTTTGATCGCCTTGCAGTCCAAGGGACTCACAGGAGTCTTCTCCAGCACCATAGTTCAAAGGCCTCAATTCTTTGGCATTTAGCCTTTCTTATGGTCCAACTTTCACTGCCATACATTGCAACTGGGAAGACCATAGCCTTGACTATCTGCACTTTTGTTGACAGGGTGATGTCTCTGCTTTTTAGTGTGCTGTCTAGATTTGCCATGGCTTTCCTCCCCAGGAGCAAGCATCTTTTAATTTCTTGGCTACAGTTCCCATGTGCAGTGATCTTGGAGCCCAGGAAAATAAAATCTGTCACTACCTCTATTTCCTCCCCATCTATTTGCCAGGAATTGAGAGGGCCGGATACCATGATCTTGGTTTTCTTAATGTTAGTTTATCAGAGTCTAATTTGGGCAACTATGCTGGTTTGTTTTGGATTTCCTGCTGTTCTTTTTCAGTGGTAATGCTAGACTGGACTTTTTAATCACATTTTTCAGTTTCCCAAACTTCTTATTTTCTCCCTTTAAGATTTTCATCCATGGAATCCTTCCCAAGCTTTCTCTAGGTTTGTTGAAATCAGCTCTTTTAAAGTTTGATTTTGTTCTATTTCTTGTATATGCATTATATTGAATTCCAATATAACATGGTCACTCTCCCCCAAAATTCTTCTCTTCTTATAAATTCTTCTCTGCTAGTAAGAATTACTGTAGGTCCTGTACAGTTGTCCCTCTAGTTAACCTCCTCTATCTTCTAGATGACAAAGTTTTCAGCTAGGTTGGTCAGGAACCTGTTTGATATCCCACTTGATGCTGGGTTTGAGTTAATGTCAGGGTAGTTAAAATCCCACATTACTACTGTGGTATGTTTCCTACATGCATTAGTTAAATAATTAGCAAACATTTCATCTATTTTTGTTTTGTTTGGCTAGATGGCCTATGGCAATTTCATGTCTTTTTCATTTTATGTTAACCAATATGCTTTCTAGGAGGCTTTCATCCTTGGTTTTATGCATTTCTGTAGAGATGTAGTGATCTCTTACACATACAACTCTGCCTCCTCTTGCCAGGTCTGTTCCTTTTGAACAGTTTATATCTATACATAAGTATATTCCATTCATGAGTTTCATCCCATCAAGTTTTATTAATGGCAACTATATATATCTACCTTCATGTACTAGTATTTCAAGTTCTCCCTGGTTATTCCCCAGACTTTGAACATTAGTGTATAGTAATCTGAGTCCTTTATGGGTGACTCTGGGTATGCTTCCTATATCTTCTAATTTCTGTCTGAGCTTCTCTGTCCTATCACACACTCCTCTCCATACTTCCTTGCTTGGGATCCATGCTTGGAATTAGATCCTAAAGGTCCTAGGAATTGGCAACTGTCCCCGCTCAGTTTTAGTTTAAAGCTGCTCAGATAAACCCTTCGGAGGTGTAGCTCATCCCTTGCCAAAAGCCTTCATGTAGGTAATACAGACCATTATCTAGGAATCCAAATTCTTTTGACAGCACCAACCCTTAAACCAGTGGTTCATTTCTAAAATCGTTTGTTTCCTCATTGGAAATTGACCTTTTGTTGGAAGTACAGATGAAGACACCACCTGACCTCCGAACTCCTTATCTTTCTTGCCAAGTTGTTCAGTCTTTTGATATTCTTTTTAGGTTCATTTTCATCTCATTCATCCCTGCATGAAGGAAAAGAATGGGATAGTAATCTGTGGACTTGACTATCTTAGTAAGATTCTCGGCCACATCTTTGTTTTTTGCTCCAGGGAGACAATATACCTCCCTAAATTGATTGTCTGGTCTACAGATGGTTGATTCTGTTCCCCTGAGAATTGAATCTCCTATCCTAATACTTGCCTTTTTTTCTAGGAAAGTCTGGACTACTTTTCTTCCTTGTGCAGGAACACTTGATGATGCCTCTTTACTAGGTGTCTGCATGTTTTCTTCCAGGGGTAGGATATGAAATTGATTGCTCAGCTCCAATGGGGCTGCACTGGACTGGGCTGAACTAGATAGCAGGGACTTTGCTCTTGGTTGTTGTTTTCTTCTAAGATTGACATATTTCCGTTGGTCTGTCCCTAAAGGTTCATGTATTGGTTCATTTCTTCTGGTAGTTGTTTGTTCTTTATTCAGTTTGTATGTAATCTTCTTGCTTAGTTTGGAATTTCTTATTTTGTAGATTGAGGCTCTAAATCCTTTATCATGATGTTAAGACCAGAGAAGAGAGGTGATGTCAGCCCCTCTGGATAAAACCAGACCAGGAAATCAATTCCACAGGAAAGCTAAGACTACTTTTACTGAGATTGGCTATAATACTAGAATTTTTCAAATCTGGTTGTGCTATACCTATTACCCTTTTTATACTCCACTGAATTAGGGTGGCACCTGCCTGAGCTGCTTCCAAATGTTGTGCCCCTTTTTGGACCGAGATGCCCTATGCACGGTCACCCATGCCCTTGTCACCTCTCGCCTGGATTACTGCAATGCTCTCTACATGGGGCTGCCCTTGAAGTGCGCCCGGAGGCTTCAACTGGTGCAAAATGCGGCCGCGCGGGTGCTTATGGGAATATCTCGATACTCCCATGTTACACCACTCCTGCGCGAGCTGCATTGGCTTCCGGTTGCCCTCCGGGTGCGATTCAAGGTGCTGATAATCACCTTTAAAGCCCTACATGGCTTAGGCCTGGGATACTTGCGAGACCACCTGCTGCCAATGTCAACCTCCCATCGCCCGGTTCGCTCCCACAGAGTCGGCCTCCTCAGGGTGCTGTCGGCCAGGCAATGCCGGCTGGCGACCCCTAGGGGGAGAGCCTTCTCTGTGGGCACACCGACCCTCTGGAACGAACTGCCCCCAGAACTGCAGATGGCCCCTGACCTTTGGTCCTTCTGCCGTGACCTAAAGACCTGGTTATTCCAACAAGCGGGCCTGGACTGATCATAGTTTTTAAATTTGGTTTTTTATTGGTTTAAATTGTTCTTATTTCTTATATTGTTTAATCCTCTTTTAATTTTTGTATTTATATCTTTTAACTTTTTGTTGTTGTGAGCCGCCCTGACTCCTCAGGGAGAAGGGCAGCATATAAATTTAATAAACCTAAACCTACTTTGTTTCTCTGGGGTTAAAAAATATTTCAGCTCCTTCAGCCTAAGCATACTAAGGTCATCTTCCTTATTTCCTATAAATATCCATGATTGTGCAATGAATTCTTACAACATTGCTTAGGGGCTTGAATGGTTACAAGTATCTTTGCATTGATTTGGATCCACTCTAACAAGCTTGGGTTGGTGCTGGTGTACAGATTGTCTAACTATTTTGTGGCTTTGCACAATCTCTATGATATCATCTTGAAGCTAGTATTGGAATTTGATAGGCTGTTAAGGCCATGGTTGATTAGCATTAAAACTTGATTAGCATTAAAACTTGAATATCAGCTGCAAGATGAGATCATAGAGATTGCACAGAGCCACAAGATAGTTGGACAGTCAGTCTCATTGCCCTAAGGAGGTAATGTGATTGGTGTTCATGGGCTTATCTCAAGAAATATGGTCCCACTTTGCTTAGAAAGACCACATTGTGGTCTTTATTTTGAAGCAGATGAGAAGCTAACATATATCCCGTGGTCCCATTTCATTGTGAAACTGAAGTTCCCCAAACCCTGAATCTCTGCAAGATTGGGAACCAATTAGAATCATTCTTCCCAAGTACCTGATGAATTCAGAAGATTTCCAAATACTTCCTGGAAACTTTTTCCAATTATTTGGCAGAAAATATCTCTTCTCTGATTGACCTCTTAAATACAGAGGTAGTTAGGGAACTAAATGAGCTTATCTAGCAAGATCTCATCCCAGTCATAGCCCTAGGTAGTCCTCAGTCTACTGAGAACCTGTTGAATGAAGCAACTGAAAAAAAACACCTAAAGTAACAGGCAAAATATCAAAATTGGACCCAACTAAATACTGATAAGAGCTGATATTCAAAATTATACAATGGCACAAATGAATAAGAAAGGAAGAAGTATCATCCATAGCATCCAAAGGGAAGAGTTTGTAGTTTTGTTATACGTAGTGCTTACAGAGAAATATCTAAACTTTGGAGTGATTTTTTGACCATGAGAACTGTTAAGCAGTTGAACACCCTTCCTCTTAGATACTCCATTATTGGAGGGTTTCAAACAAAATGGAACCATTTATGTGGCATAGTCTGCAGATTTCTGTCCTGGACAGAGAATTGGACTAGAAAATCTCCAAAGTTCCTTCCAGTGCTTTGATTTTAAATTCCCACATGGTCTTCAGAAAATTTTATTATGATGGCCCAAGTTCAAGGCATCCACACCTTTCTCAATATTGACGATATTTGCAAGCTTGTTGGTTATATAAATAATATGAAGTTTTCATCTTACTGCAATTTGGTCGCCTGACTTCCTAAGGGTTAATAGAATACTGGAAAGGTTCTGAACAAAAATTTTTATTGTTATCCTTAGCAACTCCATCTCCACATTTTCATTATCTATGTTATTACATAGTAGTTTCGTATGTCCACTTGTTATTGTATTTTGGTTTTCATTACTCACCTCCCATTTCTACTGCTTGCCTGTGGTTTGCAGACCTAGTCTCATTTTCCCCATGATTACCGTACCATATTGGAAAACATTGTTTGGAAATAGTTCAAGTTGCAGTTTCATATAAATATAAAATAAAGTTTAAAAAAACATAGATGTGGGTGGGGGGTGGAGAGAACTATAAAGGGTAAAAACATTAAGTACATAGAATAAAAGGGTTGGAAGGAACCTTGGAGGTCTTCTAGTCAACCCCCCTGCCTATGGCAGGAGGCCATATACCATTCCAGACAAATGATTGTCCAATCTCTTGAAAAAATTGGATCTCTCTTTAATGATCTTCCACTCTTGTCTTACCCTCAGGTGCTTTGGAGAATAGATTGATCCCCTCTTCTCTGTGACAGCCCCTCTAATAGTGGAAGATCTTCTGTTTGTTAGACTAGACATACCTATTTCCATCAATTGTTTATCATAAGGTTTAGCTTCCAAACTCCTTATCTTTTTAACAATTTTAT
Source organism: Vipera ursinii (assembly GCF_947247035.1). Taxonomy (NCBI): domain Eukaryota; kingdom Metazoa; phylum Chordata; class Lepidosauria; order Squamata; family Viperidae; genus Vipera; species Vipera ursinii. The sequence continues at coordinate 185,928,466 of NC_139512.1, forward strand.
TTATTTCCTAAGTTAAAATACAAACAGATAAAAACAGACTAAACATGACAAAAAAGTGCATACAAAAACTGTGCATATATATTGTCGTCTCTAGTTGAATATGATAAATATATTTTCAGTGATAATACTACATAAAAATGTCAATTTAGTTTTTGTTCCTGGATACAAAGTGTGTTTTCTTAATCTCTTATGCATAAAATAAATAGAAAATAGCTATTGTTCCACAAAAACTTTGCTTCTGTGGTCAGGAAAATGATATTTTGAAATTTTATCTGTTTCCAAGAACATTCTCAATTCACATTTAGTGCTAAGTATACTTCCAGAACATTCTGGAACTGTGAAATCTATCCAGAAGTTTCTAGAATTAGCCAGAATTTTCTGGATTAAAAAAAAACTTTCTGGGACTACCTAGTAGTATCTATAGAAGTAAAAGTACTGGTGCCTTAAACCAACATTTTAGTTTGTCTAATTGCTGAGTAAGAGAATAGTGAATAACAATATTTGATCTAGCAGCATCAAGAGATTGGTTCCACCCAGCAGATGCATTTTGCTACGTGTGTGGACAATTTTATCAAGACAAGAGCAAAAAAGTACTCTGTGAAAACATCTGTTAAGATGTGTAAGGCCTACAAAGCATACTTCGGCATGCCTACCAGGAATCAAGACAAGCCCTGGGCACCTCATTTCACATGCAAACACTGCAACAAAACTCTTGAAGGTAAGGTGAACAATTGCTGCTTACTAGATGGAAATTTAGTTATTTTTTACAGTTAAAGAGTTGTAATTAAGAAAATTTTCACTATTTTCAATGTTCTAGGAAAATTGAAACTAATATATATATATATATATATATATATATATATATATATATATATATATATATACATACACACACACACACACACACACACACACACACACACACACACACATATATATATATATATATATATATATATATATATATATATACATACACATACACATACACATACACATATATACCTATACCTATACCTATACCTATACCTATACCTATACCTATATATATATATATATATATATATATATATATATATATATATATATATATATATATATATATATATATATATTACCCTATGATAATATCTTACATAATATTATGAAATATCGTTTTTAAAATAGAAATATTTTTTTAAATTATATAATTCTACTATGTTTACAGGCTGGCACAGGGAAAAAGAGAGAGCCATGAAGTTTGCTATTCCAAGAATTTTTTGGGAACCAACTGACCATTCAAGCAACTGCTACTTCTCGATGGTGGACCTTTCCAAACATCAAACTGGCAAGAACACACCTATCATGTATCCAGACATTCCTTTATCCATCGCCCCAGTACCAAAGTGCCCTGAGTCCCTTTCCTACCCCTCTAGAGAGGGATCAGCCATCTTAAGGAGAGAGAAGCAAGTCAAACACCAAGGGTATTGCGGATACAGATAGATGTGGCTAAGGAGAGAAAGCCATACTTCCCCAAACAGAAAGACTTCAATGATCAGATCAGATATTTTGGTCTTACGAAGTCCCATTCTGAGCTTCTGACATCTAGGCTCAAGGAGCAGAACGTTGGATGAAAGTGTGCTAGTCACAAAACATAGAAAGCATCACCAACATTTTTTCACCTTCAATCGGCAAAATGAGCTATGCTTCTGCAACAATGTGACCATTCTCAAGCATGACGAGTTGGGGAAACTACAGATGGGTTGATCTTGCCTTTCTGCCCTAGAGACTAAGTCAATTAACCTTTGCCACACCTCTCTTCTTCCAGCTAGGAATCCCCAGTCACGACTTAGTCTTAGCCCAAGAGAAATGTGGTGAAGATTGGCTGTAGCAGAAAGGCAACACTATTGGATATTTCTCCAGGTTGTATTTTTCCTTCCCTTCCCTTTCTCTGCGCTGATCTCAGCGCTGCAATTTAAAATGTTGTGAGTCTGAGCGGTTTTTTACAGGCTTCAGCTGAAGCCTCAGGATATTTTTAGCTTCTAGGCAAGCCACATGTGTAGCGGTCACCATTTTGGGCGCCGCTTTTGTTGTTCTGGGGGGGCAGATCCTCCCTTCCAGTGAGAGCAATTTAGCTGCAAATAGGCTTAATTTGGCATATCCAGCTAGCAGTCTTCTTGCCCCAGCCATTGAATCTACTGCCACAGTCATTCAATTGTGTCTAGACGTGGTGGCTCAGTGGGTTAAGACACTGAGCTTGTGGATCAGAAGGTTGGCAGTTTGACGGATCGAATCCTGAGTGCCGTGTAACAGAGTGAGCGCCTATTACTCGTCCCAGCATCTGCCAACCTAGCAGTTCAAAAGCACGTAAAAATGCAAGTAGAAAAATAGGGACCACTACGGTGGGAAGGTAACAACATTCCGTGCGCCTTTGGCATTTAGTTGTGCCGGCCACATGACCACGGAGACGTCCTCAGACAAACGCTGGCTCTTTGGCTTTGAAACGAAGATGAGCAACAGCCCCTAGAGTTGGAAACGACTAGCACGCATGTGCGCGGGAACCTTTACCTTTTACTAGTGTCGGAGCAGGAGGTCATTTTACTGGTGGCTGCCATTTTGAAAACGCCATTTTGAAAACAGCACAATCAATCTCAGGCCATTCAGAAGGCCAGAATCGTGAGACGTTTTCTTCAAGAGTGCTTATTCAATTTTAGGCTCTTTGGCAGCTCTTATTATAATCAGTAACAGCAACAACAGCCTCCAGCCTCACATCTGTTACGGAGGTTTTCAATCACTCCAGGCATTTCCAAAGGCTTCAGGGCCTGGCTGGGTGCCTGCCTTAACTGCCGCCATTTTCTTCGCAGTTTTTTTCTGCTTCTAGTGTGCTGGCTACCCCATTAACTTGGTCTTGGTGCTACCAACAGGATCATATGTGTGCTGGCAATACCATTAAGTTGGTCTTTCCGCCACCAACAGGATCATATGTGTGCTGGCCGTACCATTAAATTGATCTTGCCGCCACCAACAGGATCATACGTGTGCTGGCCATACCATTAAGTTGGTCTTGCCGCCACTACCAGGATTGTGAGTGTGCTGGCTATCCCATTAAGTTGGTTGTGTTGCCACCTAGCCACAACTTGGCTCTTTGCTACTGGGATCACCTCTCTGTTGCAAACACATTGAGATTGCCACTACTGTGATGTCTCTGATTTTGCAATGGCAGATAAAACTACAGAAGTTCAGATCTCTCAAGGTGCCTCCAACAGTCCTTCCAGGCTCATCAAATCCAGGTCAGCCAAGCAGCAGGCTGCTGGGAAACTCAGATCCAAAGCTATCTCTGGCAAAAGGTCTTCCAAAGCTGCTGAGAAAGAAGCAAGCAGGAGACACCAGACATTGGAAAAACAATTCTCCAAAGATGCAAAGCAAAAGAAAGATGCAAAGGTTGATCAGATTACTTCTGTTCCCATGGAGGCATCGGTTTTTGGCCCTCAACAAGCTCCTTCAACCTCTGCTGCCCCAAGTGCCTAGTCTCCAGAAGGAGAAACAGGTCAGTTCATTTTTCCCATGGCAGAACAGGTGGAGATGATTCCCCTGTCCAGTGAAGGGCTTGGCCTTCAGATCCCTACTCCTCCCAATACAACTAGACCTCTGGGCCAGAGGCCACATCCACTCTGCAGCGGCAGGGCTTCGCCCTCCAGATGCTCAGGAGACAGAACTATCAGAACAAATGCAGTTTCTGATTTCCCAGGCTATTGCCCAAGGCGTAGCTTCAACCCTACACCAGAGAGCTCAACCTGAGTCGATAGCATCAGAGATTCCATCTAACAGCAATGTATCATATCTCTCCCAGGCAGAAGCAGCCGCATACCAAGGGTCAGTTTTCCCCTCCCATTCCTCCGGGAGGAGAATGTTCATAGGGGATGAGGAGCAGAAAGAGCAGGGGATGTCAGAAGATGAGGACTTATCCCCTGATCCCCCTCCTTTCATAGGCCTGTTTAATCTGGCCCTCTTTAAATCCTTACTTCACAAGGCCAGGAGTACTGCAGAACTTGGTCCTGAAAGTGTCCCTCAGGCTGAACCTTCCACCAGCCAGAGACTTACCAGTAAGGTCTTTTCAGACCAATGTTTACCCAGCAAGACATTCCCTGTCTGCCTCTTTTCCTCAATGTAGTCCAAAGACAATGGGGAATGCCAGGTACCTTTCCATCCAGTGCTCCAGCACTGTCAGAGGTGCTAGCAGTCCCCACGGTAGATGAGCCCTTAGCACCATGGGTTTCCTCCATCACTGTGTCTGGGGACATAGGTGGAGGTTCTGGAGTCAGAGGATAGGAAAGTGGAGCTTAATTTCCACAGGACCCATCAAGCCTCAGCATGGGCAGTAAAAGCAGGTACATCAACTTCCTTTTTCACCAGAATTTCACTCCTCTGGCTTCGCCAATTCCATGCTAGGGTCCCACCAGAAGAGGTAGAGATGCACCAAGATTTAAGCAAAATTAATGGCTGCATCAGGATACATGGCTGACTCATCATTGCATGCGGCCAGATTTTCCTCCCGGGCATTAGCATCTAATGTTACCTTCAACAGACTTCTGTGGCTCAGACAGCAGCAAGCGGATGCTAGGTCCAAGTGGCGGTTGGCCTCAGCCCCTTACAAGGGAGGCCAGTTATTGGGAGAGGCACTAAACCCTTATCTGACTGAGAACAAGGATAAGCATAAGGTCATGTCCCATCTTCTCAGGAGAACAGACGGGAGCTACCCCATATGCCCGATAGCAGTCCTTTCGTTCAACTGATACAAGATTGGAATTCACTCAGTACTCCCACCCTTATCCTCCCAGACCAGAACGTCTTTCGACAGACTGCAATTTCAGGCCAAATGGCCCTTTCGAGGCGCAGGAGGCCGTCCTTTCAGAAGGTCCAAGTGACAGCAAAGGTGCCTCTCCTATAGGGGGCAGGTTGGCTCTCTTTGCACACAAATGGGAGAACACCACTACAGATTTATGGGTCCTCAACTCCATCGTATTCAACCTGACTAGAGTTCAATCCCCCCCCCCCCGCCGAGACATTTCGTCTCTTACCCATCATTCAAAAATCTGGTCAAAAGAAGTCTCATGAAAGAGGCCATTCGACATCTCCTGGTGATCCAGGTCATAGAACCGGTACTGGCAGGGCAGAAGGGATGGGGATGCTCTACCATTTGGCCTGTCATTGGTCCCTAGAGCATTCACAAAGGTCCTGGCGGCGCTGGCCACGCATCTGAGGACCATTCCGGTGTCTGTCCAGTGTTATCTGGACGACATCCTCATTCAATCCTCAGTCCAATTGGCTCAGTCAAAGCTGGCATTGCCCATCAAGACCCTCCAGGACCACAGGTTTTTAGTAAATTTTCAGAAAAGCCAGACAGTTCCCTCCACCCACCTCCTTCACCTGGGACCGGCAATAGATACAAGGAAGTGTGAGGTTTACTTGTCTCAAGAGCGTCGGGACAGTATCTGATCCCTAATCACCCAGATTCAAAGGGAGCAAGTAGTCACTCTAGCAATCCTTTCTCAACTGCTAGGAAAGATGGTTTCCTGCATAGCGGTTGTTCATTGGGCTCAACTCCATTCCAGAACCCTCCAATGGTTCTTGTTCCCGTTCCAGAGACTAGGCATCAGTTCCTCCAACCACAGGATATTGGTCCCGTCACAGACCCAAAAATCCTTCCAGTGATGGGTCTTCCCAGCAATGACCAGGGGAACCTTATTCAAGGAGCCCAACCAACTTGTCCTAACATTGGATGCCAGTTTGTTCGGCTGGTGAGCGCACTTGCATTTCCAGATGACCCAGGGTCAGTGGTCCCAGTCAGCACAACATAAACTGGAGCTCAGAGCTATACACCTGACTCTACGCCATTTTTGCCACACAGTGGCAAGGCAACACGTTCTAGTCCTCACAGACAATGTTGTGGCGAAAGCCCATATCAACAGGCAAGGGGGTACCCACTCTAGGTCCCTCATGGCTGAGGCTCAATTATTAGGAACCTGGGCAGAGACCAATCTCTCGTCCCTCAAGGCGGAGCACATCTTGGGGGCGACGAACCGGCAAGCGGATTTCTTGAGCAAGGCAACAATGGACCACTTTGAGTGGCGCCTGCACCTGGATCTCAGGGAGATATTGGAAAGGTTTGGTCATCCAGTGCTGGACTTGTTTGCTACCCTGGAGAATTCCCAGCTCCTGGGATTCTTCTCCTGGTTCCCGTCTCCAGGGGCAGAAAGGATAGATGCCCTCCACATCCCATGGCCCAGAGAGCTCCTATATGCATTCCCTCCTCTCCCTCTGATCCAGGCAGTTATGCGGGAGATACTGCAGGAATGGGCAAAGGTGATACTCATTGCTCCCCACTGGCCACGACAGCCATGGTATGCTGACCTCGTAGGTCTATTGATCTCTCCTCTGTGGAGGATACCCCAAGATCAAATCTCCCTCAGCCAGGGGGTTCTAAAACATCCAAAGCCTCAGTGGCTCCAGTTAACTGCCTGGCAGTTGAAAGGAGACTCCTAACAAAGGAGACCTATTCATCAGATGTGATTACCATGATTCAGGCTTCAAGATGGCTGCAACTAATAGAATTTATGATTCCACATGGAAAAAAATCTGTAACTGGTGTGAGAGACAACAGTTAGATCCAGCTACAATTCCTGTTCCAGGAATTTTTGGTTATTTACTGGAGGGGCTTAAGAAGGGCTTAGCACCCAACACAAATCACAGACAGGTTGCTGCCCTGTCCACGGTGCTAACATATGGCAACTCAGAACCCTTGGCTCAATACACCATGGTATGTTTCTTTATCAGGGGAGCAATCAACTGCAAACCGCCCGTGGTTCACAGATATCCCTCTTGGGACCTGTCCAAGGTCTTACAGGCTTTCAATTCACCTACATTTGAGCCCATCAGAACCTCCACTCTATGGTTCTTGACAATCAAGGTCGCCTTCCTAGTAGCCGTCACATCGGCTAGGCCAGGGGTCAGCAACCTGAAACAGTGAAAGAGCCACTCGGAACCGGTTCCCTCACAAAAGGAAAAACTGGGAGCCGCAAAAAATGTGTGCACATGCGCGCATGCACAGAACAGGGTTTGACTGAAGAGTGGAACCAAGGCGAGATATGCACATACCCTGCATATTTGGATTGATTGGTTGAACTTTATTCGTCCCACTTTTTTTCTTTTTTAGGGGGGGACTGCACATGGCAAAGGACAGGGAGCAGCAGGAGACAGCTGAAAGAGCCCCATGCAGCTCCGGAGCTGCGGGTTGCAGACCTGTGGGCTAGGCGCATCTTGGAATTGGCAGCACTCTTAATTAGAGATGCCTTATGTATTTTTCATAACGACAAGGTGGTCTTACGCTTAGACCCCTCATTTGTCCCTAGAATCAACTCATTGTTTCACAGGGCGCAGGAAATTGTGCTGCCAGATTTTTGTCCTGAGCCGTTCCATGATTTGGAATGTAAATGGGACACCTTGGCTGTTCGTAGAGCCTTGCATCGCTATATTAAGCAAATTGTCTCTTTTCGTAAACTTGAAACTCTATTCATTTCATTCCAGCCCTCTTCAATGGGTCAGAAGGTAACTGCCTCTTCCATCAACAGATTGATTAGGGCTTGCATAGCAGTGGCGTACCAGACGCACTCCTTGCCAGTCCCAAGGCGAATTACCGCACACTCCACTCTCAGTGCTGCAACTTCAGCGGCATGGGTGACACAGGCATCAATAGAAGAGATATGCAAGGCGGCGATGTGGTCGTCCCCTTCCCCATTTGTGAGGCATTATAAGTTAGATAAGTTCGCCTCAACAGATACTTCATTTGGCAGTGACAGACAGTGAGGCTTTGGTATGTCCCATCTGTTGATTCTCCACTCGTCATACCCGAACGCCTTTTCTCAGAATGGTGATGGAGAATCCACTCCCCCCCCCGCTAGGGTCCATCTGGTCCTGTGTCAGGGGAAATTGAGCCACCACCTTGAATACTCATCAACTGCTGCACCTTTGTCCTGACTGGGGATTCCTAGCCGGAGGAAGAGAGGCGTGGCAAAGGTTAATTGACTTATCTAGGGCAGAAAGGCAAGATCAACCCATCTGTGGATTCTCCATCGTTATGCTCAGAAAAAGCGTTCATGTAAGACAACGCCCCATCTATTCGAGGCTATAGGAATTACCTGTGACCTGAGTGAATGACACCTATGCATAGCCCAGCAATGTCCAACCTTTCCAGCTTTGTGGAATGGTGGGGGTGGGGAGAGGATGGTTCCACACAAATGGTGGGCGAGCGTATGTGGAAACAACTCAATTTGCACAAACAATGGGCACATGTGCCTACTGCTCACACAAATGGAGCTGCATGCACTCACCCGCACAATGCATGCACAAATGGAGATGCATGCATGCATGCCCGCTGCTTCCACAGCCCAATTCTGAATGGACCATGGCCCAGTAGCGGGCTGCAACCCAGGGGATGGGGACTCCTGTCATAGACAGTTTATCCAGGAACCCCAAAGCTGTGCTGCTTCATAACAGGAACAAGTACCCGTCTCTCCCTATGGCTCATTCTGTGCACTTCAGAGAAGACTACACCAGTGTCAAGATGTTGCCGAGTGTCTTGAAGTATGACGACTATGGTTGGAATGTCAATGAAGACTTCAGAATGGTGTCATTCCTGATGGGCCTCCAAGGCAGTTTCATGAAGTTTCCTTGTTTTCTTTGGCTTTGGGACAGCAAGGATATTAAGTTGCACTATCACAGAAGGGATTGGCCTTAGCAGACAAAATTGTCTGTAGGGAAGAACAACGTAAAGTGGGAGCCACTAGTAGACCCTTGGAAAGTGCTGCACAACAAGTTAGACCTCATCAAATAATTTGTCACAGCTCTAGATGAGTCAGCAGCTTTCAAGTATCTCCAAGATCTCTTTCACAGCTGTCAAAGATAAAGGTTAAAGCTGGTATCTTCATTGGATCACAGTAAAGAAGATCATAGAGTGTGATGAATTCACCAAGAAGCTGAACAGGATGGAGAGAGCGGCCTGGAACAGTTCTGTTGCAGTGGTTCACTGCTTTCTGGGCAATCACAAAGCAGACTCTCTTAAAGAACTATGCCAAAATGAGATTAGGAATGTCCCTCAAAGTCCATATTGTTGATGCTCATCTTGACAAATTCAAGGACAACATGAGTGCTTACTCAGAGGAGTAAGATGAGCACTTTCACCAGGATATACTGGACTTTGAACACCATTTCCAAGGACAGTATAATGAAAACATGATGGGAACCTATAGTTTGGACTTCTTCAAGAAACTAATTTGCAATATAGCCACAAGTCTTTTCTTTTGAGTAATTTTGGTTATCTTTGTGTATTTGCCATTTCTCATTTCTTTTGAGTAATTTTGGTTATCTTTGTGTATTTGCCATGCAAGTATATATTCTTTCTCTAACTGCTTAAAAAGATAATAATTTGCCTGTTTTGTCTAAACATATGAAACTTTTGTAGGCTGGTCACAAAATCAAAGTTGTGATGATTATAGCCATTTTTGTATAGGTATCAATTCTGCAAACATTGGATGTTTTTGCTTTGACAATATAAAGAGGCAGCCTTTTCCTTTAAATAGTTTTTCTTTTTGAATTAGGTGAAGCTGTGGGGAGGAGGAAGAATGTTTCCCCCAGTTTTTAATAATATAAGAAATGACACATTACAGAACAGAAGAGAAGCTTTGCCCTTCAAACTGATTGAAGAACGTGATTTATGGCAGCTAATTTGAGGAGGGAATTGTGCCAGATATTAGGTGCTGAAGGGAGGGGAATTCAGATCTTGGGATTCCACCATGCTGTGCCAATGCTTTGTTTTCACTATTACAGACTTTTTAGGATAAATAATGCCCGAACGTTCTTTGAAGTGTTTCATTAGTCAGAACATGACATCATGCCAAGATCTACTTTCTTTTCAAACTATCTGGAGTCCTGAACTCCAGCCACTGCCTTTAGGCTTGAGAGGAGCTGGCAAAGATTCAGGGAAGATTTCATCAAATGAAATAGCTTGAAGCCAGCATTTCAGCAGCAGTTGCTCCCCTGTGGAGGCAGGAAGAGAGACAGTGAGCAAGGTGGACAATCAGCAACCTAAGAGCTTGGCACAGCTAATAGAGGCCTTGCAACAGCTTGGGGTAGTGCAGAAGCCAGGAGATCAGCAGCTTGTGGGAGGGCGACCCCAGCAAGGAGATTGGTCACCGCCCCCAAACGTACAGCAACCTTTGAGGGGTCCACAAATGAGGAAGATCCAGCAGCAATCCCCACCCATCCAGCAACCACTGGGGCCTACAGCAGCAGAGGGCACCACAATTCTATGTTAACCAGCAGCAGAAAGTTCATCAATAGCCCCCACCCAGGCAGCTGTCTTTGGGAGACCCAAAGACAGGCAGCTGTCTTTGGGAGACCCAAAGACAGGGGGCGTGGCCACAGCCCCTAAACGTGCAACTCCTGGCCATGCAGCAGGAGTCAGGATGGAATCAGCAGCAACTGGAAGTGCAGCAGTCATAGTGGTGAGTCCAGCAGCCAGTATTGATCCATCTTTCAGAACAAACTTCAATGGGAACCCAGAGAAGATGACTTTTGTTTTTTAACCAAGTGCGCTCTCATTTGAACTGCTGTGCCTACCTCTATCCAGACTCAGCTGCTATGGTACATGTGATTGCATCCAGTCTAGAGGGAGAGACGTCTGAATGGCTGAATAATTTATACAATGAGGAGGACCCCCACTTCTTCCTCCTTGGACTGAGAGAAAGATTTTAGGACCCATCCATTGCCCTCAAAACAGAAAAACCAATCCATAAGATAAAGCAAGCCGGCCGGCCTGTCCTGGAGTATGTATGAGAGTTTCGCAAGATAGCTGGTCGGATAGAGAAGTGGCCTGAGCAGTCCAAGTCCATCACTTCAGGGAAGGGTTGGATGATCACCTGTCTCAGGCCTGCATCTATCGAGCGGTACCTGATCAGCTGCAAGCATGGTACCAGGCGGCGGTAAAACTAGACATTCAGCTTCTCTGGTATAAGAAACCTTTCCCACCTGAAGCCGAGCCAAGGCCAGAGCAACCCAAACAGCAACCACCACCCCAAGGAGCTGCAGCTGCTGAAAGAGCCAGGCCACCTTCAGCCCCGCCAATCAAGTGCTTCTGATGTGGATAGCAGGGACATTGAGCAGCAAACTGTCCAGTCCCCTACCCCCAACAACAGAGCAGACTGTGGCCAGCAGCGAGAAAGAAACCTGCCCAGCGGCTAACGAGAGAGAAATCCACTCGGATCACGCAGGAACCTGTTGCCCAGGTCACACACCCCACACGGGAGGACGCTGGGCCTCAGGCTGGATCTGTCCCCGCTCTACCCTCTTTAGACAGCGATGACGAAGGAGACACATCCCATCTTTCTCACTGCCTGCCAAGCTCATAATCCCTAAGTCAGGTACGCAGGTAGATTTAAAGGTGCTAGTTGATTCTGGATGCTCCCGATGCATCGTTAGCTTGCCATTTGCCATGAAACTGGGCATATGAGCAAAACTGCTTTCCAAACCTGTGAGGTTCGAGCAAGTTGATGGCTCCCTGATGAGAGGGACTTTAGTCACGCAATTAATGGAGCCCCTACGCCTAGAAATAGGCGAGCACTGGAAGGTTATTCACTTCCTAGTGGCCCCCAAAATGACTAAGGCTGTGATCCTAGGATTAGCCTGGTAGGACAAATAGAAGCCGTTTATCTGGTGGGAGAAAGGAATGAGAACTGTGAGACTACCTATAGGCCCTAAACCTCCCACTGATTCAACAGATGTGGCAGGACAATTTAGGCCACCAACATGGCTGCCTCAATGCCACCAGGCGAACCAACCATCCCCATTAAGTACTGGGACCTGGCGGGGGCATTTAGTGAGAAAGAATGCAACACCCTGCCTCATCACAGACCCAATGATTTTTCTATTGAACTGTTGCCAGGAGGCAAACTCCCACGACCGAGGATGTACGCTATGTCTCCACTCAAAATGGAGGAGATGCAAGGATACATGGATAAAAAACTAGCGACGGGGTTCATGGAGCGAGCCAAGTCTACTGTGGGAGCCCTTGTGTTGTTCAAAGAAAAAAAAGATGGTTCTCCTCATCTCTGTGTAGACTATAAAGGGCTGAATGTGGAGAACAAATACCTCCCCCCTCCTGAAAGACTTGTTAACCCACCTAGCTAAGGGGAGTATTTTCACAAAATTGGACCTAAGAGAGGCATACTACCAAGTGAGAATAAAAGAGGGAGATGAGTGGAAAACGGCCTTCAATTGCCCCTTGGGAAGCTACCAATTCAAAGTCATGCCATTAGGACTGCAGGGGGCCCCATACGTATTCATGAAGCTGATTAATGAGCTGCTACATGATCACTTATACAAAGATGTTCTGGTGTATCTTGATGACATCTTGATATACAGCACAAATATGACTGATCATATAAAGTTAGTGAGAGAAGTGTTAAAGAAACTTTTGAAGGCCAAGTTACATGCCAAATTGTCGAAATGTGAATTTCACCAACCCGATTAGATTATCTTGGCTAAAGAATTTCCAGTGAAGGCATAGAAATGGACCCAGCCAAAATGAGAACTATAATTGAATGGCAGCCCCCAAAGACTCTCAAACAGCTTCAGAACCTTTTAGGTTTCACTAACTTTTATCACCAATTAATCCCCTCGTTTGCCGAGATTGCCCTACCCCTTAGAGAACTACTCAAAACAGGCAAAGGAGGAGGAAAGCTGCGACTGGGCTAACCACTTGCTTGGATGATGAGCTGTCAAACAGCTTTTGAGAATTTAAAAAGACTGTTTGATGCTAAACCAGTCCTAAAGCATCCATGCCCAGGAGAGCCCTTTGTAATTCAAGCTGATGCCAGCAACGCTGCAGTTGGAGCTGTATTACTGCAAAAGAACAAAAGTGGAGTCCTACAACCCTGCACCTACACCTCCAAAAATATCACTGAAAGCGAGAGGAGATGGACAATCTGGGAGAAGGAGGCCTTCGCCATTAGGTGGAGCCTGTTAAACTGGCAACACTATTTAGAGGGAAGCAAGGTGCCATTTGAAGTATGGAGAGTTCACAAAAACCTGGAGGCACTGAAGACCCCCCACAAACTGTCCCCAAAGCAAGTCCGGTGGGTACAGTACTTTAATTGCTTCAACTTCACTCTAAAGTACATACTAGGAAGAAAAAACTTATTAGCTGATGCGCTATCCTGATTGCTCCAGTACAAAAGCGAACGCAGAGGTCAGCAAGGCAATTATCCCCAGTTCACAACCTGCAGCACAACTCACACCTCACATAACCCCTAATCTTGATGATCTGGGAGCGAAGAAGATAAAATGAGAACCCTTCACTGATCAATGTTTGAAAGATAATCAAACCTCCTTAACATGCAGGGATAGTTTGGCATACAAGGTGGGGGGGAACTGTATCTCCACGAAGCCCTCTGTCTCAATGCTCTCAAACACAGCCTGATGTAAAACAGGCTGGACACTTCGGATGTTTAAAAACTCTACACCTCATCTGCCGGCAATTTTGGTGGCTGGGGCTAAAACGATATGTGGAAAACTATGTCAGGAGTTATGCCGTATGTGCCACCATGAAAAGAATTCCAGGGAAAACCCCTGAGTTACAACAGACAGTGGCAGGTCCTTCTGAACCATGGGAAGAAAAAGCTATGGACTTTATTGTAGACCTACCCGAAAGTAGAGAAATAGTGTCATCTGGACTGTGATAGACCTGTTCTCAAAGCAGGCTCATTTTATCACCTGCAAAGGACTCCCATTTGCCCAACGACTGACTAAATTGTTCCTGAAACCTATCTACCAACTGCATGGCGCCTCTAAGCAAATAATTTCAGATAGAGGAGTGCAGTTCACAGCGAAAGTTTGATGGAGTTTTCTTAAATTAATTGGATCATCTCAAGCCTTATCATCTGCTTTTCATCCAGCTACCAATGGGGCTGCAGAATCTGCTAACAAAATGGTGGATCAATATCTCAGATGCTATGTTTCCTACCAACAGACAAACTGGAATGGCCTCCTCCCTTTCGCCGAGGTGGCTTACAACAATTCTGTTCACAGCAGCACCAGCTACACACCTTTCAGAGTAGTCACAGGAAAAGAGTTCAGCCCAATACCTGAATACCCTCAGGTGCCCTCTGCTTCCTAGACACTTGATCAACGGGTGAAGGGCTGGGAAGAAGTTTGGAGAAACACAAAAATGGCATTAAAAAAGACTTCTGAAACCTATAAAAAGCAAGCTGATAAAAAGAGGGCTCCCCAAAGAACATTCCAAGTTGAAGAAAAGGTTTATCTGTCGACTAAATATTTACACCTCAAATTACCCAGCAAAAAATTAGGACCAAAATTCTTGGGGCCTTTCCCCATCATAAGGATCATCATCCCCATCACAGTAGAATTAAAACTCCTTAGGCTTTTAGGGAAAGTTCACCCTGTCTTCCACTGCAGCCTGCTGAAACCTTTTCGGGACTCCCACCTTGAGACCTCCCCCTAAGAAGGCACCCTGGCCCCTTGTAGTAGTGGGTCAAACATACTATGAAATGAAAGGCATTCTTTTTAAAGGGAAATTGCAGTACCTAGTACAATGGAAAGTGTACTCACTGTCTGAAGCTTCTTGGGTGAAATCTAGCTATGTGAAGGCTGACTGACTCATCAAAATGTTTCATGAAAGCAATCCCAACAAACCAAGAGATAGTCCCTGACATATGCTTTTGTTTACATTACAGGATCTATCCTTTTTATAAGGGGTCGGATGTCAACACCGCAAACATTGGGTGTTTTTGCTCTGACAATATAAGAGGCAGCCTTTTTCTTTAAACTGTTTGAATAAAATGAAGCTGGGGTGAGGAGAATAGATCTGTCTCTCATCAAGCCCATGTTTGATGGAGATCCAGATAAATTACCTTTCTTCTTGAATCAGGTGTGGGCTCACCTGAATTGCTATGCTCCTGTGTACCCTGATGATTCCATGATGGAGAAGGAACTTCAGCTGAACACGTGCAGCTATCAGCACCCTATGTCAGTGATGATGGTGAGGACTACCGGATGGCACGTTGGCCCATCCCACCTTTTGCCATTGCCAAATTTATGGTACCAAAGACTGGGGCACAGATTGACTTGAACGTCGTAATAGTCTTTGGTTGCACAAGGTCCTTGATCAGTCTCCACACTATACTAAAGCTGTGAACCCGTGCCAAGCTGTTGCTCACAGCAATGAAATTCAACCAGACAGATGGCTCTTTAATGGGGGGTTCCTCTGCAACACATGTCACTGAACCTACCTCTTTAGGGAAGGAGCAACATTGGGAGATCATCTGTTTTGTGGTCATCCCCCAAATGACTGAGACTGTGATTCTGGGATTAGCGTGGTTTGATAAGTGGTGCCCCACCATTTGGTGGGAGAACCGGGTGAAAACCTTGAGGCTAGCAACAGGGCCCCTTCCACCTTCCAAGACCAGCCAGATCAAGAGGATAACAGACCCTGGGGGGGGGAATTGATTAAGTTTCTAAGAGCCACCACAGATTGAACATCCAGGATTCAACTCATTCTGATGGAATACCGGGATCTAGCAAGAACTCTTAGCGAAGAGGATTGTGACATACTTCCCCCCTCACCAAACTACCAATTGTGTTATTGAGATACTGCTAGGGGCCAAACTTCCAAAGTCTAAGATGTATTCCATGACACCCAGAGAAATGTATGAATTGAGGGATTCCCTAGACAAGAACCTAGGGGTTTCATTGAACCAACCATATCATGAGTGGCCGATTCAGTGTTGTTTAAGGAGAAGAAAGATGGGTCTTTGAAGTTATGTGTGGATTTTGAAGGACTGAACACAGCGTGGAGAATATGTACCCCCTCCCTTTGATGAAGGACATGTTAGCCCACCTCGCAAGGGGGGAAATCTTTACCAATCTGGATTTAAGAGAGGCTTATTATCGAGTGAGAATCAGAGAGGGGGATGAGTGGAAGACTGCCCTTCCCCCCTAGGAAGTTTCCAGTTTAAAGTGATGCCTTTTGGCCTTCAAGGGGCTCATGCAGCTGCATATTCATGCAGCTGATCAATCAAGTGCTGCATGATCATCTCTACAAGGGCATCTTAGTCTATCTTGATGTCACCCTCATTAGTGACCCTCAAACCATGGAGGAGCACATAAAATTGGTCCGGGAGGTGCTAAGGAGGCTTTTAAAGGCAAACCTCTATGCTAAACTATCTATCTCTATCTGGAGAACTGGCAAGTTTGAAAATAAATAGAGATAAGACTAAATATTAACAAAAAACCTAACAAACAGAAAACTTAGAAAAAGACAAACCTAAAAATATTTTAAAAATTAAATATATAGGAATTCACCTAACAGCAAGATGTATAACATTAAAAGAAGATAACTATGAAAGATTGTTGTAACAAATAAAACTGGACTTGGAAAAGTGGAAAAATCTTCAACTGTCACTGTTAGAAAGAATAGCTACAGTTAAAATGAATATTTTACCGAAAGTACTCTTCCTATTTCAAACGATCCCTGTAAAACTGGGAAAGGTTTTCTTTGATGACCTAAATGCAACAATATTGAGATTTATCTGGCAAGGGAAGAAAGCACAAATTAAAGTGAAAATGTTACAAGAAGCTAAAAATAGTGGAGGGTTTGGACTCCCGAACTGGAGACTATATTACCAAGCAGCCATTTTACCATGGCTTAAAGAATGGATTACGTTAAGAAATAAAAGAATATTGTAGCTAGAGGGGCATGACCTACAAATTGGTTGGCATGTCTTTCTATGGTATGAGAAAAGTAAAATACATAGATACTTCCAAAATCACTTTATAAGAAATGTACTTCTTTTAGAATGGGAAAAAATAAAGCAGAAAATCTATATTAAACTACCTAAGTGGCTTTCAACAATGCAAGCTTTTGCTTACCCAAATTTAATTAGCTATGACAAAGTCGTTACCTATAAAGATATTCTAGATAAGGAAGGAAAATTGAAATATAGACAAGACTTACATTGACAAGGTATTGACCTAGCATGGTGGCCATATTTACCAATTCAAACAAGATATAGAAAAGATGCAAAGACAATGGGATTTTATAAAGAACAGACAGAACTTGATCAAATATACCGGTAACTAAAAGCAGACGAAAACCTGATTAAGAAACTTTACAGATTTCTGCTAAACTTGAAGATGGAAGAACAAGTAAAAGATACAATGATAACGTGGGCAAAAAACTTTGGATATTCTATAGATTTGGAAGACTGGCAAAAATTATGGGATAGAAATATTAAATTGACTAAAGCAGTTTCATATAAAGAAAATTTGTATAAAATGTTTTATAGATGGCATATGACACCAGTAACATTAGCTAAAATGTTTCAAAATACTCCAAATAATTGCTGTAAATGTAAACAAAGGCCAGGTACCTATTACCATATCTGGTGGGTATGCCCTAAAGTGAAAATGTTCTGGCATAAGATACATACATGGTTGGAAAAGATGACTAAAATACAGGTTGAATTAAAACCAGAACTGTTTCTATTAGGAATATTAGGAGCTAAGTATGAGAAGGAGAATGAGTATCTAATATTGCATGTATTGAGAGCAACGAGAATAACATTTGCCTAATACTGGAAAAATGAAAACCTACAAACTGAGGAGATTTTAATCAAGAAAATTTTAGAATGTGCAGGAATGGACAAATTAACTTTAGAGATTAAAGAGAAAGAGGATTCAATTTATTTTAAAACATGGGATAAATTTTACCAATGGCTAGGAAAACAAACTAGCAAGAAATGAATGTGATATGTTATTTTAAATATATATTAGTAAGGAGAATGATATGTATTGACTAACTGATACTGTATATGATTATCATTTAGCATATATATTATAGCTATTTACTGTTATATTGTTGTTGTTGTTAGCTGCGAAGTCGTGTCTGACCCATCGCGACCCTATGGACAACGTTCCTCCAGGCCTTCCTGTCCTCTACCATCTTCTGGGGTCCATTTAAGCTCACGCCTACTGCTTCAATGACTCCATCCAGCCACCTCATTCTCTGTCGTACTGTTACATTAATTAGTTTTAATTGAACATATGTACCCAGACAATAGTCTGTTTGCTAAAGCTTGAAAATATTATTGGGGGGCAACCCCAATGTTGTTCCCAACCCCGTTCCTACCCTAATCCCAGTCCTAATCCCATCCCAAATCCTGATCCTTACTCTGGTCATTTCCTCTTTCTAACCCTATAAAATTGAATAAAAACTCTTATAAAAATAAAAATAACAATTTAGAGGCACTAAAAACCCCATGGAAGTTATCTCCGAAACAGTTCTGATGGGCACAATACTTCAACTGTTTTAACTTTACCTTGAAGTACATTCTGGGGGGAAGGAACTGGCTGATGCACTCTCCAGAATGCCCCAGTACAAAAGCTGCAATGAAGAAGTGATTAACGCAATTATTCCCTTACTGCAAAAGGCCTTTCAATAATCCCTAGGGATCAATTACAGGTTCAGTTTTGTGAGTCTGACAGCCGCTTAACTCAGAGATTCAAAGACAAATTGAAGACAGACCCCTGTTTCAATGATAACAGACAACTGTTGACCTATCGAGATGGACTAGCATGGAAGTGGTCTAAATTGTATGTCCCTTGACTCCAAGCCCTCCAGCAGACCCATGATGATAAACAAGCTGGCCACTTTGGGTTCCTGAAAACTGTACATTTAGTGAGATGGCAATTCTGGTGGCCAGGGATGAAGAAAGTTGTGTTGCCATGAAAAAATGACCTGGAAAACCACCTGGGCTATTGCAGCAAATGGCAGACACTTCCCACACCTTGGAAGAACTAGCACCTGGATTTTATTGAGAGCAATGGAAATACTGTTATTTGGACTGACATAGACCTTTTTTAAAACAGGCTCACTTCATTGCTTGTTCAGGACTCCCTTCTTCCCAGAAGCTTGCCAAGCTATTTTTGAGGTATATTTACCAGCTCCAAGGAGTGCCCTAAAGGATTATATTGGACAGAGGAGTCCAATTCACCACCAAGTTCTGGAGTGAGTTTGTAAAACTGATTGGATCGTTCCAGGGACTCTCCTCCACCTTTCATCCAAGCACAAATGGATTGGCTGGACGTATGAATACAATGGTGGAGCAGAACCTTAGATGCTATGTCAACTATCAACAGACTAATTGGGCAGATCTCCTGCCTTTTGTGAAGTAGCTTACAATAATACAGTTCATAGTAGCACTGGTCTAACCCCATTTAAGATAGCGACTGGCAGGGAATTTGTTCCTATCCCTCAGGAACCCCCCTCATCACAGACTTTAAATCAATGAGTGACATCCTTTTACAAAGTGCTTGGGTAAACTTTAAGCGAGCCTTGTCCCAAGCTGCTAAAGTATACAAGGAGCAAGCCAACAAGTAGTGATCTCCCCAGAGACCATTTCATGTAGGAGAGAAAGTCTACCTATCTACTAAATATCTGAAGTTGAAGCTGCCCAGTAAGAAATTGGGACCTAAATTCCTTGCTCCTTTTCCCATAGTCAAAATTATTAATCCTGTCACAATTGAATTAAAACTCCCACAGCTGTTAGGAAAAGTTCACCCCATTTTCCTCTCCAATTTGTTAAAGCCGGTCTCAGAATCCACATTGAGACCAATTCTGAAAAAAGCTCCAGGGCCCATTATGGTGGAGGGTGAGACTCATTATGAAATAAAATGCAATCTTGATTCTAGATTGTTTAAAGGGGAATTGCAGTATTTAGTGCAGAAGAAGGGGTATCCTTTATCGGAAGCTACTTGGGTGAAGAGACGGGATATAAAAGCAAAGAGATTGATACGGAAGTTCTATGATAAACATCCTCAAAAGCCTAGAGGGGATCCTTAACTTGTGCTTCTGTTTTCTTTGCAGGATTTATTTCTTTTTAGGGGGGTCTGACTGTAAACTCTGCAACGAACCTGGCTGCAGCCATTTTTTTTCCATTTTGGGTTTCCACAAGAAGGGGAGGGGGGGAAAGGTATTTCTGGTAGTCTAAACAACTAAGCAACTCTTGTGGGAACCAAGGTCATTCCCCTGCCAGAGGACAGGAGGATTGTTGAGTTAGAAAAGCCCGCCAAGGAATTCTATTGGGCAGCATGACTAGAGGGGTGGGAATTGTTACATTTTATTACTTTGATTCTTGGGGGGGGAGGTTTAGATCTGGTTTCACTTTTGAACATGCCAATATTTTGTATCCAATAAACATGTTCTTTGAGGAATTTTCTTGCCTCAGAGTTCTGATTTGTTTGGTCTTATTGATCAGAATCATGACATGTAGATGTTCCATTGAGGATTACCCATCAAGTGTGGTTAGTCAGCCAGGTGCGAACCCAACTGGACATGGTATTATCTATCCCACATTGTTCTATCTTACCAAGAAGTAAGCTGCAGTTTACTTTGCCAAATGCCTTACTGAAGTCTAAATATAGAATGTCCACAGCATTTTCTTTAACTATGAGTTTAGTCACTTTGTCAAAGAAGGCAATAAGGTTAGTTTGCATATTTTTTTATAAATTCATGTTGGCTTCTAGTAAATGTCTTGTTCATTTCTAGGTGCTGACAAATGCAATGCTTGATTATCTTTTTCAAGATCTTTCCAGGTATTGATGTCAGGCTGCTTAGTATATAGTTTCCAGGATCCACTTTTTCTCTCTTTTTGTAGATTGGAACCACGTTAGGTCTCTTCCAGTTCTTTAGTATTTCCCCAGCGCTCCAGGAGCTTTGAAAGATTTTGTTCAGTGGTTCTGAGATAACATCTGCCAACTCCTTCAGAACCCTGGGATGTAGTCCATCTGATCCTGGCTATTTAAACCCATCTAGAATGAATAGGTGTTCTCTTATCATTTTCTTGTCTATTTTGATTTACATTCCTATTCTGTCTTAGTTTTAGTTTAAAGCCCTTTAGATAAGCTGAGCCAGTTATTTTCCTAACACATTTTTCTGAGTTCTTGTGAGATGCAACCCATCCCCTGCCAGAAGACCTTCATGTAAGTAATGTGCACTGTGGTTTTGGAATCCAAAGCCCTCTTGACTGTACTATCCCATAACCCAGTGGTATACTTCTGAAATCCCTTGTTCCCTCATTGAATACTGATTTTCTGTTGGAAGTACAGATGAAAATACCACCTGTGCTCGTAACTCTTCGGCTAATCATGTCGAGCTGCTATAGTCTCTTAATATTGTTTTCAGGGTTTGTCATATTCTTCATTTATTTATTTATTTATTAATGGGATTTATATCCCGCCCTATCTCCCGAGGGACTCAGGGCGGCTAACAACAACAAAACTTAAAGGTCTCTGTACAGTAAATTAAAAATAAAATTTGAAATAAATTAAAATAAATTAAAGAATAGAGTTAGAATTGTAAATATAATTAAAATCCCTGTCAGTCTAGGTCAGCCAGGTGGAAAAGGAGTGTTTTGAGGCCGCAGCAAAAGGACTGGAGATCTTGGGCCATCCGAAACTCAGGGGAGAGCTGGTTCCACAGGGCTGGCGCTCCCACAGAGAAGGCTCTTCCCCTGGGGGTCGCAAGCCGACATTGTCTAGCCGACGGTACCCATATGAAAGAGGATAAAGGGATAGTAATCTGTAGGCTTGATCATTTTAATAAGCTTCTCAGCCACATCTTTGCTCTTTGCTTGTAGGAGATAACATACCTTCCTAGACTGGTTGTCTGCTCTACAAATTCCTGGTTCCATTCCTCTGAGAAGTGAATCTCCTATCCCTAACACACACCTCTTGTTTTCCTTGGGGAATATTGGACTACTTTTCTTCCTGTCAATGGAACACTTGCTGATGTCCCTTCTCCAGATGTCTGCATGCTTTCTTCCAGCAGGAAAATATGAAATCAATTATTCAGTTGCAATGGGTCTGGACTTGATAGCAGGGACATTGTTCTTGGGTGTTTTTTTTCTATGAGAGACATTTGCCATTGGTCTATCTAAAGCTTCATTTTTTCTGATAGTTTGTTTCTTACTGTGTTCAGTTTGGATGCAGTCTTCTTCCTTTGGTTAAGTTAAGCAGCTCTGCTTTCTCTGTGTTGCCTGTTACTACCTTGCCATCTTCTCTGTTTAGTGGACTGGCTGTTTCCTTGATTTTTTTCTTATTTATATGTTGAAAGAATTTTTTATTATTATCTTTGACTTTTGTGGCAAGTCTTTGTTCATTGTGAGTCTTTGCTTTCCTGACTTAGTCTTTGCAGATTCTGGCTAGCTGATGATATTCTGCCTTAGTTATGTATCACTCTTTCCATTTTTTTAAAATGTCCTTTTTGTCTTTTAGTTTGACAGAGAGATCTTTGTGCAGCCATGCTGGTTTCTTCTTGGATTTCTTGTTTTTCTTTTTCAGTGGTATTGTGCTGGACTGGGCTGTTATGATCACATTTTTCAGTTTCCCAAGATAAGAATCTTGAGTTGTTTTCCCCTTTAGGATTTTCATCCAAGGAATCTTTCCCAAGCTTTCTCTGAATTTGTTAAAATCAGCTCTTTTAAAATTGAAGACTTTGGTATCATTATGTTCTATTGCTTGTGTTTGCATTATATTGAATATCCAGTATGACATGGTCACTCTCACCCAAAATTCCTGCAGTTTTAACTCGCTCTATCACTTCTCTATTTGTGAGAATTGTCCAGTATGGCTGCCCCTCTGTTACCTAGGTTGGTCAGGAACCTATTCGATTTCTCACTTGGTGCAGAATTAGTCTTCCAGTTGATCTTAGGGTAACTGAAGTCTCCCATTACTATTGTAGTGTGTTTCCTACATATATTTGTTAATTGGTTAGTAAAAAGTACATCTATCTTTTCTGTTTGGTTGGGTGGCCTGTAGTATATACCTATGGCAATGTCATTCTTTTTTTCTTTTATATAGTTCCATATGCATTCTAGGAGATTTTAATCTTTGATCTTACGCATTTCTGTAGCAATATAGTGGTCTTTTACATATAGTGCACCTCCTCTTTTATGTGGTCTAGGTTTTTTTGAATCGTTTGTATCCTTTTTTCAGTATGTTCCAGTCATGGGTTTCATCCCACCAAGTTTCAGTAATTCCAAATATATCATATCTACCTTCATATATTAATGATACAATGATACATGATACAATTAATGAATTGTATCATGCATGATACAATGTCATTTCATGCTTTTCACATTTTCAACATTGACTAAAAGTACCTTTATACATGTTGGATAATTTCTCTGGTGTCATGTATCAACATTACATCATTTTATAAAAGTTCTCAAATTATAATTCAACATAAATTTTAAACATATTCTTTCCTTTTGATTCATCTGTATGTTATAACCAAAATTCTTAGCCCATTTTATCATGCATGCTAATTCTTTTTCTTTCTTTTCAGATTTCAACAAATAAGTTATCATGATGTGTACAAAATTCACTTTCAAATTCCAGTTGCCTTATTATCTATAGTAAATCTTTCTTTTAATTGTGCATACGAAAACTAATGAAAACTATCCTATTAAAATTCTTGGATAACCATTTGTCCAGAATGGTATAAGGTGTCCTGGTTGAGCAAGGAATTGGACTAGAAGACGTCCAAGTTCCCTTCTAATCCTGTTACTCTAGGTTTTAAATCCCATTGTTGAAGACTTTTAATTCTTGCTCTTTAAAAGCACTTTGAAGTTGTAGCTAGTCCAGAATGTTATGAGTTATGCTAAATGTTATACCCAGCAGACAGTTATGGGAATACCTTTGTTCATCCATATAACTGCAAGGAGTTTATATAGCCGCCCATCTCCACAAAGGCAACTCTGGGCAGCATACAAAAGATAAAATAGTCAATAAAATACAAATAAAAACCTAAAGAGTCACAGTAATAAATATCATAAATATACTAACCAAAGGTGAAGGAAGGATAAAAATAGCCCCCTCAGTATTATAATTCATAAAGTAGTAAATTCTACTTTTATTAATACTTTTCTGTATCCATCTTTATATGTCAGGACCCACCCCAATCCACATCTTAGGAAAGAAGTATATGGAGACAGGATTGTCCAAGCAGGAACTTTTACTGAAACATGATTGACAGTGGATAATCTAGACAGGATCTGGAAACTGTGTCACTGATTGATACTTTTAAAGTGTCCCTGAGTAAAAACCCCTCCCCTCAGTCCATTTGGTCAGTCCCAGATCAATTAAGGTTCAGGTGTCAAAACCTTCCATGGGAAAAGAGAACTTCCATGCATTTACAACATTTGCTTCTTCCCCTTCAAATTCCAATCGGAGATACAAACCAGAATTTCTCTTTCCCCCCCCCCCCTTTCTGTGTTCTTCTCAGTTCAAAGGTTCTTTCCCTAGTCTTTGATGTTGGCCTCCAGGCAGGCTGAATAAACAACCTTGCATCTAATGGATAGGGATGGCCAATTAACATCTTCTCTTCTCCTCCTTGGGAATGGCAGAATCCAGTAAGGGGTGAGATTTAGGGTTGCACAGATAGGGGTTTAGGAATGGAATATAAATGGATTCTGACAGTATATTTGTAATTAGTTTTATCAACTGTGACTTGTTAAGTTTGAATCTGTCAGAAACATAGTAATTTCTATAATTTTTATTTATAACATTACAAGAATACTACCAGCTTCATGATGACAGATGAAAAATCAATTGCATGAGTCTAGGGCTGCTGGCATTTCACTGACATCCACTTGCACAAGGCTGGTAGAATGCTACCATATCCAGTGTAGTAGCAGACAGAAGGTTCAGAAACAATGAAAATAAGTGCTTGGATTCAGTTTTTTGGAGTGGAGTCCAGTCTGGCTCATTCATATATGACAATTATAATCAGTAAAATAGAAATAGTTTACAAATTATATTCTACTGCAAAGAAAATATAGTTTAACTCAGCTACTTCAGGGATACAGATATTCCTTTATTCCACTTTGCCAGATGTTCTTAAATAGGGGGAAAATGAGAATAAAATAGTATGTTTTGAATTTCCCTTAAATTTCCATTTTAGGAGATTGCATTCTTGAATTTTACTATTTTTTAGAAACAGTCTGATTTTGAAAGAAAGCTTTATTTTCTGCCTTAAAAATGACTATGACAACTTAATATCTGAATTATTGCTCTGTCCTTATTTTCTTATAGAAATGGCAGTGCCAAGATAGTATCAAATGTTATTATAGATAAAGAAGAAGAAGAGGACGACCAGTTTATAGTGAAAGCAGAACAGCAACTACCTGAAATAACAGAACTGAAAATGGTTAGTTTATGTGCTTTCTCATTTAAATATGAAAACATTGATGTGTTGTCAACTGTTCTGCTTTCATTTTCTTTGTGGAATTTCAGTAGGTTACTTTCCACTTTACGACTAACTCTTGAATGCTCAAAACTACAGATAGAGACATTTTCTAATTTTGGTTCATCTAAAATAGATTTTCAGTTATCTTTAGAATGGTGCATATACCTAATCTTAAGAACTTAGAGCAGGAAAATATGGATGTTATATTCTGTCCCCAATGTACAAGGGAACCCATTAATACCCTAATAGGTTCATCGATGTATATATGAAGAGTTCTAACTAGGACAAAACTGGTCATATACTACCTCCTAGGATCGATGTAAATAAAAATTTTCACTTACTGACAAATATAAGAAAAATATTAGGCTGGTTTGTCCTCAGAATTTGATGGATATCTGAAATCAGTGGAAGATCTTCTTGCTGACACTTCAGTATTTAGTTCTGTGTGAAAATGATCTGTTCTCCCATTAAGTTCTAAAACTAGATAAAGAGAATCCAATTAAAAATGAGTCAAAACATACTTGTTCATTTATTTTTTGAGGCAAATGATCCAAAGTTATGATTTGTGTGTGACAAAAGTATATGAACTTCTAGGATTATCACTTCAGTGGAAAGGGAAAATAAAGTCATCAATGTTTCATGAATGGGATGATAATCAGGTGTGAGTATGACAACAAAATATTTAAAAAACATTACCTGGAGAAACACCTTTCTCATATGTTAAGATGCCTGCCAATTGTTACAATCATCCTCACAGATTTTTTTTCCTGGATGCTGCTCTCCACAGTGATGTGGGGGACAGCTACATACAAAGCTTCCTCCATAGTAGAGTTTGCTGTACAGAATGCCTAATATCCTCACTACCTGATATCATCACTAAAGCCTACTACTTCCAATAGAGTTTCAATGTGAAGAAAAGCAAAGTTTTACATTTAGGCAGGAAAAATCAAAGGTACAGGTACAGATTGGGTAAGACCTGGCTTAAAAACAGTAACTGTGAGAGGGACCTTGGAGTTCTAGTGTATGATCACTTAACCATGAGCCAGCAGTGTGCAGCAGCAACCAAAAAAGCTAATACAATCCTGGGTTGTATAAACAGAGGTATAGAATCAAGATTACGTGAGGTATTAGTACCACTTTATAAAACCCTAGTAAGACCACACCTGGAATATGGTGACCAATTTTGGTCACCATATCACAAAAAAGATGTTGAGAGTTTGGGAAAAAATCAGAGAAGAGTAACTAAAATGATCAGAGGCCTGGAGACTAAAACATACAAAGAATGGCTGCAGGACTTGGGCTTGGCTAGTCTAAAAAAAAGAAGAAATGGGGGAGAAATGATAGCAGTATTCCAGTATTTGAGGGCCTGCCACAAAGAAGAGGGGGGTCTTTTTATTCAACAAAGCACCAGAGGGCAGGATAAGAAACAATGGTTGGAAACTGATCAAAGAGAGAAACAACCTGGAATTAAGCAGAAACTTCCTGATAGTGAGGACAATCAACCAGTGGAATAGCTTGCCCCCAGAAATCATGGGCGCTCCGTCACTGGAGATTTTTAACAAGAGGCTAGACAGTCACTTGTCTGAGAAGTTCTTCTGCTTGAGCAGGGAGCTGGACTAGAAGACCTTCAAAGTCCCTCCCAGCTTTATTCTATTCTAAGCTATTCAATAGATTTGTTTTATTAATCAATAATTCTTTATTCAGATATTACTGACTTAATTTATTATCAAATTATATGAGCTTTATTATTTCCTTAGTTTCTGTTATTTTGTTTTTATTTCTGTTTTTGTTGGTATATAAATACCATAGAAAATTATGTATGAAAAATGAAAAGAATCTGCACGTATATGTACATATGAAAGAAATTGTTACTTATGGAACAGAAGGTGAAGTGATTTACCACACATTCTTAAAATATGCTATAAAAGATTTATAGTGAGGAATTAGGGAAAGTTATTTTCTGCAGTTACATAATTTTGGATTTTACCTGTTGAATGTACTCATTGAACCTTTAACAATTTGGACACCTCTTAGCAGCCAAAAACATGAATAATTCTATCAAATCTTGTTAGAATATGATGATGTTTATTATATTCT
Source organism: Vipera ursinii (assembly GCF_947247035.1). NCBI lineage: Eukaryota > Metazoa > Chordata > Lepidosauria > Squamata > Viperidae > Vipera > Vipera ursinii. The sequence goes on from NC_139512.1 coordinate 185,955,920, forward strand.
TAGGGTAAGAGAAATATAGTTCCAAGTATTACTCCTTTTTAAGTATCAACTATTAAAACACTGCAATCTATTGATCACATTAATATGAACCTTCTTTCTGTAATTCAGAAGCCTTTCTGTTTATCTAATTTAGGAGGCAACAGTAGATCTTGAAGAAGATGAGAAACATGGTAAGTGTTTTGTTCAATAATATTTTCCTGTATGTGTTCATTTTCACTCATCCATCATATAGCTAAATTTCAAAAAACAGAACTGGCTTAGTTGAAAGTCATATTTTCTTTATCTCTGCCTTTTCCTACTTTCAATAAAGTTCTTTAGATATTTAGATTTTTTTCACCACTTCCCATTATTTAATATACTACTTGATCCACGTTTTCTTTATTTGTTAACGACTTCCTTTCATTGCACCCTAGTAAAATAATTATTTCCATGGTTTCTATGGATTACATTTCATATTTGCATCTGTACAGAGCATACTTTAGCTAAACCAAAAGGTAGTAACCCTCTTCCTACATAATTGTAATCAAATTTCAATTCAACAGACAAACCTATCAACAAATTAAATGTATGCCTAAGGATCATCACTTTCAGGAGAGATTGTAATGCAACGTCTGGAATCAATAGTAATTCCACAAATACAACCCAAAATATGGATCATATATGTAGACGACACCATCACTATAATAAAAAAGAACCAATTAGAAAACACTCATAAAACCATCAGCAACAAGAAGAAAAAAACAACTCACTACCCTTCCTGGATATCCTGATCTGCAGGGACTGTAATGGCAAATTGGAAACACAAGGGTACCAAAAAGTCATCCACACTTATCAAGTATTCCACTATCAAGGTAATAACCTAACCCCAATCAATCAGAATAGAGCTGGAAGGGACCTTGAAGGTCTTCTAGTCCAATCCCTGCTCAAGTAGGAGATCTTAATACCATTTTAGACAGGTGGCTGTCCAGTCTCTTCTTAAAACCTCCACAACTGCTGAAGGCAAGCTGTTGCATTGGTTAATTGTCCTCACTGTTAGGAAATTTCTCATCCATTGTTTCTTGTCTTGCCTTCTGGTGTTTTGGAAAATAAGTTGACCCTCTATTCTTCATGGCAGCTGCTCAAATACTAGAAAACTGATATCATGTCACCCCTAGTCCTTCTTTTCTCTAGACTAGTCATACCCAGTTCCTGCAACCATTCTACATAGGTTTTAGTCTCCAGGCCTTTAATCATCCTAGTTGCTCTTCTCTGTACTTTTTCCAAACTCAGAAACCTTTTTGTAATATGGTGATCAAAACTGGGTGCAGTATTCTAGGTGGGTTCTTAGGTTTTATAAAGCGGTACTAATACTTCATGTGATTTTGATTCTATGCCTCTTTTTATACAATCAAGGATCGTATTAGCATTTTTGCCTGCTGCTGCACACTACTGGTTCATATTTAAGTGATCATCCACTAACACTCCAAGATCCCTCTCACAGTTACTGTTTTTGAGCCAGGTTTTGCCTAATCTGTACTTTTACCTTTGGTTTTTCCTGCCTAAGTGTAAAACCTTGCTTTTCTCCACATTCAGTCTTGTTGTTGGATAAGGCCCAAGTCTGTCAAGATCTTTTTTGGATCCTGACCTTCTCTTCTGAGGTGTTGGCTACTCCTTGTAGCTTACTGTCATCTGCAAATTTGATGACATCTAAGTCATTTATGAAGATATTGAAGAGTACTGGGCCTAAGACAGAGCCTTGTGATACCCCACTGCTTACTTCCCACCATGTAGATGTAGTACCATTAAGAACTACCTGTTGAGTATGGTTTGTCAGCCAGTTACAAATCCATCTGGTGCTATTGCTGTCTATCCCACATTTTTCTAGCTTACTAAGAAATAGCTTGTGGTCTACTTTGTTGAATGCTTTACTGAAATCAGTGTCCACAGCATTTCGCTGGTCTACTAATTTAGTCACTTTGTCAAAGAATGAAATAAGATTGGTTTGGCATGATCTGTTTTTAACAAACCTGTGCTAGCTTCTGTTGTTGATATTCTGCCTATGTTATGTGTCCCTCTTTCCATTTTTTGTAGTTGTCCTTTTTGTCTTTCAATTTATCAAAGAAATCTTTGTGCAGCCATGCTAGTTTTTTCTTGCATTTCTTGTTTTTCTTTTTCAATGGTATCACGCTGGACTGGGCTTTTATAATCATATTTTTCTGAGTTTCCCACACTTCTATTCCCCTTTAGGATTTTCATCCATGGAATTTTTCCTAGGCTCTCTCTGATTTAGTTAAAATCAGTTATTTTAAATTTAAGACACTGGTTAGATTATGTTCTATTGCTTGTGTTTGCACTATATTCAATCCCAATATGATGTGTCTACTCTCACCCAAAGTTCTGGCAGTTTCAACTCCCTCTATCACTTCTCTATTAGTAAAAATTAAGACCAGTATAGGTTTTCATCTAGTTCCCTCCTCTAACTTTTGGATGACAAAATTGTCAGCTAGGCTGGTCAGGAACCTGTTTGATCTCCCACTTGATGCAGAGTTGGTCTCTCAGTTTATATCATGTTGGTTAAAGTCTCCCATTACTATTGTGGTATGTTTCCTACATACATTTGTTAATTGATTTGCAAAAAGTTCATCTATTTCTTCTGCTTGGTTGGATGGTGTGTAGTGTACGCCTATAGCAGACATGTCAAACACAAGGCCTGGGGGCCGGATGCAGCCTGCGAAGTGGTTTCTTATGGCCCACGAAGCCATCCTGGAAACAGTGAGGGAACGGCCCCCACTGCCTTGGCCCTGGCTCAGAGACCCTCCTTCTGCCAGAGACCCTCAGATCTGTCCCACTCCTGCCCAGGCCCCCATAGACACCCTTGATGCGAACGATGTAGAGATGGCCACGCCCATCCAGTAGGCCATACGCACTCTAGCCACGCCCACCCAGTAGGTCACGCCCACCCTGGCCATACCCACCCGGCCTCTTGAGGGCAACCGCAATGCTGATGCGGCCCTCAATGAAATTGAGTTTGACACCCCTGGCCTATATCAATGTCATTCTTTTTTCTTGTTATATTGACTCATGCATTTTAGGAGATTTTCATCCTTTGTTTTGGCCATTTCTTTCTTTTGAATAGTTGTATCCTTCTATCAGTATATTCCAGTCATGTGTTTCATCCCACCAAGTTTCGGTAATGGCAACTATATCATTTCTACCTTTCTGTATAGTACTTCAAGTTTACCCTGTTTGTTCCCTTAATTTTGAGCGTTAGTGTAAAGGTATTTGAGTCCTTTATGGGTCTTGGGAATGTTTTTTGTATCTCCTATTTTATAACTTGGTTTTCCATCCTTTCCATCCTACCTCATTATGGTTTTTTTTCTTCTTCTTTCTCTTACTACCTCCTTATATGATTGGTTACCTAGTGGCTTTTGCTTGGAATTAGGTTCTAAAGGTTGTGAAAGTTGGCCTCCCCCCCCTCAATTTTAGGTTAAAGCCCTTTTGATAAGATGAGCCAGTTGTTTTCCGAATATATTCTTTCCAGTACTTGTGAGGTGCAATCCATCCCTTCCCAGGAACTCTTCATGTAGGTACTACAGACCGTGGTCTAAGAAATCAAAGTTCTCTTGACAACACCAGTTTTTAAGCCAGTGGTTCATTTCTAAAATCCTTTCCTCCCTCATTGGAAGTTGGCCTTTTGTTGGAAGTATAGATGAAAAGACCACTTGTGCTCCTAATTCTTTAACTTTCTTCCCTAGCTGTTTGAAATCTCTTATTGTTTTCAGATTCATTGTTGTATCATTGGTCCCCACAAGAGAAGCTGTATAAGAATAGGGATTCAGATGAGCACAAACACACTGCAACAATCCTGAACAGTAGAAAAATGAAACAAAATATCAGCATCTTCCAACAAAATGAATATCCATCCAAAAGTGCTTGACCACTCAATCCAGTATAATACAATCAACACACGCTGTATAAAAAATAACATTGCCATACATCAAAAACATTTCAGAAATAAACAGAATATTACAACTACATGGAATCAGCATGGCACATAAACCAGCTAAAGCCCTCCAAAACATAATAAGTAAACCAAAAGATCCAGCAGCCCCAGAAGAAAAAAATAAGCATTTATCTACAATATAATGTAAAGACCTGCCCCAGCTGGTACCACTTTTGACTCCATTGAATTGAATCAAAAGAACTTTTATTGAGAGAAAATGAACACAGTAAAGTTGGGCAAAATCTGAGAGCCCTGCACAAAGCTTAAAGTAATTCTTCCATTTCCCCAAACCCATCCCCTCAACCAGTCCACCAGCAGACAAAATGATGCTACAAGGTTTTATTTTGAGAACGCTAAGGTGCTAGGCAGATAACAGGGTACCCTCAGGGCATGACAGCCTTGAAGCTAGGTTGGAACCAGCTGGGAGAAAGTCTGTGCTCTGTCTCTGAAAACAATCCCTCTCCCTAATTCCAAAAAGCGAAAGCATATGAAAGACGGCAGCAAACATTCCTTCCCTCTCCCCCATCTCCACAGAATGGCAGGACACACTGGTGGACCTGACATGCTGCCCCTCTGGACAGAGATATCAGTCCTGCAGAACAAAACATAACAAACAGGGAGAAAGAAAACAGTTACAAATAGAAAGAGGTCATTTAGGTTTGTCAGGATATTGATTGTGGAAACGTTTGAGAAGTCTACGAGCCCTAACGTGGCAGTGGTCAACCCGGAAGCTCCAACTGGCACAGAATGCAGCCGCGAGAGTTGTGTTGGGAGTTTCCCGATACTCCCATGTCACACCTCTGCTCCGTGAGCTGCATTGGCTGCCAGTTGTCTTCCGGGTGAGATTCAAGGTACTAGTTATGGTATTTAAAGCCCTACATGGCAGGGGGCCGGAGTACCTTAGGGAACACCTGCTGCCGGCGTCAACTTCCCTCCGCCCTGTGCGTTCCCACAGAGAGGGACTCCTCAGGGTGCCACCGGTCAGAGAATGTAGATTGGTGGCCCCCAGGGGGAGATCTTTCTCTGTGGGCGCCCCGGAGTTATGGAACCAGTTACCGGTTGAGCTCCGGACGGCGCCCGATCTTCGCTCCTTTCACCGCGATCTGAAAACATACCTGTTCGAACAAGCCGGCCTGGCCTGAGGGTGGGATTGCTGGGGTTTTTTATTATCATTTTATTGGGGTTTTTATTAATGTATTTATTGTTTTTATGGGCATGTATTTAATTACTTTTTAATTTTTGTAACTTTATGTTTTATTCTTGCCCTGTACACCGCCCTGAGTCCTTCGGGAGAAGGGCGGTATAGAAATATTAATAAATTAAATTAAATTAAAATTTGTTCCGGTGTCACGGAAATCTTCCCAGGCTACTAAATATTGAAGGTTTCCTCTATGTCTATGGGAATTTAACATATTCTGGACTTCAAAATGCTGTTCCCCCTCTTATCATTAATGGCTCAGGTGATTGTGGAAGCTGAGGCCTAAGGGGAGAGATGACTTCGGATTTTAACAAATTGCAATGAAAAACAGGGTGGACTCACCGGAACAACTTAGCCAGATCTAACTCCACGGTCACTGGTTGATGATGCGTTTTATGGGGAAAGGGCCAATATACTTCCATCCATTTCTTTGATGGTTGCAGTGATTACAGATAATGGGTAGAAAGGTAGACTCCTTTCTTGTCAGCTTGTTTTTGCAGGCTTCCTGTGCATCCACTAGGGAGTTTCTCACCACAAGCCACATATTACTTAGTTGAGAAACACGCTCTTTTAAAGAGGGAATAGGGGTCATTTGGCAGTAGCTCAGGCATCAGGTTAAACTCTTGCTCTGTAGCCACTCTGAACAGAGTAAACCATGTGCTGCTATAAACCAAATTATTGTAAGCTCTCTCTGCGAAAGGCAATAAATCACTCAAATTATCCTGTTCATAATTAATGTAACACCTGAGGTACTGTTTCTATATGGTGTTTGCACGTTCACATCGCCCATTAGTTTGGGGGTGATGACTAGAGGTAAGGCCCTGATTAGTCCCTAGCATGTCCAGAAATGCTCACCAAAACTTTGAGGTGAATTGCACCCTCCCATCAGAAATGATGCACTGGGGTGTTCCATGTAGTCAGAAATTATGCAAAAACATTTTAGCTAGTACCTGTGCTGAGGGGATCTTTTGGCATAGGACAAAATTCACTTGTTCAGAGGACAGGTAAGTTATCACCCATATAACTATATTCCCTGGATTTTCAGGGAGTTCCACTATGAAGTCCATGGAGATCTTTTTCCATGTTGCCAACAGCTCCACCACTGTTTGAAGGAATCCTGGGATTTTCCTTTACTGCTGCTTGGCCAAGGAGCAAATGGGGCAGCTAACCACATAGCTTTCAATGTCTTTCTTTAAGGATGGCCACCAAAACTGCCTTTTAATTAAGTGTAAAGTCTTTTCAAAGCCAAAATGTCCAGCAGTTTTGGAGTCATGACTTTTCCCCCAAAACCATCAGTTTCTGACTCTCAGGCACATACACCCTAGCTCCCTCTGAACCTAGTACGTCTTGAAATGAGCACTGATTTTCATGACTTTGAAATCATTTGTCATCCTACAGCATGATTTTGAAGGCTGCAGTGATTTTATTATTGATCTGTTGCTTCTCCTTTGTTTGTGCTTGTGTAGTCACCTGAGTGGCCAACTGGTAGGATGGGATTAGTGGCTTGACTGTGTTTGATTTGGGACAATTGTATTGAAGTATACATGACAGGGCATCAGCTAGGGCAGGGGTCCCCAACCCCAAGTCCGTGGATCAGCACTGATCCACAGCATGCCAGCAAATGGGCCACACAAACAAGCAAAGTTCCATCCTCAGGATGCAGGCAATATTCAAAACCACACCCCCTCTGGTCCACAGAAAAACCTTTCCCCAGGGCACCATTCCTTGGTGCCCAAAAGGTTGGAGACTTCTGAGCTAGGGCTTCCCCCCCCCCAAGAAGATAGTGTTAAGTCAAACTGATTGAAGTATTGTGCCCATCAGACTTGCTGGTGCAACAATTTCCTTGGGGGTTTTAGTGCCTCCAGGTTTTTAATGATCAGTCCATACTTCAAAAGGCATTTTGCTGCCTTTGAGGAAGTGCCCACTGTACCATGTAAGCTTCTTTCTCACATATTGCCCACCTTTGCTTAGACAGTTTCTGGGAGGTGTAAGTGCAGGGTTGCAACTGGCTGCATTCATTTTTCTGAAGCAACACAGTGGTATTGGCTTGGATGACAAAAGGTGCGTTCAGGTCAGGAGGCTTCAAAACAGGTTCAACTGCAAACTGTTTGAGCTTCTCAAATGCCACCTGACATTCCAAAGACCATTCCAGGGGTTGGCTTGGCTTTGGTTTATCCTCTCCTTTTGTCTTTTTTTTTTACAAATTTTATTGATTTTCTAATATAACATTCACATATTTGAAAAGCAACGTGGCGGCTAGGTGGTAATCATTCAATTACATACTTATATCATTAATACAGATTTCAAACTACTACCGTAAACATTTCCTCTCTCTTCCCCTTAATATATACTGTCCATATGTAAATTAAAACAATTCTTTTTCTATCAATCACATAAAACATAACTTTCTTACATATATCAATAGTTTTTAGTTTATATATATATTCTAATTGTTTTAACATATAATCTTTTAAACAATCAATGACCTAATACATTTTTTCAATTTTAATTTCCACTATTTAAATTTAACATTTGATATTTATCATTCCCAAGATTTTGAATACTCCCAATTCCTCTATCAACATTCCTCACAAAATCTAATATTCAGAATACACATCTATTTAACTTCTCACTTTAGATATCGACAAATTAATAAAACAATATGATATCCTTATTTTCTGCTAATTTTTGAATTTCTTAAATTATTAATCAAAATTTCTTTTTATTTCAATATTTAATACTTCCTCTCTCTTTCTCTTTGTATCTGCTATCTCATGTTTGAACTAATAATTTTTGTTTTTAACATTCCATATAGACCTGTAATTACTTTGATCAATAGGTTTTTAGCTTATCAGTATCCAATTCACCTTTACATGACCTTTATACACAAATTTCTTTGTTTATACACAAGTCAATATTCAAATTTAGCTATTAGTATTTATGCTACTAAGTTTTAATGACAAAAACCTTTCTTTATCTCAGTTCATAGAAATGTCTTATATTCAACATACACGTCTTATCTATTTAAATATATTCTATTCTAAATTTTCATAAGACGGTCAAAACTCCATTCTTCTTCAGTCTTATTCTACCTTTTTTTCTTTGCCAAGTCATCTTCCATGTCCTTGTTTTTGGGTCATCAAACCAATCATCTTGTATTGTCATATATGTTATTTGGCGTTGACAAAACCATCCAGTCACCATGTTTTTGAGACGACTAGTAGATCTGACAGGTTGTCTCTTTATTTTTCTATATCGATGTGGTTGTTCTGAATTGTTTATCTTCTCTTCCAACTGTTCTTTTTCTGGATCCTCCAATTCTTTCTGATTTACATAGGAAACATTTTCCTTTTTTCCATATTATCAGTGTCTTTTCTGGATTTTCAAATGTCGGTATTTGTTGAGCAATTAATTCTTCTGTCATGGTATTTAAATGTTCCACTTTTTCTATTGTATTTTGTATAGATTGTTCTTTAGTTGTGGTCAAAGTTTAGGCTTTCATATCTGGGCTGTCTTTTTGTTCTTTTCTTTAGCCTCTTAATTCTTCATTGGCTGTGATGAGAGTTTGAATAATTGTTTTCAACATTAAAAGAATTTGTTGATCTTTATCCATCAGGAAATTCTGTTCCTGATCTTCTTCCATATGGGTATTTTAGACTAGATGCTTTACAATTAGGAAATCCAAAAGAAATAAAAAAATTTTTTTCTGAATAGGAAGCACAGCAGAGCTTTTCACAGCTGTTGTTTCAAAATTTTCAAGGTTGCAAATGTCTTATCTGTTTTCTGGGCTATCGGCCAAGCCCCTGAAGAATAACAGATTGAGATACCAGGTGTGACCACACGGTGTTGCCTTTACCCTTTAAAGTTTCCCTTTGAGTCCCAATATTTTTTTTAATCTTTTTAGTTTTTCTTCTTGTTTGTAAGAAAAAACACACGTTTTCAACAGAAATAGATAGCAAAAAATAAAGAGTAAAATAACTTACAGTCCACAAACTTTAGGAAATAAAATTCCAATTGGGATCTAGTTATTTTTTCAACATTTTAAACTACCCTGTGTAGTCAGCCGCCGCTCTTTCTAGAGGGAGGGTTACACAGGGGGGAAAAGGCTTAGCAGCTTATACAGGTACAGAAAGTAAATCTCACCCAGTCTCTTCTGCGCTGTTTTAAGGTTGCATAGTGGAAAATGTGACTTTGGCTGTCCGCAGCCTAGGGACAAGCCATATTTTTATGGCAGGTCCTTTCATCCTCCGGTTTGGAGGGATTGCCAGGTCTAATGGGGCAGTTGCTGCTCTCCCGTGATTCAGCGAAAGCTCCTCCTTGCTGGTTGCCTCTTCAGGGTGACTTTCAGCCCTTTTCAGGGCACTCCAGAAATGCGAAACTGAACGGGGGAGAGGGAGCAAGTCTCCCATCCATCCATGGCAGCTGCGCAGCAAACCGGAAATCCCCTCTCCTTTTGTCTTTAACAGGTTAGTGATATGCAGTGCTATTTGACCAAACAATGAGATAAATTTCCTATAGAAGTTCATGAAACCCAGGAAGCCCTGCAATTGCTTCCTGGTTCGAGGGGGAGACCAATTAAGCACCGGTTAGATTTTTTTGGGGTCCATCTCAATTCCCTTGTGCAAGATGCCATAACCCAACTAGTCTATTTTACTTTGATGAAACTTGCACTTGGACAGCTTGACGTAAGTTGGATCATAAGAAAGGCTGAGTGCCAAAGAATTGAGGCCTTTAAACTATGGAGCTGGAGAAGACTCCTGTGAGTCCCCTGGACTGCAAGGCGATCAAACCAGTCAGTCTTAGAAGAGATCAACCCTGACTTCTCTTTAGAAGGCCAGATCCTGAAGTTGAAACTCAAATACTTTGGCCACCTAATGAGAAGGAAGGACTCACTGGAGAAGAGCCTAATGCTGGAAAAGATTGAGGGCAATAGAAAAAGGGGACGACAGAGAATGAGGTGGCTGGATGGAGTCACTGAAGCAGTAGGCATGAGCTTAAATGGATTCCAGAAGATGGTAGAGGACAGGAAGGCCTGGAGGAACATTGTCCATGGGGCCGCGATGGGTCAGACACGACTTTGCAACTAACAACAAGCTTAATGTACAGCTTAGCAGCCCTCAACGTTTTGAGCACTGCCCTCACAAGTTTCATATGCTAAGTTTCATTTCAGTGTAAATTAAAATGTCCTCTAAATACACTAACATCTGTTTGGACAAATGTTTGTATAAGACTTAGTTAATTAGCTACATAAACATGGCAAGGGCCCCTGAAGGCCAAAAGAGAGCACTTTTGAACTGGAAGCATCCTATTTGGCAGTTGAAAGCAGTTTTCCATTTATCTCCGTCCTTGATTCTCACAAGCTAGTAGTCTTCTTGCAAATCCGGCTTAGTGAAAATTCTGCCCTTAGCCAGGCAGGGGGTAGACGTCCACACAAACATTGTTAAGCTGCCTATAGCCCACACATAGATGAAGCGTCCTATCCTTTTCATAGAACAGGACAGGCATGGCCACCCTTGGTCGGGCCAGCTGGATGAAACTGCAGGCAAGTTTCTTTTTCAATGAACAGATGTAGCTCATCTCTCAGGGTCATCGAGTATAATTTCGGTTTAGGCAGCTTGGCTCCACACAAGATCTCTATAGTAGAGTCCATCAAGCAGTGAGTGGGGAGCTCATCCAACCTCTTCTCACTAAACACCTCTTTCAGGTTGCAATACTCCTTGGAAGGTGACTCAGTCCAGAGGGTCGGAAGCTTAGCTCTATGGGAATCGTTACTGGGCCACTTACTAGGGAGTTGTCATGAGAGAGAGGGTCAGTTAGTCCTTGGTCGTCATTTGGCAGGGTCGGAGTTCTCTTGCCTCTTTTTGCGGATGGGTGAATTCGACAACTTCAACTTCAACTTCCAGTGAGGTCTCCCAAACTCTGCAGCGCCTTAGTAGTTCCCCCCCCAAGCCCGGGGTGGTCTTTTTGGCAGGACAGCTGGTTTTGCACTCTGCTGTCCAGTGCCCTTCCTGGCGGCACTTAAAACAAGCGGTGAAGCCTAGTTGTGGGTTCTGCAGTTTCGTGGTCTCTCTTTTCTCTGGAGGTAACATCTTCCATGGCAGGGGCATATGATACTTATTGTGCATCTGGTTGATCTTCACCTCAGCCAGGATGTAGCATGCATGGAGGGTCATGGGGCTCTCCTCAAGATGCAGGCTTTGTACAGGCATTATTCAACTCATCCTTGAACAGCTGATGAGGATATCATCTGGCCAGTCATTCAGTCAGCATGCCAGATCACAGAATTCCTCTGTGTATTCCGCCATCACTCTGCAGCCCTGACACATGGTTTTGATGTTGTTCCTCACTTTAAAGTCAGCTAGGTAGTCCTCGAATTGCTGTCATGAAACGATTGAAGTTCCTCAGCTTCGGTGCATTCACGTTGTGAAGTGTCACCATCCAGCATGCTGCGACCCCCTCCAATGCTCTGCATCTAAGTGCCTTCAGAGGGAATCTCCAGCCCATACTCTTGAATATATCCCAGGACATGGGCTAGGAAAAATTTCAACTGTTAGGGATACCCATCAAAACTTTACACTGAGGAGTCTTCCAGTGTTTTGCCCTTGCTTGGCTAGTTCCGCTAGATAAATGAATATTTATCCTTTTTATAAGGTTTTATAAAACACTCTTGCATTAATTTTTTTTATCAAAGTATTTCCCCACATTTTAGATGCCCCTGAAAACTGCATTTTAATGTATCAGTATTATCAGATTACAAACATGATTATTAACACACTTTCTATATAATACATATACAATTTTATATATTTAAATATCAGTAGCACAAATAATTAAATGACTGGTGAAAATCAACCAATAGTATCCTCAAAAACTAGACAAAAGGATTGAATTTGTCATCTTACTGTATCATCACAGTCTAGAAAAGATCAAATTTTTGTTGTGTCTTTGTAGTGGAGTAGTGTATAAATTATTTTTATGGTACTTCTACAGGACGTACTGAAATAACTTTAGGACAAAATATCTTATTTTAGTGAAAGAAAATTAAATTAAAGTGCAAGTTTGCTTTTTTCTTCTTTTTATAGAATATCTTTGTAGTTTCCTTAGTAACAGTACTCATTTTAATAGGCAGCCTTGTCCAAAGAATACTGGAAACAAAGAAGGATTATGAATTATCACAGTTGCAAAAATCTGCTGAAAAGGTAACTTGCTAATAAACTTCAAAGAATTAATTATGGCAATTTTTTATCTCTTACACTTTATTAATATCACCAATATATTCATTTAACTGATTTTAATATTAAAGCAGTGGTTATCATAGAGATATAAACAAAGAAAGCATTGTTTCAACAGCATTTATTTTAATACTTTGATGTATGCCACTCAAAGTCCCTTTCCAAGGGAACTGAGCAGTTCAGAATTGTGAGAAATGGAAGGAAGGAAGGAAGATACTCCTGGTTTAAAAGTTATAGTTCTTCTCTAAAGAAAAAAAATCCACCCTGGCTGACATTAAGTTTTTTCAGCATTTGATTGGTCAGTTGTAAATGGCTTATAGTTATTGTAAATAATTTTAATATCCATGGCATCCTTGTGGCAGGATTTTCAGAAATATAGGAAAGTTGATATATTCTCTGTTTCCATACCTTCCGTTCATGATTGATGCTGATTAAAGGGACTCAAGCAATAGCAATAGCACTTAGACTAGGGGTCTTCAGACTTGGCCCTTTTATGACCTGTGGACTTCAACTCCCAGAATTCCTCAGCTAGCATGCCTGGCTGAGGAATTCTGGGAGTTGAAGTCCACAAGTCATAAAAGGGCCAAGTTTGAAGACCCCTGACTTAAACCGATTCACAATGCTTTACAGCCCTCTCTAAGTGGTTTACAGAGTCAGAATATTGCCGCCAACAAACTGGATCCTCATTTTACCAACCTGGGAAAGATGGAAAGTTGAGTCAATCTTGAGCCAATGAGAATCAAACTGCTGTATTGCAGGCAGCTGGTAGTCAGCAGAATTAGCCTGCATTACTGCATTCTAACCACTGTGCCACCACAGCTCAATCAACATTAATATCTATAACTTCTTAATATTATTTTGTAGCATTTTCATATTCTGTCATTTTCTGGTTCCTCCTCAGAAGAGAGTTATGGTTCAGAACTTTTCACAATCTTCTGTATGTTGCATAGCTGAAAATGTGAGAAAATATTCCCTTTATTTTGTTTTTTTTAATAGAAAAGTGTGGAAAGCAAATTAGGGTAATTATTCAGCAGATGATGATACAATAGAGTTGTTTGACTTCCCTGTGCAAAATGTTATTGCTCCTCTAATAGGAAGAATTATACAATGTGTCTTCCCTGACCCTAGGAAAGCTGGAGCTTCTGGAAACAAGAATGAAGATATGTAGAAATTAAAGTAAATGGGGGATATGTTGACTTCTTCATATTACCTATGCTTTCTGTTATTAATTCAAGGGGCTATTCTTGAAGGCAACAGTGAGCAGCGATGGGCATGCTTTAGGATGCTCCTGTAACACCTCTGCTTTACGAGCTGCAGTGGCTCTAGCTTGCTTCTTAGTATGATTCTGGATGCTGGTTATAGATGGTATAAGGCCTTGTTAGTTGAAGGACCATTTACCTCCCATATTATCTGCCTGGTCAATTCAATCTGGCAGGGTTAGCATGCTCCATGTTTGTTCAGTTATGCAGTTTCTATAAGATCTCTAGGTTTACAGTGGGTAATGAAATGAAATGACATAAGAGCACTTAGAGCACCAGTGGAGGAAAATGAGGGATGAAGCTAATAAAACATAGGTACAAGCCTTTAACAGGACTTGCTGTGGTAAGAGTGGCGAACCATACTTAAGCCTCTGTTCTTATTGCATCCCCAGATGGCTGGCCAGCAATCCAGTTTTGGATGACCAACTCCCCCTCCTGAGTAAGGGATGTAGAATTACTCCTTCCAGGATTACAGTGAGGATTATTCTAGACATCTATTGGATAAAGTCACTTGACTTTGGAGTTGGATTCTAGATGAGAAGATCTAGCTTCTCATCCAGGGTCCAAGACCTGTAATCTGGACCCATTTAAGGGATGGCATATTGTTTGGTTCAAGTGATGGTATGCCTTCTTACAGGAGGGGGTAGTTCTGCTGGCCTTGAAAGAGGCACTCCTCCCCAGAAGGCCATTCCTGAACTGTATAGTTTTAGATAACTTTCATCCAGTCTCCAATCTTCCCTAAACACTCTTAACACTCTGTCAAGAGAATAGTGAGCTCCCAACTACAGAGGGCCTTGGATGAAGTGGATTATCTAGAGCAGGGGTGTCAAACTGCTGGCCCGCGGGCTGGCCGCATCATCTGGAAGCCGTGCCTACCCCATTGCCAGCAATGGCAAAACTCTCCCGATATGTTGCGCAATGTCACGTGACTTCGCGAGTTTGACATTTCTGATCTAGACCCTCTTCAGTCAGGATTCAGACTGGGATATAGTACCAAGGCATTTTGGTTACACTTGTGGATGATCTTGGAGGGCTCAGGATTGGGGTGGTGTGTCCACCCTAGTCCTTCTGCATCTCTCAGCAACTTTTGATATTATTGACATGGTGTGTTGCTGGATTATTCCAGGGATTAGGAGTTGGGAGTAGTGTATTTCAGTGGGTCTTTTCCTTTCTCCATAGCTAGTACCAGTCAGTGCTATTGGGGAAGAGAGGTCCAAGCTTAGACTCCTATTATGTAAGGTATGTTAGGCCTTGGATTCTCTCCCCTCCTATTTAACAACTATATCAGCCACTGGGAGAAGTCATCTGCTGACATAGGGTTCAGTGTCATCAATATATTAATGATACCCAATTATACATCTCTACCTCATGCTAGGCAGGTAATGCTGTTCAGGTGCTGGCTCTGTGCCTGGGAGCTGTAAGCACCTGGATGGAGAGAAAGCAGTCATGACAACTGTAGCAAGATGGAATGGTTGTGGAATTTTGGCCCTCCAGGGTCAGGAGAATTGCTCACTTTTGATAGGGAGGTAACACTACCTCACACTAGTGTGCAATTTAGGTGTCCTTCTGGACTCACAACTTCTGCTGAAAGAGCAGGTGGAAGCTTGTGGCCTTTGCACAAATCCATCTTGTGCACCAATTGCACCCATTCCTGTAAGCTCCAGGAATAACCTTCTATTTAGATTATTCCAATACATTCTACATTTTGCATTTGAAAATCATCCAGAAGCTTCAGCTGGTCCCAAATGCAGCAAGTCAGACAATTTTGGGTGCCAGGTATTCACCTTAAGTAACACCACTGCTGCATGAATTGCACTGGCATCCAGTTCCTTTCCAGGTGCTAGTTATCCCTTTATGTGACAAGACTCATCCAGTTCATTAACAATTATTCCATCTTTATTTATGAGAAGATAAATTATACTACCATGAGACTATAACTATATCACCATGGATGCTAGATCTAAGATGTTGGACCTGGGGGTTCAGATGCTGTTCTTATGCAATCCTTTGGCCATAAAAAAGTCTGGAAATTGAAGGAAGATGAATTGTTGACTAAGGAAGTCATGTTGACATAAAATATTTGGTTTGCTTTCTGAATAAATGATGTCTAATTGGGCTGTACTCATAAGGACTGGGAGAATATATTAATTTAATTTTTTTAATTCCATTTATATCCCGCCCTTCTCCGAAGACTCAGGGCAGCTTACAAGCTTAGCAGTAGCCTTCATTCTATGTATATGCCTGCTTGTTAGGGCTTTCACACACACACCCCCAAGCGGCATTATTACAAAGTCAGCTTAATTGCCCCCAACAATCTGGGTCCTCATTTTACCTACCTCGGAAGGATGGAAGGCTGAGTCAACCTTGAGCCTGGTGGGACTCGAACCTGCACTAAGTGCAGGCAGCTGGTGTTACTTAAGGAGGCATTAGCCCACTGCTCCACCAAGGCTCTAATGCTTTCCACAGCTTTCCAATGGATCTTCCCTCCCTATGTTTGATTATTGTATTATCCAATGATATAATTTTTGCTAAAGTAAGCATATTTTATTTCTCTACATTTGATATTATTTACTTGATTTATATTCCATGTCTCCACATGAAATGAGCACTGTTTCACTGATTCTTCTTTCAGCCTTGTTACTTTATTTTGCCCATTGATTGATATCTGACTTTCTTAAAACTTAGGAGAAGCCACTTTTGTCAGAGGCAGCAAAGAGAAAGGAAAAGGATTTAGTAACTAAAGAAATAGAGAAATTTCGCGGCTCCATTCAGGCCCTTTGTCGGAGTGCTCTTCCTCTTGGTAAAATAATGGACTATATTCAAGAAGATGTAGATGCCATGAAAAATGAGCTTCAGACATGGCAGAATGAAAATAAAGAACTTGAAGAGATCCTGCAGAAAGAACAAGGGTAAGAGTCTTTAAAAAATTTAAACAATTGCAATAAAAGACTAGATTAATTCAAGGATTCATAGGATTTTATGTACAAGACAAATCTGAATTGGATCTTTTTTCTTGGACTGGATGTGCAAAACTGAGGAAGAAGGCAAACTAAAAGAGGTCTAACACTTTTGTAAAAAAACACTGAAGGCAAAGTCATAGTAGCTTTAAAAACTGCATGGGTGTGTGGGAAAGAATATTCTCTTTCAAGCTACCAGATACAGTAGTAAGCACAAGCATGTGGGTTCTTCTGTTTCGAGGAAGAAAACACACTGCCAGGTTAAAGATAAGTAAACTGCTTGCCTCCCACAATTGAACTCGGGAAGCAAGGTTGCAAGTCCAGCAGGCAAAGTTTAAAAATTCAGTGGTGCTCTATCTTGTGTTTATACCAGACCTACCTGCAGATTGAGCCAGTTGAAGTTGAAGAGATACTATAACAACAACAACAACAACAATAACAACAATAATAATAAAGTTGGAAGAGACCTTGGAGGTCATCTAGTCCAACCCCCTGCTCATGCAGAAAACCCTATATCATTTTAGACAAATGGCTGTTCAGTCTCTTCTTAAAAACTTCCAGTGTTGGAGCATTTACCACTTCTGGAGGCAGGATGTTCCACTGGTTAATTGTTCTAACTGTTAGGAAGTTTCTCCTTAGTTCTAGGTTGCTTCTCTCCTTGACTAGTTTCCCTCTGTTGCTTCTTGTCCTGCCTTCAGGTGCTTTGGAGAATAGCTTGATTACTACTTATTTGTGGCAGCCCCTGAGATATTGAAACGCTGAATCATGTCCCCCCTCACCCTTCTCTTCATTACACTAGACATACCCAATTCCAGCAACTGTTCCTTATATGCTTTAGCTTCCAGCCCCCTAATCATCTTTGTTGCTCTTCTCTGTACTCTTTCTAGAGTCTCAACATCTTTTTTACATCGTGGTGACCATAACTGGATGCAGTATTCCAAGTGTGGCCTTACCAAGGCATTATAAAGTGGTATTAATACTTCATGTGATCTTCATTCTATCCCTCTGTCAGAATCCATTTATATTTCATTTCTAACTCTCTTTCCGTGCAAACCCAAATTTCACCCCCCCACTTGGATTCTGCCATTCCCAAGGAGGAAAGGGAATAAACAGGGGAGTTTATTGCCTCCATTTCCTCCCCTTAGATGTAACTTTTTGTTTATCTACCCTTCCTGTTGGCCATCGCAAAAAGATCGATGAAAGGAATCCTCTCTCTCTGATCTATGAGCAACTAAGAAAGGGGGTGGGGGAATTCTGGTTTGTGTCTCCAGATGGAATGTGAAGGAGAGGGAGTAATTGTGCTGTGAATGGAGTGATAGTTCTCCCTTTCCCACGAGGGGCTTGCCACCTGAAACTTGACTGATCCGGAACTGACCAAATTTATTTATTTTTATTTATTTTAATCCTATTTATATCCCGCCCTTCTCCGAAGACTCAGGGCGGCTTACAATTTAAGCACAAACCAATGTGCTTAGCAATAGCCTTCATTCTATGTATATGCCTGCTTATTAGGGCTTTCATACACCCCCCAAGCGGCATTATTACAAAGTCAGCTTATTGCCCCCAACAATCTGGGTCCTCATTTTACCTACCTCGGAAGGATGGAAGGCTGAGTCAACCTTGAGCCTGGTGGGATGCGAACCTGCACTAATTGCAGGCAGCTGGTGTTACTTAAGGAGGCATTAGCCCACTGCGCCACCAAGGCTCCTTGGTGAATGAACTGAGGGGTGGGGTTTTGTTCGGGGACACAATAAAAATATCGATCTGTGAAAAGATTTTTCAGATCCTGTCTATTATACCTTCTATCATCCATGCCTCAGTAAAAGTTGCTGCTTGGACAATCTTGCCTCCAAGAGTCTTTCTTTCTTAAGATGTGGATTGGTTCTGACACCCTCTGTTTATGCAAGCATAGCACTGTGTTGGCTTTTTCTGCTGGCTCATATTTAAGTTATTGTCCACTAGGACTCCAAGATCCCTCTCACAGTCACTACTATTGAGCAAGTACCACCTATACTATACCTGTGCATTTGGTTTTTTCTGCCTAAATATAGAACCTTACTTTTTTCACCATTGAATTTCATTTTGTTAGATAGCGCCCAGTGTTCCAGTTTGTTCAGATCCTCCTGTATCTTAAGCCTATCTTTTGGAGTATTGGCTATTCCTGCAAGCTTGGTGTTGCCTGCAAATTTGATGAGTTCCCCATCTATCTCCTCGTCCAAAACATTGATGAAGGTGTTGAAGAGCACTGGGCCCAGAACAGAGCCCTGGGGCACCCCACTACACACTTCCTACCATGTAGATGCAGTTCCATTGAGGACCACATGCTGAGTACAGCAAGTCAGCCAGCTACAAGTCCATCTGGTGGTGATGCTGTCTAACCCATATTTTTCTATCTTATCAAGTAGTAGGTTGTGATCTACTTTATCAATGCCTTACTGAAGTCCAAGTAAATTATATCCACAGCATTCCTCTGGTCCACTAATTTTGTCACTTGGTCAAAGAATGCAATAAGATTTGTCTGGCATGATCTGTTTTTGACAAACCCATGTTGGCTTTTAGTAATGATTTTGTTTGCATCTAGGTGTTCGATGATTCCTTGTTTGATTATCTTTTCCAGAATCTTCCCAGTTATTGAGGTCAGGCTGATAGATCTGTAGTTTCCTGAATCTACTGTTTCCCCTTTTTTGAAGATAGGAACTACATGATTTTTTAAATTAACTGGAGAATATGATTAATGACAAAATTAGAAAGGTGGAGAATTGTGTTTAATATATTGTGCAAGGGGGCGGAGATTTCAGATTCCAGCTTCCTTCAAGCAACCATTTGCTGGTGTATTAGGCTAAATAAAGGACTTTTAAGGTAAACAATGCCTCAGAGTCACTTGAAAAGCCCATACGTTGGAAACTTGACATCAAGCTGGAATCCTCCTACTTTTTAAACTAATTAGGGAGTTCTGACTTCCTGTCACTGTCTCCAATTTTGGGAGGCAGTCTGGCAAAGACTTGGGGAAGATCCAATCATGGAGGAAGAAAAATTGCCTGAAGCCAGCTCCACGGCACCAGCAGTCACCTCAGTGGGGGAAGGGCCAGTGAAGAAGCTGGCAGAGAAAGAGTTTCAGCAATCCTCCCAGCTAGGAGCTAGACCCAAACAACCAGGAGAATTGGTCTGGTCGTCAGAGTGGATTAAGCCCAGTGGAGACTCCAGGCATCTCAAAGCAGCCTTGCCATCTCCAATGGCTTCAAAGGCAGAGGAGGTGGGATGACAACAAAGAGAACCCTGCACATCGTATTCCCCAGACTGGTGGGGAGCAGCTAGGCCAGCTGAGATTGAATACTCAGGTGAGTGGAAATATCCATCTTCAGCCCAAAGCCAATCAATTGAGAATTTAGCAGAAAGGTTTGAACAACTAGAAGTGTGAAGCGCAGAACAGCCCGCAAGTGAGGGAGGCACCACAGCATTTGAGACTAACACGTCTGTTAGTAGATCAGCAGCAGAGGGGGCCGCTATTCCCCGCAGCCAAAATCCAGAGCAGACAACAGCAACCCCCACCCATCCAAAAATCATTGAGGGGCCTACAACAGCAGGTGGTGCCACAACGTCCCACTGACCAACAGCACCCTCCCCTCATACAACCACAGCAGGAGAGGCAGCAGCAGGGCCCAAACGTGCAACCCCTAGGCCTACAGCAGCACCAATGGGATAGACAGCAGTGGGGGCTCTGGCAATGTTGAATCAACCACCAGGAGGGGGCTAGGAGCAACTGGGGGCACAAGAACAGCAATAGGGGCCCCAGCAACCATTGATCCAACACCTAGGGTGGGGCCAGCAGCAATGGGGGCCTCAGGAAGCAATGATGAGCCCTCCCTTCAGAACAACCTTTGATGGGGACCCAGAGAAACTGATTTTTTTCCTCAAACAAGTACGTTCTCACTTGAATTACTGGGGTCACATTTACTCGGGTGCGATGGTCGATGTGATTGCTTCCAGCCTAGAGGGAGAAGCATCTGAATGGTTGAATAATTTATATAATGAGCAGTCCCCTGAATTGGAGGACCCCCACCTTTTCCTCCTGGGGCTGAGGGGAAGATTTGAGGACCCATCTATTGCCCTCAAAGTGGAAGAACAAATCCACAAGATAAAGCAAGCTGGCCGGCCTGTCCTAGAGTACGTGCGGGAGTTTCAAAAGATGGCAGGTCAGATAGAGAGATGGCCTGAGCAATCAATAATTCATCTTTTTAGAGAAAGGTTAGACAACCATCTCTCTCAGGCATGTATCTACTGAGCTGTGCCCGACCAGCTGCATGAATGGTACCAGGCAGCAGTGAAATTAGATGTCCAGCTCGCCTGCTATAAAAAGCCTCTCCCACCTGAAGCTGCGCCAAAGCCAGGATCCAGGTGGATACCACCACCCTGAAAACCCCCAATGACTGCTACTGCTGAAAGACCCTACATGTCCGCCAATCAACTGCCTTCGATGTGGACAGCAGGGACATCAAGCAGCGTACGGCCCAGTTCCTTACCTGCAACAGCAGGGTAGACCACATCCAACAATGAGGAAGAGACCCGCACAGCAGCCACTGAGAGAAAAGTCCAAATGGGCCACCCAGGAGCCTGTTACCCAGGTTACATCCCCCACCCAGGAGGACACTGGCCTACCGACCAGACCTACCCCCACTTTACCTGGTTTTGACAGTGATGATGAAGGAGAGAACGACCTGATGGTGAGTCGATGCATCCTACCTTTTTATTGCCTGCTAAACTCATAATCCCTAAGTCGGGGACAAGTAGACCTGAAAGTGCTAGTCGATACTGGCTGCTCCCGATGCATCATTAGCCTGTCATGTGCCTTGAGACTGGGCAAACGGGCTACACCGCACTGCAAAATTGTGAGGTTTGAGCAAGTCAGTGGCTCCCTAATGGGAGGGACTTTAGTCACGCAATTAACAGAGCCCTTACGCCTAGTAAATAGGCAGGTAGTGGGAGTTTATTCGCTTTTTGGTAGCTCCAAAAATGTCTGTGATCCTAGGACTAGCCTGGCTAGACAAATGGAAGCCATTGATCTGGTGGGAAAAGGGAATGAGAACTGTGAGACTACCCGTAGGGCCCGAACCCCCCCATTGATTCAACTGATGTTACAGGAGAATTTAACCCACCCAATGAGCGAGCGCACATGTCTGCCTTACGGCCACCTGGCTAGCCACTCATCCCCAACTAGTACCAGGACCTAGGGAGGCATTTAGTGAGAAAGGATGCGATACCTTGCCTCCTCACAGTCCCAATGATTGTTCTATTGAACTGTTTGTTGTTGTTAGCTGCAAAGTCGTGTCCGACTCATCGCGACCCTATGGACAATGTTCCTCCAGACCTTTCTGTCCTCTACCATCTTCTGGAGTCCATTTAAGCTCACGCCTACTGCTTCAGTGACTCCATCCAGCCACCTCATTCTCTGTCGTCCCCTTCTTCTATTGCCCTCAATCTTTCCCAGCATTAGGCTCTACTCCAGTGAGTCCTTCCTTCTCATTAGGTGGCCAAAGTATTTGAGTTTTAGCTTCAGGATCTGGCCTTCTAAAGAGCAGTCAGGGTTGATTTCCTGTAGGACTGACCGGTTTGATTGCCTTGCAGTCCAAGGGACTCGCAGGGGTCCTCTCCAGCACCATAGTTCAAAGGCCTCAATTCTTTGGCGCTCAGCCTTTCTTATGGTCCAGCTTTCACTGCCATACATTGCAACTGGGAAGACCATAGCCTTGACTATACGCACTTTTGTTGACAGGGTGAGGTCTCCGCTTTTTAGTGTGCTGTCTAGATTTGCCATTGCTTTCCTCCCCAGGAGCAAGCGTCTTTTAATTTCTTGGCTACAGTCCCCATCTGCAGTGATCTTGGAGCCCAGGAAAATAAAATCTGTCACTACCTCCATTTCTTCCCCATCTATTTGCCAGGAATTGAGAGGGCCAGATGCCATGATCTTGGTATTGAACTTTTACCAGGGGCCAGACTCCCCTGACCAAGAATGTACGCTATGTTCCCACTTTAAATAGAGTTGATGCAGCGATATGTGGATACAAACCTAGCAAGGGGGTTCATCGAGTGGGCCAAGTCAACCATGGGTGCCCCTGTATTATTCAAAGAAAAAACGATGGGTCTCTTCATCTCTGCATAGAATATAAAGGCCTGAATGCTGTGAGTGTGGGAAATAAATACCCTCTCCTCCTCCTAAAAGACTTACTAACCCACCTGGCGAAGGGGAGTGTCTTCACTAAATTAGACCTGAGAGAAGCTTATTACCGGGTGAGAATAAAGGAGGGGGATGAGTGGAAGACAGCCTTCAACTGCCCCATGGGAAGCTACCAGTTCAAAGTCATGCCATTTGGACTGCAGGGCCCCCCAGCCATATTTATGCAGTTGATCAATGAGGTCCTACATGATCACCTATACAAAGGGGTCCTAGTATACCTTGATGACATCCTGATATATGGCACGAATATGACTGGCCACATAAAACTGGTCAGAGAAGTGTTAAAGAAACTATTGAATGCCAAACTTCATGTCAAATTGTCGAAATGTGAATTTCACCAAACCCAATTAGATTATCTTGGCTATAGAATTTCCAATGAGGCTATTGAAATGGACCCAGCCAAAGTAAAAAGCATAATTGAATGGCAGCCTCCAAACACCCGCAATCAGCTCCAGAGCTTCCTTGGTTTGGCAACTTCTACTGTCAATTTATTCCTTCTTTTGCTGAGATTGCTCTACCTCTTACAGAACTACTCAAAACGGGCAAGGGAGGGGGAAACCGCGACCTGGCCAACCGCTAGCATGGACTACGAGTTGTCAGAAGGCTTTTGAGAATTTAAAAAGATTGTTTGCGGCTGAATGGTCCTAAAGCACTCCTGCCCAGTGGAGCCCTTCCTAATTCAGGCAGACGCCAGCAACGTGGCAGTCGCAGCGGTGTTATTGCAAAAGAATAAAAGTGGGGTCCTGCAACCTTGTGCTTACACCTCTAAGAAACTTACTGAAAGCGAGAGAAGATGGACAGTCTGGGAGAAGGAGGTCTTCGCTATTAGGTGGGTGCTATTAAACTGACAGCACTACTTAGAAGGGAGCAAGGTGCCTTTTGAAGTATGGACAGATCACAAAAATTTAGAGGCACTAAAAACTCGCTGCAAATTGTCCCCAAAACAAGTACGATGGGCACAGTATTTCAGCCGTTTTAACTTTAAAGTACATATCAGGAAGAAAAAACCTCCTAGCTGATGAGCTGTCCCGATTGCTCCAGTACAAAAGCGAACAAGAAGTTCACAAGGCAATTATCCCCGGGCCACAAACTGCAGCTCAACTCACACCTCACAGGACCCCTAATCCTGATGACCCCAGGGTAAAGAAAATAAAGCAAGAATTCCTCAGTGATCAATGGTTTAAAGACAATCAGACATCCCTAACATACAGGGTTGGTCTGGCTTACAAGAGGGGAAAATTGTACTTGCCTGAAGCTCTTTGTCTTAATGGCCTCAAACACAGCCATGATGTCAAACAGGCTGGACATTTCGGATATCTAAAAACTCTACCTGACAGTAGAGGAAATACTGTCATTTGGACTGTGATAGACCTGTTTTCACTTTATCGCCTGCAAAGGACTTCCATCGGCTCAACGCCTGACTTAAGTTGTTCCTAAAACTTCTATCAACTACATGGCTCCCCTAAGTGAATAATTTTGGACAGAGGGAAGCAGTTCACAGCGAAATTCTGGAGAAACTTTCTTAAATTAATTGGATCATCTCAAGGCCTATCAACTGCTTTTTACCCGGCTACCAATGTAGCTGCAGGATCCGCCAACAAAATGGTGGAACAATACCTTAGATGCTACGTCTCTTACCAACAAACAAATTGAACCGACCTCCTCACTTTTGCAGAGGTGGCTTACAATAATTCAGTACATAGCAGAACCGGTTACACTCCTTTCCGTGTAGCCACAGGGAAAGAATTCAACCCCACACAAAATACCCTCAGTTACCCTCCATTTCCCAGACGCTTGATCATTGGGTGAGGGGTTGGGAAGAAGTTTGGAAAAATACAAAGGTGGCCTTAAAAAAGACTTTTGAGACCTACAAAAAGCAAGCTGACAAAAATAGAGCTCCCCAAAAAATATTCCAAGTTGGGGAAAAGGTCTGTTTGTCAACCAAATACTTACACCTTAAATTACCCAATAAGAAATTGGGACCAAAATTCTTGGGGCCTTTCCCCATTGTGAAAATTATCAACCCAGTCACAGTAAAATTGAAACTACCCAGACTTTTGGCGAAAATTCACCCGGTGTTCCATTGTAGCTTGCTGAAACCTTTTTGAGCCTCCACTTTAAGACCTCCCTGTAAGAAAGGACTTCGACCCCTTTTAGTAGCAGGTGAGACCCATTGTGAAATGAAACGTATTCTTGCCTCTAGAATCTTTAAGGGAAAATTGTAGTACCTAGTACAGCGGAAGGGATACCGATTTTCTAAAGCCATTTGGTTGAAATCTAGTGATGTTAAAGCTGACAGACTTCTCAAAAGGTTTTATTAGAAACAGCACAACAAACCAAAAACCAGTTCCTAACTTGTGTTTTGTTTACATTACAGGATCTGTCCTTTTTGTAAGGGGGGCTGGATGTCAATGATGCTAACAGAATGTTCTTGTTTGACAAGAGATGAAGAAGCAGCTATTTCTTATGTTAAACTTGTGTATTGCTTTAAAAGATAAGGTTAAGGCTGGGAGGAGGGAGGAGGAGGATTGTACCTTAATGCCATGAAATTAAAGGTAAGAACTTGGCAGGTTTTCTAACGGAAGGAAAACTGATTCTTTAATTTAATTGTAGAATATGATTAATATATTGTGCAAGGGGGCGGAGATTTCAGATTCCAGCTTCCTCCGAGCAAGCATTTTCTGGTGTATTAGGCTAAATAAAGGACTTTTAAGGTAAACAATGCCTCAGAGTCACTTGAAAAGCTCATACGTTGGAAACTTGACACCTATCTTAACTTGTGTTTCTAATCTGTTTTTATGGCACTTTTTTGATAGGTTGGTCTGGTTTTTTCTTTGTGTAAAGACAGATGCAAAAAATGAATTAAATAGTTCTGCTTTCTCCCTGTTGCTTGTCACCTTCTTGCCACTTTACCCCAATAGTGGACCAATCATTTCCTTAACTTTTTCTTCTTTTTTACATGTTGAACAAAGCTTTTTTTGTTATTTTTGGCTTTGGTCGCAAGCCTTAGTTCATTTTGAGCCTCATCTTTGCAGGCACGGGCTATTTGCTGATATTCTGCCTCAGTTATGTGCCTCTCTTTCCACTTTTTATAGCTGTCCTTTTTATCTTTCAATTTATCAGAGTTCTTTATGCAGCCATGCTGGTTTCTTTTGAGAGCTGTTATTTTTTTCTTTGTTGGTATTTTGCTAGACTGGGCTTTTATTATCTCACTTTTCAAAATTTCCCAGACTAATTGAGGTCCCCCCCCCTAAGATTCTCATCCATGGAATCCTTCCCAAGCCTTCTCTAAGTTTATTGAAATTAGCTCTTTAAAGTCCAAGACTCTAGTTTGACTGTGTTCTGTTGCTTGTGCTTCCAGAATGTTGAATGTTGAATTCCAATATTACTCTATAACATTCTTGTTACTTTATTATTAATGAAATATGTGGTTGTTTTCTTGCGGTAAAATGATAGTTAATCTGTAACTACTATAGGAGAGGATAATAAAGTAAGTATACTTTATTTAAGTATTAATAACAATCTCCCATCCAACATATTGTTGAATTAACTTTAATGTAGCACTAATTACTAACAGCCAGTTTTCTGTACTATTTAAAGGCACCAGGTCAGATACCAGGACACTGTTGAGTTCTGCCTAGCTGAATGACTTTGGGCCAGTCACTCACTCTTATCAAATGCTGCCAAGAAAATTAAATGGATTTGTCCAGACAGACTCCCAAAATCAAGCACATGTATGTGTGTATGTGCACACACTCATACACATGCATAATCATTGTAAAAATAGTGCATCTACTACTTGATAGCGATTCTATTCACTGAAAAGAATTAAACATGTGAACCATGAAGAATACCTATGTTGTTCTTTATAATATTGTTACCATTTGCTGACCTTTAAGACAAAACATTATTGATGCATTTGTCCATCAGTTTTGTAAGATGAAACTCCTTTATTTTACAGTCTAATAGAAAATACTTAAGAATACTTGCTTAAATTGTTTTAGTTTAATGCATTAGGATGATTTCTTTTCTCCTTTACTTCCCAGCACAGTAAAATCTCAAGATAACATTATTATAATTAGTTCTCATCTTACAACCTCAATTGAGCCTAGAATTTTGGTTGTAAGTCATGGTCATTAAGTGAGACACTCATGGGGCTGCCTTACTCAATGATCACAATCATTGCAGTTAATCAACTGCACATGGTGCTTTGAGGGTGGGAGAGAGGTCTTGGGAAGCCCAGTGTCCACTGGCATGCAGAAGCCATTGGCCAGCTAGGCCCAGCAGTGCACAGGCCTTCTCCCTTATCATCCCACCCCCACCCCATTCCTGGCCAGCCTTGAAAAAGATTGTCTCTGTAGCCTTAAGAAAATTGCCTAGCTCTCTAACTGAGCCTTGCATCAAATGGGTGCGCTTGTCAGCAGCTGCAAGGGAAAGAAAAGGTATGTGGACCTGGATATGTTGGGGCAAAGAAGGCGGGTTGGGAGAGTAGGCTTCTTGGGAGTGGTGAGGGGAAGGCAGGAGAGCCTAGCCAGCTGAGACCCTTTTGGAGGGGGAGGAAGGAAGTCTTCTTGGAGTTGGAGGGGAGCAGAAAGATTGCACACAGCTGGCCTATCTGGTTGAGGCCTTCCAGGAGTGGCAGGGAAGATGGACAGCCTTCCTGGGAGTAACAGAAGGCAGCAGTCTGTGCACTGCTGGGCATAGCCAGACAAGGTGTCCTAGAATGTGGAAGGTTTCCAAATGCCAGAGGCCCACTTGTTTACAGCCTCCTGGTCCACAGAGGGGAGTTAGAGTAGTACTCCTGCAGTCATAAGGTGTGATGCCCCACTCACTCAAACACACAAAAGTGTGGTTTTGGAGAATTTATTACTGTTCCCCACCAATTCCCTTTACCTAGCCTCATAACTATCCCAATTAAATCCAGCAGGCCAAGGTTAGTCCACCAAGGAACAGCCAATAGTCCATAAAACAAATGGAAACTTGATCCAACAAATGTCCACCAACCAAACTTAATTCCACCAGGCTGAACTGAAATACATCCACAAGAACTTACTAGGCAAGAGAAGTTCAGAGTCTCCAAGGCACAAAGTCAAGCTAGAAGCACAAGGAACACATACCCATAAACCAAAAATGTTGTTCCCAGCAATGTTTCCCTCTGCCTGCCATGATAAATAGCTTTCCAGTGTAGCCCATCAAGATGGGTGGGGTCTTCTTCTAAGTAAACTGGCAGCTCTCCACTGCTCCTGTCTCTGCTCTGCGTGCTCTCAGATCTACCATGGAAGGTAGGTCCTCCTTCTCATCTTCACTGACCATTTGCCCCTGCAAGTGGTCCTCAGCTGAGGCCTCCTGTAAATCTCTTTTGGCTGGCTGCTCAGGGACATTAAGAAACCCAGTCCCTGATGTGCCAGGAATGAATTCATCCTTGAGCCGGCCTCCAAGGAAGAGGTAGAGGAGTTGTCTATCACATTATCCCCCCGGCATGGCCCATCCTCCTGGAGCCCCCCAGGCCAGGTTTCCGTGAATACTGATGGTGGAATGAACAAACTAGATGAGGGGCATGCACAGCATTGGCATCTTTCCATGACATGTCCTCAGGACCATAGCCCCTCCAGTCCACTAAATATTGCAGATGTCCTGGAGAATACGGGAATGTACAATGTGTGCCACTACATATTCCGGCTACCCCTGCACTAACCAGCTCTGGCAGAGACTTTGATGATCAGTGAGGGCTTGCAGGTTCAGCAGGCACAAGCAAGGACTAGTGGAATGCCAGGTGGATGCACATTTGGGCAGGCAGGGCCAAACAATATGCCACTGGATTGATGACTGCTTCCACTGGGAAGGAGCCCAGGAAGCAGTGGCCAAGTTTGAGGGACAGTATTATTGTGGGTAGGTGCCATGTGGAGAGCCAGACGTGGTCACCAACCACCAAGGGAGGCACATCTCTATGGTGTTTATCTGCAGACTTTTTTATAGTCCTCCTTGGCTTGCTCCAATTCTTCCCGCAACACTTGGTGCACAGCAGTGAGTTCTTACAGGAAGTTTGCAGCCACAGGCACCAGTGAATCCACCATGGTCATTGGGAACAAATGTAGATGAAACCTGTAGGTCACCAAGAACAGAGACATGCACATCAAAGCATGCTGGGCATTGTTGTACACGAATTCTGCCAGCGCCAGCAGATCCATCCAATTGTCCTGATGAAAATTCACGTAGTAACATACATACTGTTCCAGCACAGCATTCATCCATTCCATGCCTCCGTTTTGACTCCGCATGATGAGAGGACAAGAGACACACCTGCACCTGGAAAAGTGCCAAGAGTACCCACCAAAAGTGGGCTGTGAACTGGATACCTTGTTCTGACACCACATTCTCAGGTAAGGCATGCAGCCGGAAAATGACACACAACAGCTGCACCATCTGCTATGCCATAGGCAACCCCATGCATGACACGAAATGGGCCATCTTAGCATGTCCACCAGCAACTGTCGTGGTTCCCTGCGATTTCAGAAGATCAGTGATAAAGTCCATGGATACCCTTCCCCAAGATTCCACCTAATGAGCCCAATGAAGTAAGCATAGCTGGAACATTCCAATCCCTAATGCAAAACTTTATTGAGCACACCATATTGGCACTGATGAATAGAAAACCTACTCTGGTTCAATTGACAAACAAGAAAAATGTTAAGGAAATGATTGGTCCATTAGTGGGAGAAAATGGCAAGACAAGCAACAGGAAGAAAGCAGAACTACTTAACTTGTTTTTTGCATCTGTCCTTACACAAAGAGAAAAAACAATCCAACCTATCAAAAGCAGTATCATAAAAAACAGAAACACAAGTTAAAATAGGCAATAAAATGGTAAGAGGGCACCTATCCAGCCTAGACGAGTTCAAATCACCAGGACCACATGGATTACACCCCAAGGTTTTCAAGGAACTGGGAGATGTGATCTCAGAACCACTAAACTATATTTTTCAAAGATCCTGGACCACTGGGAAACTACTGGAAAAGAGCTGATGTAGTTCACATCTTCAAAAAAGGGGGAAAAAAGGATCCAGGAAACTACAGACCTATCAGCCAGACCTCAATACCTGGGAAGATTCTGGAAAAGATAAGTACTGAATCAGCGAACACCTAGAGGCAAACAACATCATAACCAAAAGGCAACATGGGTTTGTCAAAAACAGATCATGCCAGACAAATCTTATTGCATTCTTTGACCAGGTGACAAAATTAGTGCATCAGAGGAACACTGTGGACATATAATTTACTTGGACTTAAATAAGACATTGGCTAAAGTAGACCACAACCTACCACTTGATAAATAGAAAAATGTGGGTCACACAGCATCAGCACCAGATGGACTTGTAACTGACTGACCAGCCATACTCAGTGTGTGGTCCTCAGTGGAACTGCAACTACATGGAGGGAAGTGTGTGTGTGTGTGTGTGTGTGTGCCCCAGGGCTTTGTTTTGGGCCCAGTGCTCTTCAACATTTTCATCAATGATTTGGATGAGGGGATAGATGGGAATTCATCAAATTTGCTGATGACACCAAGCTGGCAGGAATAGCCAACACTCCAGAAGATAGGCTTAAGATACAGAAGGATCTTGACAGTCTTGAACATTGGGTGCTATCTAATAAAATGAAATTCGGTGGTGAAAAAGTAAGGTTCTACATTTAGTGAAGAAAAACCAAAATGCACAGGTACAATATAGGTGGTGACTTACTCAATAGTAGTGACTGTGAGAGGAATCTCAGTCTCCTAGTGGACAATCACTTAATTATTTATTTTATTTATTTTTATTTTATTTGAGCCAGCAGTGTGCTTCAGCTACCAAGAAAGCCAACACAGTGGTAGGTTGCATTAATAGAGGTATCACATGAAGTGTTAATACCACTTTATAATGCCTTGGTAAGGCCACACTTGGAATATTGCATCCAGTTTTGGTCACCACAATGTAAAAAAGATGTTGAGACTCTAGAAAGAGTACAGAGAAGAACAACAAAGATGATTAGGGTTCTGGAGGCTAAAACATAAAGAACAGTTGCTGGGATTGGGTATGTCTAGTTTAATGAAGAGAAGGACTAGTGACATGATAGTAGTGTTCCAATATCTCACGGGTTGCCACAAAGAAGATGGAGTCAAGCTGTTCTTCAAAGCACCTGAAGGCAGGACAACCTAGAACTAAGGAGAAATTTCCTCACAGTTAGAACAATTAATCAGTGGAGACTTTCGGTTTTGCATTACAGCGAGACGGGACATAGGAAGGAAGAGCTCTGCCTTCCATGCCTGATTTCGCCATGCTGGGGCCCTGAAAAGGGCCTAAGGTTGCCCCAAAGAGACGATGAAGAAGGAGGAGTGCCTTGTTGATTATGGAGAGATGGCAGTCTCTCCATTCAATCCAAGGAAAGCTCTCTAAACTGGCAGGGGAAAGACTGGTCACACCTCTCCAGCCAGCCATTAGCTGCTGACAACTGAAGAACACAAGTTTCAATTAGCACACCTTAAACAACATGTTGGACTAGGTGAGAATATTGATCCTTTCTTTATCTTTTATAACTGAATTTTTTGGGAAAGTTTCCCAAGAAGCTAAAAACCTCCGGATATGAACATAAGCAATGTTTTAAATTTTTTATGGGGGACAGAAATACACAATACTGAAGTGAAAGTAATACAAAGCTACAGTTTTGATAAATCTGAGAACTGAGATAATTGTTAATATTTTCTCCTTGGGGAAAAAATATTGAGGTGAAATATAATAAATCAACTCTTTGTTTTAAGAGTGGAAAATGCACTTTGAATGACATCTAGTGGTAGATTTGAGTACAGCATTATAACTAGCTCCTTGGCTGCTTGGTGACTTTCACCTTAAGGAAGAACAGCTGCCAATAAAGGAAAATATTTTGGCATATTTATCATCCTGACCTTCTTGGACTATAAATACCTACTAAGCTTGGACTTTTAATCTCAAGAGCTAGTGGGAGAGAAAGAAAAAATTGACTTTTGAATACGTCTGGCTGCTGGGAGGTTGAACATTCTGATCACTTGTAACATTGTGGATTACAACCTTGCCTAACTGGTAATTTTCAGGATACTTGAGACAAAGGATTACTATAAAATATTGCTATTAAGACTGCATTATAAAGGCTATATTTAAAGGCCAGAAAACTAGAGGAAATTTTGTTCCACTCTTACTCAGACTGGTGATGCTAGAGGATTTCTAAGAATGATGCCTTAAGAAAAAAGAAATAACTTTCAGAAGGAAATATTCTCTATGCTATAGCAAATTCATCAAACAATTGTTGCACACAAAGAGGACATAAAAAGAAACCATAATGAGACTAAAAATAACCTAGATGATAGAAAGGAACAAATCTCCAAATTGAAGCTACAATTAGAAAGTTCCCAGACAATGACTACAAAATATGAACAAATAAACCAGAAATCAGAGGGTGAAGCAGAAGAAATGTACCTAGAGATGGAGGAATTCAGAGAAGGGAAATATGGACTGCCATATTGAAATATGGACCTACCTATAACAATGAAAATACAAAAGACCCTTTACTCCTTTCTCCAAAATACACCTGATGACAAGGAAGAAGATTCTAGAAAATGGAACATAGAGTGGGCAGGGGAAATGTTTAGGATGTTTATGGATGGGTGGCGTTCCTCCCCAAAAATACCATATCTAAATTGTCTTTCTCATGCCAAGCAGCTTTCACAAAAATAGAAAGAAAAATCTTGGGCATTGCCTTGGCCTGGAAAGCTGCTTGGCAAAGAAAGAAAGTGAGTTAGACTTAAAAAACAGGATTTGATCTATCAGAGGGGACACTATCTGTTTAATATACCTGTTTGAATATGATTAAAAGAATGGATGACCTTAGATATAACCAGATTTTTATAATGGAAGATATGATTTAGAATTTTTTAATATATATTTTATTGATTTTTTTTTAAACTAACAACCTGGTGCTTAGTAAACAGCATGTTGTCTGGGTTCACATTTCACAACAATAACAGTCAATTTCTATCAAATCGTACTCTACATAACAGCGTTCCTTGATTTTCTCTTCCTATATTGTTCTCTTTTGCAAACAGTATAATACAGTTCTTAGTATTTTAATAATAAAGAGATTAAATATAAACATTTTTCTAACATTTATCCAATTGGTAATAGCATCAATACAGAACTTCTTTTCTAGTTAGTCCTCTTGGTTGCGTTATATGTCCTGTTTTCAACATTCTCATTTAGACTTTCCCCCCACAAAATTGAAATCATTTTTATCTGTTAAGATTTTCTCAAAGTTGATTTGAGAATATTATTCAGAATAAGAAGGAAGGAAAAGAGAAAGAAAAATATCTCTCTCTCAAACTAAAATTCATTTATATCCCCCATTTTTTTCATTTTTAACTCTATTCCATTCAATATTTAACTAATTAAGTAATCTATGTTATATTTTAACCATATTCAAACAAATATTTAATCTTTAAAAATTGCTTCTAATAGGTCTAATCTTCTAATCCCTTGAATCTGATTTTAGTCTTTTTCTTTTGCCAAACGGCTTTTCTCATTCATCTATTCCACTTAGTTAAAAAGACTTGCCATTTTCTTGTGGATGTAGTTAAGTATGGGAGAGACAAATTAGGTAAGATGTTGATTTGTTTTATCCTTTTTTGTCTGAGGTCATATATTTTCTGTAATCCATTTTTTCAGACTTTTCTTCTTCAGCTTTATTTTGTGATTCTGGGGTGTGGATTTTCTCTTCCAGTTCCAGTGCTTCAGTCATGTCTTGTGTGTTTTCCTCCATCTGTGTTAAATCACAATCTCTTCCATTGGTAGAGTCTTTCATTTTCTGCAAATTATGTTGTGAGGTTAACGTAAAGATGTATCCATTTATGTCATCAAAGTTGTTTTTAATTTCATTGTGGTTTAGAGCCATTGTTGTTTGGATTAGTTGCAACATAGCAAGCATTTCCTCCTGGAAAATATCTGGTTTTTCTTGACTTTTTTTTTGCAAGCTCTTGAGATTCTATGATAGCTAGAATTAAAAAAAAATTCTTTCTCTGAAAACAGCTTTAAAGTCACAGTCAATAGGTGTTTATCATCCAGGAAGGTAAGTTATATTTTTTCAGTTATAATCTTTGCTTATTGTGGCTGGCCCAGAATGTTTGGTTTTGGTATTGAGAAAATCATCTGACAAAGATGCATTAAATATTGATAAGAAATCAAAGTTTAATAAGAGCATGAAAAACAGGATATTGACTTATAAATTGATATTATTATTTCTATAATATTAGTAAAACATAATGGAGATGTCTATATTTAATTTTTTGTACTTCAATATTACCAAGAATTGTAATTATATAATGAGGGGGAAATGGTAAAAATATGGGGAAGAAAGGAAGATCAAGGAAAAAATACTGAATTGTGCAGTACTGAATTGATTTATATTGAAGAAGTTAATGTTAAATATGTGAACCCAGACAACATGTTAATTACTAAGCTCTAAAAACTGTAATTTCAAAAAATTAATAAAACCTATAAAAAAAGAACAATCAGTGGAACAACCTCCCTCCAGAAGTTGTGAATGCTCCAACACTGGAAATTTTTAAGAAGTTGGATAACCACTTGTCTGAAATGGTATAGGATTTCCTGCCAGATCAGGTGGTTTGACTAGAAGACCTCAAAGGTCCCTTCCAACTCTATTATTATTGTTATTGGCACCAAATCAGTATATTAAAAGTATAGAAATTCCCTTTCCCCCTGACACTACAGGTCACATTAACCAATTCAGCTTCAAACAATTATTATGAGAAAAAACCTTCAGTTCTCAAAACAAAACTGTGGATGACCTTGGTTCTCAGGTTTAGCAGCTTCCCACCTGAAAATGCACATTCCATTCTTCTCTGCCCCCTGTGTCTGTAGGCAAGCCAAAAAACAGAAATGGCTGAAGCATCATGAGGTTTCTTTGAAGCTTGACACTCCAGTGTAGGCAATGACTGCAACAGACCCGGCAGGAATCCTGACACATTCTTGGCTTGCCAGCACTCCAGGCATGATAGGACATAGGTCTCCACATCGTGGTGAATCTGCGGCCACCAGAACATTTGGCCCACCAGGTGCAAAGTCTTGAACATGTCAAAATGCCCCACTGCAGGATTATCATGACACTGGTGCAAGATTAGGTTTTGGGAGGGCCCCTCCGGCACATAAATCCTTCCCTGAAACTGAGCTTGACCAAGGGCCCAATGGGCTTTTGACTGAGTAACTCCACTTCTCTGACCATGGGCAAATGAGTCTTGATGCTGTGCCAGCCTGATCTGCTCCTTCAGATCGATGAGCTCTTGGGTCATCATGAAGTTTTCCACCAATCCGATGTGTCTGTCTCCACCACAAATGGCTGCAACAAGTCGGGACGGTGAAGAATGGGGTCCATAGAAAACATCTTCTTCAGAAAGTTGAACTGCACTCCTTTCTGCAGCAACCAAGTCATTGCAGCGAACCGGAGAATAAATGTCCAATAATAATTCGCAAACCCCAGGAGTCTCTGGAAGTCCTTCATTTGGAGTGGAGGCTGCCAAGACTGCAGGACCTTGATCTTTTTTTGGTCCATGGCAATGCCCTTAGGTGAAATTCAGTGGCCCAAAAAGTCAATGATGGCTTGTGCGAAATGGCACGTCTTGCACTTTGCAAAGAGATGGTTTTCTCGCAAGCACTGGAATACCATTCACACATGGAACCAGTGTTCTTTGGCCAACAACGAGTACACTAGGATGTCATCTAAGTCCAATTTCATGCAGATCCATGCCTGCCTAACCGCTGCATGAGTTCTGAAATTAGTGGGAGCAGGTATTGGTTCCTCATGGTAAGGCCGTTGAGCTTACAGTAATTACAACAATGTCTCAGTTCCCCAGACATTTTCTTTACCAAAAGGAGCAGATCTGCCAAGGGACTGTCAATGGATGGATGAAGCCCTTCTACAAGTTCTCAATAAAGTCTTTAAGGGCTTCAAGCTCAGGCTTGGACAAGGAATAAAACTGAACCACTGGAAGCTTGGCATTTGTAACCAGGTTGATGGGACAATCGTAGGGCTGATGTGGTGGGAGCTGCTAGGACTCTTTCTCCCCAAAATGCCGGCAAAATCTGTGATTTTCAAAGGAAGGTCAAAAGACAAAGCGGGTGATTTCTCTGCCGCACATATGTGAAGCCAATGAGAACAACATTTAGGATTATTCAGCTAAATGACCCCAGCAAACCACACGATCTGTGGGTAGTGTGCTTGAAGCCATTCAAGTCCCAGCAGTATTGGAAAATGCGGAGCAGCTGCCACGTAGAACTCCAACCGCTCCACATGGTTTCCCATCCGCATTTGCAGAGGCTTGGTAGACGTGGTTACAGGACCCACCTGAAGTGGATGGCTGTCAATGGTTTCCACCAAAATAAGTGGGGCTACCTTATACTGTGGCACTGTCCACTTTGTGGCAAAAATGGTACCCATGAAGTTCATGGTCACCACCAAGGACACCATGGCATGCATGAGAATTTCCTCACTCCAGTCAGAGTCAACATCATGGCCATCACCTTGGCGGCTAAGTGACTGGGGCCTCCACAGAGTCTACTCTGTGCCTCCGATCTGGGGCCCTCCCACTTGCATGGGTTCCTTGGGGATTGAGGCTCCTTGCAAAACCCTGGGGGTATTGCAGTGACCACCCCTCGTAGCCACACCTTCGCTGCTGGAGGTGACCATCTATGCATAAGCACAGGTACATTAAGGCTTGCACAGTGCTAGGACAGTCTGTCCAGGCCAACTCATCCAAAATCTCAGAGGACAAGCCCTCCTGGAATTGGTTCATTAGGGCTTCCTCACAATCCTGACTGATAAGCCAGAAGTCAGAGATGTATTTGCTTACTGGGTGACGCCCCTGCTTCAACTACCGCAGCTGTCAATTAGCTGTTTGCACTTTGACAAGGTCTTCTAACATGGCCTTCCATTTGGAGGCAAAAACCAGCATAGTCATCCAACAACTGACTGGGCTGCGTGAGGAGCCGGGTGACCCACCAGCCTGTTGGTTCCGTCAAGAGACTGATAATAAACCTCACCTGCTCAGTTTGAAAATCATCCAGTCTCAGGCTCATGAATAGCTGACATTGTCCCAAAAAACCTGGGAATTTGGCACAGTTCCCATCAAACTTAACTGGGATAGCAACTGGGCACTTAACGGCGGGCTCATGAACATTCAGTTGCTTGCAATTGCACCAACTATTTGGAAAGAGTTACTTGCTGGACCTGCTGAGCATTGTCATCTTGGAATTGCTCAACAATGTCCAACAAACAGGGCTTTCCTTCTGGGGAAAATGGGCTGGGAACAAACTGTGATGCCCCGTTTACTCTCATACGGACAAAAGTGTGGTTTTGAAGGGTTTATTATTGTTCCGCAGCAATTCCCTTCACCCAGCCTCAGAATTGTCCCAAATAAATCCAGCCACAAGCAGGCCAAGGTTAATTCACCAAGCAACAGCCAATAGTCTATAAAACAAATGGAAAGATGCTCCAACAAATGTCCACCAACCAAACTTAATTTCACCAGGCTGAACTGAAATACATCCACAAGAGCTCACTGACTAGGCAAGAGAAGTTCAGAGTCTCCAAGGCACAAAGTCAAGCTGGAAGCACAAGGATCACACAGCCATAAACCAAACATGTTCCCAGCAATGCCTCCCTCTGCCTGCCATGATAAATAGCTTTCCGGTGTAGCCCATCAAGATGGGCAGGGTCTTCTCCTGAGTAATCTGGCAGATCTCCGCTTCTCCTGTCTCTGCTCTGCGTGGTCTTGGATCTACCACGAAAGGTAGCTCCTCTTCCTCATCTTCACTGACCATTTGTCCCTGCAAGCTGTCCTCAGATGAAACCTCCTGTAAATCTCTTAGCTGGCCATTCAGGGTCATTAATAAACCCAGTCCCTGATGTGCCAGGAATGAGCTCATCCTCCCTTGAGCTGGCCTCTGAGGAAGAGTCAGTAGAATTGTCCAAGGGAGACAGTGCATCAGGTTGGATGCACTGCCAAGCGCCTGAAATTTGGTCACATGACTACAGGGGCACTGCAACAATCAGAACTTCAGACAGAAGCCATGAGTCCCTTCAGTGCCACTGTAATTTTAACAGTCCTCAAACAAATGGCATATATGCTGTGAGCTCATTTTCTTACAGTTTTCTTTGAATTAAATGTAATTATATACAGCAGCAGTCCCCAATCTTTGTGGCTGGATGGCCCAGCTTGGGTGAGGAGAAGAGAACCAGGGGAGTGTTAGGCTGCAATGCACCAATGCAAACAGCTCCACTCACATAAGAGAAGAGAAACCTTTGGGGACACACTCTTGTGCTCCTTCAGACTCACTGAGATTTCCCGACAATCCAAAAGTGGATTGGGTGTCCTACACAGATAGCCTTGATGAATAATAAAGCTGAGCAGGGCATGTTTGTCCCACTCAGCCTCTGCTCTCTTGAGAGCAAGTGGCTTGGCAGCCCAGCTTGGGGTGGGGGTGGGGAACCAGGCCACATGAATGGTGAGCTGATGCGTGCATGCACAACCCCACTCACACAAGAGAAAAGAAACCTTTGGAGCACTGCTCATGCAAATGGAGCTCCACACGCACACCGGCCCACCTCTTGCGCAGCCCTATTTTGAATAGGCCTCAGTGCAGTAGTGGGCGGCGGCCCAGGGGTTGGGGAATCCCTGATATACAGTATTCAGAACAGATTTACATTAATTTTACAATGTATAGGGTTTATTTATTTATTTTTTTCAGAATCACAGATGGTGTTGTGGAACCTTTAAAAATAGATCTTACTGACTTGGATCAATTGATCAAAGATGAAGAAGACAAGATTTATACTAAGAGAGCTAATGTTTTAAGAAACAATGAAAAAATTCAGAAGCTGGTTCATATTATTAACTCAAGAAGGTGAATAGTCGAAGACTGGAACTACTACACTGTTTACAAATAAAATTACAATACAATAGCTTATACAATTTCAAGTTAATTTATTTGAACAATTGTGAATGGTTTTCTTGGAAAATACTGGTTGTAGTTTTTTAAAAATGCAAAATATTCACTGTATTTAATGTATTGTTTGGTTTTGCTTCTTTAATATTAGTACTCCTAATTTGTGGCAGTTGTAATTATCTTAGAATCCTTGGGTAAATCTCATAGGAAAATTTGTATTGGAATTCTTGCAGTTCAGTGAAAAATACTGTATACCTTTGTTTACTTTTGTGATATTGTAAGGCAGAAGTCCCCAACCTTTTGGGTACCAGGGACCGGTGCCATGGAGAAAGGTTTTTCAACAGACCAGAGTTTTGTGTACTGCCTGCATCCCGTGAATGGGGCTTTGCTTGTTCGTGTGGACCGGTTGCTGGTATGCTGCGGACTGGGAGTTGGGGACCCATGTTGTAAGGAACAAAAAATAAGAATTTGACCCCTAAGAAAATTTGTAATGAAATTCTTACAGATCAGGATAAAAATGCAGTTTACTTTTGTTTATTTAAGACATTCTGTAACATAGAGAAAATAAGATTTGATCTGAACATATTGGTTACATTTATACGGTAATATACATTTGCAATGTGCATATATACCCTACTTCTCTCTCTCTCTCTCTCTCCCTTTCCCTCTCCCCCCCCTCTCTCATATGTTGAGATTACATCATTCTGAAAGAATTAGGGTATGGAAGTTGGATACATTTATGCTTGGGATAAATTATTGCTGTTCCTATATAGTTTTAAAATGCCTTTACTTTGAGATTCACAAATATTGGAAGACTTGCTAGCCAACCAAATTACTTGGTTTTTGGACCCTGACTTGTTCTAATGCTATTTGGGGAGGAATGTGTGTGAACAAATCTTTTTTAAAAAAAGTACAGCACCTCAGTCTAGCATGATAATAAACTTTGTCCTGAGAATTGTTTTTCAACTCAAAAGTGTGGATTTCCCTTTCCATAACTCAGTTTCACACTTGAAAGATCCTTGAGACCAACTATCTTGAAGCTAGTTTGACTTCTGTCTGTCTGTCTTCTGTCTGTCTGATGAATTGATGAATATAAATATCTGAATTTTTTTTGAAACTATACCATTTGTTAATGAATTGATTTAAGAAAATTCACTTTTCTATTTGGAAATCTATCATTTCTTTGCTAGTGAAGTAATATTTCTCATGAGCTAGGTCTACTTTACTAGATGTGGAGCAGAAAAGTAATTTAATATGTGCATATTGAAGTTGAGAGTTGATTAATAAATATAAAAGACAGTCTTAATGGTTTGGGAAAATATGCTTATTGCCATATTTAAATTGCTACAATACAATACATACATATTTTATCCATATGATTCTCTAAATTTTTATTGGAAATGTATTTTATATAACTGAAATAATCATTACTGCAAAAGTAGTTTCTTGAATTAAACATTTATTTCTTTGAGTGTAATGTCTATTTTATGTTATATTAATTGAATTGCCCTTAATTAAGATGCATTCCAAATTTCCAACTATATTTGTTTGAGCATATATTTCAGGTTAAATATCAAAATAGAATACATGTTCATTTCCCTTAAACTATAAATGTGTAGTTTAGAAAAGGGATAGTAAAAAAATTGAATCAAATATATTATCATAGATGTTTTTATGCTAAATTCTTTATGAACTACATATAAACTGAAGCTTAATATAATATCTGACATATCCTTTTATATTCTGCATAGATCCCTTTGTAGGATTATATATTGCATTGTTAGAAGAGTCCAATTTTATCTGTCAGTAAAAATGTGCAACATAAAATATAATTTGTATTTCAATTTTGTTTCTATAAAATCATTAAATTGTCTATTTTTGTATGAACAGTTTGTATAGTTTTTTGGGGGAAAATGCTTTATATAAACAACTAATATTAAAACTTATTGTATCTTTGCATCTACTGTAAATCTGAATTTGGGAGGAATCAAACTACTGTCATTTCTATTTCAGTAGAGCAAATATATAAATAATGGCCAAAATACAGAGTAAAAGAAATTTGTGTATACTTGTGTCTGTGTAACTATGTTACAATTTACATATCAATCCTTTTACCACGCTTATCACATTCTAATTCATGTTACAGTGAGGGGGGAAAGTATTTGATCCCCTGCTGATTTTGTACATTTGCCCACTATAATTTTAATGGTAGGTTTCTTTTAACAGTGAGAGACAGAATAACAACAAAAAAATCTAGAAAAATGCATTTCACAAAAGTTATAAATTGATTTGCATTATAATGAATGAAATAATTATTTGATCCCTTCGCAAAACATGACTTAGTACTTGGTGGCAAAATCCTTGTAGGCAATCACAGAGGTTAGACATTTCTTGTACTTGGCCACCAGGTTTGCACACATCTGAGGAGGGATTTTGTCCCACACCCCTTTGCAGATCCTCTATAAGTCATTAAGATTTCAAGGCTGACATTTGGCAGCTCAAACCTTCAGCTCCCTTCACAGTTTTTCCATGGGATTAAGGTCTAGAGCAGGGGTAGATAACCTTGGCTCTTTTAGGACTCATGGACTTCAACTCTCAGAATTCCTGAGCCAGACATGCTGGCGCAGGAATTCTGGGAGTTGAAGTCCATGAGTCCTAAAAGAGCCAAGGTTGCCTACCCCGGGTCTAGAGACTGGCTACGCCATTCCAGGACCTTAATGTGCTTCTTCTTGAGCCACTCCTTTGTTGCCTTGGCTGTGTGTTTTGGGTCATTGTCATGTAGGAATACTCATCCACGACTCATTTTCAATGCCCTGGCTGAGGGAAGGTAGTTCTCACCCAAGATTTGAGAGTACTGTACATACCTCATCCATCGTCGCTTTGATGCAGTGAAGCTGTCATGTCCCCTTAGCAGAAAAATGCCCCCAAAGCATAATGTTTCCTCCTCCATGTTTGATGGTGGGGATGGTGTTCTTGGGGTCACAGAAAGCATTTCTCCTCCTAACATGGTGAGTTGAGTTGATGCCAAAGAGCTCGATTTTGGTCTCATCTGACCACAACACATTCACCCAGTTCTCTGAATCATTTAGATCTTCACTGGCAAACATCAGATGGGCCTGTACATGTGCTTTCTTGAGCAGGGGACCTTGTGGGCACTGCAGGATTTCAGTCCTTCATGGTGTAGTGTCTTACCAATTGTTTTCTTGGTGACTATGGTCCCAGCTGTCTTGAGAGATCATTGACAAGATCCTCCCATGTAGATCTGATTCCTCACCATTCTCATGATCATTGAAACTCCACAAGGTGAGAGCTTGCATGGAGCCCCAGACTGAGGGAAATTGACAGTTATTTTGTGTTTTTTCCATTTGTGAATAATTGCACCGACTGTTGTCACACCAACTACAAGACTATCACCAACAAGCTGCTTGGTGATAGTCTTGTAGCCCATTCCAGCCTTGTGTAGGTCTATAATCTTGTCCTGACATCCTTGGACAGTTCTTTGGCCTTGGCCATAGTGGAGAGTTTGGAATCTGATTGATTGATTGCTTCTGTACAGAGGTGACTTTTATACAGGTTACAAGCTGAGATCAGGAGCATTCCCTTTAAGAGAGTGCTCCTAATCTCAGCTTGTTACCTGAATAAAAGATACCTGGGAGCCAGAAATCTTGCTGATTGATAGGGGATCAAATACTTATTTCACTCATTAAAATGCAAGTCAATTTATAACTTTTTGAAAGTGTTTTTCTGGATTTCTTTGTTATCATGCTGTCTCTCACTGTTAAAATAAACCTACCATTAAAATTATAGACTGTTCATTTCTTTGTCAGTGGACAAATATACAAAATCAACAGGGGATCAAATACTTTTTCCCACACTGTAATTCTCTTTGGATATTAAGAGCACTGATTAGCTCTTTCTCTGAGGATGTATTTCAAGGCATAACTTGCAATTCCTATGAGGCCCATTATAATGCATGCCAAATTCCCATTTGCCCACTGAGTTTTCTTTTTTAGAGAAATAGTAAATTTAAATATTTGACCTGTAATCATGTTCTTGCTGGTTCTCAATCTCTAAGGCAGGGGTGTCAAACTCGCAACATCACATGACATGTCGCAATGTATCATGACATTTTTGCCATTGCCAGCAATGGGGTGGGCAAGGTTTCGCTGTGATGCATCCGGGCCGTGGGCCGGCAATTTGACATCCCTGCTCTAAGGAGATAGTCTAAGATGTGATGTTTAGTTGTCAAGAGGCCCATTATAGCAAAGGCTGAATTCCCATTCCACCAGCAAGCTTCACTTTTGAAGCAAACATTGAATTTGAAACATAGACACATAATAGCAATAGCATAGCAATAGCATTTAAACTTATATACCGCTTCACAGCCCTATCTAAGCAGTTTACAGAGTCAGCATATTGCCCCCAATGGCCTCAGAAGGATGGAAGAACTGAGTCAACCTTGAGCCGGTGAGAATCAAACTGCCGAACTGCAGGCAGCCAGCAGTCAGCAGAAGTAGCCTGCAGTACTACATCCTGACCACTGCAGCACCATGGCTCATTTTCTCCCTGGCCTGGAGAAGCAGGAAAACCACTTCTTTTCAGGATTCACTCTTTTTCTGATGAATTAGACCAAGGTATATTCTC
This sequence comes from Vipera ursinii, assembly GCF_947247035.1. Classification (NCBI taxonomy): domain Eukaryota; kingdom Metazoa; phylum Chordata; class Lepidosauria; order Squamata; family Viperidae; genus Vipera; species Vipera ursinii. The sequence continues at coordinate 185,999,440 of NC_139512.1, forward strand.
TAATTGCTTGGAGGCCCATTACAACGAATGCCGAATTCCCATTCAGCCAAAAAGCTTCAATTTTGAGACAGAGTTGAATTTGAAAAAAAACATGTATTCATGTTCTCCTTGTACTGAAGATGCAGGAAAACCACTTGTTTTCAGGATCTCTTTGTTTGAGGAGTTAGTCCTAGGCATATCTTGTAATTGCTAGGAATCACATTACAGCGAAATCCAAATTTCCATTCAGCCAAAAAGTTTCAGTTTTGAGACAGAGCTCGAATTTGAAAAACAGATGTATATATGTTCTCCCTGGACTGGAGAAGCAATAAAATCCCTTGTTTCCAGGATCTGCTCTTTGCCTGAGGAGTTAATCCAAAGCACTTCTTGTAATTGTGAGGATGCCTATTAAAGTAAATACTGAATAGCCAGAAATCTTCAGTTTTGTGTTAGACCTTGAATTTGAAAAACAGACATGTATTCCCACAAGAAACAGGAAAACCACTAGTTTCCAGAATATGCTATTTGAGGAGTTGGTCCATGGAACTAGTAGGCCTATTATAGCAAATACTGAATTCCTATTCAGCCAGAACATCTTCAACATCTTCAGTTTTGAGACAGACACTGAATTTAGAAACAGACCTGTACTCCTGTTCTACCTCTCATTCAACTTTCCCTAAAATGGGCTTCCTAGCAACTACAAATTATGCTTTGGACAATCTCCTAAGACAAAGAGTGATTCCTTTAAAAAAAAATCCTGCTTCTCCAGGCTAGTGAGAACATGATTATGTGTCTGTTTCAAAATTCAATGTCAGTCTGAAAATTGAAGCTGTCTGGGTGAATGGGAATTTGGTATTCTCTATAATGGGCCTCCTAGCAATTAGAAAATATTTCTTGGACTAACTCCTCCAGACAGAAGAAATCCTGAAAACGTAGTTTTCCTGGTTCTGCAGGCCAAGGAAAACATCAATATGTTTCTGTTTTTCAAATTGGATGACTGTCTCAAAAGATAAGATTTCTGGCTGAATGGAAATTAAGCATTTGCTATAATAGGCCTCCTAGTAATTACAAGTTATGCTTTGGATTAACTCCTCAGACTAAGAGCAGATCTGGAAATCATGCTTTTCTGCTTCTCCAGGCCAGTGAATATGTGTCAGTTTTTGAAATTCAGTGTCTTGAATTTGAAGCTTTCTGGTTGAATGGGAATTTGGCATTCTGTCATGGTTCCAATAGATGAAACCAATTAAAAGAACTTCAAGGCAAGGATTTCTTCTTTAAAGAACATTTTATTTAGGAAACAAAGTATCAGCACTTACATAGGTGAATCCAAAATTAAATCCCCTCCCTCAGGCTACAAAGTAACAAGTTGCAATTCCCACCCCAAATTGCTGTCATAAATCACATTCACCAATTATTTCAAAACGGGCTCTGGAACTCTTATCAGGACTGACCTTGATTCTCACACACAAGTATTGTTATGGCTAACTGAGAAACTTAACATCCCCCCTCCCCCTCCTTCATTTAAGATCTCTAAACTAAAACTGTGGCAATGAAGACAAAATGAAAAATGGCTTCAGTTCAATTTTTCACAGCATTGACACATTCACTGTAATACGCCTCCTAGTAATTAGAAGAAATTACTTGGACTAACTCCTGAGACAGAGAGCATATCCTAGAAGCAAATGGTTTTCCTTCTCCAGCCCAGGGAAAACATGAATATGTGTCTGTTTTTCAAATTTGAGTTATGTCTTAAGAGAGAAGCTGAATGGGAATTTGGCTCTCACTATCATGGACCTCCTAGTGTTATGACCCAGGTAGTCAAGGCAAGGCTAGCTAGAGAGTCCTTTATTGCTCTCAAGAAATGTTCCACCAAACAGCCCTCCAATGACTGGTAAGGCTCCACACTACGCTACCCTGAAGGCAGTCATCCGCAATCCCCTAAACAATAGCCCCTATATTACAAAGGAAGTCCACAGAGTAGGAGCTTGCTCATAGGGCAAAGTCCATTGTTCTAAGCCTAGTACACCTGGCTAAGTGAGTCTGCGAGGCAAACTAGTCCACAATCTGAAGTTCAGGCAGAAGACATATGGCAGTCCTCAGGGCAAAGACAAGCAGTTCTAAAGGCAGAGCAAAGCAAAGGGCAAACAGCAGTCCACAAGACAAAGTCCAAGACACAAGGCAGAAGGTGTTCCTCATGGCTAGGCACAGCAAAAGGCAAAAAGCAGGCTTCAAGGCAATGCAAGGCACAAGACACTAGTCAAAGCATAGGGAGTGTAAGCCAAAACAAATAATTGTTCATGGCAAAGACTAACTCCCCATGGCTTCTCCTTAAGTACTCCATTCCAGGTCTTTCTTGTGAGGAGGGGTGGGATGAGATTTTCCTGAGTAGCATTGCAGCCCTTCTGAGTTTGCCTATCCTCAGCTCTCCATGCTTTTGGATCGAATGGGGAGGTAGCTGTTCCTCACCAGAAGGAATCTGCTGCCTATCACCACCACTTGCCTGTCAGCACCCCATCCCCTATGTCTGTCTCTGGGGCCTGGAACAGCATCAGCCTCAGCTCCTGGCCTCTCCAAACATCCCATGGTAGACATGCCACTTCTGTTGGATGATCCCATTTCCAAGTCCTCCGAACATGGGTCATGAACCTAGCAAGTTGTGACTTGGACTAAATCCTCAGAGAAAGACCAGACCAACAAAATTATTGCTTTTCCTGCTTCTCCAACCAGGATCAAAATGATGTGTCCATTTTAAACATTAGAAGTCTCTGTCAAAAGTGAAGTTTATTTGCTGAATTGAGGTTCGGCATTCACTATCATGGGCTTCCTAGCAAGTAGGTTATGTCCTGGACTAACTCTCAAAGACCTGATCTGGAAAATGATTAGTTTTCCTGCTTCTCCAAGCGAGGGAGAACATAATTTTTAAAAATTCCATGTCTGTCTCAAAAGTATTTGCTGAATTGAGGTTTGGCATTTGCTATCATGGGCCTCCTAGCAAGGAGAAATTCTTCCTTGAAGTAACTTTTCAGAGAAAGCCCGGCCCCCCAAAATATTCCTTTTCCTGCTGCTCCAAGACAGGGAGAACACAATTATGTCCATTATCACATTTCATGTCTCTCTAAAGTGAAGTGTACTTCTTGAATTGGAAGTACAGTATTCGCTATCACGGGCCACCTAGCAAGTAAAAATTATTTCTTGGACTAAATCTTCAGAGAAAGCCTGGACCTGGAACATGATTGGTTTTCCTGTTTCTCCAATCCAGGGAGAACATGACTAAGTGTTCATTTTTAAAATTCTATGTCTGTCATGGTTCTGATTAAAGAGACACATCAAAGAACGCTGCATGATTATTCTAAAAAAGTCTATAATGAGCAGAATGGAGCATCGGAACTCATAGATGGATGCCAGAATCTGAATTCTCCTCCTCTTGACACATCATACAGAATTTCCCTCACTTAATTACATGTCATGAATCACATTTACCAATTAGTTTAACACAAAAAGTTTCACTCCCCTTTTGAAGCGGCTGTCCCTTATCTTGTCAAAACATCCAGGTTGGATTCCTCCTGCGCTTTAGTGATTCAAAACCAGTTAAAGCAAAAGGCTGCCTCTTATATTGTCAGTACAAAAACATGTCAATGTTTGCAGCATTGACATCCGGCCCACCTTACAAAAAGGACAGATCCTGTAATGTAAACAGAGCACAAGTCAGGAGCTGGCTTTTGGTTTGTTGGGGTGTTTCTCATAAAACCTTTTGATAAGTCTGTCAGCATTCACATCGCTAGATTTCACCCAAATGACTTCAGGTAGGAGAGGCTTCTTATAGCGGGCGAGCTGCCCAGTACCATTCTTGCAACTGGTCAGGTACAGCTTGGTATATGGAGGCCTGAGAAAGGTGGTCGTCCAACCCTTCCCTGAAATGATGAATATGGATTCCTCAGGCCATCTCCCTATCCGACCTGATATTTTGCGAAACTCCCACAAATACTCCAGAGCAGGCCGGCCAGCTTGTTTTATGTTGTGGATTTGTTCTTCTGCTTTGAGACAATGGATGGGTCCTCAAATATCTCTCTCAGCCCTAGGAGGAAGAGGTGGGAGTCCTCCAGTTCAGGGGCTTGCTCATTATATAAATTGTTTAACCATTCAGATGCTTCTTCCTCTAGGCTGGATGCAATCACATCAACCATAGCATCTGGGTCCAGATAGAGATAGACCCAGCAATTCAAATGAGAGCATACTTGGTTTAGGAAAAGAATCAGTTTCTCTGGGTCCCCATCAAAGGTTGCTCTGAAGGGTGGAGCCATCATTGATTGCTGGGGCCCCCACTGGTCCTGTATGTTCAGGGGTTGCACTTTCTGGCCCTGCTGCTGCCACCCTTGCTGTTGTTGTCCTCCCACCAGCTTCTGATCTCCAGGCTTCTGCCCCACCCCCAGCTGTTGCATGACCTCTATTAGTTGTGGCAAGCTCAGAGGTTGTTGGCCTTTCACTTGTGGGGGTTCCCCAACCTCCCATTGCTGCAGAGGCCCCAGGCTGGGGTCCTCTATCTCTGGGTCTGGAGGGCCTGGCAGGGGACTCCTGGGGCTGACAGGCTGTCTGGTCTGCAGACAGGATTTTCGACTCACCCAAATTCTCAGTGGCAGATGGTCTGGTAGCTCTCCACCATTCTGCTTTTGAAGACTTTGGCAGTGCAGTCTCAAGGCACCTGTAGTCTCCACTGGAGTGGTTCCAGCCTGATGACCAGATAGGCTCACTTAGCTGCTGAGGGTTGGAGATCTGCCCAAACTCATCTTCCCACAGCAAGCTGTCCATTAGTCCTTCCTCTGAGGTTTCATTAGCAGCCAGGCTTCCTCTTCCCATGATGAAGATTCTTCCCTGAATTTTTGCCAGTTTCTGTCCCTTGCTAGAGACAACAGCGGGGGCTCAGGACTCCCCAGGATGCTTGATTCTGGCATGATGTCATGGTTCTGATTAAAGAGACACATCAAAGAACACTGCATGATTATTTATTCTAAAAAAGTCTATAATGAGCAGAACGGAGCATCGGCACTCATGGACGAATGCCAGAATCTCAATTCTCCTCCCCTTGACAAACCACATCATACAGAATTTCCCTCCCTTAATTACACGTCATGAATCACATTTACCAGTTAGTTTAACACACAAAGTTTCAGTTCCCTTCTGAATCGGCTATCCCTTATCTTGTCAAAACATCCGGGTTGGATTCCTCCCGCGCTTTAGTGATTCCAAACCAAACAGTTAAAGCAAAAGGCTGCCTCTTATATTGTCAGTGCAAAAACATGTCAATGTTTGTAGCATTGACAATGCCCTTTTCAAAAGTGAAATTTACTTGCAAAATTGGAGTTTGGTATTTGCTTATAATTGCCTTTAGCAGTTATAACATTCCTTGGACTAACTCCTCAGAAAAAAGCCAGAGGTAAAGTAATTTCTTTTCCTGCTTCTCCAAAAGACAACATTGTCATGTCCATATTTAACATTTCGTGCCTGTCTAAATTGAAGTGTAGTTGTTGAATTGAGATTTATCATTCGCTATCATGGACTCTGAGCATGTAGGTTATTTCCTGGATTAACTCCACAAAATCTGACCTGGAAAACAGTTGGGTTTCCTGCTCCAAACCAGAGGGAACTCAATTACATGTCTGTTTTTAAAATTCCATGTCTGCCTCAAAAGTGAAGATTACTTGCATGATTGGAGTTTGGCATTCACTTATAATTGTCCCCAAAGCAGTTATAACATACCTTGGAATAACTCCTCAGAAAAAGGCCAGACAGCTAATTTAAGGATCTGCCCCAACTGGTCCGTCAGGAAAGCAAAATTCTTGACTTCATTGGGATTGAAAAAAAGAACTGAGAAATAGTGGATGCAGGAAAGTCAGGCAGAATCTGAAGGTCCCGCACAAAGCGCAATGCAATTCTTTCATTTTTTCCTCAACCCAACCCCCTGACCAGTCCACTGGTAGCCAATGTGATGCCGCAGAGATGTTATGAGAACACTGAGGTACTGGGTAGATAACAGGTTACCCTCAGGGCACGATGACCTTGAAACCAGGCAGGAACCAGCTGAGAAGGAGTCTGTTTCTTCTCCAAGTACAGTCCCCCTCTCTAATTCCCAAGCCGTTACAGCAAAAGAGAAAGCATACATGGAATGCCAGAAGCCTTCCTCCCCCTTCCCTGCAACAGAATGGCAGGACACCTGCATTATGTACCTGATAGGTAAAACGGTTGTTTTCCTGATTCTCCAAGCCAAGGAGAACACGATTACATGTCTATTTTTAAAATTCCATGTCTGTTTCAAAAGTGAAGTGTATTGGGTATTTGCTATCATGGGCATCCTAGCAAGCAGAAGTTTAATGATGATGATGATGATGATGATGATGTTGGAAGGTCATCTAGTCCAACCCCCTGCTCAGGCAGAAAACCGTATACCATTTCAGACAAATGGCTATCAAGTCTCTTCTTTAAAACGTCCAATGTTGGAGCATTCACAGCTTCTGGAGGCAGGTTGTTCCACTGGTTAATTGTTCTAACTGTCAGGAAGTTTCTCCTTAGTTCTAGGTTGCTTCTCTCCTTGACTAGTTTCCATCCGTTGCTTCTTGTCCTGCCTTCAGGTGCTTTGGAGAATAGCTTGACTCCCTCTTCTTTGTGGCAGCCCCTGAGATATTGGAACGCTGCTATCATGTCCCCCATCATCCTTCTCTTCATTACACTAGACATACCCAATTCCAACAACTGTTCCTTATATGTTTTTGCCTCCAGCCCCCTAATCATCTTTGTTGCTCTTCTCTGTACTCTTTCTAGAGTCTCAACATATTTTTTACATCGTGGTGACCAAAACTGGATGCAGTATTCCAAGTGTGGCCTTACCAAGGCATTGTAAAGTGGTAACACTTCACGTGATCTTGATTCTATCCCTCTGTTAATGCAGCCTAGCACTGTGTTTTTTAGCAGCTGCACCACACTGCTGGCTCATATTTAAGTGATTGTCCACTAGGAGTCCAAGATCCCTCTCACAGTAATTACTGTTGAGCAAGGTACCACCTGTAGTATACCTGTGCATTTGGTTTTTCCTGCCTAAATGTAGAACCTTACTTTTTTCACCATTGAGTTTCATTTTGTTAGATAGCGCCCAGTGTTCAAGTCTGTCCAGACTAACTTGTTGGACTATGTTGGACTAACTTCCCAAAGAAAGACCAGACATGAAAAATATTGCTTTTCCTCTTCTCCAAGCCAGGGACACCACAATTATATCCCTTTTTAACATTTAATGTCTGTCTGAAAAGTGAAGCGTACTTGTTGAAATGAATATCAGCTGTCAGGACCCACTTCACTCCCACATCTTAGGAAAGCAGAACTCTTGGAAGCGATTTCTTCCAACAGGAACTTTTATTAAGAGTAGTTGATAGGCATAATAGACAGGATCTGAGATTTCCCACTCAGAACGATAGGTTAAGGTATCCCCAAGCAAGACCCCACCCCATAATCTATCCAGCCAGTGTAGGACGACCAATCTCCAGGTGTTAGGTCCATCATGGGAAAAGGGGAGATAACATCGGTCCATCTCCAGATCACACAGCGATGGTTGATGGCTCTTCACACCTTCCTCTGGGATTGTAGAAACAAACCAGGCACAGAGGTTGAATTCTTTATTCTTTCCCTCATTCTAGCTGACAGTTAGGGACGCGGTGGCTCAGTGGGTTAGGACACTGAGCTTGTTGATCAAATGGTCGGCAGTTTGGCAGGTCAAATCCTGAGTGCCGCATAACAGAGTGAGCGCCTGTTACTCGTCCCAGCTTCTGTCAACCTAGCAGTTCGAAAGCACGTAAAAATGCAAATAGAAAAATAGGGACCACTACGGTGGGAAGGTAACAGTGTTCCGTGTGCCTTTGGCATCTAGTTATGCTGGCCACATGACCATGGAGACGTCCTCGGACAAGTGCTGGCTCTTTGGCTTTGAAACGGAGATGAGCACCAGCCCCTAGAGTCGAAAATGACTAGCACGCATGTGCAGGGGAACCTTTACCTTTACTTTACCTAGCTGACAGTTTAGGGCAGACATGTCAAACACAAGGCCCGGGGGCTTAATCTGGCCTGCGAAGTGGTTTCATGTGGCTCGCGAAGCCATCCTGGAATCAGTGATGATGCCTTGGCCCCAGCCGACTGGGAGCCAATGTACAATTTCGTGGTGGTCATCTATGCTGAAATACATTCAGTCTTAGCTCCACAATGCCATCTGGAAACAGCAAGGGACCATCCCGTGCCACGTGGCACTGCCCCCTGGATGCACGCTGGGGAGGTATCACCCTTTGTGAGGAATGAATAAATGCACCATCCCCTGGAAGTCACCAGCATATGACCCTGCCTATTTTGGACAGGCTAGGGGCTGGGCAGCATTGTGCTTCTCTTCAGATTTGTGCCACCTGGCTCAGCCTCTTGGCACTGTGAAGAGAGCACCCCTGCTGCCTGCCAAAACTGGGCAGGCTGGGGGCTGGGCAGCATTGTGCAGGTCACATAGACTCTCACACTGCTCATGGCATCCCCTCCCCCAGAGCCCACCAAGCTGGATATGGGAAATAGGCGAGGGTCATGTGCTGGCCACTTCCAGGCGATGGTGCATTTCTTCATTCCTCACAAAGGATGATACTTCCCCAGCAGGATTTCTTGCCTGTTTTTCTCCCTGCCTCATCTCAAATATTTTCCCACCACTCAGGAAGGAAGGGAGGAAGGAAGGAAAGGGAAGTTCTGAGGGACGTCCTGCCATAGTCCTGCCCTGCTGTCCTTTCACCATCCCCTTGCCCCCTCCTACTGGCCTATCCTGAGGGGGTCTCCGATCCTATTGTTAAGGAAGCTTTGGATACAAAGCCAGGTCTCATATGGAAAGGAAGTGGGCCTCACTCTTGACTTTGCCCTCGTACTCATCATGAACAACCTGGCTAAGGAGAGCAAGCACAGCAGCAGCAGCCTTGAGGAGCAGGTAAGTGCATCTGGGCACCACCTTGGGGAAGTGGGGCTGGGCTTAGTGCCGTGGGTGCTTGAGGGCTGGGCTGGGCATTTGACCTCTGTGCCACTGTCCAACCCCCCCCCCCCGCATGGCCTGAGAGGAACAGTGAGGCTCCTCCAGTGGATCATGCCTTGGCTGTTGCCCTGGTCCCATCTCCTTCTGCCAGAGACCCTCAGATCTGTCCCAGTCCTGCCCAGGCCCCATAGGCACCCTTGATGTGAATGATGTAGAGCTGGCCATGTCCACCCAGTAGGCCATGCCCACCCTGGCCACACCCACCCCACCTGCTGAGGGCATCTGCAATGCTGATGCGGCCCTCAATGAAATTGAGTTTGACACCCCTGGTTTAGGGAGATAAAGAGAGATATAGCTCATGGCAGCAAGATGTTACATTGTATAGCAGATAGAGGAAGCAAAGGCAATAAACGAAAGCAAAAGGTTACATTGTAGTGGATAGAGGAAGCAAAGGCAATAAACCTGTGGGCACATCCTCCCTCCCCCTTGGGAGTATGGCAGAACCCAGGGAACAGTGAGATTTGATTTTGGTTCAGAGGGGTTAGATAGAAATGAAATAAGAATGGGTTCTGACATCAGCATTCACTCATAATGGCCCCACCTAGCAAGTAAAATATATGCCTTGGACTAACTCCTCAGAGAAAGCCCAAGATAGGTAAAATAATTGGTTTTCCTGCTTCTCCATGTCACTGCGTTTTTTAGTTTTTTGTCAGTAAGCTCCTTGCAGTCTGTTTCTTTGCAAATTGAATTGTTATCTTATCATTGTAACCATGGTGAGTGTCACATGTTCAGCCATGTATTTTGTTTGGTTTTATATTTATTACTGTGTGCGCATGTCCAAAACAAAAGTTACTTTCTTTTTCCCCTTTGCTCTCTAGTGAGATAGACATGTAGTCGTGAGTCTTTCTGTGTTTTTACAAGTTTCTTTGTAATTAAAAGGTTAATAGTAGAATATATGCTTCAGGTTTTCTTTCTTTTACCTGTTGTTTATTATGCATCAAATGAACCACGGTTCATTGCCCTCTGATAGAGTTTTGTTTGATTTACTCGTCTGACACTCCAAGCCCGGGACAATTACATGTCCATTTTTAAAATTCCATGTCTTTTTAAAAAGTGTATTTGCTGAATTGAGGTTCGGCATCCGCTATCATGGGCCTCCTAGCAAGTAGAGGTTTTGTATCTTGGACTAACTTCTCATAGTAAGTCTGGGACCAGAAAAATATTGCTTTTCCTGCTTCTCCAAGCCAGGGACAACACAAGGATATCCACTTTTAACATTTCATGTCTGTCTGAAAAGTGAAGCTTACTTGCACAATTGGGGTTTGGTATTTGCTTACAATTTAGCAGTTATAACATGCCTTGAACTAAGCAGAGAAAGGGCAGACAGATAAAATAATTGGTTTTCCTGCTTCTCCAAGCCAGGGAAACATGATTACGTGTCAATTTTTAAAATTCCATGTCTGTCTCAAAAGTGAAATGTATTTGCTAAATTGAGATTTGGCATTCGCTGTCATGTATCAATACTGATTTACCTTTTCACCTACATTTTCTCTTTCGCTCACAGCTTGACACAAAAGGGAAGCAGTTTTGGAATGGAATGCAAAGGTGGGATGGTATTTAGGCATCCAAGGCACCTTGGAAGTTATCAAAGAGACCAGGTTAGCTAGCTGTTTTCTCAGAACAAAATGAACAGAAGTGATTGATGGACATAATGGACTGTGGATGGCTTGGAGGGAAACAAAGAAATAAATATAATTGTGTTTCCATGGGAAATCAGAGCTGGTTTCACTTCTTCTAAGCCAATGTAGATTTTTAGTAATTATACTCTTGGTAGAAATATGTACCAGGAGTTTCTTTTTCTGGAAATGCCAACTGGACAGTTGACATTAACCCAGCTCTCCAATGTTACAGCTTACCTGAACCCCACCAGGAAGTTGGCAGCTTTGAGATATTAGCAGCTGTCAGAGGAATGGATGGAGAGGTGAAACCAGGGAAGCCTCCTCTTGAGAAGCCCCAGTGGTGGCCCAAGCTGAAGCTAGGATGCAGGGGCTGGCACAAGCAGCCCAGCAGCAACCAGCATCCCTGTTCAGGCAACCCAGGCAACAGCAGGGCTGCTACTCAGGTATGTCTTAGTGTGAGAGGACTGAGTGCTGCCTCCCTTAGCAGTTCAGTTCAATACATGGCCCAACAATTTGGCCTACTTCCTGACCCAGGTCTGGAATTATCTGGAACACTGTGGAGCAATGTACCTGTACAGGTGTGCCCAGGTCAATGCCATTGCATCTAATGTCAATGCTGCTAACATCGAATGTTCTTGCTTGACAAGAGATGAAGAAGCAGCTATTTCATATGTTAAACTTGTGTACTGCTTTAAGAGATAGGGTTAAGGCGGGGAGGAGGGAGGAAGAGGATTGTACCTCAAGGCCATGAAATTAAAGAAGATAAGAACTTGGCAGGTTTTCTAACGGAAGGGAAACTGATTTTTTAAATTAACTGGAGAATATGATTAATGACAAAATTAGAAAGGTGGAGAATTGTGTTTAATATATTGTGCAAGGGGGCGGAGATTTCAGATTCCAGCTTCCTTCAAGCAACCATTTGCTGGTGTATTAGGCTAAATAAAGGACTTTTAAGGTAAACAATGCCTCAGAGTCACTTGAAAAGCCCATACGTTGGAAACTTGACATCAAGCTGGAATCCTCCTACTTTTTAAACTAATTAGGGAGTTCTGACCTCCCGTCACTGTCTCCAATTTTGGGAGGCAGTCTGGCAAAGACTTGGGGAAGATCCAATCATGGAGGAAGAAAAATTGCATGAAGCCAGCTCCACGGCACCAGCAGTCACCCCAGTGGGGGAAGGGCCAGTGAAGAAGCTGGCAGAGAAAGAGTTTCAGCAATCCTCCCAGCTAGGAGCTAGACCCAAACAATCAAAATTGGTCTGGTCGTCAGAGTGAATTAAGCCCAGCGGAGACTCCAGGCATCTCGAAGCAGCCTTGCCATCCCCAAGGGTTTCAAAGGCAGAGGAAGTGGGACGACAACAAAGAGAATCCTGCACATCGTATTCTCCAGAACTGTGGGGAGCAGCCAGGCCAGCTGAGATTGAATACTCAGGTGAGTGGAAATATCCATCTGCAGCCCAAAGCCAATCAATTGACAATTTAGCAGAAAGGTTTGAAGAATTAGAAGTGTGAAGCGCAGAACAGCTCCTGCCAAAAGAGCCCCCAGCCCCCTTTTTTCAGAGCTAATGGCCCTCCAACCCCTGGAGTTCCCTGCTAGGGCCTCCAGTCCAATAGAAAAGGAGGAACTAGGGCCCCCACAGCAGTGGGGAGTGTGACAGCACCCACAGAAGGATGGGCAGCAACCTCTAAGCCTAAATCAGCTGATAGAGGCCTTGCAGCAGATTGGGGTGTTGCAGAAGCTGGGAGAGCAACAGTCAATTGGGGGACAGCAATCCCATGGAGACTGATCACCACCCCCAAGTGCCAAGCAACCACTGAGGGGCCCGCAAGTGAGGGAGGCACCACAGCATTTGAGACTAACATGTCTGTTAGTAGATCAGCAGCAGAGGGGGCCACTATTCCCTGCAGCCAAAATCCAGAGCAGACAACAGCAACACCCACCCGTCCAACAATCATTGAGTGGCCTACAACAGCAGGTGGTGCCACAACATCCCGCCAACCAACAGCACCCTCACCTCATACAACCACAGCAGGAGAGGCAGCAGCATGGCCCAAACATGCAACCCCTGGGCCTACAGCAGCACCAATAGGGTAGACAGCAGTGGGGGCCCTGGCAACCATTGAATCAACAACCAGGAGGGGCCCAGCAGCAACTGGGAGCACAACAACAGCAGTGGGGGCTCCAGCAACCATTGATCCAACAACCCCAGGGGAAAGCAGCAATGGTGGCCCCAGCAGCCATTGAATCAACAATTAGGGTGGGACCAGCAGCAATGGGGGCCCCAGCAAGCAATGATGAGCCCACCCTTCAGAGCAACCTTCAATGGGAACTCAGAGAAACTGACTTTTTTCCTCAACCAAGTATGCTGTCACTTGAATCGCTGGAGTCACATTTACCCAGACCCGGGTGTGCTGGTCGATGTGATTGCATCCAGGCTAGAGGGCTAAGAATCTGAATGGTTGAACAATTTATATAACAAGGAGGCCGCTGATTTGGAGGACCCCCACCTTTTCCTCCTGGGGCTGAGGGAAAGATTTGAGGACCCATCCATTGCCCTCAAAGTGGAAGAACAAATCCATAAGATAAAGCAAGCTGGCCGGCCTGTCCTAAAGTATGTGCAGGAGTTTTGAAAGATGGCAGGTCAGATAATGAGGTGGCCTGAACAATTTAACCCATCTTTTTAGAGAAGGGTTAGATGACCACCTTTCTCAGGCATGTATCTACCGAGCTGTGCCCGACCAGCTGCATGAATGGTACCAGGCAGTGGTGAAATTAGATGTCCAGCTCGCCCGCTATAAAAAGCCTCTCCTACCTGAAGCTGTGCCAAAGCCAGGATCCAGGTGGATACCACCCCGCCCCGAAACCCTCAACGATTGCTACTGCCGAAAGACCTAGACCACCTATTGGCGGCAATCAAGTGCTTTCGATGTGGATAGCAGGGACATCGAGCAGTGAACTACCCAGTTCCTTACCCGCAACAGCAGAGTAGACCAGATCCAACAACAAGGAGACCCGCACAGTAGCCACTGAGAGAAAAGCCCAACTGGGCCACCCAGGAGCCCTTTACCCAGGCTACATCCCCCACCCAGGAGGACGCTGGACCACCGACCAGACCCACTCCAACTTTACCCGGTTTTGGCAGTGACGATGAAGGGGAGAATGACCCGATGGTGAGTTGATGCATCCTACCTATTTTATTGCCTGCTAAACTCATAATCCCTAAGTAGACCTGAACGTGTTAGTCGATAGTGGCTGCTCCCGATGCATCATTAGCCTGTCATGTGCCTTGAGACTGGACATACGGGCTAAGCCGCTTTCCAAACGTGAGGTTTGAGCAAGCTGATGGCTCCCTAATGGGAAGGATTAACGGAGCCCTTACGCCTAGAAATAGGTGAGCACTGGGAGTGTATTCACTTTCTGGTAGCTCCAAAGATGTCTGAGACTGTGATCCTAGGACTAGCCTGGCTAGACAAATGGAAGCCATTGATCTGGTGGAAAAAGGGAATGAGAACTGTGAGACAACCCGTAGGACCCAATCCACCCATTGATTCAATAGATGTTACAGGAGAATTTAGCCCACCCAATGAGCGAGCACACATGGCTGCCTTTTTTTTAATCCCATTTATATCCTGCCCTTTTCTGAAGACTCAGGGCAGCTTACAATCTAAGAAGCACAAATCAATGTGCTTAGCAATAGCCTTCATTCTATGTATATGCCTGCTTATTAGGGCTTTCGGGGGGTCCCAAGTGGCATTATGGCCACCTGGTGAGCCACTCATCTCCAGTGAGTATCAGGACCTAGTGGAGGCGTTTATTGAGAAAGAATGCAATACCTTGCCTCCTCACCATCCCAATGATTGTTCCATTGAACTGTTACCAGGGGCCAAACTCCCCTGACCAAGAATGTACACTATGTCCCCCCTTAAAATGGAGTTGATGCAGAAATATGTGGATACAAACCTAGCAAGGGGATTCATTGAATGGGCGAAGTCCACCATGGATGCCCCTGTATTGTTCAAAGAGAAAAGGATGGGTCTTTTCATCTCTGTGTAGACTATAAAGGCCTGAACGCTGTGAGTATGGGAAATAAATACCCTCTACCCCTCCTGAAAGACTTACTAACCCACCTGGTGAAGGGGAGTTTCTTCACTAAATTAGACCTGAGAGAAGCTTATTACTGGATGAGAATAAAGGAGTGGAAGACAGCCTTCAACTGCCCCTTGGAAAGCTACCAGAAAGCTGCCATTTGGACTGCAGGGGCCCCCAGCCATATTTATGCAGTTGATCAATGAGGTCCTACATGATCACCTATACAAAGGGGTCCTAGTATACCTTGATGAAATCCTGATATACGGCACAAATATGACTGGCCACATAAAACTGGTCAGAGAAGTGTTAAAGAAACTATTGAATGCCAAACTAATTGGGTTTGGTGAAATGTGAATTTCACCAAACCCAATTAGATTATCTTGGCTATAGAATTTCCAATGAGGCTATTGAAATGGACCCAGCCAAAGTAAAAACCATAATTGAATGGCAGCCTCCAAAGACCCACAAGCAGGTACAGAGCTTCCTAGGGTTTGGCAACTTCTACCGTCAATTTATTCCCTCTTTTGCCGAGATTGCTCTACCTCTTACAGAACTACTCAAAACGGGCAAGGGAGGGGGAAAACCACGACCTGGCCAACCGCTAGCATGGACTATGAGTTGTCAGGAGGCTTTTGAGAATTTAAAAAGATTATTTGCGCCTGAACCAGTCCTAAAGCACCCCTTCCCAGGGGAGCCCTTCGTAATTCAGGCAGAAGCCAGTAACGTGGCAGTCGCAGCGGTGTTATTGCAAAAGAATAAAAGTGGGGTCCTGCAACCTTGTGCTTACACCTCTAAGAAATTTACTGAAAGTAAGAGAAGATGGACAGTCTGGGAGAAGGAGGCCTTCACTATTAGGTGGGGACTATTAAGCTGGCGGCACTACTTAGAAGGGAGTAAGGTGCCTTTTGAAGTATGGACAGATCACAAAAATTTAGAGGCACTAAAAACTCCCCGCAAATTGTCCCCAAAACAAGTACAATGGGCACAGTACTTCAACCATTTTAACTTTACTCTAAAGTACATACCAGGAAGGAAAAACCTCCTAGCTGATGTGCTCTCCTGATTGCCACAGTAGAAAAGTGAACACGAAGAGGTTCACGAGGCAATTATCCCCGGTCCACAAACTGTGGCCCAAGTCACACCTCACAGGACCCCTAATCCTGATGACCACGGGGTAAAGAAAATAAAGTGAGAATTCCTCAGTGATCAATGGTTTAAAGACAATCAGACATCCCTAACATGCAGGGATGGTCTGGCTTACAAGGGGGGAAAATTGTACTTGCCTGAAGCTCTTCGTCTTAATGCCCTCAAACACAGCCATGATGTCAAACAGGCTGGACATTTTGGATATCTAAAAACTCTACATCTCACTTGCCAGCAATTTTGGTGGCCGGGACTAAAACGAGACATAGAAAACTATGTCAAGAGCTGTACTGTATGTGCCACCATGAAAAAAATCCCAGGAAAGACCCCTGGGTTACTGCAACTGGTGAGTGAACCTTCTCAACCATGGGAAGAAATAGCTATGGACTTTATAGTAGACCTACCCGACAGTAGAGGAAATACAGTCATTTGGACTGTGATAGACCTATTTTCAAAACAGGCTCACTTTACCACCTGGAAAGGACTTCCATCGGCTCAACGCCTGACTAAGTTGTTCCTAAAACATATCTATCATCCCTAAGCGAATAATTTCGGATAGAGGGGTGCAGTTCACAGTGAAATTCTGGAGAAACTTTGTTAAATTAATTGGATCATCTCAAGGCCTATCAACTGCTTTTCACCCGGCTACCAATGGAGCCGCAGTATCCAGCAACAAAATGGTGTAACAATACCTTAGATGCTACATCTCTTACCAACAAACAAATTGAACCGACCTCCTCCCTTTCACAGAGGTGGCTTACAATAATTCAGTACATAGCAGCTCTGGCTACACTCCTTTCCGTGTAGCCACAGGGAAAGAATTCAACCCCGTACAAAATACCCTCAGTTACCCTCCATTTCCCAGACGCTTGATCATTGGGTGAGGGGTTGGGAAGAAGTTTGGAAAAATACAAAGGTGGCGTTAAAAAAGACTTTTGAGACCTACAAAAAGCAAGCTGACAAAAATAGAGCTCCCCAAAAAACATTCCAAGTTGGGGAAAAGGTCTGTTTGTCGACCAAATATTTATGCCTTAAACTACCCAATAAGAAATTGGGACTGAAATTCTTGGGGCCTTTCCCCATTGTGAAAATCATCAACCCGGTCACAGTAAAATTGAAATTACCCAGACCTTTGAGAAAAATTCACCCGGTGTTCCATTGTAGCTTGCTGAAAACTTTTTGAGCCTCCACTTTAAGACCTCCCGTAAGAAAGAACCTGGACCCCTTGTAGTAGCAGATCAAACCCATTATGAAGTGAAACGTATTCTTGACCAGTTCCTAACTTGTGTTTTGTTTACATTACAGGATCTGTCCTTTTTGTAAGTGGGACCGGATGTCAACGCTGCTAACATCGAATGTTCTTGCTTGACAAGAGATGAAGAAGCAACTATTTCATATGTTAAACTTGTGTATTGTTTTTTTAAGGAGGGAGGAAGAGGATTGTACCTCAAGGTCATGAAATTAAAGAAGATAAGAACTTGGCACTTTTTCTAACGGAAGGGAAACTGATTCTTTAAATTTATTGAAGAATATGATAATGACAAAATTAGAAAGGTGGAGAATTGTGTTTAATATATTGTGCAAGGGGGCGGAGATTTCAGATTCCAACTTCCTTCGAGCAAGCATTTGCTGGTGTATTAGGCTAAATAAAGGACGTTTAAGGTAAACAATGCCTCAGAGTCACTTGAAAAGCCTATATGTCGGTAACTTGACATTTAACCTGGAGGGAGATGTGGCAGGATGGCTGGTGTCCCTCCACAATGAGGAGTTGCAAAACCTGGATGCTTTTATTCAGGCATTGAAAGACATCATTTCCCTAGCATTGTGAAACCACGTGTTTTCAGGATCCAGTACTTGAGTGCAGTTAGTATGAAGCACAGCTTGGACTTGAAAACAGGTCTACTATAGAGGGTGCTGAACTCCATGGTCTTTCTCTGAGAAGTTAGTCCCACACACAGCTTCTGCTTGCTAGGAGGCCCGTGATACCGAGTCCCAAATCTCAATTCAGCAAATACACTTCACTTTGGGACAGACATGGAATTTTAAAAATGGAGACAGATTTCATTTCTTCAACCAGGCTTGTCCTAGAACCATGGTCTTGGTCATTCCAGGAACCACAATAAAATGGATAGTTTCTACATGGGTGCCAGCACTGAGGCTCACTAGCTCCATTAGGCAAGTTGCTGGTCCCCCTCCCATAAGGGAACCATCCAACTGGGAGAACCCCATGGGCTACCTTAACTTCCTCAGCCTCAGTCCTAGTTTCTCCATTGTCTGAAGTGTGATTAGGCACCAAGTGCACCCTGAGTCCAACAAGGCTGTGAGGACCCCTCTTATTCCCAAGGAGAGCACCAGAATCTCCACCTGCGTCATCATAGGGATGATGGTGCAACTTACCATCGGGTCATCTTCCCATTCACTATTGCTCTCATAGAATACCAAGCCGGTCTTGTCTTGGGTCAGAGTTCTCTCCCTTTTGCTGGATTGGGGAGAGGCCTCTATGACCTGTTGGGCCACCTGCATCTTCTCCCTTGGCTTCACTGAGGGGATGGGTTTCCATCTTTGATTGGGCCTGGGGCTCACAGTGCCAATACCAGCTGTGGTATGAGGCAAATGGCTGCTCTGTGTCCTTCCTTCCCACATCAGAAACATGCTCTCGGCCTCCAGTGAAGCTTTTCTCCCGTGGCAGGGGTGGCACCACCTATTCTTACATAGGATTTTGGGCATCTCTTGACATCCAGTGGGGCCATTTCTCATGTGCTGCTTGCTTCTGGTACTCCATCAGGTGGAGCTCCATGTTTGTGGCCAACCAGTACCATCTTTGAAGGTTGCGTGGAACTCCCTGGGATAGGCAGTTGTGATGCAGCTCCTTGTTCAGCCCCTCCCGGAATTAGTAGATGAGCATAGGCTCAGGTCAATCTCTCAGGTGACTCACCATGCTGTGAAGGTACTCTGCCATTGCCTATTTGCCCTGTCATAGGGAACGGATGCAGATCTCTGCACGTCAGGCTGCTGTGGGGTCCTCGAGCCTGTCTTTCATAGGGCCTGATCCCCCCATTGATTCAACAGATGTTACAGAGGATTTTAGCCCACCCAATGAGCAAGCACTCATGGCTACCTCACGGCCACCAGACGAGCCGCTCATCCCCAGTGAGTACCGGGACCTAGTGGAGGCATTTAGTGATAAAGAATGCGATACCTAGCCTCCTCACTGCCCCAATGATTGTTCCATTGAACTGTTGTCGGGGGCCAAACTTCCATGACCAAAAATGTACGTTATGTGCCCCTTTGAAATGGAGGAGGTGCAGTGATATGTAGATACAAACCTAGCGAGGGGATTCATTGAATGGGCCAAGTCTACTGTGGGAGCCCGTGTTGTTAAAAAAAAAGAGAGATGGGCCTCTTTGTCTCTGCATGGACTATAAGAGCCTCAATTCTGTGAGTGTGGAAAATAAATACCCTTTCCCTCTCCTGAAAGACTTACTAACCCACCTCGCAAAGAAGACCGTCTTCACCAAGTTAGACCTGAGAGAAGCATATTACCAGGTATGAATAAAGGAGAGGGATGAGTGGAAAATGGTCTTCAACTGCCCCTTGGGAAGCTACCAATTCAAAGTCATGCCATTAGGACTGCAGGGGGCCCCAGCCGTATTTATGCAGTTGATTAACGAGGTCCTACATGAACATTTATACTAGGGCTTTTCAACCTTTTCACCCATTGTACCACTTTTAGGATATGGCAATATCCGAGTACCACCTGTCACCTAGCAAGGTGTCAAAAACTTGAAAAAAAAGGAAAAAAGTGATGAAGTACAGTTAGTCCGTGACTTACAACAATTTGCTTAGTGACTGTTTGAAGTTACAATGGCACTGAAAAAAGTGCCCTGCAAGCCACAGCCGAGGAAGACACCTGCCTGCCTACCCGGCAGCGCTCTTCCTCCTGTCTGAGTTTTTCATTGTTATGAGCATTTCTGTTGAGGATTGGCAGCAGAGGTGCGGTGGGGGGGTGTTTGGATTTTTTTCTCCCCTTATCTGTTGGGTGGTTGCAGCAGGTTTTGGTCACTTCACATGACCCTGGGACACTGTAGCCATCATAAATATGAATCAGTTGCCAAGCATCTAAATGTAAATCACAAGAACCTGGAGATGTTGCAATATTCCAGCTGATTGGTGCTTCTTCTGGGCTCAGCAGAAGCGCTAGGATCAGCACCGAGCTCCAGCTGGAGCCTGGCACTGATCCTGGTGCTTCCGCTGAGCCCTGACAACCCCAAAGAAGTGCCTATCAGCTGGAAAGCAGCACTGAACCTGGCGCTTACACTGAGCCCTGACAGCCCTGCAGCTCCAGCCACCACTCGCTTGGGTGGTGCTGCCACTGATTCAGCTCATTCCCCCCCGCTACCACTTTTCTAGAATGGTCATGTACCACCTGCCAGGTGGCAATGTACCACACATGGTACCCGTAACACTGGTTTAAAAGCCCTGATTTATATAAACGGGTTCTGCTGTATCTTGATGATATTCTGATATACAGTACGAATATGACTGATCACATAAGACTAGTCAGAGAAGTGTTAAAGAAACTATTGAATACCAAACTTTATGTCAAATTGTTGAAATATGAATTTCACCAAACCTGATTAGATTATCTTGGCTATAGAATTTCCGATGAGGGCATCGAAATGGACCCAGCCAAAGTAAAAACCATAATTGAATGGCAGCCTCCAAAGACCGGCAAGCAGCTCCAGAGCTTCCTAGGGTTTGCCAATTTCTACCATCAATTCATTCCCTCTTTTGCCGAGATTGCACTACCCCATACAAAACTACTCAAAACGAGTAAGGGAGGGGGGAAAACCATGACCTGGCCAACCACTAGCATGGACTATGAGTTGTCAGAAAGCTTTTGAGAATTTAAAAAGACTATCTGCGGCTGGACCAGTCCTAAAGCACCCCTGTCCCGGTGAATCCTTTGTAATTCAAGCAGATGCCAGCGACGTGGCAGTCAGAGCTGTGTTGCTACAAAGGAATAAGAGTGGAGTCCTACAACCTTGTGCCTACACCTCTAAGAAATTCACGTGAGAGGTGAGAGGAGATGGATAGTCTGAGAGAAGGAGGCCTTCGCAATTAGGTGGGGGCTATTAAACTGGCGACCCTATTTCAAAGGGAGCAAGGTGCCTTTTGAAGTATGGACAGATCACAAAAATTTAGAGGGACTAAAACTCCCCACAAATTATCCCCAAAGCAAGTGCGATGGGCACAGTACTTTAACTGTTTTAACTTTACTTTAAAGTACATACCAGGAAGGAAAAACTTCCTAGCTGATGCGCTATGCCGACTGCCACAGTACAAAAATGAATGTGAAGAGGTCTACAAGTCAATTATCCCCAGTTCACAACCTGCAGCACAACTTACACCTCGCAGAACCCCTAATCCTGATGACCCGGGAGTGAAGAAGATAAAACGAGAGCTCCTTATCTATCAATGGTTCAAAGATAATCAAACCTCCCTAACATGCAGGGGTGGTTTGACATACATGGGGAAAAAATTGTATCTACCTGAAACCCTCCATCTCAATGCTCTCAGACACAGCCATGATGTAAAACAGGCTGGACACTTCAGATATTTAAAAACTCTACACCTCATCCACTGGCAAAATTGTGGTGGCCGGGGCTAAAACAAGATTTGGAAAACTATGTCAAGAGTTGTACCATATGTGCCACCATGAAAAGAATTCCAGGGAAAGCCCCTGGACTACTGCAGTCAGTAGCCGACCCTTCTCAACCATGGGAAGAAATAGCTATGGATTTTATTGTAGACCTACCCAACAGTAGAGGAAATACTGTCATCTGGACTGTGGTAGATCTGTTTTCGAAACAGGCTCATTTTATCGCCTGTAAAGGACTCCCTTCTGCATGACTGACTAAATTTTTCCTGAAACATATCTACCGAATGCATGGCACCCCTAAACAAATAATTTCAGGCAGAGGAGTGCAGTTCACAGTGAAATTTTGGAAGAATTTCCTTAAATTAATTGGATCATCCTAAGGCTTATCATCTGCCTTCCATCCAGCTACTAATGGGGCTGCAGAATCCACTAATAAAATGGTGGAGCAATACCTCAGATGCTATACTAACAGACAAACTGGACTGACCTCCTCCCTTTCTCTGAGGTGGCCTACAATAATTCTGTTCACAGCAGCACTGGCTACATGCCTTTCAGAGTAGCCACAGGAAAAGAGTTCAGCCCGATGCCTGACTATCCTCAAGTGCCCTCCGCTTCCCAGATACTTGATCAATGGGTAGAGGGTGGGCAGAGGTTTGGAGAAACACAAAAACAGCATTAAAAAAAGACTTCTGAGACTTATAAAAAACAAGCTGATAAAAAGAGTTCTCCCCAAAGAACATTCCAAGTTGGGGAAAAGGTTTATCTGTCAACTAAATATTTACGTGTCAAATTACCCAGCAAGAAATTGGGACCGAAATTCTTGGGGCCTTTCCCCATTGTGAAAATCATCAACCCTGTCATAGTAAAATTGAAACTTCCCAGACCTTTGGGAAAAATTCACCCGGTGTTCCATTGTAGCTTACTGAAAGCTTTTCGAGCCTCCACTTTAAGACTTCCCCGTAAGAAAACACCTGGACCCCTTGTAGTAGCAGGTCAGACCCATTATGAAGTGAAACATATTTTTGACTCTAGAATCTTTAAAGGAAAATTGCAGTACCTAGTACAATGGAAGGGATACCGATTGTCTGATGCCATTTGGGTGAAATCTATCGATGTGAAAGCTGACATACTTATCAAAAAATTTTATGGGAAACACCCAAAAAAACCAAAAGCCAGCTCCTAACTTGTGTTTGTTTACATTACAGGATCTGTTCTTTTTGTAAGGGGGCCCCGGATGTCAATACTGCAAACATTGACATATTTTTGCACTGAGAATATAAGAGACAGCCTGTTACTTTCATTGCTTCACTTTGGTGGAAACATCAACTGAATGTTTTGAGAAGAGAAGAAAAGTCTGCGTACAGAATGGGAATTGAAACTTCATATGTAAAACTAATTGGATAATGTGACATGTAGATAAGGGCAGGGATTGGGTGTGTTAAAATGGGTTTGGATGAAGGAGATTTGGCATCCCTCCATGAGTGCCGATGTTTTGTTTCATTAAGAATTTTTAGATCAACAATGCCTGTATTTTGTTTGAACTGTCTCATTTATCGGAACCATGACATGCAGTTTCAAAAAGATTTTTCCTTTCCACAGGTGTGCTAGCTTATCTTTTACATAGAGGGTGGGGGTATAGGTTACTCTCTCTCACTGCATTCAAAGATCTATAGTCCACACAGAGGCGAAAAGTCCTGTCTTTATTTTCTCGAAATAGCACAGGGGTTATGGTCTTTGGCTTTGCCGGTTGAATAAAACCCCTTTCCAGTTTATTGTCTATGAAATTTTGCATCTCCTCTAGCTCCTGTGCGCTCATGGAATACAGGTAATTTTGCCCCTGGGAGGATTTCGATGGAGCAGTCCGTGGGTCAGTGGGGGAGGCAGTTCATAAGATTTCTCCTCGTTAAATGCTTCAGCTAAACCCCAGTATTCCTCTGATAAGTCTTGTAACACTTTTTCTCCCATGACTTCTGCACTTTTGGAGGGGCTCCCCCCGGTTTGGGTTTGAGTCAGAGTTTTTACTGCCTCTCTGCCTGGGAATCTGAGTTGTCCCATCCTCCAGTCCACCCATGGGTTCCACTTCATTAGCCATGCCATGTCCAGGATAAGGGGGCATTCCATGCCAGGGGTCACTGCAAATGTTATAGTCTCTACATGATCCCCTATGGTGAGTTGGATAGATAATGTGGCAAGAGTAGCTGGTGTCCCCCCTCCTATGTTTCCCAGTAGATTAGGTTGCATTGCATTTAAACTGCCCAGAGCTTGCTGGGAAGAGCTACCAACTGTGAGTTAAAAAGAAGGAGGTGGGAAGAGGAAGTAGCTGAGGCCCTGCTGATTGGACTGCTGTTGCATTTAAACTGCTCAGAGCTTGCTGGGAAGAGCTACCAACTGTGAGTTAAAAAGGAGGAGGTGGGAGGGGGAAAGTAACGGTCTGCGCACCTAATGGCGTGCAAATCATATACCTAAAAATCAAAAATAGCAGTGGTACATTCAGAGCAAGGGCGTCTTGAGATTCCTTGTATCTCAGAATGTCTGGCTTAGTTCAGTGCAACACTTGTTTTGCAGCTGTCTTTTGCAGTATAGTTTTCAAACTTGGAAACTGTCCTATCTGTAAACAAATCACTAGTCTACAAGGATAGATTATTTATCTAGGGTGTGTAATCTGTGCTCTTCAGGCAGAAATTAGGTGTCCAGTTCAGCCCTTCTATTGTATTGAGCCTCCATTCTATCAGCCCCCTCTATCACAAAGATCCTGCAAGAGAAGGGCAATGTGGACAACCGTGGGATCTGGCAGGGTGAGAGCTGTGAACCATAAACACAAAGCTTTCGCTGTGTCCCTGCACAATGGATACAGTGCCCTTGCGAACCTTAATATGGACATTAAGGAGACAGATAAAGGTATTTGTGATGATAAGTCAAATAAGCAGGTGATCGTGGTCCGAGATGAACTTGTTTTTGACAGGGAGAAGTGCAAATCAGGTATTACACACCATTCATGCAAGAACAGAAAGGCATCCAAAAAGAGAAGCCACCTTCTGGTTGGTGATTCACTTATGAGGGATGTAAATTTAGGAAAGGACACAGAGGTTTTGAAAGAGGTCAGGTTTCTTCCAGGTGCTACTGCCAGTAAGAACAAGAAGCGTATTTTCAAAATAGTCAAGAATGCCAGCAAGGACTGTGATGTGGATGCTGTTGTACATCTTGGCACTAACAATCTTTCCCAAAAAGAGATACTCTCTGTGCAGAATGATTTCCAGAGCTTGGGGCAGGAACTTAGCAGGATAGGCTGAGGGCTTAATTTTTCAGAGGTTTTACCAGTGTATAAGGAGCAAAATGGAAAAAGCCAGCGTATAGCAGAATTCAATATGTGGCTAAAGGACTGGTATAAAGGGAAGGCTTTGGTTATTTTAGTCACAATGTCTGTAGCTGGTCCAATGAAACAATGTACAAAAGAGATGGTTTTTTTAATTAACAAATTTTATTATTTAAAATATTAAAAAACTTTGGACATGGAGTTATCGGTCTAACTTACCTTCTTGTCTTACATCATTTTTTGTGTATTATATACATTTTATATACATATCATTTATATACAATTGTGCACATTAAACATATTTATACATTTATGCCAATAATTTTCTTCAATCTTATCATCCACCTTATTCTAATATTGCTCAAGTTCATAATCTTGTATAACTCTATAAAGACCATCCTTTCTATTCCACCATAGGTAAAATCTATTCCAAATTTTATAATATTCTGACTGTTCTTTATTTTTTAATTCCAAAGTTAACTTATCCATTTCTGTGCACGCCCATATTTTGTTTATCACCTCACTCTCATTAGGTAGTTTGCTATTCTTCCATTTCTGGGCAAAAGTCATTCTCGCTGTATTAAGTATATCTCTTCTTTACTATATTTTTTCTCTTTTGTTATACCAAGCAGGAAAAATTCTGGTCTATATTCTATTCTCCATCCTAATATTTCCTCTAGCCATGTCTGTATCATTTGCCAAAACCCTTGTGTCTTTTTACAGGCCCACCATGTATGAAAATAGGGTGCCTAATTCTTGGGAACATTTCCAGCAGTTAGCAGTTGTTTTATACATTTTAGCTAACCGTGTTGGAGGGAGATGCCACCGTAAAACATCTTGTATAGATTTTTTTTGTAAGTTGTGGCCAGTGTTATCTTTTTATTTCTGTCCCATAGTGTTTGACATGTATCAAGATGAATACCATGTTCAACATTCTTTTTCTTTTTTTATTGAAAAGTTTTACAGTACATTTTATTTTCAACAAAACAAAACAAAACCCCTCCCAACGCCCTCCCCTCTTCCCAACCCTCCCCAACACCTCCTTCCCTCCCCCTCCCCCCTCCCCGACTTCCCAGAGCTAAATACAAGGTATAACAGTAAAAACAATCATAATCTACCATATGCAGACAACAATAACTATTAAATCTGTCGCACTTTAACTCTTATAAAATAACTACAAGCAATATAAATATCACATCAATACTTATTCAAATGCTAAGTGAAACTTTTTAGTCCCATATTTATTCTGGATGTAATCAATCCATTTTTTCCACTCGACAATATATCTCTGTTGCGAATGGTCTTTCAAGTATGCTGAGATCTTTGCCATTTCCACCAGGTTGGAAACTTTTAAAGTCCATTCTTCTATAGTTGGCAGTTCTTCCTTCTTCCAATATTGCCCTACTAAAAGTCTTGCTGCCGTAATTAAATTCAACATCAACTTACTGTCCACAACAGTAGCGTCAGTAGTAATGCCCAGTAAAAACAATTGCGGACAAAACTTTATCCTTTTCTTAAATATCTTCTGCATATTCCATGTTCAACATTCTTGTTAGGCATATGGTGATAGCCTATCTAGTTGGGTTGGAAATATATAAACCATGATGTTGTAACTTTAAGGTGCTAATTGGCCAATGGGTGTGTAAGTTTTTGGATAGCCATAAGAGGGAGCTAGGAACGTAGCTTCTCTCTCTTTGCTCTCACTGTTTTTCACTGTTAGTTACTGCTATTGTTGGTTTACTACTGTGTTAAACCTAAACAACTGTGTTTTTGACCTCTGGACCAGTAAGAAGACTTTGTATTTGGATTACTACTTGGCCTGTTATTATTGTGTATGACCTGGACTGATTACTTTTGACCGTGCTTTGTTTTTTTCAACCACAAAGTAAAATATTTTTCTGTTTATCACAGCTCAATGTCTCTTGTGGTTACTGTGTGACTCTTACTGCTCTCAGTACCCTTCATTGTCTGTGCAACTTCTTGTCAGCTCATGGAGACCTCTGCACAATTACTGACATTTGGTTATGGGCCCAGGTCTGTACTGAGAGTTAGTACATGCAGTATTAGAGCTGAGTTTGTGTTAACTATCCAAATGGAAACAATGGCACAGGAATGTCAGGCATCTCCTGGATAACCCAGTTAGAAGGGACCAACTACGTTACATGGTCGACAAAGTGTTGCTTGCTGCTACGCAAGGAAGGACTATGGTCTGTAGTTGATGACCCTCCAGATGTGGCTGCTTGGAATACAGAAGATGAAAACGATGCACAGAAGATAGCCACGTTTAACCGTGACAATAAAAAGGCTCTATGCATAATTGGACTAACACTGAATGACCAACAGCTTGTCCATATTCGTGGTGAGGGGTCTGCTGCTAGGCGTTGGGCCACTTTGCGACATATCTACGTTTGTGATAGTGTGGGTGCACCCATACACCTCACACATAAACTGTTTAGGGCTCATCTTCAAAAGACTGGGGATATGTTAGCCCATTTGAACTTCATGAAGACAACTCTGCAAGAGCTACACAAGAAAAAACTGATTTTTTCAGAGCTGGATCAGGTTTATATCATCCTGTCCTCCTTAGACGACAGTTATGATGCATACGTATCTTCTTTGGAAGTCCTGTCCAAAGATGAGATGACATTGCCAGGGATAACGGGAAGATTTCTGGAAGAGTCCAGAAGAAGACATGACAGAGACCAGCTGAGAGAGACACAACCACAAGAGGAGCAGCAATCTACTACTGCTTATACCGTCAAGAAATGTTATTCTTGTGGGGCTAAAGGGCATATAGCTAGATTCTGTAGGAAGGGAAGAAAACAATGCAGATAGCAGTAGGAAGACAAAGAAGGACATTGGTTTGGCTGTTTCTGGTGAACCAACAACCATAAACAATGATCTGTGGGTGGTTGATAGTGGGGCTTCTATCACCAAAGTCTATCACCAAAGTCAACATGTTTCACTGGCCAATGGTTGGAGGATGAAGGCCTCTGGTGAAGGTAATGCATACTGTCCATATATAAATGAATGTTTACCAATGTTGTATGTGCCAAAACTATGATTTAACCTTTTATCTGTAAAGGCATTGGTTAAGGCTGGGTTTGTGGGTAACGTTCAAAGGGGAAAAATGTATTATAGAGAGAAATGAAACCTGTGTTACTGCCAACCTAAAAATGGTTTGTTTGTTCTCACTGGTAACCCAGTTAGTACTACTAATGCTAACTCTATATGTGAGAACAAGAAGCCGCATGATGAGTGCATACATTTGCTTCATCGACGGTTAGGGCATGTGAACTTTACTGCACTATGTAGGACTGTTGAATTAGTGCAAGGAGTAAGACTGAAGCCATGTAAGAGGTACCTGAATTGCAATGCATGTAATCAGGAAAAGAGCAAAGCAACCCCTGCAAACAGGGTAAATGGTTTCAAAACCACTGTCCCTTTGGAAGTTGTATTTGCAGATCTAATTGGCCCTATGAAGCCTAGTTTAGGGGGATCATGCTATATTCTAAGCATCCTAGATCATTACTCTCGTTATGGATTTTGTTACCTACTTAAATCAAAGGTAGACACATTCCAACCTTTTTTTAATTGGCTTAAATTTGCAGAGAGAAAAACCAAGTGAAAAGTTCAGTGTATAATAACTGATAATGGCACAGAATTCACAAACAAATATTTTGTTGATATGCTACAATCAGCAGGCATTGAGCATAAACGTTCTGCCCCTTACAGGCCTCAACACAATGCACTTGTTGAGAGATGTGGGCAAACATTACAAGCCATGATAAGGACTATGTTAACGGATTCTGGCTTAACAGATAGATTGTGGGGGGAGGCAGCAAAATGTGCAAACCATGTCCTAAATGTAGTGGTGAATTCTTCCACTGGTAACATACCATACACGCTATGGCATGGTAGAAAACCAAACCTGGATTACCTGCACACGTTTGGCACCCCAGCATGGGTCCACATTCCTGCTCAACTCAGGAATAAAGGCCAACACAGGGCAAGGCAATTGTTTTTTGTAGGATATGAATCTAACCATAGATCTTATCGTTTTTGGGAACAAGGCACCACTAATATATATTGTAGTGTAAGTGCCAAATTCCTTGAGTACGTTGGTTGGGATAGATTGGAGCAAGAAACTGTTAATACTGATCCTCTTGTATTTGAGGACTCCTCTGATAACATAACTAGAAGTGATAAGACATCTTCTGTACCTGTAAAAGATGAAGATGCGATAGGGGAGATAAAGGAGGAAGCAGAGGAGACATCAATACAAAGCCCTGTACTACCTAGGCGTTCAACGTGCATCAGACGTCCACCTGATCGCTATGAAGTCAGTGTAATATGCCAAGTTGGCTTAGAGCCTTCTAATTATGATGAAATTAGAATGTATCCTGAAAAGGAACAGAAAGCATGGAAAGCTGCGATGAATAGGGAGTTAAAGTCTTTGCAGGATCTAAAGGTCTACAAAAAAGCAAAACTGCCACCTGGTGAGCATGCAATAGGTTGCAAATGGATTTACAAGATAAAGAAGGGTGTAGATGGGACTGTTACCCATAAGGCATGTTTGGTTGCACAAGGTTTTGCTCAAACCACTGAGGACTATGATGAGGTGTTTTCACCCAGTCTGAGGGCAGCTACTTTAAGAGCAGCTTTGGTATGGGCAGCTAAAAACCAATATACAGTAAACCATGTAGATGTGGAAACTGCATACCTACATGCTCCATTACAACACACCATTTATTTAAAAACACCACCAGTATTGACCAATGATATAGACAATGACTGTTGGAAGTTAAAGAAAAGCCTCTATGGATTAAAACAATCTGGTTATGAATGGAATAAGTGTATAGTTAATGAATTGAGTGCGATAGGTTTTGTAGCCAGTAATGCTGATCCATGTTTGTTTAGGAGAAAACATAATGGAGTATTGTCTTTACTTTTACTCTTTACTGATGATATTGCAATTATAACAAAAACTGACCAAGAAGTACAAAACATCATTTCAAGGTTACAGAAGAAATTTACAATTAGAAACCTTGGAGAAATAAGCCACTATTTGGGGTTAGATATTGTAAAGACAAATAGAGGTGTCAAGGTTTCACAAGCCAGTAAAATAACTCAGTTATTAAAGAAATATAACATGGAGCTTTGTAAACCAGCAAAAACTCCGATGGCTATGGATTTCAAGGACACTAATGTTGAAAGTCCTGTTTTTGATAAAACTATATACCAATCCTTGATAGGTAGTCTTATGTATCTTGCTAATTGGACTAGACCAGACATTTCTTACAGTGTCATCCAGTTAGCCAGGTACAATAATGAACCAACTGTGAGACACTGGCAAGCGGCTAAACGGGTATTGAGATATTTGAAGCAGTCTATTCACTACTCGTTATATTTAGAGCCAAATCGTGATTTAATTATCACAGCCTATGCAGATGCATGTTTTGCCTCTGATACAAGCACTCGTAAATCAACTTCAGGGTTGACTATAATGTTGGGTGATTCTATAATTGGATGGAAATCCATCAGACAGAAGCACATAAGCCTGTCTACTATGGAAGCCGAATTTTCATGTTTATCAGTGTTATGTACGGAATTACTGGTGTACAAACAATTATTGTTGGACATGGGCTTAACTGTAAAGGACCCATTTATTGTATATGAGGACAATCAAGCTGTGATAAAAATGGCAAACAATGCTGCTGTCAGAACAAAATCCAAACATACAGATCTTCATTACTTAAATGTAAGACAATGTGTCAAAGACAAACTAATACAATTAGAATATTGTTCAACCAATATGAATATTGCAGACCATTTCACTAAGGTCCAAAGTGCTGTTAAACACAAGGATAGTTGTGAAAAGTTTGGACTAAGATTATAAGAAGTTATATATTATCCTACCCAAAGGGGAGAATGTTAGGCATATGGTAATAGCCTAACTAGTTGGGTTGGAAATATATAAACCATGATGTTGTAACTTTAAGGTGCTAATTGGCCAATGGGTGTGTAAGTTTTTGGATGGCCATAAGAGGGAGCTAGGAACGTAGCTTCTCTCTCTCTGCTCTCACTGTTTTTCACTGTTAGTTACTCTGATACTGCTATTGTTGGTTTACTACTGTGTTAAACCTAAACAACTGTGTTTTTGACCTCTGGACCGGTAAGAAGACTTTGTATTTGGATTACTACCTGGCCTGTTACTATTGTGTATGACCTGGACTGTTTACTTTTGACCGTGCTTTGTTTTTTTCAACCACAAAGTAAACTATTTTTTCTGTTTATCACAGCTCAATGTCTCTTGTGGTTACTGTGTGACTCTTACTGCTCTCAGTATCATTCCATTGTCTGTGCAACTTCTTGTCAGCTCAAGGAGATCTCTGCACAATTACTGACAATTCTTAGCCCATATCAACATCGTTTCTTTGACTTGTTCTTCAATCTTTTTATACCCCAATAACAATTTAAACAGTTTCCTTATTTGCTTCCCATCTGCCCCCAATAAGATTTTATCCAATGCTGTTTCTTGAGTATTTATCCCTCACTCTTTCTTATCTTTCCCATACTGTGTTTTTATCTCTAGATAGGCCCACCATTCCAATTTTATCCCTTGTTGCTCTAATTCCTGTCTCCCATATCATTCATAATGTCTCTATAGATAGTGCTATTCTCCAGATTAAACAAATTTGGGTAAACTATCGCCTCCAGGGTGGATAACCAGACTGGTACTTCAATATAATTTTGTTTTTTAATTTTATTCCAAATCTGGAGTAACGCTTGTCTAATTCCATGGCCCTTGTTTATCATTCCATAGGAATGCGTGCCAGCCTAATTGCAAATCATGACCTTTTAATATTAATAGTCTTTTATTCCTTAAAATTATTAGAGATTATTAGATTATTATTTTTCATTATTATTATTTAAAATTATTAGAGAATCCAGGTTAGTGCCGCAGTGATGCTAACAAAAGAGATGGTTTACATCCATCAAAGAAAGGGACTGAGTTACTTGGCAATAAGCTCACAGGTTTTCTGGAGGAATATTTAAACTAAACAATGGGAACAGTGAGTTAATTGATACAGAACATCCCTGTCCCTGGTGATCAAAAAATTACAGGGTTAGCAGTGCATGTAACATAGATGTGTGTGTGGACAAGAATATCAACCTTGCTGTCAAACAAAATCAAGCTTTTAATAGCGAGTGCCACACAAAGTGCACTAACCAAACAGGTGGTAAGAATATTGGGGAACTCAGGCACCACACAGGTTATGTAGAAAGAAAACACAGGGTCAGCCAATGCCTCCTTAAGTAACACCAGCTGCCTGCAATTAGTGCAGGTTCGCATCCCACCAGGCTCAAGGTTGACTCAGCCTTCCATCCTTCTGAGGTAGGTAAAATGAGGACCCAGATTGTTGGGGGCAATTAAGCTGACTTTGTAATAATGCCGCTTGGGGTGTGTGTGAAAGCCCTAAGAAGCAGGCATATACATAGAATGAAGGCTACTGCTAAGCTTGTAAGCCGCCCTGAGTCTTCGGAGAAGTGTGGGATATAAATGGAATTAAAATTAAAAAAAATAAAAAAATAAAAAATGCACAGATTATGAACAGTAAACAGATATGATATTGTTGCCATTGCGGAAACATGGTGGGATGAAACCCACAAATAGAACACACAGCTACAGGGGTTTAAATTATTGAAAAGAAACAGACCAAATAAAAGAGGAGGTGGAGTTGCTCTCCATATAAGAAATAACTACATCTCTACAGAAATAGAGCACAACAGTTATGAAAACTGTCTTGAATGCATTTGGGTCAATATAAAAGTGTGTGTGTGGGGGAAATGACATTGCCATAGGTGTATACTACAGGCCACCCAATCAAACAGAGGAAATACATGAACTTTTTGCTAGTCAGCTAACCAAGGTATGTAGGAAGCACATCACAATAGTAATGGGGGACTTTACCCTGACATCATCTGGGAAACAAACTCTGCACCAAGTGGAAGATCAAACAGATTCCTGACAAACCTAGCAGAAAACTTTTTCTCCCAAAAAGTAGAGAAGGGAACTAGAGGATTAGCCATATTGGATCTAATCCTCACTAACAGAAATGAAATGATAGAAGGTGTTGAAGCCACAGGAACCTTGGAGGGAAGTGTTCATGCAATATTGGAATTCAACATTATGGAAGCACAAGCAATAGAATACAGTCAAACTAGTCTTGGACTTTAAGAGAGCTAATTTCAACAAACTTAGAGAGAGCTTGGGAAGGATTCCATGGATGAGAATCCTAAAGGGGAAAACAACTCAAGAAGCTTGGGAAATTTTAAAAAGTGAGATTATAAAAGCCCAGTCTAGCACAATATCAACAAAGAAGAAAAATAACAGCTCTCAGGATGGCTACATAAAGAACTTTCTGATAAATTGAAAGATAAAAAGGACAAGTATAAAAAGTGGAAACGGGCACATAACTAGGTCAGAATATCAGCAAATAGTCTGAGCCTGCAAAGATGAAGTGAGGAAAGCTAAGGCTCAAAATGAACTAAGGCTTATGACCAAAGTCAAAAATAACAAAAAAAGCTTCTTTCAACATGTAAAAAAGAAGAAAAAAGTTAAGGAAATGATTGGTCCACTATTGGGGGAAAGTGGTAAGAAGGTGACAAGCAACAGGGAGAAAGCAGAACTATTTAATTCATTTTTTCCATCTGTCTTTACACAAAGGAGAAAAAAGTCCAACCTATCAAAAACAGTACTATAAAAAATAGATTAGAAACACAAGTTAAGATAGGCAAGAAAATTGTAAGTGAGCACCTGTCCAGCCCAGATGAGTTCAAATCACCAGGACCAGATGGATTACACCCCAAGGTTCTAAAGGAACTGGCAGATGTGATCTCAGAACCACCAAACTATATTTTTCAAAGATCCTGGAGGACTAACAGAGGACTGGAAAAGAGCTGATGTAGTTCCTATCTTCAAAAAAGGGGAAAAAATAGATCCAGGAAACTTCAGACTTATCAGCCTGACCCCAATAACTGGGAAGATTCTGGAAAAGATAATCAAACAATGAATCAGCAAACACCTAGATGCAAACAAAATCATTACCAAAAGCCAACATGGGTTTGTCAAAAACAGATCATGCCAGACAAACCTTATTGCATTCTTTGACCAAGTGACAAAATCAGTGGACCAGAGGAATGCTGTGGATATAATTTACTTGGGCTTCAGTAAGGCATTTGATAAAGTAGATCACAACCTACTACTTGATAAGATAGAAAAATGTGGATTAGACAGCATCACCACCAGATGGATTCATAGCTGGCTGACCGGCTGTACGCAGCGTGTGGTCCTCAATGGAACTGCATCTACATGGAAGGAAGTGTGTAGTGGGGTGCCCCAAGGCTCTGTTCTGGGCCCAGTGCTCTTCAACATCTTCATCAATGATTTGGACGAGGGGATAGGTGGGGAACTCATCAAATTTGCAGATGATAGCAAGCTGGCAGGAATAGCCAACACCCCAGAAGATAGACTTAAGATACAGAAGGATCTGAACAAACTGGAACACTGGGCGCTATCTAACAAAATGAAATTCAATGGTGAAAAAAGTAAAGTTCTACATTTAGGCAAGAAAAACCAAATGTATAGGCATAGTACACGTGGTTCCTTCCTCAATAGTAGCAACTATGAGAGGGATTTCGGAGTCTTAGTGAATAATCACTTAGATATGAGCCAGCAGTGTGCTGCAGTTGCCAAAAAAGCCAATACAGTGGTAGGCTGCATTAACAGAGGGATAGAATGAAGATCACATGAAATATTAATACCACTTTACAATGCCTTGGTAAGGCCACACTTGGAATACTGCATCCGGTTTTGGTCACCACGATGTAAAAAAAATATGTTGAGACTCTAGAAAAGGTACAGAGAAGAGCAACAAAGATGATTAGAAGTCTGGAGCCTAAACATATAAAGAACAGTTGCTGGAATCGAGTATTTCTAGTTTAATGAAGAAAGGATGAGGGGGACATGATAGCAGTGTTCTAATATCTCAGGGGCTGCCACAAAGAAGAGGGAGTCAAGCTATTCTCCAAAGCACCTGAAGGCAGGACAGAAGCAACGGATGGAAACTAACCAAGGAGAGAAGCAACCTAGAACTAAGGAGAAACTTCCTGACAGTTAAAGCAATTAACCAGTGGACCAACCTGTCTCCAGAAGTGGTGAGTGCTTCAACACTGGAAGTTTTTAAGAAGAGACTGGACAGCCATTTTCTGAACAATTTGTCTGAAATGGTATAGGGCTGTGATGGTGACCCATTTAGAGACCGAGTGCCCAAACTGCAACCCAAACCCCACTTATGTATCATCAGGTGCCATGTGGGCATGATGGGTGTGGCCTATTGGATGGGCGTGGCTACAGTGGTAAGGGCAGACTGGGTGGGATTAAAAAGTTCTGTTAAGGAATTTGTTGTGCAGAGGTCTCCTTGTGCTACCAAAGAGTTGCACAGACAAGGAAGGGTACTGAGAGCAGTAAGAGTCACACACAGGAGTACACTGAGTTGTTAAAACAAAAAGTAGTTTACTTTTGAGGTGGTGTAAGAACAAAAATGCACAGTCAAAAATAAACAGTCCAGGTCATAAACAATAGCAACAGTCCAAGAGTAATCCAAACTACAAAGTCTTCTTACCGGTCCAGAGGTCAATACACAGTTCAGGTTACAACAGTAGTAAACCAACAGCAGAGCATAAACAGTAATAGTAGAGATCAGTGAATTCAGAGAGAGAGAGAAGCTATGTTCCTAGCTTCCTCTTATGGCCATGAGAACACTTACACACCCATTGGCCAATTAACAACTTAAAGACATAGCATTATGGTTAATATATTTTCAACCCAACATTGTAGGCTAACACCATATGCCTAACAAGTTCAATCAATCAATTCCAACTTTGCGAGATCTTTTTTCCCATGAGAAGTTGAAATTGATTGATTTATTGAACCTTTTTTTTTGCACACGGCCTAAAGCAAAAAGGTTTTATAAAACCCAGCTGAAGGCCTAGGACTGGGGTGACAATGCATGTGCCCACAGAGAGAGCCCTCCGTGCCACCTGTGGCATATGTGCCATAGGTTCTCCCCCATGGATATAAGGTTTCCTGCCTGAGCAGGGGGTTGGACTAGGTGATGTCCAAGGTCTGTACCTATTATTATTATTATTATTATTATTATTATTATTATTATTATTATTATT
Source organism: Vipera ursinii (assembly GCF_947247035.1). Classification (NCBI taxonomy): domain Eukaryota; kingdom Metazoa; phylum Chordata; class Lepidosauria; order Squamata; family Viperidae; genus Vipera; species Vipera ursinii. The sequence goes on from NC_139512.1 coordinate 186,035,580, forward strand.
ATTATTATTATTATTATTATTATTATTATTATTAGTCAGCCAGATGTTCAGACTGGATTTGGCATTTTTGTCTATCTATCAAGTCCTTACCAAGGACCTGGGATAGGCAGGTATGGATGTTTGATGGTATTACAGATATCGTCGCAGGATGGAAGGAGTTCCTAGTAAGGCTGCCTTTTGCAATTGACTAATGGTGAATTTGTCAATTCCAATGGTGTTCAAGTCGTGCTCCAGTTGTTTTGGGATTGCACCCAAGGCACCTATTACTATTGGTACTACCCTTGCTTGCCTTTGCCACAGTCTTTCTATTTCTTTGTATTTTGTTATCTTCTCCAGTTCTTTCTCGTTTATTCTGCTATCTCCAGGCACTGCCACATCCACTATCCAAACTTTTTTGTCTTTCTTATTGACAATTGTTAAGTCTGGGGTGTTTTGTTGCAGGTGCTTGTCTGTTTGAATTCTGAAGTCCCAGAGCAGTTTTTTATTTTCTATGATGTTCTCTATTTTATGATACCACCAGTTTTTGTTTACAGGCAAATGATATTTCTTGCAGATCTTCCAATGCACCATTGTTGCTACTTTGTCATGCCGCTGCTTGTAGTCAGTCTGTGCGATCTTCTTGCAGCAGCTTACCACTGTTTCTTCAGCTTCTTTGCATATGCGGCACTTACTGTCTGTTGCTGTCTTCTCAATTTTGACTTTGTATGCATTTGTCCTTAAGGCTTGGTCTTGTGCAGCCAGAATTAGTCCCTTGGTCTCTTTCTTCAACTTTCCTGCTCTTAGCCATTGCCAGATCTTGTTATTATCTGCTTTCCCAGCTATTTTTTTTTAATGTACTGGACGTGTAGTGCTTTGTCGTCCCATGCCTCTATTCTGTTCTTCATTTGGTCTTTCTTGTAGGCCAGTTTGGTCTCTCCAGTAGTCAGTAAGCCTTCCTGATATACTAATTTCAGTGCATCTTCATCATTGTCCTTCAGATATTCTTCCAAAGCCATTTCTTCTTCTTCAACCATCTGATGTACTAGCAGCATTTCATGTCCATTTATTTGCCTTGGTAGATAGAGTCTGTCAATGTCACTGTGTGGATGAAGATTATGATGATGATAATGATGATGATGATGGTGGGCTTTCTAACAGAAAGCTCAGCTTCCCAGTTTAACAAACAGAAATGATCTTGGTTCCCATGGGACAGAGAATTGTTTAAGCTAGCAGAAAAATTCCACCCCCACCCTCCTATTCTGGTGAGAAACCAATCCATATGGCTTCATTCAGGTTCATTGCAGAGTTGACGGTCGGACCGCCTCCCCCAAAAGAAAACAGATCCTGTAGAGAAATAAACAGAGAAGTTAGGAATCTCCCCAAGGTTTCTGAGGATGTTTATCATAATATTTTTTAATCAAATGATCTGCCTTGACGTCTGTTCTTTTCATCCAAGTTGCCTCTGGATAGCCCTTCCACTGTACTAAGTACTGTAATCTCATCTTGTATAATCTAGAGTCAAGGATTCATTTTATTTCACAATAAGTCTCTCCCTCAACCAAAAGGGGACCCAGTGCTTTCTTAGGAACTGGTTTTAAGGGTGACTCTGAGAGGTTTTAGCAAACTACAGTGGAAAACAGGGTGGATTTTCCCCAACAAGCAAGGAAGTTGTAACTCCACTGTCACAGGATTTATAATTTATAATTATAAATTAAGGACCAAGAAATTTCAGTCCCAATTTCTTCCTAGGTATTTTGAGTCTTAAATATTTAGTTGAAAGATAGACTTTCTCCCCCACCTGGAATGGTCTCTGAGGGAATCGATTCTTATTAGCTTGTTCATTGTATGTCTGCCATGATGTCACCCACTGTTCTAAAATTTGTGAGGCAGGTGGTTCTTGGGGGTATTCAGGCATAGGAATGAACTCTCTGCCAGTGGCTATTTTAAATGGAGTGAGACCAGTACTGCTGTGCATGGTATTATTGTAAGCCACTTCAGCAAAAGGCAGGAGGCCAGTTTGTTGGTAGTCAATGTAGCATCTGATGTATTGTTCTACCATCACCTTAGCTCATTCTTCTGATCAATTCATGCTCAGATGAAAAGCTGATGAAAGTTCTTAGCTTAAGAAAGTCTCTCCAAAATCTTGCCACAAATTGAACTCCCCTATCTGGTATAATCCTCTTTGGAGCACTATGGAGGCAGTATATATGTTTCAGAAACTCTTGGCTAATTTCTTTGTAGAGGGAAGCCCTGAGCAGGCTATAAAATGAACCTGCTTTGAAAAAAGATCAATGACAGTCCATATTACCATTTTCCCCCTACTTTCCAGTAATTCAACAATAAAGTCCATAGTTATCTCCTCCCAGGGTTGAGAGGGGACCGCTACCTGCTGCAACAATCCAGGGGGTTTTCCAGATCACTTTTTCATGGCGGTACAAGTGGCACAGCTTTTTACGTAGCTTTCAATGTACTTTTTCATCCCCAACCACCAAAATTGCTTCCGGACCAAATGTAATATCTTTAGGAACCCAAAGGAGCCAGCTTGCTTGGCATCATGACTGCATTGAAGTGCCTTAGTAAAAGTGAACTTTTACTAAGAAATAGGAGATAGCAGGCATAATAGACAGTATCTGAGAAATTTCCTCACAGATCGATATTTTTAAAGTGTCCCCAAGCAAGTTCTGGATCAGCCAATCTCCAAGTGGTATAGAATGCTCAGAACGGCGTTCCGGCACCTTTTTTTGGGGTAAAAAAAACTTTTCAACAAGCTGTGTTGAGATTGCCAGGAGCACGAATCGGCACATGCTGAGAAATGCCGATCTCGCGCTCCTGCAATCTCCCTTGCTCGATTTCAGCTTTCCTTGCTACAAGAGAAAGCAGGCTGAAACGGAGCGAGGGAGATTGCCAGGAATGCAAATTGGCTGATCTCGCTCGCACTGCTGCAATCTCCCTCGTTTTGTTTCAGCCTGCTTTCTTTTGTAGCAAGGAAAGCTGAAACAGAGAGAGGGAGATTGCAGCAGCACGAGATCGGCTGATTCGCGTTCCTGGCAATCTCCCTTGCTCCGTTTCAGCTTGCTTTCTGCAAGAGAAGGCCGGGCTGCAGGACCGCCTCCGCGGATACTGCTCTAACGTAGAGAGGGAAGGACAAAGAGGGAGGGAAGGAAGAAAGAAAGGAAGGAAAGAAAGAAGGGACAATGGGAGAGGGAGGGAGAGAAATAGAGAGAGAGAGAGAGAAAGAGAGGGAGAGAGCGAAGGAGAAAGAAATAGGGAGAGAAAGGGAGAGAGAGAAGGAGAAAGAAAGGGAGAGAAATAGAGGGAGAGAGAGAAAGAGGGGGAGGGAAAGAGAGAGGGAGAGAAAGAAAGAAAGGGAGAGAGAGAGACAAGGAGAAAGAAACAGGGAGGGAAATAGAGGGAGAGAGAGAAAGGGAGAAATAGAGGGAAAGAAAAATAGGGAGAGATAGGGAGAGAGAGAAGGAGAAAGAAAGGGAGGGAAATGGAGAGAGAAAGAGGGAGAAATAGAGGGAAAGAGAAAATAGGGAGAGAGAGAGAAAGAAGGAAAGAGAAAAAGAGGGAGGGGAAGAGAGGGAGAGAAAGAGAAGGGGGGAGAGAGAAATTAAATTATTAACATGATTGTTAAGTGAATCTGGTTTCCCCACTAACTTTGCTTGTCAGAAGGTTGCAAAAGACGATCACATGACCCTGGAACAATGTGACCATCATAAATATGAACCAATTGCCAAGCATCCAAATGTAAATCACATGACCCTGGGGATGCTGCAACGGTCATAAGTGTGAAAAATGGTCATGTCACTTTTTTCAGTGCCGTGGTAACTGAACAGTCACTGGGTTACTGGTGGTACTTGGACATTGCCTTGTCCTAAAAGTGGTGCAATGGATGAAAAGGTTGAAAAGTCCTGTTTTAGTATACCGGTACTATTTGGTTCAGAATATTTTTTTCTTGTTTTTCTGCTCTGGGTGTGTCTTATGGTCAGGTGCATCTTATGGTCCAAAAAATATGGTAGTTCTTGCCTTGCTCAGCAGTGCAGGTTGATCCCTTTCCATCGTCCCACCCTGCCTTTCCTCACACAGCCTGTTACTTGACCACAGGGACCTGCTGCCCAGCACATTAGATCACAATAAATTACTGGTTGACCTCTACCTTCTGGAGTGTTCAGTTTCTAATTTTATGGCCTGTATCAATCAGATTATTGAATGGTGTCTGAAATGCAGCCATCTAACACAGAAATCCAAGCCACATGGAGTGGAGCCTTAAGAGCCAGACTAGAGTTTACAGATGCTCACTTTTCATAAACTAAATCCTTGGCCAGGAGGCAGAATCATGCATCTCCTTCCTTGTGATCAGAGTTACTGATAAAACACACTATGCAAATACACAGATCTGGGTCAATAAAGAATCCATATAGTTAGTCTGACAGTATTTCTTATTTCTTTGAATCCACAACTAGTCTTTGAATTGGACAGCATATCACATACCTGTGTCTGATATTATTACAGAGTTATAAAATAGACTGCTGTCACTAAATAATTATATGAGATTCTAGATCTATCAGCCCAGTTCATCGCAGGTCTGAACTCCCATGCAGTGAAAAGGAGAGGGGTTGCAACTTCTGTTTGTAGTTATCCATGTTTCTGCACACTGAGATAATTGGCCATCGTACAAATACAGAGCCTATCATGCTTTTATATTTATATATGGAACAAAATGTATGTTAAGAATTGAATATATAATTGTTTAATTATATAAATAAATATATAAATAAAATTACCGTATATACTTGAGTATAAGCCGAATTTTTCAGCCCACTTTTTTGGGCTGAAAACTCCACTTCGGCTTATACTCCAGTCAACAAAAAAAAAGAACTGTCCCTTCGTTCGGAACAGGCTGCTGAGAGAAGGGAGGGCTGGGCTCCACACGGGCCGCGGGTCCGGCGTTTGCCCGCTGAACAGCTGATGGGTGCGGTCGTGGCCGGGCTGTCTCCAGAGCCGGGCGCCTTCCACCGGCGTTCGGCGTTTGCCCGCCGAACAGCTGATGGGTGCGGGCGTGGCCGGGCTGTCTCCGGAGCCGGGCGGGTTCCACCGGCTGGGCTTCCCACGGCTGCCTCAGCAGTTGGCGCGGCCGCGGGTCCGGCGTTTGCCCGCCAAACAGCTGAAGGGCGCGGGCGTGGCCGGGCTGTCCCCAGAGCCGGGCGCCTTCCACCGGCGTTCGGCGTTCACCCGCCGAACAGCTGATGGGCGCGGGCGTGGCCGGGCTGTCTCCAGAGCCGGGCAGGTTCCACTGGCTGGGCTTCCCATGGCTGCCTCAGCAGTTGGCGCGGCCGCCGGCGTTTGCCCGCCAAACAGCTGATGGGTGCGGGCGTGGCCGGGCTGTCTCCGGAGCCGGGCGGGTTCCACCGGCGTTGTTCGCCCGCCAAACAGCTGACGGGCGCGGGCGTGGCCGGGCTGTCCCCAGAGCCGGGCGGGATCCACCGGCGTTGGGCGTTCGCCCGCCAAACAGCTGATGGGCGCGGGCATGGCCGGGCTGTCTCCGGAGCCGGGCGGGTTCCACCGGCTGGGCTCCCCATGGCTGCCTCAGCAGTTGGCGCGCCCGCGGGTCCGGCGTTCGCCCGCCGAACAGCTGATGGGCGCGGCCGTGGCCGGGCTGTCCCCAGAGGTAAACTTCGTGACCCACCCAGCCCATGCATAAAACAGAAATGAAAAGTCTTAAAAAAGTTTTGCGCGGTTAAATAAACAGCATTTGCATATTGTTTCTCCACGGAGCACCGACAAAATTCGCTCGAATTAAGGAACGTGGGGAGCTAAAGAATCAGGCTATAGGGAATGTCTGGCATGACGGGCAACCCTGGGAAACACGAGGACTGTAGTGCAGTGGCGTAGCGTGGGGGGTGCAGGGGGGGCCCGGCCGCACCGGGCGCAACATCTGGGGGGGCGCGACCGGTGGGCTAGGGCAAGGCTGCTCGCGAGCGAGGGGTATCTGTGCCTGCGCCGACACAGAAACGCTTCTCTCTCCGGGTGGGGGAAGGCTCGGCGGCTCCCTGGGTCTATATACGCCTCTGTATGCGCACGCCGCCTCGCGCTCCCGCGAACGAGAAAGAAAGAACGGCAGCGGCGGCGTTCCTCGGTGTGGGCGTGCCTGCATCTTTGGGTGTGAGGCTTTTGGAGAGGCTGCCTTTGGCTCCTGGTACTTGCAGCCGGTTTAAAAGAAATGAATTCTCGCCCACTTTCACAGACTTGTTCTTTTACACCGGCTGCAAGTACCAGGAGCCAAAGGCAGCCTCTCCGAAAGCCTCACACCCAAAGACGCAGGCACGCCCACACCGAGGAACGCCGCCGCTGCCGTTCTTTCTTTCTCGTTCGCGGGAGCGCGAGGCGGCGTGCGCATACAGAGGCGTATATAGACCCAGGGAGCCGCTGAGCCTTCCCCCACCCGGAGAGAGAAGCGTTTCTATGTCGGCGCAGGCACAGATACCCCTCGCTCGCGAGCAGCCTTGCCCTAGCCCGTCGGTCGCGCCCCCCCAGAAGTTGCGCCCGGTGCAGCCGGCCCCCCCCTGCACCCCCCACGCTACGCCACTGCACTACAGTCCTCGTGTTTCCCAGGGTTGCCCGTCATGCCAGACATTCCCTATAGCCCGATTCTTTAGCTCCCCACGTTCCTTAATTCGAGCGAATTTTGTCGGTGCTCCGTGGAGAAACAATATGCAAATGCTGTTTATTTACCCGCGCAAAACTTTTTTAAGACTTTTCATTTCTGTTTTATGCATGGGCTGGGTGGGTCACGAAGTTTACCTCTGGGGACAGCCCGGCCACGGCCGCGCCCATCAGCTGTTCGGCGGGCGAACGCCAGACCCGCGGGCGCGCCAACTGCTGAGGCAGCCGTGCGGAGCCCAGCCGGTGGAACCCGCCTGGCTCTGGGGACAGCCCGGTCACGCCCGCGCCCATCAGCTGTTCGGCGGGCGAACACCGAACGCCGCTGGATCCCGTCCGGCTCTGGGGACAGCCCGGCCACGCCCGCGCCCATCAGCTGTTCGGTGGGCGAACACCCAATGCCAGTGGATCCCGCCCGGCTCCGGGGACAGCCCGGCCACGCCCGCACCCGTCAGCTGTTCGGCGGGCGAACATCCAATGCCGGTGGATCCCGCCCGGCTCCGGGGACATCCCGGCCACGCCCGCGCCCGTCAGCTGTTCGGCGGGCGAACGCTGAACGCCGGTGGAACCCGCCCGGCTCCGGAGACAGCCCGGCCACGCCCGCGCCCATCAGCTGTTTGGCGGGCAAACGCCGGCAGCCGCACCAACTGCTGAGGTAGCCGTGGGAAGCCCAGCCGGTGGATCCCGCCCGGCTCTGGGGACAGCCCGGCCACGCCCGCGCCCGTCAGCTGTTCGGCGGGCGAACAACCAACGCCGGTGGATCCCGCCCGGCTCTGGGGACAGCCCGGCCACGCCCACGCCCGTCAGCTGTTCGGCGGGCAAACACCCAATGCCGGTGGATCCCGCCCGGCTCTGGGGACAGCCCGGCCACGCCCGCGCCCATCAGCTGTTCGGCAGGCGAACGCCCAACGCCGGTGGATCCCGCCCGGCTCTGGGGACAGCCCGGCCACGCCCGCGCCCGTCAGCTGTTCGGCGGGCGAACACCCAATGCCGGTGGATCCCGCCCGGCTCTGGGGACAGCCCGGCCACGCCCGCGCCCATCAGCTGTTCGGCAGGCGAACGCCCAACACCGGTGGATCCCACCCGGCTCTGGGGACAGCCCGGCCACGCCCGCGCCCGTCAGCTGTTCGGCGGGCGAACAACGCCGGTGGAACCCGCCCGGCTCCGGAGACAGCCCGGCCACGCCTGCGCCCATCAGCTGTTCGGTGGGCGAACACCCAATGCCAGTGGATCCCGCCCGGCTCCGGGGACAGCCCGGCCACGCCCGCACCCGTCAGCTGTTCGGCGGGCGAACACCCAATGCCGGTGGATCCCGCCTGGCTCCGGGGACATCCCGGCCACGCCCGCGCCCGTCAGCTGTTCGGCGGGCGAACGCTGAACGCCGGTGGAACCCGCCCGGCTCCGGAGACAGCCCGGCCACGCCCGCGCCCATCAGCTGTTTGGCGGGCAAACGCCGGCGGCCGCACCAACTGCTGAGTTAGCCGTGGGAAGCCCAGCCGGTGGATCCCGCCCGGCTCTGGGGACAGCCCGGCCACGCCCGCGCCCGTCAGCTGTTTGGCGGGCGAACACCCAATGCCGGTGGATCCCGCCCGGCTCTGGGGACAGCCCGGCCACGCCCATGCCCGTCAGCTGTTCGGCGGGCGAACGCCCAACGCCGGTGGAACCCGCCCGGCTCTGGGGACAGCCCAGCCACGCCCGCGCCCATCAGCTGTTTGGCGGGCGAACACCCAATGCCGGTGGATCCCGCCCGGCTCTGGGGACAGCCCGGCCACGCCCGCGCCCGTCAGCTGTTTGGCGGGCGAACACCCAATGCCGGTGGATCCCGCCCGGCTCTGGGGACAGCCCGGCCACGCCCATGCCCGTCAGCTGTTCGGCGGGCGAACGCCCAACGCCGGTGGAACCCGCCCGGCTCTGGGGACAGCCCAGCCACGCCCGCGCCCATCAGCTGTTCGGCGGGCGAACACCGAACGCCGCTGGATCCCGTCCGGCTCTGGGGACAGCCCGGCCACGCCCGCGCCCATCAGCTGTTCGGTGGGCGAACACCCAATGCCAGTGGATCCCGCCCGGCTCCGGGGACAGCCCGGCCACGCCCGCACCCGTCAGCTGTTCGGCGGGCGAACATCCAATGCCGGTGGATCCCGCCCGGCTCCGGGGACATCCCGGCCACGCCCGCGCCCGTCAGCTGTTCGGCGGGCGAACGCTGAACGCCGGTGGAACCCGCCCGGCTCCGGAGACAGCCCGGCCACGCCCGCGCCCATCAGCTGTTTGGCGGGCAAACGCCGGCAGCCGCACCAACTGCTGAGGTAGCCGTGGGAAGCCCAGCCGGTGGATCCCGCCCGGCTCTGGGGACAGCCCGGCCACGCCCGCGCCCGTCAGCTGTTCGGCGGGCGAACAACCAACGCCGGTGGATCCCGCCCGGCTCTGGGGACAGCCCGGCCACGCCCACGCCCGTCAGCTGTTCGGCGGGCAAACACCCAATGCCGGTGGATCCCGCCCGGCTCTGGGGACAGCCCGGCCACGCCCGCGCCCATCAGCTGTTCGGCAGGCGAACGCCCAACGCCGGTGGATCCCGCCCGGCTCTGGGGACAGCCCGGCCACGCCCGCGCCCGTCAGCTGTTCGGCGGGCGAACACCCAATGCCGGTGGATCCCGCCCGGCTCTGGGGACAGCCCGGCCACGCCCGCGCCCATCAGCTGTTCGGCAGGCGAACGCCCAACACCGGTGGATCCCACCCGGCTCTGGGGACAGCCCGGCCACGCCCGCGCCCGTCAGCTGTTCGGCGGGCGAACAACGCCGGTGGAACCCGCCCGGCTCCGGAGACAGCCCGGCCACGCCTGCGCCCATCAGCTGTTCGGTGGGCGAACACCCAATGCCAGTGGATCCCGCCCGGCTCCGGGGACAGCCCGGCCACGCCCGCACCCGTCAGCTGTTCGGCGGGCGAACACCCAATGCCGGTGGATCCCGCCTGGCTCCGGGGACATCCCGGCCACGCCCGCGCCCGTCAGCTGTTCGGCGGGCGAACGCTGAACGCCGGTGGAACCCGCCCGGCTCCGGAGACAGCCCGGCCACGCCCGCGCCCATCAGCTGTTTGGCGGGCAAACGCCGGCGGCCGCACCAACTGCTGAGTTAGCTGTGGGAAGCCCAGCCGGTGGATCCCGCCCGGCTCTGGGGACAGCCCGGCCACGCCCGCGCCCGTCAGCTGTTCGGCGGGCGAACAACCAACGCCGGTGGATCCCGCCCGGCTCTGGGGACAGCCCGGCCACGCCCACGCCCGTCAGCTGTTCGGCGGGCAAACACCCAATGCCGGTGGATCCCGCCCGGCTCTGGGGACAGCCCGGCCACGCCCGCGCCCGTCAGCTGTTTGGCGGGCGAACACCCAATGCCGGTGGATCCCGCCTGGCTCTGGGGACAGCCCGGCCACGCCCATGCCCGTCAGCTGTTCGGCGGGCGAACGCCCAACGCCGGTGGAACCCGCCCGGCTCTGGGGACAGCCCAGCCACGCCCGCGCCCATCAGCTGTTTGGCGGGCGAACACCCAATGCCGGTGGATCCCGCCCGGCTCCGGAGACAGCCCGGCCACGCCTGCGCCCATCAGCTGTTCGGCGGGCGAACGCCCAACGCCGGTGGAACCCGCCCGGCTCTGGGGACAGCCCAGCCACGCCCGCGCCCATCAGCTGTTTGGCGGGCAAACGCCGGACCCGCGGCCGCGCCAACTTCTGAGGCAGCCGTGGGGAGCCCAGCCGGTGGAACCCGCCCGGCTCCGGAGACAGCCCGGCCACGCCCGCGCCCATCAGCTGTTCGGCGGGCCAACGCCGGTGGAACCCGCCTGGCTCTGGGGACAGCACGGCCACGCCCGCGCCCATCAGCTGGTCGGCGGGCGAACGCCGGACCCGTGGCTGCACCCACGGTCGGGGGTGAACGGGGGGGGCCATGAACGGCCACAGAGCACACGTGCCGGCAGGGATGGCTGGGAGAAGGCTGGAGACGGCTGCCGGTGGTTGCGCAGCTCCATCAGCTGAGAGGCGGCAAGAAACAGCCGCCGGCGGAGTCAACGAGCAGCTCGTCGTGGCACAGAATATAGATATGTTGCTAAGAAGGGGCCAAGCTTATACTTATACTCCGGCTTATACTCGAGTCAATAACTTTTTCCAGTTTTTTGGGGTAAAATTAGGGGTCTCGGCTTATACTCGAGTCGGCTTATACTCAAGTATATACGGTATGTAAATAAATAACAAGATGAGAGTTCCGGCACCTTTTTTTTTAGAAAAAAAGCCCTGGGTATGCCTATTGTGGGAAAGGAGAGATAACAGTATGTTTGCAGCAGGATCTTTTCCACCCTCCTCACACTTCATTCAGAGAAACAAACCTAATCCCAGAGAGGTTGCATTCCTCTCTTCCCCACCCCCTTTCCTAGTTGCCTGTAAGTTGAGGGGGAATGCCTAGTAGGAAAGCAATTGGTTAGATAGTGATGGATAGCAGGCAGGTGGAATAAACAAAGGTTACTGTTATGTACTGGGCTCTTTTGAAACACCACATGGGTTGCTGGAGCAGCTAAAGGCTCTCCAGCAACCCAGACTTTAAGTCTCCTGTGGTGCAATTGGCTATCTCCAGGCAGCAATGGTTGATTCAAACCTATTGGCTGCTGCCTAGGGGCTAGACTATATATTGCGGCTAGTTGCAGACATTTCCCCAGTATAGTTCAAGCACAAAGTAAACAATGAGTTATCCTGTACTCTGTTCTGTGTCTTCATTCCTGTACCAAAGAACCCGCTATTTAACAGTTACATTTAAGGGAGGAAGTGAAAGCCATAAAGCCCCATGCCTGTTCCCTCTCCCCCTTGGGAATGGCAGAATCCAGGGGAAGATGAGATTTAGGTTTAGCTCAGAGGTGATAGTTAGAAATGAAATATAAATGGATTCTGACAAAACTACATTGAAGCCAGCTGGCTTTCCTGGATTACAAACATCGGTTTAGCTGCAATATCAAGAACTATTCAGAGACAGAAAAAAGTTGACACTTGGTTATTCTCTTTGGGAGAGGCTCTATAGATTATTAACTTGGAATACTAGGGCCTTGGAATACTAAGCCCTGACTGACTCATGATTTTGGTTTGTTGGATAACTGCTTGGAGTTGGTGCTGAAAGACAAAAGTGGATTATAATTTTTTTCTTCCCTCTTTTTTCCCATGGGGAATCTATTGGATTATAGATTTTTATTTTCAAGAACTATTTAGAGAGAGAAGAAATCTGACTCTTGGCTATTTCATTTAGGGAAAGCCCTGTGGATTATAAATTTTATACAACAAGACTCTTTTTGGCCTACAAATTGGAGCTGACTGATAATATTTGACTCTTGGATAATTACTTGGAGTTGAGATTGAAGGACAGAACAGGACTACAAACTCTCTTCCCTTCTTTCTCCCCATGTTTGGGGGGAGCCTATTGGATTACAAGAAACTACAGTTAAAGACTATAAGAATTGTTAGAAACAAACTTAAAGGACATATTGTAATATTGATTATAAGATTAAATGTTTTGTATAAGATTGATAACTGAGGAGGTCTGGAGGGTGGGAATAAAAATGAGTGTTCCTGATCTAGCTAAAATTAGCAAAAAAGCCTTCCTCAGTGCCATTGTCTGCTACCCCCAGTCCTGTGTATCAGAGAACAATTGATGTAATGTTACTGTCAATGCTGCTAACATCAGATGTTCTTGCTTTGACAACATAGGGAGATGCAGCCTTTTTCTTTCTATGCTCTACTCTTAGAATTAGATGATATCTGATAAAGAGGAAGAATGTGATGGGTGTTAATTAGACATAACAATTCTGAAGCTTTTGAAATAAGAGATGATAAGAAATGGCAGGTTGGGAGATTTCCGGGTGGCAAGGCTCCGTTGATGGCGGCCGTTCTGGCCGTCAGCCCTGCTGTTTTCCATAGAGCCGCTAAAAACAGTGACGATCAGCTGTTTAGCGGCTCGGAAACCCGCTCCTTAGGAGAAGAGGAGGGGGTGAGCGCTTAGGTAGGGGTAGAGCTCCCGTAGATCACCAGAGTTTAAACTCTGGTGGTTGAAGGGTGTGAGCCCCCCCCGAAGCCTGAGTTTGCTCCGGACTCCGGGACGCCTCTGCTCCAAGGCTTTGGAGCAGAGCAGGACGCTGCAACCATCCCTACCATCGATAATTAATTGTGGAATTACTTGGATGCAGGCAGAGCTGTGCAGGAGAATGCTGTAATAGCAAGTATCTGAACTTTAACTCAGAGTATTTTGAGAGAAAAAGTTGCAAGCGGTGCGGAAATTGAAAGTGCGCAACAGAAATAAACAGGTGTTAAGATGGCTTCTAAATCAACCAAAGTTCCTAGAAGTGCTGGTGCTTTGCCAGTTCAGCATTCTTCATTACAGGCTTTGATGCCTCCTCCTGTGGCACCTGCACCCGCACCAGCTTTAACAATAAAAGATTTGCAGGATGCTTTAGAGGATGCTTAAAAATGCAATCCCAACAAATAGCTGGACTTATTGAGGAGAAGAATACTGAAGTTAAGGCAGACATTTTGGCTGCATTTCAAGGGCTTGCAGTTTGTATTGAGCGTCTGGATGAGCGTGTGGAAGAGCTCAGTCAAAATAATATGAGATTAGATGCTAAAATGTTGGATGCTGAAAATGTGATGGAAAAGATTAATGATGATTTAGTGATGTTACAATACCGAGACATGGAATTTGCTGTGAGGATCAGAGGTTTAAAAGAAGATCCTAAGGAAGATTTGAAAGAATTACTGGCACAGGCCATTGAACAGGTTTTGGAGCGTCCAGCAGAAGATATTATGGGGGATATAGACAAAATATTTTGTGTTAACTCTTGGATTGCAAGACAAAGAAAGTTACCTAGAGATGTGGTGGTTATTCAAGCCTTCTACAACAATAGATTTACAGTTGCTGAGCAAGAAGTTTTAATTCTGAAAGAGATTCCTCCAAGAATTTTAAGGAAAAGAAAAGAATTTGCTTTTTTGGCAGAAGAATTAAGGAAACGGCAGATTCAGTTTAGATGGGAGATTCCAGTAGGTATGGTGGTGATGTACGCAGGCATGAGATGTCTTAATACAGTTTTGTAGGCACGAGATTTTTATGCTAATATTTTGAAGGCAGGCTCTCCACCATCTTCAGAATTTAAAGGAAGGAATGGTGAAGGAGAGCATCAGTCACGAATGGAGAGTATACAAGGAGCTGAAGGAGTTACTCTGCAGAAGGATAAAGAATCCCAGCAAACTACAGGAGTGGATCAGACCCAGGCATCAATGGAAGAGGTTAGAGAACAAAGAATGACACGGGCTGCAATCAGACGAATGAGACAAGAACAATAACAAGAGAAAGTTACAATTACATCTCAAAAACCTACTTACAGTGAAGCAGTGGGAGGAGCGAAACTGAAGAGAGTGCAGATGGTTTTGGAAGAGGCGCTCCGAAAGCTTCAGGTCGCAAAAGATGGCAACAAAGTTTCTAACTTGGAATGTTAATGGATTAAATTCCCCGCATAAGAGAAAGAAAGTATTTCAGTATTTAAAACAATTTAGAAATGATGTTATTTGTTTACAGGAAACGCATATTCGAGCAGCTGATCAAAAGTATTTGATAAACTTTAGGCTGGGCACACAGTTTATTGCCTCTGCTCCTGACAAGAAAAATGGAGTTGTTATTTATGTTAAGAACAATTTAACAGCTAATTTAATTGAAACAGATAGACAAGGAAGATATGTCATAATTGAACTATTAATAGAAGGCAAGAAAATACTTCTGGTTGGATTATATGCTCCTAACCAACAGCAAGGAGATTTCTACAAATTATTACACAGTAAGATTATCCAGTGGGATTACAAATCTTGTATTTTTATGGGAGATTGGAATGGGGTTTTGGATGTACAAATGGACAAAAAGGCCTTTTTAGAAGTACACCAAGTCATGCTAGATTGCCTAAATCTTTTTTTGAGATAAAAGACGACTTGGAATTGAGAGATGTTTGGAGAGAAAGAAACTTGGAAGAAAAAGACTTTACTTTTTTTTCTGATAGGCATCAATCTTTCTTCAGGATCGATTTTGTACTAATTACCAATGATTTTTTTTCTAGGATTAAGAAGATTAAGATATGTCCAAGAACTATATCAGATCATAGTCCAGTATGGTTGGAAATAGAAAAAGACAATGGAGACAGACGGTCTTGGCGATTAAATGAAAATTTGTTTAGATATCAAGAAAATGTGGAAGAGTGTAAAAAACAGATGAAAGATATTTTTTAATATGAATATGCACAAGGGTACTTCTATTGAGATGGTTTGGGATGCAAGTAAAGCTTATATGAGAGGAGTGTTAATATATTTGAATAATAAATACAGACGTAAACTGGAACATAGGCGAAAAGAATTAGAGGAGGAAATTAAGAGGAAAGAGAAGGCTTTAATTTTGAATCCATCTGATGGGAAGATTAAAGAGGTAATCACTTTACTAAGAGGCCAGTTTGATATGTTGATGGCAGATCAAGTGGCAACCAATTTACAGTATGCTAAACATAATACCTTTTGCAATGCTAATAAGCCGGGTAGGTGGTTAGCTTACTTGTTAAGGAAGAAACAAAGGTCACGTAATATAGATAGAATAGATTACAAGGGTAAAGTGGTGTTTCAGCAGAATCTTATTAAAAAGGCCTTTGTTGATTTTTATTCTAAGTTGTATGTTAGAGACAAGATTCGAGATGTAGATATAGATAGATATCTACAAGGTTAATATCCCTGTTCTTACACAAGAGCAAAGGGAAGGGATGAATCAATTGATAAATGATGAAGAAATTATTTTAGCAATTAAGCAATTAAAGGTGAGTAAAGCACCAGGAACAGATGGTTTGACTGCCGTCTATTATAAAGATTTACAGTCAGAAATGGTGGAACCTTTAAGAGAATTCTTTAGGACAATTCAATTGGGAGGAGAAGTGCCTCCATCGTGGAAAACAGCCTTTATATCGTTGATTCCAAAGGAAGATCAAGATGCTACTCAAGCCAAAAGCTATAGGCCAATATCACTTTTAAACACTGATTACAAGATATTTGCAAAAATTTTAGCAAATAGATTAATGAAGGTAATGCAGCAAATGATTCATAGTGACCAAACTGGATTTATAAGTGGTAGACAAATGAAGAATAATGTGGGACATATTGTAGACATTGGAATTTTTGAACAGAAATAACCAGGTTCCTGCAGCGCTGATCTTTTTGGATGCTGAAAAAGCCTTTGATCAATTGGATTGGCAATTTTTGTTTAAGGCATTGGAGAAAATGGAGTTTGGTGAAAAATTTTTACAATCTATTAGAGCAATATACCAGAAGCAAACAGCTCAAATAATAGTTAATGATAGTTTGACAGAAATATGTAATATTGAAAAGGGTACAAGACAGGGGTGTCTGTTGTCACCTTTGCTGTTTGTTTTAACATTGGAAATATTATTGATTAAAATACGAGATTCAAATAAAATTAAGGGAATTAAAATAAGAGATCAAGATTATAGATTGAGAGCGTTTGCGGATGACCTCGTTATTACAGTAAGTCAACCAACTTATTCAGTTGTAGAGTTGATGGAGATAATAACCTCATATGGGAAAGTCTCTGGATTTAAGATAAATACGCAAAAAACTAAAATATTGTCTAAAAATATGACTATAGAACAAAAGGCTGTCTTAGAAAAGTTAACGGGATTTGGAATAGTTAAAAAGATTAAATATTTGGGGGTATATCTTTCAGCTTCAAATGTGAAATTATATAAAAATAATTATGAATTCTTATGGTCAAAATACAAAAATTTGATTATTAGATTTAAAATAGTTGGAAAATAGTAAAAAAATAAGGGATTAATCTGTCTAATATTGAGGTTTTAGATTTACAAGAGAAATGTAAACTAACTATTAGGAAATAGGTTTCAATTATTGATTAGCCCAGATAATATAGATGATGGATTTGAACTAATAAATGATACTGTATTATTAAGGTGGTGATGTGTTAGGATGAGAAATAGAAAATGTTTATGAAATAGAATAAGAATATATTTAAGTAATATGTGTATTTTAGACATAACTTTTATGAAGTGAGATAAAGGAAATTTGGGTTACCTGAAAGTTAAATACTATGGATATTAAAGGTCAAATTGGAATACTGTAATTAAAAATTAGGTAAAACTTAATAATAGGACATGGATTGTTTATTGAGATTTATTAAGATATGTATAAGCAAAAATGTATTTATAAATGAGATAATGAAGTTTTTACTGAGTTTGATACAATTAGAAATTTACTAGCTTAAATATGAAATAGCAAATGTTAAGGGAAACAGAAGGGACGCGGTGGCTCAGTGGGTTAGGACGCTGAGCTTGTCGATCAGATGGTCGGCTGTTTAGCGGGTGAAATCCCGAGTGCTATATAACAGAGTGAGCTTCTGCCAACCTAGCAGTTCGAAAGCACGTAAAAATGCAAGTAGAAAAATAGGGACCACTAAAGTGGGAAGGTAACAGTGTTCCGTGCACCTTTGGAGTCTAGTCATGCTGGCCACATGATGACAGAGACATCCTCGGACAAATGCTGGCTCTTCGGCTTTGAAACAGAGATGAGCACCGGCCCCTAGAGTCGGAAACGACTAGCACGCATGTGCGGGGGAACATTTACCTTTACCTTTACTTTAAGGGAAACAGAGAAGAAATATTTGATGATGTAACCTGAGATACCTACTAAAGATTTTGTTATTGAACTATTGATTAACCTAATCACCACATTGTTTTCTAAATACTCAAATGTAAAACTGGAAAACTAATAAAATATTATATTATAAAAAAAGACCAATACCAGCAGTAAGAAAGAAACCTGCCCAGCAACTGGGGTTTTTATTTTAGGGATAATTTAATCTTTTTAAATTGTTTTTAACTTTTGTATTGGTTTGGTTTTAAATACCCTGTAAACCGCCCTGAGTCCTTCGGGAAAGGGCGGTATATAAATCTAATAAAAATAAAAAATAAAATAAAATAAAACTGATGAGAGGGAAATCCAACTGGATCACACAGGGACTCATTGCTCAAGTCATATCCCCCACACAGGGGGACGTCAGGACTTAGGCTGGCTCTGCCCCCACTCTACCCTCTTTCGACAGTGACCATGAAGGAGAGAACAACCCAATGGTGAGTTGACACATCCCACCTTTTTCACTACCTGCCAAACTCATAACCCCTAAGTTGGGGGCACAGGTAGATTTATTATTTATTTATTTATTTATTTATTTATTTATTTATTTATTTATTTATTTATTTATTTATTTGATTTGATTTGATTTGATTTGATTTGATTTGTATACCGCCCTTCTCCCTAAGGACTCAGGGCGGTGAACAGTGACATAAATAACAGAATGCACAAATAGTTATCTTAAGACAATAATTAAAACAGAACCCGTCAGACCAGACTGGATTGCTTAAACAGATATGTTTTTAGGTCGCGTCGGAAGGAGCGAAGGTCGGGAGCCATCCGGAGCTCAACCGGTAAACGGTTCCATAGGTCACAGAGAACGCCCTCCCTCTGGGAGCTACCAGACGGCATTCTCCGAACGGCGGCACCCTTAGGAGGCCCTCTCTGTCGGAGCGCACTTGATGGAGGGACGTTGACCCTGGCAGCAGGTGATTCCTAAGGTACTCTGGACCCATGCCATGTAGGGCTTTGAAAACCATTACCAGCACCTTGAATCTTACCCGGAGGACAACTGGGAGCCAATGCAGTTCACGGAGTAGAGGTGTAACATGGGAGTATCGGGAGACTCCCAACACAACTCTCGCGGCTGCATTCTGTACCAGTTGGAGCCTCCGAGTGGTCCTCAAGGGCAGCCCCATGTAAAGAGCATTGTAGTAGTCTAAACGAGAGGTCATGAGTGCATGAGTGACCGTACATAGGGCATCTCGGTCTAGATAGGGCCGTAATTGGCGAACCAGGCGAACCTGGGCAAAGGCTCCCCTAGTCACAGCTGTTATGTGGTCTTCCAAGGAAAGCTGTGAATCTAAGAGGACTCCCAAGTTGCGAGACCTATCTGTGGGGGGTAATAACTTACCCCCTATAGAAAGAGATGGAATGTTCTGAATATCTCGAGATGCCGGTACATAAAGCCACTCAGTCTTGTCGGGGTTGAGTTGAAGCCTGTTCTTCCCCATCCAGACCCGAACTGCTTCTAGGCAACGGGACATCACATCAAGGGCATCACTGAGGTGGTTTGGGGTCGAAATAAAAAGCTGGGTATCATCAGCATACTGGTGATACCCGACTCCAAAACCACGAATGATCTCACCCAGCGGCTTCATGTAGATGTTGAACAGGAGAGGCGAGAGGACCGACCCCTGAGGGACTCCACAAGTGAGAGGCCTCGATCTCAATCTCTGCCCTCCTGTTAATACCGACTGCGAGCGTCCCATGAGATAGGAGGAGAACCACTGGAGAACTGTGCCTCCCATTCCCAATCCCCTGAGACGCTGCAGTAAGATACCATGGTCGATGGTATCAAAAGCCGCTGAGAGGTCTAGGAGAACTAGGACAGAGGAACAGCCTCTGTCCCGAGCTCTCCAGAGATCATTTATTAGTGCGACCAATGCCGTCTCTGTGCTGTGTCCGGGCCTGAAACCCGATTGGTATGGGTCCAGATAGTCAGTTTCCTCCAGAACTGAAGGGAGCTGATATGCCACCACACTCTCAACAACCTTAGCAAGAAAGCGAAGGTTGGAGACCGGACGAAAGTTGTTTAATATAGTTTAAAGATACTAGTTGATTCTGGACGCTCCTGATGTGTTATTAGCTTGCATTTTGCCATGAAGTTGGTCATATGAGCAAAACTGCTCTCCAAACCTGTGATGTTTGAGCAAGCCAATGGCTCCCTGATGGGAGGGACTTTAGTCACGCAATTAATGGAGTCCCTACGCCTAGAAATAGGTGAGCACTGGGAGTTTATTCGCTTCCTGGTGGTTCTAAAAATAACTGAGGCTGTGATCCTAGGATTAGCCTGGTTGGACAAATGGAAGCCATTTATCTGGTGGGAGAAAGGAATGAGAACTGTGAAGCTACCTATAGGCCCCAAGCCACCCACTGATTTAACAAACATTACAAGAAACTTTAGCTCACCCAATGAGTGAGCGCACATGGTGGCCTCACCAGCACCAGGCAAGATGCTCATCCCCAGAGAGTACCGGGACCTAGCAGAGGCATTTAGCGAGAAAGAATGTAGTACCCTACCTCCTCACTGACTCAATGATTGCTCTATCTAACTGTTGCTGGGAGCCAAATTCCCACGACCAAGATTGGAGGAGATGGAGGAGATGCAGTGATATGTGGATAAAAATATAGCAAGGGGATTCAATGAATGGGCCAATTCTGCGGTGGGGGCCCCTGTGTTGTTTAAAGAAAAAAAAGATGGGTCTATTCGTCTCTGCATAGACTATAAGGGTTTCAATGCTGTGAGTGTGGAAAATAAATACCCCCTCCCCCTCCTGAAGGACTGGCTAAGGGGAGTCTCTTCACTAAATTAGACCTGAGAGAGGCATATTGCTGGGTGAGAATAAAGGAGGGAGACAAGTGGAAAACTGCCTTCAACTGCCCCATGGGGAGCTATCAGTTAAAAGTCATGCCATTTAGACTACAGGGGGGCCCAGCCCTATTCATGCAGTTGATTAATGAGGTCCTACATAATCATTTATATAAAGAGGTTCTGGTGTATCTTGATGACATCCTGATATACAGCAAAAATATGACTGATCATATAAAGCTGGTGAGAGAAGTATTAAAGAAACTATTGAATGCCAAGCTTTATGTCAAACTGTCAAAATGAGAATTTCACCATTGGCTATAGAATTTCCAATGAGGGCATTGAAATGGACCCAGCCAAAGTGAAAGCTATAATTGAATGGCAGCCCCTAAAGACTTGTAAACAGCTCCAGAGCTTTCTAGGTTTTTCCAACTTCTGTTGTCAATTCATCCCCTCATTTGCTGAGATTGCCCTACCTCTTACAAAACTGCACAAAACAGGCAAAGGAGGAGGGGAACCATGACTGGGCCAACCACTAGCATGGTCTAGGAGCTGTCAAACAGCTTTTGAGAATTTAAAATGACTATTTGCTGCTGAAACAGTCCTAAAGCACCTATGCCCTTTGTAATTCAAGCTGACACCAGCAATGTGGCAGTCGGAGCTGTATTACTACAAAAGAATAAAAGTGGGATCCTGCAACCCTGCTCCTACACATCTAAAAAAATACTGAAAGTGAAAGGAGATGGGCAATCTGTGAGAAGGAGGCTTTCACAATTAGGTGGGGGCTTTTAAACTGGTAACACTATGTAGAAGGGAGTAAGGTGCCTTTTGAAGTATGGACAGGTCACAAAAATCTAGAGGCAGTGAAAACTCCCTGCAAATTGTCCCCAAAGCAAGTGCGGTGGGCACAGTACTTTAACCATTTCAACTTCACTCTAAAGTACACACTGGGAGGAAAAGACCTCCTAGCTGATTCACTATCGTGATTGCCCCAGTACAAAAGTGAACATGAAGGTTAACGAGGCAATTATCTCCAGTCCACAAACTGCTGCTCAATTCATGCCAAGGGCCCCTAATCCTGATGACCCTGGGGCCAAGAAAATAAAACAAGAGCTTCTCACCAATCAATGGTTCAAAGACAATCAAACCTCCCTAACATGTAGGGATGGTTTGGCTTACAAGGGGGGAAATTGTATTTGCCTGAAGCCCTCCATTTCAAGGCTCTCAAACACAGCCATGACATAAAACAGGCTGGACACTTTGGATATCTAAAAACTCTACATCTCATCTGCCAGCAATTTTGGTGGCCGGGGCTAAAACGGGGTGTGGAAAACTATGTCAGGAGTTGTGCCGTATGTGCCACCATGAAAAGAATCCCAGAGTAATCCCCTGGGTTACTGTAGCTGGTGGCAGACCCGTCTCAACCATGGGAAGAAATAGCTATGGACTTTAGCTATGAAAGTAGAGGAAATATTGTCATCTGGACTGTAATAGAACTGTTCTTGAAGCAGGCTCATTTCATCACCTGCTGTTCTGTTCCAGCCTACTACGTCCTTGTTTCTTCACAAAGCAACCCCTAATTTAGCAATAGACTGGATAAATAAACCCCTTTTATTGAAGTTACAGATCTTGTCCACAAACAAAACAGAGCACGAGCCAACAGGAAATAACTCATTGGTAACATAAATAGACATCATCTCTGGACACAGATGTTCTTTGCAAACAGTTGCCCCCAGCAACCAGCCTTGCCCACACATTCCCTTTTTGTTATGCAGCCCCGAAGGCATGGCTTCTCACTGCTTTCTCCTTCTCCCCTGGAGTCGCCCTATTACTTCCCTCTGATTTACTCATGTGACCTGTCTACATTTCTGAGTGTCTCCTCCTCCTCTGATTCCCCAGGCTCAGCTGCTGGGATCACAGGCTGGCACGGAATCACAACACCTGCAAAGGACTCTAATCAGCCCAACAACTGACTAAATTGTTTCTGAAACATATCTGTTGGCTGCATGGCATCCCTAAGTGAATAATTTCAGATAGAGGGGTGCAGTTCACAGCAAAGTTTTGGAGAAGCTTTCTTAAATTAATTGGATCATCTCAAGACCTATCATCTGCTTTCTATCCAGCTACCAATGGGGCCATGGAATCTGCTAACAAGATGGTGGAGCAATATCTAAGATGTTATGTTTCATACCAACAAACAAACTGGACCAACCTCCTCCCTATTGCAGAGGTGGCTTACAGTAATTCTGTTGACAGCAGCACTGGCTACATGCCTTTCAGAGTAGCCACAGGAAAAGAGTTCAGCCCAACACCTGAATACCCTCAGGTGCTTCCCAGACACTTGATCAATGGGTGAGGAGGTGGGAAGAAGTTTGGAGAAACACAAAAACTGCTTTAAAAAAGACTTCCGAGACCTATAAAAAGCAAGCTGATAAGAAGAGGGCTCCCCAAAGAACATTCCAAGTTGGGGAAAAGAAAACAGTGAGGGTCGGGTCTGCTTTGTCCACCTCCCTGAAGCTTTGCATCGGCACGCCACAGGGCTGTGTGCTTAGCCCCTACCTGTACTCTTTTTCTTTTATTAAAGAGTTTTACAAAAACAAAATTTTACAATATATCCCCAAATCCCTCCCACCCCAAACCCGCCCACTTCCCCCCCACTTCCCAAAGCTAAATACAGGATTATAGTTACAATAATCATATTCTAAATAAAAATTATGCATAATATACAATTAACCAAATTCACAATGTGCTTTAACTCCCCTTTAACATAACTACAAACAACGTACCAATAACAATATCCCACTAAAATCTACTCATAAGCTAAATGGAACTTTTTAGTCCCATATTTGTTCTGAATATAATTTATCCATCTCCTCCAAACTGAAATATATCTTTCCTGTGAATGATCTTTCAAATAAGCAGAAATCTTAGACATTTCTGCAAGATTCGAAACTTTAAACACCCATTCTTCTATAGTGGCAAACTATCCTTCTTCCAATATTGTCCCACCAGTAACCATGCTGCTGTTATCATGTTCAACATCAAGTTAGTTTCTTTAACATCACAATCTACAACAATACCCAATAAAAACAATTGCGTAGAAAACTTTATCTTTCTCTTAAAAATCTTTTGAATGTTCCACTAAATTTTGATCCAAAAAGCTTTTATATTTCTACAAGTCCACCACATGTGAAAATAGGTAGTTTCTAAACTACCACATCTCCAACATTTAGACTGTAAATTAGGATACATGTTGGACAACTTCTTGGGATCCAGATGCCATCTATAAAACATTTTATAAAAATTTTCTCTTAAATTTTGAGCCTGAGTAAATTTAACATTTCTGACCCAAATTATCTCCCAGGTGTCCAACGAAATTGATTCCTGAATATTTTGTGCCCACTTTATCATACAGTCTTTAACCAGTTCCGTTTCTGAATCCAATTCAATTAAAGCATTATATATCCTCTTTATATGTACAGAATTTAAATCTCTAATTTGTTTTACTAAATTTTGATCTGTAATTGTGATGCCCCTACCTGTACTCTTTATACACATATGATTGTGTATCATCTGACCCATCCACTGCGATAATCAAGTTCGCAGATGATACAACTGTGGTGGGTCTTATTACAGGTGGGGATGAGACAGCATACAGGGTGGAGGTACAAAAACTATCCATATGGTGTAGTAACAACTTGCACCTAAACATCAGCAAGATGAAAGAGATGGTGTTAGACTTCCGGAGAAAAAAGGAGGAACCTGCCCCACTTTACATCGGGGAGGACTGTGTGGAGAGAGTTTCCTCCTTTAAAATTCTGGGAGTCTACCTCTGTGAAGATCTGACCTGGAAAGTTAACACAACCCAGGTGGCTAGAAAGGCCCAACAGAGGCTTCACTTTCTTAAGGTTTTGTGGAAGAACAGGGTAGAACAATGGCTTATGACCCTCTTTTACCGGTCTACTATAGAGAACGTCCTCTCGTATGGTATTGTGGTTTGGTATGCTGGTCTGACAGCCGCGGACAGGAAAGTATTACAGAGGGTAGTGAGCACAGCACAAGACATTGTGGGCTGTCCCCTGACACCACTGGATGACATCACCAGGGCTCGTTGCCTTGGAAGAGTGAGGAAAATTCTCAGGGTTGACTCACCCTGGACGGTATCTCTTTACTCTCCTACCATCGGGTAGATGTAGGAGTATAGCCAGCCGTACCAACAGGCTGAAAAACAGCTTTTATCCGTGGGCTGTTAGGCTTTTGAATGGGATATAATCTCTGTGAACTTATGCAGAATTGACTTGGGAGGCCGGTGTGTGGTGTAGTTGGTTCACATGGTGTGGTAGGATGGAGGGTTTGTTGTCACTGTGTGTTGGGGGGAGGGAGCACGGGGGGAGGCTCAGCTAATCTCAATGTACATGTGTTGTACTTTGACAATAAAGGTTTATTATTATCTGTCAATTAAATATTTACGCCTCAAATTACCCAGTAAAAAACTAGGACCGAAATTCTTGGGCCCTTTCCCAAGTAGAATTGAAACTCCCTAGGCTTTTAGGGAGAGTTCACCCTGTCTTCCGTTGCAGCTTGCTGAAACCTTTTTGGGGCTCCACTGTAAGACCTCCCCCTAAGAAGGTGCCCAGGGCCCTTGTAGTGGCAGGTCAGACTCACTATGAAGTGAAATGCATTCTTGACTCTAGAAGTTTTAAAGTGAAATTGCAGTACCTAGTACAATGGAAAGGGTACTCATTGTCTGAAGCCACTTGGGTGAAATCTAGCGATGTGAAAGCCAACAGACTCATCAAAAAGTTTTATAAGAAACACCCTAACAAACTGATATCCCCTAACATATGCTTTGGTTTACACTACAGGGTCTGTCTTTTTTGTAAGGATGTCAGTGCTGCTAACATCAGATGTTCTTGCTTTAACAACATAGGGAGATGTAGCCTTTTTCTTTCTATGCTCTACTCTTAGAATTAGATGATATTCAAAGAAGAGGAAGAATGTGATGGGAGTTAATTAGACATAACAATTCTGAAGCTTTTGAAATAAGAGGTGATAAGAAATGGAGGGTTGGAAAGCTTGCATTTCAAACTAATTGGAGAATGTGATTTATGACTGCAAATTAGAGGTGGAAATTGTGTTTAGTGGAGGGGAATTCAGGATCCGGCTTTCCCCACCCAGGGTGGCCTTTTGCCTGCTGGCCCTAGGTGTGCTCTACCACCTCTGTTCGGGGCTTTCTAGCTGATTGCTTTGCCTCCTTCATGCTAGGCGGGCCTGCAGCCTTGGGCGACTGCTTAATGGACCAGGATGAGTAGCTGGCGACTGTGGCTGTAGCAGGTACCGAGGTGCATGAAGGGAATGCACTCCAGCCATGGACCATGGACAAGACCCACAAGGAGGTTGAAGAGATGACCAGTGGTGACCTGCTCTCCAACCAAAAAGAGATGAGACGGAGAAGGCATGTCTGGCAGTCTGCATCACGTGCAGCCAACCCCGACTCCATGTGCTGCCGGTTCCACTGCAGTGCTGCTGCTGGAGGGCCAGCCCAATATTCACAACAGGCTATGTAGCCCTTGCTGCTGGATGCCATTGGCCCCCACACACTCATCACCTGTGCACGTGTCTTGGGGGCTGGCGAGCTGGCCAGGGCCAGGGCGATGAGGGCCAGTCTCTCGCCATCTCTGGGGCATCCCTGGGGCCAAATATTGGTCAATTGTGGGCCAGATCCGGCCCATGGGCCTTGTGTTCGACATGTCTGGTGTATATAGTACCTCTCTGTTTCTCCAACAATTTTAAAGCTTGATTTAATGCATGCAATTCACAAGTCTGTGCAGACCAACTTAAAGGCAACTTTCCTGCTTCTACCAAAACTTCTTCTCTTCCTTTTACTATTGCATATCCATTCCTTCGCTTCCTTTCTACCACTCTGGAGGCCCCATCTATACACAAATTAGCTCCATTTCCCAAAAAAAATCTGTTAAGTCAACACTTCAGCATAATAATGTTTAAAATCCAATCGTCCTTCTAAGTGTCCTCTTAGAAATTGAACTGGATTTAAGCTAACATCAATAGTCAATACTAACCAGCAAAAGAGAAGACAGGAAAAATGTTTAAAAGACTATACAGAAACCTCACCCTTTTCCAGCATTCTTTTAACAAAATAAACTTCTTTCCCACATCCTCCATGAGACCTTTCTCATTTCTTTTTCTCATTTCCTTGCAAACACTTGTTTGTTTTTTTATAAATATTTTATTAATTTTCTATTTTTATAATTAAGTGCCTAATAGGCAATGTGATGGCTGAGTCCGTTAGTAATTCCATGGTACATGTAAGCTTCTTCAAACTAAATCCAATATTACACCCTCCAGTACATCCTCTCTTCTTCTGGTAATAGACATTTTCCCACACTAAGCAAATACTATTTTATTATTGTTATTAATAAATATACAATTGCCTATCAATATTTGTTACATTTTTCTAATATTATCAATAATATCAGTTTAGAATATCTTTTCTAACCAAAGCATATCTGAATTGCATTTGCACTCAATATCCATTTATTCAATCCATATCCTATTTTTGCTTTTTTTCAATTTTAATTTCCCATTCATGTTCAAATTATCACAATCATTTACAAGTTATATTTGGACAACCAAAAGCGTCCTTTATTCAAAGTTCTTAGCATAATTATTTCCCTTTTCACACCAAGATATGATATTCTTATTACAAATCCTATCCATCTATTTATAATAATACTTCTATTTGTAGCAATCTATTCTTAATCATATTCAAACATCTAATTGGTATTGTAACTTCCCCTCTAATAGGTCAAAGCTTCTGTTTCCTTCATTCTTACTTTAGCTTTCTTTCTATGCCAACTAACTTTCCAAGTCAATACATTTGGATCATCAAATAATTCTTCTATTTTTATGTATATTATTTGAAACAAGAGAAACAATTTAGTTAAAGTAGTTTTTAGAAGAACTAGCCCATTGATCATTAAACAGCCTGCCTCTAGTTCCCCACAGTTCTGTTAATGGCTTTATCTTCCATTCCATCAGATCTCCTTCCTTATCCTCCAGGTTTTACAAACCTTGGTTTGTAAAATATCTTTTCCATTTCCAATATTATCATTGTATCTTTTAAGTCTTCATTTATTTGTGTCTGGTCATTAGTTTCTTCCTTTAGTTCCTCAATGTTTGTATCAGCATTCTTTGGTTTCCCTGCTGTTTTTTGGGTTGCTGGTTCCTTCTCTGTAGTTATTTTCTGAGTTTGTAGATTTAAATTAGAAAATTGTTCTTTTATCTCCTTTGTGTTATTTTTAATCTCATCATGAGCTAAAGCAATTATTAATTTCAACATGGAGAGAATTTCTTTCTGTGATTCATCAGTATTTTCTTGGTAATATGGCAAACTGAGGCTTCTGGAGACAAATGGTAAGGATGGTTTTTTACCATTTAGAGCTAAGTATGGAACCTCCATGCTGGGAAAGGTTGAGGGCAAGAGAAGAAGGGAACAACAGAGAATGAGGTGGCTGGATGGAGTCACTGAAGCAGTAGGTGTGAGCTTAAATGGACTCCAGAAGATGGTAGAGGACAGGAAGGCCTGGAGGAACATTGTCCATGGGGTTACGATGCATCAGACATGACTTCGCAACTAACAACAATAAAATGGAACCTCCATTTTTTTTGTAAGTAGCTTTTATAAATTTATCCAACCAACTAGCCACTCTTAAACCTCCCCTAGGCAAATATAAGTAAAATTCAATTTTTTTCTGTCCAATGAGAAATAAATAAATAAATATTCCAAATTAGTCATGTAGATTTCTCCTTTCTCCCCAAGTAATTAATTTGCCACTTTTCTTTTCCTGAGGGGGGAGTGCTTTGGGCAGATTTTCAGGAAGAGGTCTTAAAGTCATAAAGAGGGGCTCAGGTCTCACCCAGTTTTATTCATGTTGCTGAAAGATTGCTTGATAGTGCTTGTCTTCCGTTGACAGCAGCTTTTGACTGGCAATGCAAATTATTTATTATGTAGCCAGTCTTTCCCCTGCCAGTTTGGAGGGCTTCCTCAGATCAAATGGGAAGGCTGCCACCCTCCCTCCCATGATCAAGCGAGGGTCCCTTCTTGCTTGCTGCCTCTATGGGGTGACTTTTGACCCTTTCCAGGGTCCCCAGTAGGATGAAATCAAATGCGAAAGACGGAGCCCCAACTTCCTGTGTCTGTTTTGCTGCGATATCAAAACTGGAAGCCTCCTTGCAAATATTATTGCCCTTCCACTTACTTCACAACAAAAAGAAATCTGCAGCTTAAACATCAGCATACTCACATATTTATCCTCCAATCAAACTGTTTGTATAAACAATTTCACATACAAAAATTCATTTCATGCTTTCTCCAGGCAAACCAATCATCTTTGTTGTTATTTCCGGGAACTTTTCACAAACCAATGAGCTCCATTTTCCAAATCTTTTTGAATAACCTTTGTATATTGTTATTAGAAAGTCTC
Organism: Vipera ursinii; assembly: GCF_947247035.1. Lineage (NCBI taxonomy): Eukaryota > Metazoa > Chordata > Lepidosauria > Squamata > Viperidae > Vipera > Vipera ursinii. The sequence continues at coordinate 186,064,293 of NC_139512.1, forward strand.
AGCCTCCCTCCCAGTCTTGAAAATGACATTCATACCATTAAAGTAACATTTCAAGATCAAGGAAGGTTCTTTTTCTTTCCTTGGGCAACCTGTGCTTGCTCTCCAAGAAGTGGGAAAACTCAAGGAGTGATTCCAATAAAAAATGTGATTGGGGGCCCTAACCACTGCCTACTGTTTCCCACTGCTTTAAGCCCAGGTTGAGAAGCCTACTTAATTTTCTGGCTGGCCAAACATGTTCTACTTTATTTTAAGCTGCAGCAGCCCAATATGCACAGGTAGAGGATCTGCAAATCTGGATATAATTCCTCCCTTATTTCTCTACTAGGTCCATCCACTGGGGCTCCCTGGGCATCATAGACTGTCTAAGGGGTCACACTGGACTTTCATACAATCCTCCTCCTCTTTCTTTTCTTTAACTACAAATATCCTGCATGACATGCAAAAGGCATGTGACTTCTTGGCCACTCAAAATAACAATACCAAATCATCCTGGTTTTATATTATAGTCCCAAACAACAATACTTAATCATGGTACCTTTACTCTTTTCCCAGGTGTATTTTCCCCAAATAGGTCCATCCCATCCTGCTAGCATTTTTCGCAATGGGCTTTCCAGGGGAATCTGAATACTCCCCTTACTCACAGGTTTACTTTTCCTGTTTCCCATGACTGTTTTTTCCCTGTATATGAGGCCTCCATTCACTCTAAGTTAACCAAACCGTTTTGCTTCACCCATCTCTGACCAGTCTCCTCATGGATGAAATTTTTATTTTATTTTTTATTTTAATTCCATTTATATCCCGCCCTTCTCCGAAGACTCAGGGCGGCTTACAAGCTTAGCAGTAGCCTTCATTCTATGTATATGCCTGCTTATTAGGGCTTTCACACACCCCCAAGCGGCATTATTACAAAGTCAGCTTAATTGCCCCCAACAATCTGGGTCCTCATTTTACCTACCTCAGAAGGATGGAAGGCTGAGTCAACCTTGAGCCTGGTGGGATGCGAACCTGCACTAAGTGCAGGCAGCTGGTGTTACTTAAGGAGGCATTAGCCCACTGCTCCACCAAGGCAGATCAGGACTCCAGCACTCACTATGAATTTCCAGGGTACTAATGACCCCTAATTTGTCTACACATCCCATCAACCAGGTCCCATATACATACAAGTCCTACCTGATCTCCCAAGTAATACTTCCCCAATTATTTGTTGGGTTTTCTTACCTGGGTCCATGCACAAAGTTACCTGATTGTGATTGATAGCTTATTTTCCTATTCCTTTTCTCCTGATTTTGTTACCTTTCCAACGTATTTCGTTTGAATAGATGTCAGGCCCCCAGGTTGCTCAGATCTCCTGGCTGCTGAAATCAGTAGGCATGCCCCCTGAACCATAGCCAACTAGGGGATTCCTATGAGTTACTCAAGCCCCATGTTGGGTGCCAATTGTGAGAAACAAGGCTCACACTCAAATTGTTGGAAATAAGTGATTTATTAGAGCTTTTGGAAAAGCTGGTGGATCTCTAAGCATACAAACAAAAGAGAGAGGCCATACCCGGTTACAGATCTCAGCATATTTTATACATTTCTATCACCAGCTGCTTGTCCATCCTTCCGAGGCCCAATGGATAGGCCCAGGTCAGTCACACGCTAACAGTCCACCTATAATTTGCCAGTTAAGCCCTTATTGTCATCCAAACTTGCTAAGCATTCAGCCCCTTCAGCTCTTAGCTCTTTGGTACTCCCTTATCAGTTCTCTTGTTTATCTGTACAGTGCAGTACCTGGTACATATCTCAAGCCAGAAGCTGTGTATGTCATCGCTCAGCAGAGTTCATGCATCGGGTAAACATGGTTGTGCTTTGGATATGTAGCAGTGTGTGTCTATACCTCAGAATACTAATTCTAGGTAGTTTGAACAAAGAATAAACCTACAAAGAATAAACCTACATTATGGAAAATTACAACTTATTATATTTCAAATATTCAATGCTTGTATGGAGTGGGACACTTGCTGGTTAAAGGGTGCTCAACATTCACTTTAATGGACCTGCTTTCAACTCTTAGCTATGCCTTGGACTAAGTCCAGAGACAAGGACCAGATCCTGAAATCATGTGGTTTTCCGGATTCCCCAAAGGCCATGTTGAATATGTGCCTCTTTTTCCAATTTGACAATTGTCTGGAGTGGGATACTTACTGGCTAAAGGGAGTTTAGTGAAGCTTAATTGCACAACTGGAGTTTAGTATTTGCTTTTAATTGGTCTTTAGCAATTGTAACATGTCTTGGATTAACTCCTCAGAGAAAGGCCAGACAGGTAAAATGATTGGTTTTCCTGCTTCTCCAAGCCAGGGATAACATAGTTATGTCCGTTTTTATCACTTCATGTCTGTTTCAAAATGAAGCATAGTTGGTGAATTAGAGATTGGCATTCACTTATGATGGCCCCCACCATCATAAGATTGGTGTTCACTTATGATGGCCCCTACCATATCTATGTCTTGGACTTAATCTTCAGAGAAAACCTGGACTTGGAAAATGTTTGGATTTCTTGAGTCTCTAAGCCAGGGAGAACATGAATAAGGATTCGTTTTTAAAATTCAATGTCTTTTGGAAAAGCGAAGCTTACTTGCACAATTGGAGTTTGGTATTTGCTTATAATTGGCCTTTAGCAGTATAATATGCCTTGGATTAATCTCATTGAAAAGCCAGACAAATAAAACAATTGCTTTTCCTGCTTCTCCAGGCAAGGGAGAATATGATTATGTCTGTCTTTAACATTTCACGTGTGTCTAAAGTGAAGCGTACTTCTTGAAGTTTGGCATTCACTGTCATAGGCCACGTAGCAAATAAAAGTTATCCCTTGGATTAATTTCTCAAAGAAAAGCCAGACAGGTACACTAAAACTATTGATTTTCCTGCTTCTCCAAGCTCGGGATAACTTGTACGTTTTTAAAATTCCATGTCTATTTCAAAAGTGATTTGTTGAATTCAGCTTTGGCATTTGCTATAATAGGCCTCCTAACAAGGTGAAGTTCTTCCTTCTTACAGAAAGATCAGACCTGGAAAAATATTGCTTTTCCTGATTCTCCAAAGCCAATTATGTTCATTTTTAACATTTCACGTCTGTCTAAAGTGAAGCGTATTTGTTGAATTGAGGTTCAGCATTTGCTATCATGGGCCTCAGAGGAAGTAGGCAATGTCCTCAACTAACTCCACCAAACCCGACTCAGAAAACAATTAGTTTTCTTGGTTCTCCAAGCCAGGGACAACACAATTATGTCCCTTTTAAACATTTAATGTCTGTCTCAAAATTGAAGCATACTTGCTGAACTGGATATAGACATTCACTTATAATGCTCCCACCTAGCAAGTGAAAGATATGTCTTGGACTAAATCTTCAAGAAAAGCCAGACAGATAAAATGATTGGTTTTCCAGTTTCCAAGTTAAGGAGAACAGGATTATGTGTCTGTTTTTTAAAATTCCATGTCTGTCTCAAAAGTGATGTGTATTTGCTGAATTGAGGATTGGCATTCGCTATCATTGACCTTCTAGCAAGTAGAAATTGTGCATTGGACTCATTTCTCAGAGAAAGTCTAGGACTGGAAAAATATTGTTTTTCCTGCTTCCTATCTCCTCAGAGAAAGGTCAGATGGATAAAACAATTGGTTTTCCTTCATCAAAGCTAGGGAGAACATAATTATGTCCTTTTTCACATTTCATATCTGTCCAAAGTGAAACATTCTTGTTCAACTGACATTCAGCATTCACTATCATGGGTCTCCTAGCAACATAACATCCTTGACTAATTCCACAAAGAACTGACCTGAAAAACAATTGGTTTTCCTGTTTTCTCAAAGACAGGGAGAACACAATTATGTGTCCATTTCTAAAATTCCATGTGTGTCTGAAAAGTGAAGATTACTTGCACAATTGGAGTTTGGCATTTGCTTTTAATTGTTCCCAAAGCAGTTATAAAGTGCCTTGGACTAGCTTTCCAAAGGGCAGACAGGAAAAACAATTGGTTTTCCTGCTTGTCCCAGTCAGGGAGAACATGATTATGTGTCCGTTTTAAAAATTCTATTTCTGCTCAAAAGTGAAGCTTTCTTGCTGAACTGGAGTTCTGCATTTATGTATGATAGGCCTTTTAGCAGTTATAAAATGCCTCCAAGAAAGGCCAGAAAGGTAAAACAATTGGTTTTCCTGTTCCTCCAAGCCAGGGACAACATGATTACATCTCCTTTTAACATTTCAAGCTTCCATAAAATAAGGTGAAACAAAGTTGTGTTAAAATATATTTTAATTGTATAGTTTTTGACATATTTAAAAATACAGTGAAATATTTGTAGAGTGCATACTTATTTGATTGAACAAATACATCAACTCTGTTCTAAGTGTACTTTAATGAAAATCAGAAAAAATATCAACAGATCAGTCTTTTGTAGTTTCAAAAGGTCTCAGAGTGCAATTCACTAGGGAAACTGTATTATAACATTATTGTACAAGATCTGAAGTAATTTCACAAAAATTGCAAAAAATGCATTCATAAAAACCACTTATGCATTAATTTAAAATTCTATTAATTGCTTTGACTCTGTTTTTACAAATGCCACTACTCCATATTTTGGTAGGAAAGAGATACAGAAAACTTTCCTGGTTGCTGTCTAGCATTTGTATGGATTTCTGCAGCTCAGATCTGAGAACACAGTTCTTGCAAATTCCATGTCTGCCAATCAACAGAGCCATGATGATCCAGAGGAAAAATAGGGCTGCTCCTTTAAGTACACAGGAACACCAGTTTGATATTTGTCAATGCCACCAGAACATTCATACCCATGTATGAGCCTGGATTATCATCTATTTATAAGCCTAGAGTATCATACATCACTGTGTATAAGATGTTTCTTTTAAGTGCATATAGAGATACAAAACATTCCTTGCCTTATCTTCAGTCGAAGTAACAGTGTAAAACAAAGCTCTTACTGAATCTGAATGAGATTGTGTTTATTCTGTTCCTATAGCACGTCTAGTTCTCGCTCTTTTTATGCCACACAATATGCAAAGTTGTCCATTAGTATCACAAATGTATTTACTATCTCATGTGAATCAATTTTGACTAGAACAAATGTTCCACTGCATGAACTTTCACAGGTCACAATCCAATTCAGCACATGCATGAAAGAGTTTTTCCTTATTGAAATAATGGATTTAAAGATGTGTAAGACAGCATTGACAGATGATCAATAAAAGACAGTATGTAGTTGGATGTAATTCATTTTTTACACAGTTCAGCTTGTTATAAAGGAAGATTGTTAAATAGCATTTAATTTTATTGCTGAAATCCAGCTCACCAGCTTATAACAAATCTATGAAGCTTTTTTGTGATAAACCTGCCACACGATAGTTGTTGGTTTTAAAATAGGAACTCTGCAAAATAATTAAAACACATAATATGGAAGTTTGAAAAGACATATTTCTGTTCCTTATGAATTTCGCGCATGCCCAAGATGGCGGACGTGCTCGGCTGAGCTCCGCGAGCTCCAGCTGTTAGGCGTCCCTTGGGAGCCCCTCACAAGCCCTGAGGCTTTCTGAGATGGGGATTGGGGGTTTGTGGTAAGTGGCAGAGAGGCAACTTGGAGGCTGACGAAGCCGGCAGTGACCTGTTTGGACTCTGTTTTTCGAACTACCGGCTGCTGGCTACTGGCTGCTGGCCCTGCTGCCGTCCGGCTGTTTTTTCTCGCCGTTTTACCTCTTCCGGATTGTCCGTGGCTGCTCGTGTCCGGCGTCGGCGTTCCCTGCTGTTTCGGGCCGTCTGGGCCGCTTTGGCATTCTCGGGCTGGCTCGGGTTGACGAGGAGGACGCCCGTCGGCGAGGAGGATGCCCATGAGGCTGTCCGGGTGGCGGCGATGATGGCGGCGACGCCGTGGGCGTCGGCTTCAGCGCGGGTTGTGGCCCGCGCGATGGTCTTTTGGGCCGCGCTTGGCGGCGGCGGCGGCGGACCGAGTCTGGCGGCGACGGTGATGGCGGCATGCTCTGGATGCTCCTGGAATTTAACAGCTGACGGGTCGTTTCTGGGGCCTGCTTTTGGGCCATTCCATCTGCACCGGCGTTTCTGGGACTGTTGCCCCGTCTGCGGGGGCCGGCTGCTGGCTTTGGTGCTTTTTGGGCTTTTGGCCCCTTTCGCCGGCGGTGGGACTCCCATGTTGCCCCAGGCTGCCTTGGGCCGCTTTCGGCGGTGGTGTCGCCCTCGGGCCGTTTTGGCGGCGGAGAGGGTGACTATTATTCATCTCGGCGGCGATGGTGGTCTCTATCCTTGCTTCGGGCCGCCTTCTGCGGCGACGGTGTCTTCGGGCCGCTTTGGTGGTGAAGAAGACGACCGTGGGTCATCTTACTGGAGCAAGGACGACATGGGGCTCCTGCATCGCCTTTGGACTGCTTCTGCAGCGACGACGGCGACTTTAGACCATCCCTACTATCCTGGCCTGCCTACCATTTTTGCCTTGGACATATATACTTATCATCTGCCTGCCTACCCTCCCCCCTCTCCCCTTGGATTTTGGACACACCTGGGTACCGGCCACTGTGGGAGAGTGGCTTGACTTTTCCATTTGCAGCCCCATAGAGGTGGGAGCTCTATGGGGTTTGCCTACCCAGAGGATATCTGGTCCACCCCCAGGAACAGAGTCGCAACCCGTCGTGAGAGGGCGGGGGGCGGCCCGTCTCTGGGGGCACCCAACTGAGTGGCAGTGAAGTTGGGTGGGGACCCAGATATCTGTCTCCATGTTCAATCCTCCCATGGACAACTAATGGGATGCCTATCCTGGACTTCCTAGACTCATGCGACAATACACCAGCACGGACTTGTACGCCCTCAGGGGTGCCCCCCTCTCCTGGGTGCGACCCGCCTCCTTAAACACTCTTAACCTCGATGACGGGCCCGAGTTTTGGGACCCTGAGAGATGGCTGGGCAGGGGCAGGGGCCGTCAATACAAATTTAATAGATGGCCTCTGATTACTTTTTTATCGAAATTTTTTATGGGGTTAGGGAGAGGGGTGGGAGATAGGGGTTGTCTGGCTATGGGGGGTGGCCAATCAACCATGGCTCAGGCCAGACTTGGGTCCGACCGCTCGGGGGGAGAGCAGGGTGTGGTTGTCTCCAGGGCTCATGAGCGGGTCGTGGGATTACCGATTCCCACGACGGGGAATGGCAGCAGGTGGATAGACAGAGGGCCATATCGTTACCGGGAGGGTCATCTCTGCTATTTGCCAGCGGTGAGGCGCTCCGACCCTCTGCTTCTTCCCCAAGGATGTGCAGCCTCCTGAGCTCCGGCTGGTGTACCTGAATGCCAGGTCCGTGGTTAACAAAGCTCCCCTCGTTAGGGATTTAGTTGAGAGTGAGCACACGGACCTGGCTTGCATCACGGAGACTTGGTTGGGCCCAGAGGGTGGGGTCCCTTTGGTTGACCTCTGCCCACCAGGCTTCCGGGTGCTACATCGGCCATGAGCTCATGGTAGGGGTGGGGGTGTGGCAGTGACTATTAGGGAGACCTTATGTCCGCAGGAGACCACCGTTCCTTAGATAGTCGGGTGTGAGTCTCTCTTTGTGAGATTTGGTTCTGGGGCGCAGTTGGGCTTGCTGCTGGTGTACATTTCGCCTAGTCGCGCAGCGGCAGCCCTGCCCGAGCTGCTCGATATCCTCTCGGGGTTGGTGGTTGAGTTTCCCAAACTTATAGTTTTGGGAGACTTCAATCTACCACCCCTGGGAGGTTCATCTGAGCTAGCTCGGGAGTTCATGGCTTCCATGACGGCCATGGACCTGACGCAAGTAATTTCTGAACCAACTCATGAGGGAGGCCACACCCTTGACCTGATTTTTTTATCTGGACGGTGGTTGGATGATCTTGGTGGGGGCTCTCCATTTATTATGCCCCTGTCATGGACCGATCATCACCTCCTGCGGATCGTCTTCCGTTTTGCCACCCCCCGCCGTGGGGGTACGGAGCCAATCAGATGGTTCCGCCCCAGACGCTTAATGGATCCTGATAGATTCCAAGCAGCGCTGGGGTCCCCACCTGCCTCCATTGCTCACAACTCGGCGGATGCCTTAGTGGAAGCCTGGGAAAGGGCAGCCACTGAGGCACTTGACCGGGTTGTACCCTTGCGGCCCCTGACCCGGTGCAGATCCCAGCGAGCTCCATGGTTCTCTGCGGAGCTCCGGGAGATGAAGCGTCGGAAACGGGGCCTAGAGAGCTGCTGGAGGTCTAGCCGATCTGAATCCGACCGGTTGCGGTTAAGAACCCATATTAGGTCTTATCTCGCAGCGATGAGGGTGGCAAGGTGTAATTACTTCTCCACCCTCATCGCGTCCACAGATAATCGCCCGGCCGCCCTGTTTAGGGTGACTCGCTCCCTTCTTAATCAGGAGGTGAGGGAGGATCCCTTGCAGGGTCGTGCCGAGGAATTTAGTCAACATCTGTCGGATAAAATTGCTCGGATTCGGACCGGTTTGGACTCCAGCTGGGCAGAGTCTGGTGATCAGGACACGGGCGGTCTTGTCAATGTTATCTGGGAGGAGTTTGATTCTGTGACCCCTGATGAAGTGGACAGGATTATGGGGAGGCTGAGCTCCACCACATGTTTATTGGATCCGTGCCCTTCCTGGCTGGTTTATGCAGCTAGGGAGAGGACACGAGGCTGGCTCCAGGCGGTCATATCTGCTTCTTTGAGTGAGGGTTATTTCCCCACCGTCTTGAAGGAGGCGGTGGTGAGACCTCTCCTCAAGAAGCCTGCCTTGGACCCAGCTGTATTGAACAACTTTCGTCCAGTCTCCAACCTTCGCTTTCCTGCGAAGGTTGTTGAGAGTGTGGTGGCGCATCAGCTCCCTCTGGTCCTGGAGGAAGCGGATTATCTGGACCCTTACCAATCGGGTTTCAGGCCCGGGTACAGCACGCAGACGGCATTGGTCGCTCTGGTGAATGATCTCTGGAGGGCTCGGGATAGGGGATATTCCTCTGTCCTAGTCCTATTAGACCTCTCGGCGGCTTTCGATACCATCGACCATGGTATCTTGCTGTGGCGTCTCAGGGGATTGGGAGTGGGAGGCACAGTTCTTCAGTGGTTCTCCTCCTATCTCCTGGGACGCTCGCAGTCGGTGTTGGCAGGGGGGCAGAGATCGGCCCCTAGGTCTCTCGTTTGTGGAGTTCCTCAGGGGTCGGTTCTCTCGCCTCTCCTGTTCAACATCTACATGAAACCGCTGGGTGAGATCATTCGTGGTTTTGGAGTTGGGTATCATCAATATGCTGATGATACCCAACTTTTTATTTCGACCCCAAACCACCCCAGTGATGCCCTCGCTGTGATGTCCCGTTGCCTGGAGGCGGTTCGGGTCTGGATGGGGAGGAACAGTCTTCAACTCAACCCTGACAAGACTGAGTGGCTGTACATTCCGGCATCCCGGGACATTCAAAATGTTCCATCCCTTTCTATGGGGGGTGAGCTCTTACCCCCCGTGGATAGGGCTCGCAACTTGGGAGTCCTCCTAGATTCACGACTTACCCTGGAAGATCATGTAGTAGCCGTGACTAGGGGGGCTTTTGCCCAGGTACACCTGGTGCGCCAGTTGCGGCCCTATCTGGACCGGGATGCCCTGTGTACTCATGTGCTCGTGACCTCTCGCCTAGACTACTGTAATGCTCTCTACATGGGGCTTCCCTTGAAGACCACTTGGAGGCTCCAACGCAGCCGCGAGAGTTGTCTTGGGAGTTTCCCGGTACTCCCATGTTACACCTTTGCTCCACGAGCTGCATTGGTTACCAGTTGTCTTCTGGGTGAGGTTCAAGGTCTTGGTTATGATCTTTAAGTCCTTACATGGCATGGGTCCGGGATACCTCGAGGACCACCTGCTGCCGGCGTCAACTCCCCTCCGCCCTGTGCGTGCCCACAGAGAGGGCCTCCTCAGGGTGCCTCCAGTCAGGGAATGTCGACTGGTGGCCCCCAGGGGGAGGGCCTTCTCTGTGGGTGCCCCGGCACTATGGAACCAACTGCCGGTTGAGCTCCGGATGGCATCGGACTTCCGATCCTTCCGTCGCGGGTTGAAGACCCACTTGTTCGAGTTAGCTGGTCTGGCCTGAAGGGGTATTTGGGTTTTTAAATTGGTTTTATTATTTCACTATTGTTATATTTTAATTTGGGCATGGTTTAATTTTCTTTTAATTTTTGTATACCTATTTATATATGCCCTGTGAACCGCCCTGAGTCCCTAGGGAGAAGGGCAGTATAGAAATCCAATAATAAAATAAATAAATAAATAAAATAAATTTAGTTTTCATTAGAGAGAGCTTAAACAGAATGAATAGAAAATTGGATTTTTAAAAGTATTCTTCTATTAAACTTGAATAAAAACCTCTTTTCTAGCAAACTACTTTTTGATTTAATGAAACTTTGAACTTCCAAAGAGAAAAAGCTGTTTTAAATAATCAGAGTTGGTTGAAAGGCAAAATATTTCAAGCAGTAAAATAGTTGGCCAATTGTTCTTCCAATTTTAATTAGGTCTAATACTTAGTAAATCTATGTTTTAGCTTACACTACTTCAAAAACTGCATGTGGAATACACATAAATGACCTTTTTTCTTTTAAAAGAGACCCCATCTAGCTATCTAGATAACAAAAACAGTTCAAATTTAGAATTTTCTCAAGCCTGCTAATTTTTATATTTATTTTTTACAGCAACATTTAATAAGGTGATATGTCTTCAGATTTTCAATTGATGCAGTCCCAAAACAGGGAAAAACAATATTCCATATTTTAAATATAGCTGGATATTGTAAATTTCTAAGATCTAATCTGCTATTAGAGATGACAAGTATACATAATTGTTAGATAACCTGTGTGATAATGTAGGAAGGCAGTACTTCCATCCATAAATGGCATCAAGATTTATTTATTTTTAATAAAAGTTGTTTAGGGCTTTTGCTTTCTTTCGCTTTTTTGCCCTTAGATCTAAAGCATACAAAAGTGAAATAAATCTTTTACATGAACACTAATTTGCAGTGCTAAATTGTGGTGTAAGAAACATCAGCTAAGTTGAAAAAAGTATGCCCATCTTTTCTTACAAAAATGGTTTACATAAAATGAAATCATACAGAACTGTTTCATTATTGACAAGATCACAGAAATGCTGGAGTAAGAACTGAAAGGCAATTCTCACAAGAACACATTAAAATCCAAATCCTACAAGGAAACATATTTGTGCTTCTCTATATCAATAATTCAAAGTGTTAATATAAAAAGAAGGAAACTGTTTTCCATGTTATGTAAAAATGACAAAGTCTTTATCAAAATGATTTGAGCTTTCAGTCTAGTACTGCCAAATGTTTTTTAAAAAGTTGAAAGTTGTCCAGTACAGAATATATAGAAGACTAAGATTTTGGAATCTTCTGCAAAGAGGAAAAGAAAATTAATTTTTTTAGCTCAGGAATCATGCTCCAAACTTTGGCTATTCAAAAGCTCTTTTTCTTAAACTAATAACAAATACGAGACTACATGAGACTAAACTCTCCATCAGAGGGCATAATCATCATATTCTTCTTGTGGGCTAAAAGCAGCTGCTCGTAATATTTCCAAAGAATTTACTAAAATTAGGGTTCCAGTCAGATGTTTCCAACGTTTTGTAATAGGATTCTTCATTTTATCAAGACCAATGTGCAGCTCTTGGGTAACATCACGGTAACTGTCTCCCATCTGATTACTCCATGTTAGCATGAAATCGTAGGCTGGTTTCCACATTGCCTGTCAGACAGAAACCAACATTAACAAAGACTGTTTATTACTAATTCTTATATAGTGGTAAAAAATCAGAAAGCATCTGGTAGCAATTCTCAATTAACAAATGTTATTAAAAGGTGCTACCAGACTCCTATTCACTAACACAGCTCTCTTTAACAGCAATTTTATATAAAGATATTTTTTATATTTTATCTATTTTTATTGTGGAATATGGAAGTCTAAGTGGCATAGCCTAGTCTCAGGTTTCCTTCAGTGAAAATTGGAAGAAAAATATTCTAGAAATAATATAATTTCTAAGTACCATTATAATAAGTTAGCTAAATTTATTTGTACTGGGATGTTTCTCATGATATCTGCATTCGGAAAGGATAAAAAATAATGAAAATATCTCAGTTATGGTGCATATACTAATACCATCTCAGACAGGTGATTGTCTAATCTCTTCTTAAAAATCTCCAGTGATGATTTCTGGGGGCAACTTCTGTTCCACTGGTTGATTGTCCTCACTGTCAGGAAGTTTCTTCTTAATTCCAGGTTGCTTCTCTCTTGCATCAGTTTCTAACCATTGTTTCTTATCCTGCCCTCTGGTGCTTTGGTAAACAACCTGTCCCTCTCTGCCTTGTGGCAGCCCCTCAAATATTGGAATACTGCTATCATGTCTCCCCTATTTCTTTTTTTCATTAGACTAGCCAAACCCTAGTCCCGCAGCCATTCTTCGTATGTTTTAGTCTCCAGGCCTTTGATCAACTTAGTTGCTCTTCTCTGAATTTTTTCCAAACTCTCAACATCTTTTTTGTGATATGGTGACCAAAATTAGCTGCAGTATTCCAGTTGTGTTCTTACTAGGGCTTTGTAAAGCGGTAAAATTATTCGTGTGATCTTGATTCTATCCCTCTGTTTATACAACCCAGGATTGTATTACCGTATATACTTGAGTATAAGCCGACTCGAGCATAAGCCGAGACCCCCCATTTTCACCCCCAAAAACTGGAAAAAGTTCGTGACTCGAGTATAAGCCGATCCGCCGTTCTGCAAGCCTCCGCCGCCAGCAGAGGCTCGATCCGCCATTTTGCAAGCCTGAATACACAGGAACACCCTGTGTGGCCGTGGCTCTCGGGGAAGCCCTGGCTGTCCGCTTCCTCGCTCCACGCTGCCATTCGGGCCCGCGCGTTCCCCGGGCAAATTGCGGCGCCCAGCAGGCGAGGAAACACGCCCGCTCCAGTCGCCCCCCCTTCCCTCAGGAGACGCGAAGCAAGTGACCGCCCGGAGCTTACCGAGGACTTGCGCGCGGCCGAGGCTTCGGTGCTTCCAGGATCACGCGCACCTCTCCCAAGCCGCCGCCGTCCGGAGACCTGCCGAAGTTTGGGGAGATTTGGGGAGGTGCACGTGCACCTCCCCAAACCTCCCCAAACCTCAGCAGGTCTCCGGATCTCCGTGCCCTGCCTGCCTGCTTCTTTCCGCAGCGGAAAGAAGCAGGCAGGCAAGGCACGGAGATCCGGAGACCTGCCGACGTTTGGGGAGGTTTGGGGAGGTGCCCAAACCTCCCCAAACGTCAGCAGGTCTCCGGATCTCCTCCCCAAACCTCCCCAAACGTCAGCAGGTCTCCGGATCTCCGTGACCTGCCTGCCTGCTTCTTTCCGCAGCGGAAAGAAGCAGGCAGGCAAGGCACGGAGATCCGGAGACCTGCCAACGTTTGGGGAGGTGCCCAAACCTCCCCAAACGTCAGCAGGTCTCCGGATCTCCTCCCCAAACCTCCCCAAACGTCAGCAGGTCTCCGGATCTCCGTGACCTGCCTGCCTGCTTCTTTCCGCTGCGGAAAGAAGCAGGCAGGCAGGTCACGGAGATCCGGAGACCTGCTGACGTTTGGGGAGGTTTGGGGAGGTGCCCAAACCTCCCCAAACGTCAGCAGGTCTCCGGATCTCCGTGACCTGCCTGCCTGCTTCTTTCCGCAGCGGAAAGAAGCAGGCAGGCAAGGCACGGAGATCCGGAGACCTGCCGACGTTTGGGGAGGTTTGGGGAGGTGCCCAAACCTCCCCAAACGTCAGCAGGTCTCCGGATCTCCTCCCCAAACCTCCCCAAATGTCAGCAGGTCTCCGGATCTCCGTGACCTGCCTGCCTGCTTCTTTCCGCAGCGGAAAGAAGCAGGCAGGCAAGGCACGGAGATCCGGAGACCTGCCGAGGTTTGGGGAGGTGCGCGCGCACCTCCCCAAACCTCCCCAAACTTTGGCAGGTCTCCGGATGGCGGTGGCTTGGGAGAGGTGCGCGCAATCCCGGAAGCACCAAAGCCTCGGCCGCGCACAAGTCCTCGGTAAGTTTTTTTTGTTGACTGGAGTATAAGCCGAAGTGGAATTTTTCAGCCCAAAAAGTGGGCTGAAAAATTCGGCTTATACTCAAGTATATACGGTAGCTTTTCTGGTTGGGAAGAATTAGACTGGTGAAAGGAAATCAGGTCGCCAAAGAAGACAGTGGCTGGACACCCTTGAAGCTGACACCGGCCAGAGCAGAGAAAAGCTTAAAGAAGCCGTGAAAGACTGGAAGAGGTGGAGAGATCCCCTGGCCCAGGGAATCACCAAGAGTGAGACACAACTGAATGGATAACACCGTCATCATCATCACGGTCATACAGGACGTTACATGTTGTCTCCATGACTGCTTTCCTTTGTTACCTATTCTTACCTATTGTTAACTATTCTCCAAAGCACCTGATGGAAAATAACCAAAGAGAGAAGCAACCTGGAACTAAGGAGAAATTTCCTGATTGTTGGAACAATTAATCAATGGAACAGCTTGCCACCAGAAGTTGTGAATGCTCCAACACTGTAAGTTTTTAAGAGGAGACTGGACAGCCATTTGTCTGAAATGGTATAGCGTTTCCTGCCTGAGCAGGAGGTGGGATTAGATGACCTCCAAAGTCTGTTCCAATTATTATTATTATTATTATTATTATTATTATTATTATTATTATTATTATTATTATTATTATTATTATTATTATTATTCCTTCTGGGATGAGGCTTGTGTGGTATCTGAAGCAGAATGACTAGATTCTGTAATAGCTTTGTACCATATAGGATCAACCTGCTTTAACTCTCAGGACTCTGTTTTCTGCTGTGTATTCTAGATGGACTGTGATTAATATATATATAAAAATCAGTGGTGGGTTTCAAATATGTGAACAACTGATTCTCTGTGTGGATGCCACTTCTGGCTTCGGGTGTGGGTGTGTCAAGTGAGGGGCTTGTGATGGGTCAGGTGTGAGTCTTGTGATGGGGAGGTTATACCAGGTGAGGGTCATCGGGAGGTGAACTGCTGGTGTCCCGCCTTCAGGGTCTTTGGAGAACAGGTTGACCCCCTCCTCTTCTTTGTGGCAACCCCTCAAATATTAGAAGATGCCATCATGTCACCCCTCGTCCTTCTCTTCATTATAAAAAAATAGCTGAAAAATAGCTTTTATCCATGGGCTCTTAGGCTTTTAAATGGGACATAATCTTATGCAGAATTGACTTGGGAGGCCGGTGTGTGGTATAGTTGGTTCACATGGTGTGGTAGGATTGAGGGTTTGTTGTCACTGTGTGTTGAGGGGAGAGAGCACGGGGGGGGGGGAGGTTCAGCTAATCTCAATGTACACATGTTGTACTTTGACAATAAAGGTTTATTATTATTAAACATATAAGGAATGGTTGTTGGAATTGGGTAAGTTCATGTCCTTGGCTGCGCTGCTCTGTGCGGGCCATGCCTCGGGGCAACTCTCCTCTGTGGGGGCTGCTGGCAAGGAGGGGGCCATGGGGGCATGTGCCAGCAGAAAGGGCTCTAAGTGCCCCTCTGGCATGTGGGACATAGGTTCGCCACCACTGTACTAAATCAAGACATAGCCAGTTTACTTTATATCTTGCAAATTATATTTAAATTCAAGCATTTAGGATTGGACTGGATGCATTTCCTTCTTGGCTAGTTAACACAACTAAACATGTAAATGGGAAAGATCACATCTTTGAGAGAGGCGTCTTTTGCTCTGACAATTAAGAAGCCTTAAGAAATCATTCTGATTATTTGGATAAGAACTTTCCAATGTCAAACCTTTCTTATTCAGGAAAACATGTGGAGAGGATAAAAAGAACACAATTAAAGAGGCTTGTGGAGGAAATGGATGATGTATTCTAGATCCCTATCAGAATTCACCCTGACTATGGGAGTGAAACTGCAGTTTGCCTTGTTTGATAACTTTTTGCAAGACTAGGGTGGGGGAGTGTAACCTTCCCAGTATTATTAGATATATCTCCACCTTCAATACCGGCTTTCTAAGATGGCGGACGTGTTGAGCTGAGCTGAGCTCCGTGAGCTCCGTGAGTTTGGCGTGGATTGGTGGTCTTGGGGGGCGCCCTTGGGAGTGCATAATGCCTCCATGTTAGGGCTGGGTGATCAGACTGCCTTGCCATCCCTGCTTCTTGGGGCGTTGGTGCCCTCCATATCAGTGAGAGGCGACTGGAGGTCTTGCTGGGAGATCATGGCTCTGGCTCCATTTGAAATGCCGCGGCTTGAAACGCCTGATCAGCTGTTTTTCGGGGCGGATAGAGCCGCGGCTTGAAATGATCAGAAACGGCTTGTAATGACTGTAGGAACTGCAACAGGAGTGAATGCTCCAGCCTGGAACGCTTGGAATGGCTGGAGAAGCTGGAGGAGAAGCCGGAGGAACTGCGGCAAGAGTGATTGCTGCTGGAGGAGCCGGAGGAGCTGTGGCTTGAAACGTCCCAGTCAGCTGGTTTTCGGGGCAGATAGAGCCATGGCTCCGAATGGCCAGAACAACCAGAGGAACTACTCCTCGCTTGCTCCTATTTGCTACCTGCCGCTATTTACTCCCCGCTTGTTAAAGCAGCCATTGGAGACCATCGAGGAGAAGAGTAGGACGCCTCTGGTCTCCTATGTTAATGGGTGGGTAATGCTGCGGGTTGCCCAGCGCAGAATCCTGCATGGCGGCCCTTCCACAACGGTTCTTGCTGCGGACTACCAGGCGACAGAGACCAGTTTTGGGGCAGATAGAGACACGGCTCCGAATGGCTGGATTATCCGGAGAAACTTCGGCATGGGTGAATGCTGCTGGAGGAGCTGGGATATTTTTATTGATTCCTCACTTGCTCCTATCTGCTACCTGCTGCTATCTACCCCCCACTGGTTTAAGAGCTACTGCCTTAAGAGATCTGAGGCAGCTTTTAATCATGGCCTGGAGTTACAACTTCCAAGTTGGGCTGGGCTTGGCTATCACCCATATGGAGTTGGACTCTTGTATGCTGTTTCTCCTGTCCCCCATAGACTCAGGAGGACCCGGGGTGAAGAGTCGCTGTGAGAGGGCGGCTCAGTTTCTTTTCATCTACAACCCTCCGGATGTGAGAGATCCGTGAGGGTATGTTCTTTCTCCCTGGATGGGGTCTCCATCTACCTCCCAGATCAGCCTCGAGGTCGGGGTGAGAGATCGACTGCTGTCTGTTTCTGGGGTACCCAGCACAAGTGAGAGTTGTGCTGGTCTGGTGGTTTTGGACTCATATACTCCTCCTGATATGACATCATCTTTCAACATCTGACTGCCACTTCCCGAACTCACATGGCCAGTCATGGCATGCTTACGTTATTCTGACACGGACTTATACGCCCTCAGGGGTATTCCCCCCTCCTGGGTGCGTCCCACCTTCTTTGTTACCTTTCCTCTTGATGACGGGCCCAATTGTTGGGACCCTGAGAGATGGTCAGGTATGGATTGGTGAGGCGCTCCGACCCTCTGTTTTTGCCCCGAGGTCCCGGGAGCGAGGATGTGCAGCCACCTGAGCTCCGGCTGGTGTACTTGAACGCCAGGTCCGTTGTTAATAAGGCTCCTCTTGTCCGGGAACTGGTTGAGGGTGAGCATGCGGACCTGGCTTGCATCACAGAGACTTGGTTGGGCCCAGAGGGTGGTATTCCTCTGGTTGATCTTTGCCCACCAGGTTTCCGGGTGCTACACCGGCCTCGGGCTCAGGGTAGGGGCGGGGGAGTGGCGGTAGTTACGAGGGAGACCTTGTGTCCGTGGGAGGCCACCGTTCCCCAGATAGTCGGGTGTGAGTCTCTCTTTTTGAGATGTGGTCCTGGGGCGCAGTTGGGCTTGCTACTGGTGTACCTTTCGCCTAGTCACGCAGCAGCAGCCCTGCCTGAGCTTCTCGACATCCTCTCAGGGTTGGTGACTGAGTTCCCCAAACTTTTGGGTGACTTCAATCTACCATCCCTGGGAGGATCATCTGAGTTAGCTCGGAAGTTCATGGCGTCCATGATGGTCATGGACCTGACGCAAGTAATTGATGGACCGACTCATGTGAGAGGCCACACCCTTGACTTGGTTTTCTTATCTGGACGGTGGTTAGATGATCTTGGTGGGGGCTCCCCAATTGTTATACCCCTGTCATGGACCGATCATCATCTCCTGCGGCTGGTCTTCCATTTTGCCACTCCCCGCCGTGGGTGTGTGGAGCCAATTAGATGGTACCGCCCCAGGTGCTTAATAGACCCTGATAGGTTCCAGGCAGCGCTGGGGTCCCCACCTGCCTCTGTTGCTCACAACTCAGCAAATGCCTTAGTGGAAGCCTGGGAAAGGGCAGCCACGGAGGCACTTGACCGAGTTGCACCCTTGCGGCCCCTGACTCGGTGCAGATCCCAGCAAGCTCCATGGTTCTCCGTGCAGCTTCGGGAGATGAAGCGTCGGAGATGGGGCCTAGAGAGCTGTTGGAGGTCCAGCCGATCCGAATCTGACCGATTGCGACTAAGAACCTATATGAGGTCTTATCTCGCAACGATAAGGGCGGCGAGGTCTAACCACTTCGCTACCCTTATCGCGTCCGCAGATAACTGCCCGGCCGCCCTGTTTAGGGTGACCTGCTCCCTCCTTAATCAGGAGGTGAGGGAGGAACCCTTGCAGGGTTGTGCCGAGTTTAGTCAACATCTGTCGGACAAAATCGCTCAGATTCGGACCGGTTTGGGCAGAGTCTGACGATCAGGACACAGGTGGTCTTGTCGATATTATCTGGGAGGAGTTTGATTCTGTGACTCCGGAGGAAGTGGACAGGATCATGGGGAGGTTGAGCTCCACCACATATTTATTGGACCCGTGCCCTTCCTGGCTGGTTTATGTGGCTTGGGAGGGGACACGAGGCTGGTTCCAGGCGGTTATATCTGCCTCTTTGAGTGAGGGCAGTTTCCCCGCCATCTTGAAGGAGGTGGTGGTGACACCTCTCCTCAAGAAGCCTGCCTTGGACCCAGCTGTGTTAAATAACTTTCGTCCGGTCTCCAACCTTCACTTTCTTGCGAAGGTTGTTGAGAGTGTGGTGGCGCATCAGCTCCCTCTGTTCCTGGATGAAGTGGATTATCTAACCCGTACCAATCGGGTTTCAGGCCCGGGTACAGCACGCAGACGGCATTGGTCGCTCTGGTGAATGATCTCTGGAGGGCTCGGGACAGGGGACATTCCTCTGTCCTAGTCCTATTAGACCTCTCAGCGGCGTTCGATACCATCGACCATGGTATCCTGCTGCGGCGTCTCAGGGGATTGGGAGGCACGGTTTTGCAGTGGTTCTCCTCCTATCTCCTGGGACGTTTGCAGTCGGTGTTGGCAGGGGCGCAGAGGTCGACCTCGAGGCCTCTCGCTTG
This sequence comes from Vipera ursinii, assembly GCF_947247035.1. NCBI lineage: Eukaryota > Metazoa > Chordata > Lepidosauria > Squamata > Viperidae > Vipera > Vipera ursinii. The sequence goes on from NC_139512.1 coordinate 186,083,728, forward strand.
TGGAGTTCCTCAGGGGTTGGTCCTCTTGCCTCTCCTGTTCAACATCTACATGAAACCGCTGGGTGAGATCATTTGTGGTTTTGGAGTTGGGTATCATCAGTACGCTGATGATACCCAGCTTTTTATTTTGACCCCAAACCACCCCAGTGATGCCCTTGATGTGATGTCCCGTTGCCTGGAAGCGGTTCGGGTCTGGATGGGGAGGAACAGATTTCAACTCAACCCCGACAAGACTGAGTGGCTGTGCATACCGGCATACCGGGATATTCAGAATATCCCATCTCTTTCTATGGGGGGTGAGCTATTACCCCCCGTAGATAGGGCTCGCAACTTGGGAGTCCTCCTAGATTCACGGCTTACTTTGGAAGATCACATAGTGGCTATGACTAGGGGGGCCTTCGCCCAGGTTCACCTGGTGCGCCAGTTGCGGCCCTATCTAGACCGGGATGCCCTGCGTACGGTCACTCATGCGCTCGTGACCTCTCGTTTACACTACTGCAACGCTCTCTACATGGGGCTGCCCTTGAAGACCACTCGGAGGCTCCAACTTGTACAGAATGCAGCCGCGAGAGTTGTGTTGGGAGTCTCCCGATACTACCATGTTACACCTCTGCTCCGTGAGCTGCATTGGCTCCCAGTTGTCTTCCGGGTGAGGTTCAAGGTGCTGGTATTGACCTACAAAGCCCTACATGGCATGGGTCCGGAATACCTTGGGGAGCACCTGCGGCCGGCATCAACTCCCCTCCGCCCAATACGCTCCCAGAGAGGGTCTCCTCAGGGTGCCACCGGTCAAAGAATGCCGACTGGTGGCCCCCAGGGGGAGGGCGTTCTCTGTGGGCGCGCCGGATTTATGGAATCGTCTTCCGGTTGAGCTCCGGATGGCGCCCGACCTTTGCTCCTTCCGGCACGATCTAAAGACGTATCTCTTTGAACAAGCTGGCCTGGCCTGATGGGATGGGCTTGGGTTTTTATTACTTTTAAATGTGTTTTAACTTATTTAAGAATTCTGGGCACTTTGTTTAATCTTTTTTAATTTTTGTATTCTGTCTTTTTAATCATGTATTGCCCTGTTCACCGCCCTGAGTCCTTCGGGAGAAGGGCGGTATACAAATAAAATTAATAATAATAATCAACCTACTGGACCAGCTGGAAGAGCTGAAAATGTGGGATGCTATTATACTGTGGTTTTTCTCCTTCCCAAGCATTCTCAAATTGGTAGTAGTGATTGAGAGCTTGGGGCTGGGTGTTGTTATGTGATGCTACAGATTTAATCCTTTCCTCCTTATAGTTAATATCTATATCAGGGGTGTCAAACTCGCAATGTCACGTGATGTGTTGTGACATATTGTGACTTTTTTTCCATTGCCGGCAATGGGATGGACACGGTTTCGGCATCACACATCTGGCCCATGGGCCGGCAGTTTTAGTTTCAGTTTTCAAGAAGGGAAAAAAATAGATCCAGGAAACTACAGACCAGTTAGATTGACATCAATACCTGGGAAAAATCTGGAAAAGATAATCAAGCTCATTTGTGAGCACCTAGAAATAAACAAAGCAATTGCTAGAAACTAGCATGGATTTGTTAAAAACAGATCCTTCCAGACAAACCATTTTTGATAAACTCACTAAATTAGTGGATCAGGGAAATGCTCAGTATATAGTTTACTTGGACTTCAGTAAGACATTTGACAAAGTTAACCACAACCTACTTCTTGGGTAGTGCGTTGGATACTAGAAGAGCTCCAAGGTCTGTTCCAGGCCTATGATTCTAAGATTCAAGAAATCAACATGTTGAACCAATATATTACACTTAGGTCTGAATGGGGAAGAACAGAATTAGGCTGAACTCTAAGACCAAGTGGCTGTGGATAAGAAGTTTAACAGAGATAGTTGATTTATAATTCTGAATGATAGTCCCCCATATTGAGCTAGTTTGCAGTCTGGGAGGTCTCCTGGACTTGTGGCTCCTGCTTGAGCATAAAACAGTGGTCAGGACAGCCTTTGCACAATTATATCTTATATATCATCTGTGTTCCAGTAATTAAGGGGTGCCACAAAGAAGAGGGGATCAAATTATTCTCCAAAGCACCCGAGGGCAGGACAAGAAACAGTGGTTGGAAACTGATCAAAAAGAGAAGCAACCTGGAATTAAGGAGAAACTTCCTAACAGTGAGGACAATTAATCAGTGGAACAGCTTGCCTTCAGAAATCGTGGGCACTCCATCACTGGAGGTTTTTAAGAAGAGATTGAACAGTCACTTGTCTGAGATGGTATAGGTTCTCCTGCTTGAGCAGGGGGCTAGACTAGAATACCTCCAAGGTCCCTTCGAACTCTATTCTATTTCCTGGAGTAGCAGTGGTTGTGCACACACATTCCTGTCATGCAATTGGATTATTATTACCTGTGCTAAATGGGATTGTCATTTAAGACTATCCAGAAACCTAAGCAGCAATCTGGTAGTGATTGTGACACCTACATTTGCACCCAGCTGCTGCTCAGCTTCCAAGTGCACTGCAAGGTGCTGGTTATTGGCTTTTAAAGCCCTATGTGGTCTGGCTATCTCCAAGATTTTCTGCTCTGAAATGCATCTGCCCCTCCTATATGATTAAGAGAGTGAAGACTTGAGGATTTTGTCACAAGGGAATTCCACCTGCAATAGTCTTGCTTTCTCATTTATGGATCTCCTCTTGTGGAATAGCTGGCTTTCAACTATACAGACCAGTAGCTCCCCAATGCAGGAATGCAAAAAATTTAGCTCTTGGAAAGAGCATTTGGGAGATATTAAATATGGGCCTGCTCCTATAAGTTTGTTTTTGATCTTTGTTTATGTTATATGTGGAGCCACAGGAAAGAAGCATGTAAAAAAATAAACCCTAGTCTTGCAAATAGACTTTTTCAGGTCACATTGTTGTTCTTTTAGTATTATGTGTTGTAATCATAGTCTAATGATGAATTATTCCTGCTAAATATGAATGTGTTAAATTGATCCATTCTATGTGCATGCCATATATATGATCAAAAAAGGATCTCACAATTATTATTATATCTGTGCTGATCTTGGAAAAATGACAATTTTTTCACTGCAGTGGCTGTACAACACAGATTGCTTCCTTTTCTTAGTGGGCTGTCTTTATTTAAGAGGAGAAAAAATATGTTGAACATAGTTACCGAGTTAATTCAGTCTTCCAGGATGACATGAACATAATGTACTTTTTACCTCACTATCAACTGTACCATTCTTATCCTGATGGGGCGCTTCATAGGCATCCATCTGTTGCTTAGAAACTTTAACCAATTTCTCAGCAAGTTCTCTCCAGCGCTGAGACACTTCTACAGCTGTAGTCAGAAGAACAAAATCCTGAATTAGCTTGACAACCAACCCTTGACAGTCCATTTTCAATAATGCCTGAGAAAAGAGAAAAAAACAACTAGATTAGTCATTGAAGTTTTGGAGAATTAACTGTGATTTGGTAATTGGCAAGATACACCCATACACACCTGTTTTGTTTATATACCTTCCTACACAAATGTACTTTTCTTAAATTTATGATTACATGAATAGCAGAAATATGCACAGTTCTAGGAATGGAAGTCATGCATTATTGAAAAATAATTTACCAGCAATACTTTAGAAAAGACAGCTGACTGATGCAAACATTAGTAAACCAAGCCTACATAATGTAGTTTGAAAAAGCCAAAGTTGGGTAGAATTGTTTGTAGTTGTTCCAGACGAGAAAACAGGAAACAGTGGATTTAAAGCACAAGGAAGTAGAATTTGGATAGATGTCAGAGAATATTTTCTAATGGTAGTAGTTGTTGAACTATCTCAGGAAGTGGTGCATTTTTACTGGAAGTCTTGAAACAGCAGCTAGTCAGCCAAGTGTTGGCCTAATAGTGGAATCATACCCTGGTCCTTAGAATCAGGTGAGGTCCATGCAACATGTATAAACTCTGGTACAATTCTTGCTGCCATTAACTTTGAATCTATGTTTTTAATGGACCTGGATACTTTTATTTAAAATATTTCTTCCCATTAAAGAAAACTTTATAATTAAATATAGCTCACAGTACTGGATGCACAATCAAAATTTCACTTCAGAACTTTCAAATAATTTTATTCTTTAAAAATACTGGTACAAGTTATTTGGTGATTCCACATATGTAAATAAAAAACAGCCTGCATGTAGGATGGATCTAATGTTCTAAATCTGACAAAATGTGATTTGCTGTTTCTCAAAAGAAAAAATACATTTATGACCTAAATTTATTATGAGAAACTATTGTATAATAACATTGTAAAAAAGTGATTAGCTGAGCAAGTCTTTGTTTTACTGATAGTAGTCTGGTATATTCATGTGCTCTGGCTTCTGTTTCTATTCCCCAGCCCTATGAAATGACTAATTTAAATTCTTATTAATTCTTTTGGATGGAATCTTGTTTTACAATCTGACCAATTCTCTGTATTTAGGTAGTGGTGGTGGATCTCTCTGAGCAAAGGATGGCAGGGAATTGGAAGGAGAAAAGTGGAACATTTAAAATGGCCTTGTAAATGTTCCATTTTTTCTCCAATTCTATCATTGGTCTATACATCAAGCAAACTTTTCAGCAGTACAACTGTACTGTAAAAATGTATAATTCCCATTCTTTCTGAATTCCATTTCCAATGAAGGTTTCTTACTAATTTCACTAATTTTATTTAGATGTGCTTTTGTCCAAGATGTACTTGATTAAAACTTAATGCAATAGTTTCTGCATTACATCTTCATTTTCCTTAGCTATGTTTTTCTATTAGTTAGAATCAAGACAAGGATAGCTGTTTCTCTTGTTTTTAGTTTCATCTTCTGAGTAGAAAAGACAAGTCAGAATTGTCTGAAAGGAGCATGCTTAACAGAGTTTTGTCTCTCAAAAGATAGCAGGGTCATTTAAAGTCCCATTGTAATATTACAGTATGCCTTTTTGAAAGATTTGCAAGTTGCACTTACAGAGCACTATCTGTATTTCCTTAGTAAAGTGGGCAATTATAGAAACTAATATTGGTTTGCTTAACCCATATGCTCTCTACAGTGCTACCAAATTCATTCCTTTGTATGTTAGCATAGAATGCAATTCTCCCTCCCTTTCAATTGTATATATTTCTTCCAAATAAAATATATTCTTCTGTTGCTGTGCTTCAGTCATGACACTCATCCCACATCTGTTAATCATGTTTGTCTTTCTGTACTAACAATTTAAAGGCTGGATAGTATTTTGGAGATCACCTAATCCAACTTTCTTCTCAATCCAAGAATTCTCTATTAAAGCACCCCTAGCAGAAGTCCATCCAGCTCTGGCTGAATACAGCCAAGCAAAAGAAATTCCACCATCTCCTGATAAAAACTGTTCCATCATTGAATTGCTGTTACAGTTAGGAATTTTTCCTTGATTGCCATAAAAAAATCTACTTTCTTGTAATTTAATCCCATGTCTTACTGTCATGTCTTCTAAGCACTCTGAATAATTCTGCTCAGTCTTTGCTTTCTAAAATTATAGTATATTTTGTTAAAATTATAGTATATTTCTTTTTCCTATGTAGAGTTAATATTATTATTCATTTTCAATAGTGCATGACTGCAACTCTTGATATTAGAGCCCCTAATTCCTTTGGAGCACTTCCAATTGGCAGAACATAACCTAAAAATGGCCTTATAAAATCTTCCTGCTTCTAATGTGCAAATTGCATGTTTTGCTTGCCCAGAGAAGCCATGAACACTACTTCGTCAGAGGTCATTCTGCATGTGATAAAACAGCTAATTTATTTAATAATATTTATAACCTGCTCCTGTTCTGACAATAAAGTCAAAACAAAAATGGAAACTAAATATAAACAATTAAAATAATGTCACTAAGCCTTACAGGTACCCTACTCTTAAATTAATCTAGACCAGACATGTCAAACTTGCTGCGTTGCGTGATGTATCAGAGCTTTTCCCCCATTGCCGGCAATGGGGTGGGCACGGTTTTCTTGTGAGGTGTCCGGCCCATGGGCCGGCAGTTTGACACCCCTGATCTAGACACATGCTGGAACAAAACAGTTTTGATATATCCATGAAACACCAAGCAAAGTCAAAGCTACTTGTATCTGTACTGTGGTAGCTGCCAGCAGTTTGATTCTCACCTGCTGAAAATTGACTCAAACTTCCATCCTTTGGAGATAAGTAAAATGAGGACCCAGATTATTCAGAGGAATATACTGACTCTATAGACCATTTAGAGAGGGCTGTAAAACAGTATAAAGTAGTATATAAGTCTAAACTACAGTACTGCTATCTGAGGGTGGGGAGAAATTCCATAAAGCAGGTGTTGTAAGTGAGAAGTTCTGTCAATTGGTTTATATCCTATGAACTTGTAAAGAGGAAAGCTCTGCAATAGGCCTCTCTTGATCCTCTATTCAAAGAGGCAGGTTCGATTAGAGTAAAGTTACTATTAATCGATTTCATTTAAGTTCTTTTGTAGATAATTTATCACAACCTTCTCAAGGTCACTTTGAAAGATTAGGAAAGTTGGAAATGAATATTATGTTCTCAAAACAGCTGGTTCAAAGGAAGAATTTTTCAAAAGAGGATATACTACTGCCCATTTTAGAATAGACATTATAATCTTCCATAAGAAAAGGCTGGTAATATATTGGAACCTGGGGAGGCACAGTAATTAGATTGCAGTATTTCAGGCTAACTCTGCCCACATCCAGGAGTTTGAGCCTGACCGGCTCAAGGTTAACTCAGTCTTCCATCCTTCCAAGGTCAGTAAAATGAGGACCCAGATTGTTGGGGGAATATGCTGACTTTGTAAACTGCCCAGAGTGTGCTGTAAAGCACTATGGAGCAGTATATAAGTTATTTGTTATACTGTACATACAACATAGTGCACATATAGAGATTGGTTTCAGTGATGAAAGTGCTTTTTGGAAAAAAAAGTGCCAGGTTTTTTTTGTGTGCAGATCAGCAACCTGGAGCCCTTCAAGGAATTGATATAGCCATTAGATAAGTGGTAAACACAAATCTGTCATGTCACAAACTATTTTCTATATTCTTCATAAGTAACATTATTATCCAGCAATAGGACAAGTCGTCCTCTTCATTACTTCATTTTGTTCACAGTTACTCGTCCAGGTTATTTGCCAGGAATCAACCTTGACTAGAAGACACAAAAAATGACATATAGCAGAGTTCCCCAACCTTTCAGGTTTGAAAGTCCAGAGCAGGGGGAGGGGAAAAAGAAGGGATGGTTTGTGTTCATGAGCATGCATGAACACCCATTATTCATGTAAGTGGGGCTGCAAGTGCCTTTGACACTTGAGGTGATGTGAGCACTTGCACGTGCAGCCACAAAGGCTCACAATGCTCACATGAATTGGGTTGCAAAGACCGATGACTCGCAATGACACTTGCACAAATGGCAACATTCATGAGTGTGGCCGCAAATGCCCACAATGCTAGTGGTGACATTCATGTGAGTGAGGCTGTATGCGCTCACCAACTGCCATTCACAGAGTCCAGTGGCCAATAGGCTGCAGCCTGGTAGTGGACCATGACCCACAAGTTGGGGGACCCCTGACATATAGTACTTTTTGACTTGTCAGTCAAATTCTTGTTGATGATATTTTTCAAAAGGTTACTGGTATATTTTAGGAAAAGTATCAGGAATAGTACAACCAAATGCTTAATATGTTCTTTTTAAAAAAAAACAAACTGTTCTTTTTAGCTGAATTATTTTAGAAGCAAGCAGTAAAGTGCCACCTTAGTTGCTAGAACTTATATTCATGGTTACACATTACATAAAGGTAAAGGTAAAGGTTCCCCTGCACATGCGTGCTAGTCGTTTCCAACTCTAGGGGCCAGTGCTCATCTCTGATTCAAAGCCGAAGAGCCAGCACTTGTCCGAGGACGTCTCCATGGTCATGTGGCCGACATGACTAGACGCCAAAGATGCATGGAACGCTGTTACCTTCCCACCATAGTGGTCCCTATTTTTCTATTTGCATTTTTACGTGCTTTCGAACTGCTAGGTTGGCAGAAGCTGGGATGAGTAACAGGTACTCACTCTGTTATGCGGCACTCGGGATTTGACCCACCAAACTGCCGACCTTCTGATCGACAAGCTCAGCATTCTATCCCACTGAGCCACCGCGTCCCTTCTACACATTACATAGACACTGTTATAACCCAGTTATTATTTCCACATTCATTTAACTGCACTATTAAACCAACAAGAAGCTAAAACAATGGACAATGAAAATACTTACTGACATCAGTTCTTTCTGGAAAGATTTCTTATCTTTACTTTCTGAATTATTACAGTCCTCTTTCAATTTCTCCAACACAGAAGCAACACATTCTGGTTCACTGTCCAATTCTGCTCGACAGAAAAAAGCAAGTGGCAAGTTCCCATATCCCAGAGCATCTGCAAAGGCACGCCAGCTGCTAATGTTTTCCATCAGCAAAGTCCTTACTGAAGCATAGATATAGGTAAGAAATTTGCAAGGTCTTAGGATTTGCTCCAGCAACATACTTGTGGTAAGCTCAGGTCCAAAGAAATAATTTGGTTTGATTTTTCCAATAATTAAAACATTTTTAGTATGGACTAGGCCAATTTTACCATGATAGTATCCAATGTACCATTCCTTGGTCCAGAGCTGACCTTTCAATCTGATTTTCTCCTCACTTAGCAAAGCTATAGTGTCTCCTTTCTTATACTCCAAGAGATAATGGTTCTTATTTTGCCTCACTACTGTTTTCAGCATTTTCCCATATTTTAAACCAGCTACAGTCCGATCTTGGAAAACAGGATATTTGCTGGTGGTCGCAAGAGGAGACAAAATTATTTTCCCAATTTCATTTTTTTTCAGGAACCTTCGCTGTCCAGCGGACCTAGCAGCATTTTTAAGAAGTGGCTGAGGTGTCTGTACACAGAACTGAGCAAGCATAATATCTTTGTCATCTTTGACTTGTATTCTTAAAGTAAAATCAGACAGCTCATTAGGATCATGTGATATGATAGGGAAAATGAGGCGACTGACTTTGCCAAGTTTCATTTGGAATCCTCTCACCATTTTTCCCTGATCACTGGCTTTCACCTCATAATTAGGCATATTTGAAAACATACAAAGTTTTAGGTCTTGTGGCCTTACTAAAAAGAACTGGTGCTTTCCCCACAAGTGCAGCATTACAGGTGCTGCACTATGTACTTGACATGTAACTTCATTCACTAGAAGACTCTTTGGGGCACAGTCATGTCCAAATACAGCAACTACAGTTTTAAATGAAGGATGTATGTGTTTTGGACCATAGACCCCAATTGTAATTTTTTTACTCATATAATCCCAAACTGTGTAAGGATATGAAATGTTCTGTCCTTGGGCTACAACAGCTATATACATGCAGGGTTCCAGGTTCTCCAACTGAACCTTGATTGTGCCTCCATAACAGTAACTTAGCGCCATTGGAGTATACGGGCCTTCCTTCATATCACTCCTCAGGCACCTTATTGTTACTAAATTCTTGCTCACAATGTCATTGTTAACTTCTGCTGAAATTTTCATTTCCAGTATAATGGGTGTTCTGATTTCCATGTTGCTCAGCTTAATTTCTAGCAGAGGACTTATGGCACTGCATTTGTCACTGTTGAGCTCCAGTGGTGGATCCAATAGAGCTTTCATAGAGATCTGTTGGGCATCTCCATCAGCCACATGTCCTTCAGGTACATGAATATTAATATTTGTATCTGGAAGCTGAACTGCACCACCTGAACTATCCAGTTTGCAAACTATGTTGGTCTCCACAGGTTGTGTCTGACCCCAACCAGGGTTCTGACCCAGCAGATCCAAATCATGGCATGATCTTGCTAGTTTCCGATGACTTAGCCAAGCAACCCTGAAATCTTCTCTAGTTTGGAATTGCTCTGGAGTAGGAGATTTCAATCCAGTAAAGAAACCTGATGAAGATGGACTTTCTGATTTTGCCTGAAGTATAGAAAGCTCTGATAAACTGTATGAGCGTTTGCTTCTAAAAAAAGGATTGTCTCGTCTGTTTGGTTGCTCAAAATCAAATCCATTCACCGATGGCACTTTATCAAGATTATTACCTGCACTGCTATGTGCTGCAGAATTTGACCCTGTAAATGTAGGCACTGTATCAAACAGTAACAAATCCATTGTGATTTGGGGGGAACCCTCTTTGCTTTTTTCTGATATTTCTTTCATATTTCCATTCAGAAAATGGTTAGTCGTTTGAGTACTGTTCAAAAAAGGGTTGTTTTTAGCTAAGTTCCACTTTGCATCTGACCAGTCTCCAAGCAGATCTAGCTCTTTTGCTCCTTCATCAGAATTCTCAAGGAGATAGTCTATCATTCCACTGTCAGTTAATGAAGAGTTCCAATAGTTTATGGGCTGCACGTAGGAGGATGGGATATAGCCCATTTCTGTGGTATTGTGTGCATACCACCATTCACCTCCTGAGGTATCTAAGATATAGAGATGATCTCCCTTGGAAAACTTCAATGTAGTAAAGTTGTTAGGACAATAGTCTTTAATAGCTACAACTTCCTTTGCAGTTCCCAATGATGTAGGACTATCTGTCATCAAGGCACCAGGAGAAGGCACTACAAAGAAAATAGTGGATGGCAAATGACATAATCAATACTTACTGCACAAGTTATATCAACAATGAAGTACTCCTATTAAATCAGGATGCAGAACTGAAGCCTCAAAGGCTTTATGAGAACCTTGAAAAACGTGGACGAACCTCCCAAAATCCCTCTCAAGACTATCATTAAATTGTACTTGATATAATATGATAAAAGATATTTACAGGGATAATCACATTAATTTTCATGTAATTTAAATTAACTAACAATATAACTGTCACTATTGCATCTAGTTTTTTCCTTTTTCCCCAAATGCACTCATTCACAAAATAAAATGCAAATTTGCCCCCAAAGCTTGGGATTTTATAACCACACGATTATTATCTACAAATTTCTACAATGGGATTTAGAAGCATGCAGCCCCCAAAGATATTTTAAACCACAGAATCATTTTTATTAATCTGTGAAGAAATTCTTATTGTACAAGAAATTGTAGAAGTTTATCTAGCATTAGATTATATTGAACTATTCGCTGAATTCAGTTGGAGTGTCTGTGACTTTTGAATAGGAATATACAAGATTTTTCCCTTGGAAAATTATCAAATGGGATTTTGATAAGAAAGAAAGACATGAATGGAAAAATAAGACCGCCATAGCCAGAAAATGATTTGGTTTATAATACTGATAGAATAGTTGCAAAATTCTAAGCTATACTAGCTATATATGCATTTGTAAATACCAAGTAACAGTGACTTTGATAGACATGAAGTCATGTGGGTCACTTTGGGCCAGTTATACTCTCTCAGCCCTAGGAATAGCAAACTACATAGATTTCTCCAAGTAGTCATCAGGAGTCAAGAATGACTAAGGCACACACACACACACACACACACACATACACACACAAACACACCAAATTGTCATTATGTAACTATTATGTAACTATGATAATGCTTCAATATAATTTAGATAAGGGAAAATCTACTCTTATGGAATTCTTTGCATCCATTACTATCAAGGAAAATAACACTGAGAATTGCAAGGCAAAATAAAAAAGAGATTTAGTTAGTAATATTGAAATTGAAAACTTTACAGAACTCCTAATGTACTCAAAGTTAAAGTATTGAAAAGTCATCATTTATAGATATTCCTCAGTTAAGGATGGCAACTGGGATCGAGATTCCTATTGCTAAGTGACGTTGTAAATGTTGACAACACATGAGATACATTGTTAAATGAGAAGTGGAAGGAGTCTCAGATAAAGAGTGTGGGAGTACTGAAGGGGAGAGCCTCTGGGAGTTTTGTTTCAGGCTGCAGTTGGGGGGTCATGCAGTGTTGCTAATGCTCAGGGAGGCTGGAGGAATAGCAATAGCAGTAACATTTAGACATATATTGATTCATGGTGCTTTACAGCCCTCTCTAAGCAGTTTACAGAGTTAGCATATTGCCCCTGACTATCTTAGTCTTTATTTACCAACCTCGGAAGGATGGAAGGCTGAGACAACCTTGAACCAGTCAGGATTGAACTCCTGGTAGTGGGCAGCGTTAGCCTGAAATACTGCAATCTAAGCACTGTGCCACCACAGTCTAGAAAAGAGGGCACAGGATGTATGTGTGTGGGTATGTGAGAGCGCAGGGAGGCCAGGGACAGATGAGCATAGGGAGGCTATGATGCTCCCTATGATGTGCATAGGGAGGCTGAGTAAAGAGGGCACTGGTGGGTGGACGTAAACATAGGGAGATCAGGGAAGAAGGATGTTGGTGGGTACATGCAAGCATAGGAAGGCCCAGGGAAGTAGGATGCTGGTGTGCATGTGCCTGTGTGTGAGCACAGGGAACCTGTTAAAGAAGAATGCTGAGTGTGTGCATGCTGGGTATGTGCATGTGAGCACATGAAGGTCCAGAAAAGGAGGGCAATGGTAGATGTATGCCTGTATGCAAGTGCAGAGAAGATGAGGAAGAAGAGTGCTAGTGGGTGCAAACAAGTGAGGAAATGTATGTGGTGTGTGTGAGCAAAGAAAGGCTGTTTGGGGGGGGGGACTTACTGCAATGATTTATGACCTTCCTTGCTGGTTTCCCCATTGACTTTGCTTGTAGGAGGTTGGCAGACAAGGTCAGCGATCACATGATTGCGGGATGCTGCATCCATTGTAATGTGAGCTGGTTGCCAAGCACCTGAATTTTGTTCAAATGACCACAGGGACTCTGCAATGGCTGGAACATCAAGGACCAATCATATGTCCCTTTGTTCAGTGCCATCATCATTTCAGTCACTGAAGGAATGGTTGTGACCTGAAGACTACCTGTAATTAAAGAAGATACAGGAAATCCTCAGGATATGAATGTAATTGAGTCTGTTTGAAGCTCGTGAGGATGTTAAGTGAATAACATTAAATGAATGAGCTCCCATCCCTGCTTTCCCTGATGCATTTGTAAAATGAATGCATGGGTTGTTAGGTGAAATATGGGGTGCCTCAGGGGGGTTGCCTTTGTTTCCAACCTCCCAAGCCCTCCCCTCACCCCAAGATACCCCATATTTTGTTCCCACCACTTGGGGCCTCCACAGCCACTTAGGCCTTCTCCCCATTCCTTCTTTGGTTTGCTGCTTCTAAAGCTGCAGGATTAGGGAATAGGTAAGCTGTGTGCTTTAGGCTTTGTCAGTGAGCTGGCTTCACAGGGTGAGGTGTCCTGGGTTGGAGAAATTTAGGTTCCAAGGAAGGTCAAGTCTTCAGCATGAAAACACATTTCTTGGCTTTACCACTCCTTTCTTCTGAGTTGGCATTTGAAGACTTAAAAGGAATATGCGTTTCTCTCTTCCTGAAACACAGCAAGTGCCTACCTTTCTTGAGGTAAAGAACTTGCTTGCAAGACTTGAACTTGCTGACAGCATAAATTTCTCCGAAGCAGCCCATTTTACCTCATAAAGGCAGCCCAGCTCCTGTTGCTAGATCATGCTGGGAATTTTTCACAACTGGTGGGGAATTTTTGAAATACAGGTAATCCCCGAGTTATGAGTGTTCCCTTAGTGAACGTTCAGTTATGCGATAAGCATCCCCCCGTGTTTGCAAAGACAGTCCCAAAATTACGAATGTTGCCGCATCATGGCAGTTGTTTGCTCCTATGAACGACCGCAGTGGCACTGCAACATTCTTTTTTTAGAGAGATTTTATTAGGTTTTTTTCCTTACATACATGTTAGTTTTTCAACACGTGTGCAGTCTGGGTTCAAAAGCGCTAATACATAGTCAGGTCCTAATCTTTGGTTCTTTTCTCTAGCCATTTGTAGAATGACTCCCAGGTTTCGTAGTATTCTATTTCTTCTATATCTTTCAATCTCATAGTTAATCTGTCCATCTCTGTGCATTCCAATATTGTTTTAATTACTTCTTCCTCTGGTGGTATTCCTTCATTTTTCCAGTATTGCATGAAGGTTATCCTTGCTGCTGTTGTAATGTGTAGAACCAAATATAAACTTTGTTTATTAATCTTTTCTGGTATTATACCTAACAGAAAAAGTTTAGGATTAAATACTACATGTTCACCCAACATTTTTTCTAACCAAGCATGTATTTTTTTCCAATAAGCCTTTGCTTTACCACATGTCCACCGCATATGATAATACGTGCCTGAATTATGTTTACATTTACAACATATTTTTAAACATTTTTGCTAATCTTGCTGATGGCAAGTGCCATCTATAAAACATTTTATATAGATTTTCTTTATTCGAAGTTGACTTTGTCAATTTATAATTTCTCTCCCATAATCTTTGCCATTTTTCTAGTTCTATATTGTAACCAAAGTTTTTTGCTCACCTTGTCATTGTTTCTTTAGTTTGTTCACTTTCCATCTCCAAAATAAACAAAAATTTATACATTTTCCAGTTCTTGTTTTGATTTTAATGTCCCATCAGTATTTAGAATATCTCTATATGTCCAAATTTTTTCAAAGTCTACCAAATTTGGATGTAATAAAGCTTCTGGCGTTGATAGCCACGCTGGATTTTTTACATATATTTTAGTTTTAATTTTTTCCTATACTGTTATCAAAGCATTTCTAATATAGTGATTTTGGAAATACTTATGAATTTTATTTTTGCCGTACCACAAAAAGCGTGCCACCCCAATTGTAAGTCACGTCCCTGTCCATCTCATTTTATTCCTGAGAGTTATCCATTCTTTCACCCATGTTAATACAGATGCTTGATAGTACAAAGCCCACTCAGGTAGCCCAAAACCTCCATTTTCCTTAGCATCTTGCAACGTTTTCATCTTTATTCTAGCTTTCTTTCCTTGCCAAACAAACTTCAAAATTAATGAATTTAAATCTTGGAAGAATTTTTTCTCAAGTTTTATCGGAATTGTTTGGAATAAAAATAAAATCTTCAGCAATATATTCATTTTGACTGTAGCATTTCTTCCTAGTACTGACAATTGCAAATTCTTCCACTTTTCCAAGTTTAATTTTATTTGTTTCAATAGCCTTATATAGTTGTCTTCTTTTATTGTTGAGCATTTGGCTGATAAATATATACCCAAATATTTAACCTTTTTCACTATCTGTACCTCTATTGATTCTGATAATCGTTTTTTTTGCTTCTTTACTATTATCTTAATTTTTCTTTATTTATTTTTAATCCCACTATTTCTCCAAACTGTTCTATCTTTCCACACAATTTAGGAATCATCTCCAGGGATTCTTCCAAAATAACTACTAAATCGTTAGCAAATGTTTGTAATTTGTATGTTTTCCCCTTTATCCCCAACTCTTTAATTTCTGTATCTTGTCTAATATTTCTATTTAAAACTTCTAAGGTGAAGATGAGTAACAGACGGGATAATGGGCATCCTTGCCTTGTGCCTTTTCTTATGTCAAAGCTCTCAGTGCAATCTCCATTCAGAATCACTGTAGCTGTCTGTTTGTTATATATTGTTTTCATCATATTTATAAAATTCTGTCCAAAGTCCATTATTTGTAGTTGGTGAATCATAAATTGCCAACTTCCGGTGGCGACGTGACGCCGAAGACAGCCGTTTTTGGGCTGCCCGCTCCGCAGCTGTGTTTTTCCATCGTAAACAGCGCCGATCAGCTGTTTAGATGGATTTGAAGCCCCCTCCTCAGGAGAAGAGGAGGGGGTGAGGCCCCAGGTAGGGGTTGAGCTCTCCGGGGCCGCCTGAGCTGAGAGCTTGGGCGGTTGAAGGATGAGCCCCCCCGAAGCCTGGGTTGCTCCGAGCTGCGCAGCGCCTCTGCTCCGGGATTTTTGGAGCAGAGCCAGGCGTTAGCAACCACCCCTGCCAAAAGGAAATACTTTTGATTATCAAGATGCAGGCAGAGCGGTACAGGAGGTCAAGGTGAAGTGGACTCTTTATTTTTACTCTCTAGCTCAATGGATTTTATAGCTTTAAAGTGAAAGTGCGCAATAAGTGAAAGTGGGGGAAGATGGCGGCTAAAACTTCTAAAGCTCTTCGGAATACGGGGTCTTCCCTGGTGCAAGAGACCTCATTGCAAGCTTTGCTTCCTCCTGCATCTCCCCCGGTATTGACGCTTAATGATTTACAAGATGCTCTTGGAAAGCATGCACAATTGATGTCTGATATGATGGATGAAAAGTTGAAAAAGCTGGAGGAGAAAATGGAGGAGAAAATGGAGAAATTGGAGAAGAAGATGGAAGAGAAGTTGAGAGCAATGAGGGTGGACATCTTGTCTATGGTTGAATCCGTAGCTGAATGTGTGCAACAGCTGGATGTAAAAGTGGAGGATCTCAGTCAAAAGAACTCTATATTAGAAGCAAAGGTATCAGAAAATGAAAATATAAGGGATAAAATGGACGGAGAATTGAGCCTTGTTCAGTATCATCAGATGCAGTATGCTATTAGAATCAGGGGTTTAAAGGAGAATGGTAAAGAAGATTTAAAGCAGCTGATTTCTGAGGCTCTGGAAGGGGTACTGGGCCAGCCAGCATCTGAAATTGAGGGAAATATGGACAAAGTTTTTCGTGTAAATTCATGGATTGCAAGACAGAGGAAGTTACCCAGAGATGTGGTGGTTTACTTTACAAAGAGAGTAATTAGAGATGAAGTCATTCAAGCTGCTTATGATACTAAATTGGTAGTGGCTGAGCAAGAAGTGTTGGTTTTAAAAGAGATCCCTCCGAAGATCCTAAGGAGAAGGAAAGATTTCGCATTTCTAGTACAGGAACTTAAGAAACGTGATATTAAGTTTAGATGGGAGATTCCAGTTGGATTGGTGGCGACACACGAAGGTAAAAGACATCGTTTGGTTACTGTGGCTCAGGCACGTGATTTTTATAGTAATGTGTTAAAAGCAACCCCCCTATCATTTTTGGAGGCTGCAAAAGGATACGGTGTGGGAAAGCTTCAAGATGTTGCAGATAGACAGACAGAGGACAATGGTGTTGGAGGGGATCAAGTCACAGTCTCATCGGTTGCTGCAGGAGGCCAGAAGATGACGCGTGCCGCCTTAAGAAGAGCGAGACGAGAGCAAGAGCAAGACCAGCAGAAAGTTATGGAATCTCCAAAGTGTGTTTACAGTGAAGATGTGGGAGGGGAGCAGTCTAAAGAAGTTTTGGGGTCATGACAGATGTGCTCCAAAAGTTTTGGGGCGTTAAGATTGCTGATTAAATTTTTAAATTAGAATGTCAATGGAGTAAAATTATTATAGAGGAGAAAGAAAAGTTTTTTTTAAATATTTTACACAATTTAAGATTGATGTTATTTGCTTGCTAGAAAAGTATATTAGGGTTATGGACTTAAAGTATGTGTTGAACTAAGAATGGGTACGCAAGCTCCTAATTAACAACAAGTTGTCTTAGAGACTGCCTAAACCTTCTTTTTATACTCTTTTTATTTGAACTCAAGGATGATTTGGAACTGCGAGACATTTGGCGTGATACATGCAAGAACTATTTTTGATCATAGTTTAGTTTGGTCGGAGATTATTAAGATTAACAGAGATAGGCGCTTTTGGCACGTAACTGAGAATTTGTTTGGAAATTAGAGAAAGGTGGGAGAATGTAAATAGCAGGTGAAAGTTTTTTTTTTCTTTTTTCTTTTTTGAAATTAATATGAATAAGGACTGGGATCAAGAAAATTTATTCTGAGTAAAGCTCTTTTTCTGTTTTCCTCTTTTTCTTTTTTACTTTATTTGTAATATTAATATTGTTTGTATTCATTTTATATGAGCTAGAGGGAGATAGAGTTTATAGTTTATTGTTGATAACATAGGGGTGTTTACGTTTGTTTTTCGATTTTATACCCTGTATTTAGCTCTGGGAAGTCGGGGGGAGAGGAGGGAATGGGGGAGAGGGATAGGGAGGGTTGGATAGGGGTGGGGGAGGGGGGGATTAAAGTCAAAATGTATTGTAAAACTTTTTAAATAAAAAAAAATTGCCAGGAGAGATTATCAAATGCCTTTTGGGCATCTAAGAATGCCATTTGTTTCCCTGGGTGTAGCTAATAATATTCTAATACGTCTATTATCACTCTTAAATTATTTTTAATTTGTCTCTTTGGTAAAAAGCCATTTTGATCTGGATGTATAAATTTGACTAAATATTTTTTCAGTCTCTCAGCCATTATTGAAGTAAAGTTTTTATACTTTTAATATTATTTTGAGGAGTGAAATCAGTCTATAGTTCTTAATCTGAGTCAAATCGGAATCTTCTTTTGATATTAGAGTAATATTTGCTTCTATCCATGCAGATGGACCCCTTCAAGGATTACTGCCTTGTCATGGCGAAGGGGCTTGCATAATTCAGTGAAGCTATGAGCTATGCTGTGCAGGGCCACTGAAGACGGACAGGTCATAGCAGAGAGTTCTGACAAAACGTGATCCACTGGAGAAGGAAATGGGAACCCACTCCAGTATCGTTTCTTTGAAGAAAAATTCAATTTCTTTTTTCGCTAACTCTATGAATTCTTTTTCTTTTAATATGGATTGATTTAAAGTCCATCTTGGTCTTTTTTGTATTCCTTTCCAGGTGACTCTCAGAGGATTATGATCTGCCCATGTGCCTATCTCTATCTCAATATCCTGTATGTGCATTCTCACGTCAGCAGTCATCCAAATCATATCAATCCCTGACCAAGATTTTTGGCTATTTGAATAAAAGGTGTATTGCAATTTTTGTGGATTAATCTCCCTCCAGATATCTTGGATTTCAATTTCCTCCACCATAGCAAAAAATATCTTAGTAATCTTCTTCCAGTTTTTCCTGTTTTTTTATTTTTATAATCAATTTTTCCATCTATTATTGTACTGAAATCTTCTAGTAAGCAAAAATATTTTGGTACTCCATTTCTATTATTTTTCTGTGTAGTTTTTTATAAATTTTTTCTTGATTGTTGTTTGGTGCGTAAATTGCCACTAACAATATTTGCTTTTGGTGCAGATATATTTCTACCATTAAGATTTTTCCTTCTTTATCTGAATATAACAATTTAGAATCTATTGTCTCTTTAATATATACAGCAACCCCTTTTTTCCTGATGTGCTGCTGCATAGTAAAGTTTTTCAATTTTGGGGCATTCCAATAATTTATGATGTTGTTCTTTTATATGTGTTTCTTGTAGACAGATTATATCTAGATTCAGTTTCTGTAACTTCCTAAAAACCTTATTTCTTTTTATTGTGAAATTTAGTCCATTTATATTTACTGAAAAGATTCCATTTTTTTTCTCCACTTCCATTTCCATTTATTTATATTTAGGTCTAGTGGATCTAGCAGACCTCTGTTCTCTGGCAAATCCTTCACCTTCACCCTCTTGATCATCTTTCTCTTTCTGATCTCCTGTTTGTGCAGTCGCTCCTTGAGTCATCTCTTCTGTTTGCTTCTGCTCCTTACTCTCCCCTTTGTTTCACTTCCTTCATCTAAAATTGCTCTATTCCTTATTTCAAAATCTTCTGCTTTCCAGACTGAATCCAATCGATATCTTCTTTGTTCCAGTTTATTAAAATGCCTTCTGGCATCAGCCATCTAGTTTATACCATTGGCAATCAGCTTTGTAGTCAGTGTTAGGCATATGGTGATAGCCTACAATGTTGGGTTGAAAATATATTAACCATGATGTTATGTCTTTAAGATGTTAATTGGCCAATGGGTGTGTATGTGTTCTCATGGCCATAAGAGGGAGCTAGGAATGTAGCTTCTCTGTTTCTGAATTCACTGCTCTCTACTATTACTGTTTTTGCTCTGTTTTGCTGTACTGTTGGTTTACTACTGTGATAAACCTGACCTGTGTATTGACCTCTGGACCGGTAAGAAGACTTTGTATTAGGATTTGTACTTGGACTGTTGCTATTGTGTATGACCTGGACTGTTTATTTTTGACCATGCATTTTTGTTTTTTACACCACCTCAAATGTTAAGTACTTTTTGCTTTCACAACTCAGTGTACTCTTGTGGTTACTGTGTGACTCTTACTGCTCTCAGTACCCTTCCTTGTCTGTGTAACTCTTTGGTAGCACAAGGAGATCTCTGCACAACAAATCCTTAACACTGGT
This sequence comes from Vipera ursinii, assembly GCF_947247035.1. Classification (NCBI taxonomy): domain Eukaryota; kingdom Metazoa; phylum Chordata; class Lepidosauria; order Squamata; family Viperidae; genus Vipera; species Vipera ursinii. Next base: position 186,103,870 of record NC_139512.1, read on the forward strand.
TATGGGCCCAGGCCTGTACTGAGAGTAAGTACACACAGTATTCCTAGCTGAGTTTGTGTTAGTTATTTGGTGTAAAATGGCACAAGAACAGTTGTCAGGCATCTCCTGGATAACCCGGTTGGATGGGACAAACTATGTTTCCTGGTCCACGAAATGCTGCTTGCTTTTGCGCAAGGAAGGACTATGGACTGTAGTAAACAGTGGCATAGTGTGGGGGGTGCAGGGGGGGCCGGCCGCACTGGGCGCAACATCTGGGGGGGCGCGCTCACACTCGCAGCTCTCTGCCCCTGTCTGGCTCACTCACTCTCACTGCAGTGCTGGCTGTGCGAATCTGATCCGAGCCGCCGTGTCGCCGCCCACTGTGGAGGGGTGGTGCCAGGCGTGTGGTGCGGTCCGGAGAGAGAGCGAGGGACTATCTGGGGGAGGGACAGTGCAGCAGCCTGCTGAAAATGTGGAGAATGTGTAATGCATGTTCACACTCAATAAAGTGTTTGAAAATAAACTTGTATTTAGATGCATTTTACTTTAATTACATCAGTATTTTCATGACAAACAATACATGTGCTTAGGGGGTAAGGGTTTCTTTAACTAATCTAGTGGAAGAGACTCAAGTGCTAAAATCCATGGGTTAGGGGGCGCAAATTACTTGCCTTGCCCCGGGTGCTGACAACCCACGCTACGCCACTGGTAGTAAATAACCCACCTGATACTACTGCTTGGGATCCAGATGACGAAGAGGATGCAAAGAAGATAGACGACTTTAAACATAACAATGAGAAAGCTCTTTGCATTATTGGACTAACACTGAATGACCAGCAGCTTGTCCATATTCGTGGTGAGGAGTCTGCTGCTAAGTGTTGGGACATTTTGCGAAGGCTTTATGTTCGAGACAGTGTGGGTGCACATATACACCTTACACGTAAACTGTTTAGGGCTCGTCTGCAGAAGAATGGAGATATGCTGACCCATTTAAACTACATGAAGGCAACTTTTCAAGAGCTTCATGAAAAGGAGCTGATTTTTTCAGAGTTGCATCAGGTCTACATTATTCTGTCCTCTTTGGATGAGAGTTATGACGAGTATGTTTCTTCTTTGGAAGTCCTGACCAGAGAGGAACTGACATTGACTAACATTACTGGGAGACTGCTGGAAGAGTCCAGAAGGTGTGACAGAGACCAGCTGAGAGAGACACAGCCACAAGAGGAGCAGCAATTTACCACTGCTTACAACGTCAAGAAATGTTATTCTTGTGGGGCTAGAGGGCATATAGCCAAATTTTGTAGGAAGGGTAGAAAACAGAATGTAAATAGCAGTGGGAAGGCTAAGAAGGGCACTGTTTTGGCTGTTTCTGGTGAACCAACATCCAGAAATGATGAATTGTGGGTTGTTGATAGTGGGGCTTCACAATGCATTACTAAAGTGAAAAAGAGGTTTGTTAATATGAAAAACAGCAACCAACATGTTTCACTGGCCAATGGTTGGAAGATGAAGGCCTCTGGTGAAGGTAATTCCTATTGTCCATGCACTGATGAACAGTTACCTATGTTATATATACCTAAACTAAGATTCAACCTGTTATCTGTAAGGGAATTGGTTAAAGTTGGGTTTGTGGTAACATTCAGAGGGGAGCAATGCATTATTGAAAGGAATGGAACCTGTGTAACTGCTAATTTGAAAAACGGTTTATTCGTTCTCACAAGTAACCAGGTTAGTACAGTTAAAGCTAATTTGATATGTGAGAACAAGAAGCCACATGATGAATGTATACATTTTTGCATAGGCGGTTAGGGCATGTGAACTTTAACTCACTACGTAAAACAGTTGAGTTAGTACAAGGAATTAAACTGAAGCCATGTAGTAAATACCTGAATTGCAATGCCTGTAATCAGGAAAAGAGTAAGACAACTCCTGCAAACAGGTTAAACGGCTCCAAAACAACTGTACCTTTGGAAGTTGTGTTTGCAGATTTAATTGGACCCATGAAGCCTAGTTTAGGAGGATCGTGTTATATTTTAAGTATCCTTGACCACTACTCCCGTTATGGTTTTTGCTATCTGCTTAAGTCAAAGGCAGACACTTTCCAACAATTTTTAAACTGGCTGAAGTTTGTCGAGAGGAAAACAAAGAGAAAGGTTCAGTGCATAATTACTGATAATGGCACTGAATTTACAAACAAACGCTTTGTTGATATGCTTGAATCAACTGGCATTGAGCATAAACGTTCAGCCCCTTATAGGCCTCAACATAATGCATTTGTTGAGAGACGTGGGCAAACTTTACAAGCCATGATGAGAACCATGTTAAAAGATTCTGGCTTAACAGATAGACTGTGGGGGGAGGCAGCAAAATGTGCAAACCATGTTCTGAATATAGTGGTTAATACTTCTACTGGTAAAATACCATATACAATATGGCATGGTAGAAAACCAAACCTTGATTATCTGCACATGTTTGGCACCCCAGCATGGGTCCACATTCCTGCGCAACTCAGGAGTAAAGGCCAACATAGGGCTAGACAATTATACTTCGTAGGTTATGAATCTAATCATAAGGTAAAGGTAAAGGTTCCCCTGCACATGCGTGCTAGTCGTTTCCGACTCTAGGGGCCGGTGCTCATCTCCGTTTCAAAGCCGAAGAGCCAGCGCTTGTCCGAGGACATCTCCGTGGTCATGTGGCTGGCATGACTAGACGCCAAAGGCGCACGGAACGCTGTTACCTTCCCACCGGAGCGGTCCCTATTTTTCTACTAGCATTTTTACGTGCTTTCGAACTGCTAGGTTGGCAGAAGCTGGGACGAGTAACAGGCGCTCACTCTGCTACGCGGCACTCGGGATTCGACCCGCCAAACTGCCGACCTTCTGATCGACAAGCTCAGCGTCCTAACCCACTGAGCCACCACGTCCCTGAATCTAATCATAGATCCTATCATTTCTGGGAACAAGGCACAACTAATGTGAAGGCACCGTTTTACAGTGGTTCTCCTCCTACCTCCTGGGCCGCTCGCAATCGGTGTTGACAGGAGGACAAAGGTCCACCCCGAGATCTCTCGTTTGTGGAGTCCCTCAGGGATCGGTCCTCTCTCCCCTCCTGTTCAACATCTACATGAAGCCACTGGGTGAGCTCATTCGTGGTTTCGGGGTGGGGTATCACCAGTACGCTGATGATACCCAACTTTTTCTTTCCACCCCAACCCAACCCAGTGATGCCCTCACTGTGATGTCCCGTTGCCTGGAGGCGGTCTGGGTTTGGATGGGGAGAAACAGGCTTCGTCTCAATCCTGTCAAGACTGAGTGGCTGTTCATACCGGCATCTCGGGCTGACCAGCCTTCTCCATCATTAACAATAGGGGATGAGGTATTACTCCCCGTTGATAGGGCTCGCAACTTGGGAGTCCTCCTGGATTCATGGCTCAGTTTGGAAGATCATATAGGAGCCGTGACCAGGGGGGCTTTTGCCCAGATTTGCCTGGTGCGCCAGTTGCATCCCTATCTGGACCGAGATGCTCTACGTACAGTCACTCATGTGCTCGTGACCTCCCGGTTAGACTACTGCAATGCCCTCTACATGGGGCTGCCCTTGAGGACCACCCGAAGGCTTCAACTGGTGCAGAATTCAGCCACGTGAGTTTTGATGGGAGCTTCCTGATACTCCCGTGTAACACCTCTTCTCCGTGAGCTGCATTGGCTTCCGGTTGCCCTCCGGGTGAGATTCAAGGTGCTGGTAATGACCTATAAAGCCGTAAATGGCTTGGGTCCGGACTATCTAAGGGAACACCTGCTGCTGGCATCATCTTCCCATCGTCCTGTGCGCCCCCACAGGGAGGGCCTTCTCAGGGTTCTGCCGGTTAATGAATCCTGGCGGGTTATTCCCAGGAGAAGGGCGTTCTCTGTGGGTGTGCCTGCCCTATGGAACCAACTACCCACAGAACTTTGGAATGCCTCCGACCTTCGCTCATTTCGCCGGGACCTGAAAACTTGGCTCTTCAACTGTTTGGTCCAGACTGTGGGGTTGTTAATTTAACTGGGTTTTAGATTTATTCTTGGGGCTTGAATTTAAGTTGTTTTATTTGTTTTAAATTTTTTATATTCATGGCTTTAACTGCCCTGTAAATCGCCCTGAGTCCTACGGGAAAAGGGCGGTATGCAAATCCAATAAAATAAATAAATAAATAATGTATATAATAGTGCAAGTGCCAAATTCCTTGAGCACGTTGGTTGGGATAGATTAGAACAAGATCCAAACATACAGATCTTCGTTATCTAAATGTAAGACAATGTGTAAAAGATAAATTAATACAGCTAGAGTATTGCCCATCTGATGTAAATATTGCAGACCATTTTACGAAGGTACAAAGTGCTGTGAAACACAATGCTAATTGTGAAAGAATGTGCATAAGATTGTAAGGGTTATATATTATTCTACCCAAAGGGGAGAATGTTAGGCATATGGTGATAGCCTACAATGTTGGGTTGAAAATATATTAACCATGATGTTATGTCTTTAAGATGTTAATTGGCCAATGGGTGTGTAAGTGTTCTCATGGCCATAAGAGGGAGCTAGGAACGTAGCTTCTCTCTCTCTAAATTCACTGCTCTCTACTATTACTGTTTTTGCTCTGTTTTGCTGTACTGTTGCTTTACTACTATGATAAACCTGAACTGTGTATTGACCTCTGGACCGGTAAGAAGACTTTGTATTAGGATTTGTACTTGGACTGTTGCTATTGTGTATGACCTGGACTGTTTATTTTTGACCATGCATTTTTGTTTTTTACACCACCTCAAAAGTTAAGTAGTTTTTGCTTTCACAACTCAGTGTACTCTTGTGGTTACTGTGTGACTCTTACTGCTTTCAGTACCCTTCCTTGTCTGTGTAACTCTTTGGTAGCACAAGGAGATCTCTGCACAACAAATCCTTAACAGTCAGGAAATGATAATGGGTATCTGCTTTAAAACCAAATTTCTTTATTTTTATATTGTATTGACTTTCCGTAGCACTTCATCTCTTGTTGTATTCTTTATAAACCGTACATGTACTTCTCTTGGCAGTTTATTTCTTCATGCATAGCTTGAGTTCATGTGGAATATTTCATCAACCTCTACTTGAATTTCTCCTCTATCTGCCTTTAAAACCTACTCCAGTATGTCAATATTTTTATTTATTTATTTATATTTAAATTTATAATCACCTCTGCTATAATTTCTTCTCTATCCTCAGGAATATTTTGAAATCTTAAATAGTGTTCCGCTTTTTCCATCTCTAAAATCTTAATTGCATTGTCTAATTTTTCATTTTCTTGTAATAACATTTCTATTTTTTATCGTTATCGTGTGACTTTTCTCCAATTTTCTGTATTCTCTGTTGGTTTTTAGTTATCATTTGATTTTCAGCTTCAAATTTTTCCTTTATATCCAGGATTTCTTCACTTACTTTCTCAAGTTTACTTTGTGTCTCTTTATGGTTCTTTTGTGTCTCTGCATGATTCCTTTGCATCATGTCTTGAGTATTTTGCATCATCTCTTGAAGCAGTTTTAATGAAGTCTGTGTTTTGCTTTGAGCAGTGCTTATTTTTTCACATTGCAACATTGTTTCAATAGATCCCTGTGTTGTTGGACTAGATTGTCCTACTGAGGGTGCAGAAGAGGTTTTTTTCATAAGTCTGGTAATGTTTGATGAACTCATTTTACAGCTTACAGTCTAAAGCCAAAACAGTATCTATTTAAATTTAGCCAAAATCAACAAAAGTAATTTTTAAAAGTCTTTTTCCCTTGCAATCTCACAACAGGACACTTTAGTTAATTGCAGCTCTGTCCTCCAAGGTCACTGTTGTAAAAGCATTTTTTCCATTTCTCACTATTTATTTGTACTGTATTTCTTCTTTCGCCAGCTTATTTATCAAGGTCCAATATTCTTAACAAAGAGCACTTCCCCTTCTTTGTAAGTACTCACCACTTTTAACTTTAATCCTTTTGGGGTCTTTACTTTTCAGCCCTTTCCCATCAGGGGCTCAACATTTATAATCCTCAAGGAGAAGGAAAGAAAATTCTGACTCACCCAGCCTCTGCACGCAGTTGAGAATCAGCTGTTTTGTGGTGATTCCCTTCCTGCTGGAGATGACTAGGGCTGCCTTGGCTCACCTGGCAACCTTTCCCCCACTTTTTCAGAGGGGTCTGCAATCCGCTCTGATCAGTTGCCACCTGATCTGAGCTCCTGAAGTATCCCTCCTTCTTCGTTGCCCCTCCAGGGCAACTTTCCAACCCTTTAAGGGTCGCTAGGCAAAGAGAAACCAGACTGGAAGGCTGAGGCACTGGCTTTTCCCAGTTGTGCCATTGGCTGCCAAACAGGAAGTTTGGCAGCCAATGGCACAACTTTCCTCCCCAGGACCAAGCGTCTTTTAATTTCTTGGCTACAGTCCCCATCTGCAGTTATCTTGGAGCCCAGGAAAATAAAATCTGTCACTACCTCAATTTCTTCCCCATCTATTTGCCAGGAATTCAGAGGGCCAGATGCCATGAACTTGGTTTTTTTAATGTTAAGTTTCAACCCAAGTTTTGCACTCTCCTTCTTCACCCGCAACAAGAGGCTCTTTAGTTCTTCTTCACTTTCTGCCATTAGAGTGGTAGAAAGTGAAGAAGAACTAAAGAATCTGCATATCTTAGGTTGTTGATATTTCTTCTGGCAATCTTAATTCCAACTTTTGATTCCTCTAACCCTGCCTTTCTCATGATGTGCTCTGCATATAAGTTAAATAGGCAGGGCGACAGTATACAGCCTTGCCGGACTCCTTTCCCAATTTTGAACCAATCAGTGGTTCCGTGTCCAGTTCTCACTGTTGCTTCTTGGCCCACATATAGGTTTCTCAAGAGACAAATAAGATGGTCTGGTATGTGCATCTCTTTAAGAACTTGCCAAGTTTGTTATGATCCACACAATCAAAGGCTTTAGCATAGTCAATGAAGCAGAAGTAGATGTTTAGCTTTCTCCATGATCCAAAGTATGTTGGCAATTTGATCTCTAGTTCCTCTGCCTCTTCGAAATCCTGCCTGTACTTCTGGTAGTTCTCGGTCCACATACTGCTGGAGTCTAGCTTGTAGGATTTTAAGCATAACTTTACTAGCATGAGAAATGAGTGCAATGGTGCGGTAGTTTGAACATTCTTTGGCACTGCCTTTCTTTGGAATTGGAATGTAAACTGATCTTTTCCAATCCTGTGGCCACTGTTGAGTTTTCCAAATTTACTGGCAAATTGAGTGTAGCACTTTTACTGCATCGTCTTTTAAGATTTTGAATAGCTCAGCTGGAATACTGTCACCTCCACTAGCTTTGTTGTTGCCCAGCTTTTCTAAGGCCCACTTCACTTCACATTCTAGGATGTCTGGCTCGAGGTCAGTGACCACCTCATTGTGACTATCAGGGATGTTAAGCTCATTCTTATATAGTTCTTCTGTGTAATTTTGCCACCTCTTCTTAATCTCTTCTGCCTCTGTTAGGTACCTGCCAGTTTGGTCCTTTATCATGCCCATGTTTGCATGAAACATTCCCTTCATCTCTCCAATTTTCTTGAAAAGATCTCTGGTCCTCCCTATTCTATTGTTTTCTTCTATTTCTTTGCACTGTTCATTTAAGAAGGCATTCTTATCTCTTCTAGCTATTCTCTGGAATTCTGCATTCAATTGGGCGTATCTTTCTTTTTCTCCCTTGCCTTTCGCTTCCCTCCTTTCCTCAGCTATTTGCAAAGCTTCCTCAGACAGCCATTTTGCTTTCTTGCATTTCTTTTTCTTTGGGATGGTTTTGGTTGCTACCTGTTGTACAATGTTGCGAACCTCTGTCCATAGTTCTTCAGGCACTCTGTCTATCAGATCTAATTCCTTAAATCTATTTGTCACCTCTACTGTATATTCAACAGGGATATGATTTAATTCATACCTGAGTGGCCTAGTGCTTTTTCCTACTTTCTTCAGTTTAAGCCTAAACTTTGCAATGAGAAGCTCATGGTCTGAGCCACAGTCAGCTCCTGGTCTTGTTTTTACTGACTGTATAGAGCTCCTCCATCTTTGGCTGCTGAGCATATAGTCAATCTGATTTCTGTGTTGACCGTCTGGTGATGTCCATGTGTAGAGCCGTCTCTTGGGTTGTTGGAAAAGAGTGTTTGCTATCACCATCATATTCTCTTGACAAAATTCTATCAGCCTGTGCCCTGCTTCATTTTGTACTCCAAGGCCAAACTTGCCTGTTATTCCGCTTATGTTTTGGCTTCCTACTTTAGCATTCTAATCCCCCATGATGATAAGAACATCATTTTTTGGTGTTAGCTCTATAAGGTGCTGTAGGGCTTCATAGAACTGGTCAATTTCATCCTCTTCAGCACTGGTGGTTGGGGAATAGACTTGATCTACTGTGATATTGAATGGTTTGCCTTGGATTCAAACTGAGATCATTCTGTCATTTTGAGGATTGTACCCCAGTATTGCTTTTCCTACTCTTTTTTGACTATGAAGGCTACTCCTTTTCTTTTGAGGGATTCTTGCCCGCAGTATACTTGATGGTCATCTGAATTAAATTCACCCATTCCTGTCCATTTTAGTTTGCTGATACCTAGGTTGTTGATGTTCAGTCTTGTCATCTCTTTTTTGACCACATCCAGCTTTCCTTGATTCATGGATCTTACATTCCAGGTTCCTATGGAGAAAAAATCTTTACAGCATCGGAATTTCCTTTCACCACCAGACACATCCACAGCTGAGCATCCTTTTGGCTTTGGCCCAGTTGCTTCATTCTTTCTGGCGCTACTAGTACTAGCACTCTGCTCTTCCCCAGTAGCATATTGGACGCCTTCCGACCTGAGGGGCTCATCTTCCAGCATCATATCGTTTTGCCTTTTGGTACTGTCCATAGGGTTTTCATGGCAAAGATGGGTGGGTTGAGTGGGTTGCCATTTCCTTCTCCAGTGGATCACATTTTGTCAGAACTCTCTGCTATGACCTTTCTGTCTTGGGTGGCCCTGCACGGCATAGCTCAAAGCTTCACTGAATTATGCAAGCCCCTTCGCCACGACAAGGCAGTAATCCATGAAGGGGTATATGTGATTACTCTTCCTAAATTTATGAATTTGGGGTGCATGAATATCTCTAATATGGATAGCCAATTGGGGATTTCTATATAATTAATTTTTTAATTTTTCTCCACATGTCTAATAGTGCCCATCTAATATGATGATTCTGGATGAGCCTTATATTTCCTGTCCCAATTATAGCATGCCACCCTATTTGCATGTCATGGCCTTCTAATGCTAGTAGTCTTCTGTTCCTTTAGTGCTTAGTAAACAGCGTGTTGTCTGGGTTCATATGTTAAAAAAACAATCAATAATAATTAATTTCTATAGTTCCGTAATCAACATGTTAACTAATGATATATTTCCTTGATCTTCTCTTCATCCAATATTCTTCTTTTGTCAACATTTACCAAATATCATTCTTAAAATTCAATACATATAAATATAAACTTTTTCTTTTATAGAAATAACAGTAACATCAGCATATAGCATCTTTTTTATCAGTTTATATTTCAATTGTATAGTAATCATCATTAAATCGCTATAGGTCCTGTTTTCAAATTTCTTATTTAACCTTAGTTTCCCTTCTGTATTCAAACCATTCTTATCAGTCATAGTTTTCTCAAAGTTAGTAACCTTTAATATCCAACCTTTTCATTCATGTACATCAATCCAATATTTTTACATTTCATATATTATAAAAATTACTATACTACTTATATGTCTTATCTCTCTTACTATAAGACCCCTTTATATCCATAATTTATCTATTCTTTTAACCATATTCAAACAGGTGTTTGATCATACAGTACTCCCTCAGGTAGATTGCATCAAATCTCTCAGATCTGATTCTAGCCTTCTTTTGCCAACTAGTTTTCCAAGTTAATGTGTTCGCCTTGCACAGAGCTTTTTCCTGTATTTTTGTAAATGCTGCTGGGAATAGAAAAAACAAGTTAGATAACACATGCATTTTTTGTCTCCCAAACTTTAATGATTGTCCTGGTTGTTCTATAGTCCATTTTGTTAGTTTTTCTTTCAAATTTTTAAGTTGATTTTGAGGTCGTGAAATATAGGATATTTTTTCCATTTCCATTGTTATGGTAAAACCTTGCAAGTTTTCATTTGTTTGTATTAATTTGTAGTTCTCTTCATCTGTAATTTCCCTTTTTTTGGCCACTGACCTCTGATTTGTATTCTGTTACCTGGTCTGTTTGTTCATTCTTTATCATCATTTTCTGAGAATATTTACTTGTAAGTTTAAGTTGGAAATGTGCTCATTTATACCATCAAAGTTGCTTTTAATCTCATCATGATTTGAAATCATTGTCATTTGAAACTGTCACATCATTGCATATATTTCCTCCTGGAAGGTATTTGCCTTCTCTTGAAGTGTTGCTCCTGCAGATCTCTGATGTTCCAGACTGGCACCTTCAGAAAAGGATATTAGATAGTTTCCTGCCATGTTTTGATAGGTGTGCAGCATCCATTTTATCTCCCTCTTCCAGATGTTCTTTCACTGGTACCATAATTTTTGTGTTTAGCCTTTTAAACCAGCCAGTCTTAAAATTGTCCAACTTTTTAAACAAAGAATTGGTTTTTAATAATTTCATCAAAACCCTTTCAGATGTAAAATCTTAATGGTTTTCTTAATTTTCAGATTCATCCTGACTATAACGTTAATTTCATGTTAATATATTTCTTTCCCCCGTGAAGTTAATTCGCCACTCCCGTCTATGAAAGGGTGGGGGTGTAATCACCTCCTTTCTCACATTCAGAGGATTTCTTGCTTTGGGGATCTTTTCTATGGAATCAATTACAAAATAGAAGAGAGAAGATCGATATTCTCACCCAGTTCCAAGCATGCAGTTCACCGTTGTTCTGGTTTGTGCTCTTGGACTTTGGCTGCTGGTAGCTGATGTGCAGCTAACCTTTCTCCTGTTGGGTTGGAGGACTTCCCCCAGATCGAATGGATTGACTGCTGTCATTTTGTGATCATCGGGGTGCCCCTCCTTCTTCATTGCCTCTCCATTTAGGGTCCCTTGGCAGGGCAAAACTAGCCGTGGAGTGTGGAGCTCAGCAATCCCTTGGTTGCGTTGCTATGGGGCAGAACCAGAAGTCCTTCCCAAAGCATTTCTATACTAACCTTGTTTCCAGCTCTGACGTGTTCCTCCATTGCATTCCTCTGCCACTCTGTGCAGTCCCACAAACAAAAGAAGTTTGTGGGACTAAAAAAAAAGTTCAATCAATCAATTCCAACTTTGGGAGATCTCTTCTTTTTTGTGAGAAATTGGAATTGATTGATTGAACTTTTTTTTAGTCTCACAAACAAAAGAATTTTATGGGACTGCATAAGGCGGTGGAGGAACATGATGGAGAAATCCGTCAGAGCTGGAAAGGTTAACATAGAAATGCTTTGGGAAGGGAGGGCATGTGGGTGGTGGTGAGTTGGGCAAGCTCTCCAGTCTGTGGCAGCAGAAAAATGCAATGGAGCTGGAAAGCAGGTACTTTCCGGTTCTGGCGCTCTACCTGCTATTTTGGTGGCTGTGTGGGTAGAGCTGTGAAGGGGAATGAAAGGGAAGAGGGTGGGTGGACAAGTGAGGGGGATCTGTCTCATACCGCCCGACTTGTGCAGTGGCTTTCGATCGAGCCACGTCTTGCCCACTAAGATGGTCCCCCGATGCATTCCTCTGTCATGTTCCTCCACCACCATATGCAGTCCCACAAATGTAGTTTGCCAAAGGGGATTCCAGGCTGCAATATGTGCTGCAATGGATAGACAGGAAGTGGAGCAGCAAGAGCGAGGGAAGGAGGAGTGGGGAGAAGAAAGAGGAAAAGCGGCCAAGTGAAAAGTGGGGCTGTCCCGGCCAGCCAGGCACTGAAGCGCTGCCAAAAACAGTAGACTCTGTGTGTGCACCTGCTACACGCTCGCCCCATGTCAGTCATGTTCTCCATGCATTAGATCAACTGCAGTGCGGCATGGAAAATGCGGCTAACGCGGGGTGAGCATCTGGCAGGCAGGCACACAGACTCCACTTTGCCGCTTTTCCTCTTTCTTCTCCATGCTCCTCCTTCCCTCACGCTGGCTGCTCCACTTCCTATCTCTCCATTGCAGCACACATTGCAGCCTGGGATCCACTTTGGCAGTGTCAGGGTTTGGGAAATGGTGAATCCCCATTCATGGCACGTCCACTGACTAATCACCTTACCTCTTGGGTGGGCACTGGAAAAAAGCAGAATTCATGTGCGTGCCTGCCTCACACTCACCCTGCGTCCGCTATACTCTCCATGACATGCTGCAGCTGATCTGAGGAGGCTGGCCAGACACTGAAGCGCTGCTGAAATCAGCAGAGTCTGTGTGCATGCCTGCTATGCACTCACCCATCAGCCATGCTCTCCATGCCTCATATCAGCTGCAGCTTCTTATTCATAATTAATATACCCTGAGGACCCATCTTCTAAAGGGTAGGAATAACCACTTGGGCACAAGCCTGAAAATGGGTAGCTTATAGTGCGAAAGTTATAATTTGGTTTCTAAGTGATAATAAACAACTTATAGTATGATCTGTAAAATCTGCAATATGTAATAATCCATTCTCTTCCCAGCATTTTCATCCTGATTGAATGTCATAGGATCTATTTTTAACAGAAAAAACTCACCTGTGATAGAATTCAAACTGGTTTCTGAAAATTCCTCATTCAGGTCTATCAGCATCCCCTCAGATTTGCATCGTGAGAGGCAACTGGCATTAGCAGCACGAATCCTCTGGGCTGCCATCTTAAGATATGTGCTGTTTTTTAAGAATCAGAAAATCTAATGGGTCAACTTCTCTAGAAGAGATGTGACAAATTCTGTGCCATTTATTTTAAATGGTTGCAATTATCAATTCATTCAATATTTTCTTCCACAATATATACCTGAAGAGAAAAAAGACCATGATATGGTAATTTAAAATAAGCATCTTTGTATGACTAAATTGCAGAAATCTTATTTATTTGACTTATATGACTGCCCATCTTAAAAGATATAACTCTGGGAGGTCACAGTAGTAAACAATAAAACAATAGTAAACAAAAAGAACAATAAAACAAAAAGGTAGCACTTTTCTGATGCAACCAACATAATCAACTTCATATTTCAGACTCATCCTACCCCAGTGCTTAGGGGACGAGTCATTTCTTTATAGTTTTCCAGGCTAAGTGGGTTGCAACTTGCCAGATGTCTTGGGGAAGGGTGTTTCACAGGGCAAGGGCTACTACAGAAAAGGTCTACTTCCTGTGAAATATAAAGTATTGCTTTCTGAGCTGTAGCTAGACAGAATTTGCCCTGTAGCTAGGGGAACTTTAGACTTTGCTCTATAACTAGGGTATGTTTGTTAATAGGCACTCTTGAACTTGTTAGTATCCAATCAATGGAAAATCAGAACAATGTTGAGCAGGGGGTGGGGGAGGAAGGAGTATAAAAGCCTTTTGCAAGCTTTAATATGGGACCACCTCAGATTTACCCGTGTTTGCAAATATGTAACAAACCTTTTGCTATTTTTTGGTACTGGATTGCCTTTTATTGCTTTATTGCTTATCTATTTCTAACATTCCTAAATAGCTACATTTAAGGAAAGGCAGTATTCAAAACCACACTCCCTCTGATCCGCAGAAAAATCTTTCTCCATGGCACAGGTCCCTGGTGCCCAAAAAGTTAGGGACCTCTGCCATAGATGCAACTACAAACTTTATAAACACTGCCATCTACTGGTTCAAGAATATATACAGTATATCTCTACTGAATACAGCTATAATTGTAGAAAATACATGAACGCTGTGTTCCAACAGTATTCAACACTGTTGGGTCCAAGGGTGGCCTCCTGTAGTTAAGAGGTATTAACTACAACTTGAATTCAACAACCACATACCACCTCCTGGAAGCCCTTGACCAACCAGGCAGGGCATGTTTTTCATTATAAACTAGCAAATCTATGAATTATGGGAAATTAATTTAATTAACAGACAAGTTTTTCCCACCTTAAAAACTATCACAGGTGATACATGACAAGCCCAGAACACATTTTCTTTATTAAAAAAAACCCTTTCATGTAATGAACTCATACAGTTATAGAAATTTTGGGTAGATACTGTATGGCATACAGTGTATGCTGACATGCAAATTTAATGTTTGGATGTCTTGTTCAGTTTTTGATCACACAGATCTAGATTGAAGTTGCTACTCAGAAATTCCTATCTCTTAAGTCAGGGGTGTCAAACTCAATTTCACTGAGGGCCGCATCAGCATTGCGGTTGCCCTCAAGGGGCCGGGTGGGTATGGCCAGGGTGGGCGTGGCTAGAGTGCGTATGGCCTACTGGGTGGGCGTGGCCGCTCTACATAGTTCGCATCAAGGGTGCCTATGGGGGTCTGGGCAGGAGTGGGACAGATCTGAGGGTCTCTGGCAGAAGGAGGGTCTCTGGGCCAGGGCCAAGGCAGTGGGGGCCATTCCCTCACTGTTTCCAGGATGGCTTCGCGGGCCACATGAAACCACTTCGCGGGCCGGATCCGGCCCCCGGGCCTTGTGTTTGACATGTCTGTCTTAAGTATAATCCCAGCCCATCCCAAACGCCCCCCTCTCCCTCCCCCACTTCCCAAAGCTGAATACAGGGTTACAAATATAATAATCATAATCTAACTAACATTAACCAACTATATAAATAACCAAATTCATAATGCGCTTTAACTCCCTTTAACATAAATACAAACAAAAGTAAACATAATAATAATAAAAACATAAACAAATTAATATCCAAGTTATTAAACAATACTATTACTAAAATAATAATAATAATACCATATAATTAAAACTAATAAAAATTCCACTATAAAAAAATATTAATAATAACAATCCAAAATTTACTCATAAGCTAAATAGAACTTTATAGTCCCATATTTATTCTTAATATAATCTATCCATCTTCTCCAGACTGAAATGTATCTTTCTTGTGAATGATCCTTCAAATAAGCAGAAATCTTAGCCATCTCTGCTAAATTTGACACTTTACATGTCCATTCTTCTATAGTAGGCAAACTATCCTTCTTCCAATACTGCCCTACCAATAACCTTGCAGCTGTTATCAAGTTCAACATCAAGTTAGTTTCTTTAGTATCACAGTTTGTTATAACACCCAATAAGAATAGTTGTGGAGTAAACTTTATCTTTCTCTTAAAAATCTTTCTAATATTCCACCAGATTTTAATCCAAAAAGCTTTTATATTTCTACAAGTCCACCAAATATGAAAATAAGTAGCATCCATACTGCCACATCTCCAACATTTGGGCTGTAAATTAGGATACATACAAGACAACTTTTTAGGGTCCAAATGCCATCTATAAAACATTTTATAAACATTTTCTCTTAAATTTTGGGCCTGGGTCTTTTATTTGTTAAATTAAGCCAATCACTAACCAATGTTAAAACCACCGCATCATAATATAATTTCAAATTAGGCACCTTAAGTCCTCCTCTTTCCCGTGCGTCTTGTAGAATCTTAAGTTTAACTCTTGGTTTTTTCCCCGCCCAGATAAATTTATTAATACCCTTCTGCCATTCATCCAGATTAACATCTTTTTCAATATAGGTATCATTTGAAACAAAAAGAGAAACTTTGGTAAAACATTCATTTTAACAGCTGCAATTTTCCCCAGCAAAGATAATTGTAGTTTTTTCCAATTATTTAGATCCTTTTGTACTTTTAGCCATAATGTCTCATAATTATTCTTATATAATTTCACATTAGAGGCTGTAATATATACTCCCAAATATTTAACCTTTTTCACTATTTCATAACCTGTCAATTTTACCCTTTTCATTCATGGTCATATTTTTAGACAACATTTTAGTCTTATTATTATATACCTTAAAACCAGAAACTTTCCCATAAAAGATCCCTTCTTGTCTTTACTTGAGTCCAAAACACCATTCCAATCACCCATCATAATAACAGATTTGTAATCCAATTGAGTTAGTTTATGATGTAAAAACTTATAAAACTTTTTTTTTGCTGTTGATTAGGGGCATATAACCCAATAATAAGGACTTTCTTGCCTTGTAACACTAGTTCAATAATATATCTTCCTTGTGTATCAGATTCAATTAATCTAGCCGATAAATCTCTTCTTAATAACCACTCCCCCCTTTTTTATCAGGGGCAGAAGCTATAAAATGTGCTCCCAACTGAGAACAAATCAAATACTTTTGATCTTTTGCAGCAACATGTCTCCTGTAAGCAGACAATGTCATTTTTATGTTGTTTCAGGTAGTGAAATACTTTCTTTCTTTTTTGTGGTGAATTCAGGCCATTAACATTCCATGTCAAAAGCTTTGCCATCCTTAGTGGCCTGAAGCCTCTGGAACACTGCCTGGAGATCTGCCGTTGATCTCTTTGGTCGTGCCCCTCCCACAGGCTCTGTAGTAACCGGGCCTTGTGTTGTTGGTCCAGAATCAGCCTTCTGTTTTTGCTTCTTTTATGTTTTCAAATCTTCTCGTGGATCCTCCTTTAATCCTCTTATACGCAAGGCAAATTCCATATCTCTATATTGTGAAATGGTCACATCGTCCTCTGTTGTAATCAATATTATTTTCTACTTTGACAACTCTGCTTTCCAATTTTTCAGTATTTTCCACAACTTCATCCACCCGATCATCCAAGCGTTCAGTATGTGTAGCTAACCCTTGAAGTGCAAGCAGTATGTCTTCCCTCATCTATTTTTGTTCTCCAGGAGGTCAGCCATCTCCTCCTTCATTTTACTGTCAAGAAGTTCAGCCATCTCCTCCTTTATTTCTTGTGTTGCTTGCTTTAAAGCATCTTGAATAACTTTAAGCGTAAATGCCGGTGGTGGGGCAGAGGGTGGAGGGGATTTAGGCTTAGCTGTAGAATGCACCACAGACTGTACCACAGGAGAAGAGATTGTACTTTTAGGAACAGCAGAAATTCCCAAACACTTTGAAGCCATTTTTCTGCTTCTAAAAGTCCTAAAAGTTTTTAAATCAGCAATTAAAAAACAAAGTACCAGAAAGAAAGAAAGAAAAATTCTGTAAGAATTCTTTTAAAAAGAAAGAAGAGCTCTGAATACACAAAGTCTGATAAGTTGTTTAAACTTTGTTGCCAAATGTATCTCTTTCTTGACACTGTCCTTTCACACAAAGAAACAGCATTCTGGTGCCATTTTTCCTCTTTAAGTCAAATTGAAATGTGGAGAAGATTAATTCTGCCCGAGTTAAAGTTTCCAGCATTTGCAATTTTAACTTCTCCTGGTCAGCTCTGTCTGCTCTTATATACTCACAAGTCACTTTAAATAGCAGATGTGGATTCAGTGTCTTGCTTCACTCCTGAAGTTCGGAGCAAAGGAGTCCTGGGTGCGGAGAAAGCCCCGGGCTCTGAGAGAGCTCTCACCCTCCGACCCCTAAATAGTTAAAGGGGTCTAGGGGAGCTCTACCTCTACCCGAGGAGGACTCTCCTCCCCCTCTTCTCCCAAGGGGGAGGTTTTAAAGCCGTGGGACAGCTGATTTTCGCTGTCTCCATGTGCTTTTCACGAAATCCCAGGACAGGCGGCCAGAAGAAAGCCGCCATCGGCGCGGCATCGCCACAGGAAGTTCAGGTTTTCATTGTTGTGAGCACTTCTGTTGAGGATTTGCAGTGGGGGGTGGGGTGGGGGCGTTTGGTTTTTATTCGCCCCATCCGCTGAGTGGTTGCAGAAGGTCACTTCACCCTGAGACCCTGGATATGAATCAGTTGCCAAGCATCTGAATGTAAATCACAAGGCCCTGGGGATGATGCAACATTCCGCTGATCGGCGCTTCTTCTAGGCTCAGAAGCACTAGGATTAGCGCCGAGCTCCAGCTGGAGCCTGGCGCTGATCCTGGCACTTCCAGTGAGCCCTAACAGCCCCAAATAAGCGCTGATCCTGGCGCTTCCACTGAGCCCTGACAGCCCTGCAGCTCCAGCCATCTCTCACTCAGACTTGTGCGGTGCTGCCACTGGTTCAGCTCATTCCCTTCCCCCACTACCACTTTTCTAGGATGGTCGCGTATCACTGCCAGGTGCCAATGTACCACAGGTGGTACCTGTACCACTGGTTGAAAAGCCCTGCTCTATATGATCCAATCAAGAAACTCAGATGGAGGCTTCTATAAACAAAACTGAGTAAGCATCTGGGTGTATTTCTTCCACATGCAGGCAACAGTGTGAAAAAGGAAAGCCACACTCCTTGTTTTCACAAAACTTTCTTTTATAGTGTTATTTTAACCAATCAATTTTCAAGCCATAGCACTTATGTCACTTTCTCTTATCTCTCTGTATGTGTTCTTCTTGCCTTGGGCTTATGGAGGTTTCTGTGCAAGCATGGTATACAAAAGCAAAACAGCATTGCTTTGATTTCTCTAAATTCCCTTAATTCCTCCCTTTTAATTTGTAAAATAGAATAGTTTCTGTTCCTGAAATTGTGGATGTTACAATTCATTGAATAAGAGGAATCAAACACGGCAACAACAGTAAACCTCCAAAAGCTAATGGAATCAAACATAAGACTCTTTTCCAATCCCCAAATATTCCTGAAAACCATCCAGTGTCCACAATTCCAGACCAAGTTTGAACTGGAACAGGAGCTATCTTTCTCATACATTCTGTAATCTCTTCAATTTCCTGCATATCTAATTTATGTAAGGGAGGTTTCATTAGTGATAATTTCTAAAACAGTTTGAAGTCTAATCATTCTATTAAGCATCACACCCTTGATTCTGAATAGGGGATTAATCACGAGGATCAAACATATTGAGGCACCTAGTAGATCCAAACCATAAATCGGGGCCATCTTTAGCTCTATTGAAGAAAGTTCTGGGGGAAAAATAACAACAGAATACAAAAACTCCAACAACAATCAAGTTCGGAACAATGGTCTCCTCAAGAAGAGGCCAATTCATGTTCCACAGGTCCAAACAAGTCGGCGGGTGAAGGCTGCTTCCCAGTGAGCCTCACCTTAAGTTGGGCTTGCCAATAATCACTTGGAGGTTCCACCTATTTAATCCTAGATCCATGGATCCATGCCTTCATGCCTTCAACTTTAACTGCAATTGGAGTTCCAAGCAATACCTGGCATGGCCTGGACCACTTTGGATCAACAGACAATGGTGAGAGTTCTTTCACCCGTACCCACTCTCCAGGCAAGGCAAATGGTGGAGCAGCAGAGATGGGTGGAAGTGCAATTTGGACTTGTTTGGAAATAGACAATAATACCTATGCCAGATTATGCAAATACTGGGTAATATTTTTCTCCCCCACATTATTAACTTGCAATCAGGCTACAAAAGGCCACCCATAAACTATTTCAAAAGGAGATAAGGAAAATTTCCCAGAGTGCAAAGCACAAATGCGGGTGAGGGCCAAGGGGAGATCACTTTAGGTCATGTCAAACTAGTCCCTTGGCAAAACTTGACCATGTGGGTTTTCAATGTTCTGTTCACGCGATCAACTTTAGCAGAGGCTTGAATCCTGTAACTAGAATGAAGACTCTAAGAAATGTTCAAAAATGTACTAACATCTTGAGTCACTTGTGCTGTAAAATAGCAGCCATTGTCAGATTCTAGTCCTTTTGGTGTTCCAAAGCGTGGAGTGATTATTTCTATTAAGGCCTTAGCAACCTCTTTGGGCCTTTTGGGTTGTGGTAGGAATACCTTCAAGCCAGCCAGAGAAAAGGTTGACAAAAATGAGTAAGTTGGATTTAGCACTTCATTTAGGCATCTCAGTGAAGTCCACTTGCCATACTTCCCCTGGGTAGCAGGTAGTTGTAAAGTGACCAGGGGGAACAGTCTTTCCTCCCCTGGGGTTATTTTTTGGCACACTTTACATTGGGCAACCATGGAATGACAGGCCTGTCGAAAATTGGGGTTGTAATAATGGTCCTGTAGTCATTTAGTCAGTGGGTGGGGACCTGAATGAGAAGCTTGATGGCTTCGCTGGACAATTTTCCACAAAAGGGATTTTGGAAGTTGTACTTTGTTGTGCATGATCCACCATACATCCTCCCACCTTCCTTCAGGAAACAAAACATCTCTTTGGTCATAAAGGGAGGCAGTTCATAGACTGGTTCTATGGGAATGAGTGACATCATGTTCTTTTGATGTGTTTGGTCCAATAGTCAGCTGAACGATTTCCTTGGGTAATATAGCCAGCATCAGATTTATGGCCCGTACAACGGACTATAGCTAATTCTTTTGGCTTTTGAACTACTATAAATAATTCTTTGAGGTAGGGCTTCATTTTTATAGTTTTCCATCTGCCCCTGAGTAGCCTCGAGCCTTCCAAAGAGCAGTGTGTGTGTGCATGCAGCAAGGAAAGCATAATGGCTGTCAGTATAAATTGTGTCCCATTATCCTTATGCAAGACAGGCTTCTATGAGGGCCATCAACTTAGCTGCATGTGCTGACAAGTGAGCTGGGAGTTGTTGCATATAAATTGAACCTTCATCCATGACCACAGCCAATCCTGTGTACCACTTGCCATCTTTCATAAAGGAAGAACCATCTGTCCAGAGTTGTCATTCAGAATTCTCCAAGGGTATCAGAACCCATTCTATTTCTATCCATTTCTTTCTGTGGGTTCTGCCATTCTCCTGAAGGGGAGGGTGGAAGGCTCTCTGGCATATTTTTCTGCTTTGCTATCCCTCCCACTGTTTTCTTCATGCCTACTCTCTTGATGTCAATCTAGAGTGAGAAAGGAATGTGCCTCCAGCCAGCTGGCTTATCTCTTGCTGCAGAAGGGAAGGTGCGAAGACCTAACAATATCATCACAAGCATGGGAACAAACCCCGTTATCAGCTCCATTCCCACAATGGACTTAACACCTGGGGATTGGCTCATATAAGCTGACCAATGAATATTGGGGTGGGGTTTGTTTGGGACTCTTTTAACCTATTGATCTGGGTGGGAAACCCTTAGATCCTGCCTTCTATGCCTGACATCAGCTTCTCCTAACAAAAGTTCCTCTTGGAATGAAACAGTTCCAAGTCCTGCTTTTTTGGGATGAGATTTTGAAGTGGGCCCTGAAATTAGGTAGGATCTGCAGTAATAGTCAACCTGGAAGGAAGACCCTTATCAGGGGGCTAAGCAAATGATGTCTGATATCAGAATGGAAAGGGAAGAATCTGCCATGGGAGGGAAGAATCTGCCATGGGAGGGAAGTTCTCCCACCAAGGAGAGCCCAGCTGATACAGTTCTCAATCTATGACCACCACCATTGGATGAGGTGGTGGTCATGGAATGTCACCATAAACCAAGGTGGTCGATGGGTGTCGTGAAGGAGAAGGACTGGGAGAAGAGATCCAGGAAGGTGATGCTCAGATGCGGCAGGCACCAGCTGGGTTTGAAAATCGAGATGGAGAAGTCGCTTCCCCTTAGTGAAGACAAGGACTGACCAGCTGACTCCTGGAGCAAGCCATCGACATGTTGAGAGTCATCTTTGATGGAGGAGAAAGCTGACCCATGCCAAGCCACCGCTAACCCAGGCTCAGCTAAGGGGGCAGATGAAGGTGTGTGTGAACCAGCACTCCCAGGCCCTTCCACTGGCACCACGGAAGCAGCAGCTGTTGCTACAGCCACAACCACCCCTGGGCGAGCTGCACCAGCTGATGGTGATGGTCATCGACACAGGAGATTGAGGGGTCATCAATCCATCCAAAGTTCCCACCATTAGGAGTAAGGTACTGTGGAGAGCCATGCCAATTGGGGTTTTTCCTGACTCAAGTGTTGAACTACATGAAAGAATATGGCCATGATACCCAATGACCGCGGTCAGATAAGGATTGTGTAAACAGCTCTAGATGGCAATGCAGCAGAAAGGGTGGTACCGATGCTGATGCCCCAGAACTGCAAAACTTCAATCAGTTCATGGTAGCTCTCAGAAGCCAATTTGAAGATCTCCTGGTTGATTGGAAAGTACAGAGCGCATCAAAACTGTCAGGCAGGGGCAATGACCCATAGTGGAATACACACAAGAATTCCAAGCCCTGGCCAGCAAGCTGAACTGGATGGAAGATATATTGGTCGGGCATTTCAAAGACAGCCTGAATGATAACCTGTATTAAGCTTGCATCCCTCGGGTGGATCCAGAGGGATGGTACATCCTAGCTGAGGAAGCAGAGATTGATCACGCCAGAAGACAACAACCCAGAGGGAGATCCCGGGGAAAGTTGCCAGCGAAGCCATCCGAAGAGCCAAGAAAGCAAGCTCTGGCCACCCCAAGAGCAACTGGATGTTTTAAATACGGGAAGGGGGACACTGTGCTGCCAAGTGCTGCTTGAAGACCCCCATCCGGAAGCCTGACCTAGTCCCGGGGGGAAGCCTGGAAAAGACTCCAATGAAACCAAAGGAGATGGCTATGAAAAGTATGGAGGTCATAGAATTCCGAACTCCATTGAGGCAGGTGAATGGAACTCCGACATCACTGGGGGAGTCACCGGATTCATCAGATGACAACTCAGAGGACGAACCCCTGGTAAGTGGACCCATCACACCCCTAACCAGAACCATAGAACTAGCCCCAGAATGCCCAAGAGGATTGCACTCAGAGCCCTAATAGATTCCAGCTGCACTCACTGCCTCATAAGCCCAACCTTAGTGGGAAATTTAGGAATTCCGGTGAGGAGGCTGACGAAACCTATTTCATTCGGTCAATTAAATTGGTCCATTGCAGGGGGGGGCACTGGCTACACTTGCCACATTACCTGTCCAGCTTACCATAGGGGATCATGTAGAGACTCTAATATTTGTAGTGATCCATGGCATGAAATGCCCCCTTATCCTGGGCATAGTGTAGCTGATCAAGTGAAACCCCTGGATGGACTGGAGGACGGGGGAACTGAGATTCCCAGATGGAGAGGCAATAAGACTCAACCCCAAAATGGGGAAAGCCCCTCCGAAAGTGCAGTGGTGGTAGGGGAAAAGGAGTTACAGGACATACCAGAGGAATACCAGGATCTAGCTGAAGTGTTCAGCAAGGAGGAGAACACTTTATGAGCCCAAGGGAGTTAGAGGAAAAATTTATAGACAAAAATCTGAAAAGGGGGTTTATCCAACCAGCAAAGCCCGAGACTGCAGCCCCCATGCTATTTCGTGAAAAGAAAGACTGGACTCTTCACCTCTGTGTAGACTATAGATCTTTGAACACAGTGAGCAAGAGTAACCTCTACCCCCTCCCTCTGATGAAAGTCATGCTAGCACACCTGTAAAAAGGAAAAATCTTTTTGAAACTGGATTTAAGGGAGGCATATTCAAAATCTTAAAAGAAGATGCAGTAAAAGTGCTACACTCAATTTGCCAGCAAATTTGGAAAACTCAACAGTGGCCACAGGATTGGAAAAGATCAGTTTACATTCCGATTCCAAAGAAAGGCAGTGCCAAAGAATGTTCAAACTGCCGCACCATTGCACTCATTTCTCATGCTAGTAAAGTTATGCTTAAAATCCTACAAGCTATAAAGGGGAGTTAAGCACATTTTGAATTTGGTTAATTTTATAATGGATAATTTTAGTTAGAATATGATTATTATATTTATGACCCTGTATTCAGCTCTGGGAAGTGGGGGGAGGGGATGGTTTGGGGTGAGTGGGTTTTGGGGATATGTTTTGTAAAAAAATTTTGTAAAACTCTTTAATAAAATAATAATAATAAAAAATCCTACAAGCTAGACTTCAGCAGTATGTGGATCGAGAACTACCAGAAGTACAGGCAGGATTTCGAAGAGGCAAAGGAACTAGAGATCAAATTGCCAACATACGCTGGATCATGGAGAAAGCTAGAGAGTTCCAGAAAAACATCTACTTCTGCTTCATTGACTATGCTAAAGTCTTTGATTGTGTGGATCATAACAAACTGTAGCAAGTCCTTAAAGAGATGGGTGTAACAGACCATCTAATTTGTCTCTGGAGAAACCTATATGCGGGCCAAGAAGCAACAGTGAGAACTGGACACGGAACCACTGATTAGTTCAAAATTGGGAAAGGAGTCCGGCAAGGCTGTATACTGTCGCCTTGCCTATTTAACTTATATGCAGAGCACATCATGAGAAAGGCAGGGCTAGATGAATCAAAAGTTGGAATTAAGATTGCCGGAAGAAACATCAACAACCTAAGATATGCAGATGATACCACTCTAATGGCAGAAAGAGAAGAGGAACTAAAGAGCCTCTTGTTGCAAGTGAAGAAGGAGAGTGCAAAACTTGGGTTGAAACTAAACATTAAGAAAACCAAGATCATGGCATCCGGCCCTCTCAATTCCTGGCAAATAGATGGGGAAGAAATGGAGGTAGTGACAGACTTTATTTTCCTGGGCTCCAAGATCACTGCAGATGGGGACTGTAGCCAAGAAATTAAAAGACGCTTGGTCCTGGGGAGGAAAGCCATGGCAAATCTAGACAGCACACTAAAAAGCAGAGACATCACCCTGTCAACAAAAGTGCGTATAGTCAAGGCTATGGTCTTCCCAGTTGCAATGTATGGCAGTGAAAGCTGGACCATAAAAAAGGCTGAGCGCCAAAGAATTGAGGCCTTTGAACTAAGGTGCTGGAGAAGACTCCTGCGAGTCCCTTGGACTCCAAGGCGATCAAACCAGTCAGTCCTAGAGGAGATCAACCCTGACTGCTCTTTAGAAGGTCAGATCCTAAAGCTAAAACTCAAATACTTTGGCCACCTAATGAGAAGGAAGGACTCACTGGAGAAGAGCCTAATGCTGGGAAAGATGGAGGGCAAGAAAAGAAGGGGATGACAGAGAATGAGGTGGCTGGATGGAGTCACTGAAGCAGTAGGCATGAGCTTAAATGGACTCCAGAAGATGGTAGAGAACAGGAAGGCCTGGAGGAACATTGTCCATAGGGTTGCGATGGGTCGGACATGACTTCGCAACTAACAACAACATTACAGAATTAAAATTAAAGACGGAGACAAATGGAAAACAGCTTTCAATTGCCCCTTAGGATCTTACCAGTTTAGAGTTCTACCCTTCAGCCTTCAAGGGGCAGCTGCAGTGTTCATGCAATTAATAAATGACATGCTCTGAGAGCACCTATATAAAAGGGTGCTTGTTTACCTGGACAATATCCTGATATTCACTGAAACAAAGGAGGAGCACGTGAAACTACTCAGAGCTGTATTGAAAAAACACCGAGCAGCTCACCTGTATGCCAAACTGTCTAAATGTGAATTTCATAAGGAAAAAATTGACTACCTGGGGTATTGCATCTCACCAAATGGCATAGAGATGGACCCTGAAAAAGTCTGGACTGTACTAGAATGGGCAAGTTGAAGAGTTTCCTTGGATTTGCTAATTTTTACTGGCAATTCATCCCTTCCGTTGTGTAGATCGTGCTACCAATTACTAACTTACAAAAAACCAAAAGGGAGAGAAAGCTGAAGCCAAGTCAGCTTTTGAAATGGACGGTAGAATGTCAAACCGCATTTGAAAGACTGAAAAGACTATTCTCTGCTGAGCCAGTTCTATGACACCCTGACACTGATAAACCGTTTGTGATTCAGGTTGATGCCAGCAACGTAGCTGTGGGGGCAATACTGATGCAGGAGAATGATAAAGGGAAATTACAGCCTTGCACATACACATCAAGGAAACTCACAGAGACCGAGCAAAGGTAGGCAGTCTGGGAGAAGAAGGCTTATGTGGTCTAATGGGCTCTCTTAACCTGGCGCTATTTCCTGGAAGGAAACAAAATCCCCTTCCAGGTATAGACTGACCACAAGAACCTTGAAGTCCTAAAGATGGCCAGAAAACTAACCCCTAAACAAGCAAGGTGGCCACAACATTTCCACTGATTTAACTTCACATTAAAACACTTACCCAGAGGGAAGAATTTCTTAGCTGACACATTGTCCAGACTGCCCCAATACAACAGCAACAGAACAGAGATAACAGACCCACTCATGCCAACAAAACAATTGCTAGCTCAAGTTACCACCCGAGCACAAGCCAAACTCCAGAAGCCCCTAGCAAGCCAAACAAGGGTTGAATTTAAAAAAGTGCTAGAAACTGACGAGTGGTATAACCACAAGAATCTATGCACCATGACCGGTGGTTTGCCATGGGTGGGAGGGAAGCTGTACATCCGAAAGAGTCAGAGACTGACATTATGCAGTTATGCCATGATTCAAAATCAGCTGGTCATTTGGATTCATAAAAAATCTACACCTAGTGAAAGGGCAGTTTTGGTGGCCGTTGATAAAAGAAGACATTGAAAGCTACATGGCTAGTTGCCCAATTTGTGCTGCAGCTAAGAGAAGACAAGGGAAGACCCCAGTCTTGTTGCAACCAGTAGTGAGACCATCAGCACCTTGGAAGGAAATTTCTATGAACTTTATTGTGGAGTTACCAGAAAGTGGGGGAAACATAGTCATCTATATGAAGCCGCTGGGTGAGATCATTCATAGTTTCGGGGTGGGGTATCATCAGTACGCTGATGATACCCAACTTTTTCTTTCCACCCCAAACCAACCCAGCGATGCCCTCGCCGTGATGTCCTGTTGCCTGGAGGTGGTCCAGGTCTGGATGGGGAGAAACAGGCTTCGTCTCAATCCTGCCAAGACTGAGTGGCTGTGCATATTGGCATCTCGGGTTAACCAGACCATTCCATCTTTAACGATGGGGGGTGAGGTGTTATCCCCCGTTGATAGGGCTCGCAACTTGGGCGTCCTCCTTGACTCCCGGCTCAATTTTGAAGACCATATAGGAGCCGTGACCAGGGGGGCTTTTGCCCAGGTTCGCCTGCTGCTCTACGCACAGTCACTCATGCGCTCGTGACCTCCGGTTTAGACTACTGCAACGCTCTCTGCATGGGGCTGCCCTTGAGGACCACTTGGAGGTTTCAGCTGGTGCAGAATGCAGCCGCGCAAGTTGTGATGGGGGTTTCCCGATACTCCCATGTAACACCTGTACTCCGCGAGCTGCATTGGCTTCCGGTTGCCCTCTGGGTGAGATTCAAGGTGCTGGTAATGACCTATAAAGCCCTAAATGGCTTGGGTCCGGGATATCTGAGGGAACACCTGCTGCCAGCATCAAGTTCCCTTCGTCCAGTGCACTCCCACAGGGAGGGTCTTCTCAGGGTGCCGCTGGAAAAAGATTGCCGGCGGGTAACACCCAGGGGGAGGGCCTTCTCAGTGGGTGCGCCTGCCCTCTGGAACCAGCTGCCCGTGGAGCTGAGGACTGCCCCCGACCTCCGTTCATTTCGCCGGGACCTGAAGACCTGGCTCTTCGAGCTCTCTGGCCCAGGCTGAGAATTTTAATTCTAATTTTAATTGGGGTTTTTTACTTTTTCAGGGACAGTTATAATCTATTTAATTGTTTTTAATTTTTGTATTTCTTGTTTTAATTACCCTGTTAACCGCCCTGAGTTCTTCGAGAAAGGGCGGTATACAAATCCAATTAAATAAATAAATAAATTTGGGCTGTGACGGATCTGTTCAGAGAATAGATACAAGTACATTTTATCCAATGCCAAAAAATCCTCAATACAAAGAGACTTGCAAAGCTGTTCATCCAACACATCTATCGACTTCATGGGGCCCCACAACAAATCATATCAGATGGGGGAGTACAATTCACATCAAAATTTTGGAAGGCATTCCTGGGACTTTTTGGGACCACTCAGGGGTTTTCATCTAATCATTATCCGCAGACGAATGATGGGACTGAACAGTCAAACTCAGTACTGGAGCAGTACCTAAGGTGCTTCAAATTACCAGCAAGACAGTTGGACTGAACTGCTCCCCTTTGCAGAAATTGCTTATAACAACACAGTACATTCCAGCACAGGCCACACCCCTTTCCAGGTGGTAATGGGACAAAACCTCAATCCAATGTCTGAACTTCCATCGAGCGAACCGACCATCCCTTCCCTGAAGGAATGGATTGCACAATTACAAAATACATGGTCGGTTGTAAGAAAGGCTTTAGATGAGACTAGGGAAGCATATAAATTCCAAGCAGATAAGAAACGAAGTGAATCCAAACCATTTCAAGTAGGAGACAAAATTTATCTCCTCTACTGTAGCCCTCAAAGAAGCTAGGACCCAAATTTGTGGGACCTTTTACTATTAAAAGAATAATCAATCCTGTCATGGTAGAATTGGAGCTCCCTAAGACTCTCCAAAAGTTTCATCCAATTTTTCACTGCAGCATTCTGAAACGTAAACTGCAATAGCCCTTAAGGCCCGTTGCAGCTCCCTCCCCTCCTCCAAACGATGTCAACACTGCTAACATTGGATGTTCTTGCTTTGACAATATATGAAGCTACAATCATTTTCTCTTTAACCTGTAATGTTACTTCTGGGGGGAGGGGAAGAATGTGTATGGGGATTAGTTAGACATAACAACATCACAGTAGAGTATTCTTTAAGGTTGTTTGAAATAAGAGATGACAAGGGATGGTGGGTTAGACAACTGAAAGGAAGGTTTGCATTTTAAAATAATTGGAGAATGTGATATATGACTGTCAATAGGAGAAGGGAATTGTACTTTGATACTATGTGTTCAGGGGAGGGGAATTCAGATTTTGGCTTTCACATGTATGTGCCAATGCCATGTTATTTGAATAAAAGACCTTTAAGGTAAAAAAAGAGATAGGTCTCTTCACTTATGTGTTGATTATAAAGATCTGAATGCAGTATGGAAAATAAATACCCCCTCCCCCTCCTGAAGGGCTTACTAACCCACCTGGCCAAGGGGAGTCTCTTCACTAAATTAGACCTGAGAGAAGCATATTACCAGGTGAGAATAAAGGAGCGAGATGAGTGGAAAATGGCCTTCAACTGCCCCATGGGGAGCTATCAATTCAAGGTCATGCCATTTGGACTACAGGGGGCCTCAGCCGTATTCATGCAGTTGATTAATGAGGTTCTACATGATTACTTATACAAAGAGGTTCTGGTGTATCTTGATGACATCATGATATACAGCACCAATATGACTGATCACATAAAGCTGGTGAGAGAAGTAATAAACTATTGAATGCCAAGATTTATGCCAAATTGTCAAAATGTGATTTTCACCAGACCCGATTAGATTATCTTGGCTACAGAATTTCCAATGAGGGCACTGAAATGGACCCAACCAAAGTGAAAGCTATAATTGAATAGCACCCAAAGACTTGCAAACAGCTCCAGAGCTTCCTAGGTTTTGCCAATGTCTACCGTCAATTCATCCCCTCCTTTGCTGAGATTGCCCTGCCCCTTACATAACTACTTAAACAAGCAAAGGAGGAGGGAAACTGCGACCGGGCCAACCACTAGCATGGTCTATGAGCTGTCAAACAGCTTTTGAGAATTTAAAAAGACTATTTGCTGCTGAACTGGTCCTAAAGCACCCCTGTAGATTTGTTGTTAGAAGGCAAAAAAACGCTTTTGGTTGGACTGTATGCTCCTAATCAACAACAAGCTGATTTTTATAGTTCATTACACAGCAAGATTACTCAGTTGGATTATAAATCTTTTATTTTTATGGGAGATTGGAACGGTGTCTTGGATGTACAACTGGACAAGTGTGGTTCTTTTAGGCATAGTCCAAGCCACGCTAGATTGCCTAAATCTTTTTTCGAGATGAAGGATGATTTGGAGTTGCGAGACATTTGGAGAGAAAGACATTTACAAGAAAAGGATTATACTTTTTTTTCTGATAGACATCAATCTTTTTCCAGGATTGACTTTATATTAACGACTAATGATTATTTTTCCAGGATCAAGAAGATAAAGATTTGTCCAAGAACTATGTCTGACCATAGTCCAGTCTGGTTAGAGATTGACAAGGATAATAGAGATAGGCACTCTTGGCGCTTAAATGAGAACTTGTTTAGAAACCAGGGAAACGTGGAAGAATGTAAAAAACAGATGAAGGACTTTTTTGAAACTAACATGAACAAGGGTACTTCTATGGACATGGTTTGGGATGCTAGCAAAGCTTATATGAGATGGGTGTTAATATATATGAACAAAAAATATAGACGTAACTTGGAATTTAGGAGGAAAGAATTAGAGAATGAAATTAGGGAAAAAGAAAAGGCCCTAATTTTGAATCCATCGGATGTGAAGATCAAAGAGGTTATTAATTTGTTAAGAGGACAGTTTGACAAGTTGATGGCTGATCAGGTGGCAACTAACTTACGGTTTGCTAGGCATAATACTTTTTGCAATGCCAATAAACCAGGCAGATGGTTAGCTTACATGTTAAGGAAGAAGCAAAGGGCTTCTAACATAGATAAAATAGAACATAAGGGTAAGGTTGTGTATCAACAGGATCTTATTAAGGAAGCTTTTGTGGACTTTCATTCTAAATTATATGCTAAAGATAAGATTAATGAAGCAGATATTGATGTATATTTGAGGAATGCCAACATCCCGGTTCTTACACAAGAACAAAAGGAAGAGATTAATCAATTGATAACAGAAGAAGAAATTATTTTAGCAATTAAACAATTGAAGGTGGATAAAGCACCACGCACGGATGGACTGACTGCGGTGTATTACAAAAACCTACAATTGGAGATGATAAAGCCATTAAGGAAATTGTTTCAGACAATTTAAAGGGGAGGAAGGGTGCCTCCGTCTTGGAGAACTGCTTTTATTTCTCTGATTCCGAAGGAAGATCAGGATGTCACTCAAGTAAGAAATTACAGACCAATATCACTTTTGAATACGGACTACAAGATATTTGCTAAGGTTTTAGCTAACAGATTGATGAGGGTTTTGCAACAGATAATTCATGGGGACCAAACTGGGTTCATTAGTGGCAGACAAATGAAAAATAATGTGAGGCATATAGTAGACTTGTTGGAATTTTTGGAAAGGAACAACCAGATCCCTGCAGCGCTGATTTTTCTAGATGCCGAAAAAGCCTTTGATCAACTGGATTGGCAATTTTTGATGAAAGTATTAGATAAAATGAATTTTGGGGATAAATTCTTACAACCAATTAGGGCATTATATCAAAAACAAACAGCCCGAATAATAGTAAATAATAGTTTGACTGAAGTATGTAATATTGAAAAGGGCACAAGACAAGGGTGTCCGTTATCACCTTTATTATTTATTTTAACATTGGAGATATTATTGATTAAAATACGGAATTCGGAAAAAATTAAGGGAATTCAAATTAGAGATCAGGATTATAGACTGAGGGCGTTTGCAGACGATCTGGTTGTTACGGTGACCCAGCCAAAAAATTATGTTGTGGACCTGATGGAGATAATAATGCAATATGGGAAGGTTTCTGGATTTAAGGTTAATGTACAAAAAACTAAAATATTGGCCAAAAATATGACAGTATTGCAAAAGGCCCTTTTAGAAGGGTTAACTGGATTTGAGATTGTTAAAAGGGTTAAATATTTGGGGGTGTACTTGTCACCCTCAAATGCAAAGTTATATAAAAATAATTATGAAAAATTATGGGGGAAAATTCAAAAAGAATTGGAAAGTTGGAAAAAATTACAATTGTCTTTATTGGGAAGAATTGCAGCAGTGAAAATGAATGTTTTGCCTAAATTTCTATTCTTATTTCAAATGATACCTATTCTTAAAAAAGACTCAAATTTGGAGGAATGGCAAAAGGGTATCAATAAATTTGTATGGGCAGGGAAAAGGCCACGAGTTAAATTTAAGATTATGCAGGACACGCGTGAAAGAGGTGGTCTTAAAATGCCCAACTTTAAATTATATTATGAAGCTGCTGCGTTGTCAGCGATAAGTGACTGGATTAATTTAACACAAGGGAGATTATTAAATCATCTTCAACATCTTCACAAGCATGGGAACAAACCCCGTTATCAGCTCCATTACCACAGCGGATTTAACACCTGGGGATTGGCTCATTTAAACTGATTGGATGAATTACTGGGGTGGGGTTTGCTTAGGACTCTTTTAACCTATTGATCTGAGTGGGAAACCCTCATATCCTGCCTTCTATGCCTGCCATCAGCTTGTCCTAAAGTTTCTTTTGGAATGAAACAGTTCCAAGAATCCTGCTTTCTTGGGAGGTTTTGAAGTGGGCCCTGACTTTCTGTTTTAAATTGGCCTGAATTCCAACAACCTTTTTCAGAACGTCCAAACAATTATGGGAAGTGTATTCTGAGTTGGATGGCAAAGGCAAGAAGGTGGCTGTGTTCAGTTTTTCACATTGATGGGGGGGGTGTCATTTTCTTGTTTCAAGATTAAACTCATGTAACAGAACACTTGATTGGAGGTGGCCCAGGCAGGCATTTTTTTTCTAACAGGATTTGTGC
This sequence comes from Vipera ursinii, assembly GCF_947247035.1. Lineage (NCBI taxonomy): Eukaryota > Metazoa > Chordata > Lepidosauria > Squamata > Viperidae > Vipera > Vipera ursinii. The sequence continues at coordinate 186,136,224 of NC_139512.1, forward strand.
AGCATGGGGTATATAAATTTTGAGAGGAGCCCCAAGGATTATTTTCTGGGATTCCTAGATGAGGGATGCTGTGGCTGCAATTACTCATAAATAGGCTGGCCATCCTTTTACTACATTGTCCAAGGTTTTGGATAGGTAAGCAACTGGGAGAGTTTCAGGATCAAGCCTTTGAAGGACACCTAGAGTGCATCCTCTTTGGTTCCATTAGAAAAAGTTCAAATTGGAGGCAGTGGCTAAGGCTGTCTTAAGAGTTTTCCAAGCCAGAAGAAGTTTTTTTTTAAGCGAATGCTAAATATGCAAAAAGCTAGTGTCTAAGAAGTGGTGGCAGACTTTATTGACCTTTTTAAATGGCTAGTTCTTCCACAGTGAACCTGCTTCTTGATTGCCCTGCCCCCAGCCATAGACTCATCTGATTACTTTTTTTTCTTCAAAAAGTGAAGAAAAGCCATCCAGCTATCTGGGGGAGCAAAAGGGTTAATTTCCAGAGCTTCCCCTTTCCCAGAGAAGTTTCTTCTGACTTAGAAAACATTCTAAGTATAAAACTGTGGAGAATCTGAAGCAAACAAAAAAAAATGCTACAAGACACCATCTTTTCGTGAACCCCTGAATCCCCAAGAAGCATGGAACTTACGAAAGGTCTTTAGTGAGAAGAGGTTGGATGTGCTCCTCCCTCACTGCTCCATTGACTGGTCCAGGGGGCCAAACTGCCCAAGCCTAAACTGTATTCTATGACCCCAAGAGAGCTTGAGGAGCTTTGGGCATTTATTGACCAAAACCTGCAGTGGGGGTTAATCCAGCCAGCCAAACCGCAAGTGGCTGCTCTGATGTTATTCTGGGAAAATAAAGATGGGTCCCTTTGCCTATTCATAGATGACTGTGGGCTAAATGTGATCTGTGTTGAGAAAGTTTACTTACTACCTTTCATGAAAGACATGTTAGTTCACTTAGCAAAGGGGAAAAACTTTACTAAACTGGATTTGTGGGAAGCATACTACCATGTGAGGATCAAAGAGAGGGATGAATGGAAAATTACATTTAATTGTCCTTTTAATTCTGAATACTCTCCTTTGGATTGTAGGGTGCCCTCACCATCTTCATATAGCTGATTAATGAGGTCCTACATGAGCACCCATACAAAGGAGTCTGTCTATCTTGATGACATTCTGAAACTAGGGTGGATATGTGAAACTAGTTAGATTGGTGCTTAAAAAACATTTGTACAGCTTGAAGCATGCTGGTGTGACAATTATTTCTTCTCAGCTTGCCAATGAACTTGGGCAAGGGAGGGGGGAATGGAATGCAGGCTACAAAGATAAAGAAGGCAGACTATGAGAACCAAGGACAATTCACCAGGTGTCTGGCCAGACTCAGAGACACTCTCATAACAATATAATTGCACCTAATTAGGCAATGTGATCTGTTCAAGAGTGGGGAGGGGGAATTCTATACTTTTACTATAGGGGTTGGATTGGGGTTAATCAGAGCTGGTTTTGCTTTCATATATGCCAAAATGATGTATCCAATAAAGTTTTACATTAAGAAATCAGAACATCTCAAAGGTGCTTGGTTGGGTTTTAGTCGGAACCTTGACATTAAACCAGCTGTCAATTAAAAAGTTTTTTTTATAGGAGTCCTGAGCTCCTACAGCCTGTCTAGTAGGCTCTGGAAGAGCTGTGAAGACTTGGCCAGAATGGGTCTGGCAAAAGGAAACCCAGCTATGGGTCAAATGGACTTCAGGAGGGGAGCCACCACAAAGAATGGAACTGCTTCCTAGAGCAGGAGCCAGCCAACCTGTGGCAACTGCTTTGGGGATGTTGCCTCAGCCCCAACAGAGGGCAGGACCCACGGCATCCATAGGAGCAGCCAGCCCCCAGAGGACCACCATTCCTCAGTCCCATCCAATTCCTAATCAAGGACCTGCCAGATTTCAGCAGGTAGCAACCCAATGTTGTGGTCTGTTGGCTACCAGCAGAGTTGGAAGCAGAGCCAGAGAAGAAGGAGGTGGACAGGGAGCCTGGGTCAACTTTGGAACCTTTGGAGGGCTCTGATGCAGAATCAGAATCAGATGCATTGCAGGAGGGGTGCCAGCTAGTTTTGCCACCAGACCCTTACGCATAGACCTAGGGAACCACATAGAGACTTTGGCTTTCACTGTGGCTCTGGAATGGAGTGGCCGTTAGTCCTGGGGCTGGCGTGGTTAAAGAAATGGAATCTTATGGTTAATTGGAGGGAGGGGCAACTCAAATTTGCAGATAAGGAAGCCCTTCCCATAGCTGAAGAAACTGGCGAGAGATTTATATATTTATTTATTTTATTGGATTTATATACCACCCTTTCCCAAAGGACTCAGGGCGGTTTACAGGGTAATTAAAACATTGATACAAAAATTAAAAAGAATTAAAAAGAATTAAATTTAATCCCTGAAAAAATATAAAGACCCCAATTAAAAACTCTCAGCCTGGGCCGGAGAGCTCGAAGAGCCAGGTCTTCAGGTCCCGGCGAAATGAACGAAGGTCGGGGGCGGTCCTAAGCTCCACGGGCAGCTGGTTCCAGAGGGCAGGTGCACCCACAGAGAAGGCCCTCCCCCTGGGTGTTACCCGCCGGCAATCTTTAATTGGCGGCACCCTGAGAAGGCCCTCCCTGTGGGAGTGCACTGGATGAAGGGAACTTGATGCTGGCAGCAGGTGTTCCCTCAGATATCCCGGACCCAAGCCATTAAGGGCTTTATAGCACCTTGAATCTCATCCGGAGGGCAACCGGAAGCAAATGCAGCTCACAGAGTAGAGGTGTTACATGGGAGTGTCGGGAAACCCCCATCACAACTCGCGCGGCCGCATTCTGCACCAGCTGAAGCCTCCGAGTGGTCCTCAAGGGCAGCCCCATGTAGAGAGCGTTGCAGTAGTCTAAACGGGAGGTCACGGGTGCATGAGTGACTGTGTGTAGAGCATCTCGGTCCAGGTAGGGTCGCAACTGGCGCACCAGGCAAACCTGGGCAAAAGCCCCCCTGGACACGGCTCCTATGTGATCTTCAAAATTGAGCTGTGAATCCAGGAGGATGCCCAAGTTGCGAGCCCTATCAATGGGGGGTAAAACCTCACCTCCCATCGTTAAAGATGGAATAGTCTGGTTAACCCGAGATGCCGGTATGCACAGCCACTCAGTCTTGGCAAGATTGAGACGAAGCCTGTTTCTCCCCATCCAGAGCTGGACAACGGGACATCACGGCGAGGGCATCACTGGGTTGGTTCGGGGTGGAGAAAGAGTCGGGTATCATCAGCATACTGATGATACCCCACCCTGAAACCACGAATGATCTCACCCAGCAGCTTCATATAGATGTTGAACAGGAGGGGAGAGAGAACTGACCCCTGAGGAACTCCACAAACGAGAGGCCTCGGGGCGGACCTCTGCCCTCCCATCAACACCGACTGCAAGCGGCCCAGGAGATAGGAGAACCACCATAAAACGGTGCCTCCCACTCCCAGCCCCGAGACGCCGCAGTAGGATACCATGGTTGATGGTATCAAAAGCCGCTGAGAGATCTAATAGGTCTAGGACAGAGAAACAAACCCTGTTCCGAGCCTGCCAGAGATCATTCACCAGTGCAACCAATGCCATCTCCATGCTGTGACCGGGCCTGAAGCCCGATTGGTACGGGTCCAGATAATCAGTTTCCTCCAGGAACAGAGGAAGCTGATGCGCCACCACACTCTTAACAACCTTCACCAAAAAGTGAAGGTTGGAGACAGGATGATAGTTATTTAAAACAGCTGGGTCCAGGGCAGGCTTCTTGAGGAGGGGTATCACCACTGCCTCCTTCAAGGCGGCGGGGAAGATACCCTCCTTCAAGGAAGCAGTTATTACTGCCTGGAACCAGCCTCGTGTCTCCTCCTGGGCCGCATAAACCAGCCAGGAGGGGCACGGGTCCAACAAACAGGTGGTGGAGCTCAGCTTCCTCATCATCCTGTCCACATCATCAGGGGAAACAGGATCGAACTCAGTCCAGATAGCATGCTCAAGACCGTCCGATTCCTCCACGTCAGACTCTGCCCAGTCAGAGTCCAAACCGGCCTGAATCTGAGCAATTTTGTCCGTCAGATGATGACTAAATTCCTTGGCCCGCCCCTGCAAGGGCTCCTCTCTCACCTCCTGATTAAGGAGGGAGCGAGTCACCCTAAACAGGGCGGCCGGGCGATTATCTGCGGACGCGATGAGGGCAGCGAAGTAATTAGCCCCTTATAAAGGTTCTTAGCTGCAATCGGTCAGATTCAGAATGGCTGGACCTCCAACCGCTCTTTAGACCCCGTCTCCGATGCTTCATCTCCCGGAGCTCCGCAGAAAACCATGGAGCCCAACGGGATCTGCGCCGGGTCAGAGGTTGCAAGGGTACAACACAGTTGAGTGCCTCAGTGGCCGCCTTTTCCCAGGCACCAACCAAGGCATCAACTGGGCTGTGAGTGAGGGCGATGGGTATAGACCCAAGCGCCATCTGGAACCGTTCAGGGTGCAGTAGGTGCCTGGGGTGGAACTATCTGGTCGGTTCCACAGCCCAGCGGCGGGGGGGGGTGGCATAACGGAAGACCAGCCGCAGGAGATGATGGTCGGACCATGACAGGGGAACAACGACCGGTGAACCCCCTCCCAAATCATCCAACCACTGTCCAGACAGGAACACCAGGTCAAGGGTGTGACCCCCCCACATGAGTAGGGGCTTGAATTACCTGGGTCAGGTCCATGGCCATCATGGAAGCCATGAACTTCCGGGCTAACTCCGATGACCCTCCCAGGGAAGGCAGGTTGAAGTCACCCAGCACTATAAGCCTGGGGAACTCCACCGCCAACCCTGAGAGGGTGTCAAGCAGCTCAGGCAGATCTGTTGCCACACAGCTGGGTGCCAGGTATGTGAGCAACAAGCCCATCTGAACCCGAGGGCCACATCTCAGGAGGAGAGACTCACTCCCGCCAATCTGGACAATGGTGGTCTCCCGCAGACATAGTCTCCCTAATAACCACCGCCACCCCACCACCCCTACCCTGAGCCCGTGGCCGGTGTAGCACACGGAAACCTGGGGGGCATAACTCAATCAGAGGGACCCCTCCCTCCAAGCCCAACCAGATATCCGTAATGCATGCCAGATCCGCGCGTTCCTCTTCAATCAGGTCACAAACGAGGGGAGCCTTATTAACAACAGATCTGGCATTAAGCCTGAGCTCAGGGACCTGATCACCCTCACCCCCGGGCAAAAGGGTGCTAACCGGAGGGTCAGAGCGCGTCACCGCTTGCAGACAGCAGGGGCGCGATCCCAGATGTCGATACGGCCCTCTGTGCACATACCTGCTGCTATTCCCTATCGTCGTGGGGATTTGAAACCCCACCCCAACACATCCAGAACCAGCAGCCTCTACCCCAAACCCTATGCCGCCGGGACCCCTAACCGGTCTGGACTGAATGCCGGTTAATAATTCCCTCCCCACCCTCACCCTCCCTAACCTTTTAAAATAACTGGCTAAAAAGTAAATCAGAGGCCTCTTAATACATCTCCACTCGAGGCCCCTATCTAAGCCCAACCACCTCTCAGGGTCCCAACAATTGGGCCCATCATTAAGGGGAGTGCGGGAAAGGGCGGCAGGTTGAACCCAGGAGGAAGAAACCCCCCTGAGGGCATACAAATCGGCTCCAGAGTAATGCAGGGGAACCATACAATAGTAAAAATGTCCACATAGGGCTGATGTTAATAATGGGTGGATCGATGATATTGATGATATTAAGTCCAGTAGGTGTACCACAGTCCATTAGTCCAGCTCAGCTCTCACCTGAGGTGGTACTCAGAAAAAGAAACCCCAACCGTCCTCTCACTACGGCTGAGGAGTCCAGCCTGTCATGGACAGAGTAGGGAATCCCGGGGTAAACCTACCCCAACTGGTCTCCCACAACAGTGGGGAGGTTGATGACCAATCCAAGACCGTCCTCCCACCACGGTCCAGTCCCAGGTCCAATCCAGAATATTAATGGGAAGCACTAACCCCCAACCGGGCATTAAAGTGTAACCATGGCCGATCTTCGGGCCATAGTAGTGCCTGCCAACCAGCACAAGGAGAAGGGCCAAGCCCCAGCTGATCTTCAGGCCGCTGGCCATTACCGCCATTCCGGGGGGGCAAAGGCATCCCCACCTACAAACACAGTACAACGGCAAGAAGAAGGCATTTCCATTCCCAAATCCAGGCATCCACCACCAAATCCATGGCGGTAGGACAAAACCACAGCCAATTTCCAGGCCGGGAAGCCACTGCCGCCATTCGGGGGGAGAGGGAGGGCTCCGCGCCGCCGAAAACAGCGCCTGCCAGCTGATGTAAATCCCAAGTTCCAAATCAAATCCCCGGCTCGTCTGATCATCGCCGCTGCCCCTCCGACAAGCGAGGAGTGTCCACGGCGAGAAAACAGCAGAGGGAGCCTGTAGAACAAAGCCATGGCCGATTTCCAGGCCAGGAAGCCACCGCTGCCATTCGGGGGGAGAGGGAGGGCTCTGCGCCACCAAAAATAGCGCCTGCCAGCTGATATGAGTCCCAAGCTGCAAACCAAGTCCCCGGCTCATTCGATCGTTGCCGCCGCCGCCCCTCTGACAGGCGGGGAGTGTCCATGGCAAGAAAAGCAGCAAAGGGAGCCTGTAATAAATGGAGAGAGCCTGCAACAACTTCAGTAACCATCTGGAAATCCCGGATAACAAGGCTTGACCATGAACAATCTCCAAGCCAGTAGGCAGACGCCGCTATCCAAAGGGGGAGGGAAAGCTCAGTGCCATCAAAAGCAGCGCCTGGCAGATTGTCTCTGTGTCCAACTCCCCCTTAAATCGGCCTACCATGTCACGCCCCAGTCGGGCCTCCCCAACAGACCCATGTAAAGCCAGTTGCGGAGTGCACGGAGCTCAGACTGCAGCCGCCGCCATCTTGGGCAAAAAAAAAATATCATGAATTTGCCTCCGGTCTTAATGAGTCAGAGCTGCAAAGCCTTCCAATGGAATATTGAGATTTAGCTGAGGCATTCAGTGAGCAGAAGGCAGATGAACTCCCCCCTCACCACCCCACAGACTGTGCTATCATTCCAGAAGCGAAGCTACCAATACCAAAAATGTACTCAATGGCTCCTGGAGAACTGAATGAACTGGAGGTTTATAAGGAAAAAATTACAAAGGGGTTTTATTGAACCAGCTAAACCATGAGTAGCTGCCCCAATCCTATTTAGGGAAAAGAAAGATGGATCTCTTCCTCTCTGCATAGACTATAGAAATCTCAATGCTGTGTGTGTAGAGAACACGTACCCCCTACCTTTAATGAAGGACATGTTAGCACACCTGTCAAAAGGGAAAATCTTCTCAAAACTGGACCTGAGGGAAGCTTACTACTGCATAAGGATTAGAAAGGGAGATGAATGGAAAATGGCTTTTAAGTGCCGATTAGGATGTTTCCAAATCAAAGTACTCCCATTTGGACTGCAGGGGGCACCTGCCATCTTTATGCAATTGATAAATGATGTGTTGAGGGAGCACCTGTATAAAGGGGTTCTGGTCTACCTGGATGATATCCTCATCTACACTGAAATGAAAGATGAACACATTAAATTGGTCAGAACTGTTTTGAAAAAATTATACTCTGCAAAACTGTTCGTCAAGTTATCTAAGTGTGAGTTCCACAAAGAGCATATTGATTACCTGGGGTATTGCATATCCCATGAGGGGATAGAGATGGATCCAGGAAAGGTGAAGGCAATGCTGGATTGGGCTACCCCAAGAACCAGGAAAAAACTCCAAAGTTTTCTGGGGTTTGCCAATTTCTACAGACCAGTGGTGGTGAACCTATGGCATGCCTGCCACAGGTGGCATGCAGAGCCCTCTCTGTGGGCACACACACCATCCCCCCAGTCCTAGGCCTCTGCCGCCATGTGCAAAAGAAAAAAAAAGTTGGAATTGCTTGCTTGAACTTTTAGTGGTGGAGAAAGTGACGTGTCAGAGATGGAAAGAAGGTGCTGCGTGGGGGTGGGGGGAGCAGCAACATCAGGGCGCTCCATGCGAGGGGTGGGGTGGGGCCTGTGCATGGGGTGGAGAAGCAATGCAGCACCACTAGCATGGTGGTACACCCGTTGCTTCCCTCCCCGCCAGACACCTGCTGATGCCGCACAGGGTAGGTTGCCAATCCCACCAAGATTCCCCCGCCTCCCCCAAGTATTTTTTTTTACTAGCTTGGCTTTCAGCTGCATTCCATTTGTCCCATGTTTGTGGGACAAAAAAAAAGTTCCATGACACTTTTTAACTTCTTGTGAGATCTCAAGAAGTTAGTCTGATGGAACTTTTTTTTTACTGATAATCCCAAAAACATGCGGCGAAAGCTGAGAAGCGAATGGAGAAACGGAATGCAGCTGAAAGACAGGTTAGTAAAAAAAACACTTGGGGGAGGTGAGGGCATCTGGGTGGGGGTGGGCCCAGCAATCTTACCGTGCATGGTGGGGGATGGTGGGGCACGTGCCCTTCCCATGCCAGGCCATCCCTTGAAGCACCAGGGTGGCCATGCTAGGTGATGGTGGGCAGGGCGTTGGGGTGGGGGCCAGCAGCCCAACCAAAGCAGCAGGTGGATCTTGGAGGCTTGGGGACGGAGGGCGCTGAAGTGGGCAGTCAGGCCACTGGCAAAAGAGCAATGCGTCTGAGCAGAAAGCGGCCTCAAAATAAGTGGGGCAAGTAAGGAAAGAAATCCTTGCTCCCCCCAGAAATTGCCTTTCTTTCCTTACCTGACTTCCAGCCCCATGCCATTGCTCCTTTGTGATCCACTGCCGCTGCCGTGAATCTCAAAGAAGCACCCGTCCCAGATGCACGTATGTGTAGAAAGGAGAGCAACAGAAGGCAATAAGCCGGCTCTCAGGAAAAAGAAGACGTAGACGCTAGTCAGCCCCTCCCTGGTTTAGCATCCAAAACCTTTTTCAGCACCTGCCATACTAGCTTCATGTGCTTATCCATCGTCTCAGAATAGATGAGGATGTCATCAAGATACACTAGTACCGCTTGTATAGGTGCTCATGCAGCACTTCATTAATTAATTGCATGAACAGAGCAGTGGCTCCTTGTAGTCCGAAAGGCATCACTTTAACTGGTAACAACCTAGCAAACAGTTAAAGGCTGTCTTCCATTTGTCGTGTTCCTTAATTCTCACCCAATAGTATGCCTTCCTCAGGTATAGCTTGGTGAACATCTTCCCTTTAACTAGATGCCCCAACATATCTGTTATGAGGGGTAGGAGGTACATGTTTTGTTGCTTACCTTGCAGAAATCAACACATAGCCTCAGCAACCCATCCTTCTCCTTAAACAGCACTGGGGTGGCCACCTGGGATTTTGCAGCTTGGGTGAACCCCCTGGCTAGATTTTTATCGATGTAGTCTCTCAGCTCTTTCATCTCCTTTGGAGTCATCAAGTACATCTTAGGTTTGAGGAGCTTTGCCCCAGGTAAGATTTTAATTGCACAGTCTGTAGAATGGGTGGGGCAAGGTGTCGCACTCCTTCTCATTGAACACTTCTATTAAGTCCTAGTATTCTTTTGGGACAGGAGGTGCTTCTGATGTTTGTTCTGACACTACCAGGTTTTACGAGGGTCCACCTGTCAAGCTCAAATTGTTTTGCTGGTGCGAGAACTATTGCTTCTCAGCTTGCCAAACAACTTGTGGGAAGGGAGAGGGAATGGAATGCAGGCTACAAAGATAAAGAAGGCAGACCATGAGAAGGAAAATTCGCAGGTGTCTGGCCAGAACTCAAAGACACTTTCTCAGAACAATACAACTGCACCTAATTGGGCAATGTGATCTGTTCAAAGAATGTGGAGGGGGAATTCTATACTTTTACTAAAGGAGTTGGTTGGAGTTAGCCAGAGCTGGTTTTGCTTTCGTAAGTGCCAAAATGATGTCCCGGTACTCAATAAAGTTTTATATTAAAAGTGTCATGGTTCCAACAAATGAAACTCTTCAAAGAACTTCAAGGTATTGTTTACCTTAAAGAACCTTGAATAGAATAGCATAGCTTTGGCACATACATGGTTGAAGCCGAAATCTGAATTCCCCTCCTCTAAACACATAGTATCAAAGCACAGTTCACTCCCCTAATTTACAGTCATAAATCACATTCTCCAATTAGTTTTAAATGCAATTTTTCCCTCCTGTTCTACAACCAGCCATTTCGTTATTATCTCTTATTTCAAAACAGGCTTGAAAAATGCTCTACTGCTATGTTATTATGTCTAACTAATCCCCATACACATTTTTCCTCCCAGCAACCTCATCTAATTCTCACTCTAAAAGTAACACACAGGTTAAAGAGAAAATGGCTGCATCTTCATATATTGTCAAAGCAAGAACATCCAATGTTAGCAGCATTAACAAAGAGATTGGAACGTCTTGAAGATGTTTGCTTGGTTGGTTCGTCAGTCTGAACCTTGACAACTTTGTGCTGCTTAGCTATCTGCTAAGCTTTCTAAGTGTGAATTCTACAAATATAAAATTGACTATTTAGGGTACTGTATCTTCTACAAAGGGACACAGTGGCCCAGTGGGTTAGGACGCTGAGCTTGTCAATCAGAAGGTTAGCAGTTTGGTGGGTCAAATCCCGAGTGTCGCGTAACAGAGTGAGCGCCTGTTACTCATCCCAGCTTCTGCCAACCTAGCAGTTCAAAAGCACATAAAAATGCAAGTAGAAAAACAGGGACCACTATGGTGGGAAGGTAACAGCGTTCCTCTTCGGCTTTGAAATGGAGATGAGCACGCATAGCACGCATGTGCGGGGGAACCTTTACCTTTACCTATCTTCTACAAGGGCATAGAGATGGATCCCCAAAAGGTGCAAGCTGTGTTAGAGTGGACTTTGCCCCACATCAGTAAGCAACTACAAAGCTCCTTGGTGTTTGCAAACTTTTACCACCAATTCATCTCATCATTTGTCCAAATAGTACTGCCCATTACTAATCTGCTGAAAACCAAAGGGGAAGGGAAACCTAAACCTAGCCAAACCCTAGAGTGGACAATGGAGTGCCAAGTGATGTTAGAGAAGCTAAAACCCTTGTTCGCAGTTGAACCCATACTGACGCACCCAGACCCGAACACACCCTTCGTCATCCAGGTGCTGTATTGCTGCAGAAAAACAACCATGTGTTTACAATTCCAGGAAATTAACTGAAACAGAACAGAGATGGGCAGTGTGGGAAAAGGAAGCCTATGCAGTGCACTGCACACTCCTAACCAGGAGACACTTCCTAGAAGGGAATAAGACCTCTTTTGAAGTATGGACAGACCACAAAAATCTGGAGGCTTTGAAAATCCCAGGAGGCTGCCCCCAAAACAAATCTGGTGGGCTCAATTCTTCAATTTTACATTGTGGTATCTCCTGGGGGAAAGCATTTCCTAGCTGACACCCTTTCAAGGCTACCCCAATATAATAGCTCTAAAAGTAAAGAAATCAGACTGGTCGTCCCTTCCCAGAAACTAGAAGCCCTGGCAATCACTAGCGGGCAAGGAAAACTAATTCCGCAGATGCTGGATGAATTGCCTGCAGCACTGAAAACACCATTAGAGGGGGACTGCACTTTATGCGATGGTTTAGCTTGGATGGGGAGCCAAACTATACATCCCAGAAAGCCAACAAACTGTGGTCTTGCAGAGAAGCCACGACTCAAAAAAGGTGGGACACTTTGGCTTTGTGAAAACCCTACACCTCATGAAACATAAATTCTAGTGACCATCCTTAAAGAAGGAAGGATGCAGGATCCATCAGCCAGTGGCAAGATCGCAAATGGCCTGGAAGGAGATCTCCATGGATTTTACACTGGAACTATCTGACAGCTCAGGAAATACAGTAATTTGGGTAGTAATGGGCCTGTTTTCTAAACAAGTACATTTTGTACCATGTCCTAAGATTCAATCTTGTTTTTTGTTTTTTTTCCATTATCTTTCCAGGTATTGATTTTAGGTTGATTGGCAGTTTCCTCGGTCTGTTTCTTTCCTCCTTTTTTTTGAAAATGGGAACCAAATCAGCTCTTTTCCTGTCCTTGGACAGTTCTCTGATGCTCCAGGACTTTTGAAAGATATGGTACAATGGTTCTGAGATCACATCTGCCAGTTCCTTCAGAACTCTGGGATGTAATCTGTTAGGACCTGGTGATTTGAATCTGTCTAGAACTGACAGGTGTTCTCTTACCTTATTTTTGTTTATTGTAATTTGCATTCCTACCCTGTCTTTTACGTTCTGTTTTTGGTAAGTTTGGGCTATAGTTTCTTTTTGCATGAAGTCTAATGCATAGAATGAATTAAGCAGCCCTGCTTTCTCTCTACTGCCTGTTATTTCCTTGCCATATAAATTGCAGGGACCCAAAGGACTACATACTAGAGTTCTGAAGGAGCTGGCAAATGTTATCTCAGAACCATTGCATCATATCTTTCACAAATCCTGGAGCACTGGGGAAGTACCTGAGGATTGGAAAATGGCTAATGTGGTTCCCATTTTCAAGAAAGAGAAAAAAGCAGACCTAAGAAACTACAGACCAATCAGTCTAACGTCAATATCTGGGAAGATCCTAGAAAAGATAATAAAAAACAGATCTGCGAACAACTAGAAGCAAGTCATAACTAGTAGCCAGCACAGGTTTGTTAAAAAAGATCATGCCAAACCAATCTTATTTCATTCTTTGATAAAGTGACTAAACTAGTAGACTAGCGAAATGCTGTGGACATAGAATACTTAGATTTCAGTAAGGCATTTGATAAAGTAGACCACAACCTACTCCTTGACTTCACTAGAAAAAGGTAAAATAGACAACATCACCACCATGGATCTGTAGCTTGCTGGCAAACCGTGCTCAACGGGTAATCCTCAATGACACTATATCCACATGGAGAATGAGCAGGGGGTACCATAAGGTTCCATCTTAGGCCCAGTATTCTTCAATATCTTCATAAATAACTTAGATGAGGGAATTGAAGGGGAACTCATCAAATTTGCAGATGACACCAAACTGGCAGAAGTATCCAACACCTCAGAAGACAAACTAAGGATCCAAAAAGATCTTGACAAACTTGAACAATGGGCCTTATCCAACAAAAAGTGTTTCAATGTGGAGAAAAGCAAAGTCTTACATTTAGGCAGGAAAAATCAAAGGTACAAGTACAGATTAGGCAAGATCTGGCTTAAAAACAGTAACTGTGAGAGGGACCTTGGAGTCCTAGTGGATGATCACTTGACTATGAGCCAGCAGTGTGCAGCAGCAGCCAAAAAAGCTAATACAATCCTGGGTTGTATAAACAGAGGGATAGAATCAAGAACACGTGAAATATTAGTATCACTTTATAAAAACCTAGAAACACCTGGAATACTGCAGCCAATTTTGGTCACCATATCACAAAAAAGATGTTGAGTTTGGAAAAAATTCAGAAAAGAGCAACTAAAATGATCAAAGGGCTGGAGAAAAATAGCCTTTCATACCTCACATAGTCCTAATATTTTTTCCATCAGTGCCCCTATTATGCCGGTGCAAGAAACAGGCCAATGTTTTCATGCTGGAATATAATGAAGCTGTTGCCCTTTTAGGCTCAACTAATCACATATCTGATGAGGATGTATAACTGATGAAGATGTCTGACTCCAAAAACTGCCTCTGAGGAATTTCTTTTCAACCCAAAGACATGGTTTGTGAGGTTCCTACATACAACGTAAGCATCTCTACAAAACTGCCCAATGACTTTTCAATCACTGATACTTAATAATACATATTATGGCTAAGAATGTTGGCTGTACCCAGTTAAAGCAAAAAAGCCAAAGGAGTCTATTTTCTTCAAAACTATGAAGATCACCTCTTTGCATTAAGATCTATAACTTTCTTCTTTAAGAGAAATGAGAATCAAACAAAGGAAATAACAGCACCAAGGCAATGTTGTGATTTTTGTTACTGTAGAAGTCAGTACATGCATCTTGGTAACCATAAACCTGTCTAAAGCTAAATCAATTTCAAAGATGTTTTCCAGTTCCCTAACACGGTGGCTCAGTGGGTTAGGGCACTGAGCATGTCGATCAGAAGATTGGCAGTTTGGCGGGTCGAATCCCGAGTGCTGCGTAGCAGAGTGAGCGCCTGTTACTCGTCCCAGCTTCTGCCAACCTAGCAGTTCGAAAGCACGTAAAAATGCAAGTAGAAAAATAGGGACCAGTACAGTGGGAAGGTAACAGCGTTCCGTGCGCCTTTGGCGTCTAGTCATGCCAGCCACATGACCATGGAGATGTCCTCAGATAAGCGCTGGCTCTTCAGCTTTGAAACAGAGATGAGCACTGGCCCCTAGAGTTGGAAACGACTAGCATGCATGTGCGGGGGAACCTTTACCTTTTTAACATCCCTAGCCCCCTAAAATTCACTCCTTTTGCATGTCTTTCAGGTTTTTTGCTGTGTCTCTAAGTGCATTGATTTGTGCTGAATCAGGAAAGGTTCTTCTTGAGAAAGGTCTCAGCTTTGTCAGATCTCTTACTGGCTAAAACTTCACCAACAGTTTGCTACCTTTATTAATTCTTCACAATGCAAGACAAAGGTCTGTAGTCTCTTTTCCCAGTTTCTATTGTGTGCATGTCTAGAGATAACCAGAGTAGAAATCTACCGGCAATTTTTTACAGATGGATCTGGGGCATTCTCATTGGCAAGTTCTTAACTGGAACTCACGTGTGTCTGCCTCACATCATTTTAATCTTACCTGTGCAAAATACTACAGAACTTTGTGCCTGGTCAGGCTCAACTTCTTCTTTACAGTGATACTGGAGAATGGAAGAATTCCTTTTGTACCGAGAATCTTTCCTTGCAATTTGAATTCTTGCCCACATTTCTTTCTATTGTTCCTGAGACGGTAACATGCACTCTATTCTTTTAATATCCCTCATTAATAAAATTCAATTTCACCTTGAGGTAGATCCCTCCTGTCACTGCACATTTTTTTTAGTTCGTCAGAAAAGTTCATTTCTAACTGTACATTTCCCCTGCTTTCTACACCTGTGGTGATAGCTTATCTGGTAACCATAGTGAATCCCATATGACCAGTTATGTTATGGTTTCAGACTGTTTTGTGCGCATGTCTAGAAAAAGTTTCTCAGTTATTCTTGTATTGTCTTTCACTTTTGCTGTTACTGTCTGTTACGTTAGGATGTAGTCAGCTAGCTCTCTTTATAATATATATTTAGTTTTTATATTTTTGTAATTAAAAGGTATTTAGTAAGGTTATGCGTCGTGTTTTATTTCCTTCCTTCATGCACATCATGCATCCTCTGAAGCACGGTCCTTCACCCTCTACTAAGGTGATTTATACCTTGACTCTTCCTTCATGGTCAGAATTTAACTGTCATGAATTGAACTGTCATTAATTTAACTGTCATTAAGTTTTTACCAGCCACTACCAAAAGAGAAGGAAAATACTGGCTTTACCACAATGCTCTTAATAGTAATAGGTACCAGTTTGTTACCAGCTCTCTTTATTCTATAGTTTTATCTTTAGTTTTACCTTTTCTTTTTAGGCTTTTATTTCTTTTTGTATGATATTTGTGTACTTTATTACTTTTTCTTTTTTGTTTTTAACTTGCTGGTCATAAACCATATTTATTATTATTAAATAAATGAAAGTTGTCTTCACTGTGAAATAAAGTTTTATCTGTTCCAATCCTTATTTTAAAGATGATTTCAAGGAATTGCATTAATTCTTCATTATACAACAAAAATCCTACATGTCAAATACATCTTTGTACATGGGTTTCAGTTCAGTAAATTGCTTCTTTCTAGCAATTTCCCCATACACATATACTGTACATCTCAAATAATTGCCATAGCTCACAATTCTAATTTAGAAGAATTCAAAAACATTTGGGAGATTTTGTTTTAAAAGCCATTTTACTACAGTGGTTAAGGTGCATGTCTACAAACCAGATGATAGTTTCTAGTCCAGCCTTAAGCATGAAGGCCGACTGGTTGATTTTGGACCAGTCGCTCGCTCTCAGCATGATCACAGAGATGTTGTTGTGGGACAAATGGGAGGACAAAGGAGTATTAGATATGTTTTAAACTTGGATTATTTCTAAAATTAATAAAGGATATAAACCAAATAGGCCTGGGAGAGATTCAGCTGGAGCTGCAGTATTGCCAGGGCTCTGCTGAGGGCCCAGGATTGGTGTGCAGATCCAGCTGATTGGTGCTTCTGGCGGCTTGGGAGTGGCTGGCAGCTGCATGCAGTCTTCAGGTGGAGATTCAGCTGGAGCTGCAGTGTTGCTGGGGCTCTGCTGAGAGGCCTGGATTGGCGCGTGCAGCTCCAGCTGATTGGTGCTTTGGGCAGACTCTGCAATCACCGGGAGCAGCAGACAGATCTTGGGGTGAGTCAGCTGGAGTTGTCGGGGTGAGGCAGAGGCCCCAGGATTGGAGCACCAATCAGTGCTTCTAGCACACCTGGAAGAGGAGGAGGAGGAGGGGAAGATAGGAGAGGGTATAAAAGAAGGTGGTTTTGGTGAGAGAGGGAGAGGGGAAAAAAGATGGGGCAGAGAAGGGGATGGAGAGAGAGAGAGGGGGGGGGGAGAGAAGAGGCTGTGGATGGAGAACCCAACAGGCAGTAAGGAGAAAGAGAGAGGAAGAAGGGCCGACCAGCCAGCTGACCACCAAGGTAGTGGTACATATTAATAAACATGGATAAATTTGTCATACGTTCAACAGTGCAAAAGGAAAATGATTCAGCAAAGGAACTGCCACCAAAGAAATTAAAACCAGTATTTACCTTTTTTAACGGTTTGTAATGTTTTACTATAGAATAAAATACAAAAGCAAATAGTAAGACACAGTGGGGAGGAAAAAGGGAAAGAAAAATGAGGGGGAAAAGGGAAAAAGAAAAGAAAAGGCATTGACTTCCAACTGTTGCAGTAGAATGAATCATTAACATAGAATCTCAGCTTTTCCATAATAGTATAAATTAGCCATTTCCATAACAAGAAATCAATCTAATCAGTAAAACACAAAATCCCCCCCCTTTTTTTAGTAATCAAGTTTTTGACACTTTGCTAAGCACTGGTGACACTTGAATGTTGTCATGACCTAAAAGTGGTACAATTTGTGAAAAGGTTGAAAAGCTCTGTTCTAGTGGACAATTAAACATGAGACAGCCGTGTGCTAAAAGAAACCAAAAAAGCTAATACAATCCTTGGTTGTATAAACAGAGGCACAGAATCAAAATCACATGAAGTATTAGTACCGCTTTATAAATCCTTAATAAGAACACACCTGGAATACTGCAACCAATTTTGGTCACTATACAACAAATAAATGTTGAGATTTTGGTAAAAGTTCAGAAAAGAACAACTAAAATTGTCAAAGGCCTGGAGACTAAAACATATGAAGAATGGATGCAGGACTTGGATTTGGCTAAAAAAAGGAAAAGGGGAGACATGATAGCAGTATTACAGTATTTGAGGGGCTGCCAAAGCATCAGAGTGCAGAACAAGAAACAATGGTTGGAAACTGACCAAAGAGAGAAGTAACCTGGAATTAAGGAGAAACTTCTTAACAGTGAGGTCAATTAACCAGTGGAACAGCTTGTCTTCAGAAATTGTGGGTGCTTCATCACTGGAGGTTTTTAAGAAGAGACTGGATAGTCACTTGTCTGGAAAGGTAGGGCCTCCTGCTTGAGTAGGGGATTGGACTAGAAGACCTCCAAGGTCCCTTCCAGCTCTATTTTGATTGATTGATATATAGAAAATGAAGTCTGATTCAAGTCTGATTCACTTACAGGACACTAATTTATACAAGCGGATATTGGTAATTGCTTTCTGGGCCTTTCAAAATGCTGTAAAATTGAAATCAAATGCAATAATGGCACATTTAGAAATATATACAATTATTTGAATAAATATAAGAATTGGTATAGAACATTTTAATCAGGAATGCAGTATTATGTATTACTCTTAAATGAAAAGCTAATATTTCCAATAGCTGAAATTAGAAACTTATAACAGTTTATAATCTTTTATTTTGATGTAAATATTTTCCTCATTAAAATTGGGAATGTATTTATTATGTAGTTTGATGTTTACCTTTCCCTCCATTTTCTCAAGAAAGCAGTTCCAGAAAAACAAATATTTAAATCTTATTTTAAAATATGATAAACAAGAGGTTCATAGCTTGATGTTTGGTCCCATCTGCTTCAACTGGACTTAATTTGAAGTATGATTGCTGCCTCAGCATAATGAAAAGACTATAGACTAATTTAAAATTCATTCCTATGATAATAAATGTGTACATTCCACAAGGATTTCCCGTTTCTAATTTAAGGATAACATCCTTTTCACATAGCAATACCAGATATTTTGAGTTGCAATCAGGCTTCCACAATGCTGGTCTTTCTTGTTTAACAAGACAGAAAAATACCAGGTTTCCTTTGGGAAGAACTGACCACAGTAGAAAGCAAAGCACGAAAGTCATTGCTCTCGTTTCTTCCTTGAAAAGAAACAAAATGCAACAATACAACAGCTAACCACCGGAAACGCATTAATAAGGGGTGGGGGGGAGAGAGAGTTTAAAGCAAGCAGTTGGAGCTCTCTTGAGGGGATACAAAAGTTTCGCTTCTAAATCTATCTTCCTTTTTTATAGGTAATTATTCCCTTATCCGAACTCTACGGATAATTTGAGAGCATTCACAGTAAACAGATAATAGGGATTCTAAATGTGCCCCAATCACACTTGTAGATGCTTCACATTAAATGGATGCTTCTACTTCAAGTCAGAAAACATCGGAAAAGGAGTCTTTTCCTAATCCTCAACCAGCTTTCTTGTCCTCCTTGTCCTTGCAGGCTTCTTAATCCCACACTCATGAGAATTAGGCGTAGCTCCTGAAAGGACTGGAATGCGTAAGTCACTGCCGCGGGGTACGATAGCATTTATACTCATACGCATTTCCTCCATCACACTTAAAACGTTGCGTCTACCTTCAACCTGCCCGCCCCGAACTGATCTTTTCCTCATTCCAGGGAGTTTTACATTGCCCTTATATTATGGGACCAACGCGGAAGAAGTGTATTATTAAAGCACAGAAATTCGAAGCTTTCTTACCTTTCTCCCTATAGTTCTTTTCCCTCTGTCCACGCCAGGACAACTTTAACAAGGTAGCAGCCCCAATTACCTCCGTGACCGCAAACAGCGGGTTTCGCGGCCTCTCCCTTTCGTCGGTTACAGTGGAAGCGAATCCAGCTACATTAGGAGGCAAGGCCCTCTTGGAAACTGGCGAGCGGTCGGCGTCTGCCCAGCGACTTCACTGATGTCATTGGGGGAAAGCGCGGGAGGGAGGGCCGTCAAAGTGGTTACAGAAAAGGAAGGGGCGGAGGGAAGCCGAGAAGGGGCTGTGAGGGTTCATTTGAATGAGTACAGACTATAAACGAAGCTTTGATTAGTTCCCCTATCAGGCATGTTTTACAGTACTTTCCAGAATATGAGAACGGGAAATTATTTCCTATTTTTATCCTGATTTACATCATCCTATCTCTATATTGCTTATCTCCTTGCTTTAGACCAGGGGTAGGCAACCTCGGCTCTTTTATGACTCATGGACTTCAACTCCCAGAATTCCTGAGTCACCTATGCTTTAGACCCTGGATGGGACCTGGGAAAACATAGTTATGAGGGCTTGCAAAGTTTGCGTTATCTGAATCAAATACCCCTACATAGCCTCTTTCTTCCTTTTCTTTCTCTCTTATGGAGAGGAAAGTTTCCTTTGTATCTACCTCTGGTTAAACAAATAGGTTTACATAAAAGTGAGATTTCTGCTTTCTCTGAAAAATATGTTTTTTAAATGTAAGTAGGAGAACAGATTTGGCTCAATTGAATTTTATAATCTTGGTCTGCTGAGGAGATCCAGTTAATTTCTCCCCTTTTAGCCTAGTGTTTACAGCCACAGCTTTTGAGGGGTTCAAAGCAGGTATCAGCTACCTTCTTCTGGTTGAGCTCCTGTTACCAGTCTTAGGAATGAGGCTTGTGTGTAGTATTGCTTTCCCTCTGACCAAACCATACTCCCATCTGTCTGGCAGCTGGTTTTTATCTGCTGTTGGCCAAAGCTCGCTCTGTTTTGCTGATTACAAATTGCTTCTCTCCTTACTAACTTTTGCCTCCTGTTTTGGTGGGGTTTTGATGTGTGTGTGTGTGTGTGTATAGCCTTAGTGTTACCCAACCTAGTGTGAAAAATTCTGGATTTCATAAACATAATCATAATGGTAAAGTTGGAAGGGACCTTGGAGGTCATCTAGTCCAACCCCTATCCTAGGTCCTTGGTAAGGACTCGATAGGTAGACAAAAATGCCAAATCCAGTCTGAACATCTGGCTGACTATGTGATTAATAACAACAACAACAACAACAACAACAACAACAACAACAATAATAATAATAATAATAATAATAATAATGATAATGTTTGGAACAGACATTGGAGGTCATCTAGTCCAATCCCCTGCTCAGGCAGAAAATGCTATACCATTTCAGACAAATGGCTGTCCAGTCTCTTCTTAAAAACTCCCAGTGCTGGAGCATTTACAGCTTCTGGAGGCAGGTTGTTCCACTGATTAATTGTTCTGTCAGGAAGTTTCTCCTTATTTCTAGGTTGCTCTCTCCTTGATTAGTTTCCATCCGTTGCTTCTTGTCCTGCCTTTGGGCACTTTGGAGAATAGCTTGACTCCCTCCTCTTTGTGGCAGCCCCTGAGATATTGGAACACTGCTATCATGTCACCCCTAGTTCTTCTCTTCATTAAATACCCAATTCCAGCAACCATTCCTTATACGCTTTAGCCTCCAGTCCCCTAATCATCTTTTTTTGCTCTTCTCTGTACTCTTTCCAGAGTCTCAACATATTTTTTTTACATCGTGGTGACCAAAACCGGATGCAGTATTCCAAGTGTGGCCTTACCAAGGCATTGTAAAGTGGTATTAATATTTCATGTGATCTTCATTCTATCCCTCTGTTAATGCAGCCTACCACTGTATTGGCTTTTTTGGCAACTGCAGCACACTGCTGGCTCGTATCTAAGTGATTATTCACTAAGACTCCGAAATCCCTCTCATAGTTGCTACTATTGAGGAAGGAACCACGTGTACTATGCCTATACATTTGGTTTTTCTTGCCTAAATGTAGAACTTTACTTTTTTCACCATTGAATTTCATTTTGTTAGATAGCGCCCAGTGTTCCAGTTTGTTCAGATCCTTCTGTATCTTAAGCCTGTCTTCTGGAGTATTGGCTATTCCTGCCAACTTGGTGTTGTCTGCAAATTTGATGAGTTCCCCATCTATCCCCTCATCCAAATCATTGATGAAGATGTTGAAGAGCACTGGGCCCAGAACAGAGCCCTGGGGCACCTCACTACACACTCCATGTAGTGGACCACACGCTGAGTATGGCCAGTCAGCCAGCTACGAATCCATCTGGTAGTGATGCTGTCTAACCCACATTTTTCTATCTTTTCAAGTAGTAGTTTGGGATCTACTTTATCAAATGCCTTACTCAGTGCTTTTTTTCTAAAAGAAAAAGGTGCCGGAACTCTCATATGTCATACAACCCATCTTGCCTATATAAAGGTTCCATCCAAAAAAGGTGCCAGAACTCCGTTCTGAGCGTTCTATGAGAAAAAAAGCCCTGGCCTTACTGAAGTCCAAGTAAATTATATTCACAGCATTCCTCTGATCCACTAATTTTGTCACTTGGTCAAAGAATGCAATAAGATTTGTCTGGCATGATCTGTTTTTGACAAACCCATGTTGGCTTTTAGTGATAACTTTGTTCGCATCAGGGTGTTCGCTGATTTGTTGTTTGATTATCTTTTCCAGAATCTTCCCAGGTATTGAGGTCAGGGTGATAGGTCTGTAATTTCCTGGATCCATTTCTTTTTCCTTTTTTGAAGATGGGAACTACATCAGCTCTTTTCCAGTCTTCTGGTAGTTCCCCAGTGCTCCAGGATCTTTGAAAGATATAGTTCAGTGATTCTGAGATCACATCTGCCAGTTCCTTGAGAACCTTGGGGTGTAATTCATCTGGTCCTGGTGATTTGAACTTGTCTAGGCTGGACAGGTGGCACTTACCATTTTCTTGCCTATTGTAAGGTTTTACACTTAGCCTCACAATTGCCCCAGCATTACTCAGGAATTTAAAAGAGCCAAAAGTAACTCCTGAGCTGAGGTTTCAGCAAGCAAACAACTTTTATTTTGATCAAAATAGAGTTGGGTGGCCACATCTCTCTTTGTGGCTGGTAGAGAGATGTAGGCAACAACCAGGAAAGATGTCTTCCACCTTTTATACCTTTCCAGAACAAAGATCTGGTCTTGGTACTAGCAACCAAAAGGTAGAGAAAAATAATTCCTAGATGATGACTCATACACAACAACCCAGGCTCCACCATAACTCCTTTCCCCCTCCCCTCACCATGCTCTTTTCATGTAAGCAATCCCTTGTACCTAAAGCATGAATCATTTTCTTTTATATAACTATTTTCCCAATATAAAGCAGCTACAAAGCTGCTTGCACATAAACAAAGATGATTACAAAGTATCACTACTAATATCAATATTACTAACATCAACCTTAAGCATAATAAAATCCCCTCATCCCTCCCGAATAGGCTTAGGGACACTTGAAGGTAAAGGTTTCAAAATCATTGCTTTAGCTGGTTTATCATTATAGATAGGAGTGGCAGCAAAAGTTGGTCCAGATAGAGTAGATCTAACAATTCTCTAAAAGGCTCAGTGGGTTAGGATGCTGAGCTTGTCGATCAGAAGGTTGGCAGTTTGGCGGGTCGAATCCCGAGTGCCGCGTAGCAGAGTGAGCACCTGTTACTCGTCCCAGCTTCTGCCAACCTAGCAGTTCGAAAGCACGTAAAAATGCAAGTAGAAAAATAGGGACCACTACGGTGGGAAGGTAACAGCGTTCCATGCGCCTTTGGCGTCTAGTCATGCTGGCCACATGACCATGGAGATGTCCTTGGACAAGCGCTGGCTCTTCGGCTTTGAAACGGAGATGAGCACCGGCCCCTAGAGTCGGAAACAACTAGCACGCATGTGCGGGGGAAACTTTACCTTTAACAATTCTCTAAATAAATGGGATAAGGCATGATAAACACAACAACCCTCCTAAGGCCAAAACCACAATGAACAATATCCTTTTCCAATTATCCAAGATTCCCAAAAACCATCCTCCAATGTCCAGTGCTCCTGTCCATGTCTGGACAGGGACATGAGTCAACTTTCGCATTTTGTCAGTGACTTCTTTGACATATTCCTTATATGTAATGTTGGACTGGGGTCTAATAATACAGTTTAGGGCCACAATGATGAAATAGAGGGCCCATTTGGTTGGACAGTCCTTTTCTTTCCAAGTCAAATGAAAATAAGAAGTGATGTTCTCTCAAGCTTCACATTTAAAAATGAAACAATTCTTTGGGGCCAGATCAATAAAAAATGTCTTTGATACTGAGGGAATCTCAGTATTCGGGAGAAGGGCGGTATATAAATAAAATTATTATTATTATTATTATTATTATTATTATTATTATTATTATTATTATTGTTGTTGTTGTTGTTGTTGTTATTGTTATTATTGTTATTATTGTTATTATTATTATTATTAAGTGTGGTTTCCAGTTCAGGAAGATCAACTTGTATCCATATTTGTATTTGGTTCAATTGATAGCAAGTTCAAATGATGCTGAAAAATCCATTGGTCTGGTTATCTTGAAGCACATCCTCTGATTATGCCAGGTTGGGTAGGATGTGCAAACATAGTTGGCATGTAATGAGTAGTCCTGTCTTCACACTTAGTCCATTTAGCTTGATTATAGTCAATAGCTTTACATGCATTAAAAAAAACATTCTGGCACTTGTCCTAAGTCTGGTGTTATTCTTCCCCAAAAGGTAATGTCTGTATGTTCCTCCATATGTCCAGATTTAAAATTGTTGGTAAAGCTGCACTGTATTGACCAGAGCATAACAAATGACCCTGTTGCCCCTTTGCAAGTGGAATAGTAGTCTTGTTATAAACATAACTCCCTTTTCTTCCATAAAATATTGGGACCATGGTCCTTCCTTCTGCCACAGAAGGTATGAGGGAAACAACAGTAGCAGAAAAATATTGCAATACATAGTCCAGGTTCCAGGAACACGATTTCCAGGGTAGTCCAGTCCATTGATGTTTTTCTCGTACTTGAATGGAAACAGTTCAACAGGCGAGGCAGGTTGAAATTTCATTTGCAGGCCATCCAGCTGCAGAGCTTGTCACTGGAGAGGGAATGATGGGACTTCCAATGGACTCACGCCTTGATTCCTTAAATCAGGAGGACTTGGCATGGTTGAGGCCACTCAGGACTGGTATTTCTAGGTGACAGTTCTTTTCAACTGAACCCACTCTCCAGGAACAATAATGGGCAGAGACAGGTAGTAGGGCAGCCTGGGCCTATACTGAAGATAGAAGACAAAACCTGTGCCAGATTAAATATTGAGTAACTTTATACTCTTCCTCATTGACATTCTTGAACCTTCATGTAACAAAAACCTCCCATACATCATTTGAAAGGGACAAAGACAGCTTTCCAATTGAGGCCTATATTGAAATGGCCTCACCGCCAAATTTTGTAAAGCTTTTTATTTACTTGTATTTATCACAAATTTGTTTAAGTAAAATATAAATACAACCATACTTTTTTCATAGTTGCGTCACAGTTTCTATTGTAGGAATGAGAGAAACGATGAACGAAGAATGGAATGACAAATACCATACAGATATTTCCACTTATTCAACACAATTTGAAATTGACAGTCTTCATGGAAAAAATCCCAGAAGTTTCTGATAAAGCAAACCAGTCTTTCATTTATTACACATCCTATGAGGTGTTGAGTGTTCATTGCTTAATATCATTAGCATTTATCCTTTGCTACCTGCTGTTAGTGGCTGCTTCTGTGTTCTAGCTATTGGTTTTTTTTTCCTTTCTGTCTTTCAACATCCGTCTCCCATCATGCAACATTCACCTCTCACCTTCTTCTACTTCCCATGTTTCTCTCTCTCCATATTTCTATAGTACGTTCTTGTTCCTTCAACATTCTAAGGCTTGTATTAAGGCATACAATTCACACATTGGAGCTGACCCCATTAGTGACAGTCTCCCTACTTCCAACAATTTTAATGCATGCAATTCACAAGTCTGTGCAAACCAACTTAAAAACAATTTTCCTGTTTCTCCCTTCTATTATCCATTAATTCACTGCTCTTCTGCCACTCTGGCCTAACCTCTGTCTTTTCATCTTCCACAAGTACATCTTCTATCAACCTAACATAAGCCAACTGTGTCCCTTTATTATTAATCCTCTCCATTTCTCTTCTCCAAAGTATTCAGGACTCCATAAGCATACTTGGAGTCAGTGTATATTCTCCTTCTCCCTTATTAACAACCTCAGAGCCTGCAGTAAGGCACAAAATCCACAGGTTAGTGCTGACTAAGGGAGGGAAATTCTCCCAGCTTCCACTCACATTTTTTTTCTTCCCATCTACTATCGCACCTTCATTATATCCCTCTTTTTTTTCTCTTTCCCAACTACTTTGCTATGAACAAGTGGTTACCTCCTTTTGTCTTTCTGATTTGAAATTACCCACACTGAACACCAAGACTTCTCAAATGTCATCTTTAGACAAAAATGCCACTGGCTGTCTCTTTTCCTAACAGTTTTGCATACAAATCATTAGTCAAAACTGTTCCAGATAGAGCACAGCAGCAATCAACTCAGGTGGGTTTAGTTGTTATCAGATAATTTGGGCTTTCAGGGTCCTCAGACATGGATCCACTGGCAAAGATGAAGCATAGGAGTCTTCTAGGTCAAATGCCCAGGAGCGCTCTAAGACTCACGCTTCAGTTGCTGTCGGTTTCCTCCCACTGAGAAATGAAGGCTCTTTGGGACTATAACAGGGGTCTCCAGATGTGGTGGTGGTGAGCCTTTGAAGCTTGCCCCCACATTTGGGTGCCAGGATGTAAGGTTTTAGCTTCACAATTGCCTCAGCATTACTCAGGAATTTAAAAGAGCCAAAAGTAACTCCTGAGCTGAGGTTTCAGCAAGCAAACAACTTTTATTTTGATCAAAATAGAGTTGGGTGGCCACATCTCTCTTTGTGGCTGGTAGAGAGATGTAGGCAACAACCAGGAAAGATGTCTTCCACCTTTTATACCTTTCCAGAACAAAGAGATCTGGTCTTGGTACTAGGAACCAAAAGGTAGAGAAAAATAATTCCTAGATGATGACTCATACACAACAACCCAGGCTCTACCATAACTCCTTTCCCCCCTCCCCTCACCATGCTCTTTTCATGTAAGCAATCCCTTGTACCTAAAGCATGAAACATTTGCTTTTATATAACTATTTTCCCAATATAAAGCAGCTACAAAGCTGCTTGCACATAAACAAAGATGATTACAAAGTATCACTACTAATATCAATATTACTAACATCAACCTTAAGCAAAATAAAATCCCTTCACTATCTTATCTTGTGTTTCTATTCTGTTTTTTATGGCACTATTTTTGATAGGTTGGTCTGTTTTTTTCCTTTGTGTAAGAACAGATGCAAAAAATGAGTTAAATAGTTCTGCTTTCTCCCTGTTGCTTGTCACCTTCTTGCCACTTTCACCCACTAATGGACCAATCATTTCCTTTACTGTTGTTTTGTTGTTTACATGTTGAAAGAAGCTTTTTTTTGTTATTTTTGACTTTGGTCGCAAGCCTTAGTTCATTTTGACCCTTAGCTTTCCTCACTACATCTTTGCAGGCTCGGGCTATTTGCTGATATTCTGACTTAGTTATGTGCCCCCTACTTCCACTTTCTATACCTGTCCTTTTTATCTTTCAATTTATCAGAGAGTTCTTTAAGCAGCCATGCTGGTTTCTTTTGAGAACTGTTATTTTTCCTCTTTGTTGGTATTATGCTAGACTGGGCTTTTATTATCTCATTTTTCAAATTTTCCAAAGCTTCTTGAGTTCTTTTCCCCTTGAGGATTCTCATCCATGGAATCCTACCCAAGCTCTCTCTAAGTTTATTGAAATTAGCTTTGTTAAAGTCCAAGACTCTAGTTTGACTGTATTCTATTGCTTGTGCATCCATAATGTTGAATTCCAATATTGCATGATCACTTCCTCCCAAGGTTCCTGTGGCTTCAACACCTTCTATCATTTCATCTCTGTTAGTGAGTAGATCCAAACTGGCTAATCTCCTAGTTCCCTTCTCTACTCTTTGGGTGACAAAGTTGTCTGCTAGGTTTTTCTGGAATCTGTTTGATCTTCCACTTGATGCAGATTTTATCTCCCAGTTGATGTCAGGGTAGTTAAAGTCCCCCATTACTATTGTGATGTGCTTCCTACATACCTTGGTTAGCTGACTAGCAAAAAGTTCATCTATTTCCTCTGGTTGGATGGCCTATACACCTATGGCAATGACATTTTTTCTCCCTTTTATATTGACCCAAATGCATTCAAGTTTATAGTTTTCATCATTGATGTGCTCTATTTCTGTAGAGATGTAGTTATTTCTTATATAGAGAGCAACTCCACCTCCTCTTCTATTTGGTCTGTTTCTTTTGAATAATTTAAATCCCTCTAGCTGTGTATTCCATTTGTGGATTTCATCCCACTATGTTTCCGTGATGGTGACAATATCATATCTGCCCTCATTAACCTGAATTTAGTTCACCCTGTTTATTGCTCATAATCTGTGCATTGGTGTATAGACATTTGAGTCCTTTATGACTGACCCTGTGTTTACTTTCTACATGACCTGTGTGGTGCCTGAGTTCCCCTAGTGTCTTACCTGTTTGGTTAATGCACTTTGTGTGGCACTTGCTATTAGAAGCTTGATTTTGCTTGACAGCAAGGTTGATATTCTTGTCCACACACACATCTATGTTACATGCACTGATAGCCCTACAGTTTTTAGATTGCCGGGGACAGGGATGTTCTGTATCAATTAACTCACTGTCCCCACTGTTTAGTTTAAATATTCCTCCAGAAAGTCTATGAATTTATAACCAAGCAACTCCGTCCCTTTCTTTGATGGATGCAAACCATCTCTTTTGTACATTTTTTCATTGGACCAGCTATAGACATCATGACTAATATATCCAAAGCCTTGCCCTTTACACCACTCCTTTAGCCATATATTGAATTGTACTATATGCTGGCCTTTTCCATTTTGCTCCTTATACACTGGTAAAACCTCTGAAAAAGTAAGCCTACAGTCTATTCTACTAAGTTCCTGCCCCAAGCTCTGGAAATCATTCTGCACAGAGAGTACATCTTTTGGGGACAGGTTGTTGGTGCCCAGATGTACAATAGCCTCCACATCACAGTCCTTGCTGGCATTCTTGATTATTTTAGAATTACGCTTCTTGTCCCTACCGGCAGTAGCACCTGGAAGACACCTGACCTCTTTCAAAACCTCTCTGTCCTTCCCTAAACTTACATCCCTTACATCTCAGAAGGTGGCTTCTCTTTTTGGATGCCTTTCTCTTCTTGCATGACTGATGTGTAATACCTGATTTGCACTTCTCCCTGTAGAAAACAAGTTCTTCATCTTGGACCACAATCCCCTGCTTATTTGAGTTATCATCACAAATACTTTTACCAGTCTCCTTAATGTACCTATTAAGGTCAGCAAGGGCACTGTATCTGCTGTACAGGGACACAGAAAAAGCTTTATGTTTATGGTTCACAGCTCTCACCCTGCCAGATCCCATGGTTGTCCACACTGCTCTTGTCCTGCAGGATCTTTGTGGTAGAGGGGGCAGATAGCATGGAGACTCAATAGAGTAGAAGGGCTGAACTGGACACCTAATTTCTGCCTAAAGAGCATGGATTACAGACCCTAGATAAATAATCTGTCCTTGTAGACTAGTGATTTGTTTACAGATAGGACAGTTTCCAAGTTTGAAAAGGGTACTGCGAAAGACAGCTGCAAAACAAGTATTGCACTTAACTAAGCCTGACATCGTTAGATAGAAGGATGTACCACTGCTGTTTATGATTATTAGTTACAGTATATAATTCACACGCCTAACGGTGCCCAGGCTGCTACTTTGGTGAGTGCCATGCTGCTCCTCACTGTTGAACTAGTTTTGTGTCCTCTTCCTTCTGCCACATCTCTGGCCTATCCCTTGCCTAGAATATGATTCCCCTTTTCAGCTTCCACACACAATCTTATACTAGGTGTGGTTATAAAAAGGGAGCTGCTGAATCACTTTTCAATCACTATATGACAACATATCAGGGAGATGTGGGAGAAGTAGAGGATGCAGCATATTGAGCTATCCTGTTTGGCAACAGTAATGTGACAGAAATTAGATGAATTTTCACTTGGGGGAAAGGTGTGAACAGCAGTTAAAGTGTTTAATTCATAGAATCAGAATCATAAGGTTGAAAGGGACCTTGGAAGTTGCTTTAGCTAAGAAGCAGGCGAGACAGCGAGTTAAACGGCTTAACTTTTTATTCCGAACCAGGCAAACAACAGAAGAACATGACATCTATTTATACTGGCAGCTGTCAACAGTTTAACCAATCAGGGGTGAGCCAGTTCCCGCGCCGTTCGTTTCCGCCAATCGGAGCCGGCAGGTTTTGACAGCTCGGAGCTGTCAGCGGTAGCGCGTGTCGAGCTGTCAGTCGGTTGGCGCCTGCGTAGTTCTGCCCGGCAGCTTTTGACAGCTGTCAAAAGCTGCCGCGGCTTTTACCTCAGCCCTGTTAATCTCTATTATAACACAATGTGTGAATATATAACAATAATAAGTAAATACACAACACCCCTTACCCCTCCCTCTGATTGAGTTGATGTTTCCCCAACTGTTTCTTTTTTGGGCTTCCCCATTCGAAGTCTTTTAAGTAGGCGGGAGGTCTTTTTATTCTTTCGGAGCGCCGGGGGGTTGTCTCGGTCGGTTGTTCCCTTTCCCCAGGCGATTCTAGGTCTGGCTCAGGGGGCAGGGGGCATGGCTCCGAGGGTTCAGCGTCGTTTGGAGCAGGGTGTTGAAGTGTTACATTAAGATCGGGGGGGATTTTGGCGTGCAAGTATTTGCGGCGGTGCTTCTGTCAGCATTTCGTCGTTCCCCCTCTCCCCTATGTTTTGAGGACTGCGACGCCGAAGTTGGTCGATGTGTCTGCGGATATGGGTATTATGTCCAATGTCTATGATGTATGATAGGGGGCCCATTTGTTCAATGACCACCCCTTGTGTCCATTTGTTGCCCCCCCCCGTAGTTCCTTGCCCAGACAGCTTGCCCTGTGCTGAGAGTTCTATGTTGGAGGGGTAGTTCTGGGTCTGGAGGGGATCTGTCAGGATGTAGACGGTCTAGTCTGGTAGTTAATCTTTTGCCCCAGCGGAGCTCTGCTGGAGACTTTCCAGTAGTTGTGCATGGGGTGGTGTGTTGTGATAAAAGGAATTGAGCCAGTCTTCGGTGCCAGTTGCCGGAGATGATTTTCCACACTGCCTCTTTGGTTGATTTCACCATCACCTCTGCCAAGCCGTTCGTGGATGGGTGAAATGGAGCCGTGGTGGTGTGCCTAATAGAGTTCGCCGTTGTGAAACTCTGGAATTCGTAGGAAGTAAATTGGGGGCCGTTATCGGAAACTATAACATCTGGAAGCCCATGTGTTGCGAACAACCCCCTTAAAACTTGTATTGTGGCTGGGGGGCGGAGCCAACTGTCAGAGCGGGCGGCTGTGTGAACGGAGCTCTCTCCTCGCACAACCTCTCACCCAGTGTTCGCGGGGGCTTTTCGGAGCTTCAGGAGGTCCTGTAGGGACATCCGAAGTTGCAGGCAGCCCGGAGAACCTTCATGAGCGGCAGTTCGTGTTGAAGATCCGGAGAAAGTCTGATGCGAGCGAACCGGGGAGAAGGAGGCCAGTAATGGCCGACATGAAGATCTGACAGAGGGACGGAGCTAGCACGTAAGCAGCGGGACAACGGTAGAGTGGAGCTGACGGAGAGTGTATCCGAATATTAAATAGGAAGCGCTTGTGAAAGAGGTACTGGTTCGAAGTGGGAGCCTCACGGAGAGGGAATAAGCGGCGATAGAAGTCTTGAGGGAGGCGTTTGGCAAAAAACAGCAAGGGAAAGAAAGCCGAAGACTATATGACTGTATTCTAGCTGGAGAAAAGCTACAACAGGTCAAAGTCTGAGTTTTGGAGCCTTAGAGACTGAACTCTGGATTGTCGGGCGTGGAAAGCGATCAGCTTGGTCTAGTCTGGTCTATCCTGGTAAATTTTGAATTTGTGAACTTTTGAAACTTTTGAAATTCTACTCTACTTGTCACGGGCGGCCATTTGATATAGCAATTTAGTAACTGGAGGTTTGTTTAGTGGGACACCTACTGGTCTTTGACAGCAGAGGAAGACGGAAAAGGTGCCAATTTCTGCGCCGGAAACGGGGGGGGGGGAAAAAAAAAGAAGAAGAACGTGACTTTGATTATATTCATACTATAGAATTCTATTATATAAATTGCTTAGTTGGTAATAAGTATCTGGTGGTAACTGTTTTATATATCTTTTGTCATAGAGTTAAAAGGTTTATATAAGACTCAGGGTATTATACATTGATAAAACGCTGTTATAATTGGGGAAACATGACAAGTATCTCGGGAGCAACTAAGCCTAGCGCTGGCAAAAAGGCAGCAGCACAGGGACAGGGGATGGCCTCAAGTCCCTCCAATCAGAAATCTATAGAGGATATGCTGCAAAGGGAAAGATCTAACTCGAATTCCTTTAAAGATTTACATGCCCTTTTGCAAAACCTACACGAGGCAATGGCCAAAAACCACGAGGAGATGAAGAGAGAAATAGGCCAAATAAGAAACGACACTGGTGAATTAAAGGGGAAAATCCAAGCGATAGATGATAAATTTGAAGGGATTCAACAGCAATTAGTCAAAAATGAACAAAGACTTCAAGATATGGAAGCTAGAATGGAAAAAGAGGAAAAGAGAGTAGA
Source organism: Vipera ursinii (assembly GCF_947247035.1). NCBI lineage: Eukaryota > Metazoa > Chordata > Lepidosauria > Squamata > Viperidae > Vipera > Vipera ursinii. Next base: position 186,168,275 of record NC_139512.1, read on the forward strand.
TGATTTAAATGAAACACTCCTTCAGGCTAATAAGGAATTAGAAACAACAGTCATTTTTCTGGAAGCAGAAAAGGCTGCTCATTATCTACGCTTCCAGAACGTTCAAGAAAAAAGAGGGGAAGATCTGTTGGTCATGATGGCAGAACTGATGGCAAAGGCACTCGGTGTAGGGAAGGAGGAAATGCTGGCAGAAATTGATGAAACATACAGGGTCCAAACTAATTATGCGAGAAGGCACAACCTCCCAAAAGAAGTACATGTAAGGTTAGTTAAAAAATCAATTCGGGATGAGCTTCTGCATAGATCTAGAGAGGAACCATTAGAATTTCGGGGCCAACCAATCACCATCCTTAAACAGATACCTAAAAGGATGAGGGATCTGAGACGCGGCTATCAATTCTTAACATCCAAACTAATAAGAGAAAATGTAAACTTTAGATGGCTAACTCCAGAGGGTATTCTTGTTACGTGGCAGGATAGAAGGCATAGACTGGACACGATAGAGAAGGCAGAAGATTTTTACAAACGCCACTTCCATAGCCAAGAGGAAGTAGATTTAGAAGATCAAGATGGAAGGGAGGTAAGAGAAAGAGATACAATACGTGTGGCAATGGATGGGAAGATCTTAGCTACAGAGGATAGAAGGAACAAATCCGGTGAGTTAACAGAGAAACATGGAACTAGAGACAAGGAAGAGAGAGAGCCCCGAATCACGAGATCCACAAAAACCAGAAATAAGTAAGATGAAGGGAGGTGAGTGTAGTATTATGTCTGTGAATATTAATGGATTGAATTCGCCAGTGAAAAGGCGGAAATTTTTTAATAGGCTTATTCACCAACAATTGGATATCGTGGCAATACAAGAAGTCCATATAAAGGAACAACAAAAATATTTGTTAGTACAACCAAGAATAGGGAACCTATTCGTTTCCTTAGACCGACACAAGAAAAAGAGAGGAGTGGCACTATATGTAAACCCAAAATTGACTGCAAAACAAATTTATAACGATAAAGAGGGTAGAATACTGATAGTCGAGGTTATAATAAATCACAGGAAGGTCATGATGGTAGAGATATATGCCCCAAACCATAACCAAGAACAATTTTTCAAAACACTTCACAATAAGATATGTAGCATTGATTATGAGGAGATTTGTTTAATAGGAGATTTTAATGCTATCCTAGATATAAATTTGGATTATATGGGAAAGACGCTTAGGAAAAAGAAGAGAAGAACTCTACCGAGATCTTTTCTTAACTTGGCTGAGGAACTAAATATCCAAGATGTCTGGAGGGAAAGAAATCGTAAGGCTAGACAATATACATATTACTCCAACCGACATAACTCATGGTCTAGAATAGACATGGTATGGATGACGAAAGAAATTAGTTCAGAAATAGACGAGGTACATATAGAGACAGGTACTTGGGCAGATCACAATCCTATTAAACTTATCTGGAAAGGTTCCAAAAAAATACCCAGATGGACGCTTCAAAGAGCAATTTTAAAAGAAGACGAACTCAAATCTAAGATGGAGAGAGAACTAAGTTTTTTCTTTAAGGAAAATAAAGCTATAGACACCTCAGTACAAAACAATTGGGATACAGCTAAGGCAATGATGAGAGGGGTAGCGAGGGCATATATGGTATATAAAAATAAGGGGAAAAGACAACAACGGGAAAGATTAGAAGAGGAATATAAGAGCTTAGAAGTTATACTCCAACAAGATCCACAAAAAGAGAATATCAAGCAATCTATGGATCTGATTAAACACAAACTTAACATTCTAGACAAAGAGAAATTGGCACAACAATTGAGAAACACGAAACAAAATTTTTTTGAAAATGCAAATAAACCGGGCCGGTGGCTCGCATACAAATTGGGAAAACAAAAGGGGAAAAACTGGATTCACGAACTACGAGATGAGGAAGGGAGAATATTCCACCAGGAGGAAAAAAAAAAATTATAGCCCAGGAATTTTATGAACGTTTATACAAAGAAGATAGCCAGGCAAGTGTGGAGAAAATGGAGGAATATTTTCAAAGAGCCAAACTACCTAAGGTCACAGAAGATACCAGAAATATGTTAAACGAGGAAATTCAACTATCTGAGGTGATAAAAGCTATTAATGCACAAAAGAATAATAAAGCATCGGGACCCGACGGTCTTCCATCAGAGATTTATAAAGAATTACAAAATATCCTAGCTCAACCCCTAGTGGAGGTATTTAACGCAGTATTAGAAGGCGCAAGGACGCCTAAATCTTGGCTAGAGGCAAACATAACCCTTATTCCGAAAGATAACACAGACCATACATTAATCCAAAATTACAGACCCATATCACTTCTTAACTCGGACTACAAGATATTTACATCAATTATAGCGGAACGATTGAAACGATTTCTGAATGATTTCATACACGCAGATCAAAATGGTTTTCTCGCTAAGAGACACACTAAGCACAACATTAGAATAATATTAGATACATTGGAGTACTATGAATTACATAGCGAACAACAGATGGCATTACTTTTCTTAGACGCCCAAAAGGCATTTGACAATGTTAAATGGTCTTTTTTGTGCCAACAGCTTAGCTTTATGAATATGGGAGAAAAGTTTATAAATATAATTAGGGCAATTTATGACAATCAGGAAGCAAAAATAATTATTAATGGGGAAGCATCTAGCAAGTTTCAAATTCAAAAGGGAACACGGCAAGGCTGCCCCTTATCACCGTTGCTGTTTATATTGACTCTTGAAGTATTAACGAGAACTATAAGAAACGACCCAAAGATAAAAGGATTAACCATTAAAAAGGAAACCTTTAAATTGCAAGCTTTCGCGGACGATCTAGTTTTTATTATGGAGGATCCATGTCAGACGGGACCAAAGCTATTGGAAGAATTATCTAAATATGGTGAGGTTGCCGGACTGCGAATAAATAGAAATAAGACCAAGATGATTGTTAAAAATATGACCAATAAACAAAAAGGTAATCTGGCCGAAATCACGGATATAGAAATAGTCAAGAAAATAAAATATTTAGGGATTAACATTACGGCTAGATGCACTTCACTCAAAAAGGATAATTATGATAGTGTAGTGAATCAAATAAAAGGTGACCTGGAAAGATGGGGAAACCTAAAACTCTCATTATTGGGAAGAATCGCTGTCATTAAGATGAATATTCTGCCTAAAATCCTGTTTTTGTTTCAGAATATCCCAATTCAACTCGACTCTAAATTTTTTCGAAATTTGGATAAATTATCACTAAATTTTATTTGGCAGGGGAAAAAACCAAGAATTAAATTGAAATATTTACAAGACACGAAGGAAAATGGGGGTTTTGGATTGCCAGACTGGGAATTATATTACCACGCCGCGGCCCTGAGCTGGATTAGAGAATGGGTAATCTTGAGAAATAGAAGACTATTAACTTTAGAGGGTCACGATTTGCAATATGGCTGGCATGCTTTCCTATGGACGGAGAAACAAGGTCTTTTCTCGCATTTTCAAAGACACCGGATCAGGCAAGCGCTATTCAATACTTGGAAAAAAATTAGATTTCACAATTACACCAAAATACCGGTCTGGCTATCCACCCTTGAAGCGATAGTTTACCCAAATCTGTTTGATTTGGGTAACATAATCTCATACAAGGATATTCTGAATGAGGAGGGGGAATTGAAACTTAGGAATGAACTAGAATTACAAGGTATAAAACTCGATTGGTGGGCCTACTTACAAATCCAATCGAGATTTAGGAAGGATAAAAATGAATGGGGGATATATACCTCTGAAACAGCATTGGACAAAATATTATTGGGACCGGACTCTAAACAAATAAGGAATTTTTATAAATTACTTTTGGGATATAAGCTGTTTGAAGAGCAAGTGAAAGACCCCATGTTGATCTGGGCTAACAATTTAGGACATAACATCGACCTAGATACTTGGCAAACAATTTGGGATAGGAATAAAAGGATAACACTGGCCTCATCGTATAAAGAAAATTTATTTAAAATGTTTTACCGATGGCATCTTCCCCCAGCCCGCTTAGCAAAAATGTACACAACAGCATCTCCCAAATGTTGGAAGTGTTCTGAAGAGATAGGCACATACTTCCACACGTGGTGGTCTTGCAGTAAAACACAAAAATTTTGGAGAATGATTTGGATTTGGCTGAAAGAAATATTGAAACAAGATCTGGAGTTTAGTCCAGAACTTTTCTTGTTGGGAATCACGAAAGAGAAATATCCTAAAGATGTGCTATACTTAACGATCCATATTATCACAGCAGCTAGAATATCATTTGCGCAAAAATGGAAAAAGAATGAGATCCCAGGACAAAAAGAGGTTATTAGGAAAATTTGGGATTGCGCTGAAATGGACAAATTAACTTTGGAATTAAAGAATAAAGATCAATCAGACTATTATAGAATTTGGAACAAATTGTATCTTTGGATGGATAAAAAGAAAGGTCTCTATTAGGTTTTACAGACTAGCTCACTGTTTTAAATATTGTGGTATTTCACCGATTTGTAATCTAAGTGTATTTAAGTGTATTTTTGATGTACATATATACATGTATATATATATATTTAAACATTGTAGACAAAAAGGTTTGTCAGCTCGCTGGTACTGTGTCCAATGTTTTTAAATAATAAATTTAATAAAAAAAATTTAAAAAAAAAAACTTGTATTGTGGCTGTTGAAGTTGTGCTAGTCACTGGTGCCACCTCTAGCCATTTCGAATAGCTATCCACGACTATTAAGAACGATTGTCCCTGGAATGGACCTGCATAATCTATGTGGATACGAGACCAGGGTGTCTTTGTAGTTTCCCATCTGTGTATGGGAGCCTGTGGCTGGGCGGCTCTAACAAGTTGGCAGGAATAGCAGCCGGCTACATGTGTTTCAATTTGCTTGTCTAATCCTGGCCACCAGACATAGCTTCTGGCCAGAGCCTTCATTTTGACGGTCCCAGGGTGACCTTCGTGGAGGCTCTCTAACACCTTGAGTCTGTGTTTGTCGGGTATGATTACCCTGCTGCCCCATAATAGACACCCCTGATGGGTGGATAATTCCTTTTCCTTTAAAATATAAGGTTGGAATTCTGGGTCTGGGGGTGTGCATTGCCAGCCAGACGTGACATAGCCTAAGACTCTGCCTAAAATTTTGTCTGCAGCAGTAGCTGCAGAGATGTCTTTAACAGATAATGGGCATTCTGGCAGGTCTGAGATAGCCAGTATCCTTCCAGCTGGTGCTGGGTCTGGGTCGACTATCGGTTGGGGCAGTCTGCTAAGGCCATCAGCATGGCCCATGGATTTCCCTGGCTTGTATTCTAAGTTGTATGAATAGGCTGACAGAAAGGTAGACCATCTCAGGATGCGGGGAGATAATATTTGTGGGGTTAGTTTGTTTACTGTAAAAAGTCCTAACAGGGGCTTATGGTCCGTAAAAATGGTAAAGGGTCGGCCGTATAGGTAGTCATGAAACTTTTTTACGCTAGCCACTATAGCTAAAGCCTCTTTGTCAATCTGAGCGTAATTACGCTCAGGTTTTGACAGCGTTCTGGAATAGAACGCTACAGGGGTCTGCGTTCCTTCTTTAGTTAAGTGGCTTAGGACCGCTCCGATGCCGTAGGGGGAGGCATCACAAGCCAGACATAAGGGCAGCTGTTCGTTAAACAGGGCTACTGTTGCATTGCTGGAGAGTAAGTTTTTTAATAGATTAAAACTTTTATCATGCTCAGATGACCAGTTCCAGGGTTTGCCTTTATCTAATAGCCTGTGTAAGGGTTCAGCAATGGAGGCTTTATGAGGCAGGAAGGTATGATAAAAGTTAACTAACCCTAGGAAGGCTTGAAGTTCTTGTTTATTTTTAGGGGTTGGTGCTGTTTTAATGGCTTTAATTTTTGTTTCCGTGGGGTGAATTCCCTTAGCATCAATTTTAAATCCTAAAAACTCTGTTGAAGGCACCCCGATGGAGCATTTGTCTCGTTTTAATTTGAGACCAGCCTCCCTGAATCTAAGGAGCACCTTTGTTAATTTGTCAGCTAGGTCTTTTTCTGATTCCCCTGCAATTAGGATGTCGTCAAAATATGGACAGACCCCGGGGATCCCTTTAAGTGTTTTTTCCATGATTTCTTGAAAGATCCCCGGGGCTGCAGAGATGCCGAATTGAAGGCGGTTAATTTTAAATGCTCCCTTGTGGGTGACGATTGTCTGAGCTAAAGCGGTGTCAGGGGTGACAGGCAGCTGTAAATACGCCTGCGCCAAGTCTAACTTGGCAAAAATGGCGCCTGACTTAATGGCCGCGGAGGATGTCTTTGACAGCCGGGACCAGGTAGGCATGTGCATTTAATGCGAGGTTGAGGGTCGCTTTATAATCGGCACATAATCTTATTTGGCCATTTGGCTTAATTGGGGTCACTATGGGTGTCTCCCACTCTGCCCCTTCTACTGGTTCTAGGACTCCTAAGTTAGTTAATCGGTGTAGCTCAGTTTCTATTTTTTCTCTCAAGGCGAAGGGAACTCTTCTTGCCTTGATTCTGACAGGCATTACATTAGGGTTTAGTTTAAGCGATACGGGCGGTCCAGTGTACTTCCCTAGTGAGCTGTCAAAGACGTCCGCGAATTGAAGGCAGACGGATTCTAAGTTTGACAGCTGAATGGCGTTGACGCCTGTCAACGCTATCCCTAGTGCCTCGAACCAGTCTAGTCCTAGCAGGCTGATTCTGTTTTCCTGGGTCACTAGTATAGGGAGGGATCCTTTAAATTGTTTGAACTCCACGGGGACGGAAGCCTTTCCCCGGAGTTTAATGGGCGTTTTCTGAAAGTCAGCTAGGCGGAGTTTGGTGGGTCGAAGGGCGGGCCGTTTTCTACTTTGGTTACAAATGTCCCTGTAGGTTTGCCACGAAATGAGTGAGACGGAGGACCCAGAGTCCACTTCCATCTCACAGGGGATTCCATGAATCAGAACGTCCACCTTGACTTTGGGCTTAAGAGTGCTGTGGACTGTGTATTCCCCCGTCCTTCCCCTCACATTAAGCACTAGGGTTTTGGGACTTTGCCTGGCTCTGGGTGTGTGTTGGCTCATACCTGCGGGTGTCACCTCCAGTTCATGCAGATTTTCTCGGCTCCAGCTGCGGCACACGGCTTTGAGGTGACCTGTCTTCCTGCACCCATGGCATTTGGCACTGCGGAACCGGCACGTTGCTCTTGGGTGGCTTCCGCCGCAGCTGGCACACTTAGCCCTGTTTGGCTGGAAGTTAGCGCCCCTCTGATTGTTGGCAGGCCCCCCTCGGTAGTTGCGTTGCAGCCTGAGCTTTTCGAACCGCCGCTGTACCGCATCGATGTCCATGGAGACGTCGTCATCTTCGGGACCGCTGAACCCGCCGTCCTCCTGGTGCACGGACCCACTGGGCCCGCTGTCAGGTGAACGTCGGTTGTCACCGTGGCAGTCCTCGTATGCAATGACTTCCCTCGCCACATCGGTCATTGTCATTTCTGGCTTGGCGATCAGCTTCTTCCTCAGCCGTTCGTCTTTGAGCCCTATGACGATCTGGTCCCGGATTCGGTCTTCTAAGTCCGGGAACCGACACCGTCGTGCGGCGTGTCTGACCCGGGTTATGAAGTCATTTGCTGGCTCGTCAGGAAGCTGTAGTTTTCGGGCGAAACTTACTCTCCAGAAGAGTTCTGACTTGATGGGCATGAAGTATTTGCTCAGCCCCTCGGTAAGATCGGCGTAGGAGATAGTGGCGATCGGTTCAGGAGTGAAGATTCCCACAGCGGCATCATAGACAGCGGGCCCGCTGAGCCAGAGGAGGGCGGCTGCCTTGGCCCGGTTGTCCGTAATCTTCTTTACCACCAGGTATCCTTCTACCTGGCCCAGATGAGATTCCCAGCCTTCTGGGTGGCGGGTTTTGAACTCTCGAATGTGGCCATGGTTCGTCATGCTGTCTGTAAACTGTGGGTGCAGCTGTTTGCGTTGAATGGAAGTTCGGCTTCCGAGTGACTTCAGCGAGTGACTAGCTCGGGCTAAGGGAAAAAATCTCTTCTCCCCTTAGGTAGTGACTTCAGCTTAGGCAAGCAGGCATCCCATCCTCGTCGCCAGTGCTTTAGCTAAGAAGCAGGCAAGACAGCGAGTTAAACGGCTTAACGTTTTATTCCGAACCAGGCAAACAACAGAAGAACATGACATCTATTTACACTGGCAGCTGTCAACAGTTTAACCAATCAGGGGTGAGCCAGTTCCCGCGCCGTTCGTTTCCGCCAATCGGAGCCGGCAGGTTTTGACAGCTCGGAGCTGTCAGCGGTAGCGCGTGTCGAGCTGTCAGTCGGTTGGCGCCTGCGTAGTTCTGCCCGGCAGCTTTTGACAGCTGTCAAAAGCTGCCGCGGCTTTTACCTCAGCCCTGTTAATCTCTATTATAACACAATGTGTGAATATATAACAATAATAAGTAAATACACAACAGAAGTCTTGTCATTCATCCCGCTACCCAAGGCAGGAGTCCTCATACATCTTAGATAAATTGTCCAATCTTTTCTTTAAACCTTCAGCAATGAAGCACACACAATTCTGGGAGGCAAGCTGTTTCACTGTTTAATATTTCTCCCTGTCAGGAAATTGCTTATTTCCAGATTGGATTGCCTTCTTATAAGTTTCCACTCCTTGCTTCTTGTCTTATTGTCAGGTACTATAGAGCAGGGCTTTTCAACCAGTGGTACAGGTACCACCTGTGGTACATTGGCACCTGGCAGGTGGTACACGACCATCCTAGAAAAGTGATAGTGGAGGAGGGGAATGAGCTGAACCGGTGGCAGCACTGCACAAGTCTGAGAGAGAGATGGCTGGAGCTGCAGGGTTGTCATGGCTCAGCAGAAGCGCCAGGATTGGCATCAGGCTCCAGCTGGAGCTCGGCACTGATCCTTGTGCTACTGAGCCCAGAACAAGCGCCGATCAGCTGGAATGTTGCAGCATCTCCAGGGTCTTGTGATTTACATTCAGATGCTTGGCAACTGATTCATATCCAGGGTTGCAGGGTCATGTGAAGTGACCAAAACCTTCTGCAACCACCCAGCAGATGGGGGGGGGGAATAAAAACCAAACACCCCCCACCCCACCCCCCACTGCCAATGCTTTATCTCCTACAAAACCTGATATTTCTTTCTGTATTAAATAGGTATTATTTAACAAAATAACAGAGTTGGAAGGGACCTTAGAAGTCTTCTAGTCCAACCCCCTGCACAAGAAGAGACTTATACAATTCTGGAAAAATGACTGTCCAATCTCTTCTTAAAAACTTCCAGGGATGGAGCATCTACAACTTCAGAAGACAAGGCAAACCATTCCATTGGTTAATTGTTCTCATTGTCAGGAAATTTCTCCTTAGTTCTAGGTTGCTTCCCTCCTTGATTAATTTTCAGCCATCGCTTCTTGTCCTGCCCTCTGGTGTTTTGGAAAATAAGTTGACCCCTCAAATATTGGAACATTGCTATCATGTTACCCCTAGACATACCCAATTCCTGCAACCATTCTTCATGTGTCTTGGCCTCCAACCCCCTAATAATCATTGTTACTCTTCTCTGTGTTCTTTCCAGAGTCTCAACATCTTTTTTATTTTGGGGCAATCAAAACTAGATGCAATATTCCAAGTGTGGTCTTACCAATGCATTATAAAGCAGTAGTAGAACTTCACATGTTCTTGATTCTATCCCTCTGTTAATGCAGCCTAGGATTGCATTGGCCTTTTTGGCAGCTGCAGCATACATTCTAGTATTGCATTTGTGCTACAATGATCCATATTAAATGAAATAGCTCCCCACTATAAGTATAACTCCTGCAAGTTGTTTCTTCATATATAACTGGTGACACTTGCAATTTGTTCTTCCACCAAGACAGAGTGGAATGAGAGAAGAAAGGAGCTGACATTTAGCAGGACTTTATTTTTTATTTATGCAGCATATTTCTGCCCTCATTTACTATTATTAGTGACTATTTTGTCAGCATTTTTGTAGCACCTCAGGATGTACTTGTTAAAGTCTGAAATAAGGTCTTAAGAAGTGATTCCAGTGCAGTTTATGTGAAATGTGTTGCACTGTTATATTGCTGGCTTCTGGTTTGACATTGTGGCAGGACAGGCTCAGGAAGATGGGGAAGATGTTCGATTTTGCCCCACTGGGAACACTGCAAAGGGTTGAATGTTGCCCAATAGAGGTGACAAGCAAGGAGGGGACCTTTGTTGATTGTGGGAGGGTGGCAGCCCTTTGTTTGATCTGAGGAAGCCATCCAAACCAGCGGGGGAAAGACTGGCTACATTCATGTAGCCAGTCAGAAGCTGCTGACAATGGAAGACAATAAACACCAACAAGCAACTTTTCAGCAACGTGGATGATACTGGGTAAGACCCTATCCTCTCTTTATGATTCTAAAACTTTTTCCTGGAAAAAAATTGCCCAAAGACCCTCCCTGATGAAAGAGGGATGGGGAATTTCCACCCCATTCCCTCAGGAAAAGAAAAGTAGCAAATTAATTGCTTGTGGGAAAACAGAGAAAATTACAAGATTAATATATTAATATACTAATATACATACATGGCTTTGAAATTTGGGTACTAAAAGTGCTTTTGAGACTTTTTTCTAAAAAAAAGATACTTGAAAAGCTTGTAATATAAGTTTGGATTTAAAAAGCTGGAAAACGGCGTTAATGACATCTAGTGGTGAAATACGGCACTACAATTTGTTATGCTCAAAACAAATTTGGCTTGAAGCCCAGATTCAGATAAGATTCTTGCTGTCCTTGGAAACTTTCTCTTTTGAAGACTGTAGCTGGGAAAAGCAGGGGGAGAACTCTTGGCCTGCTTATCGGTATGGCAGAGACGATGAACTACTTTGAAACTGGCCTGCCTGAACTACAAATATAAATATTAACTGACTTTCAGAGCTGTGTTGTGGAACTATTTCCCTGCAGGAGAATCATGCATCATTGCTTGAGATGATGAAACATTTTGGATTATAAATCTTTGATTGATGAACAATTTTTACTATAAAGACTGCCTACAAAAACAAAATGGATGTCCCATATTCAGCTTTAAATGGTAAAAAGCCATCCCTAACACCTGTCTCCAAAGTCTTCAGTTTGCTATACCACTAAGAAAATATGGATGAAGATTAGAAAGAAATTCTCTCCATATTGAAATCAATACAAGAGACAATTGCTTTAGCTCGCGATGAGACTAAACATAACACAAGGAGATAAAAGAACAATTTTCTAATCAATCAATCAATCAATTTATTATTACAGCCAAAGGCCACACATAAATCAAACATCCAAATAAAACAAAACTAAACAGAACCATCACAAGATGACATAGCAATATATCATAATCAATGATGCAGTCAATGGGCGACCAAGATCTGCCTAGTTTTATAGACAGTATATCAAAATCAAGCTAGCTTCAGAAAACTGAATCATACTGACCTGACAATAAAAAATATATTGAATATAGTCTAAAACTGGATAAAACACACAATAAAATCAATTATAAAAGATTATTGAAAAGATCTAAAATGGTTATTTATATTTCTGGCAAATCCCCAATGCTGCTGCACAGAATCTAGCCACCTGCACTGTGATCACTGCCTGCTCATCCTTAAGCAGCTACTGGAGAAAAAAACTTTCACAACAACCAGGATACCTATCAATTATGGAGAGGATATGGTTTTTCCAAATGTCTCTGTAGAAGGAACATCAAATGAATATGTTTCCAATGGTCTCCACCTCTCCTGAGCCACAGGAGCAGAGTCTTTCAGAAAGTGGTGTCTTTTTATACTTTCCGTACAGGATGGCTGATGGAAACACATGACACCGTGCAAGCGAGAATGCTTTCTGGTGGTTTACTGACTCCAACTGACTAAGATACCTGGCAGGTGTAACCACGTAGTCTGGAGTCAGAAACAGTAGAGCTATACCTAAATCCGCTTGTCCCTCGATGTCCTCTACCCTTTGATGCAAGGTTTGCTTTGCTTGGTCGTAGTCCAATTTGAGAATTGAGGCTGACAAAAAGCCTAGTTTGGCAAGCTTGGACTCGACTGCCTTGATCCATGAAGAGGAAAATTTATCTTGTAGAATTAATGGAACAAGGCCTTGCAGAAAGCAATTAGACCCTAGCCAGATGTTTAAGGAAGCTATACCGATTCTTGCTTTGACTTTTATCAATCCTGTCTCCAGGTGCAGAAGTACATTAGGGACACAGTGCGGCATCTGGAGAATTTTTCTGATAAATTTGGATTGAACTTTTCCCAGTGGTGTAAAACACGAAGCTGAGGGTCCGAGCACCATCCTGTAGAGAAGCTGTGCTAGCGGCTTGGCCAGAAAGAGCTTAATTGCAGCTGTCCTCCCTTTGTGCAAAAAAATTTAAGAATGGCATTTATTGAACGTTGGCCAGAGGCAGCCGCATATTCTCCATGGGCTTTTTGTGAGCCAGTGGCATGGATGACCACCCCTAGATACTTAAAGGTGGTTACCTGCTCTATTTTGTGGCTATTTAAATACTATGTGCTGTTTTGGCCTTTTCGCAAAAGCCATAACCTTTGTTTTCTCATAATTTATGTCCAGTTTATTATATTTGCAATACTGGACAAGGGCTTGCAAGGCTGTTTTAAGACCAACTGGAGTCCTGGAGAGGATTTCAGCAGCATCTTCCAAGAGCAGCAGAGCAATGCTTCAGTCACTTATTTTTTGGGGGTGGTAATTTGGATTATTTAACCATTTTACCATACCATTTATATAAAAATTGAAGAGCAGGGAGACCAAAACACACCCCTGTTTAACCCCTTTTGAGTTTCAATTGACCTCAAGAGAGATCCTTGCATATTATACCTCACCTTGAGGGATGTTTTGGTATGAAAGGGATGTAACAGATGGAGGAGTCTGTGATCAATTAAGGCAGTTTCCAGCTTCTCCCATAGCTTTGTTGTTGTTAGCTGCGGTATCGTGTCTGACTCATCGCGACCCTATGGATAACGTTCCTCCATGCCTTCCTGTCCTTTACCATCTTCTGGAGTCCATTTAAGCTCACGCCTACTGCTTCAGTGACTCCATCCAGCCACCTCATTCTCTGTCATCCCCTTCTTCTCTTGCCCTCAATCTTGGGAAAGCATTAGGCTCTTCTCCAGTGAGTCCTTCTCATTAGGTGGCCAAAGTATTTGAGTTTTAGCTTCAGGATCTGGCCTTCTAAAGAGCAGTCAGGGTTGATCTCCTCTAGGACTGACTAGTTTGATCGCTTTGTAGTCCAAGGGACTTGCAGGAGTCTTCTCCAGCACCATAGTTCAAAGACCTCAATTCTTTGGCGCTCAGCCTTTTTTATGGTCCAGCTTTCACTGCCATACATTACAACTGGGAAGACCATAGCCTTGACTATACGCACTTTTGTTGACAGGGTGATGTCTCTGCTTTTTAGTGTGCTGTCTAGATTTGCCATTGCTTTCCTTTCCCAGGAGCAAGTGTCTTTTAATTTCTTGGCTACAGTCCCCATCTGCAGTGATCTTGGAGCCCAGGAAAATAAAATCTGTCACTACCTCCATTTCTTCCCCATCTTTTTACCAGGAATTGAGAGGGCCGGATGGCATGATCTTGGTTTTCTTAAGTTTCAACCCAAGTTTTGCACTCTCCTTCTTCACCCGCAACAAGAGGCTCTTTAAGTTCTTCTTCACTTTCTGCCATTAGAGTGGTATCATCTGCATATCTTAGGTTGTTGATATTTCTTCCGGCAATCTTAATTCCAACTTTTGATTCCTCTAACCCTGCCTTTTTCATGATGTGCTCTGCATATAAGTTAAATAGGCAGGGCAACAGTATACAGCCTTGCCGGACTCCTTTCCCAATTTTGAACCAATCAGTGGTTCCGTGTCCAGTTCTCACTGTTGCTTCTTGGCCCACATATAGGTTTCACAAGAGACAAATAAGATGGTCTGGTACACCCATCTCTTTAAGAACTTGCCACAGTTTGTTATGATCCACACAATCAAAGGCTTTAGCATAATGAAGCAGAAGTAGATGTTTTTCTGGAACTCCCTAGCTTTCTCCATGATCCAACGTATGTTGGCAATTTGATCTCTAGTTCCTCTGCCTCTTCAAAATCCTGCCTGTATTTCTGGTAGTTCTCGATCCACATACTGCTAGAGTCTAGCTTGTAGGATTTTAAGCATAACCTTACTAGCATGAGAAATGAGTGCAATGGTGCAGTAGTTTGAACATTCTTTGGCACTGCCTTTGGCACTGCCTTTCTTTGGAATGTAAACTGATCTTTTCCAATCCTGTGGCCACTGTTGAGTTTTCCAAATTTGCTGGCAAATTGAGTGTAGCACTTCTACTGCATCGTCTTTTAAGATTTTGAATAGCTCAGCTGGACTACTGTCACCTCCACTAGCTTTGTTGATGCCCAGCTTTTCTAAGGCCCACTTCACTTCACATTCTAGGGTGTCTGGCTCGAGGTCAGTGAGCACCTCATTGTGATTATCAGGGACATTAAGCTCATTCTTGTATAGTTCTTCTGTGTAATTTTGCCACCTCTTCTTAATCTCTTCTGCCTCTGTTAGGTCCCTGCCAGTTTGGTCCTTTATCATGCCCATTTTTGCATGAAACGTTCCCTTCATCTCTCCAATTTTCTTGAAAAGATCTCTGGTCCTCCTATTCTATTGTTTTCTTCTATTTCTTTGCACTGTTCATTTAAGAAGGCATTCTTATCTCTTCTAGCTATTCTCTGGAATTCTGCATTCAATTGGGCATATCTTTCTTTTTCTCCCTTGCCTTTCACTTCCCTCCTTTCCTCAGCTATTTGTAAAGCTTCCTCAGACAGCCATTTTGCTTTCTTGCATTTCTTTTTCTTTGGGATGGTTTTGGTTGCTACCTGTTCTACAATGTTGCGAACCTCTGTCCATAGTTCTTCAGGCACTCTGTCTATCAGATCTAATTCCTTAAATCTATTTGTCACCTCTACTGTATATTCAACAGGGATATGAGTGGCCTAGTGCTTTTTCCTACTTTCTTCAGTTTAAGCCTAAACTTTGCAATGAGAAGCTCATGGTCTGAGCCACAGTCAGCTCCTGGTCTTGTTTTTACTGACTGTATAGAGCTCCTCCATCTTTGGCTGCAGAGCATATAGTCAATCTGATTTCTGTGTTGACCGTCTGGTGATGTCCATGTGTAGAGCCGTCTCTTGGGTTGTTGGAAAAGAGTGTTTGCTATGACCATCGTATTTTCTTGACAAAATTCTATCAGCCTGTGCCCTGCTTCATTTTGTACTCCAAGGCCAAACTTGCCTGTTATTCTGGTTATCTTTTGGCTTCCTACTTTAGCATTCCAATCCCCCATGATGATAAGGACATCATTTTTTGGTGTTAGTTCTATAAGGTGCCATAGGGCTTCATAGAACTGGTCAATTTCATCCTCTTCAGCACTGGTGGTTGGGGCATAGACTTGGACTACTGTGATATTGAATGGTTTGCCTTGTATTCGAACTGAGATCATTCTGTCATTTTGAGGATTGTATCCCAGTATTGCTTTTCCTACTCTTTTAATGACTATGAAGGCTACTCCATTTCTTCTGAGGGATTCTTGCCCGCAGTAGTATACCTGATGGTCATCTGAATTAAATTCACCCATTTCTGTCCATTTTACTTCATTGATACCTAAGATGTCGATGTTCAGTCTTGTCATCTCTTTTTTGACCATGTCCAGCTTTCCTTGATTCATGGATCTTACATTCCAGGTTCCTATGGAGAAAAAAAATCTTTACAGCATCGGAATTTCCTTTCAGCACCAGACACATCCACAGCTGAGTGTCCTTTTGGCTTTGGCCCAGTTGCTTCATTCTTTCTGGCGCTACTAGTACTTTCCCTCTGCTCTTCCCCAGTAGCATATTGGATGCCTTCCGACCTGAGGGGCTCATCTTCCAGCGTCATATCATTTTGCCTTTTGGTACTGTTCATAGGGTTTTCATGGCAAAGATACTGGAGTGGGTTGCCATTTCCTTCTCCAGTGGATCACGTTTTGTCAGAACTCTCTGCTATGACCTTTCCATCTTGGGTGGCCCTGCACGGCATAGCTCATAGCTTCATTGAATTACGCAAGCCCCTTCGCCATGACAAGGCAGTAATCCATGAAGGGGCTCCCATAGCTTAGTCCTTGTAATTGTGTCAAAAGCTGCCTTAAGATCTGTAAAGGGAGTGTATAATGATACAGGTCTATCTGATGCATATTTTTCAATCAAATGATGAAGAACTAAGCACTGATCTATGGTGCCATTCCCCTCTCTAAACCCAGCTTGATTGCTTGGTTGATTGGTTGATTGCTTGAAGCAAACCTTCTGAATCAATAAGACACTCCCCCATGGCTAGGACAGATTCAGAAAACTTCCTAGCTAATTTTGACTAATTCGGTAAACTTTGCTCTTTGACCACCTGGAGACACCTTCTGCGTGCTTAGAGACTTCAGGGAAGTTCACCCTTTGGCCACTAGTGGGGCACCCTTTACGTGAGTGGTGACTTCACTGAGGTTCACTCTTTGACCTCTAGGGGGCACTCTACATGTGCCTGGAGACAAGTCTTTTATTTGCAGAGCAGCCACTGGGGTGCTGCTTGCATGAGTGGGTACTTCAGCAAAGTTCACCCTTTGACCACTAGGGGTTGCTGTTTGGAGGCAAGCCTGTTATTTGCAGATCAGCCACTGGGGGGTGCGCTGTTCTGCATGAGCAAATGCAAGCCTGTATTGCCCATTCTCCAATCTAGGTAGCCCGGCTCAAGGGGGCAGCCAGGCGTCCGGATCCAGGGCCCAGCAATCTAGAGGCAGCCCGACTACTACAGCCCTTCCCCTGCATCTTTCCAGCCCTTCAGCCCTCCCCAGTGATTTGCCCAGGTGGAGGACTTGTGGAGGATTTGATCAACATACCCTCCCCAGAGAGATCAGCAGCCCTCCCCCACCTCCTGCTAGCCTGGCAGCCCATCTGGCTATCCAACAAAGGGAACCGGTGACTGTGAGAATATGGTGGTGGCAGAATCTGTGGAAGGGAGATCATAGCAGCAGCCAAGACAGGCAGCACAGCAGCAGCAAAGGTGCATTGAGTTAGAGAGCTCTGATCTCTAAAGCTGAGTGGCCAGCTGAATGGAGCAGACCAGACAATGCTAACCAGAAAGCTGAACAGTGGGCCTGACCAGAGCAGAGACAAAACTGAAAAGATCCAAGCACTGAAAGACAGAATGGAGCTGGCAGAGAAAATGACAAGAGGCCGGAGCAGCGAACAATGGAAGTGAAGGCAACAATTAAGTTTGAGGTCCCAATAGGAAGCGAGGGAAAATCCCAGTAGAGAATAAAAAGAAATACAGGCCAGAAAATAAAAGATAAATAAATAGGCAAGTATTAAGGACAAGAGTGGAACATTAAAAATCAAGGAAGAATAGGATTAAGAAAGAGGGGAATCTTAACAAGGCAAATCTTAAATAACAAGAGAAGAATTGGAGCTCAAAAACTTTAAAAAAATAAAGGGAAGAAAAGGATAAATAAAAGTAACATAATAGTACAAAAGTTAAATAAATAACAAGGTAGAAAAATGAGCACAAACAGGCAGAAAAAAAGGATAGGGAAAAAATAGGCCTAATTACCTAGAACAGAGAAGGTTAACAGCAAAGCACATCCAACAAGCAAAAAAATGGATTTTCAAATGAAATACTTATGGAACAGGTCACTGATACTATTGTGGTATGCAATACATGTTCCATGTATGTGCTTATGCCCAAAGAACACCTAAATTATACATGCATTACATGTAAACTGTGAACTACTAGAGGAAAAAGATCTAGAGGCTACTCTAGTCAAACTCCAACCTAAGCAAGAAAGCTATACCCAAAACAAACCAAATAATGAACAAATAATTTCCAGGGGATTTGACCCTATTGATAAATCATTGGAGGAAGACAAATGGAGGTATGTCACACACAGAAGGAAACACAATAATCAAAGAAAGAAGCAGCATACATCTAACAAACCCCTACTGCCCAATCTAACCCAAACAGAAGCAGCCCCATTAAAACAAAGCAGTCAATTTCTCCCCCTACTGTATAATAATAAACCTTTATTGTCAAAGTACAACATGTGTACATTGAGATTAGCTGAGCCTCCCCCTGTGCTCTCTCCCCCCAACACACAGTGACAACAAACCCTCCATCCTACCACACCATGTGAACCAACTACACCACACACCGGCCTCCCAAGTCAATTCTGCATAAGATTATGTCCCATTTAAAAGCCTAACAGCCCACAGATAAATGCTATTTTTCAGCCTGTTGGTACGGCTGGCTATATTCCTATATCTTCTACCGGATGGTAGGAGAGTAAAGAGTAAAGAGTAAAGAGATACCGTCCAGACTCACAACCTCCCTCCCCAAAAAAAACATGCAGACACCTAGCAAATAAATATCAACAACAACAACTTTATTGATTAGCCCTTGGGCCATATCAAAGTACAAAGTTCTAGCAACAAACCATCACCAAAACTTGATAAAAGCAATCCAAAATGGAATTTGATAAAATACAATTTAAAATGGAATTAAAATACAATTTAAGTTGAAATAGTAATAAAATACAAATTTAAGATATAGATAAAATATGATAACATTATATTTCGGAGTTGCCCTTACAATCTACCCCAATCAGTCCCACATATGCAGATCTTAACCGGATCATTTTGTTTTAATACTGTGCTACGTTGAATGTTATTTTCAAGTTCTGGCCGGACATAAGGTAAGTTATTTTGATATGGGGATCCCAATGGGTCATTCGTTTGGTATATAGACCAAGATACCTGTCTCTCACCCTCTTATACAGACAACAGTCAAATAGGATGTGAGCCAGGTCCTCTACCTCTGCCTCTCCGCAAATGCAGAGACGCTCATTGTACGGTATAGCATGAAATCTCCCATATCTGACCATTGTATCAAGCTGTTCGAATCTCGCTCTCGTAAATATCTCCCTAAGATGTTTTGGGAGTTGTAACTTCAAATAACTGTCCACTTGAAAAGTACATTTGTATTTACTCAGCCATTTCAAGTTACCCACCTTACTAAGGATAGTGTTGTGATTCAGGGTCAGCCTGTGGGTCCGGCAGCCGGGTCGGATGACTCGGATGACTCAGACGAGGGGGAGGAGGAGGGTGTTGAAGACGAACTTGCTGATGATGGCTTGGAGGCTTCGCAGAGCCCCCAGCCAGGCCCCTCTTCTCAGCTGCGCGAGCCCGACAGTGCAGATGAAGAGGACCCACAGCTGGCCCTGTTCAAGGACGCCCGACGCAGGAGGCAGACCAGTAGAAGCAAGCAGAGAAACGCTGTTGGACTCCTCGGAAGGAGGCACAGGGAGGCCACGCCCTGAACTCTAATAAAGGGAGTGTTTGGGGAAGGGCTGGTTGCTGAAAGCAACCGCTCCGTTTGAGGATCAAAGTTCCGGTATCTTGTTTCATGTTTTGTTGCTTGTTTGTGTAATAAATCTTGGCAGACGTTTTCCAGCCTCAGACGCTCTCCAGCCTCTGCCGTTTGTACAGGGGTTGCCTTTCTGCAAGGCCGGTAGCAGGCTGGTACAGAACAGTTTGCTTTCAGCCTCCCACCCCTTACAACTATTATGGAGCAGCTTCGTGCCGAGAATGTTCAGCTCACTCAGCAACTCACTTTGCTGGCAGCTCAGGTGGCTCAACTGCAAGCACAGGTTCATGCTGCACCCCCACCCAGGAGAAAATGCCAGGTAGCAATGCCGGACAAATTTACAGGTATTCCTGAACTGTTTCCTGCTTTCCTGGGACAATGCCAGCTCTTTATCAGCATGAGAGCGGCTGATTTCCCCACTGACCGGGATAAGGTGGGGTTTGTGTTAAGCCTTCTTTCGGGGGATGCAGCTCGTTGGGGCACGCCTCTGCTGGCTCAACCTAGCCCATTGTTGGACAACTTTGTGGGGTTTTGTGACCATATGCGTCTAATGTACGAGGACCCAATTAAGACGCAGACTGCCACCCGACGCCTGAAAGCTCTGAGGCAGGGTCAACGCCCCCTCCAGGCCTATATCAGCGACTTCCGGCTGCTTAGCCAGGATTCCGCCTGGAATGAGGCTGCGCTCGTGGATGCCTTCCAGGATGGATTGTCGGAGGAGATGTTGGATGAGCTGGCCCGTGTGGACATTCCCTCAGACCTGAATGGGCTGATCCATCTTTGCCTGCGGATCGATGCCCGGTTGCAGCAGCGAAAGAGTCGCCATGCCACCCCACAGACCCCTGCCGCCCCTGTTGTGCGTGAGCCCCCAGTCCAAAGGGAGGAGCCAATGGAGCTGGGTGCCGCCAGGTCTCATCTATCGGTGACTGAAATGAACAGACGACGATCGGGGGGGTTGTGTTTTTACTGTGGGGACCCTGGACATTTGGCTGCTTCTTGCCCAAAGAAGCGTCAGCGGGCATCAGTGACCAAGCCTGCCCCGAGAAAGTCCCCTACTTTGCTGTCGGGAAACGCCCCGAGCCCGATCTAGACGGTGTGATAGATCGGGCGTCCCACAACAACAACACCGAGCGACGCCGTTCCGATGGTGCCTGTGAACCTCCACGGCATTTGATTTTGGAGGCACGTCTGATCCTTCCTGGCAAGCCAGAGGGGATTCCAGTCCATGCCTTAATTGACTCTGGGGCTACCACAAACTTTATGGACTCAGCCTTTGTGGCCAAATGGGCTGTTCCCCAGTGTCCAGTGGATCCGCCCATGTTAGTGGAGACTATCGATGGTCGAGTGCTCCTGTCCGGGCCTATTACGGCCGCCACGCAACCAGTATGTATGGCCATCAGTTCCCATGTGGAGGCCATCCAGTTCTACATCACTTCGGATCTGCACTTCCCCGTGGTCTTGGGACTGGCGTGGCTCCGGGCGCATGACCCACAGATCTATTGGTCACAGAACTTGGTCACCTTCCCAAGCTTGCAGTGCGTGGACCACTCCCGCCATATCTGTGCCGGCCAGGTAGAGGGCTCCCCAGGGGTTTCCTTGCCTCCCGAACTGTCCGACTTTGCTGATGTGTTCAGCGAGTCAGAGGCAGATCAATTACCCCCGCACAGGCCCTATGACTGCTCCATTGACTTAGTCCCTGATGCGCCTCTCCCAGTGGGGCGTTTGTACTTCATGTCGGAGCCCGAGTTGGCTGCATTGCGGGACTTCCTGGAGAAGAATTTGGCTCGCGGTTTCATCCGGCCCTCGTCCTCGCCAGTGTCTGCACCCGTGCTCTTCATCAAAAAGAAGTCGGGCAAATTACGGCTTTGCTGCGACTACCGGAAACTCAACGCCATCACGGTGCGCAACCGTTACCCGCTGCCCCTCATCCCCGAGCTCTTGGACCGACTCCGGGAGGCTAAGATCTTCACGAAACTGGACCTGCGTGGAGCTTATAACCTCGTCAGAGTTCGGCCGGGTGATGAGTGGAAGACGGCGTTTGGTACTCGCTATGGACATTTCGAGTACACGGTGATGCCGTTTGGCCTGACTAATGCCCCCGCTGTGTTTCAGCATTTTATGAACGACATCTTCCGGGATTTGTTGGACCAGTTTGTCGTGATCTACCTGGACGACATCCTGATCTACTCCCCGTCGTGTGAAGTGCATCATCAGCATCTCCGTCAGGTCCTGCAGCGACTTCGAGAACATCGGCTGTTTGCCAAGTTGGAGAAGTGCCAGTTCTACCAGGTGACCATCGATTTCCTGGGTCACCGCATTTCTCCTGAGGGCATCACCATGGAGCCGAGTAAGGTGGAGTCGTTGCAGAGTTGGCAACCCCCGCATCGCGTGAAGGATGTTCAGTGACTTCTTGGATTTGCCAACTACTACCGAACATTCATCCCTGGCTTTGCTGCCTTGACAGCCCCCATCACCCGGCTCCTGCAGAAGAAGACTCGGTTCCAGTGGAACGCACCCGAACAACAGGCGTTCCAGGCTTTGAAGGAAGCCTTTATGAAGGAGCCCATCTTGAAGCATCCTGACCCGCAACGGCCGTTTGTCGTGGAGGCGGACGCCTCCGACATTGCCATTGGGGCAGTGTTACTCCAGGCAACGACGCCCAGCGGTACCCTTTTCCCTTGCGCGTATCACTCTCGAAAATTGAACCCCTCGGAGCGCAACTATACCATCTGGGAGAAGGAGCTGCTGGCCATCAAAGCGGCGTTCGAGGCTTGGAGGCATCATCTGGAGGGAGCGCGGCATCAAATCGAGGTCCGGATGGACCATAAGAATCTGGAAAGCCTGCAGACCGCTCGGAATTTGAACCAACGCCAGATCCGGTGGTCTCTTTTCTTTGCGAGGTTTGACTTCCGGGTTCGGTACATACCAAGCGGGCACAATCAGAGAGCAGATGCTCTGTCCAGGAAGCCCGAATATACCCGAGTGGAAGACAAGCTTCTGCCCAGGACAGTGATCCCCGTCGAGTCTTTTGCTGCGGTGCGGGAGCCGGTTGATATACGGGCTCGGATCCGGGAGGCACAGCAGCAGGAGGCGTGGGTGGCTCAGCGGAAGGAGGAGGTGGGGCCAGATTCGCCTTGGACAGTCACGGATGGACTCTTGTATTATCGTGACCGGCTCTATGTTCCGGGAGGGCCACTCAGGGGACTCGTCCTCAGCCAGTGTCATGATAACCCGGCAGTGGGGCATTTTGGCCTGTTCAAGACTCTGAACCTGGTCTCCCGTACCTTCTGGTGGCCCCGAGTCCGACACGACGTCCAGTCTTATGTCACCTCCTGCATCCCATGCAGGCAGGCCAAGTCAGCGACAGGGGCCCCGCCTGGATTACTGCAACCTTTGCCAACACCCAAAAGACCCTGGGGGGCTGTGTCCATGGAGTTTCTGACGGATTTACCCCCATCCTCTGGTTTCACGACAGTGTTTGTGGTGGTGGACATGCTGACCAAGATGGCGCACTTCATCCCCTGTCGCGGCTTACCGTCAGCTCGCGCCACTAGTCGTATGTTTATCCAACAGGTGTTTCGGCTGCACGGCCTCCCCGATAGAGTCGTCTCCGATAGGGGGGCCCAGTTTACAGCCCGCTTCTGGCAGGAGTTGATGCATGCGTTGGATATCAAGATTTGCCTCTCGGCCGCGCATCATCCTCAGACTGACGGGGGAACCGAGAAGGTCATCGGTATCCTGGAACAGTATCTGCGCTGCTACGTCAACCTGCAGCAGAACAATTGGGTGGACTATCTGGCCATAGCTGAGTTTGCCTTTAACAACTCGCAGCACACCTCCACACAGATGACACCGTTCTTGGCCAATGTGGATTATCACCCCCGGTTTTTCCCCCTTTCTCCCGTGGACTCACCGGAGCCGGCAGCGAACGACTTCATGGCAGAGTTACAGTCGATCCATCGATTGGTGCGACGGCAGTTGGAGAAGGCCAAGGCCGATTACAAAAGGTTTGCTGATCGGTCAAGACGGGATACGCCTCCACTATCGGTGGGGGATCGGGTCTGGCTGTCCACCAGGAACTTACCGTCCACACGGCCGGCGAGGAAGTTAGACCACCGATATTTAGGACCGTTCCCAGTCGAGGCTGTCATCAATCCGGTCGCCTACCGCTTAACTCTGCCACGTTCCCTGCGCGTGCACCCCGTCTTCCATCGGTCTCAGTTGGTCCCCGAGCAACCGGCTTGTCCACTCCGCCAAGCGGAACCTCCCCCATCAGGACCTCGTGATGGAGGCAGCACCCCCGAGTACGAGCTCGCCAGCATCAGGGATTCCCGTTGGCTTAAAGGTCGTTTCCAGTACCTGATCGAGTGGAAAGGGTACGGGCCGGAGGACTTCACCTGGGAAGACGCGACCGCCGTTCATGCCCCTGCGTTGGTGACTGCTTTTCACGAACAATTCCCATCCCGACCGCATCCGGATCGGCAGCCCCGGGGGAAGGGCCCTGCGGTGTGGGATAGTGTTGTGATTCAGGGTCAGCCTGTGGGTCCGGCAGCCGGGTCGGATGACTCGGATGACTCAGACGAGGGGGAGGAGGAGGGTGTTGAAGACGAACTTGCTGATGATGGCTTGGAGGCTTCGCAGAGCCCCCAGCCAGGCCCCTCTTCTCAGCTGCGCGAGCCCGACAGTGCAGATGAAGAGGACCCACAGCTGGCCCTGTTCAAGGACGCCCGACGCAGGAGGCAGACCAGTAGAAGCAAGCAGAGAAACGCTGTTGGACTCCTCGGAAGGAGGCACAGGGAGGCCACGCCCTGAACTCTAATAAAGGGAGTGTTTGGGGAAGGGCTGGTTGCTGAAAGCAACCGCTCCGTTTGAGGATCAAAGTTCCGGTATCTTGTTTCATGTTTTGTTGCTTGTTTGTGTAATAAATCTTGGCAGACGTTTTCCAGCCTCAGACGTTCTCCAGCCTCTGCCGTTTGTACAGGGGTTGCCTTTCTGCAAGGCCGGTAGCAGGCTGGTACAGAACAGTTTGCTTTCAGCCTCCCACCCCTTACAACTATTATGG
Source organism: Vipera ursinii (assembly GCF_947247035.1). NCBI lineage: Eukaryota > Metazoa > Chordata > Lepidosauria > Squamata > Viperidae > Vipera > Vipera ursinii. Next base: position 186,192,810 of record NC_139512.1, read on the forward strand.
AGCAGCTTCGTGCCGAGAATGTTCAGCTCACTCAGCAACTCACTTTGCTGGCAGCTCAGGTGGCTCAACTGCAAGCACAGGTTCATGCTGCACCCCCACCCAGGAGAAAATGCCAGGTAGCAATGCCGGACAAATTTACAGGTATTCCTGAACTGTTTCCTGCTTTCCTGGGACAATGCCAGCTCTTTATCAGCATGAGAGCGGCTGATTTCCCCACTGACCGGGATAAGGTGGGGTTTGTGTTAAGCCTTCTTTCGGGGGATGCAGCTCGTTGGGGCACGCCTCTGCTGGCTCAACCTAGCCCATTGTTGGACAACTTTGTGGGGTTTTGTGACCATATGCGTCTAATATACGAGGACCCAATTAAGACGCAGACTGCCACCCGACGCCTGAAAGCTCTGAGGCAGGGTCAACGCCCCCTCCAGGCCTATATCAGCGACTTCCGGCTGCTTAGCCAGGATTCTGCCTGGAATGAGGCTGCGCTCGTGGATGCCTTCCAGGATGGATTGTCGGAGGAGATGTTGGATGAGCTGGCCCGTGTGGACATTCCCTCAGACCTGAATGGGCTGATCCATCTTTGCCTGCGGATCGATGCCCGGTTGCAGCAGCGAAAGAGTCACCATGCCACCCCACAGACCCCTGCCGCCCCTGTTGTGCGTGAGCCCCCAGTCCAAAGGGAGGAGCCAATGGAGCTGGGTGCCGCCAGGTCTCATCTATCGGTGACTGAAATGAACAGACAATGATCGGGGGGGTTGTGTTTTTACTGTGGGGACCCTGGACATTTGGCTTCTACCGGATGGTAGGAGAGTAAAGAGTAAAGAGTAAAGAGATACCGTCCAGACTCACAACCTCCCTCCCCAAAAAAAACATGCAGACACCTAGCAAATAAATATCAACAACAACAACTTTATTGATTAGCCCTTGGGCCATATCAAAGTACAAAGTTCTAGCAACAAACCATCACCAAAACTTGATAAAAGCAATCCAAAATGGAATTTGATAAAATACAATTTAAAATGGAATTAAAATACAATTTAAGTTGAAATAGTAATAAAATACAAATTTAAGATATAGATAAAATATGATAACATTATATTTCGGAGTTGCCCTTACAATCTACCCCAATCAGTCCCACATATGCAGATCTTAACCGGATCATTTTGTTTTAATACTGTGCTACGTTGAATGTTATTTTCAAGTTCTGGCCGGACATAAGGTAAGTTATTTTGATATGGGGATCCCAATGGGTCATTCGTTTGGTATATAGACCAAGATACCTGTCTCTCACCCTCTTATACAGACAACAGTCAAATAGGATGTGAGCCAGGTCCTCTACCTCTGCCTCTCCGCAAATGCAGAGACGCTCATTGTACGGTATAGCATGAAATCTCCCATATCTGACCATTGTATCAAGCTGTTCGAATCTCGCTCTCGTAAATATCTCCCTAAGATGTTTTGGGAGTTGTAACTTCAAATAACTGTCCACTTGAAAAGTACATTTGTATTTACTCAGCCATTTCAAGTTACCCACCTTACTAAGGATAGTGTTGTGATTCAGGGTCAGCCTGTGGGTCCGGCAGCCGGGTCGGATGACTCGGATGACTCAGACGAGGGGGAGGAGGAGGGTGTTGAAGACGAACTTGCTGATGATGGCTTGGAGGCTTCGCAGAGCCCCCAGCCAGGCCCCTCTTCTCAGCTGCGCGAGCCCGACAGTGCAGATGAAGAGGACCCACAGCTGGCCCTGTTCAAGGACGCCCGACGCAGGAGGCAGACCAGTAGAAGCAAGCAGAGAAACGCTGTTGGACTCCTCGGAAGGAGGCACAGGGAGGCCACGCCCTGAACTCTAATAAAGGGAGTGTTTGGGGAAGGGCTGGTTGCTGAAAGCAACCGCTCCGTTTGAGGATCAAAGTTCCGGTATCTTGTTTCATGTTTTGTTGCTTGTTTGTGTAATAAATCTTGGCAGACGTTTTCCAGCCTCAGACGCTCTCCAGCCTCTGCCGTTTGTACAGGGGTTGCCTTTCTGCAAGGCCGGTAGCAGGCTGGTACAGAACAGATAGCTATATCAGTTTGTGCTTCTATATCCTTAATTCTTTGGGTAACTCTTTTTTTAGATTGTTCTCCTGTTATGCAAGAAACAGGAAGGCCACAGCTTCTTACAAAATTTGTTAGTTTGGTGATCCAGGAGATTTGTGATTGCAGTTTTATTTGCTCTAGTAGGCATAATTTGGGGAGTCTATCAGTCTCCATTTCATTAACTTTGCACCAGTAGTTATAAGCTCTAATTTTAGATAATGCCTGAATTGTATGAATTCCCAATTCAGCTCTAACTGCTGCAGCAGATGTTCTTGGATCTACACCCAAAATACATCTCAGATGCTGGGACTGTGTTTGTAATAAAGCTGTAGTTAAATAAAGATCCCAAATTTCTGCTCAATACAAGAGCATTGTTGTAACCTTAGCCTTATAAACTTTGAGTAGTGGAGCTAGGGACCCTGGGTAACTATGGTTCTTTAGTTTGAGCAATAAATTCAAACGGGCCTTTGCTCTAAATTACTTTGTTGATGATGGCAGGCCCAAGATCCAGTCTTGGAAAAAGTTACTCCCAAATATACAAAGGTATTAACCTGCTCAATTGGTTCACCATCTAATTGCCACTTATGTCTCTGATGGTTTCTTCCAAACACCATTATTTTCGATTTGGATTTGCTAATAATTAGGGAGTTATCCTGGCAATAAGAGCTGAATCTTCTTAATAGCCTACGTAATCCTACTTGTGAGTATGATAATAAAATCATATCATCAGCATAAAGCAAGCTGTTACAGTAAGTATTTAGGATCATCGGCATGTGTACCATGGTATCCTTCATTAACCCTGGCAAGTCATTGATGTATAAATTAAATAATAATGGGGCCAGGATACACCCTTGCCTTATCCCTTTATTTGTGTGAATCCTGTTAGTCAGGGCCCCATTAACCCCATACCACACCCTCAAACAGGTACTTGTGTAAAGGGCTTTAATCAAAGCCAGGAGTCTGGGTTCTATTTTAAGAGATGTCAATTTACTCCATAGTACGTCTCTATTTACCATATCAAATGCTGCTGTAAGGTCTATAAAAGCAGCAAACAGGGGTCTCCTCTTATAGGCATATTTGGCAATTAGATGGTTCAAAACAAAGCAGTTATCAATAGTAGATCTGTTCTGCCTAAAACCTGCTTGTTCTTCTGTGAGGATGTTGTTTTCCTCTACCCAGATTTCAATTCTGTTCAAAAGGTACCTAGCATATATTTTTACTACAATGTCAATCAGGCTGATGGGCCTATAATTACTAGGATCCTTTTTATTCCCTTTTTTATATATGGGCACAACTATTGCCATCTTCCACCCATCTGGTATATGGCAGGTGTTATTTATGTGTGTAAAAAGACCTGCTAATACAGGGCCCCACCAGTTGGGAAATTTCTTAAATAATTCTGCTGGTAAAAAATCCTCGCCTGGGGCTTTATTGCTCTTTAAGCTTTTAATGATGGACTGTATCTCCTTTTCTGAGACTGGTGGCCAAGGGGGGAGAGTTCTAGGATTTACCAAATCACTGTTTAAAAATAATTTCTTTACCGGTTCGGTGGGGGCAAACAAGCACTGATAATAATTCTCCCAGTCCGCAGCAGAGATTGGTATGTCAAATGCAAATCTCCGTTTCTTCAGGATACCTGCTACAGAGTGCCAAAATAATACTGATTTATGACTTCTGGCAGCCAACTCAAGTTCTGACCAGATTGAAATGGCAAAACTTTTTTTTAATGTTATAGTTTTTTCATATTCCCTTCTTGTGTGCAGCATCTTAGCTTGTATATGGGCAGTAGGATTCCTCTGGGCAAGCCTCATGGCTGCCTTCAATTTCTTTTTCTGTCACTGGCAATCAGGATCAAACCAGCGAGGTCTACCCACTTGGGCTCTTTTTGTAGTAGGTTTAGCTGTTAGGTGTTTCTTCAGTATGTTACAAAGATTGGAGAATGCATTGAAGGCTGACATCCAGTCGGTAGTAGATGACTGTATTGTTCTAGCCCACTTAGTACCATTCTCTGTTTTAAGGCATTCTAATATTGCCCTAGTATCAACTTTGGCCCAAATTAACCTTTTATTTTTGGTCACCTCTACCTTTTTGGTGAGCCCAGTGGCGTAGCGTGGGTTGTCAGCACCCGGGGCAAGGCAAGTAATTTGCACCCCCTAACCCGTGGATTTTAGCACTTGAGTCTCTTCCACTAGATTAGTTAAAGAAACCCTTACCCCCTAAGCACATGTATTGTTTGTTATGAAAATACTGATGTAATTAAAGTAAAATGCATCTAAATACAAGTTTATTTTCAAACACTTTATTGAGTGCGAACATGCATTACACATTCTCCACATTTTCAGCAGGCCGCTGCACTGTCCCTCCCCCAGATAGTCCCTCACTTTCTCTCCGCACCGCACCGCATGCCTGGCACCCCCCCTCCACAGTGGGCGGTGACCCAGCGGCTCGGATCGGATTCGCACAGCCAGCACTGCAGTGAGAGAGAGTGAGTGAGCCAGGCAGGGGCAGAGAGCTGCGAGTGCGAGCGCGCCCCCCAGATGTTGTGCCTGGTGCGGCTGGGCCCCCCTGGACCCCCCACGCTACGCCACTGGGTGAGCCATCTGTCAGCCATGTTATATGGTCTTAAATCTGAGCGACCTCACAATGTCACACTTATAGGCTGATGGTCGCTATTGTCGCTAAGGTGTACTGTGACCTCTGAAAAGAGGTCAGCCTTATCTCTAGACACACAAAAGAGATCCAGTACACTACTTGAATTGGCTGAGTGGTATGTATAAGGGTATGTATAATTCTTGTCCTTACCTCCCAAAATTTGGAGATTACCCTTAAAAATTAAGGAGACTAGGAGCAGTCCAGCGGCATTACTTTTACAGTCTCTTGAGAGCCACTGAGGATGGTTATAAAAGAACTCCCCTGGGATTCCCTTCTTCTGGGCAAGCTCATACAGAGAGGGACCCAGTCTAGCGTTCAGATCTCCTAATAATACCACTATGGACTGAGGGTACAATATAGATATATCTTCTAAGATAACTTCCAAGCCCATCCAATATTCAAAATTATAGTGCTGGGATGTGCTTGGAGGAATGTACACATTTACCAATATTAACTCAAACTGGTCATATTCAAATTTGACAGCTAGAAAGTATGGATACTTATCTTAGTTATATAATTTCTCTCCCTGCCATTGCAACTCTTGCTTTATAAGAATGCATAGCCCACCAGAGGGTCTCCCTTTGTTCTTTGTTTTTAGGGCTGGGGAGGCCCATCCCTGAAAGCCTGGCAATTGTACTGGTTCATCCACTTCGGTTAGCCAGGTTTCTTGAAAGGCTATTACATCAAATCTAGAGAGAAAGGTCATTAGTCCACTATCAACCATCCCTTTCCAGCCAGCTATGTTCCAGGTCATCAACTGTATGGGGTTCTCAGAGGCAAGGTGGTCTGACTTGGTTGATTGGCTAGATGGTGGAAATGCCAGATGTCAACTTGACAATGGAGCTGGGTCAATATCATCTAAGCTTCCCATATAAACACAGTTGTTGTGAGGTTCGATATTTCTCCTCGTGGGTTGCAGAAGTTGTTGTTGCTCCTCTATATCTCGGTTGCCAGTGTGCCTCTGCTCTTGCTCCAAGAATGATTATTTTTCCAAAGAGCAGGTACTCTGGCTTAAGTCTATAAATGTAGATTTATGTCCATTTTTGGAGGGGCATGGCTGAGGGTTCATCTTGTGGAAAGATGTTGTGGGAACTTCTAAATCAAATGAGGATGTAGGCTGGATTATGTCCTTAGTGTTGGTCAGCTTAGGGGGCACTGTGTGATGAAGCCGTTTGTCTTTCAGTTGTTTCTCAGAGGCTGGGTCAGTCAGTGCAGTTACTCCACTCTCAGCCTGTGTGACAACACCTTTTTTTACTGTTGAGGTAAAGGCAGATTGTTGATTAAATATCTTGTCACAAGGTTGCGTGGTTAGTGGAGCCAAATTAAATAGAGGCTTTGCTGTAGATTGGGTTGTTGTCAGTGCCTCTTTTAGGTCGTCCAATCTTTGAATGATGTTAACTTGCTCAGGTTCTGGCAATGCACTGAATAGGTCAATCAACATTTCCTCTGGCACATCCTCAGCAGTTCCTGCAGCTGTGGGTAACACAGTTCATATATTGCTTCTTTGCTTTCTCAGGGTCAGTTCAGTTGCAGCAGCCTCAGGCTTAGTAGTGTGAGGGCTGTTGCAGCCTAGATTTAAAGCGACAGTTCCCTCTTGGTGACACTGTTTCAGGAGTGGGCACACTTTTTCTGAGCAAAAGACCCTTATTGGAAATATTGAGAAAAAGCTCAGAAAGGGCTTCATTCTGAAGAGCATGGAGGGAATTGTGGGCTGCTTGAATGATAGGAGAATTCTCATACATTGTGTTCTTGCTGGCAGCCACTCTGCATGTAGTAGATCTATCAGAGTGAATTCACAGCGGAGCAGCTGGCTCAGGGACAGCATAATAGTTTTTCTATTGCTCCAAGGCCCTCTATTTACTCTCTTGTCATAAATTTGCAAAGTAACCTGGTTAGTTTGCAGACTGTAGTTATATTGATCATCTCTTAGACCTTTGCCTGATTGAGTGTTTTCTCTGTAGGTGTTCAAATTTTGGGAGGAGAACAAGGTCCTTCTCTACTTTCACCTTCTGAGTTAGCCATCCCATGTCTGTCCATGGTTATCCTCCCAAGTCCTTCCACAGTATTTGGGTGGCTCCTAACAAACTCTGCAAAAGACTCTTTCAGGCAATCGACCTTATCCATGACAATTGACAAGAGATCATATATTGAGTTTACAGTTTGAGCTGTAAGCAAACATTGTCTAGAGAGGAAGTCTGTCACATTTTCCCCCTTCAAATTTGCTACATCTCCCTCCTGTGTAAAAGAGGCTGTTGCCAGATTCCAAGGAGGGGAGCCATTCTCTGAGAGGGAGGAGGACAACTCCACACGCTGTCTGCTCTCCAGTTCGGTTTGTAAGTCCCATTCCAATGGGACTAATTAAATTTATCTGATAAGGTGCCTGCGAATGAGTTACTTACTGGAGCAGACTGTCTGTTTGCAATATAATCCTCCATTTTCTGCTGCTTCAAAGGCTTGGATATACTTTCTGCTGCAGAGTGCTGTTTCTTCCTTCTTTTCCCCATTCAGGTTTGTTAAAACAGGTTTAAAAATAAGTTTAAAACTATGGTTTAAAAGGTTGAAATGGGTTAAAAATGGGTTTAAAAAGTTTAAAAGAGGTAGGTTAAAATACAATATTAAAAGAGGTTAAAAAGTTAAAATAAGAATAAAGTAAAATAAAATAAAACTTTTACTTTTGGAGGAGCTCTTTACAGCCTTTGCTGCCTCTCCACCATCTTGGCTCCGCCCCCCTAGCAAATAAATATCACCAAATATCCTTTAAAAAGTCACATCAACAAACACACCTGAGATAAACAGAAAAGCACCCCAGACTGCACCTCCCCCCAAAAAGGAAGACGAGCATTGGTAATAGAATATTTTATTCTAAGGAACAGAACCAGCCATATGCAAATCAGACATACAATCTAGGAAATTATGTTGTCTACCTGGAGCAAAAATCAAAGATGTGGCTGAGAACTTAACCAAACTAATTAGGTCCACAGATTACTACCTCCTCCTTCACAATGGGACAAATGACACAACAAAGAACCTGAGTACAATAGTGAGAGATTACAAACAACTAGGCCAGGGCTTTTCAACCCTGTGGTACATTGGCACCAGGCAGGTGGTACACGGCCATCCTAAAAAAGTTATAGCGGGGGAGGGGAATGAGCTGAACCAGTGGCAGCACTGCACAAGCCTGAGTGAGAGATGGCTGGAGCTGCAGAGCTGTCAGGGCTCAGCGGAAGTGCCAGGATCAGCACCAGGCTCCAGCTGGAGCTCAGCACTGATCCTGGCACTTCTGAGCCCAGAAGAAGCACTGATCAGCTGGAATGTTGCAGCATCTCCAGAGTTTTGTGATTTACATTTAGATGCTTGTCAACTCATTCATATTTATGATGGTCAGAGTGTCCCAGGGTCATGTGAAGTGACCAAAACCTGCTGCAACCACCCAACAGATTGGGGGGGGGAATAAAAAACAAACTCCCCCCCACCCCACCCCCGCTGCCAACCCTCAATAGAAATGCTTACAACAATGAAAACCTTGGACAGGAGGAAGAGCACCACCGAGTGGGTAGGCAAGTGTCTTGCTTGGCTGTGGTTAGGGGAGCACTTTTTTCAGTGCCATTGTAACTTCGAACAGTCACTAAGTGAACTGTTATAAGTTGAGGACTACCTGTACTTTATCAATTTTTTCCTTTTGGTGGGGTCATCAAGTTTTTGATACCTTGCTAGCTGACTGGTGGTACTCGGATGTTGCCATATCTTAAAAGTGGTACAATGGGTGAAAAGGTTGAAAAGCCCTGAACTAGGCAATAAATTTAAGAAGCTAGGAGCACAAGTAGCATTCTCATTAGTACTCCCAATGAAAGATCAACACCCATTGAGGGGAAAAAGAATTCTAGAAATAAATCACTGGCTAAAGGGTTGGTGTCACCAAGAAAACTTTGGTTTCCTGGATCATGAACTGCATTTCCTATGCGAAGGACTCTTGGCAAGGGATGGGCTCACAAAAACAGGGAAAAATGTACTCAGAAAAATACTGCCCCAACTCATCAGAAGGGCTTTAAACTAAAATTATGGGGGCGGGGGTGACCAATCATTAGAATCTCTAGAACACAAAACCATTCATAAGTCCCAAGAAACCAAATCAAACAATGAGGTAGGGAGTGATGAGAAAAAAGAAAAATTCAACAACAATTAGGAGATGCAGGAAACATTTCCACGGACAAGTGTAAAAATCTTAAATGCTTGTATAGAAATGCTCAAAGCTTGGGGAACAAACAGGATGAACTAGACGCAATAGTACATGAGGGTAGGTATGACATATTTGCCATTATTAAAACCTGGTGGGATGAAACCCATGACTGGAATGTACTGATGGATGGATACAAAATGTTCAAAAGAAACAGATCTACAAAAAGAGGAGGGGGAGTTGCACTATATATAAGAGAATATTATATATCTACAGAACTGCAGATAATCAAAGATAAAATCCCTCCAGTGACCATGTCATATTGGAATTCAATATAATGGAAAGCAAGCAATAGAAAATAATCCAACCAATGCCCTAAACTTTAAAATAGCTGATTTTAACAAAGAGAGAGTCTAAGTCTAAGCAAAATTTCATGGATAAAAATCCTAAAGGGGAAAACAACTCAAGAAGTGTGGGAAAGTCTGAAAAATGCAGTCATAAAAGCACAGTCCAGCACAACACCACTGAAAAAGAAAAACAAGAAATTCAAGAATAAACCAGTATGGCTACACAAAGATCTCTCAGACAAACTGAAAGACAAAAAAGGAGAAGTACAAAAAAATGGAAAGAGGGACACATAACTAGGGCTGATTATCAGCAGACAGCCAGAACATGCAAAGATGAAGTCAGGAAAGCAAAAGATAATGAAAATAGTTTATTTCAACATATTAATAACAAGAAAAAAGTCAAGGAAACTCTAGGTCCACTAAAGAGAGAAGATGGCAAGGAAGTAACAGGCAGTTGGGAGAAAGCAGAGCTGCTTAACTCATTCTTTGCATCAGTTTTCACTCAAAAAGAAATTATAACCCAACATACCAAAAAAACCTACTGCAAAAGACTAATTAGAAACAAAAATTGAAATAAGCAACAAAATAGTAAGAGAACACCTGTCTGACCTTGATGAATATAAATCACCAGGACCCAACAGAATACATCCCAGAATTCTGAAGGAGCTGGCAGTTGTATTTTTGTTTTTCTATTAGATTTTTAGTTAGCACTTTAGTCTTTTCTCTGTTTATTTTCAACCCTGCCACTTCTCCAAATTCTTCTATTTTCTCTTCTTGTTTCAAGAGGTTCTTCCAATATAAAAACCAAGTCATCTGCAAATGCTTGTAATTTATATTTTTCATCTTTTATCTCCAGTCCTTTAATTTCTATATCTTGCCTGATGTTTCTATTCAGTATAAATAATAATGGAGATAGTGGACATCCCTGTCTTGTGCTTTTTTAATGTCAAAGTTTTCTGTAAAGTCTCCATTTACAATTATTTTGGCTGTTTGTTTATGATAAATTGTTTTAATTACATTTATAAGGTTTTCTCCAAAATCCATTTCCTCTAGTTCCTGAAACATAAATTGCCAGTTTACGTTGTTGAACACTTTCTGTGCCTCAAGGAATATTAAAGCCATCTGCTTCCCTGTATGAATTTCATAGTACTCTAACACATCAAGAATCATTCTTAAATTATTTTTTATCTGTCTTTTAGGTACGAAGCCATTTTGGTCTGTATGTATAAATTCGGTCAGAAATTTCTTTAGTCTTTCTGCTATTATCGAGGCAAAAATTTTATAATTTACATTTAATAACAATACTGGTCTGTAATTTTTTATTTGTGTTAGATCAGATTCTTCTTTGGGTATTAGGGTAATGTTAGCTTCACTCCATGTATTTGGTATTTTAGCCTCCAAAAGTATTTCATTGCACAGTTCTTTCAATATTGGGCTTAGTATATCTTGTAATGATTTATAAAGCTCTGCAGGTAATCCATCTGGGCCTGGAGCCTTATCATTTCCCCCCCTTTTATAGCCTCTTTAATCTCCATCATTAATATTTTCCATTTAATATATTTTTAATATTCTCTGAGATTTTTGGTAAGTCTGCTTTTTAAAAATACTGCTGTATTTTTTCTTTTGAAATTTCCTCTGCATTGTAAAGTATCTCGTAATAGTCTTTGATAATTTTTTTAATTCTATCATTTTGAAACTTTAGTTCGCTTTTTGAGTCTTGCAACTTGTTTATCAATTTTTTTCTCTTTTTTCCCCAGTCTATATTCCAACCATCTCCCCAGTTCAATGGCATTTTCAAAAAAGTTCTGTTTAGCCCTTTAAATCTGTTGAGCCATTATTTCCATCTCAGTTAGGTTTAATTTATGTTTTATTATCTCCATTTGCTTTTTAAGTATTTTCTTTTGTGGGTCTTTCTTTTGTAATTCTGATTCTAATTTTCTGAATTCTTCCTTCAACTTTAACTGTTGTTGTTTCCTTTCTTTATTCTTTTTAGCAGTATAAGTTACAGCCAACCCTTTAAAATATGCTTTAGCTGTGTCCCACACATTTTGAAGCAATGTCTCTTCTTTCTTGTTTATTTTGAAAAAAAAGTCCATTTCCTTTGTCGCTAGTTGTATGAATTCTTTTTCTATCAGTATAGATTTGTTCAAGGACCATCTTAATTATTTCTTGGGTCCTCTCCTAGTCATCTTTATTGGATTGTGATCTTCCCAGATATTAGTTTCCATCTCTATTTCTTGTATCATTGTGCTAAGCTATGAGGATGTCCATATCATATCAATTCTAGATCATGATTTATGTCTATTTGAGTAAAATGTATATTGCGGTTTCTTTGGAGTTTTGTCTCTCCATATATCTTGGATACAGAGTTCTTCTGCCATTTTTAAAAACACTTTAGGTAATATATTTCTTCCTTTCCTCCCTTGTTAAGTGCTTTTGTAGTCCAAACTTTCATCTATTATTGCACTGAAGTCTCCCATTACACAAACATTTTAATAGTACAATTTTAATATTTTTTATATAATTTTTGATAAAATTGTTCTTGTTTATCATTTTGTGCATATATTGCTACCATCAGTATCTGTTTTTGATCCATCATTATTTCCACCATTAATATTCTTCCCTCTTCATCCACATAAAATTTTTTAGGCTTCATCGTTTCTTTAATGTATAGAGCTATTCCTCTTTTCTTTTGATGTGCTAATGCAAACTGAAGTTAACCAATTTTCAGTGGTTCTAACAATTTATAGTGTGTCTTAATATGTGTTTCTTGGAGGCAATTTATATCCATTTTAAATTTTTGTAGTTGTGTGAATTTTTTTCCCCTTTTTGAAGGATAATTTAGTCCATTTATATTCATTGACAAGATTCCACTTTCCTTCTCCATCACTTTCAATTATATCTAGGTCTTAGTCTTCTAGTCAGTCTTATGTGTCTCTGTTCTCTTGGTCTTGCTCCTTCTTCTATGTATGTGTTTTTAATTTCTTCCTCCTCTCTTGGTTTGACTGCTCCTTCTACTGCCATCTCTTCCAGTTTCTTTGTTTCTCTTGTTGTACCATATTCAAAATCACCTCCTTCCATAAATGCTCTGTGGTTGTCATAGAATTCCATTGCTTTAAGTGGTGTATCCAGTCTTTTCATATCCCAATAGATTAAAATCCTGTCTGGAATCAGCCATCTGAAATTCACTCCTTTTTCAATTAGTTTTCTAGTTAGAAACTGGTAAACTGATAAAATACAGGTAGTCCTCACCCCCCTTTAATATTGTCTCTTCTCTCACCCCCTTAAATATTCTCTCTTCTCTCACCTCCTTTTGTATCCTCTTCTCATCACCTTTAATATCAACTCTTCCCTCACCCTCTTCAATATCATCTCTTCCCTCACCCCCTTCAATATCACCTCTTCCCTCACCCCTTCAATGTCATCTCTTCCCTCTCTTTTTAATATCATCTCTTCCCTCATTCCCTTCAATATCATCTCTTCCCTCACCCCCTTCAATATCATCTCTTCCCTCACCCCCTTCAATATCATCTCTTCCCTCACTTCCCTCACCTACCTGTGCATGTGCAGAGGCTGAGACAGAGGAAAGTGCAGCAGCACATTGTCCTCACCGCATGGACTGGCCCGGCGAGGTGAAATGGCAACATGATGAACCTGCCAATGCATGTGCAGAGGTGAAGTGCATGCACTCTCCTCTGCCTCAACCTCTGCATGCACACAGGCAGGTTCAGCATGTCACCGGTTCACTTCACCTGGCCGCTCCATGCGATAAGAATGTGCCGCTACCGACTTCCGGTGGCTGCGCGGCGCCGGAGACAGCCTTTCCGGGCTGCCCGCGGCTCAGCTGAGTGATTTTCGCCCGAAACAGCGCCGATCAGCTGTTCGGGCGAATTTGAAGCCCCCTCCTCGGGAGAAGAGGAGGGGGTGAGGCCCCAGGTAGGGGTAGAGTTCTCCGGGGCCGCCTGAGCTTGGAGCTTGGGCGGCTGAAGGATTGAACTCCCCCGAAGCCTGGGTTGCTCCCAGCTGGCTGCGTCTCTGCTCCGGATTTCTTGGAGCAGAGCCAGGCGTCTGCGACCACCCCTGCCTGAAGGAAGGACTATGGATTAAAAGGAGCAGGCAGAGCGGTACAAGAGGAAAAGGTGAAGAGGATTATTTTATTTTACTCTCGAGCTTGATGGACTTTTTAAACTTAAAGTGAAAGTGCGTCACAATTGAAAGTAAAAGATGGCGGCTAAACCTCCCCCTAAAACTCTTCGGAGTGGTGGATCTTCTCCGGTGCAACAATCATCATTACAGGCGTTGCACCCTCCTGATGTATTGACACCGAAGGACTTACGAGATGCTCTTGAAAAACATGCCCAGGTAATTTTGGAATCAATGGGTGATAAATTTGCACAGATGGAGGAGAAATTGGAGAAATTGGAGGAGAGAATGGAAGAGAGGATGGAACAGAAGTTCAGCGTGATGAAGGTAGACATTTTGTCTTCAGTGCATAAAGTGGTGGAATGCGTGGAAGATTTGGATGAAAAAGTGGATGATTTGATTCAAAAGAATGCCATATTAGAAGCAAAAGTACGGGAGAATGAAGATTTAAGAGACAAAATGGAAAGAGAATTAAGTCTTGCTCAATATTACCAGATGCAGTTTGCTGTTAGAATTAGAGGCTTAAAAGAGAATACTAAGGAAGATTTAAAGCAGCTGGTTTCTGAGGCTCTCGAAGTGGTATTGAATCAGCCAGCATCTGAAATAAGAGAAGGTATGGATAAAGTGTTCCGTGTGAATTCATGGATTGCTAGACAGAGAAAGTTGCCTAGAGATGTGGTGGTTTACTTTGCAAAAAGAGAAATTAGAGATGAAGTTATACAAGCTGCCTATGATGCTAAAGTTGTGATTGCTGATCAAGAAGTCTTGGTTTTAAAAGAAATTCCTCCAAAGATTTTAAGGAGAAGGAAGGACTTTACATTTCTTGTGCAAGAGCTCAAGCAACGAGATATAAGGTTCAGATGGGAGATTCCAGATGGGTTGATGGTGATGCATGAAGGTAAAAGGTACCGGCTGGTTACTGTGAAGCAAGCGCGTGATTTTTACAATAACGTTTTAAAAGCAACCCCATTAACACTTCTGGAAGCTGCAAAGGGATCTGGAGAAGGAGAACATCAAGAGGCTGAAGCAGAGGAAAATGGTGCTGGAGGAGATCAAGCTATAACTTCTTTGGATGATCCTAGAGAGCAAAGGGTAACGCGTGCTGCTTTAAAACGATAAAAAAAAACAAAAGAACAAGACCAGCAAAAGTCTTTGGAACTTTCACAACATACTTACAGCCAAGCAGTGGGAGGAGCACGGCCTAAAGAAGATAGTCCTATCAAAGCAGTGCTCCAAGAGCTTTGGGAGGATATGCATGGCAACTAAATTTCTAACCTGGAACGTTAATGGACTAAATTCACCACAGAAGAGGAAGAAAGTTTTTCAATATTTAAAACAATTCAAGATAGATGTTATATGTTTGCAAGAAACGCATATTAGGGTTGTGGATCAAAAGTATTTATCGAACTCAAGGTTGGGTACGCAATTTGTTGCTTCTGCAATGAATAAGAAAAATGGAGTGGTTGTTTATGTTAAAAGTGCCTTAACAGCAGACTTAATTGAAGCAGATAAGCATGGAAGATACGTTATGATAGAGCTGCTGCTAGAAGGTAAAAAGACGCTTTTAGTTGGATTATATGCTCCTAATCAACAACAAGCTGACTTTTTTAGTTTACTTCATACAAAGCTTACCCAGTTGGATTATAAATCTTTTATTTTTATGGGGGACTGGAATGGTGTTTTGGATGTACAGATGGACAAGGCTGGAGCTTTTAAGCGCATTCCAAGTCATGCTAGACTGCCTAAATCTTTTTTTGAAATGAAGGATGACTTGGAACTGCGAGATATTTGGCGTGAGAGACATTTGCAGGAAAAGGATTACACTTTTTATTCTGATAGACATCAATCTTTCTCGAGGATTGATTTTATTTTGTTGACTAATGATTTTTTTTTAGGACTAAAAAGGTGAAGATTTGTGCAAGAACTATCTCTGATCATAGTCCAGTTTGGTTAGAGATTGATAAGGAGAAAAGAGACAGGCGCTCGTGGCGCGTAAATGAGAATTTGTTTAGAAATCAGAGAAATGTGGAAGAATGCAAACAGCGGATGAAGGATTTTTTTGAAATTAATATGAACAAGGGTACCTCTATGGATATGGTTTGGGATGCTAGCAAGGCCTACATGAGAGGGGTGTTGATATATATGAATAATAAACATAGACGTGCTGTGGAAGCTAGGAGGAAAGAACTGGAGAATGAAATAAAGGAAAAAGAAAAGGCTTTGATTTTGAACTCAGAGGATGTGAAGACTAAGGAGGCTATTAAACTGTTAAGAGGACAATTTGATAAATTAATGGCTGACCAAGTGGCAACCAATCTGCGGTTTGCCAGGCATAATACTTTTTGCAACGCTAATAAACCAGGTAGATGGTTAGCTTATAGATTGAGGAAAAAACAAAGGGCTTCTAATATAGATAAGATTGAGCATAAAGGAAGGGTTGTGTTTCAACAGGACCTTATCAAGGACGCTTTTGTGGATTTTTATTCTAAATTATATGCTAAGGAGAAAATTAATGAAAAAGACATTGATATATATTTGGAGAATGCTAGCATCCCGGTTCTTACGCAAGTACAAAAAGAGGGGATTAATCAATTGATTACAGAAGAAGAAATTTTTACAGCAATTAAGGAACTGAAGGTGGATAAAGCACCAGGTATGGATGGTTTGACTGCGGCCTATTACAAAAATTTACAATTAGAGATGATAAAACCGTTAAAGGAACTGTTCCAGACAATTCAGAGGGGGGGAAAGGTGCCACCGTCTTGGAGAACAGCTTTTATTTCCTTGATTCCGAAGGAAGACCAAGATGCTACTCAAGTTAAAAATTACAGACCGATATCGCTTTTAAATACAGATTACAAGATATTTGCTAAGGTTTTGGCTAATAGACTGATGAGGGTTCTGCAACAGGTGATTCATGGGGACCAAACGGGGTTTATTAGTGGTAGGCAAATGAAAAATAATGTGAGGCATATAGTTGATGTGTTAGAGTTTTTGGAAAGGAACAACCAGATCTCTGCGGCGCTAATTTTTTTAGATGCTGAAAAAGCTTTTGATCAATTGAATTGGCAATTTTTGTTGAAAGTTTTAGACAAAATGGATTTTGGGGAAAAATTTTTGCAACCGATTAGGGCATTATATCAAAAACAAACTGCCCGAATTATAGTTAATAATAGCTTGACAGAAGCATGTAATATTGAGAAGGGCACAAGGCAAGGGTGTCCGTTATCGCCCTTGTTATTTGTGTTAACGTTAGAGATATTATTGGTTAAAATACGGAATTCGGAAAAAATTAAGGGGATACAAATTAGAGATCAGGATTATAGATTGAGAGCATTCGCAGATGATCTGGTTGTTACAGTGACCCAGCCAGAGAACTCTGTTGTGGACCTGATGGAGATAATAACACAATATGGGAAGGTTTCTGGATTTAAAGTTAATACACAGAAAACCAAAATTTTGGCCAGAAATATGACAGTTTCGCAAAAGGCTCTCTTAGAAGGACTAACTGGATTTGAGATTGTTAAAAGGGTTAAATATTTGGGGGTGCTTTTGTCGCCCTCTAATACAAAGTTATATAAAAATAATTATGAAAAATTATGGGGGAAAATTCAAAAAGAATTGGAGAGTTGGGAAAAATTGCAATTGTCTTTGTTGGGACGGATTGCAGCAGTGAAAATGAATGTCCTGCCTAAATTTTTATTTTTATTTCAAATGATACCGATTCTTAAGAAAGATTCTAATTTGGAGGAATGGCAGTGAGGTATCAATAAATTTGTGTGGGCAGGGAAAAAGCCACGAGTTAAACTTAAGATTATGCAGGATACTCGTGAGAGAGGTGGGCTTAAAATGCCCAATTTTAAACTATATTATGAAGCTGCTGCATTAGTAGGAATAAGTGATTGGATTAATTTGACACAAGAGAGATTATTAAATCTTGAGGGCCATGATTTGTTGTTTGGCTGGCATGCATATTTGTTGTATGACAAGAAGGTAGACAATGTGTTTAGAGTGCATATTTTAAGACAGGCATTGCTGAGAGTTTGGAAGAAGTATAGACATAAGTTAGATTGCAAGATACCACTGTGGGCAATTCCAAAACACGCAATAGAAAATATACATGCTGGTTTCAAACATGATGTGACTACGTACAAGGAGATCCTAAGTTTGGAAAGAAATGTCTGGTGTTTGAAATCATATAGCCTCTTGCGAGAAGAGAAGGTTGTTCAAAACTGGTTTCAATATACTCAGTTACGGGCCAGGTGGAAAGAAGACCAGAAAAATGGTTTTACAATGACTGATGAAAATTTGATAAAGCAAATTAGAAATCAGGGACCAGCACATATTAAACGGATATATCTTGCGTTGATAGAGATTGATTCAGAAACAGAACTTGTTAAGGATTGTATGATAAAATGGGCCCAAAACATCCAGGAAGTTATCACAATGGACACGTGGGAAAAGATTTGGGTGAGGAACGTAAAATTTACACAAGCTCAAAATCTAAGAGAGAATTTTTACAAAATGTTTTATAGATGGCATTTAGATCCTAAAAAGCTTGCAAGTATGTATCCGAATTATCAGCCTAAATGTTGGAGGTGCGGTGATGAAGATGCAACATATTTTCACATATGGTGGACATGTAAAAAGGTCAAGGCTTTTTGGATAAAAGTCTGGTGGAACATGCAGAAGATTTTTAAACAGAGGATAAAGTTTTGTCCGCAACTTTTTCTGTTGGGAATAATTACAGATGCTACAGTTGTGGACACCAAGTTGATGTTGAATTTAATTACGGCAGCAAGACTCTTGATAGGTCAGTATTGGAAGAAAGAGGAACTGCCGACTATAGAAGAGTGGACTTTAAAGGTTTCCGACCTGGCAGAGATGGCGAAGATTTCGGCCTATTTGAAAGATCACTCGCAAGAACGCTATATTATGGAATGGAGAAAATGGATTGAGTTTATCCAGAATAAGTATAGGGTTAAGAAGTTTTATGTAGCATTCGAATAAGTCTTCTTTCTTTTTTTTTCTTTTAGTTTTTTTATATATATTTAATATTACTAAGGCTTGTTTTATCCTATATAAGCTAGAGAGTGATGGATTTTAGAGTTTATAGTTGTTAGTATATGATTGTTTATGATTTTTTTTATATATACCTTGTATTTAGCTCTGGGAAGTCGGGGGGGGAGGGGGGGAGGGGGGAGAGGTAGGGGGGGAGGGAGAAGGGAGGGGGAGGGGGGGGTTTAAAGAAAAATTGTATGTTAAAACTTTTCAATAAAAAAAAAAGAATGTGCCGCTACCTGCTGAAACCAGGCTGGGGTCTGGGTGGCATAGTGCAGGTAACGTGGACTCTCATGCTGCTCACAGCATCCCCTCCCCCAGAGTCCACAGCTGTGTGAAAAGAGCAAGGGCCATTTGCTGATCTCCTTCAGGGGATGCCTGTTTTTCCCCTCCCTCATTACAAATATTTTCCCACCACTCTGCTCTTAACCCTGTGCAGCTCTTGTCCATCAATTTACAGTGGCCTTTCAAGCCATGGCCACCGGCAGCATAGCCACCAGCTACGCTGACAGCCTGGCCCCTCCCCTTGTCCCTTCCTGGGCATGGGGGGAGGGAAGTAATGGACAAAAAGTGAGGGAGGGAGGGAAGGAAGGAAGGAAGGAAGGAAGGAAGGAAGGAAGGAAGAAAGGAAGAAAGGAAGGAAGGAAGGAAGGAAGGAACAATGAGAGGGAGGGAGCGAAGGAAGGACTCTCATGCTGCAACCTTTCCCCAGGCCTTCAGCTCCTGAGGACTCTCTCAAGGCAAGTCCTGCACTGTGCCACTTTGGCTCATTCCCTCCTCCACTAACTGGGCTGGGCTGGGCAGGCTAGGTAACCTGCCATGTGCCAATGTATCTGTCAGAACCCACTTCAATCCACATCTTAAGAAAGAAAGACTCTTGGAGACAAGATTATCCAAGCAGGAACTTTTACTAAAATATAGTTGATAGAGGATATAATAGACAGGTTCTGAAGAATCCCCTCACAGATCGATATTTTTAAAGTGTCTCCAAGCAAACTCCACTCCTCAGTTCATTCGGTCAGTTCTGGTTCAGCCAAGCTCCAGGTGGCAAGCCCCTCATGGGATAAACAGGATCATTCCCACCCCCTCACATTTCATCCGGAGGAACAATCCAGATTCCGGGAGCATTCCTTCCTCACTTACCACCCCCTTTCTTAGCTGTCCACAAGATAAGAGGGGAATAGTTGGTAATTGGTTATATTGTGATGGATACACAAAGGTTACAATTAAGGAAGGAAGTGAAAGTAATAAACTCCCATGCTTTGTTCCCTCTTCTCCTTGGGAATGGTGAGATTTGGGTTTTGTACAGAAGAGATAGTTAGAAATGAAATATAAATGGATTCTGACATCCTGCCCCCCTTTAAAAATAGGAGAGATCCACCTGTAGAGGAAACAAAAATATAGATGTTAGCCTGGTTTGCTGGGATATTCTGTATGAAACCTCTTTAGCAACTTGGGTGCTCTAATGTGATGTTTATTGACCCACTCATTTTCTGAGGAGGGAAGGTGTTTTCAAGCTCCTAAGTATTGAATTACTCTATGGTGCTTTCTAGAATCTAGGATTTCTTTTACTTCGAAGTGTTGTTCTCCTTCAACCATGATAGGAGGTGGTGGTGATGGGGTTTTTGATTGTAAGGGTGACTGTTGTTCCCTTTTTAGTATGCTGCAGTGAAAGATTGGGTGTATTTGCCTAAGTTCTAATTCTACTGTTACTGAGTTTATGATTCTTTTATTTGGAAAAGGTCCAATATATTTAGGTCTGAGTTTTTTACAGGGTTGTAGGGATTTTAGATATTTTGTGGATAAATATACCATCTCTCCTACCCTGAATGGTGTGGGATCGACTCTCTTTTTGTCTGCCTGTGCTTTGTATGCTTGTCTAGCTTCATCTAAAGCTTTTCTAACAATTGACCAGGTGTTTTGCAATTGTGCAATTCATTCTTTCAGCAATGGGATTTCCGGTTCATTTGGGGTTAGTTCTGGCATGGGGTTGAAACTTTGACCAGTAGCTATTTGAAAAGCAGTGTAGCCTGTGCTGGAGTGGACTGTGTTATTGTAAGCAACTTCTGTGAAAGGGAGTAGGTCCATCCAATTTGTTTGCTGGAAATTAATAAAGCGTCTTAAATATTGCTCCACTATTGAGTCCTGCGTTCTGATTGACCGTTCCCCTGAGGATGGTGACTAGATGTCAGTCCCTGAGTAGTGTCTAAGAGGGATAAAAATTCCTTACAAAACTTTGACATAAATTGTACTCCCCTGTCAGATATGATGCATTGGGGTGCTCCATGCAGTCTGTAAATGTGTTGCACGAATAGTTTCTCTAAAGCTTTTGTGGTGAGAATCTTTTGGCATGAGATAAAGTGCACCTGTTTGGAAAACAAATCTGTGACACCACCACCCAATGACAGTATTCTCGTTGCTTTCTGGTAATTCCACTATAAAATCCATGGCTATTTTTTTTCCAGGGGGCTGAGGGGTTCACCACTGGTTGTAACAGTCAGGGCGACTTCCCCTGCAGCCTCTTAGCCATTGTGCATGTTTGGCAGCTGTCCACGTAGCTTTCTATGTCCTTTTTCATGGATGGCCACCAAAATTGTTTTTTAGTTAAATGTAAAGTTTTTACAAACCCAAAATGCCCTGCTGATTTTGTATCATGGCACAACTGCATGAAATTTATCCTCTGGGTGGCAGGTATATATAACTTCTCACCCACCCAGAGTAGTCCATCTTTGATTGTGCACACATGTCTATTTTTTTGGAAACATTCATCAGTTTCTAAAGACTTTAGGAATTCGATTCCAGTTTGGCTATCCACCTGCAGCTTTATTTTAGCTTGGGCCCTGGTGGTTACTGGTGCTGCCAGTTGTTGTTCGGGCATAAGTGGTTTAGAGTCAGTGGCTCGTGTGCTGTTATATTGGGGCATGCGAGATAATGCATTCACCAGGAAATTCTTTCCCCAGGTAACTGTTTGAGTGTAAAATGGAATAGATGAAAATGTTGAGACCACTGGGCTTGCTTAGAAGTGAGTTTCCTGGGTGCTTTTAGAGCTTCCAAATTTTTGTGGTCTGTCCAGACCTGGAAGGGGATTTTATTTCCTTCAAGGAAATGACACCATGTAAGTAATGACCAGCTCACAGCGTAAGCCTCCTTCTCCCACATGGCCCAACATTGTTCTGTCTCCGTGAGTTTCCTGGACATATATTCACACAGTTGCAATACCCCCTCATCATTTTCCTGTAATAATACAGCTCTCACCACCACATTGCTCGCGTCTGCCTGTAGGTTTATCGGGATCTGGGTGCCTCAGTATGGATTCAGCAGAAAAAAGTCTCTTTAGCCTCTCAAATGCTGCTTGACATTCCATTGTCCACTACAGGGGCTGGCAGGGTTTCACTGGGGAACCCCCCTCCCCATTTTCAACAAGTTTGTGAGGGGCAGGGCTATTTGGGCAAATGAAGGGATGAATTGGCGGTACAAGTTTGCAAACCCCAGGAAACTTTGCAATTGCTTCCTTGTGCAGGGTGGTGCCCATTCTAATACTGCCCTGACTTTCTCGGGGTCCATTTTGATGCCCTGTGGGGATATGCGATACCCCAGGTAGTCTATTCTTTCCTGGTGGAATTCACATTTCAATAATTTTGCATATACAGTAGGTGGGCGGCCTGCAATTTTTTCAGAACTGCTCTGACTAGATTAATATGCTCCTCTTTAGTCTCAGTGAAGATAAGGATGTCATCTAGGTAAACCAGGACCCACTTATATAGGTGCTTTCATAGAACTTCAATAATTAATTGCAAAAAAACTCCAACGCCCCAGAACTCAATGACTTCAATGGGTTCATGTCATCCTTGAGGAGGTGATTTGAGGACCCTTTGGCTGATCGTAAGGCCTGGGAGAGAGTCAAAATGGTGAGGCAGGGCAGACGGTCGGTGGCTAAATATACCTAAGAATTCCAGGCCATTGCCAACAAGCTGAACTGGCCGGAAGACATCATCCTTGGCCATTTCAAAGACAGGCTAAACTATGACCTGTATGATGCTTGCCTACCTTGAGGACACCCACACCACCTCAATGACTGGTATGTCCTGGCAGAGGAGGCGGAGATAGACCTACTAAAGAGGAACCGCTGAGGGAAACCATGGGCCTGCCTGCCGCCCGAGCAAACATGTGAGCCAGCAAAACCATTGGCTACGGCAACAAAATCAACAGGTTGTTTCAAATGCAGGAGAGAGGGTCACCATGCCGCAGAAAACTGCTCAAAATCCCCTCAGCACAAATCAGACCCATCACCAGCCAAGGGATCAGGGAAGTCCCCAGCCAAACCAAAAGAACCTGCCATGAGGGGGATAGAGGCTGTAGAGTCCCAAATCCCTGTCAAGGACTGGGAGGGGACTCCAGCCTACACCACAGGGGCGGTGGACACCTCGGAGGGCAGCTCGGAGGGTGACACCCTGGTAAGTGGATCCATTCCACCCATCCTTAAGACAGTCACTACATTAGCTTTCTCCATGCCCAAAGCCATCAAAGTAAAAGCCTAACAGACTCTGGCTGCACACGCTGCCTCATTAGCCCGATGATAGTGGGGAACCTGGGCATTCCGGTGAGGAAACTGAAACAACCAATCTCCTTTGGCCAATTAGATGGGTCCATAGCAAGGAGGGGGGTGACAGCTACCCTAGCTACCTTACCAGTTCACCTGTCCCTGGGGACCCATGAAGAAGATATAACATTTGTAGTGACCCCAGGCATGGAATGCCCAATGATTTTAGGGCTGCAATGGTTAAAGAAATGGAACCCCTAAATTGGAGGACAGCAGAACTCAACTTCCCAGAGGGGGAGCATATGAACTTAAATCCCCAAAGGACCCCCCAAAACTGAGCAGCGGAGACAGCATCAGTGGGGGAAGTGAAGGGGTTACCAGAAATACTGGAAGAATAGCGGGACCTTGCTGAAGTTTTCAGTGAGGAACAGGCGCATGAGCTGCCCCCTCACTGACCCACAGACTGTGCTATAGAATTCAAACCCGGGACAAAACTCCCGAAGCCCAGGCTGTACTCCATGGGCCCTAAAGAGACAGTGGAGATGGAAAGGTTCATAAATAAAAACTTACAAAGAGGATTTAGTGAGACTGCCAAACCCAAAGTGGCCGCTCTGGTCCTGTTCAGGGAGAAGAATGACGGCACTATGTGCTTATGCGTGGATTACCATGCTCTAAACACAATTAGTGAAAATAATCTGTATCCCCTACCCCTAATGAAGGATGTGCTATCCCACTTATCAAAAGGAATATTTTTTTTTACCAAACTAGACCTAAGAGAAGCATACTACAGCATTAGGATCAAGGAAGGGGATGAATGGAAGACTGCATTCAATTGTCATACTTCATCACTTTTTTCCTTTTTTTGTCATCAAACACTGGTGGTACTTGGATGTTGCCATATCCTAAAAGTGGTACAATGGGTGAAAAGGTTGAAAAGCCCTGATGTATTGATTCTATACCTCTGTTTATACAACCCAGGATTGTATTAGCTTTTTAGGATGCTGCTGTACACTTCTGGGTCATACTCAAGTGATCATCCACTAGGACTCCAAGGTCCCTGTATTGTATTGGGATTTTACTTGAATTGTTTCACATGTCTGTTTGAATGCTGCTTAAGGTTGCTTAATTGGTGTGTCTGTGTAACGGTCACTGACTAAGCCAGACTTGTTGTCTCCAAGAAGATCATTGGATGATTTGGGGTGGAAATGAGTTCCTTTAAACCTATTGGCCACCACCTAGTGTCCAACCATATAGGTAGCTGTGCAGAAGCCTCTGTTTCAGTTATGTTCCTGTTTGCTTCAATAAAGCAATATTCCTGTTTGTAACCTCTTGTCTCGCTTAATGCCTCCAAAGAACTCACTACACAACAGTCCCACTCACAGTTACTGTTTTTGAGCCAGGTCTCATCTAGTCTGTACTTGTACATTTGATTTTTCCTGCCTAAATGTAAAACTTTGCTTTTCTCCACATTACAATTCATTTTTTGGCTAGGGCCCATTGTTCCAGTTTGTCAAGATCTTTTTGGATCCTGAGGTTGTCTTCTGTGGTATTGGCTATTCCTGCCAATTTAGTTTCATCTCCAAATTTGATGAGTTCCCCTTCTATTTCCTCATCTAGGTCATTTATGAGGATATTAAAGAGAATGAGCCTAAGACGGAGACTTGTGGTACCCCACTGCTTACTTCTCTTCATGTGGATGTAGTACCATTGAGGACTACTCACTGAATGTAGTTTGTGAGCCAGCTACTTATCCATTTGCTGTTGTTGTTGTCTATTCCATCTTTTTATAGCTTAACAAGCAGTAGGTTGTGGTCTACTTCAGGGGTCCCCAACCTATGGGCCATAGCCCAGGATCGGGCCATGGGGTCTTGGCCAGTGGGCCATGAAATGGTTGGCTGGTGTGCATACATTTCCCCCACTCGCGCTTACACCTGCAACCCTTTTTGTGCATGCAGCGGGCATGGATGGCGACACTAGTGCAGGGTGGGTGTCCACAGTCCATTTGTGCATGCGTGAACAGGGTTGGTAGTTGCTGTGGGGGGTATTCGGCCATTTGCACATGCACACAGTGCCAGGGTTGCCACTGGCCAGGATTTTACCGTGTTTCCTCCAAAATAGGACCCACCCTGAAAATAAGCCCTAGCCTGATTTTGTGGGGTGGGCCTAATATAAGCTCTACCTCAAAATAGGTCTTGGGGGATGGATGTGGCCTGCACAAGAGGCAGTGAGCAGGGGCTGACAGTGTCTGGTGGCAGCAGTGTCACTGTGTGTTTTTTTAGTTTTGCCAGCTTCGCTCATTTCTAATTGTACATCTCTTTCTGCTCTGCACCTGTGTTATTATCTTATCATGTAACCATAGTGAATCCAGCTATGTCCAGCTATGTTTTGGTTTTAAACTGTTTTGTGTGCATGCCTAGAAAAAGTTTCCCACAGTTACTACTTTTACTTTGTTCTTCTGCCTGATGAGAAAATGCAGTCAGTTTTAGGTCTTTTGTTTTCTCATTAAAAAGTTTTACTATAGAATATGCCTTGGATTTCTTTTCTTTGATATTGACCATGCAATTGAACCACGGTCCATCCTCCTCTGGTTGGACTGTTAATTGTTCCGTGACATTTGCTAGCAGAGGATGGTTTATTTTTATTTTCAAGATTTATTGATAGGCAATTAGTCAGGCAGTTAGTCTGGCACTGAGGAGGCTGTGATTAATTGCTGCAAATATGCTGAGGAAAAGGAGACAGAAGAAGGCCGGTTATCTCTCTGCTGAGGAGGAGGCAGCCGTTTCACAGAGATCTCCCTTCAAGTTTACAGACTCCGTTGGCATCGGCTACACGTCTTGGAGAAGCAGCCTCTGAGCCAAGGTCAGTTTTACCATTTTCTGTTTGGTCCCCGAGGATGGTTTATTTTTATTTTCGAGATTTATTGATAGGCAATTAGCCAGGCAGTTAGTCTGGCACTGAGGAGGCTGTGATTAATTGCTGCAAATATGCCATAGAAAAGGAGAAAGAAGAAGGCCAGTTATCTCTCTGCTGAGGAGGAGGCAGCCGTTTCACAGAGAGATCTTCCTTCAAGTTTACAGACTCCGTTGGCATCGGCTACACGTCTTGGAGAAGCAGCCTCTGAGCCAAGGGCAGTTTCACCAAATCTCTCATAATCAGCCTGATCCCCATGAGCAGAGGTTACAACTGGGGCACCAGCTTGAATATAGAATATGCCTTGGATTTCTTTTCTTTGATATTGACCATGCAAATGAACCACGGTCCATCCTCCACTGGTCGGACTGTTAATTGTTCTGTGACAAGCAGCAGCTTGCCAGCCCCTTGACACAGTCAGGTAAGACTGAGCACAGAGGCAGAGGCGAGGGGGAGGCAGGCAATCTGGATGTGCTGCACAGCCACCTGGCTCATGGGAGGCTTGTGTGGTGCTACCAGCAGCAGAGGCAGGCAATCCCAGCACAGCCACAGGCAAGCCAAGAGACCACCATCCACAGAGTGGGCAGCACATCAGGATCGACTGCCCCTCCTTGTCTCTGCCTGGCTCTGCCACACACTTTTTGCCCAGAGGGAGATTGAAAGCTTTGTCTGCTTGCAAACGGGGCACTTTGAAATGGAGCTAATTGCTCCATTTCCCTCTGGGTGAAAAGTGTTTGGGTGCCTATGGGGCATTTGGGAATGGAGCAAATCACTCCATTTCCAAGTGCCCCATAGGAACCCAAACATTTTTTGCCAAGACAGAGAAATGACAGAAACTGGAAGCCTCATCTGCTTGTAAAAGGGGCACTTTGAAATGGAGTTAATCACTAATTTCTCCATCTGGGTGAAAAGTGTGTGTGCCCTGGGAAGCCCTGTTAGTTGTTGCAGCCACAGGCAACTAGATGGTGGGAGGGAATGGCAGATGTCTACAAAATAAGAAATCCTCCGAAAATAAGACCTAATGGGTCTTTTGGTCCAAAACATATATAAGGCATGGTCTTATTTTCAAGGAACCATGATATGACCATACCAGAATTACCCCAGACAAAGCCCAAAACCTCATTAGTGGAGTGGCTTACAGAACTTCAAAGCACCTGATCAATAGTCAGCAAAGTGCAAGAGACTTATAAAAACAAGCCAAAAAACAGACTAAGCTAAAAGACTTTAACATAAGGAACAGAGTGTCAGGACCCACCCCAAACCACGTCTTAGGAAGACAAAATTCTTGGAGTCAAATCTATTCCAAAAAGAATCTTTACTATGACATGCTTTGTTGAAGGAATGAGACAGGACTTAATATTATTCCACGAAGTAAACCCTTATAAAGAGTTCCCGGTTTAACCACCCTTAACCCCCATTTGGTCAGTCCCCCATCCTTTCTCTCGTATCATCCATCTCGTGGGAAAAAGGAACGTAGGACTCTTCCTGTTTATTGCTGTCTTCTGTGACAAAAACCAGATGCTAGCCCCCCCTTTTGTTTCCCCAGTTCAAAAGGCTTCTCCTTTCCTTTGAAATGCCTATTGCCGGTTCAATACACATCTATTCTCTTCTCTTTGGGAGATGGCAGAATCCATGGAATAATGTTTGAAACATTCCATTTATGAATATGATATAAATGGATTCTGACAGTCCGCTCTCCTTAGAAAAAAGATGTGTCCATCTGTAGGGGAAGAAAAGAGAAGAGAAGAAAAAAAACATATGTAAATGTTAACTCGGTTTTGTTCTGTACCAGCCTGCTACCGGCCCTGCAGAAAAGGCAACCCCTTTACAAACGGCAAGAGGCTGGAAAAACGTCTGCCAAATTTATTACTAACAAAAACAAACAAGACACGAACCAAGATACAGGAGCTTTGAAACACTATCTGAGCGGTTGCTTTCAGCAAACCAGCCCTCCCCCACACATTCCCTTTATAAAGAGTTCAGGGCGTGGCCTCTCTCTGCCTCCTTCCGAGAAGCCCCACAGCCTTCCTCTGTTTACTCCTACTTGACTGCCTCCTGCGTCGGGCGTCCTTGAACAGGGCCAGCTGTGGGTCATCTTCATCCACACTGTCAGGCTCACACAGCTGGGTCTCCATGGTGACCAAGTGGGAGGGGCCTGCCTGAGGGCTATCATCAGCAAGATCTTCAACACCCCCCTCCTCCTCTGAGTCGTCCGACCCAACTGCCAAACCCACAGGCTGACCCTGAATCACAACACTATCCTGCACCGCAGGGCCCTTCCCCCGGGTCTGCAGATCCGGATGTGGTCGGGATGGAAATTGTTCATGAAAAGCGGTCACCAACGCAGGGGCATGAATGGCAGTCGCGTCTTCCCAGGTGAAGTCCTCTGGTCCGTAACCTTTCCATTCAATCAGGTACTGGAAACGACCTTTCAGCCAACAGGAATCCCTGATGCTGGCGACCTCGTACTCGGGGGTGCTGCCTCCATCACGAGGTCCTGATGGGGGAGGTTCCACTCGGCGGAGTGGACAGGCCAGTTGCTCAGGGACCAACAGAGACCGATGAAAGACTGGGTGCACGTGCAGGGAACGTGGCAGAGTTAAGCGATAGGCGACCGGATTGATGACAGCCTCGACTGGGAACGGTCCTAAATATCGGTGATCTAACTTTCTCACCGGCCGTGTTGACGGTAGGTTCCTGGTGGACAACCATACCCGATCCCCCACCGATAGTGGAGGCGTATCCTGTCTTGACCGATCAGCAAACCTTTTGTAATCGGCCTTGGCCTTCTCTAACTGATGTCGCACCAATCGATGGATCGCCTGTAACTCTGCCATGAAGTCATTCGCTGCCGGCTCCGGTGAGTCCACGGGAGAAAGGGGGAAAAACCGGGGGTGATATCCCACATTGGCCAAGAACGGTGTCATCTGTGTGGAGGTGTGCTGCGAATTGTTAAATGCAAACTCAGCTATGGCCAGATAGTCCACCCAATTGTTTTGCTGCAGATTGACGTAGCAGTGCAGATATTGTTCCAGGATACCGATGACCTTCTCAGTTCCCCCGTCAGTTTGAGGATGATGCGCGGCCGAGAGGCAAATCTTGATATCCAACGCATGCATCAACTCCTGCCAGAAGCGGGCTGTAAACTGGGCCCCCCTATCAGAGATGACTCTATCAGGGAGACCGTGCAGCCGAAACACCTGCTGAATGAACATATGACTAGTGGCGCGGGCTGATGGTATGTCGCAACAGGGAATGAAGTGCGCCATCTTGGTCAGCATGTCCACCACAACATACACTGTCGTAAAACCAGAGGATGGGGGTAAATCCGTCAGAAAGTCAATGGGCACAGCCCCCCAGGGTCTTTTGGGTGTCGGCAAAGGCTGCAGTAATCCAGGCGGGGCCCCTGTCGCTGACTTGGCCTGCCTGCATGGGATGCAGGAGGTAACATAGGACTAGATGTCGTGTCGGACTCAGGGCCACCAGAAGGTACGGGAGACCAGGTTCAGGGTCTTGAACAGGCCAAAATGCCCCGCCGCCGGGTTATTGTGACACTGGCTGAGGATGAGTCCCCTGAGTGGCCCTCCCGGAACATAGAGCCGGTCACGATAATACAAGAGTCCATCCGTGACCATCCAAGGAGAGTCTGGCCCCACCTCCTCCTTCCGCTGAGCCACCCACACCTCCTGCTGCTGTGCCTCCCCGATCCGAGCCCATATATCAACTGGCTCCCGCACCGCAGCAAAAGACTCGACGGGGATCACTGTCCTGAGCAGAAGCTTGTCTTCCACTCGGGGATATTCGGGCTTCCTGGACAGAGCATCCGCTCTTTGATTGTGCCCGCTAGGTATGTACTGAACCCGGAAGTCAAACCTCGCAAAGAAAAGAGACCACCGGATCTGGCGTTGGTTCAAATTCCGAGCGGTCTGCAGGCTTTCCAAATTCTTATGGTCCGTCCAGACCTCGATTTGATGCCGCGCTCCCTCCAGATGATGCCTCCAGGCCTCAAACGCCGCTTTGATGGCCAGCAGCTCCTCCCAGATTGTATAATTGCGCTCCGAAGGGTTCAGTTTTTGCAAATGGTATGCGCAAGGGAAGAGGGTACCGCTGGGCATCGTTGCCTGGAGTAACCCTCCACCTGGCCGGCACAGATATGGCGGGAGTGGTCCACGCACTGCAAGCTTGGGAAGGTGACCAAGTTCTGTGACCAATAGATCTGTGGGTCATGCGTCCAGAGCCACGCCAGTCCCAAGACCACGGGGAAATGCAGATCTGAGGTGATATAGAACTGGATGGCCTCCACATGGGAACTGATGGCCATACATAATGGTTGCGTGGCGGCCATAATTGGCCCAGACAGGAGCACTCGACCATCGATAGTCTCCACTAACATGGGCGGATCCACCGGGCACTGGGGAACAGCCCATTTGGCCACAAATGCTGAGTCCATAAAATTTGTGGTGGCCCCAGAGTTAATTAGGGCATGGACTGGAATCCCCTCTGGCTTGTCAGGAAGGATCAGACGTGCCTCCAATATCAGATGCCGTGGAGGTCCACAGGCAGCATCGGAAAGACGTCGCTCAGTGTTGTTGTGGGACGCCCGATCTATCACACCGTCTAGATCGGGCTCGGGGCGTTTCCCGACAGAAAAGTAGGGGACTTACTCGGGGCAGACTCGGTCACTGATGCCCGCTGTCGCTTCTTTGGGCAAAAAGCAGCCAAATGCCCAGGGTCCCCACAGTAAAAACACAACCCCCCCGATCGTCGTCTGTTCATTTCAGTCACCGATAGACGAGACCTGGCGGCACCCAGCTCCATTGGCTCCTCCCTTTGAACTGGGGGCTCGCGCACAACAGGGGCGGCAGGGGTCTGTGGGGTGGCACGGCGACTCCTTCGCTGCTGCAACCGAGCATCGATCCACAGGCAGAGATGGATCAGCCCATTCAGGTCTGAGGGAATATCCACACGGGCCAGCTCATCCAACATCTCCTCCGACAATCCATCCTGGAAGGCATCCACGAGCGCAGCCTCATTCCAGGCGGAATCCTGGCTAAGCAGCCGAAAATCGCTGATATAGCCCTGTAGGGGGCGTTGACCCTGCCTCAGAGCTTTCAGGCGTCGAGTAGCAGTCTGCATCTTAATAGGGTCCTTATACATCAGACGCATATGATTACAAAACCCCACAAAGTTGTCCAACAATGGGCTAGGTTGAGCCAGCAGAGGCGTGCCCCAACGAGCTGCATCACCCGAAAGAAGGCTTAACACAAACCCCACCTTATCCCGGTCAGTGGGGAAATCAGCTGCTCTCACGCTGATAAAGAGCTGGCTGTTCTAAACCAGCCCTCTTCTCGCACCCCTAATCAAAGGAAGAGTCTGGAAAGCGTCCAAGATCAAAAGGCTTCTGCCAAGTTTTAATTACACTGTTACAAAAATACAAGAGCTTGACTTCTCAAAGAAAAAGTTGCTTTCAGCAACTAGCCCCTCCCCAAACACTTCTTTTATAGAGAGCTCAGGGCGTGGTCTCCCTGTGCCTCCTCCCGAGGAGTCCCATAGCCTTCCTTTGTTTGTCCCTGCTCGTCTGCCTCCTGCGTCGGGCGTCCTTGAACAGGGCCAGCTGTGGGTCATCATCCTCCGCACTCTCGGGCTCACACAGCTGAGAAGAGGTTCCCGGCTGAGGACTCTGCAAAGTCTCCAAATCATCATCAGCCGGTTCGTTTCCCTCCTCCCCCACATCTGAGTCCTCCGATACATCGGACCCGGCTGTCGGGCCCACAGGCTGGCCCTGAGTCACAACACTATCCCGCACCGCAGGGCCCTTCCCCCGGGTCTGCCGATCCGGATGCGGTCGGGATGGGAACTGTTCGTGAAAAGCAGTCACCAACGCAGGGGCATGAACGGCGGTCGCGTCTTCCCATGTGAAGTCCTCCGGCCCGTACCCTTTCCACTCGATCAGGTACTGGAAGCGACCTTTCAGCCAGCGGGAATCCCTGATGCTGGCGACCTCGTACTCGGGGGTGCTGTCGCCATCACGAGGTCCTGATGGGGGAGGTTCCGCTTGGCGAAGTGGACAAGCCGGTTGTTCGGGGACCAACAAGGACCGATGGAAGACGGGGTGCACGCGCAGGGAACGTGGCAGAGTTAAACGATAGGCGACCGGGTTGATGACGGCCTCGACTGGGAACGGTCCAAGGTAACGGTGGTCCAGCTTCCTCGCCGGCCGAGTGGATGGTAGGTTCCTGGTGGACAGCCAGACCCGATCCCCCACCGATAATGGAGGCGTATCCCTTCTCGACCGATCGGCGAACCTCTTGTAGTCGGCCTTGGCCTTCTCCAGCTGCCGTCGCACCAACCGATGGATCGCCTGTAACTCCGCCATGAATTCGTTCGCTGCCGGCTCCGGTGAGTCCACGGGAGAAAGGGGGAAAAACCGAGGGTGATAACCCACATTGGCCAAGAACGGTGTCATCTGCGTGGAGGTGTGCTGCGAGTTGTTAAAGGCAAACTCGGCTATGGCCAAATAGTCCACCCAATTGTCCTGCTGCAGGTTAACGTAGCAGCGCAGATATTGCTCCAAAATGCCGATGACCTTCTCGGTACCCCCGTCGGTCTGAGGATGATGCGCGGACGAGAGGCAAACCTTAATGTCCAACGCCCGCATCAACTCCTGCCAGAAGCGGGCTGTAAACTGGGCCCCCCTATCGGAGACGACTCTATCGGGAAGGCCGTGCAGCCGGAACACCTGTTGGATGAACATGCGACTAGTGGCGCGAGCTGACGGTAAGCCGCGACAGGGGATGAAGTGCGCCATCTTGGTCAACATGTCCACCACCACAAACACTGTCGTGAAGCCGGAGGATGGGGGTAGATCCGTCAGAAAGTCCATGGACACAGCCCCCCAGGGTCTCTTGGGCGTTGGCAAAGGCTGCAGTAAACCAGGCGGGGCCCCTGTCGCTGACTTGGCCTGCCTGCATGGGACGCAGGAGGTGACATAAGACTGGACATCGTGTCGGACTCGGGGCCACCAGAATGTACGGGAGACCAGGTTCAGAGTCTTGAACAGGCCAAAATGCCCCGCAGCCGGGTTATCATGACATTGGCTGAGGACGAGTCCCCTGAGTGGCCCTCCTGGAACATAGAGCCGGTCACGATAATACAGGAGTCCATCCGTGACCGACCAAGGCGAATCTGGCCCCACCTCTTCCTTCCGCTGAGCCACCCACGCCTCCTGCTGCTGCGCCTCCCGGATCCGAGCCCGTATATCCACCGGCTCCCGCACCGCAGCAAAAGACTCGACGGGGATCACGGTCCTGGGCGGAAGCTTGTCTTCCACTCGGGTGTACTCGGGCTTCCTGGACAGAGCATCCGCTCTCTGGTTGTGCCCGCTTGGTATGTACCGCACCCGGAAGTCAAACCTCGCAAAGAAGAGGGACCACCGGATCTGGCGTTGGTTCAAATTCCGAGCGGTCTGCAGGCTTTCCAGATTCTTGTGGTCCGTCCGGACCTCGATTTGATGCCGCGCCCCCTCCAGATGATGCCTCCAAGCCTCGAACGCCGCCTTGATGGCCAGCAGCTCCTTCTCCCAGATGGTATAGTTGCGCTCCGAGGGATTCAATTTCCGTGAGTGATACGCGCAAGGGAAAAGGGTACCGTTGGGCGTCGCTGCCTGAAGTAACACGGCCCCAATGGCAATGTCGGAGGCGTCCGCCTCCACGACAAATGGCCGTTGCGGGTCAGGATGCTTCAAGATGGGCTCCTTCATGAAGGCGTCCTTCAGAGCTTGGAACGCCTGTTGTTCGGGGGCGTTCCACTGGAACCGAGTCTTCTTCTGCAGGAGCCGGGTGAGGGGGGCTGTCAAGGCAGCAAAGCCAGGGATGAATGTCCGATAGTAGTTGGCAAATCCAAGAAGTCGCTGAATATCCTTCACGCGACGCGGGGGTTGCCAACTCTGCAATGACTCAACTTTACTCGGTTCCATGGCGATGCCCTCAGGAGAAATGCGGTGACCCAGGAAATCAATGGTCACCTGGTAGAACTGGCACTTCTCCAACTTGGCAAACAGCCGATGATTCCGGAGGCGCTGCAGGACCTGACGGAGATGCTGATGATGCGCTTCACGCGACGGGGAGTAAATCAGGATGTCGTCCAGGTAAATCACAACGAACTGGTCCAACAGATCCCGAAAGACGTCATTCATAAAATGCTGAAACACAGCGGGGGCGTTGGTCAGGCCAAACGGCATCACCGTGTACTCGAAATGTCCATAGCGAGTACCAAACGCCGTCTTCCACTCATCACCCGGCCGAACCCTGACGAGGTTGTAAGCTCCACGCAGGTCCAGTTTCGTGAAGATCTTAGCCTCCCGGAGTCGGTCCAAGAGCTCGGGGATGAGGGGCAGCGGGTAGCGGTTACGCACCGTGATAGCGTTGAGTTTCCGGTAGTCACAGCAAAGCCGTAACTCGCCCGACTTCTTTTTGACGAAGAGCACGGGCGCAGACACTGGCGAGGACGAGGGCCGGATGAAACCACGAGCCAAGTTCTTCGTCAGGAAGTCCCGCAATGCAGCCAACTCGGGCTCCGACATGGAGTACAAACGCCCCACTGGGAGAGGCGCATCAGGGACTAGGTCAATGGAGCAGTCGTAGGGCCTGTGCGGGGGTAATTGGTCCGCCTCTGACTCGCTGAACACGTCAGCAAAGTCGGACAGTTCGGGAGGCAAGGAAACCCCTGAGGAACCCTCCACCTGGCCGGCACAGATATGGCGGGTGTGGTCCACGCACTGCAAACTTGGGAAGGTGACCAAGTTCTGAGACCAATAGATCTGTGGATCATGCGCCCGGAGCCACGCCAGTCCCAAGACCACGGGGAAGTGCAGATCCGAAGTGACGTAGAACTGAATGGCCTCCACATGGGTACTGATGGCCATACTCACGGGTTGCGTGGCGGCCGTGATAGGCCCGGACAGGAGCACTCGACCATCGATGGTCTCCACAAGCATGGGCGGATCCACTGGACACTGGGGAACAGCCCATTTGGCCACAAAGGCCGAATCCATAAAGTTAGTGGTAGCCCCAGAGTCAATTAAGGCATGGACTGGAATCCCCTCTGACTTGCCAGGGAGGATCAGACGTGCCTCCAAAATCAAATGCCGTGGAGGTTCACAGGCACCGTTGGAACGGCGTCGCTCGGAGTGGATGTTGTGGGTCGCCCGATCTTTCACACCGTCTAGATCGGGCTCGGGCCGTTTCCCGATAACAAAGCAGGGGACTTTCTCAGGGCAGGCTTGGTCACTGACGCCCGCTGACGCTTCTTCGGGCAAGAAGCAGCCAAATGTCCAGGGTCCCCACAGTAAAAACACAACCCCTCCGATCGTCGTCTGTCCATTTCCGTCACCGATAGACGGGACCTGGCGGCACCCAGCTCCATTGGCTCCTCCCTCTGGACCGGGGGCTCACGCACAACAGGGGCGGCAGGGGTCTGTGGGGTGGCACGGCGACTCTTACGCTGCTGCAGCCGGGCATCGATCCGCAGACAAAGATGGATCAGCCCATTCAGGTCTGAGGGAATGTCCACGCGGGCCAGCTCATCCAACATCTCCTCTGACAAGCCATCCTGAAAGGCATCCACGAGCGCAGCCTCATTCCAGGCGGAATCCTGGCTAAGCAGCCGGAAATCGCTGATATAGGCCTGTAGAGGGCGCTGACCCTGCCTCAAAGCTTTCAGGCGTCGGGTGGCCGTCTGTGCCTTAATCGGGTCCTCGTACATGAGGCGCATATGGTCACAAAACCCCCCAAAGTTATCCAACAAAGGGCTAGGCTGTGCCAACAGAGGCGTGCCCCAACGAGCTGCATCTCCCGACAGAAGGCTCAACACGAATCCCACCTTATCTCGGTCAGTGGGGAAATCAGCTGCTTTCACGCTGATATAAAGCTGGCATTGTCCCAGGAAGGCAGGAAACAGTTCTGGATTACCAGCGAATTTATCCGGCATAGCTATCTGACATTTCCTCCTGGGTGGGGGGGCAGCATGTACCTGAGCCTGCAGTTGTGCCACCTGAGTGGCCAGCAAGGTGAGTTGCTGGTTGAGCTGGACATTCTCGGCAAGAAGCTGCTCCATCGTAGTATTAAGGGGTGGGTGGCTGAAAGCAAACTGTTCTAAACCAGCCCTCTTCTCGCACCCCTAATCAAAGGAAGAGTCTGGAAAGCGTCCAAGATCAAAAGGCTTCTGCCAAGTTTTAATTACACTGTTACAAAAATACAAGAGCTTGACTTCTCAAAGAAAAAGTTGCTTTCAGCAACTAGCCCCTCCCCAAACACTTCTTTTATAGAGAGCTCAGGGCGTGGTCTCCCTGTGCCTCCTCCCGAGGAGTCCCATAGCCTTCCTTTGTTTGTCCCTGCTCGTCTGCCTCCTGCGTCGGGCGTCCTTGAACAGGGCCAGCTGTGGGTCATCATCCTCCGCACTCTCGGGCTCACACAGCTGAGAAGAGGTTCCCGGCTGAGGACTCTGCAAAGTCTCCAAATCATCATCAGCCGGTTCGTTTCCCTCCTCCCCCACATCTGAGTCCTCCGATACATCGGACCCGGCTGTCGGGCCCACAGGCTGGCCCTGAGTCACAACACTGGCATTGTCCCAGGAAAGCAGGAAACAGTTCAGGAATACCTGTAAATTTATCCGGCATTGCAACTTGGCATTTTCTCCTGGGTGGGGGTGATGGTGGGGGTGCAGCATGAACCTGAGCTTGCAGTTGAGCCACCTGAGCTGCCAGCAAAGTGAGTTGCTGGGTGAGCTGGGCATTCTCCGCACGTAGCTGCTCCATAATATTAGTAAGGGGTGGGTGGCTGAAAGCAAACTGTTCTGTACCAGCCTGCTACCGGCCCTGCAGAAAAGGCAACCCCTTTACAAACGGCAAGAGGCTGGAAAAACGTCTGCCAAATTTATTACTAACAAAAACAAACAAGACACGAACCAAGATACAGGAGCTTTGAAACACTATCTGAGCGGTTGCTTTCAGCAAACCAGCCCTCCCCCACACATTCCCTTTATAAAGAGTTCAGGGCGTGGCCTCTCTCTGCCTCCTTCCGAGAAGCCCCACAGCCTTCCTCTGTTTACTCCTACTTGACTGCCTCCTGCGTCGGGCGTCCTTGAACAGGGCCAGCTGTGGGTCATCTTCATCCACACTGTCAGGCTCACACAGCTGGGTCTCCATGGTGACCAAGTGGGAGGGGCCTGCCTGAGGGCTATCATCAGCAAGATCTTCAACACCCCCCTCCTCCTCTGAGTCGTCCGACCCAACTGCCGAACCCACAGGCTGACCCTGAATCACAACAGGTTTGTTCGGATATTCTGTATGAAATCTCTTAAGCAGCTTTGGTGCTTTAACGTGGTGTTTGCTGACCCATTCATTTTCTGAGGAGGGGAGGTGTTTCCAAGCCACTAGATATTGAGTTGTTCCATGATGTTTCCTGGAATCCAGAATTTCCTTCACCTCAAAATTTTGTTCTCCTTCCACCATGATGGGAGGTGGTGGTGGTGGAATTTTTGTTCATAGGGGAGATTGTTGTTCTCTCTTTATTAGGCTGCAGTGAAAGATTGGGTGTATTCGTCTAAGATTTTTAGGTAGTTCTAATTCAACTGTTACTGGGTTTATGATTCTTTTAATTGGAAAAGGTCCAATGTATTTTGGTCCTAGTTTTTTACAGGGTTGGAGAGACTTAAGGTATTTTGTAGACAGATATACCATCTCTCCCACCTTGAACGGTGTGGGATCGGCTCTTTTCTTGTCTGCCTGTGTCTTGTGTGCTAATCTAGCCTCTGTTAACGCTTTTCTGACAATAGGCCAGGTGTATTGTAACTGAGCAATCCATTCCTTTAGTTCTGGAATTACCGGTTCTTTTGGAGTTAGATCAGGTATGGGGTTGAAGCTCTGGCCTGTGGCTACTTGAAAAGGAGTGTAACCTGTGCTGGAGTGAACTGCATTGTTATATGCCACTTCTGCAAAAGGCAGTAGATCCGACCAGTCTGACTGTTGGAAACTTATATAACATCTTAAATATTGCTCAAGTACAGAGTTAACCCTTTCCGCTTGCCCGTTACCCTGAGGATGATGACTAGATGTCAGTCCTTGGGTAGTTCCTAACAGAGATAAAAATTCTTTCCAGAATGCTGAGGTAAATTGCACCCCCCTGTCAGATATGATGCGTTGTGGTGCCCCATGCAATCTGTAAATATGTTGTACAAAAAGTTTTGCTAATGCTTTTGCAGTTGGAATTTTGGGGCAAGGTATGAAATGGACTTGCTTAGAGAACAGATCAGTGACAGTCCAGACAACGGACTGTCCATGGCTATTTCTTTCCATGGGGCTGAGGGATTCGCCACCGGTTGTAACAGTCCTGGCGATTTCCCTTGTAACCTCTTGGCCATTGCGCAAATTTGACAACTGCTTTCTATGTCTTTTTTCATAGATGGCCACCAAAATTGTCTTTTAGTTAAGTGTAATGTTTTTACAAACCCGAAGTGTCCTGCTGATTTTGTATCATGGCACAGTTGCAAGAAATTGGTCCTCTGGGTGGCAGGTATGTATAGCTTCCCACCCACCCAAGGTAACCCATCTTTAATAGTGCACACATGCCTATTTTTCTGGAACCATTCGTCCCCTTCCAAGGATTTTCGGAATTCTATTCCGGTTTGGCTATCCACTTCCGGCTTCATTTTTACTTGTGCCCTGGTGGTGACTGGTGCTGCCAGTTGTTGTTCTGGTACGAGTGGTTTAAAGTCAGTTACCCGTGTGCTATTATATTGGGGCATGCAAGATAATGCATCAGCCAGGAAGTTCTTCCCCCCCG
This sequence comes from Vipera ursinii, assembly GCF_947247035.1. NCBI lineage: Eukaryota > Metazoa > Chordata > Lepidosauria > Squamata > Viperidae > Vipera > Vipera ursinii. The sequence goes on from NC_139512.1 coordinate 186,231,549, forward strand.
GCAAGTGTTTGAGAGTGAAGTTGAATCGATGAAAGTGTTGGGACCAGCTGGCTTGCTTAGGAGTGAGTTTCCTGGGTGTTTTTAGTGCTTCTAAATTTTTGTGGTCTGTCCAGACCTGGAAAGGTATTTTATTTCCTTCCAAAAATTGACACCAAGTTAATAATGACCACCTTAATGAGAATGCTTCCTTCTCCCATATTGGCCATCGTTGTTCAGTTTCTGTAAGTTTCCTGGATGTATATGCGCAAGGTTGCAACGCCCCCTCATCATTTTCCTGTAGTAATATGGCTCCGACTGCTACATCGCTCTCATCTGCCTGTATTACAAAAGGTTTGTTGGGATCTGGGTGTTTAAGTACAGGTTCCGCAGAAAAGAGTCTCTTTAGCCTCTCAAATGCTGCTTGACATTCCATTGACCATTTTAGAGGCTGGCTGGGTTTCATGGGTGACCCCCCCCTTCATTTTCAACAAATTTGTGAGGGGCATGGCTATTTGGCCAAATGCGGGGATGAATTGGTGGTAGAAATTTGCAAACCCCAGGAATCTTTGCAATTGCTTCCGTGTGCAGGGGGTGCCCACTCTAGTACTGCCCTGACCTTCTCAGGGTCCATTTCGATGCCCTCTGGGGATATGCGATATCCCAGGTAGTCGACTTTTTCCTGATGGAATTCACACTTCGATAATTTAGCATATAAATGGGCAGCTCGCAACTTCTTCAAGACTGCTCTGACTAGTTTGATATGTTCCTCTTTGGTTTCTGTGAAGATAAGGATGTCATCGAGGTAAACCAGGACCCCCTTATATAGATGCTCTCTCAGCACGTCATTAATTAATTGTATAAAGACTGCAGGGGCCCCTTGCAATCCGAATGGCAATACTTTGAATTGATAGCACCCCATTGGGCAGTTGAATGCAGTTTTCCATTCGTCTCCTTCCTTAATCCTAATATGGTAGTATGCTTCCCTCAGGTCTAGTTTGGTAAAAATCTTTCCTTTCGATAGGTGGGGTAGCATATCCTTCATTAGGGGAAGGGGGTACAGATTACATTCACTAATTGTATTTAGGTTGCGGTAATCTACGCACAAGCGGAAAGAACCAATCCTTCTTCTCCCTGAACAGAACCGGGGCAGCTTCTTTGGGTTTGGCAGGCTCAATAAATCCTCTTTCTAAGTTTTTCTTTATGAATCTTTCCATTTCTGCCATTTCCCTTGGGCTCATGGCATACATCCTGGGTTTTGGGAGTATTGCCCCAGGTTTGAATTCTATGGTGCAGTCTGTGGGGTGGTGGTGGGGAAGCTCATCTGCTCTTTCCTCACTGAAAACCTCAGCCAGGTCCCTGTATTCCTCCGGTATCTCTGGTAGCCCCTTCTCTTTCCCCACTGCTGCTGTCTCCTCCCTCTGGGTTGGGGGGGTGTTTGGGGGTTTTACATTTTCCTGTTCCCCTTTTGGGAAGTTGAGTTCTGCAGTCCTCCAGTTTATCCCGGGGTCCCATTTCTTCAGCCATTCCAGTCCTAAAATCATTGGGCATTCCATGCCTGGGGCCACTATAAACGTTATGTCCTCATGGGACCCCAGGGACATGTGGATTGGTAGAGTGGCTAGGGTAGCTGGTCCCCACCCTGCTATAGACCCATCTAATTGACTGAAGGAGATTGGTTGTTTTAGCCTCCTCACTGGGATGCTCAGTTCCTCCACCAGTGTTGGGCTGATGAGGCAGCGGATGCAGCCAGAGTCTATCAGAGCTTTTATTTCATTGGCTTTTGGTGCAGAGGAAGCTAATATAGTCACTGTCTGAAGTATGGATGGAAGAGGTCCACTTACCAAAGGTTCTCCCTCTGAGCTGTCTTCCGAGGTGTCCACCGCCCTTGCGGTGTAAGCCGGAGTCCAATCCCAGGTTTTGGCAAGAATTGTGGACTCTACAGCCTCTGTCCCCTTCATGGAAGATTCTTTTGGGTTGCCTTGAGACTTCCCCAGCTTTTTGGAAGATGGTGTCTCTGTTTTGCATGGAGGGGCTTTCGAACGACATTCTGCAGCACGGTGGCCCTCTCTCCCGCAATTGAAACATCCCTTTGATTTTTTAGCTGTGGCCGGTGGGTTTTTCCCCTCACCTGTTTGCTCGAGTGGCGAGCGGCCCCATGGTTTTCCTCTGCGTTGTCTCTTCAATAGGTCTATTTCCACTTCCTCTGCCAGGACATACCAGTCATCAAGATGGTAGGGGTCTCCCCAAGGCAGGCAAGCGTCATACAGGTCGTAGTTTAGACCGTCTTTGAAATGGCTGAGGAGGATGTCTTCTGGCCAGTTCAGCTTGCTGGCGATGGCTCGGAATTCTTGGGTATATTCGGCCACTGTTCTCCTGCCCTGCCTCACCGTCTTGATTCTCTCCCGGGCCTTCCGGTCAGCCAAAGGGTCCTCGAATCGTCGCCTCAAGGATGACATGAATTGGTTGAAGTCGTTGAGTTCTGGGGCATTGGAGTCATGCAGGTTCACCACCTAGTCTGCAGCCGTCCTGTCCAGGGCAGATTGAACAATTCGGATGCGCGTTTTGTCACTGGGAATGTCCCGTCCGTATTCTTCCATGTAGCTGAGGACTTGGGTTAGGAAAAATCCCAGTCGTGATGACTCTCCCTTGAACTTTGCTTCCAGGGGTGGGAATCTTTGGCTGGAGCGTTGTCTGCGCCGCAGAGTGTATCACTCCTCATCTCGATCCCCGTCTGTGGGTCTGGGGGGGGGTACCGCTGAGACAGCGGCTCCTGTTCCATTGGACGGCCCTGAGGTTTCAGTTGTTGGATCCCTTCCGTTACCCCTCCAGTTGCGACCCCAGGTGTTGTGCCGGTTGCGGTTTCCAGCTCTCTCCTCCCTTAGTGAGCTCAGGGTTGTTTTCATCAAGTCAATAGCTTTTTCCAGAATCCGCTCTTCCTCACTGGCGTGCAGGGAATTCTCCATCTCTTGTTTCCATTCCGGTTGGTGGTCGCTCCGTCTCAGGGTCACTTCTCCCGAAGCCTTTTCCCACTCACTTTTCCTTCCAACGCCCATCGACCACCGGGGTTTTCGTTTGTGCTGCTCCGCCGTTTCCTCCCAGGAGGAATATGACGCTTCACCTTCCCAATGTTTCTGGGAATTCGGCTGGGAGGAAGGCTCCTTCTCCATGGGGCTTCCCACCCTTCTTGCTTCATTGTCAGACATCATATTTATTTGCAAAGTCCCTCTTCCCAGGTTGACTTTCAGTGCAAGTCCTGTCTAATGTCAGGACCCACCCCAAACCACATCTTAGGAAGACAAAATTCTTGGAGTCAAATCTATTCCAAAAAGAATCTTTACTATGACATGCTTGGTTGTAGGAACGAGACAGGACTTAATATTATTCCACGAAGTAAACCCTTATAAAGAGTTCCTGGTTTAACCCCCCTTAATCCCCATTTGGTCAGTCCCCCATCCTTCCTCTCGTGTCATCCATCTCGTGGGAAAAAGGAACTTAGGACTCTTCCTGTTTATTGCTGTCTTCTGTGACAAAAACCAGATGCTAGCCCCCCCTTTTGTTTCCCCAGTTCAAAAGGCTTCTCCTTTCCTTTGAAATGCCTATTGCCGGTTCAATACACATCTATTCTCTTCTCTTTGGGAGATGGCAGAATCCATGGAATAATGTTTGAAACATTCCATTTATGAATATGATATAAATGGATTCTGACACAGAGTCTATCTGTCCACTAAATACATCCAGTCTAAGCAACCATAAAAAACAAGGTTCCAAGTACATCAGGTCCATCCCAACAAGCAAGATCATCAATCCTGTCACAGTGCAATTAGATTTCCCAAAATCCCTCAGGTGCGTGCACCCGGTATTCCATTGTAGCCTCCTAAAACCATCAATCACTTCTCCCCTACACCCTACAATGAACTAACCTCCTGTCCCAATCTTAAGCAAAGGAGACCAACATTTTGAAGTTAAAGAAACTTTAATATTTGCATAGATTACATGCCCAGTATCCTGATAAGCCATGCTAAATATTATCCTTTTCTTTTTTTTGTTTGCAGGACTAATGCCTTTTTTCCAAGGAGGACAGAACGTCAGCTGTCACCTTATGCTTGCTTGCGCCTTGCTATTATGTAGTTATAGACTGCCATGAACCATGAGGAGGGGGAATAAAGGGAGGGGGATGCTTGGAAAGAAACCGAAAGTTAACACCTCCTCAAGACACAACTCTAAGGTCACCCACCCTAATCACATACATCCACATTCGCAAAGCTGTGACAGCTGCTCTAGCCTCTGCAGAATCCAAGTCGAATGAAAGTTCAAACTTCAGCCATTTCATCTTTTTATGTCCTTGCTTCAGGATCATCAAAGAGTTCTTGTATTATTATGTCATATTGAGATGACCACCCAGTTGCCATTTTTGAAAGGTTAAGGGGTCTGGCAGAACTACCAGATCTTCTCTTTGTTTTCTCCTCTTGACGTTGTCCTGGACTGTTTATCTTTCCTTCCATCTGTTTCTCTTCTTGATCTTCAAATTCCTTCTGATTTATATAGTAGGTTTTTTCCCTCCATCCAAATTATCAGATTTTTTTCTGACTTTTCCATTGTCTGTACTTGTTGGGCAGTTAGGTCTTCTGTGATAATATTTAATTGTTCATTTTTTTTCTGTTGTAATCTTTATAGATAGGTTTTTAGTTATAGTCAAAGTTTGAGTTTTCATATCTAAGACGCTTTCTAATTTTTCCCCAAAAGCTCTTATTTCATCACCAGCTGTAAGAAGAGTTTGGTAAGTTTGGCAAGTTATTTTCAATATAGCAGAAATTTGTTTTTGCATTTCTTCCATAGAAAAGGCCTGTTCCTGGTGTTCCATAGTAATGAGCTTAACTGAAAACTTTTATAGTTTTTTTCCCCAGTAAATAAAAAACAGAGCTAAAACCTCACAGCTGGTGTTCAAGGTCACATGAGTCTTATCTTATTTTTTGAACTGTCAGCCAAGTCTCTTCTTTAAGAATAATAAATTGCAACTTCAGGTTTAGCCACAAAATGTCACTCCAGAGTTTAAGGAATTCCTTTAAATCTCAAAGTTATTTCAATCCTTTCAGGTTTTTTTCTTCTATTTTAAGAGGAAAAACCCAGACTTTCAAATAAAAATAGAAGGTAAAAAGTAGATAATCAAAAATCTTTTAAACTACAAGCTTTAGGAAATAAAGTTCCAATTGGGATCTAATTAACATTTTCAAAAAAGCTCCCCTGTATATTCAATAGCTGCTATTTCTAGAGGGAGGGCTAAAATCCCCCTTCCCTCTCCACAGGCGGGAAAGTACAGCTTGAATAGGTACAAAAAAGCAATTAGGATTTAAGAGAGGTAGATCTCACCCAGTTCTTTCCACGCTGCTTTGAAGTTGCCAGATGGTGAGTGTGACTTTGGCTGTCTGCAGCCTAGGGACGAGCCATATTTCTATAGCCGATCCTTTCGTTCGCCGATTTGGAGGGATCGCCAGCCTCAATGTAATAAGACTAAAGAAGAATGGAGTGTGGACATATATAGGAGGTTTAAACTAGAATATATCTAAGTAGACAAGACTCGTATCTTGAATACGAGATATTGTTATGATGTGAAGATAAAGAGAATTGTTGGCTAATTAAAATCAAGATGCATGAATATCAATAGTTACATTGATATATTGAGTTGTTGATAAAGGTGATTAAAACTTATATATGTTAAGAGTGATATAATGTAATTAATATGTTTTGATGTAGTGAAAAGAATAAAATTATAAGCTTAAATATGAGAAAGTGGACATAAAGAAGAAGTAAGAGGATGTATTAAATGCTGAAATGGGAGAAATCTTGGTTATTGAACCTATAATATTTGGAAATTATAATGAAAACAAGAATATTACATTGTATTACTAATCTGCTTGATATGGAAGTGAGAAAGACAAGATATGTATCTGGAACACTAGAAGCTGGGGGGAATTGTGATAAAGGGAACTTGGTTCATAAAAATTTGGAAAAGATAAATATTAAATGTTTAATTTAAATATTAATGCAAAACTAAAGCTGGGAAATTTATAAGGTTATTGATGGTCCGAAAGATGGAATGTCAAAATAAATAAGACATGTAAAATTATTGATAAATGTAAGAAAGCTATTAAGTAGCTGATAGATGGAATAAGAAGTATATTAATTTAAACAAGAGATAGTATGTATTAAAGGAAAAAAAGAGAGGAAATATTGGCTGTAACAGTTGGAGATTTGTATTAATACACATATAAATTTAATAAATTCAATTCAATTCAATTCAATATGTATGTAATGGAATTATTGTAATCCAGACACCAGGTTGTTTTTCAAAGATATAATTGTACTATTGGAAAATTAATAAAAAGTTTTAAAAAAAGAAAGTTCAAACTTCAGGAATTGCCTTCTCTCAGTCTGGCTGGACAATAATTTGGCCAAGCCAGCAATTCTGGAAGTTAGATTCCAATCCAAGATGAGAATCCCCTCCATCATCTTGTCCATTAAGAGTGCCCCCTCCCCTCACTTTACTTCTCCATGGGAAACCCTCCCTCCTTTCTTGAGCCCCACCATCCCTCAGCCCCACCAGCCATGACGCCCCCCCAAAAATGTGTCTGTCTGGCTGAAGATCTTAACTGTCGCTTATTTTTTGAGTATGGCTTACATTAGGGCACACTATAATCATGCTAATGCTTATTTTCTGGTTAGGTCTTATTTTGGGGGAAACACGGTAGTTCCCTTAAAACATCATATGGTTTAGCCTCCAGACTTCGTATCATCTTTATTGCTCTTCTTTGCACACTTACTAGGATCTCAGTGTCTTATTGTATCATGGCAACCGGAACTGGACAAAGTATGCCCTCACTAGTGTAGTAAGGAGTGGTACTATCACTTCTCATGATCTAGACAGGGATAGAAGAAGAACTCATCAAATTTGCAGATGGATACAGATAAGCTGGGGGGAGTTGTTAATACTTTAGAAGATAGTCAAGATTCAGAAGGATCTTTACAGACTTGAGTCTATATCTTTACAGATTATCCAACAAGATGTAGTTCAATGGGGAGAAAGGTGTAGAATAAGTAGTACCTGCTCAACAGTAGTAAATGTGAGAAGGAACTAGGTATTCTAGTGGACCTCCATTTAAATACAAGCCAGCAGTGTGCTGCAACTGCCAGAAAAGCCAATGCAGTCGTAAGCTGCATCAACAAAAGAATAGACTCAAGTCTGTAAAGATCCTTCTGAATCTTGACTATCTTCTAAAGTATTAACAACTCCCCCCAGCTTATCTGTATCCATCTGCAAATTTGATGAGTTCTTCTTCTATCCCTGTCTAAATTATTTATGAAGATTTTTAAAAAGTATCTTTGCTGTCTTCAGCTGCTGAAGAAGATGAAAAATATTGGATAGCTATTTAATCATTCATGCTGATCACAATATAAAAATGATGTTGAGATTCTGGAGAGTGCAGAGAAGAGCAACAAAATTAGGGGGCTGGAGGCTAGAGCATATGAAGAATGGTTTGAGGAATTGAGTATATCTAGTGAAAAGATGGAGTAGGGGTGATATACTGTGTTTCTCTGAAAATAAGACCTATTCCGAAAATAAGATCTAGCTGGAGGCCGGGGGGGCATGGCATGCATCAAACCAGAGCTTGGTTCTTGGCTGCAGAGGCCATTCCTGAAGGCCCCTGATGGTGAAATGGAGGTCAGGAGTGACATGCGTGAGCAGTGACAAGTGGCCACAGAAGAAGTGGGCTAGCTGGCTGGCTGGGGCTGTTGGTGCTGCCGCCACAAGATGAAACCATGGAAAAAACATCCCATGAAAATAAAACCTGGTGCCTCTTTTGGAGGCAAAAACACAGTAATAGCAGTATTCCAATATTTAAGAGCTGCCACAAAGGAAAAGGGGTCAACATATTTTCTAAAGAACCAGAAGGAAGGACAAGAAGCAATGGATGTGAAGTAATCAAGGAAGCAATCTAGAATTAAGGAGAAATTTCCTTACAGTGAGAACAATTAACAGGTGGAATAGTCATTAACAGGTGAGGATTCTGGAACAAAGGGAAATTGTTTAGTCTAATTGTTGCTTTCTTGCTTTTTGTAATCAGCTTTTGCACCAGAGAAATTTCATGCAAGCTTGGGAAACATGTACATGGATGGGATATACTGAAGGAGGGAATAAGGGAGTGTACAGGAATGTTTGATGTCTTTTTGATGTAATGGCTGTGTTGTCTGATTTTCATTGGCTAACAAAGGTTATAAAGCAATGCTACCAACTTTCTAATGTGTGGCACTTCTGGATGTAACTCTGCCAGGATTCCAGATTGTTGGCCACCCAACTGCTTAATTTGATTAAATAAAGTGCTGCTTGATCAAGAAGTCTCTGCTTGGGTTATCTGATTAGATTGATATGGTATCTCAAGTTCAAGTAAGGGACTGGGACCTTACATTTCTGGTGAACTGTACAGGGACCTGAAAGTTTTTTCTTCAAGGTTGTTTTGTGAATGAGTTCCATTGTAACTCACAACCTTCAGGAATTACATCCAGGAAAACTGGTGTGGCCAAAGGATAAGATCAAGACTGCTCCCAGACCCTTTGTGTCTGGTGGCTTTTAAATTGGCCAGCCCAGCAGACCTGAATTTATCTGAATCCTGAATTTTTAAGGAGACTTCCATCTTGTCCCAGTGAAGGTAGGAGGAGACAAGAGCACAGGAGAAACTTGGTAAGTAGAAACAAACATTCTGGAATTAGGGGGAGGTGGGGACTGTTGTTTGCATGAATGAAAGAATGAGACAGAGACATTCCTGTTAGAGGTCTGCTCCAGAGTGACAGGGAGAGCGCTTGTTGAGTTTCAGGCTGTTATCAGGCAAGTCCATTTGAGAAAAAGGGGGGTCTAGCCAACCTCAATCTTGATAAAAAGATTGAGAAACTCTTTAAGGGCAAGTCAGGAGAAAAGCAGGTTAAACAATGGGGAACAGCCAGCCCCCTCCGGTAAGGGACTCCTGCATTAGAGAGGGCTTGGCCGCCCCTGACGCTAACGGAAAAGCACCAAGAAATTACTAGGGGGTCATTCATTTGCACTGCAAATGAATACCAGCAAATGAACTGGTATTTCAGGAAGAGGAGAAGCTGTGTTTCCAGTGGGCTACATGTTAGTCCATTGGAAAGCACTAAAATTGTGGCAGTAAAAATAATCTTTAAGAAAGCAACATTGCAAAATTTTGGTTAGCTTATTTTTAAAAAACAAACAAAAAAACACAACAAATATATCCACAGAAAAAAGAGAGAAAAAAATTCAAAGAAGAATTTTTTTCTCTAATCTGGCTCTTTGAATGGACATTTTTTTCTGTTAGACAATGGTGCCATCTACTGTCCTTAGACGTGAAGAAAGGAGGCTGCTTTCCACTTTGAAATTGATGGGGGAAAAATTGGAAACAACCATAAATGTTCCCCTCCCTTTTTGGGAAAAGATTAAAAGGGAGGGTGCTTTGGCCTCAAAATTCAGATTGATGAGTTTTAAATATTTGGCCATCCAGAAAATTAAATTTAGGCTTGGAATGGTGAGAAAAATAAGAGATGGTTCAGGGCCCAATGTCACATTTTGACTGGAATCATATCTTGATTTTTCTCACTTCTTGAAGGATAAGCAACATGCCTGGAAATGTTGTCTTAATGGTATCTGTGTATATATTTGTGTCTGTGTTGCTTTGTGTTATTTCTAAGACTTGGAAAATGGTAAAAAAGGCATTATTTTAAAATAAATGGTTTGCCTGGAAAAAGCATGAAAATGAAATATTTGTATGTGAAATTGTGTATGCAAGCAGTTTGAATGGACGTGAATGTGTGAATTTGCTGATGTGCAAATGTGCATGTGAAATGTGTGTGAAATGCCTGAAAGGCAGGAATTTAGTTGCCTGCAATGTGAGATTGCTGGAAGAAACTGGGAATCATGAAAACTGTGTGACTGTTAAGGAAAACTGTGCTGGAGGTTGGGGAAGTCAGTGTGTGTGTGTGTGTGTGTGTGTGTGAATTCTCCACCCCTCCCCAGGCTGTGGAAGAAACAGTAAATTGCAGATTTTGTTGTTGTTATTGTGGACTAAGTAAGTAAAAAGGTGTTTGCATGAGAATCTGAAGAGAGGTTTGGATTGATCATTTTAAAACTTTTTTCTCTTTATTTAACTCTGGCCTGGAAGGCAAAACGTAAGAAGGAGGTGGAAAAGTTTGAGATTGTAGGGTTTTTTTGGCTTCTATTCTACCTTTGCTCAGGGACAAAGAACAAAGATAGCTTGTTTAGCATGTCTTCTCCTTGTTGCAAATATATCATTTGATTTGCCTGCTGCAGTTTGTGTTCAAAAGCTTAGAAATGCAGAATCTGTAACATCCCATTCCCCCAATTCCCCTTTCTTTGAAGCTTTAGTTCTGTTCAAAGTTTTTGGGCTGGTTGCCAACGATTGTGTGTGTGCAAAACAAAAGTAATGTAACTGATCTAACCTGATAACATAACCAATGACAACATAGCTCTCCTTTCTGTTAAAGCTAAATGTATTATAAAAGGAAGAACATCTTGAACCCCGGGCTCCAGTTCAGATATTACATCTATGGTTTCAATGCCGTCAAGCAGTGGAAAAATTTGGCTCTGATGCTTTGGCAGGACAACAATTGACCACAAAACCTCCACCTTATTACAATAAAATAAATATTTTTCCCCCAAAGTCATCTTTAATTGGACCTTCAGATCCTCATGAAGAGGTTAATTCTTCTGCTTCTTCACGGCCAATGTATACCCCCATGAGGCAAATTTTAGAGGAACAATTAGCAAAAGGGAGGGGGGAATGTAGAAGAAATTGCTGATGGGTCTGGTCCCTTTGCTCCAGTTGATGTTCAGATTGTTTTACCAGCTGCCACTTTACAAGTTTCTTCTGAATGCGTTTACCGACCATTTGGAAAAGTGCCTGTTTCTGACAAGCCTCATCAAGCCTTCTCTAACATCAGGCAGAAGGCTACTGAGCCGTATCCTGATTTTGTTAACAGATTACAGGATATAGGAACAGCCTCTTATTAAACCAATTTATTGGCAGCCACTTTATCGCAAGGCAGCAAGCCTCAAGGAAAGTGTTATAACTGTAGTAAACCTGGTCATTTTAAAAGGGAATGTCAAAATCCAGGGGGAGGCATGTCTGCAGCATCCCGCAGCCCTTTCTATCAGAGGTTGAAACCAAAAACAATTTTTTCTGTCTTTTTCTTTTAATCTGGCTCTTTGGACTATTTGATTCTTTTTGTCGGAGGTGAGGACACCTCCCACTTCACACCTACAAAAGATCCCAGGCTCAATATTCCTTTTAGTCTTTCCCCACTGTCTTTTGAAGTTGGTGGGATAAATTGTAAGTAACCATAAATGTTCCCCTTCTTTTAATTAAAAGGGGAGGCCTGTTTTGGCCTCAAACTCCAAATTGATGTTTGTTTTGTTTTGTTATATATATATATTTGTACATTTGGAACATTAAGCTTGGACTTGGAATGGTGGGGAAAATGGGAGATGGTTAAATGGCCCTATAAAACCATGTTTGGTTGGAATCACCTCCTGATTTTTCTCGCTTCTTGCGGGACAAGCCATATGTCTAAATCAGTGTTTTTCAACCTTTTTTGGGCAAAGGCACACTTGTTTCATGAAAAAAATCACGAGGCACTCCACCATTAGAAAATGTTAAAAAATTTAACTCTGTGCCTATATTGACTATATATAAAGTAATTCTCTTGAATAGGAATCAAATAAACACAAAGAAAGTATTTTATAATTACTTTTCAATTTTTCCCACGGCACACCAGGCAACATCTCGCGGCACACTAGTGTGCCGCGGAACAGTGGTTGAAAAACACTGGTCTAAATGAATGTTGTTTTACTAGTATCTGTGTATATATATCTGTCTATGTTGTTCTATGTTATTCCAAGACTTGGAAGAGGGTTAAAATCCCCTCTGATAACAATAAACAAAAGGCCTTATTTAAAAACAAACAAACAAACAAAAAGAGATTTAGAACAAGGAGCTCATTGGCTTGTGAAGAGCTCCCTGAAATTATAATAATAGTGATTGGTTTGCCTGGAGAAAGTATGAAATGAAATTTTTGTATGTGAAATTGTTTATACCGGCAGTTGGAATGGACGTGAATGAGTTAATTTGCTGATGTGTAAATGTGTGTGTGTTAGCCCTCAAAACCCTATCACCCCCACTTCAGTCCCAGGCTGTGAAAGGAACAGTAAATTGCTGATTTTATTGTTGTAAGTGTTTGCATGAGAAGAGTTTTATGGGGGATCTGTGAGTGAATTTATGGAAAATGCATGTGAAGGAGAGCAAGCTATTTTTTTTAGCGGTGAGATTTTTGTAAAATTCCTTTTTCCTTTTCTTTTAAGTTTAAGTTTAAGTTTATTATATTTGTATACCGCCCTTCTCCCGAAGGATCAGGGCAGTGAACAGGGCACATATAAAATACAAAATACAAAAGTTAAAAGAGAATTAAATAGAAGCCCGAGCTAAAACAATAAATAATAGTGTAAAAACCCACAATAAAAACCCCAACACATCCCCCATCAGTCCAGGCCGGCTTGTTCAAATAAAAAGGTCTTCAGATCGCACCGGAAGAAGTGAAGGTCAGGCGCCGTCTGGAGCTCAACCGGCAACTGATTCCATAAGTCCAGGGTGCCCACAGAGAAGGCCCTCCCCCTGGGGGCCACCAGATGACATTCTCTGACCGGTGGCACCCTGAGGAGGCCCTCTCTGTGGGAACGCACAGGGCGGAGGGAAGTTGACGCCGGCAGCAGGTGATCCCCGAGGTACTCCGGACCCATGCCATGTAGGGCCTTGAAAACCATTACCAAAACCTTGAATCTCACTTGGAAGACAACTGGTAGCCAATGCAGCTCACGGAGCAGAGGTGTAACATGGGAGTATCGGGAGACTCCCAAGACAACTCTCGCGGCCGCATTCTGTACCAGTTGGAGCCTCCGAGTGGTCTTCAAGGGAAGCCCCATGTAGAGAGCGTTGCAGTAGTCCAGACAAGAGGTCACAAGCGCATGAGTGACCGTACACAGGGCATCCTGGTCTAGATAGGGCCGCAACTGGCGCACCAGGCGAACCTGGGCGAAGGCCCCCCTAGTCACAGTCACTATGTGATCTTCCAAAGTAAGCCGCGAATCTAGGAGGACTCCCAAGTTGCGAGCCCTATCTACGGGGGGTAATAGCTCACCCCCCATGGAAAGAGGTGGAATATTCTGAATATCCCGGGATGCCAATATGCACAGCCACTCAGTCTTGTCGAGGTTGAGTTGAAGTCTGTTCCTCCCCATCCAGACCCGAACCGCTTCCAGGCAACGGGACATCACGTCGAGGGCATCACTGGGGTGGTTTGGGGTCGAAATGAAAAGCTGGGTATCATCAGCATACTGATGATACCCAACTCCAAAACCACGAATGATCTCCCCCTCCAGTCTCTTTCTGCCCCCCTTCCCACTGTGTTCCTTTAAGAGTGAGAGAGAGACAGAAGAAGAAGGGGGGGCTGGACGTTTTAACTGTTTTTCCCCCTCTGCTTACAATTCTGGTCTGAAGAAGGGGAGGTGGATGTGAAATTTAATACCCACTCTTGCAGTTTCAGCTTGCAGTGTTTTTTTTTCTGGAAGGAGGAGACAGTGCTTGTTGGACAATTCTTTTTGAAATCTTTGAGTTTTAAAAGAAATTACTCTGCATTGCTTTGTTTAGATTTGTAAGTTTTAACCTACTTGACAGAAGTTTGTTTCCATCTGATTGGAATCTGATTTAATTGGAATTTGACTAACTATATTGAAAGCAATACTTAAGTTTAATATAAAACTGTTTCAGTAACTCAAAATATCTCATGCAGTTTGTTTATTTTTTTGTGGAGTTGTTTTTTGTTTTCTTTTTATGTTTTTGTGTCTGTGCAGGACACATTGATGGATTACAGATTGCCCGGGATAAATACAATTGCACTCTCCCTATGTTTATTTGGGGCATAAAATGTTGCAATCTTATTCTGCTCCAGCTTTTCCTCGCTTGAACTTATCCAAAGTTATTTCGTTGGTAGATTTACAGCAATTGCTGGGTACTCTTAATTGGGTTCGCCCATCTTTTCTTTGCCTACACATTTACTTAGCCCCTTATTTGATTTATTGACCAAAGGAAAACAACCTGGAGATCTCATTGCAGTTCCCTCTGCAGCGCTCGCCACAGTTGAGAACATTAACGATATCTTGAGCGTTCAGTTTGTGGATCATATTCCTTATAGAGACTGTCAGTTAACTCTTTTGGTGTTCCTACTAGCAAGCTACCTACGGGAGTATTAGCTGTAATAGAAGACAAAAAGGTATATTGTATTGAATGGCTTTATTTACCTCATACCCCATCTCAAAATGTTTTGCCTTTTATCCAGGCAGTTGCTGAATGAATAACTTTAGGATGCACTCAAGCTTGCTGCAGAAATGGGATCGATTTGATTAATATTGTTCCTCCTATTCTGAAATCTGACTTTCAATTTTATTTTCAGAATAACCTATCTCTTCAGTGTGCTTTAACTGACTATGTGGGCTGTATTGCATATCATTTGCCTAAAGATCCTCGGCTTGCGTGTTTAACGACTTCTTCTTTTCCTGTCTGCCCATTGCTTTCATCTTTTCTGCTTTTGCAAGCTCCAACTGTTTTTTCAGATGGAGGGCGAATGAGAGGAGCAATTGCTTACAAGGATTCTCATGATGATACATGGAAGGTGTCCTACACTGCAATACAGTCATCCCCGCAATGCTCAGAATTGTCGGCTGCTATTTTAGCTTTTCACACCTTTTCTCAACAGCCTTTTAATTTAATCTTTGACTCTCATTATGTATGTCAACTTATTTTTAATTTTCCAGGTACTTACATTACACCCAGGATTGACTTCAATCTCATGGCTCTGTTTTTAACTTTGCAGCAACTACTACAAGACCGAAAACATTTATACGTTGTTTCTCACATACGCAGTCATTCGTCTCTTCCTGGACCTCTTTCTGAAGGTAACAATCATGCTGATGCTGCTGTTCATGTTTTACCAACTTTTCAGATCCTTTCTTCAGTCACTCTTTTTTTCATCAAAATGCCAGGGGGCTGGCACAATTGAGGGAGGCGCCACAGCACTTGAGGCTAATATGTCTCCTAGTAGATCAGCAGCAGAGGGCTCCACAATTCCCTGTAGACAAAATCCAGAGTAGACAACAGCAACTCCCATCTATACAACAACCATTGAGGGCCCTACAGCAGCAGGTGGTACCACAATGTTCCGCCAGCCAACAGCAGCCTCGCCTCAGACAACCACAGCAAGGGGAACAGCAGCAGGGTCCAAATGTGCAACCCCTGGGCATTCAGCAGCAGTGGGGGCCCTGGCCGCCGTTGAATCAACAACCAGGATGGGGCCAGCAGCAACTGGGGGCACAACATGTTTAGCAGCATTAGCATCAACTTGAAATGTGATATCAGTAGTATTCAATGTAACTTGGTACAAAACCTCATCCCTTACCTTAATTGTCCCAATATATGTTTGATTAGCCTGTATACACCTTAAATCTATCCATTCTATATCCTCCAGTGGAATTTGAATATCACTATCTCCCAATATAACTGAATTTAGGTCAAGTTGTGTTTCCACTGTCTCAATTTCAATTTCTCCTATAATTGGGTATGTGGGATAAAAAGGCTCTTTTCAGTGCTTTTTTTGTAAAAGAAAAAGGTGCCGGAACTCACACATGTCATACAACCCGCCTTGCCTACCCTACAAGGTTCCATCCAAAAAAGGTGCTGGAATTCCATTCTGAGCGTTCTATGACAAAAAAAGCCCTGGCTCTTTTGCTGTCGGACCTTTACACATTTGTAACCAATCTTCCACTATTACTATGTCACAAGGTTCTTCATAGGGACAGACTGGTCCACAATCACAACATTGATAACAACAACAGCATTCAGTGATACAGTTGCAATCACAGAACCAACATATTATGTAAGGGTTTGTAGAATGCGGAGGTCCACAGCTTCTTTTGGAATCCTTTGGATGGTACAGCATAGGCCACCACTCAGATCGAAAAAGCCAGAAAGCTGCTACTCCTTCAATGAGAAAAACCACAAACAAAATCCAAGCTATTCATCCCACAATGATCACATCAGTTTTGGGTAATTTTTATTCACAGCGGGTCTTCTCCAGGAATTATTTTCCACTCTTTTGGCTCCACCCTTTTTCTTTCTTTCAAACTGCTGTTTCAATTGTTAGGAGGACTTGGTAGGGACCATCCCAGGCTGGAGTAAGTTTTTCTTCACGCCAGCTTTTTATCAAGACCCAATCACCAGGCTGAAACTTGTGGACAGCAAACTCCAATGGAGGTGTCTGGGCTAGCAATCCTTGTTTCCTGAGAAAAGACAAAGCAGAAAACAGCCCCAGTATCTAATCCTTTATAAACATGTCATTAGTTTCAAATTGTGGAATTTTCCCCACTTGAGATAATTTAAATTCAACTTGAACGCATTGAAATAGCCTCACCACTAGATATTATAGAGCTTTTTATTTACTTGTTTACATATCATATATTTATCACAGATTTATTTAACTAGAGTATAAATACAACCATCCTGTTTTTTTTAAAGTATCATTCATCCCTTGCAACCCCCTTTCAGTGGCTGCTTCTGTGTCCTAGCTATTGTTTTTTTCTTTCTTTTTCTTTCTTTTCAACATCCGTCTTCCATCTTGCAACATCCACCTCTCACTTTCTTCTACTTCCCAGGTTTCTCTCTTTCCATATTTCTATAGTACGTTCTTGTTCCTTCAACATAAACCAACTTAAAAATAACTTTCTTGTTTCTTCCTTCTATTTTCCATTCCTTTATCCTTTTCTCCTGCCACTCTGGCCTAACTTCTGTCTTTTCTACTTCCATTATCAACTTTACATGAGCCAACTCTTTCCCTTTACTATTGATCATTCTCCAATCTCTCCATATTTTTCCCAAAGTATGGACTACACCACAGGTCTGCAACCCGCAGCTCCGGAGCCACATGCGGCTGTTTCAGCCATCTCCTGCGGCTCCCAGTCCTTTGCCATGTGCAGTCCAAAAAAAAAAAAAAGTGGGACTAAAAAAGTTCAACCAATCAATTCAAATATGCAGGGTAGGTGCATATCTCGCCTTGGCTCCACTCTTCAGTCAAACCCTGTTCTAAACATGCACGCATGTACGCGCATGCACACACACTTTTTGCAGCTCCCAGTTTTTCCTTTTGTGAGGGAACCGGTTCCGAGTGGCTCTTTCACTGTTTCAGGTTGCTGACCCCTGGACTACACCAAAGGCATATCCAGAGTCTGTATATACATTTCCTATTTTACCTTGCAACAATTTCAATGCCTTGTTTAGGCCATATAATTCGCACATTTGTGCTGACCAATTAGTAGGTAGGCCACCAGCCTCCAATAATTCCTTGGTGTGTCCATTCACAATAGCATAGCCATTTTTCCTAATCCCTGCCTCTACTCGGGACGACCCATCTATAAACAGGGATTCCCCTTTTTCCAAGGGACATTCCTCCAGGTCAGGTCTTATTTTTGTTTGCATCTCAATTACTTCAGAACAAAAATGCTCCAAATTCTCTTCACTTGTTTGTGATTTATTCACTAAAAATTGAGCTGGATTCACATTATGATCCGTTATCAAAACCAAATCATTTTTTTCCATTAAAATTGCCTCATATTTTAAAATTCTCGAATCAGTCAACCAGCGACCTGCTTTTTGCTGGACAATTGTTCTTACTTGGTGAGGTGTGCTTACAATGAGAGCCCCCCCAAAAGTTAACTTTCTACTTTCCTGTACTAAAAGGGCCGTTGCTGCTATAGCCTGTACACAGACTGGCCATCCTCTTACTACAGGATCCATAATTTTTGACAGAAATACTACAGGTTTGCGTTGACCCGCCCAGGTTTGAGTCAAAACCCCATAAGCTATTCCTTCTTCTGCATTTACAAACAAATGAAAAGATTTGTCTAAATTGGGAAGGCTCAGCACAGGAGCTTGGGTCAAAGCTTCTTTAATTTGCTTAAAATCTTTTTTTCCCTGAGTCTCCCATTCCAAATCCCATGGTTCAGATTCAATCAATTTAGCATATAAAGGTTTAGTTAAACTAGCATAATTGTCAATCCATAATCTACAATAGCCTACCAAGCCTAGGAATTTTCTCAACTCCTTTTTATCTTTAGAAAGAGGCTGTTTAACCACCCCTTCAATTCTATCCAGTGTTATTTTTCTACTGCCTTTACTTATCAAATGTCCCAAATACTTCACCTCTCTTTCAACATATTGTAGTTTCTTCTTAGAAACTCTCAACCATTTTTCTCCCAAAAATTCTAGCAATTTATCAGTTGCGTCTTTTACTTGATGTTGTTTCTTTCCTGAGATTAATAAATAATCTACATATTGTATCATGTATGTTTCTCCAGGGACCTGGAATTGTTCCAATACCTGTTCCAACACTTGTCCAAACAGGTTTGGAGATTCAGTAAATCGCCGAGGAAGCACAGTCCATTGGTATTGTTGTTTCCTTCCTGTAAAGGGATTTTCCCATTCAAAAGCAAATAATGGACGTGATTCCTCTGCTAAGGGGCAAGCCCAGAATGCATCTTTTAAATCTACCACACTGAACCACTGATGTTCAGGTGGAATGTGTCCCATCAAAGTGTATGGGTTTGGGACTACAGGGTGTCTAGTCCTCACAATTCTGTTCAAAAGCCTAAGATCTTGTACCACCATCCTGTATGTTCCATCTGATTTCTTTACAGGAAGTATAGGTGTATTAAAAGGTGACATGGTAGGTTCTAATAACCCATCTTTCACTAAACCATCAATTACAGATTGAAGACCTTTCCGACCCTCCATTGACAAGCATATTGTTTCTGTCTTACTACTTCATCTGGACTTGTTAATTTTATTTTTAGGGGTTCAATTTGCAAACCTTCCCCGACCCACACCTTTGGGTTTATCATCTTTTCATCTTCTTCTGTTAATACAAAAAGAGGATTCATTTCTTCCTTAAATGTAATTGTAAGTCCCAATTATCCTAACACATCTCTCCCTAGCAAATTCACACCTGCCTCCGGTATATACAATAATTTTGCCCTTATATTTTCTCCTTTTTCTTGCCCAATTTGAATTTCCTCCAATTCTTTTACATAAAATCTTTAATCTTCATGGTAGGTATTAAAGTTGACACTGAAGTGCGGGCTGCCCCAGTATCAATTAAGAACACCACCTCTTCCTTCAAGTAAAAAAATTGCAAGCTGAAACTGCAAGAGTGGGCATTAAATTTCACATCCACCCCCCTTCCTCAGACTGGAATTCTAAGGAGAGGAAAAAAAATGTTTAAAACGACCGGCCCCCCTCTTCTGGCTGTCTCTCTCTTTCTCACTCTTAAAGTAACAGCGGGCGTGGGGGGGAGTAAAAGAAACTTTACAAAAATCTCACCACTAAAAAAAATAGTTTGCTCTCCTTTACATGCATTTTCCATAAATTCTCTCACACATCGTCCATGGCTTTTACAACAATAAAATCTGCAGTTTACTGTTCCTTTCACAGCCTGGGATGGGGTGGGGGTGATAGGTGGGTTTGAGGGCTAACTCACTCACATTTACATATCAGCAAATTAACTCATTCACTTCCGTTCCAACTGCCTTCATAAACAATTTCACATACAAAAATTTCATTTCATACTTTCTCCAGGCAAACCATACATTTTTAAATAAGGCCTTTTTGTTTATTTTTATTAGACACAACACAGATAGACACACATACACTACCTCCACACTCCTCTAACAAAAATGAACTTGCAGTGTATGCCTCCCAGCATACACAAAGGACAGCACAGCAGGAGGCTGATGGTGCAGATCAGCAGAGTGGTTGGACAGCTCCCGGCGATAACTGCTCACTCAGGATAAGCCTAATGAGTTAAGCTGTTGACAGCCCCAGGCATGGTCAGCCTGGTGGGAAGCCAGGATCTACACCCATTGTCACCTGCACTGGCAGGAAGCCCAGGTTTGAACTGATTGGATGCCATCCACCTGGGCAGGTACAAATAGACGCCAGGCTTCCCTGTTTCCCCAGTTCGTTCTGTTCAGAATAAACTCATCTTTACCCCAGCTCTATGTGAAGCACGCGACTTTACACTGGCGACGAAGGTGGGATCCTGCTCCGGAAAACGCTGCTAGCCACGGACGAACCCCCCCATCGGCAGCTCAGGAACCGACGCAGGACAATCCCGACCGAGGTAATGGCACAACTGGGACAATAACCCATTTTCAACAGCAACCGCCCTGAAGAGTGGAAGGCGTTCGTAGGTCAGCTCGAGTGCTACCTACGGGCGAATGGGGTCAAGGACGACCGACAGGGAGCAGTGGTGCTACTCTGCAACTGTGGCACGGAGACGTATCAGCTGGCGGTCGGTCTGTGCGCGCCCGATGACATTCACGCCGTTGGGTACAGCGAGCTGATATCCAAGCTAATGGAACACTTTAAGACCAAAACATCAGAGATAGCTTGGCGGTACCGTTTTGAGAAACGGGACCAACGTCCAGGCGAGACCGCGAAGCAGTACATGGCTGCCCTGCGACAAACGGCGAGACTCTGCAACTTCGACAACCTCGAAGTCCGTCTGCGGGATCGGATCGTCTGCGGGCTAAGGGACCGGAAGCTGCGGCAGAGGATGTTTGCCAAGCAGAAGCTGACCCTTCGGGACATCGGAGTTCTTAGCCTGGGACGTAGCGGAGGAGTCCGACGCAAGGGAGAACGGGGCCATCCATCAACTGTCCGGCCACAACGACGCAGAAGGGAGAGACTTCGAGGTAGACGCCATCCACCGCCAACAGCGATCGACCACCTACTCCCGGGACCGCGTGAAGGAGCAACGCCCAGCGACAGCCGAGCAGCGGTATCAGGAGTGCGGATGCGGGACGAGCGGCCCCTGGTCTACCCAGCCCTCCGGCGGCAGCGCTCATTGCTCCCGGTCTACCCAGCAGTGCGGCAGCGGCCCCAGGTTTACCCAGCCCGGCTCGTTTGGTCAACACCGGTCTACCCCGTGCATCAGCTGCAGGTCTGGAACCTCCAACCGATCTACCCGTTGCGCCAGCTGCAGAGGACAGCACCCCCGGTCTACCTGCCGGTTCAAGTCGGCGAAGTGCAGAGCGTGCGGGAAGATCGGCCACATCGCGGCAGTCTGTTGGAGTCGGCTGAGGGACAGTCTGCACGAGGTGGAGGCGGATTTCCAGCTGGCCACAGGTACAGGGGAGCGGCGGCCGAGTTTTACGGTTAGCCACACGGCGGGACAGTCGGCTGTTTGTGAAATCAGGGGACACCCACCCCTTATTCCAAAAATCAAACTGAGGGTTAAAATTCAAGGGGTCCCCTGAATAATGGAACTTGACTCTGGGTCAGCCGTATCCATTATCTCCGCGCAGACTTTCAGCGAGATCTGCAAGCGGAGTGGCCAGCGGGTTCCCCTGAGGCCATCCAAACTGACTCTCTCAGACTTCCAGAACTCTCCGATTAAAGTCAGGGGGGAGGTGTCGGTGACGGTCCACTACAAAGGGTTTAAGGGGAAGTTGAGCGTGCTGGTTGTCGAAGGGCAACGGACCAGCCTTGTGGGGCTAGGATGGTTCAGGGCGTTGGGCATTGGGATCACCGGGATCCACCAAACGCAGAGCCACACCTCCCTGGAGGGCATCTGCAGGGAGTTCACGGATGTCTTCGACGAACGGTTGGGGAAGTACACTGGGCCCCCAATTTCTTTTAAATTAAACCCCCTAGTCCCACCGGTCAGGATGAAGGCGAGGAGAGTTCCCTTTGCGCTCAAGCATAAGATTGAGCAGGAATTGGATAAGTTAGTGGAACAGGGGGTGCTGACACCAGTAGATGGGGCGAACTGGGAGACCCCCATAGTTACCCCGTTAAAGGCAAATGGGGACATTAGAATCTGCGCAGATTATAAGGGGACAATTAACCGGGCGTTAAGTGCGCATTCGTACCCGGTTCCCGCCGTAAGCAGCATCCTGGCATCCCTGCAAGGTGGGGTGGTATTTGCGAAATTAGATCTTGCCCAGGCTTATCAGCAGCTGCCGGTAGACCCCGAGGCAGCAAGGGCCCAGACCATCATCACCCACAAAGGGGCGTTCCGGGTAAACTGACTGCAATTCGGGGGGAGCGTAGCTCCGGGGATTTTCCAGGAAGTCATGGAAAAAACGCTAAAGGGGATCCCCGGGGTTTGCCCGTATTTTGACAACGTCCTTATAGCGGCCAGCTCGGAGGACGTCCTGGCATCACGGCTAAGAGCGGTACTCGGTCATTTTAGGGATGTGGGTCTAAGGCTGAAAAGGGACAAGTGTAAAATTGGGGTTACGGAGACGGAGTTTCTGGGATTCAGGATAGACGCGCAGGGCATCCACCCGTCAGCCTCCAAGGTGAGGGCTATCAAGGAAGCCCCAATTCCCAAAAACAAAGTGGAGCTGCAAGCGTTCCTTGGTCTCTTAAATTTTTATCATACATTCCTGCCGCACAAGGCGACCATCGCGGAGCCCTTGCACAGGCTCCTGGACAAACAAACACCCTGGGACTGGACTGCCACACACACAAGCGCATTCAGGACCCTTAAGAACATGCTAGCCGGGGACACAACGGTCACTCACTTCAGGGAAGACCAGCCCATCTGCCTAGCATGTGATGCATCCCCTTATGGGATAGGGGCAGTCCTCAGCCACTGAAGGGAGGACGGCTCGCAGGCTCCCATAGCATACTATTCTCGGACCCTGTCAGCGGTGGAGAGAAACTACGCGCAGATAGATAAGGAGTCGCTGGCAGTGGTCGCGGGGGTAAAAAAGTTCCACGACTACCTGTACGGGAGGGAGTTCCTCATTTACACGGATCACAAGCCCCTGCTGGGATTATTCACCACAGAGAAGCAAACGCCACAGATCCTCTCACCAAGGATGCTCCGTTGGTCCATTTTTCTTTCAGCATACTCCTGTAAGCTAATCCATAGACCAGGAAAGGAAATGGGACACGCCGACGGACTCAGCAGACTTCCCCTAAGGGAGGCTGGACCGGATCCCGCTCCTACTAATCAGATATTAGCAATACAGGAGCTGGCTGAGTGCCCATTAGACGCTAGCGACATAGCAGCCAAAACTCCCAGGGATAAGATTCTTAGCAGAATTCAGTCCTGGGTTAGCAGCGGGTGGCAGGACAAGTCACCGGGACTTGAGTTCACAGCATTTTTTACGCGGCGGCACAAGCTCTCAACCCATAAAGGCTGTCTGCTGTGGGGGAGCAGGTTCATCATCCCCACAAAACTTAGGGAGAAAGTCCTTCAGTCCCTTCACGAGGGTCACCCGGGAGTGGTAAGGATGAAGGCTCTGGCCAGGAGTTACCTGTGGTGGCCTGGGTTGGATAAAGAGATAGAGGGGTTGGTAGCAGGATGTTACACATGCCAAAGGTCTCGCCCAGAGCAGGCACACGCTCCAGTCCACAAGTGGGAACAAACTCACACCCCCTGGTCCAGGGTCCATATAGATTATGTGGGGCCATTTCAGGGACACACCTTCTTAGTCATCGTGGATAGTCACTCCAAGTGGTTAGAGGTGGTACCTGTGTCCAACATGACATCAGTGGGCACAATACAGGCACTAAGGGGAGTGTTTGCCACACATGGGCTACCAGATGTAGTAGTATCTGATAACGGAGCGCAATTTACCTCCTCGGATTTCCAGGTGTTCCTTAGGACCTTGGGGATTAGGCATGCCACTTCAGCACCCTTTCACCCTGCCAGTAACGGGTTGGCAGAGAGGTTTGTGCGGACTACCAAGGATGCACTCAAACGAATAGTACAAGGGGACTGGAAACAGAGAGTGGCCACATTCCTCCTCCATCAACACGCAACACCCTGCACAGCCACAGGAAAGAGCCCAGCGGAGCTCAGGTGGGGCAGACGCCTCATAACTACGTTAGACAGACTCCACCCAGACAGGGTATCAGCAGACACAGAACCCCCAACCCTCAAAACCAATTTCAACATAGGGGAGCAGATCTGGGCCAGAAATTACAGCACTGGCCATCCATGGGTGCCAGGTGAAGTGGTGGAACAGACAGGCCCCCTCTCCTACAGAGTAAGGGTGGAGGGGGGACTCCTGTGGAGGAGACACTTAGATCAACTAAGGAAGAGAGCCCCTGAGAGGACGGGTGGAGAATCAATGGAAACAGCAAGGGAGGAGGCAGAGCAAACACAAACACACACACAGCCACAGTCACAGTCACCCAGAAGAACAGCAGAAAGGGTTTTGGGGCATCCATCTGCCTGGCAGGGAGCTGACAGGGAAAGTAGGCAAGAGCCTGAGGGCAGCAGGTCACAAAGAGCCAACACAGAAACACATGCACACACACAAATCAGGCCAACACAACCAGACCAAGGAACAGGAAGCAGAACCGAAACAACTACAGAGCCAAGCCTGAGAAGATCAAACAGGACACACAGAGCCCCCAGCTACCTCAGTGATTATGTTCGCTCTTAAGCCTGGGGGGAGGAGGAATCTGGAGGGTTAAATGTAAAAATTGTAAATAAGCTGTATATAGTTAAGAAGGAATGACAGAGGATCCTCCTCACTATGGGGGAAGGGGTGCAGTGTATGCCTCCCAGCATACACAAAGGACAGCACAGCAGGAGGCTGATGGTGCAGATCAGCAGAGGGGTTGGACAGCTCCGGGCGATAACTGCTCACTCAGGATAAGCCTAATGAGTTAAGCTGTTGACAGCCCCAGGCATGGTCAGCCTGGTGGGAAGCCAGGATCTACACCCATTGTCACCTGCACTGGCAGGAAGCCCAGGTTTGAACTGATTGGATGCCATCCACCTGGGCAGGTACAAATAGACGCCAGGCTTCCCTGTTTCCCCAGTTCGTTCTGTTCAGAATAAACTCATCTTTACCCCAGCTCTGTGTCCGTCTCTATGTGAAGCACGCGACTTTACAGAACTATTCATTGCCTGGAATCTAACAGGCATAAAAACTTCTTTTATTAACATATATGTTTAATGCTTGACATAGCCAATTTTTAAAACTTACATATTTCCATATTTTGAGCAATAGGATTTCTTGGCCACTCAAAATAACAATATTGAATCATGGTACCTTTGCTAACCTTGCCCTAAGGGACTTTCCAAGGGACACCTTATCCCCTTACTGGCCTTATTGCCCATGACTGATCTTTCCCTGCCTGTGAGGCCCCCAACACACACAGTCAACCCATTAATAAGAGTCCCAAAGGATTCTCTTTATCTACATTTAGTTTGGGATTTTTCCTAATTTTCTTCACACATTTCTTTTCTGGGAACACTCCAAGAATTGCCTATACTGGTTTACCGTACTGTTATCTTATCCTTCACCAAGCTCCTGCTTCCCCTTTTACAGAAGGGTCAGCTCCCACTCCGTCTTGCTACCCCCAGTGGTACTCGGGACGTCTAATGCACTCCTCTCACAGATCTCAGATTCAAGCAGTCCTACCCAGCCCTCTCCCAACCGCCTAGGTGGTTTTCATCTGGCCACCCCAGATCTTACTCACCTAGGTCCGTGCACGAAGTTACCCGGTATTTCCTGAGGCCTGAGGCCGGCAATCTCTGTTCCTGTTCCCCTTCACACTTCTGTTCTATTTAGGGTTCATTCAGCACTCACCACTCCAGGAGTTCGAAGCTGGACTGTCGAACTCGACAGGGCATGCCTTCCACATCGTCCACCAAGTTAGGGAGTCCTGAATGAAATCCTGTTGAGTCCCGGGTTTCGGCACCAAAAATTGTTAGACACAAAAATAGTCACAAATTGAAATTCACTCTGTTTGTGTTACAAATAGAAAAGAAGTTTATTAGACTTCACAACAAAGTCTAAAAAGTAACAGTTTGCAAAGCGTGGTGGATTCAGGAAGGCAAACAATGCAGCCAAGCACTGAACCACACCCCAAATTCCAAAATCACATATTATTATACATCCTATCGTGACGCCCCTTTCCCTCCCCCATGGCCCCATTGGCTTAGGCTTTGGAGGTTATAATCTATCAGAAGCGCCTAAACAGAATACATTATCTCTGCCCCTGTTTGCTTACATTATACTAATAAGATCCCTCCCCTACTATCCTGTTTCTAGAGGAGATGTCTCCCATCTTCTACACCTGCCAAGGGTACCAGGCACCAGAAGGTACTTAAAAACAATTCCTAGATAGTGACTCACATTTGGGCCCCATAGTAACTCCTGTTCTCCCCCTCCCTCCACTTGAGGACTGTATTTTTCCCCATATTCTCAAAGCATCTACTCAAGCAATTGATTATAAAATGATTATTATAAAATATAAAATATGATTACATGATAATACTAAAAGCATATATATATTTATTTTTAAACTTCCTCACTACTTCCAGTTATTTTCCACACTATCCAAATTCACACCCATAGATACACCCTCTATCGCATATCCAGGAATCCCCCAGATTGGTATTTTATAATTTAACTTATAATAATACTTTTTCCAGACACGCAATAAAGCACTTCTCAAAATATGAGATTTAAAAGCCTTGTCAACTTTTTTGTCATCAATTAAGTATGCATGCCACCCATATAATAAGTCCCATCCCTCAAGATGAAGTATACTTTTGTTAAATTAAGCCAATCACTAACCAGTGTTAAAACCACCGCATCATAGTATAATTTCAAATTAGGCACCTTAAGTCCTCCTCTTTCCCGTGCATCTTGTAAGATCTTAAGTTTAATTCTTGGTTTTTCCCCTGCCCAAATAAATTTATTAATACCCTTCTGCCATTCATCCAAATTGGCATCTTTTTTCAAAATAGGTATCATTTGAAACAAGAAGAGAAACTTTGGTAGAACATTCATTTTAACAGCTGCAATTTTCCCCAACAAAGATAATTGTAATTTTTTTCAATTGTTTAAGTCCTTTTGTACTTTTAACCATAATATCTCATAATTATTTTTATACAATTTTACATTAGAAGCTGTAATATATACTCCCAGATATTTAACCTTTTTCACTATTTCAAAACCTTGGTGGAGCAGTGGGCTAATGCCTCCTTAAGTAACACCAGCTGTCTGCAATTAGTGCAGGTTCGCATCCCACCAGGCTCAAGCTTGACTCAGCCTTCCATCCTTCCGAGGTAGGTAAAATGAGGACCCAGATTGTTGGGGGCAATTAAGCTGACTTTGTAATAATGCCGCTTGGGGGTGTGTTTGAAAGCCCTAATAAGCAGGCATATACATAGAATGAGCTAAGCTTGTAAGCCTCCCTGAGTCTTCGGAGAAGGGCGGGATATAAATGGAATTAAAATAAAAAATAAATAAAAATAAAACCTGCCAATTTAACTAACATTTCCTTTTCCTTCATAGTCATGTTTTTAGATAATATTTTAGTCTTATTATTATTTACTTTAAAACCAGAAACTTTCCCATACTGAGTTATAACTTCCATCAAGTCTATAACCGATTGAATCGATTGAGATAATGTCACAACCAAATCATCCGCAAAAGCTCTCAACCTATAATCATTCTGTTTTATTTTTATTCCCTTTATTATAGTTGATTCACGAATTTTGATCAGTAAAATCTCCAATGTTAAAACAAACAATGGCGATAGTGGACATCCCTGTCTTGTACCTTTTTCAATTTTAAATGCCTCTGTTAATCCCCCATTAATTATGATTTGTGCTGATTGTTGTTGATATATAGCCCTAAGAGAATATAAAAATTTATCCTCAAAATGCATTTTATCAACAACTTTCAATAAAAAAATGCCAATTCAACTGATCAAAAGCTTTTCAGCATCCAAAAATATCAATGCCGCAGGGACTTGGTTGTTCTTATCCAAATACTCAATTAAATTACCAATTTGTCTTACATATTTCATATATCTTCCAGTTATGAATCCAGACTGATCACTGTGAATCATTTGCTTCAAAACCTGCATTAATCTATTAGCCAATATTTTTGAAAAAATCTTATAATCTGTATTCAAAAACGATATAGGTGTCAGAATCCATTTATATCACATTTCATAATTGTATAGGTAGAACAACGTGCTATTACTGGGGATTCTGCCATCTCTCCGAGGGGGGGGGAGAGGATGGTTACTAAAGCGATTTTCAAACAACAGGGGATGTTTTAACGGGGGAAGGGAGGGGGACAGACAGATCTGGTTTGTATCTTCATTTACAACTGAAAAGGAAAGCAATAACCATAAAACCAAGGAGAGTTCCCTTTCCCATGGAAGGACCTGACACCTAGCAACTGACGACAGCCTGACCAAATGGATGAGGGGAGGGGCTGATGGGAATGGTTTATATAGGATTGAAATGTAACCTTTGTCAGATTCCGTCTTGTATTCCCACAATCAATTCCTTCCTAGTAAACATTTTCCTTTTGGACTAAACTTGCATCCAAGAGTTCTTATTTCCTAAGATGTGGATTGAGGTGGGTCCTGACAGTAGACGGAATCTGCTTTAAGAGTCAACCTGGAAGGGAAAACCTTACCGGGGGACTTTGCAACAAATACAAATGTCTGGCGACGAAGCAAGAGAGGAGGGAAGCCCCATGGAGGGGGAGTCTTCCCCCCAAATGGAATCCCAGAGACAATGGGAAGCTGAAGCAGCATATTCCCCCGGGGAAGAAGCGGTGGAGCAGTACGACCGAAAACCCCGGTGGTCGATGGGCGTTGGAAGGAAAAGTGAGTGGGAAAAGGCTTCGGGAGAAACGACCCTGAGGCGTAGTAACCACCAACCGGAATGGAGGCAAGAGATGGAGAGTTCCCTGCACGCCAGCGAGGAGGAGCGGATCCTGGAAAAGGCCATTGATCTGATGAAAGCAACCCTGAGTTCACTGAGGGAGGAGAGAGCTGAAAATCGCAACCGAGGCAGCGCCTGGGGACGCAACTGGAAAGGTAACGGAGGGGATCCAACACCTGAAACCCCGGGGCCATCCAATGGAGCAGGAATTGCTGCCTCAGCAGTACCCCCCCCAGAACCACAGATGGGGACCAGGATGAGGAGCGATACCGGCCACGGCGCAGACAATGCTCCAGCCAAAGACTCCCGCCCCTGGAAGTCAAATTCAAGGGGGAGCCATCACGACTGGGATTTTTCCTAACCCAAGTCCTCAGCTACATGGAAGAGTACGGACGGGACATCCCCAGTGACAAAACACGCATCCGAATTGTGCAATCTGCCCTGGACGGGACGGCTGCAGACTGGGTGGTGAACTTGCATGACTCCAACGCCCCAAAACTCAACGACTTCAACCGATTCATGTCATCTTTGAGGCGACGGTTCGAGGATCCTTTGGCTGACCGTAAGGCCCGGGAGAGAATCAAAACGGTGAGGCAGGGCAGGCGAGCAGTGGCTGATTATACCCAAGAATTCCGAGCCATTGCCAGCAAGCTGAACTGGCCAGAAGACATCCTCCTTAGCCACTTCAAAGACGGTCTGAACTACGACCTGTATGATGCTTGCCTGCCTCGAGGAGACCCACCCCACCTCGACGACTGGTACATCTTGGCGGAGGAAGTGGAAATAGACCTACTGAAGACACACCGCAGAGGAAAACCATGGGGCCGCCTGCCACCCGAGCAAACACGTGAGGGGGAAAAACCACCAGCCACAGCCAAAAAATCAACAAGTTGCTTCAACTGCGGGAGAGAGGGCCACCGTGCTGCAGAATGTCGTTCAAAAGCCCCCCCACGAAAACCAGAGGCATCATCCTCCAAGAAGCCGGGGAAGCCCCAAGGCAACACAAAAGAATCTTCCATGAAGGGGACAGAGGCTGTAGAGTCCACAATTCCTGCCAGGAACTGGGACTGGACTCCGGCCTGCACCGCAGGGACGGTGGACAACTCGGAAGACAGCTCAGAGGGAGAACCATTGGTAAGTGGACCCCTTCCACCCATACTTAAGACAGTGACTATATTAGCTTCCCCTATGCCTGAAGCAGCCAAAATAAAAGCTCTGATAGACTCTGGGTGCATCCGCTGCCTTATCAGCCCAACGCTGGTGGAGAGATTGAGCATCCCAGTGAGGAGGCTAAAACATCCAATCTCTTTTAGTCAATTAGATGGGACAATAGCAGGGGGAGGACCAGCCACCCTAGCCACTTTACCAATCCACCTATCACTGGGGCCCCATGAGGAGGACATAACGTTTATAGTGGCCCCAGGCATGGAATGCCCAATGATCCTAGGACTGGAATGGCTGAAGAAATGGAACCCCGGGATAAACTGGAGGACAGCAGAACTCAACTTCCCAAAGGGGGGGCAGA
Source organism: Vipera ursinii (assembly GCF_947247035.1). Taxonomy (NCBI): domain Eukaryota; kingdom Metazoa; phylum Chordata; class Lepidosauria; order Squamata; family Viperidae; genus Vipera; species Vipera ursinii. The sequence continues at coordinate 186,261,940 of NC_139512.1, forward strand.
AGAACTTAGACTCCAAAAGCACCCCCCCCAACCCAGAGGGAGGAGACAGCAGCAGTGGGGAAAGAGAAGGGATTACCAGAGATACCGGAGGAATACAGGGACCTGGCTGAGGTTTTCAGTGAGGAAAGAGCAAATGAGCTTCCCCCCCACCGCCCAACAGACTGCACCATAGAATTCAAACCTGGGGCAAAACTCCCAAAACCCAGGATGTATGCCATGAGCCCAAGGGAAATGGCAGAAATGGAGAGATTCATAAAGAAAAACTTAGAAAGAGGATTTATTGAGCCTGCCAAACCCAAAGTGGCCGCCCCGGTTCTGTTCAGGGAGAAGAAGGATGGGTCCTTTCGTTTGGTTGTGGACTATAGAAATTTGAACACAATTAGTGAATGTAATCTGTACCCCCTTCCCCTAATGAAGGATATGTTATCCCACCTATCAAAAGGAAAGATTTTTACCAAACTAGACCTGAGGGAAGCATACTACCGTATTAGGATTAAGGAAGGAGACGAATGGAAGACTGCATTCAACTGCCCAATGGGGTGCTATCAATTCAAAGTATTGCCATTCGGACTGCAAGGGGCCCCTGCAGTCTTTATGCAATTAATTAATGACGTGCTGAGAGAGCACCTATATAAGTGGGTCCTGGTTTACCTCGATGACATCCTTATCTTCACAGAAACCAAAGAGGAACATATCAAACTAGTCAGAGCAGTCCTGAAGAAGTTGCGAGCTGCCCACTTATATGCTAAATTATCGAAGTGTGAATTCCATCAGGAAAAAATCGACTACCTGGGATATCGCATATCTCCAGAGGGCATCGAAATGGACCCTGAGAAGGTCAGGGCAGTACTAGAGTGGGCACCCCCCCGCACACGGAAGCAATTGCAAATTTTCCTGGGGTTTGCAAACTTCTACCGCCAATTCATCCCCGCATTTGGCCAAATAGCCATGCCCCTCACAAATTTGTTGAAAATGAAGGGGGGGGTCACCCGTGAAACCCAGCCAGCCTCTGAAATGGTCAATGGAATGTCAAGCAGCATTTGAGAGGCTAAAGAGACTTTTTTCTGCTGAACCTGTCCTAAAACACCCAGATCCCGACAAACCTTTTGTAATACAGGCAGATGCGAGTGATGTAGCGGTAGGAGCCGTACTATTACAAGAAAATGATGGGGGGGGACATTGCAACCATGCGCATACACATCCAGGAAACTCACAGAAACAGAACAACGCTGGCCAATATGGGAAAAAGAGGCATTCTCGTTGAGGTGGGCATTACTAACATGGCGCCAATTTTTAGAAGGAAATAAAATACCTTTCCAGGTCTGGACAGATCACAAAAATTTGGAAGCACTAAAAACGCCCAGGAAGCTCACTCCTAAGCAAGCCCACTGGTCCCAACATTTTCACCGATTCAATTTCACTCTCAAACACTTACCGGGGGTTAAGAACTTCCTTGCAGATGCATTATCCCGCATGCCCCAATATAACAGCACAAGAGTTACTGACTTTAAACCACTTGTACCGAAACAACAACTGGCAGCATCAGTCACCACCAGGGCACAAGAAAAAAATGAAGCCGAAGGTAGATAGCCAAACTGGAATAGAATTCAGGAAATCTTTGGAAAGTGATGAATGGTTCCAGAAAAATAAACATGTGTGCACAATTAAAGATGGACTGCCGTGGGTGGGGGAGAAGCTATATATACCTGCCACACAGAATCAATTTCATGCAACTGTGCCATGATACAAAATCAGCAGGACACTTTGGCTTGGTAAAAACCTTACACTTAACTAAAAGGCAATTTTGGTGGCCATCTATGAAAAAGGACATAGAAAGCTATGTGGGTAGCTGTCAAATTTGCGCGATGGCCAAAAGACTGCAAGGGAAACCGCCAGGTCTGTTACAACCGGTGGCAAACCCCTCAGCCCCATGGAAAGAAATAGCCATGGATTTTATCGTAGAACTGCCAGAAAGTAATGGAAACACCGTAGTCTGGACTGTCACAGATCTGTTCTCTAAGCAAGTACACTTCATACCTTGCCAAAAAATCCCGACTGCAATAGCATTAGCAAAACTTTTTGTACAGCATATTTACAGATTGCACGGGGTACCACAACACATCATATCTGACAGAGGGGTGCAATTTACGTCGGCATTTTGGAAAGAATTTTTATCCCTCTTAGGAACCACCCAAGGACTGTCATCTAGTCACCATCCTCAGACAGACGGAGCTTCTGAAAGACTTAATAATATACTTGAACAATATCTGAGATGCTATATTAATTTTCAGCAGTCCGACTGGATGGAACTACTGCCTTTTGCAGAAGTAGCATATAATAATGCAGTCCACTCAAGCACAGGTTACACTCCTTTTCAAGTAGCTACAGGCCAGAGTTTCAACCCAATATCAGAACTAATCCCAAAAGAACCGGTTATCCCTGATCTGAAGGAATGGATTGCTCAATTACAAAATACATGGCCAATCGTTAGGAAAGCGTTGGAAGATGCCAGAAAAGCATACAAAACACAGGCAGACAAAAAAAGAACCGATCCCACACCATTTAGGGTAGGAGAGATGGTATATTTATCCACAAAATACCTGAAATCACTCCAACCCTGTAAAATACTAGGACCAAAATATATTGGACCCTTTCCAATTAAAAGAATCATAAACCCAGTAACAGTTGAATTAGAACTACCCAAAAATCTTAGACGAATACACCCAACCTTCCACTGCAGTCTATTAAAGAGAGAACAACAATCTCCACTACGAGAAAAAATCCCACCACCACCACCCCCCATCATGGTGGAAGGAGAACAACATTTTGAAGTGAAAGAAATCTTAGATTCCAGAAAACACCATGGAACGATACAATATTTAGTGGCATGGAAACACCTCCCCTCCTCAGAAAATGAGTGGGTTAACAAACTCCATGTTAAAGCACCTAAGTTGCTTAAGAGGTTTCATACAGAATATCCAAACAAACCAGGCTAACATTTATATGTTTTCTTTCCCCACAGATGGACTCATCTTTTTTCTGAAAGGAGAGCCGAATGTCAGAATCCATTTATATCACATTTCATAATTGTATAGGTAGAACAACGTGCTATTACTGGGGATTCTGCCATCTCTCCGAGGGGGGGGAGAGGATGGTTACTAAAGCGATTTTCAAACAACAGGGGATGTTTTAACGGGGGAAGGGAGGGGGACAGACAGATCTGGTTTGTATCTTCATTTACAACTGAAAAGGAAAGCAATAACCATAAAACCAAGGAGAGTTCCCTTTCCCATGGAAGGACCTGACACCTAGCAACTGACGACAGCCTGACCAAATGGATAAGGGGAGGGGCTGAAATGGGAATGGTTTATATATGATTGAAATGTAACCTTTGTCAGATTCCGTCTTGTATTCCCACAATCAATTCCTTCCTAGTAAACATTTTCCTTTTGGACTAAACTTGCATCCAAGAGTTCTTATTTCCTAAGATGTGGATTGAAGTGGGTCCTGACAATAGGTCTATAGTTGGGTGGGTAAGGTCTTGGTCCTCCTTTGGAATCAGCAATATAAAAGCCCTTGTCCAAGACGGAGGCACTTCTCCTCCAATCTGGATACTATTAAAAAGTTCCTTTAATGGTTCTATCATCTCTACAGATAATATTTTATAATAAATTGCTGATAATCCATCTGTACCAGGAGCCTTACCCACTTTTAACTGTTTAATTGCTAAAATAATTTCCTCAGAAGTAATTAAACAATTCATTTCCTTTTGTTGTTCATTTGAAAGTCTAGGAAAATGTGCTGCCTGTAGGTGATTTGGGAACATTTTTTTTAGTTTGTTGTGAAAGAGCATTTTAAATAAAAGTTTTACTACTGGATAGACACTATAACTAATGAGGACATCTAGTGGTGAAGGAAGATACTACAATAATATAGAAAAAACCAGAAGAATGATGATTTTGAAACACCTGTGCTAAACAAAGAACATCCTGTTTCTATAAAAGAAAAAAAAAACAAAGATTTTTTTAATGACATCTTTCAACTTTAGATATAACTATTATAGAATCTATTTAGAGAGAGGGTTTTTTCCTTTTCTTTTTTTGTCTAATATTTTTGAACTGACAGAAATATTTGGATTAGACTTACTGTATGCAGTTGGTGTTTTTTATTTTGCTGGATTACAGTTTAAAGTAGTTGGCTTTAAAAAAAAACTTGGATTAGCCTAAATCAGTTGGCTCCCTTCTAAACTGGATTATAGCCTAAAGCAGTTGGCTTCTTTTTAAAGTTGGATTATAGCCTAAAACAGTTGGCTTTCTTGGATGATAGCCTAAAATAGTTGGCTCCTTTTTAAAGTTGGATTTTAGCCTAAAACAGCTGGCTCTTTTTAAAGTTGGATTATAGCCTAAAGCAGTTGGCTTTTTCCCCTTTCTCTTCTCCCTGTGGATTTACAAAATTTGCCTGATTGAACAATGAGTGTACCAAACCTCACTAAAATTACAATAAAAATCTGCTTCTGCACCCTCTTCTGGAACATCCAGTCCAGCAAGTCAGGGATCTATTGAAGCAATGTTACAACCAGAAAAGGCAAACAACCTCCAAAAAGAGATGCATGTGATCTTACAATTAACGCAAGAAATGATGCAGAAGAATCATCAAGAAACAAAAAGCAATCTTGATAAGCTGAATGAACAAATGCTTGACATAAAGACACAATTTGAGGTTCACCAACAAATGATCCTTAAAAATGAACAAAGAATTCAGAAGGTAGAAGATCAATCAAAAGATACTGGGGGAAAAATTGAAGCACTAATGACAGAAAATGAAAGATTAGAACAAGCAAAACAAAACTTAGAAGGAGCAGTTGCTGCTTTGGAAATGGAGAAAGCTGTACACTATTTGGGATTCCAGAACATACCTGAAGATAAAGAGAAAAATATAGCAGAAGTGATTATTAATCTTTTAGCAGAGGCCCTAGAAATGGAAAGACCGGAGATGCAGCAAGAAGTGGATGAAATATTTAGAATGAATTCAAGTTACGCAAGGAAACACAAATTGCCCAGAGAAGTCCATGTAAGATTTATGAAGAAAACAATGAGGGATGAGATATTAAAAAGAGTTAGAGATGATCCATTACAATATAAAGATGAAGAAACAGTAGTGCTGAAACAGATTTCCAAGAGAACAAGGGATACTTGAAGACAATATCGTTTCTTGACTACAAAGCTGATTGCAAAGGGAGAAAATTTTAGATAGCTGATGCCAGAAGGGATTTTAATCAATTGGAATAATACAAGATATAATTTTGACTCAGTGTGGAAGGCAGAGGATTTTGATGAAAGATATAGAGCATTTCTGGGAGAAAGAATACAGTATCAACAAGAGGATGCAAAAAGCCAGAAGCAGACAGAATAGAGGAAACAATTACACAGGTGGAAGAGGAAAAAGAGAAGATGAATCAAGAAGATGAGGGAATAGTAAAAGAGCAGAGGATTACGAGATCAACAAGACCTAAATATAAGTAAACCAAAATGGAGAAGGAAAATGGAATTTTTTCAGTGATTATAAATGGATTGAATTCCCCATCAAAAAGGAAAAGAATTTTCAAACAACTACAGAAATTAAACACTGATATAATTTTTTTGCAAGAGACATACATAAAAACAATATCATAAATTTTTGGAAAATCCAAAACTTAGAAAATTTTATTATACATCAGCTCAACAAAAAAGAGTAGCTATAAATGTCAAAGAGACAATAGATTCCAAAATGTTTTATGCAGATGAAAAAGGAAGAATATTAATGATAGAAATATTTTAAAATAAAAAACAGATACTTTTGATAGCAGTATATACACCAAATAATAAACAAGAAGAATTTTATCAAAAGCTTCACAGAAAATTAGTAAAAATGGAATATCAAAATATATACTTAATTGGGGATTTCAATGCAATAGTAGATGGGACATTAGGCTATAAAAGCAGTAAATCAGGGAAACAAGGAAGAAAAAGATTACCTAAGACTTTTTTTAACATGATCGAGGAAATTGGTATACAAGATATCTGGAGAGAAACAAAGGAAAGAAACAAAGGAAAATCTCACTATACATTTTATTCTAATAGTCATAAATCTTGGTCTAGAACTGATATGATTTGGATAACCCCTGAATTAAGGGTTAATATGCAGGAAATTGAAATAGAATTAGGTACTTGGGCAGATCATAACCCCTTAAAATGGTGTGGAAAGGAATGCAGAAAAAATTAAAATGGACTTTGAATCAATCTATATTAAAAGAGAAAGAATTTATAGAATTAGCAACAAAAGAAATGGAATTTTTCTTCAAAGAAAATAAAAAAGGAAAATTCAATATGATTAAAGGAGTCAGCACTTCTCAGTGCAATGCTGATTCCTGCAACCCGGTATGCTTTGAGATAACCAGACCATCAGACTTCTCAGCAACATTTGGACCAGCTATCAATTAAACTGGACACAAATAAGGGTTCAATTTGACACTATTATACCACCGTCCCAAATACATTTTCAAGTTTTTCATTCTTTTTACAATGAACTGGAAACCACAATTGAAATTCTCTCAGCATCAAATAATCTTTTTATCCATCTGGCCCAAAAGAATTGCTTCATCTCTGAATGTGACTGTTGTATGTGTGTGGGCACTAGCATGGGTGAACAATGGCCTTGGGAAGCATGTGAAATAAATTTTACTGCCCTGACTAGTCAAAATCTCACTGGGAAAAGCCACCAATAGACCCAACATGTGGACTCTGACCACTTCCATAGTAGGAAGCCTCTGTTTTAAAAAGAGAAGGTTCTGGTAAAAACCCTGGGGAGATTTAGGTGTGAACATCTCTTGTAGGTGAGCACCTAAGTATCCTTTTGGTGGATTACCACTGATTCGGCCTAACCCCAAACTGCCATGGCAAACATTCCCCAACTGTCTACCTTGTGGGCCAATCTAACAGATGCCACCCTCAACTGAACTGCCCCAGCTGGACCTACTACTTGGCAAGAAGATGGAATGTATAAGGTATAGGACTCTTGTTTATATGCTTAATAGAATTGTTAGACTGCAAGCTGTATTAGAAAGAATTACAAATCAAGGGCATTTAGAATATCATAATGCTGTTTTGCTTCTCTATACTGTGCTTGTGCAGGAACCTCCATTAGCTCGAGGCAAAAGATAAAGAAAATTAATTGGTTAAAATAACACTACAAAATTAAAGGGTGGGTGGGGTGGGTACGGCTTTCCTTTTACATGTTGCTGCCTGCGTGTGTGTGTGTGTAGGAAATACACCCAGCTTTTTTGGAAACCTGGACAGCTGCTATGGACACAAGCTGGTTTGGAAAGATCTTTGGTAATTGGTGAAGAGAAAATTTTCTGATTATGTTAGCATTTAGAGGTTTTTTTGGTTTTGCCATCTTTGATTCCTGTTATCCAAATAACAGTTACTTCTATCATCTCAGGGATGAAGGTCATAGCATCCTCTGTAAGTAGTGATAAACCCTGTAAGCCGCAATGACAAAGGAATATATGTCACTGGTCACCAAGTAACAGAAAGCATTCTGATACAAAAATTAAAGGGGGAATGAAGGCTTCTGGAACAAAGGGAAATTGTTTAGTGTTAAGGCTTTTTGGATAAAAATTTGGTGGAATATGCAAAAGATCTTTAAGCAAAGGATAAAGTTTTGTCCGCAATTGTTTTTGCTGGGCATAATTACAGATGCTACTGTTGTGGACATTAAGTTGATGTTGAATTTAATTACAGCAGCAAGACTCTTAATAGGTCAATATGGGAAAAAGGAGGAACTGCCGACTATAGAAGAATGGACTCTAAAGGTTTCTGACCTGGCGGAAATGGCAAAGATCTCGGCTTACTTGAAAGATCATTCGCAAGAACGTTATATTATGGAGTGGAAAAAGTGGATTGATTATATTCAGAACAAATATGGGACTAAAAAGTTTCACTTAGCATTTGAATAAGTTTTCTTTTCTTTTTTCCTTTTTTTTATATGTAACGTTAGTATTGCTTGTAGTCATTTTATATGAGCTAGAGGGCGATAGAATTAATAGTTTATTGTTTTTAGCATATGGATGTTTATGATTGTTTTTTGTTTTTATACCTTGTACTTAGCTCTGGGAATTGGGGGGGAGGGGGAATGGGGGGGGAGGGATAGGGAGGGTTAGGTAGGGGTGGGGGGAGGGGGGGATTGTTAAAGATAAAATGTACTCTAAAACTTTTCAATAAAAAAAAGGGAAATTGTTTAGTCTGTTGCTTTCTTGCTTTTTGTAATCAGCTTTTGCACCAGAAAAATTTCATGCAAGCTTGGGAAACATGTACATGGATGGGACATACCGAAGGAGGGAATAAGGGAGTGTACAGGAATGACTAATGTTTCTTATGATGTAATGGCTCTGTTGTCTGATTTTCATTGGCTAACAGAGTTTATAAAGCAATGCTACCAGCTTTTTAATGAGTAGCACTTCTGGACATAACTCTGCCAGGGTTCCAGATTGTTGGCCACCCAGCTGTTTAATTGATCAAATAAAGTGCTGCTTGATCAAAACGTCTCCACTTGGGTTATCTGATTAGATTGATATGGTATCTCAAGTTCAAGTAAGGGACTGGGATTGAAGTAGCCGAAGGACCACTCGGGACGACAGGCTAGTAACAACAGGTTTATTAAGAGCAAAGGCAAACATAGAATAACTTGTCCGGCTTTTATAGCCGGCAGCTGGTAGCGAGGACCAATCAGAGGTGTTTATTTTGGCGCCGTGTCAGGCAGGGACCAATCCGCGTCGTCTTCCGTTGACAGCTCCGGCTTCTGCGTGGCTTGGTGTTTTGACAGCCGCGAGCTGTCAGTGGTTGCGCCTGCGCTGTGCGGTGGATGTTTTGACAGCTCAGGCTTCCTCGTAGTCCGGAGTTTGACAGCCGCGAGCTGTCAGTGGTGGCGCCTGCGCTGTGCGGGGAACTTTGACAGCTGTCAAAGTTCCCGCGTGTTTTTCTGTCAGGAGGCTTTTTAGTTTATACACTTTGCTGCTGCAGCATTATTTGAACTGTTAACATATATACATATCTATTACGGGACTGTTTACAAATATAACACACCCCTTACCCCTCCCCTGGTGCGTTTCTTTCCTCTTGGATGTTTGAACCTGCCCACTGATAGTCTTTTAGGTAGGTGGGTGGTCTCCGATTCCTGGTTGAGCGGCGAAGGGGTGGAGGGTGGTCTGGTTCTGGATCCTCGTTTTGGTGTTCTTCTTCCTGGTTTGGCATAGGCAGCATTTCCGGTGGGGGTTGTATGTCGGGATTGGTTGGTTGCTCAGAATTGTGTGGTGGTTGTCTGGGTCTGAGCTGATCAATATGGCGGCGTATGATGCCCTGTGTTTGCGTAGCTATAAGGTATGAGATGGGCCCTGTTTGTTTTATTACTGTCCCTTGGGCCCACTTGTTTTTATCTGTGTATGATCGTGCCCAAATCAATTGCCCTGGGTTGAGTGTGCGGGCGGGGTGGGGGTGCTGTTTTTCTTCTGGAAATGTATCGGGGTGTAGTCTGTCCAGACGTGTTATTAGCCTTCTCCCCCATCTCAATTCCGCCGGTGATTTGCCAGTTGTAGAGCATGGAGTTGTGTGTTGTGCTAAGAGGAACTGGCTGAGGCGCCTCTGCCAGTTCCCTTTAACGAATTTTTTAAACGCTTCTTTTGTGGATCGTACCATAATTTCAGGCATTCCGTTCGACGATGGGTGGAACGGCGCCGACGTGACCAGCCTAATACAATTCTTCATAGCGAAGATCTGAAATTCACGAGAGGTGAATTGAGGTCCGTTGTCAGAAACTATGGTATCAGGTAGGCCGTGCGTAGCGAATATTTTTCGTAAAGCTTGAATAGTGGCTTGGGACGTTGTTTTTCTAAGGGGTGTGACTTCCAGCCATTTAGAGTGGCTGTCTACTACAATTAAGAAACTTTGGCCCTGGATGGGTCCAGCAAAATCTATATGTATACGTGACCAAGGGTTCCTTGTAGTCTCCCATTTATGGATTGGTGCCTGGGGTGGTTCATTCCTGGTCTCTTGACAGGTATAACACCCACCCACATACTTTTCTATTTGTTTATCTATGCCTGGCCACCACACATAACTTCTAGCCATCGCCTTCATTTTTACAATTCCAGGGTGACCTTCGTGTAATATTTGTAATGTTTGGTCAATGTTTTTCTCGGGTATGATGACCCTATTTCCCCACAGTAGGCATCCTCTATGTGTTGAGATCTCATTTTTCCTGTTATAGTAAGGTTGGAATTGAGGTTGTGGATTTTGAGCTGGCCATCCTGTTGTGGCCCATTTGAGGATTCTGGCAAGTATTTTATCTTTAGCTGAATTATTAGCTACCGTATATACTTGAGTATAAGCCGAATTTTTCAGCCCACTTTTTGGGCTGAAAAATTCCACTTCGGCTTATACTCCAGTCAACAAAAAAAACTTACCGAGGACTTGTGCGCGGCCGAGGCTTTGGTGCTTCCGGGATCGCCCGCACCTCTCCCAAGCCACCGCCGTCCGAGACCTGCCGAAGTTTGGGGAGGTTTGGGGAGGTGCGCGCGCACCTCCCCAAACTCCGCGCCTTGCCTGCCTGCTTCTTTCCGCAGCGGAAAGAAGCAGGCAGGCAGGGCGCGGAGGAACGGAGACTTGCCGACGTTTGGGGAGGTTTGGGCGTCTCCCCAAACCTCGGCAGGTCTCCGTTCCTCCGCGCAGACCTGCCGACGTTTGGGGAGGTTTGGGCGCCTCCCCAAACCTCCCCAAACCTCGGCAGGTCTCCGTTCCTCCTGCCGACCTTTGGGGAGGTTTGGGCGCCTCCCCAAACCTCCCCAAACCTCGGCAGGTCTCCGTTCCTCCTGCCGACCTTTGGGGAGGTTTGGGCGCCTCCCCAAACCTCGGCAGGTCTCCGTTCCTCCGCGCAGACCTGCCGACGTTTGGGAAGGTTTGGGCGCTTCCCCAAACCTCCCCAGGTCTCCGTTCCTGTTTGGGGAGGTTTGGGCGCCTCCCCAAACCTCCCCAAACCTCGGCAGGTCTCCGTTCCTCCGTGCAGACCTGCCGACCTTTGGGGAGGTTTGGGCGCCTCCCCAAACCTCCCCAAACCTCGGCAGGTCTGCGCGGAGGAACGGAGACCTGCCGAGGTTTGGGGAGGTTTGGGGAGGCGCCCAAACCTCCCCAAAGGTCGGCAGGTCTGCGCGGAGGAACGGAGACCTGCCGAGGTTTGGGGAGGTTTGGGGAGGCGCCCAAACCTCCCCAAAGGTCGGCAGGTCTGCGCGGAGGAACGGAGACCTGCCGAGGTTTGGGGACGTTTGGGGAGGCGCCCAAACCTCCCCAAACAGGAACGGAGACCTGCCGAGGTTTGGGGACGTTTGGGGAGGCGCCCAAACCTCCCCAAAGGTCGGCAGGTCTGCGCGGAGGAACGGAGACCTGCCGAGGTTTGGGGACGTTTGGGGAGGCGCCCAAACCTCCCCAAACAGGAACGGAGACCTGCCGAGGTTTGGGGACGTTTGGGGAGGCGCCCAAACCTCCCCAAAGGTCGGCAGGTCTGCGCGGAGGAACGGAGACCTGCCGAGGTTTGGGGAGGTTTGGGGAGGCGCCCAAACCTCCCCAAACAGGAACGGAGACCTGCCGAGGTTTGGGGAGGTTTGGGGAGGCGCCCAAACCTCCCCAAAGGTCGGCAGGTCTGCGTGGAGGAACGGAGACCTGCAGAGGTTTGGGGAGGTTTGGGGAGGCGCCCAAACCTCCCCAAAGGTCGGCAGGAGGAACGGAGACCTGCCGAGGTTTGGGGAGGCGCCCAAACCTCCCCAAAGGTCGGCAGGTCTGCGTGGAGGAACGGAGACCTGCCGAGGTTTGGGGAGGCTTGGGGAGGCGCCCAAACCTCCCCAAAGGTCGGCAGGAGGAACGGAGACCTGCCGAGGTTTGGGGAGGTTTGGGGAGGCGCCCAAACCTCCCCAAAGGTCGGCAGGAGGAACGGAGACCTGCCGACGAGCCGCGGCTACACAGGGTATTCCTGTGTATTCAGGCTTGCAAAATGGCGGATCGAGCCTCTGCTGGCGGCAGAGGCTTGCAGAACGGCGGATCGGCTTATACTCGAGTCAATAACTTTTTCCAGTTTTTGGGGGTGAAATTGGGGGTCTCGGCTTATACTCGAGTCGGCTTATACTCAAGTATATACGGTATAATGTTTGCAGTCAGGGGGCATTCTGGAAGTTGGGAGATTGCTAAAATCTGGCTGGCTGGGGCTGGGTCTGAGTCCCTGGTTTGTATGGGTAGTCTACTGAGGCAGTCAGCATGTCCCAATTCTTTACCTGGTTTATGTATTAGTTGATAGGAATAGGCTGCTAAGAAGGTTGACCATCTTAGCATTCTCGGGGAGAGAATTTGTGGAGTAGTTTTGTTCCACGTGAATATGCCTAGCAGGGGTTTGTGATCTGTAATTATAGTAAATGGTCTTCCATATAGGTAATCATGAAATTTTTTGACCCCTGCTACTATTGCTAGGGCTTCCCTGTCAATTTGTGCATAGTTTCTTTCAGCTTTGGTTAGAGTGCGTGAATAGAAGGCTATGGGTCTTTGTGTGCCGTCCTTGAATATGTGACTTAAGACAGCCCCGATTCCATAGGGAGAGGCATCGCAAGCGATGCATATTGGGGTGTCCTCCCTGAAAAGGGTGATAGTTGAACTGTGACAGATAATCTTTTTTAACGATTGGAAGCTACTCTCATGTTCTTTGGTCCAGGACCAAGTTGTACCCTTGTCTAGGAGTCTATGCAGAGGCTCCGCAATAGTGGCTTTATGGGGGATGAAGGCGTGGTAAAAGTTTAACAATCCTAAAAAGGATTGAAGCTCTTGTTTATTCCTAGGGCTGGGTGCGGTCTGAATAGCCTGAAGTTTTTCTGAGGTGGGGTGAATGCCCTGGCTATCTATTTTGTACCCTAGGAATTCAGTGGATGTGACTCCAATAGAGCACTTTTCCCGCTTAAGTTTGAGGCCGGCTTCTCTGAGCCGGCTCAGCACAGCTGACAGCCTGTCAGCTAAGTTCGCTTCGTTTTCTCCGGCGATGAGAACATCGTCGAAATAGGGGCAGACCCCGGGTATTCCCTTCAGGGTCTTCTCCATGATACCCTGAAATATACCCGGGGCCGCCGATATGCCAAATTGGAGCCTCTTTACCTTAAAGGCACCGCGGTGGGTGACAATTGTCTGGGCCTCCGCAGTGTCCTCAGTGACAGGCAGCTGCAAATACGCCTGTGTGAGATCAAGCTTGGCGAAAAGGGCGCCAGAGCGGATGGAAGCAAATACGTCCCTTACCGCTGGCACCGGGTAGGCATGGGGGCTGAGGGCTAGGTTGACTGTCGCCTTATAATCAGCGCACAGTCTCACTTCACCATTAGGTTTGATTGGGGTGACGATAGGGGTCTCCCAGGTTCCCCCTTCTGTTGGCTCAAGCACCCCTAGTCCTACGAGGCGATCAAGTTCGTTTTCGATTTTTTCTTTAAGGGCAAAAGGTACCCTCCTGGCTCTTATCTTAATTGGTTGGATTGCAGGGTTTAGCTGTAAGGAGATGGGGGGACCCGTGTATTTCCCTAAAGTGCCATCGAAAACGTCGGCGAACTTATCGCAAACGGCTTCTAGGCTGGGTGTTAGGATGGTGTTAACCCCAGTTAAAGCGATGCCTAGTGGACTGAACCAGTTTAGTCCTATCAAATTGGTGCGGTTCCCTGGTGTAACTAAAACCTCCAGGGGACCCTTGAACCCCTTGTACTGCACTACGACCTTGGCTTTCCCTTCCAACGGAATGGGGGTTTTCTGGAAGTCAGCTAGGTGTACCTGAGTTTGTTTCAGGGGAATTTGTCCTTGGCCTTTCTGACAGATCTCCTGATAGGTTGTCAGCGAAATTAAGGAAACTGCCGACCCGGAATCTACTTCCATGTGGCAGGGCACCCCCTGAATTCTGACCCAGATCTTAACCTTGGAGCTTATGCTGTTTACCCTGTCCACTGTCTCTACCAGGGGACCTGGGTGGGGTTCTCTGCTGGCCTGGGCAGCCGGCCTACCTGGGGGGTTTGCCTCCACCTCATTGATGTTGTCCCGGCCCTTGCTGCGGCACACCGGCTTGATTTAATTTAATTTAATTTAATTTAATAACATTTATATACCGCCCTTCTCCCTGAGGACTCAGGGCGGTTCACAGGGCAGAATAAAATAGGAAATACAAACATTAAAAACAGATTAAACAATTGCCCTAGTTAAAAACAATATAAATACAACGCTAAAAACCCCCAGAAAAATTAAAAAATTAAAAAAACGAAAGATAAAACAACCCCAACACTCCCCCTCAGGCTAGGCCAGTCTTCCCGCAATTGTGGCATTTCGCGTTCCTAAAGCGGCAACTTCCTCGGGCATGATTGCCCCCGCAGCTGGCACAGGCGGCTCGTTGCTCGTAACGCGGTGGTGGCGGTGGAGGGTTCCTGGACCCCCGGCGGTCCGACGTTTTGCCCCTTCTCGGCTGTCGGTGGTCCATTCGGCGCTGTAGGGCTTCTCCGTCGGTGAAATCTACCGACTCTCCACTGTCGCTGAAGGCTGCGCTTTCCTGGTAGACGGTCGCGGGGGTCTCTGGGGTCGTGTTGGTCGGCTTCTTCTTGTGGCTGTGTTCGTATGCCATGATCTCCCTGGTCAGCTCGGCCAGGTTCATGTCGGGTTTGGACGTCAGTTTTTTTTGTAGCTTCTCGTCCCTCAGACCGATCACCACCTGGTCTCTGATGCGGTCTTCCAGGTCGGGGAAGCAGCAGTTCCTTGCGGCGTGTCTGACCCCGGCGATGAATTCGTTGGCGGGCTCGTCCTGCCGTTGTTTCTTTTGTGCGAATTGCACCCGCCAGTACAGTTCTGATCGAGCCGGCATGTAGTATTTGCTCAGCTGGTCCACCAAGTCCGCGTAGGAGACTTCAGTGATGGGCACTGGGCTGAACAACCCGACGGCTGCATCGTACACCGGGGGCCCGCTGATGTACAGCAGAGCGGCGGCCTTTGCTCGGTCGTCAGTGATTTTACTGACGAGGAGGAATCCCTCGACTTGGCCGAGGTGTGACTGCCATCTCTCGGGATGGCGGGTATCAAACTCCCTCACACGGCCGAAGTTTGCCATGTCGTCCGGTCCTGGGTTGCTCCGATGGAAGTTAAAACTTCCGTGACAGCTCTTGCCGGGAACTTCCTTCCTCGGCCGTGACTTCAGCTCCGGAGCGATCCCACCTTCGTCGCCAGTGAAGTAGCCAAAGGACCACTCGGGACGACAGGCTAGTAACGACAGGTTTATTAAGAGCAAAGGCAAACATAGAATAACTTGTCCGGCTTTTATAGCCGGCAGCTGGTAGCGAGGACCAATCAGAGGTGTTTATTTTGGCGCCGTGTCAGGCAGGGACCAATCCGCGTCATCTTCCGTTGACAGCTCCGGCTTCCGCGTGGCTTGGTGTTTTGACAGCCGCGAGCTGTCAGTGGTTGCGCCTGCGCTGTGCGGTGGATGTTTTGACAGCTCAGGCTTCCTCGTAGTCCGGAGTTTGACAGCCGCGAGCTGTCAGTGGTGGCGCCTGCGCTGTGCGGGGAACTTTGACAGCTGTCAAAGTTCCCGCGTGTTTTTCTGTCAGGAGGCTTTTTAGTTTATACACTTTGCTGCTGCAGTATTATTTGAACTGTTAACATATATACATATCTATTACGGGACTGTTTACAAATATAACACAGGGATCTTACACAGTCGTTGTCCAGAATGGTATAATGTCTGCTACTTAAGCAAGGGGTTGGACTACAAGACCTCCACAGTTCCTTCCAACTCTGTAATTCATCCATATTGCTAGCAGCTCATTTGGAAGAATATTTCTCCCTTCAATTTTATATTCCCATGCAGGAAAATCTGCTGAAAGCATGATGTCTTATTGAGCTTGGAAGGCTGGCATTGGTAACCTTGGAGAAACTGAGGAGTGCATGAGCCGACCAAAAACGTCGACAATATGGGGGCGGGAGACCGTTGCTATCTCACAGGATGGAGGCAGCCTCAGGTACCTTGGGCTCTGCTGTTTCAGACAGCGACGATGAGATCTTTTAGAATCAGACCGGAGAAAAGTCATGCCCGCACCTATAAATCATCACCCTTCCTGGCGCCTAAAGCAGTAAGTGTATTGTTTCCGATCAGACTGCGCATGGGATTTCATACTTCAATTTGTGGTTTTGAAGACACTGACATTTTACAAGCAAAATTGAATTTCTATGATATGGAATATTAGAAAATATGACTTCTCCCGTAGTCTAAAGTGGTACAGTCCAGACGCAGGCGACCCCTTTCCAAATCAAAACAAACTATTTTTTTTCCATCGAACGTCGCTTCTTGAAAAGTCATCCAAAGGCCAATTTAAAAGAAGCAACAATTGACAGGGCGGAAGAGGGCTGGGAAAACAAAGCGAAGAGAGAGAGGGGGACTCGAAAGAAAAACGTCTCCCCCCCCAGCTGTATCGTTTCCCTCTTAAAGCTCCTCCCCTGCTCATTTCGCAGGGCTTTGATGGATTCAGCTGCAGTTGATGCGTTGCAAGCTTTTGGGAAGGTCCTGTTGAGGCTTCCTCCCAGGCAGATCGCAGAGAAAGAGAGGCTCTCTCGTCAGAAGGTGGGCCTAAAATGATGGCGCCACTTCCTGTCTGAAAATGAATGAGTCCGCGGGGAAGGAGGTAGTTCCCCTCTTGATCAGTTCGTCTGAACAGTTGATCCAGGAGAAAAACCAGGTCTTTTTCTACCCAGGCGACAAATAGAACGATTTGCAGAGAGAACCAGCTTTATTCTGAACAACCTGCCACACCTTGCCTTTGCTGCGCGATCCTCATTCCAGGCGGTGCAATCACGGCGATCGCGGGGTGCTTGAGCTGATCTCCATTGCTTCCCCACCCCCTCCTCTGTCTTGCAAGATCCGGATTGTTCCTGATCTCCACGGTGCATCTGGAATGGTTTCTGAGGGTGAGTGTGCATTTTAAAATCGCAACCCAATCAGGAATTAATACCGACTAACAAGGAAAAGGGCTTAAACGGAATCAGCAAAGATTTTACTGCTGCTGAATCACCCATCAACACCATGGGAAACATTTCATCCAATATCTCTGCCTTTCAGTCTCTGCACATTGTCATGCTGGGTCTGGATTCTGCAGGCAAAACCACGGTGCTCTACAGGCTTAAATTCAACGAATTTGTCAACACTGTACCTACCATTGGCTTCAACACTGAAAAAATCAAGCTAAGCAATGGAACTGCAAAGGGCATAAGCTGCCATTTTTGGGATGTAGGTGGGCAAGAGAAATTGAGGCCCCTGTGGAAATCCTATAGTCGTTGCACTGATGGCATCATTTATGTGGTGGACTCTGTTGACGTGGACAGGCTGGAAGAAGCCAAAACAGAGCTACATAAAGTCACCAAGTTTGCAGAGAATCAAGGCACTCCCTTGTTAGTGATTGCCAACAAGCAAGACCTGCCAAAATCTTTGCCTGTGGCAGAAATAGAAAAACAGTTGGCTCTGCATGAACTAACTCCATCCACCACTTACCATATTCAACCAGCCTGTGCAATCATTGGGGAGGGACTCACAGAAGGTATGGACAGACTCTATGAGATGATTCTCAAGCGCAGAAAATCCTTAAAGCAGAAAAGGAAACGATAGGCAAGAAGGAACTGCATTCTATTAGATCATAGTCTGACTTGCTGGCTTGAACTATTAGTTAAAAGCAGCAGTCAGATGCTGGTGTTTATATTATTTTCTTTAGTATCACAGAATCCTTCAAATATGCTTATTTTTTACAAGTTCAGATGATAACATAGTGCTGGCTACAATTTGAGATGCTGATCAGATCTATAGCATGCCAGCCTGTCACTTCCATCCTGCTCTCTGACCCCATGAGCCAGTGGGATAAGAGAAGGCTTCTTCATAATATTCTAGCAGGACTAGAAGGCAGGCAAGCAGAACCTTGCCATATGAGTTACTTCTGACTTTGTGAACTACTAATATGCAAGAGGCTCCCCTCATTCTCTGGACAATTCCTTTTTATGTATAATGGGAGAAACTACATTGGGAAAGAAAAATCATAGAGCTTGATATGTCAGGGCAGGTCCCTGTTCCACTCTGATTAAGATTTATGTTGCCATCTCAGGATGTTACTACATGGTGATGTGTGCATGAAGATCTAGATTTTGCTCAATGGAAAAATGCTGTGAATATAAATATATATATATATATATATATATACATATATATATATATATATATATATATATATATATATATATATATATATATATGAATGAAATAAAAAATATCTTATGAATGGCTCTTTGAGCCACTGGTGGAAAACTATTTCTCAGCCTTACAACAAACTTACTTATCAAGGTGTTCTTCCTGGAGTAAATTTTATGTGTTTGGAGGGAAGTAACCTGTGTTCCCTGTCATTTCAGTTGAGTGTAAGAATATACATGGTGGGTGGACTGTTCTTTTTCTTCTTTTCTATATTTTGGATGGGTTTTTAAAATTGGGTAAAGAGGCCTGTGTGTGTTATCCATGTATTCCTATATTCAAAAACTGTAAATTGGTGGTGTGCTGATGCACTTGAATTAAAAAACTTGAGCTGCTTGGATCATTTGTGACCAGTAGCTGCCTCTTGGTGCTGCTTTATAAGCATTACATTAGAAAATGTTATCTTTTCATAAGTCTACTCTACACACTGTAGCAATAACCACTTAAACAACTTTTTTAAAAAATATGTCTTTGTTGTAACATTGAACTGTGGCCATATTGTGTTTCCAACATTTAATTTAATCAGACAATTTGACTCATAATTCAATTTATTACTGTATAATTAGATGGCTTTCATAATCCAAAAGATTGCAACTGTGAAAAGCAGTGAAGGAAGACTCAGAAAGGCATAGAACCAAAAGGATAATATGAACTTTCTGCTCTAGAAAAATTCTCAATCTAATAAATTAACCTTCCTGTTTTAAGTCCATGGTTCACTGTTGTGATTGTCAAGAATACAGACAGCACAATAATGTTAATTTTAAAAATATAGGAAAATTGGCATTTATAAATACAGTAATAATGCAATTTGTACATCTCTACCCAATTGAATTATATCCAGCTAATAAATATACATTTATTAGGAATTAATCATTTGTATAATAAAAGCAAACCTCATTTATAGTATTTATTTCTGAATAAGGATGCTTAGATCAAACTCTTAAGATTAAAGTCCTACCGGTATGTAGGTTTATTTGGGAGCAAGACCTTATTGAGCATGAACTTAGTTTTAATTGAGTCAATAATATTGACCTCCTTGGGAGAAAACCCATATCTAAATCAACAAAGATATAGAATTGTACAAAGATATATCTCAAAAATAAAAAAAGCTTGACAAGTTTAATTCTTCAACTAATTTTAAAGTTTCAATCTCATATTTTAGAGTTGCATCCATGATTCAGTTTCTAGGACATGGATTAGCCACTTTCTGATGAAATCATGTGAGTTCTAGAAAGAGCAGCAGAAAAATGTAAGGTTACCAGTATGACAACAAATTCCAGATAGTTGATTTTTCCCCATTAGCAGTGGGGATTTTCTATTAGTTGTTTTAGGCAACTCTTTTTTAAGAATGCAAAGACCTCTCTCCTCTTCCAGCTGTATTATAATACTAGGTTATTATCAGAAATCAGAGCTGCTGCTACTTTTTTCTCTACATTTTTATGTTTAAGAAAGCTTTGGTTATTGAATATTTGTTTGTCATGCAGCTATGAAAGGTACAGGAGCCCTGCCATAATACTGGTATCTGCTGTAATTCAATTTCTTTACATGCTTGAGGAATTTATTTACATGAATGGAGACTTGTTCACTAATCCCCAGACTGGGCTCTTCCTGTTGTTTAAAGCATTGTGTTTTAAGAGGTTATTTTCTTCCACTTAAACAACTCTCTCAAGCACATTTGTTACCCTCACACCTGAAAAAGGAGAAAGAATATATTCAATATTAAAGCCAAATGCTGTCATTTTTACAATATGGTTTAGGAATTAATTGCTGTTCATAATCAAATTGTATAAGAAGACAGATATGGTTTTGGATTCTTTTTCATTCACAAAATGTATTTCTTGCAGATATTAAAAATGAATTTTATTTTGCTTTGGCAGATTAAGTTGTACAGGTGTTGAATTATTGCAGTTAGGCCTTGCCAGCCATACTAGGTATTAAATATACCAGTCTCTCTAGTGGATTATTGAACATTTTGAGTTACACACAGTTGGAAACTGCCATGTATATTATTTTTAAAGTCAGACTTTTTGTATGGTCTGCTAGGTTCAAAAGCAATCCTGGCTAGTATCTTTATGAATTATCTGAGCAAAAGAATACCTGAAGATATATGATGGTTTAAAATGTTGCTTTTAAGGTATTGCGTAAGCCTCATCTAAGACAGATTCATCCTAGTTTAAATATTCTTCAATATTTGTGGAGATTATCAAATACTACTAGACATTAGTCCCATTTTCTTCATGATGCACCAATTAAAGTATTCTAGCAAAATATTTCTGGATAGTGTTGTTTTCATTCTACAGTATTTTGCCTGGTCTATCATCTTGTTTTTGTAATGCATACAGGAAGCTGCAAATCCAAAATCATTTAATGAACTTAAAGCATTGGGCTACAACAGAGAAAGATTCCTTAACATGAATAGCTTTTTGGTCTAGACTTGTCCCTCCTTCAAGGTTTCTGAGGATAAATTTCAGTTTTGGATTTGTATACTAAGCTAAGCCAAATCAAACCACATTAGTATGCAATGTGAATACTGTCAAAGAAAAATACTCACTGAATTATTTGTGAAATATTTGACTATTTAGCTTTTAAAATTGCTGAAAGTTTGTAGAACTTTTACAGAAAACAACACTTCAGTTAAGTTTAAGCATTAATTTATAATATGACTAGTATTGAAGATCTAATAACACTTTCCATTTGAATAATGTTATTTTCAAATAAAAAATATTTTGAATTGTTAGGGAATAGAAGATATTTTTATTCTTTTTCAAATTAAAGTTATATGACCAAATTATTCAAAAAAATGCCTCCTATATTTATACTTACAGATATAATTTAATTTTAATTTAATTTAATAATATTTCTATACCGCCCTTCTAGCGAAGGACTCAGGGCGGTGAACAGGGCAAGAATAAAAATACAGGATTACAAAAGTTAAAAAAATGATTAAATAAATGCCCATATACTAAAATACATCTTAAAACCCCAATAAAATAACAATAACAACCCCCCCCCAATCCCCTCATCAGGCCAGGCCAGCTTGTTCAAAAAAGTATGTTTTTAGCTCGCGGCGAAAGGAGCGAAGATCGGGCGCTGTCCGGAGCTCAACCGGTAGCTGATTCCATAGCTCCGGGGTGCCCACAGAGAAGGATCTCCCCCTGGGGGCCACCAGTCGACATTCTCTGACCGGTGGCACCCTGAGGAGGCCCTCTCTGTGGGAACGCACAGGGCGGAGGGAAGTCGATGCCGGCAGCAGGTGTTCCCTAAGGTACTCCGGACCCCTGCCATGTAGGGCTTTGAACACCATTACTAGTACCTTGAATCTCACCCGGAAGGCAACTGGTAACCAATGCAGCTCACGGAGCAAAAGTGTAACGTGGGAGTATCGGGAGACTCCCAACACAACTCTTGCGGCTGCATTCTGTACCAGTTGGAGCTTCCGGTTGGTCCTCAAGGGCAGCCCCATGTAGAGAGCGTTGCAGTAGTCTAGTCGAGAGGTCACGAGCGCGTGAGTGACCGTGCATAGATCACCCCGGCTTAGATAGGACCGCAACTGGCGCACCAGGCGAACCTGGGCAAAAGCCCCCCCTTATATTGAGAGTGATTTTTGACTTCCTAATCCAATTTACAATCTTGGGATTTCCTGCTACATCCTATTCAAATAATACCCCAGTCTTGAGTTCAGGGATCCTTCAAGCTCTCTGAGCTTGTTTTCTTGCAGATGTTTCATTACCAAACTAGGTAACATATTCAGTGCTAGAAGCATATGGGATTTGCTCTTATTTTATATACTAGTGGTTTGCCTTATCAGTGTTGGTAGGAGTGTTCTTGGTGGTTCCTTGATTAGGTTACTGTTTGCTGTTAGCTTGTTTGAATGAGTTGGTAATTCCTTGATTGGGGTATTGTTTGATTATTGGTATAGAGTTAATCTTTGTGTTAATCTCTGCTCATCTGGTTCTTGATTGCTGGTGAGGAGATGTTTTGGTCTTTTTGTTTTTTGGCTTTTTGATTGTCTCGGGAGTGGTATATAGATTTTGTTTATCTCTGTATGTCTGTTGATGGCTGATTTGTCTGAATTCTAGGCTTCTAGGAGTTCTCTAGTGTTTTTGGACTTGGCTTGGTCTAGGATGCTCGCAGTTTCTCAGTTGATTGAGAATTCCTGGAAGCCTAGCTTGATGTTACCTTGTTGGGTACTGAAATGTCTGCAAGAAAAAGAGCACCAAGGAGAGCAGTAAGGACCCCAAAGGCCCTTAAGCTACAAATATTCTCTTCCATTGGTATAGATGTATATATATTTAAGAGATGTGTGTTTCTGCATACAATACACTGTTCTAAAAGGCTTTTAGATAAATATAATTAGAAAAAAAATCATGTTAAAACTGGATTTATTTATAATTATTTTATTAGAAGAGGGACGCAATGGCTCAGTGGGTTAGGACGCTTAGCTTGTTGATCAGAAGGTTGGCAGTTTGGCGGGTCGAATCCCGAGTGCCACGTAACAGAGTGAGCGCCTGTTATTCGTCCCAGCTTCTGCCAACCTAGCAGTTCGAAAGCATGTAAAAATGCAAGTAGAAAAATAGGGACCACTACGGTGGGAAGGTAACAGCGTTCCATGCGCCTTTGGCGTCTAGTCATGCCGGCCACATGACCACGGAGACGTCCTCGGACAAGCGCTGGCTCTTCGGCTTTGAAATGTTTCCTAGAGTCGGAAAGGATTAGCACGCATGTGTGGGGGAACCTTTACCTTTACTATGTTATTAGATGCAACCTAAATATTGGGGTCCATCCTAGTTTCAAATGTTTTTTATTATTTAATATATCTCCTTCAGGCCATATACTTTATTTTTGAAAGTAATCCAAGAGAAAAATAAATATTGAAATTTATATTTGTGACAAATGCTCATTTACAATATATTTTACTGCTAGAAAGAATTCTTTATCAGGTTTGTTTCCAAGCCAGGAATAAAATAACAGGTGTAGTTGCTTCTATCAGAGGTGAAGTTTATTCTGAGAGCATAATACATAAAAGTCAGTTGTCAAAGGTGGCCATGATTTGAATTTCTCTCAATAATTCCTCATATAATAATGTAATGCCTTTGTCTTTTATTTTGTTGGGAAAGATGCGTACAGTAGTACTTCCCACAGTATCCCCATAGGAGTCTAGGATTCCTCCTATTGTTACCCATAGGAAGAAACATACCTCTGGGAATATTTCTCAACTGTGAATACTTTTATATTGGCAAAACCATTGAGTCAGCAGTGGTTCAGAAGACAAAGACTTCAAGGTCTGAGATAAACTTGGATTAATAATGGGAATGAGTAATTCAATATTATAAAATATCTTTGATAGGAGTGGAGAATGAGCTTTAAGCTTTTGTTTTGTATTTCAGTTGAGAACATTATGCATCTTGCTCTTCCTCAAAAGAAATTCAGAGGAACGTATGTTAGTTTTTAGGCCAAAATCTGCTTTGCTTTGGTAATAGATGGGATGTTACTTAATATTGTCCTGTTTCCTAGACGTTCCCTATGTTTATTATTATCTTCCATTTTTCACTTCTTTTCTCCTACTTAAACCATACTAACCTGCTCCTCAAATAAATTTGTCAGGATTTAGTATTTTTGATGTCAAATTTCAGCTTTTTCCTTTGCAAATGGAAAAAGGAAGACTGAGCCCCAGTCTGTACAACTACTTTGCCATGCTCCCCTTCCATTCCCGAGCTAGCAAGAAATCATGGCCCATTACACTTGCATCTTTACATCCACCCTTAACTCACTCCTAACAGGCACTTCTGACATATAGTTTTAAGGATCAACATTATAAAGGCAATTACTGTTGGTTTACTTGGCAGAAATTCTAGTATTACCCAATATCAACAAATATATGAAAAGCCAACTCCAACTGGCATGATTACAGGTAGTCCTTGACTTACAACCACAATTGAGCCCAAAATTTCTGTACCTAAGCAAGG
The DNA here is from genome assembly GCF_947247035.1 of Vipera ursinii. Classification (NCBI taxonomy): domain Eukaryota; kingdom Metazoa; phylum Chordata; class Lepidosauria; order Squamata; family Viperidae; genus Vipera; species Vipera ursinii. The sequence continues at coordinate 186,286,266 of NC_139512.1, forward strand.
CAGTTGTTAAGTGAGTTTTGCCCCATTTTATGACCTTTCTTGTTATAGTTGTTAAGTAAGTCATTGCAGTTGTTAGATTAGTAACATGGTTGTTAATCTGAATCTGGCTTTCCTATTGACTTTGTTTGTCAGAAGGTCACAAAAGGTGAACACATAACCCCAGGACACTGCAACTGTCATAAATACATGGCCGTTGCCAAACATGTGACATTGCAAGTTTGACATGTCTGCTTTAAGCTAATCATTTTCTCTTGGCTCAACTGGCCTCATAGTTTTGTTGTGGGGAAAAAAACAGGAGACAGGAGAATTAGGTATGTTCACTAGCTTGAGTTATATATCAAAAAGTCAGGATAAAATTATTGTAATGATGGTTTATTGCATAGTCTGCCAGATGTACAGACTGGATTAGGTATTTTTGTCTACCTATCAAGTCCGTTTCGAGGATCTGGGATAGGCAGATCTAGATGTTTGATTGTGTCACAGATATCATTCCAGGATATAAGCTGTTCCGAATAAAGCCGTCTTTTGCAATTGACTGATGGTGAATTTGTAAATGCCAGTGGTGTTCAAGTGGTGCTTCAATTGTTTTGGGATTGCACCAAAGGTATTGGTACTACCTTTGCTTGCTTTTGCCACAGTCTTTCTATTTGTAGGTCTTTGTATTTTGTTATCTTCTTCAGTTCTTTCTCATCTATTCTGCTGTCTCCAGGTATGTCATGGTTCCAATAGATGGAACCAATTTAAAAGAACTTCAAGGCAAAAATTACTTCCTTAAAGAACATTTTATTCAGGAAACAAAGTATTGGCACTTACATATTTGAACCCAAGACTAAAGTTCCCTCCCACTGCTACAAAGTAACAAGTTGCAATTCCCACCCCAGAAAGGCTGTCATAAATCACATTCACCAATTATTCCAAAATGCGGGCTCTCCTCCCAACCTTTCAACCCACCAAAACTTTTTCTAACATTGACCTTGATTCTCACACAGTTACAATTGTTATGGCTAACTGAAACAGCTTAAGCATTCTCCCTTCCCCTCTTCTCCATCTGAAAATACCAAACAATAGAAAAAGGCAGAATGAAAGCAAAAGGTAAAATGGCTAAAGTTTGTCAGTTGTAACAGGTGTTTGCCATTTCCCCTACCTAGACTTTTTTGTCTTTCTTATTGACAATTATTGAAGGGGAAAGAAATTCAGATGTAGGGACAGGAATTCAGGCGAAGGGAAAAGAATTCAGACCTGAGTCGATAGAGAGCTTTGAACCAGCCAGGCAGCCTCATCTCCAGAAAAAGAACTCCCCCGAGCACTGCCTGCTGAACTTTTATTCACCTCCAATCTTACAAAAAACTACATCAGTCTCACACAAAATAGTATACATAGAAATAATTGGATTACTCAGGTGCCTATGAGATCACACAAAAACAAGGTAGCATAAGATGTATGTGAAGTCTTTATCATAGCGTTTCCCAAACCTCCCACATGCCAGGCCCCCCTCCCAGCCAGGAGAGTGTGCTCTGCACTGAAACTACAGAGAGGCCCAACTAGGGAAGAACGGAAAGGCTGAAAGGTGAAAAACCAAATTCTTGGGAGACCAAATTCTGGCCGTTCCCACAAATTATGAAGTCTGAAGTGTTACGTGACAGGTATTTGTTTGGATTCTAAAGTCCTAGAGCAATTTAACTTCTTCATTTTCTATGATTTTCTCTATTTTATGGTCCCACTAGTTCTTACTTGCAGGCAAATGATATTTCTTGCGGATCTTCCAGTGCCCTATTGCTATTTTGTCATGCCATTGCTTGTGGTCAGTCTTCTTGCATCAACTAATCAGGTGATCCACTGTTTATTCAATTTCTTTGCAGTAGTGACATTTGTTGTCTGTTGCTGTCTTCCCAATTCTGGCTTTGTATGCATTTGTTCTTAAGACGTGGTCTTGTATTGTCAGAATTAGCTGTTCTGTCTCTTTCTTCAACTTTCCTGCTCTTAGCCATTGCCAGGTCCTGTTATTATCTGCTTTCCCTGCTATTATTTAATGTACTGGCTTGTAATGCTTTGTCTTCCCATGCCTCCTTTCTCTTCTTCATTTGATCTTTCTTGTTTGGTAGTTTGCCTTTCTCGTATGTTAGCTCCAGTACATCTTCACTTTCTTTCAGATTTTCTTCCAATGCCCATTTTCTTCTTCAACCATCGGATATACTACAACAGGGGTGTCAAACTCAATTTCATTGAGGGCCGCATCAGCATTGCGGTTGCCCTCAAGGGGCCGGGTGGGTATGGCCAGGGTGGGCATGGCCTACTGGGTGGGCGTGGCTAGAGTGCATATGGCCTACTGGGTGGGCGTGGCCTGCTCTACATCGTTCACATCAAGGGTGCCTATGGGGGCCTGGGCAGGAGTGGGACAGATCTGAGGGTCTCTGGCAGAAGGAGGGTCTCTGGGCCAGGGCCAAGGCAGTGGGGGCCGTTCCCTCACTGTTTCCAGGATGGCTTCGCGGGCCGCATGAAACCACTTCGTGGGCCGGATCCGGCCCCCGGGCCTTGTGTTTGACATGTCTGTACTACAACATTCCACCCCCATCCCTTTTCCTTAGTAGGTAGAGTTTGTCAATATGCCATGGCGATGAAAAGCATGATTCATTGTCATTATTTTTCTGATCATCCTATCCAGGGCCTTTCGTTCTGCTTGAATCCAGTCAACTATTCCAGTGGTGTAACTAATGAATGGAATTGTCCAGGTGTTAATTGCCTTAATGGAATTTCCCCCACTGAATTTGGATTTTAAAAAAACAACAACAACAAATTTTATTGAATATACAATTAAAAACAAAAGTGGACAACTTCCCTGGCTTCAACACTGCTATTAGTATTACCTTATATAAAGAAAGAAAGAAAAAAAAAGAAAAAAAGTGAATTTTTCTACATTGTAATAAAATGTGCATATAACATCTATGAATTTTCTGGTGAACATTCTTTCATTTGTCTACATTGTGGTTAAGTATCTTTCAATTCTGTCCTGTAATAGGTGCTTGTAAAAGGTTTCTAAACTATCAACTAATCAGTCGGTATTCAACCCAGTGTTCCTCCTTAACTCTAGCCATTTGTACACATTGTTCCAAATTTCACAATTTTCTGTTTTATTTTTGATCTCTAATGTTAATCTATCCATTTCAGCGCTGGATAGGATTTTGCTTATTCTTCTTCAGTCGGAGTTTCTTTTCTTTTCCATTTTTGAGCGTAAGCTAATCTTGCTGCAGTTAAAATGTGCACTACTAAATATAAAGATCCTTTGCTGAATTTATCTTTCATAAGCCCTAGTAGAAAGGTTTCAGGTTTTAGTTCAATTTTTTGTGATGATATCTTTTCATGCCAATTCTTTATCAGGTGCCAAAACTTTTGAGCTTCTAGACAATCCCACCACATGTGGTAGGGACGCGGTGGCTCAGTGGGTTAGGACGCTGAGCTTGTCAATCAGAAGATTGGCAGTTTGGCAGGTTGAATCCTGAGTGTTGCATAACAGAGTGAGTGCCTGTTACTTGTCCCAGCTTCTGCCAACCTAGCAGTTCGAAAGCACGTAAAAATGCAAGTAGAAAAATAGGGACCACTACGGTGGGAAGGTAACAGTGTTCCGTGTGCCTTTGGCGTCTAGTCATGCCGGCCACATGACCATGGAGACGTCCTCGGATAAGCGCTGGCTCTTCGGCTTTGAAACGGAGATGAGCACCGGCCCCTAGAGTTGGAAACAACTAGCACGCATGTCCGGGGGAACCTTTACCTTTACCTTACCACATGTGGTAATAGGTCCCTGGTGACTTTCTAGACTTCCAGCATGTCAGTGAGGTTTTTTTATCCATTTTTGCTAGCCTTGGGGGAAGATGCCACCTATAAAACATCTTGTATAAATTTTCTTTATAGGTGGTGGCTAGCGTTTGGATTTTAAGATCTTCACTCTCTTGATGTATTCATTTCTAACCTTTTTCTTGACTTCATTGTGTTTGATGTTGTCAGCTTGAAGGATATTCAGGTAGTTATAGTGGTTGTCTTTATCCAGACTCAATAGTTTGGCCCCAGGAAGGATTTCAATACCACAGTTGGTGGGGTGATGAGGCAGGAGCGCGTCGGAGCCCTTCTCACTAAAAACATCATACAGATCTCAGTACTCTGTGGGGATTCTGGGCTCACTTTTCTGGTGCTCTTCTGGGCACTGGAACCTCTTCCCCTTTTTTGGCTGCCTTGTGCCTGATTTTTAAGACCCCTTTCCTGCAGTTTACATAAGGGTTCCGTTTCTTCAGCCAGGACAGTCCCAAGAGGAGGGGTCTCTTCATCCCCAGCACTACTAAAAAACTCAGAGTCTCTTTGTGCTTTCCCATTCTAATTTCCACTGGCACTGTTATAAAATGAGCCACCACCACCAGCTACTGTTCCATTCAGTTGGCAAAAAGCTATTGGCACCTTCAACTGCTTAAGTCTCAGTCCCATACTCAGTCTCTCCTCAGTCCCATACACCTGATACAGCCCAAGTCCAGTAGAGCTAACATCCTCTCGTGAGACCCTGATGAGGGCATCAATAGTTCCACAGGAATGGTTATGGGGATATAACGTGTTGACTTACCAGGTCATCATTGGAATCGGTTGGAGCTCCCAGACCCTCATTATCGGGAAGAGCAAACTCAACAACCTCCACCCCTTTCAGTGCTGTCTCATGGGACCTCAGAACTGGGTTTTCTGTCTTTCTCCCTGGAGTTGCCACAGCTTTGGGTGTGGGTTAGGTGGATCAGCTTTCTATAGCTCAGTTTCCCTTCTTTCTGCACTTAAAACACACCCTGGATGGCTGTCTGAACCAAGACTCACCCCTTGCTCACTTCTGGGTCTTCTTTCATCCAGAGGGGGAGGATTTGTGCCACCCATGACTATCCCAGTGTGGGTCTCTGGCCAGGTCGATCTCTACTTCATTCAGCAGAACATACCAGTGTTGAAGAGTGCATGGGGTCCCATGTGAGATGCACGTGTGATAAATATTGTCATTGAGGCCATCTTTGATACAATCAATCTTCAGAACATGTGGCTACTCCACACACTGACTCTCAAAACTCCTGGGTGTATGTGGGCACTGACCACCAACCTTGGATGATGGTCTTCATCCTTGTGCTCTGCCAGTTGGTCCTTGAAGTGTTGGTGAAAAGCTGCTATGAAGTGGGCATAGTTCCCGATTTGGGGGGGTGTCATCTAATTGGCTGTTGCACCCTTAAGAGCCATGGTCACACATCTTACTCGGGCTGCCTCTGTCCCCAATGCAGCCCCATACTCTTGCATGTAGTTCCAGACTTGATCCAGGAAAACCCCAGTTGTTTGGGGTCTCCCCCATACTTCATTCCCAATGATGAAACCTTTGGGGTACAGCATTTCTGAGGGGCAGCTCCTGCAAGTGGAGGGGCTTACACAATAGCAGCTGCTACTGGTGGCACCATTGGGGCTGGTGCTGGTCCAGGCAGAGCAGGTGCAGCTGCTGGCATGGCTGCTGGCATGGCAGCTCCATTTGCAGCTTGGCTTGGTGTGGCTTAAGGAGCCTTAGCAGTCATCTAAGAGAGTTTCTTGGGCTCTCTGATTCTCGATTGCTTTTTGCAATAAGTACAAGGCATGGTCAGCATAGCATCCTCTGGGTCCAAATCAAGAGGGAGGACTCTGCCTCTGTCCCTCTCACACCACTCCCTCCTCTGGGAACCTCTGCTTTCTTGAGTAAAAGTCACCCCCAAGGGTTGATCCTCTGTTTTTTTTTTGCCCCACACCCAAAGGCTATCTGGGATTGACAGGTTCCCCATTGATGTCCAGCTCCTCCAGCCATTTCTCTTCATCTCAGGCACGATTCAGTCTATGAGGGGATCCCCCTGGAGCCCTGGTCTCCTCCAGTTCACTCTCATGGCTGGGCAGTTAGATAGTCAGTCCCAACAGTAGACTGCAGTTCTGGGTTGACTGATAAAGCAGACCTTGCCTAATGTCAGGGCTGCCACTGATCAATTCCTAGGAAAGAAAACCCTTGACTCCATAGATTCAGAGAAAAGGTATGTTTACTAAGAAAGAAATGAATGCAGCAAAAGTCAGGCAAGGTCTGAAGCAAACATGCGCAAAAAAGTCAAATTGAAAATTACCCCAGAGCCTATTCCCCAGTAGTCAGGCAGAAGAGTCCAGGAAGATGTTTTGGAAATATCTCTGGTCCAGCTGCTCCGCACCACCCTCATACATGCCATTTCTGTACGCTTCCCCTCCCATATTCCCATTGCTCCCTCCCTCCCCATTTCCATGGCAGCTAGCAGCAAGCTTGAAGGAAAGTGATGATGGCCAGGCTGACAGATCCACTGTTTCATCTTTCTAACATTTGCTGTTACTGATCTGTTGAATTTTTGCTTTCATGGAATTGGTTCTTGGGAAGCCAAAATGAAGCCTTCAGTTTCTTTCTTCAGCACCCTGATCATAACCAGCTCCATGTTAGCTTTGTATTTATCTTTCCTTCAATGTCCTTCAGGTATTGACTGTACATAGACTTCTTTTTCCAGTTAGAAACTCGATGCTCAATTGGCTATTCCTACCAGCTTGGTGTCATCTGCAACTTTGATGAGTTCCTTTTCTATCCCCTCATTTAAATTGTTTATGAAGATATTGCAGAGTTCTGGACAGAATCTTGAGGTACCTCACTGTTTACTTCCCTCCATGTAGATGTAGTTCCATTAAGGACTAACACTGAGTGTGGTTTGTCAGCCAGTTATGAATCCATGTAGTGGTTTTTCTAAATATCTATGGAGATTCTCAGTCATTCAGGTCATGGTTGTCACAAAGGTGCTTTTTCAAAAGGCAAAGAGTTTATTTTCCCTTGAAGATGTTTTGCTTCTCATCCAAAACAATTCTGACTGAATGGTGGAAGATGGAAGGATTTATATTCCTTGCAGTCATCTGGTCATTAGCACTCCTTCTGAGAGTTGAGGCCACTTGGAGGTTTATCCATGCTCTCAGGATCACCTGCACCACCTGCAAATGGGTGTGGAGCCTTCTTGTAACTGTGTTGTAAATAGTAGATAGGTGGTGTTGTATCCCTTCCCCACCTGTTGAGAGAGGGCTTTTCAATCTTAGTGTATATGGCCTCTTTGACCCCTTTTTCAAACCAGTGGTCCTCTCTGTCCAGAATGTGGACTTTTCTGTCTTCAAAAGCCAGACCCTTTGCTCTTGTTGTGTTGTGCTAGTTGTGCCTTCTTCATAAATTCTGTGACCTACTCCAATACTTCTGTTGGAAACATCCTGAAGAAAACATCCTGTTTTTGAACAGCTCCAACTTCTCAAAAAAGGAATTAGGTTAATTTTACAACTGAGGTTTTGAAAGAGAGAGTGGATCACAAACTCCAAGAGCTGAAATCACTGAAATCACAACAGAATATTGGAGATCACAGTATTTACAAAGAAAGCACAAATAGCACAACACAACAAGAGCAAAGAACAACAGAAAGGCAAATTTTCTTTCCTACAGTTTAGATAAGGAAAAACACACAAAAGAGAAGAACCAGCCCAAAAGAGAGAGGACAGTGACAAAACTGACTGTTGGGTGACAAAACTGACAGAGAGGTTACTCAAACAGAAAAGAATGTACTAGAATGAATTTTCTAGTAACACCAGAATAGCTACCAATTGTAGATCTCACAACCACAGAGTCAGCCATCAGGAACAATAAACTGGTAGAACCAAGGTAGAACAATTGATGGAGGTATCTGCAGCCCTTGCCAGTGCAGATACCCTTCCAACCTCACAGTTCAAGAAAGGAGAGTAGTGACATCCCTATGAAGAGACCCAAACATCATCATCTTGCCGGTTATAAAGGAAGCTGGGCAGTGATCCTGAACTTAGATGACTACAATGCCAAGGTGGACACTCTTCTAAAGGACACTGCTCTGTATGGGGCTCTAAAGAGAGATCCTACCAGCAGTTGTAAGAAAAAGGTCATTGATTTTCTGCAACAACTACTGAAGGACAAAGCCATTGATAAGCCACAATACTACCACTTGGACAAGCTACCATGCATATATGGACTCCCAAAATTCACAAAGAGGGAACTCCACTCAGACCAATTGTCAGCATCAACTCCTTCACCTACAACATTGCAAAACATCTAAACACCTTATTATCCCCTCTGGTTGGCAATACCACCTATCACATCAACAATTCACACCACTTTGTCACCAAGGTTTTGAAACTAATACGATCCAGATGAGACAATTGGTTTCTTACAATGTGACTTCATTCTTCACCTACATTCCAACAAGTGAAGCTGTCATGGTAAAGAAGAAACATTGAGTACAAGACAGCACAATAGATAACAGAACCAACTTCAGCTCAGACCACATGTGTGCCTTGCTGGACCTCTGCCTGACTACTACATATATTAAATACAATGAAGGTTTCTACAGACAAATCACAGTTGTCTGGTGCTTTTGAAGGGCTGAGTAAGTGAGGGCACCTGGCTGGCTGGCTGGCTGGGCAGGGAGGGGTGTTTGCAGCCAGGCAGGTTGGTGGCATTCGAAGCTGGTGGACATTTGCTGGCATTGTTCCCTGTGTTCTTGCAGCACCAACCCAGCCAACAACTGGGCAGAGAGCAACACCAGCGAACATTCACCAGTTTTGAATGCTGCCAAACCCCCACCCACCCCAGTTGCAAACATCCCAGCTAGCCAGCCACTCTCACACACTCACTCGAGCAGCCCCTTAAAGGCACCCAGCCAGGCAGGAGCTGTCCAAACCATGCATAAAAGCATAGTGTTTTTATGCAGATTTGTGGCTGTGCCAGGCACTCCACAGGGGAAATGCCCCATCCCCATAGTAGCAATTGGGGTGGGTTCTGGTTGCAAGGGAGTGCATGTTCTCAGGCAGAGGGATGTATGGAAGGCCCCCAAAAGATGTTTTGGGTTCTCCCAGGTGGCCTGCAGGGTGTGTGTGATCTGGTGCTTCTGCCACCACTGTTGCACTTTGCAGAAGCCCCGAAGCATTCCCAACCCAGTTCAGAGAGCTTTAGGAGGCTGGGTGGCCAGCATTGTGGGAAGTGGAGTTTGGGGCTAATGCAAAGTGCAGGGCAACCTGCGGACATTTCTAGTCTCAGCTGCTCTGTCCCCTGCCTCTCCAGCGCCTGAGGCTGCTGCAATCCACTGAGAAGGCAGAGGCCCATCTCTCAGTGTGGGAATTGGCTGGTGTTTAGTTGTCTTGCACCACAAATTGGCCAGGAGTAAGTCTTTCTGGGTGTCTTGGCGATGATCACACAGCTGGGGAAAAATGGGGAACCAGTGATAGGAGTGGAGTGTTGGCAGAAGGCCAGCTGAGAATGAATGCCTGAGCTAGGTTGGCTGCAATGGGTGGGCGGGGCTGAAGTGGGTGTGAAAATGGCATCCAAAACCATAAACTTTTGCTGTTGATCCATTTTTCCAAAACAGTCCAGTCCAAATTGTTTTCCAGTTAGATGTAATGTCCATTTCCCAATCATCATTAATTTTATTAAGAAAGTCCAGTTCATCACTCATTGATTCTGTTAACTACAAATTTGTAGAATCCATGTCTTCTTCAGCCTTCTCCAACAAACTTGCAGTTTTCAGCTCCTTCTCCCTTAAATCTGCCAACAGCAATTTAGATTCATGTTTATTCAGCTGAGAGTTTGGTTTGGGTATAGTTGCTTGTGTCTGGATATCCTCTTTAGGTTGATTTAAAACCTAGTTATTTTATCAAACTTTTTACCAGGGTTTTCAATTTGAACATGTAGGTTAAAAAGCATTCTCTTTTTGAAGTTCTCTCAGGGGGCTTTATCTTTAAGTTGGTACATTGTTTACATTTTTAATATAGTTCTTTAACTGGGGATTTACAACCAGACCTAAACATTTCCTCAAGAACAGGGGAGTTAGATACACTATAACTATAAGTTACCACAGAGAATATTGAGGTAATATGTCTCACAATAAAAAAGGATGGAAAAAAGAAAGAAAATATTCCTCAAACATTAAAAAATTAAGACTAGAGTTTTTAAAAAGTTAAGAAATTGCAAAATCCCTGTAGTACAAACCAGTGCAAATTAAAATCCAAATAGGTCACATACATAACCAGGAAATTTTTGACTTCCATACTGAGAAAGCAAAAGTAATTCAGAACAGCAAAGTGAAACAGTGAAAATACATTAAAGAATTCCAATTAAAATCCAGCAAGGGGTTAGAGTAAATCAACCAGTCAATTTTTAAAAGAAAAATCAAGCTTAAAATCAAGATAAAAAAGAAAATTCAAATGGTGCAGTTAAAACCCAGGCATGCTTAAGAAAAAAACCAAACTGCTGAGAGAAAAGATGGAGACCCGACCTTTTTAAAATATTTTATTAGTTTTCCAATAGTACAATAATATCTTTAAAAAGCAACATGGTGTCCGGGTTACAGTAGTTCCATTTCAGACAAATACATATTATTACAAATCTCCAAGTTATTATAACCAATACTTCCTCTCTCTTTTTTCCTTTGATATATACTATCTCTTATCTAAATTAACATATTTCTTATTGCTACTCATCAGTCATTTAATAGTTCTTTTTAGTTTAGTTTAGTTTAGTTTAGTTTAGTTTATTAAACTTATATACCGCCCTTCTCCTGTGGGACTCAGGGCGGTTCACAAGGTTTTTTAAAAGAAAACAGTACAACAATTACAAAAATTAAAAACAATTAAAATGATTACATTAACCTTGAATATAAAAATCCAAATTAAAATCCAATTAATACTCCAATTAATACTCTCAGTCCAGGCCAGAAAGCTCAAAGAGCCAGGTCTTCAGGTCCCGGTGGAATGAGCAGAGGTCAGGGGCAGTCCTAAGCTCTACAAGCAGCTGGTTCCAAAGGGCAGGCGCACCCACAGAGAAGGCCCTCCCCCTGGGTATTGTCTGCCGGCAATCTTTTACCGGTGGCACCCTGAGCAGACCCTCCCTGTGGGAACACACTGGATGAAGGGAACTTGATGCTGGCAGCAGGTGTTCCCTCAGATATCCCAGACCCAAGCCATTTATGGCTTTATAGGTTATCACCAGCACCTTGAATGTCACCCGGAGGGCAACCGGAAACCAATGCAGCTCGCGGAGCAGAGGTGTTACGTGGGAGTATCGGGAAACCCCCATCACAACCCGCGCGGCTGCATTCTGTGCCAGCTGAAGCCTCCGAGTGGTCTTCAAGGGCAGCCCCATGTAGAGAGCATTGCAGTAGTCCAATCGGGAGGTCACGAGCGCATGAGTGACTGTGCGCAGGGCATCTCGGTCTAGGTAGGGCCGCAACTGGCGCACCAGGCGAACCTGGGCAAAGGCCCCCCTGGTCACGGCTCCTATATGGTCTTCAAAACTGAGCCGCGAATCCAGGAGGACACCCAAGTTGTGAGCCCTATCGACGAGGGGCAACACCTCACCCCCCCGTCATTAAAGATGGAATAGGCTGGTTAGTCCGAGATGCCGGTATGCACAGCCACTCAGTCTTGGCAGGATTGAGACGAAGCCTGTTTCTTCCCATCCAGACCTGGACCGCCTCCAGGCAACGGGATATCACGGCGAGGGCATCACTGGGTTGGTTCGGGGTGGAGAAAAAAAGTTGGGTATCATCAGCGTACTGATGATACCCCACCCCGAAACCACGAATGATCTCGCCCAGCGGCTTCATATAGATGTTCAACAGGAGGGGAGAGAGAACCGACCCCTGAGGAACTCCACAAACGAGAGGCCTCGTGGCAGACCTCTGCCCTCCCGTCAACACTGATTGCGAGCGGCCCAGGAGATAGGAGGAGAACCACTGCAAAACAGTGCCTCCCACTTCCAATCCCCTGAGACACCACAATAGGATACCATGATAGATGGTATCAAAAGCTGCTGAGAGATCTAATAGAACTAGGACAGAGGAGCAACCCCTGTCCCGAGCCCGCCAGAGATCATTCACCAGCGCAACTAATGCCGTCTCCGTGCTGTGTCCGGGCCTGAAACCCGATTGGTACGGGTCCAGATAATCAGTTTCCTCCAGGAACAGAGGAAGCTGATGTGCCACCACACTCTCAACAACCTTCGACAAAAAGTGAAGGTTGGAGACAGGACGATAGTTGTTTAAAATCGCTGGGTCCAGGGCAGGCTTCTTGAGAAGGGGCCTCACTACCGCCTCCTTCAAAGTGGCAGGGAAGACACCCTCACTCAAAGAGGCAGATATTACTACCTGGAACCAGCTTCATGTCTCCTCCCGAGCTGCATAAATCAGCTAGGAGGGACACGGGTCCAATAAACAGGTGGTGGAGCTCAGCCTCCCCATAAGCCTGTCCACATCATCAGGGGAAACAGGATCGAACTCAGTCCAGATAACATGCTCAAGACCGTCCGATTCCTCCACATCAGACTCTGCCCAGTCAGAGTCCAAACCGGCCTGGATCTGAGCGATTTTGTCTGCCAGATGATGACTAAATTCCTCGGCCCGACCCTGCAAGGGCTCCTACCTCACCCCGATTAAGAAGGGAGCAAGTCACCCTAAACAGGGTGGCCGGGCGATTATCTGCGGACGCGATGAGGGCAGCGAAGTAGTTAGCCCTCGCTGTCCTCATCGCCTCAAGATAAGTCCTTACAAAGGTTCTTAACTGCAATCGGTCAGATTCGGAACGGCTGGACCTCCAACCGCTCTCTAGACCCCGTCTCTGATGCTTCATCTCCCGGAGCTCCGCAGAAAACCATGGAGCCCAACAGGATCTGCGCCGGGTCAGGGGTCGCAAGGGTACAACACAGTCGAGTGCCTCGGCGGCTGCCCTTTCCCAACCATCCACCAAGGCATTGATTGGGCTGTGAGTGAGGGTGATGGGTATAGACCCAAGCGCCATCTGGAACCGTTCTGGGTCCATTAGGCACCTGGGGCGGAACCACCTGGTCGGTTCCGCAGCCCAGCGGCGGGGGCTGGCATAACGGAAGACCAGCCGCAGGAGGTGATGATCGGACCATGACAGGGGAACAATAGTTGGTAAACCCCCTCCCAAATCATCCAACCACTGTCCAGACAGGAACACCAGGTCAAGAGTGTGACCCCCCACATGAGTCGGGCCCTGAATTACTTGGGTCAGATCCATGGCCGTCATGGAAGCCATGAACTCCCGAGCTAACTCCGACGACCCTCCCAGGGAAGGCAGGTTAAAGTCACCCAGAACTATAAGCCTGGGGAACTCCACCGCCAACCCTGAGAGGGTGTCGATCAGCTCAGGCAGGGCTGTTGCCACACAGCTGGGCGCCAGTTATGTGAGCAACAAGCCCATCTGAGCCCAAGGGCCACATCTCAGGAGGAGAGACTCACTCCTGGCCATCTGAACAATGGTGGTTGTCAAGGTAAAAATCACCTTTGTAGAGGGCGAAGGACCGTGCTTCAGAGAATGCATGATGTGCATGCAGGAAGGCAATAAAAACACGACGCATAATCTTACTAAATACCATTTTACTTACAAAAATATAGAAACTTAATATATATTATAAAGAGAGCTAGCTGACTACATCCTAACATAACAGACAGTAACAGCAAAGTGAATAAAACAATAAGGATAAACACTGTGAGAACCTTTTCTAGACATGCGCACTAAACAGACTGAAACCATAACATAACTAGTCATATGGGATTCACTATGGTTACCAGATAAGTTATCACAACAGGTGCAGAGAGCAGGGGAAATGTACAGTTAGAAATGAACTTTCTCACGAACAAAAAAAAACGTGCGGTGACATTCCCCTTCTTTCATCAGCAAAGTGAAGACTCAAGTAAGGCACATCTTCTCACGCAGATACTCATGCTGGGCTGTAGGAAGTGGTTTGTTCAGCATATCAGCAATTTGATCACGTGTAGGCACATACTGTAATGTCACAAAACCTTGTTTAACCAATTGCCTTATGTTTTGATATCGGATGTCAATGTGTCTGGACCTTGAACCTGTAAAACGTGTTTCAGAAATATAAACCACAGATTCATTATCTTCCATCACTGTGATCGGTCGAATCGGATGTGTCCAGATATCTGTGACTAAAGCAGGTTAAAGAATTGCATGCATCAGACACACAAGCATACTCAGCTTCTGTAGAGGAACAAGAAACAAAATTCTGTTTATGCACATGCCAGTAAACAGGACATCCATTTAAGAACATCATGTAACCTGATGTACTTTTCCGTGACTTCTTATCACTCGCCCAGTCTGAATCTGCATAACAACATAACTCTGCATAGTCAGTATGTGTTGGTTCCAACAACAACTTCATGTCTTTGGTGTGTTTTAGATACCTCAATAACTTTTTAACACATGTCCAATGAAACTGTTTTGCCTTGCCTACGTGTCGTGATAACAGATTAACACTAAGTGCAATGTTGGGTCTAGTCCAACTAGTAATATGCAGCAGCGACCCAATGACTGAGCGATATAGTGTTTGATCTTCAAACTCAGGACTTGGTTCATGTGCCAAAATGTGAAAGTCAGTTTGCATGGGTATACTCACAGGCTTAGTGTCCTCCATGTTACAGTGATGTAACAGTTGTTCAATCTTCTCTTCTTGTGTGAGACTAAACCCCTTCTGAGTTTTGGCAATTTGAACACCTAAATAAGTGTTAATACACCCTAAAGACTTCAATGTGAAAAACTTTTGTAAAGCTTTAGCAAAAACCTCACTCATCTGCTTATTTGGACCAATATAAACAATATCATCGACATAAACAAGAATTATCTCATACCTATTACCGTATCTTTTAGTAAACAAGCATTCATCTGTTTCGGACTTAATAAAGCCCATTGAATTTAGTTTGTCAGAAAGACATAAGTACCACATTAAACCAGACTGTTTCAGACCATAAAGACTTTTGTGTAGAAACCAGGTATCCCCTTCTTGCTGTCGGAAACCTGGAGGACCTTTGACATAAATTTCTTCATCAAGATCAGCGTGTAGATAAGCCGTTTCAACATCAAACTGGAAAACTTCTAGACCAAGGATAGTTGCAGTGGCTAAAGCAATTTTCACACTTTCAGTCCGCACTGTGGGTGAGTATGTATTTGTATAGTCCTCAGGATAACGTTGAGCGAAACCCTGGGCTACGAGTCTGGCCTTGTACAATGACTCACCATTCGGCTTCTTTTTGATCCTGTAGACCCATCGAGTACCAATAACTTTCTTGTTTGCTGGAGGGCTTGCAGGCGTAAACACTTGAAGTTTCTTTAGACTGTCCATTTCAGCCTGCATTGCCTCAAACCATTTATCTTGTTCTGATTCAGGAAGATGTTTGATCTGTGTGAACTTCTCAGGTGGAAGTGTAACATTACAAATCAAAGGTACAGGTGTTTTTGTTACTTGCCACGAATAACGTTTTGGAGGGATTCCATTTGTGGTCCTCTTGGAACGTCTCGGGCCAACCGTCCATTCTTCTTCCGTGTCGTCCTCGTCTTCATCATTGTCACCAGCAGCAACATCAGCGGCTTGCGAAGACGGAACAGTAGGTTGAGAAGAACTCATGGAAGGAACATTATCCTGTGAATCTTGATCATCAGGTTGTGTGGCATCAGCAACATCATCTCTAGGAAAATAAACTCCAGGATCATTAGAATGAATCCTGGACCAGTCAGCATCTTCCTCAAAAGTAGCAGATTGTGAAACCACAATAACATGATGAGAGTCAATGTATTTGCTCCATTTTGACTTATCAGCAATGCCCATAAATCTCATCCTTTTTGCTGCAGGACCCCCTTTCTTTCTTTGGGCTAAAGGAATATTGACCATAGCATAGGAACCAAAAACATGGAGATGTGAGAGATGAGGCTTGTGTCCATACAACATGAAATAAGGGGTCCGATTTATCACACTACTCCAAGTGCGGTTGATGATATGGTTAGCATATTTGATAGCTTCACCCCAGTATGGAAGACTGAGGTTAGCATCTTCAAGGAGGCAACACATCATGGTTTGCAGAACTCCATTTCTGCGTTCTGCCACTCCATTTTCAGCTGGAGTATAAGGAGCAGATGTCTGATGTACTATCCCATTCTCACGCATCCAGTCCTGGAAACGCTGAGACATGAATTCAGCACCGCGATCACTCTGGATTCTGGCAATGTTGACCTCGAATTGGGTATAGACAAGACTAGCAAAGTCTTTAAAGATCTGAAAGGTCTCAGATTTTTCTTTCATAGGATATACATATCCATATCTAGAATAATTATCAACGATTGTCAAGAAATATCTTTTACCACCAAGTGTTGGTGCAAAAGGACCAACTATGTCAGTGTGTACCAAATCAAAAATGCATGTTGACAGGCGTGTAGCGCGTTTTGGAATTGCTGCTGCCTTGGATTTGGCTTTCTTGCAGACAGCACAGTCCAAGAACAACTTACACCCCTTTAGATCCAAACCTCTTGCGAACTCTGGCATCTTCTTCAGAACACAGAAACTGGCATGACCCAATCTTCTATGCCCCTTATGGATACACCTGGAATGCAAAGGTTTACCTGTTAGTGAATTCTCAACATTAGCATTTTTATTAGGAACCCCAGGCTTGCTGTGAGCAACCTGTGTCTTTTTTGTATTTTTATCATTATTAGGAACCTTTGGAGTAGCAACAGGATCTCTCTCTGGGACGTCTCTCTCTGGGCTTGTGCTTTTTGGAACGTGTATACTTGCCTGCTCTTGCTGCTTAGACTTTGGTTTTAAATAATAAACACCACCAATCAACATGGTTTCAGGAACAATATCTCCGTCTTTGACTATATAACTTGCTTTTTCAAGATGGTGGACCTGAAAATGAGAAAACCTAGACAAATGACTCCGACTAAGCAAATTACTACTGGCAGACGGGACATAGTAAACATTTGGAATGAGAGCATCAAGCTCTTCAATATGAACAGTTCCTTTTCCCATGACCTGAACAGGATGATTGGAAAAAGAGTAAAGTTCATGAAGTTCAGGTTCAGGCTCGTGCATCTCTGTGTAAAGCTCTTTTCTATAGGTAACATGTAATGCTGCTCCACTGTCCAAAGTCCAAAGAAGTCATCTATCGTACTCTGGTTGAGGCTGTGGATCGTTGGTTACAACCAATGTGACAAGTGGAGCTTGTGGATCACGCTTGGAACCACGACCACGACCTTGTCGTCCGCCTCTACCTCTGCCTCCTCTGGAATCTGTTCCTCTGGGCTGGCATGTGACGGGCGCTGGAACTCGTTGGGGACAATCCCGTGTGGCATGTCCCACACGATTGCAGATGTAGCATCTTGGCATCCTTGGAATGTAGGTCCTTCCACGGAAGGCACGCCTCGCTGAAGCTCTTGATGCAGGTGGTTCCCTTAAATGTGGCACAGCTTGCATAAGTGCCTCTTCTTCGGCTAAAATTCTGCATACATGATCCACTGTGTGTTGAGCAATAGGCACTTGATTGATCTTGGAAATAGCATCTTTCCACTCATGATTCAAAGAATTGATGATAATGCTGATCATTTGAAAATCATCAATAAGATAGCCTTTTTCACCCAGTTCTTTTCTAATACCTTTCATTTTAGTCAAATGTGCTCCAATATGTTCACCAGGTTTTAATCTGGAACCATGGAACTCAGACAAAAGTAAACATGTAGACTCAATTGATGTAGGCCGATAACATGTCTCTAACTGAGTCCAAATTTGTTGGGCAGTTGCATCTTGTGAAAACGTGAGCTGCAATTCAGTGTCCATTGACATCAATAATGTTGTGCATGCTCTATTATCCAAGTCCCATATGTCAGGAGTCCATGGCTGGGCAGGAGGATTAAACACCATCATGTGAGTACCTTCTCTGCGTAGCAAAAGTCCAACCTCACTGACCCATGCCCTGTAATTCTGTCCTGACTTCTTTAATTTTGAATCACCAGCCAGTGGTACAATGGAAGGTGTTTGATGGGGAATATACAATTGAGGTACTGGCTGTGCAGGTTGTGCAATCCGACCATAACCTGCAGGGGGCACCAGTGGCGTCTGTGCCTGTGCCTGGACATGCGGCAGTTGCATTGAAGTTGCCGGTAGTATTGGTGCTGGCTGTGACTGTCTTTGAGCTGCTATTCCACCCTGGCCAGCAGGAGGCACTGGCGCTGGGGCTGGTGCATTAGCATAACCTGCAGATGACACTGGCCTTCGCATATAAGAACCCGGTGACAATTGCATGTGGGTTAAATATGGCTGTGTTCTGCCAGGTAGAGGGACTTGCATAGAAGCAATATTAACAGGAGAAGCAATAGTAACAGGAATCCTAGCACCATCAGGGGCTGGAGCCTCAGATAACGGCAGAAATCTTGTATCTCTGAGCAAAGACTCCTCCATGGACAGTTGCGAGAGTGAGAGCTCCAATTCATGTCTTAATGCAGCTTCACCAGTAGATGGTGCTATAACATTTGCTTCAGGCATCACTGTGGCTCTGTATGGCCTTTGGGACAGCCCATAATCATGTGACATAGGAGCCTCCGGTTCCCATTCGTCTTGCATGACACTCAATGATGGGCGTGACTTTGGCTTTGGGAAAGAAGGAGGCAATATGGCTTCTTCTTGTGGGTGTGGCAATATGGCCGGTTCATGCTCATAATTCCTCTCATATTGCTGAACCATTGACACATATTCCTTTGCCTGCTGCAGAGAACGCTTTTCAAAAACCCCAATTTGTTCACAGTAGCCTTGCATAGCCCTATCTCGCATAGTTTGCTTGGGGCTTGAAGGAGCAGAAGGAATTTTCTTCGGCTCAACTTTAGGTTTCGCTCCAAGCCTTTGAAATTCATCTTGAGCCCCTGGAGTGTGAACATTTTCAAAAACAGCTGCCAGGGAGCTTGGAAAAATAGAAAAAGGAGTGACTGACCTTGCATCGTCGACAGGAGCAGGTGCGTCTTCTCCAAGGCGTGTGGCTGAAGCCATCGGAGTTCTTAAAGTTGAAGGGAGATGCCCCACAGACAGACTCCTTTTCAGCCGTGGCTTCCTTCCTGACATGTTCCAGCAGTTAATCACTGCTGCCTCGCTAGCACTAACTAACTGATAACAGCCGCAGAAACATGCATCTCTAAAAACATAAATCAAACCATCCTCGATACCAAAATGTCAAGGTAAAAATCACCTTTGTAGAGGGCGAAGGACCGTGCTTCAGAGAATGCATGATGTGCATGCAGGAAGGCAATAAAAACACGACGTATAATCTTACTAAATACCATTTTACTTACAAAAATATAGAAACTTAATATATATTATAAAGAGAGCTAGCTGACTACATCCTAACGTAACAGACAGTAACAGCAAAGTGAATAAAACAATAAGGATAAACACTGTGGAAACCTTTTCTAGACATGCGCACTAAACAGACTGAAACCATAACATAACTAGTCATATGGGATTCACTATGGTTACCAGATAAGTTATCACAACAGGTGCAAAGAGCAGGGGAAATGTACAGTTAGAAATGAACTTTCTGACGAACAAAAAAAAAAGTGCAGTGACAGTGGTCTCCCGCGGACATAAAGTCTCCCAGATAACCACCGCCATCCCACCACCCCTACCCTGAGCCCATGGCCGGTGTAGCACACGGAAACCTGGGGGCCATAACTCGGTCAGAGGAACCCCTCCCTCCGAGCCCAACCAAGTTTCCGTGATGCATGCCAGATCCTCACATTTTTATATATATATTTATCAATCTTTTAGTATATTTCATATTTTAACATTCCATCTTTAAAACATTAAACACCTTATTATTTTTCTAGCTTTAATTTTACATTGATATTGAAATTAAAACGTTAAGATTTCTCATTTTCATATTACTAAATAATCTCCTTTCCCTTTATACAATTCTCTTCAATACCTAGTAATGTAGTCCAGTTCTTATTTATCTCATTTTCATATCCATATCAATTATACAATATTTTAAATAGTAGTCATTAAAATACCAATCGCAAGGAGGAGAAAAAAAAAGAAAAAAGGGAGGACAATACAATATTATTTCTCATTTATGGTTTCCACATGTTAAAAATTAACTGAAGCTAGACGCTGCAACCACTTCTGCAGATTATAGTGACTTATGATTGCTTTTTAAGCAGACAGAGCTGACCAGGAGAAGTAAAGTTGCAAGTATTTAGAACTTTAACTCGAGGTGCTTTAATCTTCTCCATATTGACTTTGAAAGAGAAAGAGAAAAGATGGCGCTGAAATGTTTTTTCTTTTTAAGACTTTGTTAAAATTTAAACAATATATTGGATTTTAGAGTTTTAAAGAATTTTTCCTTTTTTCCTATTATTGTTGGTATTAAGAGTTCCTCTCCTTTTTTCTTGGATTTTACTTTTGTATTTTTTACTTGGAGTGCAGAGGGAAAGTGAAAGTGATAAGAGAAAGTGAATTGTAGCGAGTTGGAAAATGGCTTCAAGACGGCAGGCAGTTCCTGTTGTTTCTAAAACCTCAATCTCTTCTCCAGTTATTCAACCCACTGCAAAACCCAGATCCCCTCCTCCCTCTCCTCCACCACCAGCACTTACACCTGCAGGATGCTTTGAAGTTGCAGGCACAAGAAATGACTCAACAAATAAAGGAAGAGGTAGCTGATCTTCTTGAGCTTAAAAATAGAGAAATGAGAGAAGACATTTTGTTTGCATTTCAAGGGCTGGCAGCACATATTGAACGTTTAGATGACCAGACTTGGAACGAAGAGATATTTGGCGGGAGCGGAATTTGGAGGATAGAGATTTTACTTTCTTTTCAGACAGGAATCAATCGTTTTCTAGAATTGACTTTTTTTTAGTTACTGGTGATCTTACTTCCAGGGTCAAGAATGTCAAGATTTTTCCTAGAACGTTGTCGGATCATAGTCCTGTATGGATGGAATTATTTAGGGAAGATGGGATAAGAAGATCTTGGAGGTTGAATGAAAATTTATTTAGATATGATGTACTTTCAGAAAAATGTAAAGATTATTTGAAAGAGTTTTTTGTTTTGAATATGCATAAAGGAACACCGATTGAAATGGTTTGGGATGCCAGTAAAGCTTATATGAGGGGGATTTTGATTCATATGAACAATGGTCATAGGCGTAAGCAGATGCAAAAACGTAAAAAATTGGAAGAAGAGATTAAATTGAAGGAGAAAGCTTTTATTTTGAATCTATTAGATAAGAGACTAAGGATTTCAATAAATTTGTTGAAAGAGCAATTTAATATGTTAATGGCGGATCAGGTTGCAACTAATTTGAGATATGCGAAGCATAATACTTTTTGTAATGCAAATAAGCCTGGTAGGTGGTTAGCTTATCAATTAAGGAAAAAAACAGAAATTACGTACAATAGAGAAAATAGAATATAAGGGCAAAGAAACATATCAACAAAAATTGATTAAAAAGGGTTTTTTGGATTTTTATCAAAAGTTATATGCTAGTGAGAATGTACAAACCTTAGATATAGATAAATATTTACAGGAAGCGCATATTCCTATGCTTTCACATGAACAATGGGGATGAATTGTTTAATCACTTCTGAAGAAATTATATCAGTAATTAAACAGTTAAAAGTGGGTAAGGCTCCTGGTACAGATGGCTTAACAACAATTTAATATAAAACTTTACTTACAGAGATGGTAGAACCTTTAAAGGAACTATTTAATAATATCCAGGCCGGAGGGGAGGTGCCTCCATCTTGGAGAAGGGCTTTTATATCGTTGATCCCAAAGGAGAATCAAGATCTTACTCAGCCAAAGAATTATAGACCTATATCGCTTTTAAATACAGATTATAAGATTTTTGCAAAAATATTGGCAAATAGATTAATGTTAGTTTTGAAACAGATGGTTCATACAGATCAGTCTGGATTTATAACTGGAAGATATATGAAATATAATGTAAGACAATTAGTTAACTTAATTGAGTATTTGGATAAGAATAACCAAGTCCCTGCGGCATTGATATTTTTGGATGCTGAAAAAGCTTTTGATCAATTGAATTGGCAATTTTTATTGAAAGTTGTGGAAAAGATGAACTTTGGGGATGAATTTCTGCAATCTATTAAGGCCATATATGAACAACAATCGGCGCAAATTATAATTAATGGGGGATTAACAGATGCATTTAAAATTGAAAAAGGTACAAGACAAGGGTGTCCCCTGTCACCATTATTGTTTGTTTTAACATTGGAGATTTTACTGATTAAAATTAGGGAATCAACTAAAATAAAGGGAATAAAAATAAAACAGAATCATTATAGGTTAAGAGCATTTGGAGATGACTTGGTTGTTACACTATCTCAACCGATTCAATCGGTTATAGACTTGATGGAAATTATAATACAATATGGGAAAGTTTCAGGTTTTAAGGTGAATAATAATAAGACTAAAATATCTAAAAATATGACTATGAATGAGAAGGATATGTTAGTAAAATTGACAGGTTATGAAATTGTGAAAAAGGTCAAATATTTGGGGGTATATATTACAGCCTCTAATGTGAAATTATATAAGAATAATTATGAGACGTTATGGTTAAAAGTACAAAAGGATTTAAATAATTGGAAAAAACTACAATTATCTTTGTTGGGAAAAATTGCAGCTGTTAAAATGAATGTTTTACCAAAGTTTCTCTTTGTGTTTCAAATGATACCTATTTTGAAAAAAGATGCTAATTTGGATGAATGGCAGAAGGGTATTAATAAATTTATCTGGGCAGGGGAAAAACTGAGAGTTAAACTTAAGATTTTACAAGACGCTCGGGAAAGAGGAGGACTTAAGGTGCGTAATTTGAAATTATATTATGATGCAGTGGTTTTAACATTGGTTAGTGATTGGCTTAATTTAACTAATAAAAGTATACTTTATCTTGAGGGATGGGATTTATTATATGGGTGGCATGCATATTTGATTTATGATAAAAAAGTCGATAAGGCTTTTAAATCTCATATTTTAAGAAGTCCTTTATTGCGTGTTTGGAAAAAGTATTATTATAAGTTAAATTATAAAATACCAATTTGGGGGATTCCTGGACACGCAATAGAGGGGGTATCTATGCGTGTGAATTTGGATATGATTTCTTATAAGCAATTACTTAGATTGGAAGGGAATGACTGGCAACTAAGGTCGCTAGCCGAGTTAAAACAAGAAAATATTGTACAGTCTTGGTTTCAGTATACTCAATTGCAAGTCAGGTGGAAGTTAGATCAGAAGGTTGGTTTGACGCTGATGGATGAAAATTTGGTAAAACAGATCAAAGATCAAACTCAAGTGCATATAAAGAGAATTTATAACGTTTTAATAGAATTGGACTCGGAAATGGAATTGGTGAAAGATTGCATGGTAAAGTGGGCTCAAAATATTCAAGAACCGATTCCATTGGATGTGTGGGAGGTAATTTGGGTTAGAAATGTAAAATTTACTCAAGCCCAAAACTTAGAGAAAATTTTTATAAAATGTTTTATAGATGGCATTTGGATCCTAAAAAGCTGTCTTGTATGTATTCCAATTTACAGCCCAAATGTTGGAGATGCGGTAGTTTGGATGCTACTTATTTTCATATTTGGTGGACTTGTAGAAATATAAAAGCTTTTTGGATTAACATTTGGTGGAACATTCAAAAGATTTTTAAGAGAAAGATAAAGTTTACTCCACAATTATTTTTATTGGGTGTTATTACAGACTGTGACACTAAAGGAATTAATCTGATGTTGAATTTGATAACAGCTGCGAGGTTATTGGTAGGGCAATATTGGAAGAAGGATTGTCTGCCTACTATAGAGGAGTGGACGCTTAAAGTGTCAAATCTAGCAGAAATGGCTAAGATTTCTGCTTACTTGAAGGATCATTCACAAGAGAGATACATTTCGGTTTGGAGAAGATGGATAGATTATATTCAGAAAAAATATGGGACTAAAAAGTTCCATTTAGCTTATGAGTAAATTTTAGATTGTTATTGTTATAATTTAAAATTTTTCTAGAAGTTGGGTATATTAGAGTGTTGGTAATTATGTTAAAGGCGGGTTAAAGTGTATTATGTATTTGGTTTTTTATATAGTTGATTAATGTTAGTTAGATTATGATTACTATATATTTGTAACCCTGTAATCAGCTTTGGGAAGTGGGGGAGGGGAGGTTGGGAATGGGATAATATTGTAACCTTTTATAAAACTTTTCAATTAAAAAACATTTAATACATCCTTTCATGTCTCTGCATCCAAATATATTAGTTACATTCTATCATTTTCAGCATATATACATCTTAACCCATATTATTTAAAGAACTCAATATTTCAATGTTAGTATTCATACATCTGTATTTTATTTATTTATTTATTTATTAGTTAATCACTATTTTTATCTACTCATCAAAACACTCTCGTAATCCCAATACAATCCTGTCTATTTTAATATTATCTATTTCAGGCCTCTTAAAAGTGTTCATATTTCTTCAGTCTTATTCTTGCTTTCTTCCTTTGCCATATCATTTTACGCTTCTTTGCCTCAGGGTCATCAAAGCATTCTTGTATTACTATATCATATTAAAGTGGACCCCTAGTCTCCACCTTTGAAGAATTGAAGAATCTGCCAACAGCACCAAATCTTATTATTTTCACCTCTTGAAACAATTGTCCTGGTCCAAATAAACGTCCTTCCATATTTTCTCCATCACCATCTTCAAAAACCTGTATTTGTTGACTATTTAGTTCTTCTGCCAATGTATTTAATTGTTCAATTTCTTCTGTTAAGTTCTGTCCCAGTAAAATATTAATTGTAGTCACAGTTTGAATTTGGGTTTGTTTCATCGAGATGCTTTCTAATTCTTTTCCAAAAGCTCTTATTTCATCGCCAGCTGTAGAAAGGAACTGATAGGTTTGGTAAGATATTTCCCACAGAGCAAGAATTTGTTTTTGAAACTCTTCCATCGTAAAATTTCACATCTGGTGTTCAAGGTTACTCTTATCTTGTTTTTCTTAAATATTTTCTTGGTATTTTTTAAAGAGAAAGTCAGAATTACAATTTCAAGTTTAGCCACTGGGTGTCCCCCAAGTACTTTGAGAATTCTTTTCTTTTATTATTTCTTTCTTAAACATTTTTTTTCAAAAAAACCCCACCCCTGGGCTTGTTCACCGCCTTCTGAAGGGAGGGTTAAATTTCCCCCTCCCTCTGCACAGGGGTTAGGGTTAGGTCTTTCGTCAGTCTTTTATCCGCCGGTACAAAGGGAATGCAGGCACTAACGGGAGGGTTGCTGCTCCCCCGCATTTCTGCAAAAGCCCCTGTTTGGACACCCCTCCAGGGCGACTCTTCGGTCCTTTTAGGACCCCCCAGCGATGCAAATCTGGACATGGAAGATGGGAGCCATCCTCCAGACGTCCATTGTCAGCTGTTGGCAAACCGGAAGTCTGGAATTACTATCCTTGAAATTCCTCTTCCCAGGAAGATCCACAGGCATCCAAGGATCATCTTGGATTGTTCTTAACTGTTCCCATTTGAATCTAGGGAGCAGGCTGCCAAAGAACCCAATTTGGCAGCAAAATCAGCTGCTAGTCAGCAGGAAAAGCAGATTGCCCTGCTGCTCAGCACACCATCTTGGGGGAAGTGGAAATGGGAGCTAAAGTTTTGACTGATGCAGTTTCTATGAGTTTCTAAATTTAACCCTATCTTCTTGACACTATATTAAATCTAACTAATGAGACCTCTTATGCATCTTTCTTTCTGGGTTGAATTGTTCAGTTACAGGCTAATTAATTAATTGACTAATTAATTTCCAACTTTTCCTTGCAAAGTCAAACATCTTAAGTCAAACATTGTTGATCTTGTCATTTTATTAATCTGGAATTCCTTTTTCATCTGGTGGTTAGTTAGAACGGTTAAAAATTTCATGTCTTCATTAATCCAGCTACTTATAGTAATGACAAAAAGCTGTTGTTAATTCAGATCCATCTTATTATTTTTTAGATATACATAACAGTTGCAGCCATCAAGGGAACAAATTGATAAAACATCTTTACAGACACACAACATTGGAAGTGATATTTAAATGCATTTATAGATATTTTTAAGCAAATTATTTATATCCCAACTTTCAGAAGCTCAAGCATTACATAATAGGGTTCCTGTTTATTATATTTATTTTAATACAATTTATATACTAAGATTTGATTATGTCAAAAGCAGAACAAATAAAGCCCTCAAGAATGAATCAAGTCATAAAGCTGAATTATAACAGTAAACTAAAAACAATATGTACTGTATGTCTGTATGTCTATCTGTTCTGTCAGTCCGTCTGTCTGATACAGAAACATCAGTAAAGAATCTCCAGGATCATCATGAAAACATGAGATATAAATAGTGATAATCTTACTCAAATATCAGAATGCAACATCCACAGCCAAGTTAAGAAACTATCAGTATTCCCATGTTACATGATACTGAAAAATTGTACTAAAAATAAAATAGA
Source organism: Vipera ursinii (assembly GCF_947247035.1). Lineage (NCBI taxonomy): Eukaryota > Metazoa > Chordata > Lepidosauria > Squamata > Viperidae > Vipera > Vipera ursinii. The sequence continues at coordinate 186,312,707 of NC_139512.1, forward strand.
GAATTAGCTTAAAAGCATTTTTTTAATAAAATAAATACAATAGTGTAAATAAAAAAGCAAAGTGTCAGATTTAATCCATGAGCTGTTGTTTCAGATGCTTTATTTCCTTGGATGCAGTTTTCATCTTAATTTGCTAGAAATATCTTTTAGAAGAAACTTCAAATCATTCATCTAAAAAAAATTGTAAGAATGCAACAGATTAATTGGAAATTACATCATTACATTTCAGGCACAAACTGATCTTAACTATTATACCGAATCATAGAAAAGTTCATCCTTAAGCAAATTCATTAACAATGCACTTCTAAATACATTTATTCAAAAGCAAAGCCCAAAAAGTTCAACCAAATTCGTTCACAAGGAAGAGTATATTGTCTTGTAGTATTAATCAAAATCTTATATACTTCAGTTGCTCTTCATAGCTTGCAATTAGGTTCACCAAAATTTGTTAGCTGTGAAATTTGAATGCATCTAAACTTAGCATTAGCTTCTATAAACTGTCTTCAAAATTCAAAAAATGAAAAATAAGCATAAAAGAATATTTATTTATTTATTTTGTATACCGCCCTTCTCCCAAAGGACTCAGGGCGGTGAACAGGGCAATACATATTAAAAAACAAGATACAAAAATTAAAAGCGATGAAACAACAATGCCCATGAATAAGTTAGTACACATTAAAAAAGTTAAAACAGATTTATAAAACCCAACCCCATCCCATCAGGCCAGGCCAGCTTGTTCAAAAAGGTAGTTTTTGAGATCGTGCCGGAAGAAGCGGAGGTCAGGCGCCATCCGGAGCTCGACCGGAAGATGGTTCCATAAATCCGGCGCGCCCACAGAGAACGCCCTCCCCCTGGGGGCCACCAGTCGACATTCTTTGACCGGTGGCACCCTGAGGAGGCCCTCTCTGTGGGAGCGTACTGGGCGGAGGGAAGTTGACGCCGGCCGCAGGTGCTCCCCAAGGTATTCTGGACCCATGCCATGTAGGGCTTTGTAGGTCATTACCAACACCTTGAATCTCACCCGGAAGACAACTGGAAGCCAATGCAGCTCGCGAAGCAGAGGTGTAACATGGGAGTATCGGGAAACTCCCAACACATCTCTTGCGGCTGCATTCTGTACCAGTTGGAGCCTCTGAGTGGTCTTCAAGGGTAGCCCCATGTAGAGAGCGTTGCAGTAGTCCAGACGAGAGGTCACGAGCGCGTGAGTGACTGTACGTAAGGCATCCCGGTCTAGATAGGGCCGCAACTGGCGCACCAGGTGGACCTAGGCGAAGGCCCCCCTAGTCACAGCTAGGGCTGGGGTTTTAATATGTTTTTAATTACTGTTTTAAACTTGGGCATATTTAATCGTTTTTTACCTTTTGTATTCTGTTTTTATATTTATTGCCCTGTACACCGCCCTGAGTCCTTCGGGAGAAGGGCGGTATAAAAATATAATAAATATAAATATAAATATATATGGTCTTCTAAAGATCCAGCAAGATTCTTTAAAATGTTTTAATAATTTTGTATCTTATACCAACAATGATTGTAACAGTCACAATTATAATAAGCCATTTATAAAGTCAATAACATAGATTACGTTGTATTATAACCTGAAATAACCTAGGGAAGGATTTTTTTTCATGAATGTATCATAAACCAAAAAGAAATGTTACTACACAAATTAATAAAAATGTAAAATATATGATAAAATAAACCAAAGAAAGCCTAAATAAGTGTTCACAATATTTTTTGTTTATTTTTGTATATTTAAAATATACAAAAATATATTTCAGGGTTGGCAGCCCAAAGCAGGAAGAGGGGGGGAAAGGGATGGTTTTATGGGGGGTGAACACATGTGCTCCTGCGTGCGCATGCACGACCAGCCATTGCTTGTGCAAAAGGGACCCTGAGCACTCACTTGTGTGGGGATATGAATGCCTGCAATGCTCGTGGTGATGCTCATGCGAGTGGGGATGCAAATGCCCACAATGCTCGTGGGGACATGTGAGTGGGGACACAATGCCCACACATACATCCATACCAGCCAGCCATTCCCACAGCCCAGGGGCCAATATGCCACAGCCCAGTAGTGGACCATGACCCACAGGTTGGGACCCGATATAAAGTACATTGAGCCTGTAAATTTAAGTGGGATGTGTTAAATAACAAAATGTAATCCAGGAGCATAAAAAATTAACCAAAAAATATGAAACCTCATTGAAATCATGAATTTGTAAATGCAATGCTCCAGAGATTGATGGTGTTGAATTCCTGTTTCTTGGAAGCAAATTCGAGTTTCTATTACATAACAAACCTTAAATAATTACATTACCCTGGATTAATCAGAGTTCTTAAAATCCAATTAAAAGAATATTGAAATTATATCTCTATATCTCAATATCTATCTATCTATCTATCTATCTATCTATCTATCTATCTATCTATCTATCTATCTATCATCTATATAGTGTTTGTTAAGTATTTAGAATACCTTGCTAGGCCCCAAACACGGGCAAATCTTATTTCCTGTTTCTGCCTAACCCAAGGCCATCAACAGGCTGTAGTCACACAGTGACAGCTCATATTTGTGTAAATTATATATATACCTTTTTAAAAATAATTTAACAGAATAGAAGGTAAAATTATTGTTGGGAATGATATTTGGGTCAACTAGCATCAATGGATCTGCTTCTTTATATTTTTCTCAGATATATAGAAATAGTCAGAAAGGGTATGCACTTTCATATAATTTGTTCAATTTTATTAAAGGAAGTATTAGTATAAAATATTAAGAAAAAATAAGAGCAATCAGCCACTAACAAAAAATGTACCAAATACTGTGCAGACAATATTTTTTAAGAAATTGGTGTTTGAATTAAATTATTGACATGCAGTGCAGGTTTAGAAATTGCTTCACTAAATTTGTATTAGCTGGAGTTAGATAATTATTACAGAGACTTGCATCAAATAAAATATGTGTGCATACATAAATGAAAACACACATCCTTTCTCTACAAGATAAAAATAAAATCCAAGTCTGACAACATTTTTTACTGTAATTGCTGATCAGAATTTCATTTTTTTCAATATTCTTGCTTTTGTTCCAAAAATTCTAAAGTATACAAACACTAAAATCAGGCAAGCTATAAATTATAGAATAAACAGAAGGAATGTGAATGTTTAAGCATACTAAAGTTGATTTGATTCCTTTCAAATTGGTACTCATACAGCAGGCATGTCATACTCGCTATGTCACATGACGTCGTGACATAGAAATATATTTAACATTTATTCAAATTATACAGTGATGATTCTTAAATCAAAAACTAACTTAAAATCGATAATAAAATATTCAAATGTAATATAAATTTTTAAAAATGCTTCATATTCATTTCAGCAATAAACATTCAATAAAAACTAGAAGGAATAAATCTGAAAAGCAAAAATATTTTGATATTTTTTATTATTGTTCTTGGAAATACTTTTGCAATGCTTATGAGTATTTCAAAACTCAAGTATAAACAGTGTTTCTGCCTGTCCAACTCCCAAAAAACATACCTTAGTTTCCAGTTGTCTAAATTGTTGGGCCATTCTGTGGAAAGAAATATTGAGTTGAAGGTAGTTCTGATTTTAATTCTGACCACAATACGATTTCTAAAAATAAGCATAACTGGAGATAATAAAGATCTATTTATCACAGTCATCAAATTACAGTAGGTGGCTTCTCTAAATACAATGCTATTGAAAAGGAAATCCAGTACAATTTCAGGAACTACCAGTAAATAGAAATTAATGCTATTAATTACAGGTAGTCTGAGTTACAAATGTAATGTAGCCATGCCCATTCCATTTGTAACTAGAGAACTCATAGGAGTGAATAGTGTTCCTTGAACACCATCACTCCCTCCTTTTGCACATACATTCGCTAATCAAATGCGAGGGTCGTTAAGTGCACATGAGGTATCTCAGGGTGGGGAAGGCCATGGAGGGCCTAGTGATGGAACAGGTCACCTGGTTCCTGAAGTGGCTTGAGCATAAGGATCACGCGGAGACAGCAGGCTTAAGTTGAATCTTTATTGAGGTACCGGACAATCGCTTGGCCGGCTTCTGCTCTTTTTATAGCCAGCCAGTGGCTGGCTGGACAAATCAGCTGGTCGTCCTTATCCCGCCTGAAAAGCTGGTCCAATCGGCTGCATCTGGATTTGACAGCTTGGAATCCTCGTGGTGGCTGCGCTTGCGTGGTAGGCGGCCGTGCTGACAGCTGAGAGCTGTCAGCTGCTGCTCCTGCACATTCGCTGGTGGCAGCTTTTGACAGCTGTCAAAGCTGCCGCGTGTATTCCTGTCAACGGTTATTTACCTCACACAACTGTGGTTAACGTAAACTCGTAACATGAATACATTAATACTTAAACATTAATACATAACACCCCTTACCCTTCCCCTGAACAGGTATCTGCCCCACCCCTCTGTTGTAGTTTGTTGCCTGCCCATTCGTAGTCCTGTAGGTAGGCTGGTGGTTGCCTTGTTCGCCCGGAGCGACGGAGAGGTGTTTCCGTGCCCGGCTCCCCTTCCCCCTGTCCTGGCTGGAAAGACGGTTGCTGAGGGACAATCTCTGGTAGTGCTTGGTCGGTGAGTTCTTGTTCAGGTCCTTATGGAGCCCCTTCCCCTCCCGCTGCAGGACTTGTGAGTTCCGTTAGGTTTTGGGGGCTCCGCTTTCCCAGTTGGTCGATGTGTCGTCGGATGTGACCATTGTGACCAGTGTCTATAAGATATGACAAGGGCCCCGTTTGGTCTATGACAACCCCTTGCACCCACTTAAGTCCCCCTGCGTAGTTCCTTGCCCATACGGTCTGTCCGTTCGTCAAGGATCTTTGCAGGAGGGGTTGTTCTGCGTCGGCAATTGTTCTGTCAGGGTGCATTATGTCAAGCCTGGTGATGAGCCGTCACCCCCAACGCAGTTCTGACGGTGATTTTCCTGTGGTTGTGCAGGGGGTGGCGTGTTGGGCTAATAAGAACTGGGCTAACTGCCGGTGCCAGTTCCCTTTGATGATTTTTCGAAGGGCATCTTTTGTAGACCTCACCATAACTTCAGCCAGACCATTAGACGAGGGATGGAACGGAGCCGACATGACATGCCTAATAGAGTTCTCCATGGTGAATATCTGAAATTCACGAGAAGTAAATTGGGGTCCATTATCTGAGACCAAGGCGTCGGGGAGGACATGTGTGGCAAAAAGCCCCCTAATCACCTGCACCATGGCGGTCATTGTGATGCTGTTGATCGGAATGACTTCCAGCCACCTGGAATAGCTATCCACCGCTATTAGGAATATTTGTCCCTGAAAGGGCCCTGCGAAGTCTAAGTGCACCCAGTACCATGGATTCTTGGTTGTTTCCCATCTATGGATTGGGGCTTGAGGTGGGGCTGGCCCAGCTAACTGGCAGGGGTAGCATCCTGCTACGTGGTCCTCAATGTTTTTGTCGATGCCTGGCCACCAAACGTAACTCCTAGCTAGGGCTTTCATTTTTACAGTTCCCGGGTGTCCCTCATGCAGTGTGCGCAACGTTTGGGCTCTGTGTTTTTCTGGAACCACAACCCTGTTGCCCCATAGAATGCATCCCAGATGGGATGACAGTTCTTGTCTTCTCACGAAGTATGCCTGGAACTCCTGTCCTGGGCATGTGGCTGGCCACCCTGCAGTAACCCAATGCAATACTCTGCTAATGGTCCTTTCTTTGGCTGTGGCAGAGGCAATATCCTTTGCGGATAAGGGGCATTCAGGTAGTTCTGAAATTGCTAGGATGTTTCCTGCAGGAGCTGGGTCGGGGTCCTTGCCCGGCAAGGGAAGCCTACTAAGTCCGTCTGCATGACCCATTTCCTTCCCCGGTTTGTGAATTACCTTGTATGTGTACGCTGATAAAAAGGTCGACCATCTTAAGATTCTGGGTGAAAGGATTTGGGGCGTTAATTTGTCCCACGTCAATATTCCCAAGAGGGGTTTGTGGTCGGTAAAGATGGTGAACTGTTTGCCATAAAGGTAATAGTGAAACTTCTTCATGCCGGCGACAATTGCTAATGCCTCCCTGTCAATTTGGGCGTAATTTCTCTCAGCCTTGGTCAGGGTCCTGGAATAAAATGCTATAGGCTTCTGTATACCATTTCTTGTTAAGTGGCTGGGGACTGCCCCTATTCCATAAGGAGACGCATCGCAAGCGATGCATAGGGGCTGATCTTCCCTGAAAAGTGTGACAGTGGAGCTTTTGCACAGGATGTTTTTTAGGTGTCGGAAACTGGCGTCGTGTTGTGGCGTCCAGATCCATGGGCTTCCCTTATCCAGCAGTCTGTGTAAGGGTTCGGCGATTGTTGCTTTATGGGGCAAAAATGCGTGGTAGAACTTCAACAGTCCTAGGAAGGCTTGTAATTCCTGTTTGTTTTTGGGGGTGGGGGCTGCTTTGATAGCCCTAATTTTGGAGTCGGTCGGGTGGATTCCTTGGGCATCTATCCTATACCCGAGGAATTCAGTGGATGAAACTCCTATTGAACATTTTTCTTTTTGTAGTTTGAGACCAGCTGTTCTAAATCTGCTTAGAACAGCTTTTAGTCTTTCTGCCAAAATTGTTTCAGATTCGCCGGCGATGAGGACATCGTTGAAATAGGGGCAGACCCTGGGTATTCCCTTTAAGGTTTTTTCCATTATTTCCTGGAATATCCCCGGGGCTGCTGATATGCCAAATTGCAGCCGCTTTACTTTGAAAGCCCCGCGGTGAGTTACTATGGTCTGCGCATCTGCGGTTTCCTGGGTCACCAGGAGCTGCAAATACGCCTGCGCCAAGTCTAACTTGGCAAAGATGGCGCTGGATCGGATAGAAGAGAGGACGTCTTTCACCGCGGGGACTGGGTAAGCATGCACATTTAAAGCTTGGTTAAGGGTGGCCTTATAATCGGCGCAGAGCCGAATTTGACCGTTTGGTTTGATCGGGGTGACTATTGGGGTTTCCCAGCTTCCCCCGTCGGTAGGCTCCAGGACTCCTAATTTAACCAGGCGGTCCAGTTCATCCTCAATTTTATTTTTGAGGGTGAACGGAACTCTCCTGGCCCTGATTCTTATGGGTAGGACCTCTGGGTTGAATTTTAAGGAAATTGGGGGACCCGTGTATTTCCCGAGTGAACCGTCAAAGACGTCTGCAAATTTATTGCAGACGGCTTCGAGGCTTGCAGCCTGTGTTGTGGCAATGCCTAAGGCCTTGAACCAGTCCAGGCCGATTAAGCTAGTTCGGTCCCCCTGAGTAACTAAAACGTTAAGTGGTCCTCGGAATTGTTTGAATTCTACCAAAATTCTGGCCCTCCCCTTCAGTTGGATGGGTTTTTTTTGGTAATCAGCCAGGTATATTTGGGATGGTTTTAATGGGATTCGTCTCCGGTTATATCTGCAAATTTCCCTAAAAGTTTTAAAGGAAATTAGGGAAACCGAGGAGCCGGAATCCACTTCCATTTCACAGGGGACCCCTTGTAGCCGGGCTTTAATTTTGACTTTCGGGTTTAGTTGGTGGCCCTCTTGTGATCCCTTGTCCCTGTCTACCGCCTGTACTAGGAACCCAGGGGGCTTTTTGCTAGCGGCCGATTTGGGTCTCGTACCTGGGGAGGTTGCCTCAAGTTCATGGAGATTCTCGAGGTTCCGGCTCCGGCATACGGTTCTGATGTGCCTGGTTTTTTCACAGTTATGGCATTTGGCATTGCGAAATCGACAGGAGGCTCTGGCATGGCTTCCCCCACAGCTGGCACAGGTGGATCGCGGTTCTTTGGGGTTGTTCTTTGGGTAGTTGTCGTTTTTGTTTCTTGCCTTTTCCCCACGATTGTTGCAACGGGTTTGAAGTCTTTCGAATTGCCGTTGAATTGCATCCACGTCGGTCAGATCTTCAAATTCTCCGTTGTCACTGTGGGCTATTTCATCTTGATGCACCGATCCGTGTTGTCCGCTCCTGGCCTGTGCGAGGTCACCTTGGTGGCTGTCTTCGTACGCCAGAATTTCCCTGGTGACCTCCGCTAAGCTTAGGGAGAGATTCACGATGGTTTTCTTTTGGAAGCATTCATCCTTAAGCCCGATAACCAATTGGTCCCTGATCCGGTCTTCCAGATCCAGAAATCGGCACCTTCGGGTGGCATGCCGGACTCCTGCTATGAAATCGGTCACAGATTTGTCTGGCAGCTGGCGCCAACACGCAAAATGTACCCTCCAGAATAGCTTGGAGTGCGTTGGCATAAAATGTTTGCTGAGTTTTTCCATCAGCTCCACGTAGGGTACTTCAGCTACTGGCTCTGGGCTGAAGAGGCCGACGGCAACATCATATACGGCAGGGCCGCTCAGGTACAGGAGGGCTGCCGCCTTGGACCAGTCCTCTGTTATCTTGCTGACCAGCAAAACCCCCTCGACTTGACCCATGTGTGACTCCCAATGCTCTGGGTGATGAATGTCGAACTCTCGGATGTGTCCGAGGTTGGCCATGTTGTCTCAGTCTATGTTACTGCTCCGCTGCGTCGGTGGAAGTTATAACTTCCTTGTCTGTGACTTCAGCCGTGACTTGCTCTGGCCCGCCGGAAAGTTCCCTTTCCTCGGCTGGTGACTTCAGCTCGGTGAAGCAGATCCCACCTTTGTCGCCAGTGAAGTGGCTTGAGCATAAGGATCACGCGGAGACAGCAGGCTTAAGTTGAATCTTTATTGAGGTACCAGACAATCGCCTAGCCGGCTTCTGCTCTTTTTATAGCCAGCCAGTGGCTGGCTGGACCAATCAGCCGGTCGTCCTTATCCCGCCTGAAAAGCTGGCCCAATCAGCTGCGTCTGGATTTGACAGCTTGGAATCCTCGTGTCAGCTGCGCTTGCGTGGTAGGCAGCCATGCTGACCACTGAGAGCTGTCAGCTGCCACTCCTGCGCATTCGCTGGCGGCAGCTTTTGACAGCTGTCAAAGCTGCCACGTGTATTCCTGTCAATGGTTATTTACCTCACACAACTGTGGTTAGCGTGAACTCATAACATTAATACATTAATACTTAAACATTAATACATAACAGTTCCGACCACCCAAGACCTCATCTTACCTGTTGAGATACCTCATTCTCCATCCTCTGGAATCCCCACAATTGCTCCCCCGTATCTTGCCACGCTGGGTCACTTACCTTGTGAAAATCTGTCACCTTTCCAGCCTTGCTGTTTATTTGCCTGCTCCTGACAACAGCAGAGGGAGAGCAGGACGAGCACGCTGTGCTCCACTTCTCTGATTCACCGGGCTGCCTGCCACTTCTGGAGTGGTGGGCAGACTCGGTGAGTCTTCTCCAAAGGCTTCCAGGCTCAGCGGGGAAAAGCATTTGCACGCTGAAAGGAGTGGGGTAGTGAAATTGTATTGCTTCAAGCACCACTTCAAAAAGGGCCACAGGGCTTGAGGAGGCCTTTACCGATGAGAACGAAGCCCCAAGAGGTGCACATGTCCCTCCAGGCCTCTGTTCTTGTCGGCAAAGGCCTCCTCAAGCACTTTGCTGACAAGAATAGAGCCCCAAGAGGTGCATTAATCCCTTCCTGCCTCCATTTTTATCAGCAAAGTCCTCCTCAAACACTTTGCTGGCGAAAACGGAGCCCCGGAGAGGCGCACATGTCCCTCCAGGCCTCTGTTCTCGTTGGCAAAGGCCTTGAGGAAAGGCCTTTGCAGCTGTAAATGGAGGCCTGAAGGGACATGCACATCCCTCCCAGCCTCCATTCTTGGCAGCAAAGACTTTTTGCAAAGATAGAAAAAGGCTTTGCAAATGGAGGGAAGACTTGATGTTCCATTTGCAAAGCCTTTTGCCACAAATCTCATCCAGGCCTCTGTTTGCAGAGAGGCCTGGACAATACATGAGATCATGAGAGATCAGTAGCGTGAGATCTCACGCTAATGATCTCACGTGATCTTGCAGTACTTTAAGCCTCCATTCCCTGCAAACACAACAAAGGCCTGAAGTGCTGAAACAGGCCAAAAAACTGTAATTTCTGGACGTAATAATTTTGGGACTTGTTCGTAAACACTAGGGGGTGCTTATAATCTAACTTCAAATTTTCATTAAATGAATGTTCATAACTCGGGGATTACCTGTAGTTGGAATCATAAACAAATTAAATATACTATTATGCAGCTCATGTATAAACTACTGAGAAGCTTTACATTTCATTTAGGGAAATGACTGCTGGCATTTATAGTAATTTATTTATTTATTTATTTCATATGCCACCCATCTCGCTGTCAAGTGATTCTGGGCAGCTTACAATACTGAGAACTTTTACATTTCATTTAGGGAAATGATTGTTGGATTTATAGTAATATACCTTATATATTTATTTATTTGTTTGTTTGATATGCCACCCATCTCACTGTCAAGTGACTCTGGATAGTTTACAGTACTGTAAAAGCAAGTACAAAATGTTAAAACAATAAAAAACTAAATATTAAAATAACGGAGATTACATAAGTTAAAAATCAAAATACAACAGGTTGGGGTGGGATTCTTCCTATTCCACCACAAACATGGAATACCCCATTAAGGCTTCATGCCAAATGCCAGAGCCAGATTTGGAGGCTTTTTCTGAAGGTTAAGAGCATGGGTTGCATCTCCCCTTGAGGAGTGCAATATTACAGAGGGTGGAAGCCATGACAGAAAAGGCTCTTCTCTTGGACCCCACCAGTTGAAATTCCTTGGACAATGGGGTCTGCAGCATGCCCCTTCTGGAACCAGTGGGCCAGGCAAACTCCACTGTGGTCAGGTAGCCTGGACTCATGCAATAAATGGCTTTAAAAGTCTTAATCAACACCTTGGATCAAGAAGCACACCAGCAACCAGTCCAGCTTGTGCAACAAGGGTGTTACATGGCCCATCCTGGGCTGTTAGTATGGTTGTATTCTGTGCCAGCTGTAACTTCTGAATATTCTTCAAAGAAAGTTCCATGTAGACCACATTGCAGTAGTCCAAATGTGAGATGACTAGAGCATTAATGAATGAGTGCAGGGACTCACAATTCAGGAAAAGGTGCAACTGGTGCACAACAAAGGCTTTTTGAACAGGAATTATCTGTCTAGGAGAACCACAAGTTATGCATAGGGTTTGTCTGGGGTGGTGCAACCCCATCCAGAACTAAAAATGCTAAAGTCTCAGATCCCGAAGCCTCACACATCCATAGCCACTCAGTTTGCCAGAGTTCAGCCAAAGCTTATTGTCCCACAGCCAGACTCCCACATCCTCTAGGTACTGCAGGAGGGCAGCAACACTTTGGGGGGGGGATTATTACCCAGGATGGCAATAAAAAGTTGAGTGTCATCAGCATGTCAATGATACCTCGTCCCATGATGATGGGTGATCGCACCCAGAAACTTCATATAGAGAAGCAGAGAGAATACTGAGCTCTCAGCAGGCCACAAAGGACCAACTGTGAGCTTGACCTTTCACTCCCTATAAACATCAGTTGGGACTGGCCTTAGAGAAAGAAGCCAAACCAGTACAAGATTCAGCCCCAGATCTTACAATTGGCCCCAAAGGATACCATGGTCAATGGTATTAAAGGCCATGGAAAAATCATGGAGAGCAAGGATGGATGCATTGTTCCCATCCTGCTCTCACCAGAGATCAGTAAATGTGATCAAAGTTATTTCTGTCCTATAACTGAGCCTGAAACCCAAGTGGAAGGGGCCCAAATAATCCATTTCATCCAGGACATTCTAAAGCTGCCACACAACCATTTTTTCCAGCATCTTCCCTAAAAAGAAAAGGTGAGAAACTGGATGAAAGACTTCAGGCAGGTGGAATCCAATAATGGCTTTTTGAGGGAGGCAGACCAGGGTCACCTTGAAAGGTCCTAAGAACATCAGCTCCTACAGTGATGTATTTATTACTGCTTGAACCCACTTCAAGGTCACCTTCCTGGAGGCTTTCACCAGCCTGGAGTGACAAGGGTCTAATTGACAGGTAGTTCTGCTGACAGCATTGGGAACCCTGTTCACTTTATCACGTCCAACAGAGTCAAATTGCTCTCAGATAACTGGGTAAGGTTACTTCCCAAGCATCTCTAATGGACCTGCTCCACACTTGGACTCTTAATGAGAATAACTTTGTCCATCAGATTTTCCACAAATTTGTCCATCAGATTTTCCACAAATTCCTCTGTACAGCCCTCAGATGATTATCTGAGCCCTCCTCCCAGAAGAACCAGATGATCCTGAACAGGGTCATCAGATGACAATCTGTGAACACAATAAGAGGGAAGAAAGAGTGGAGAAATAAGGCCATTTCGCTACTCTTACCAACACAAGGTAGGTCTTAATAGCAGCTCTGACCTCTGGTCGGATTCATCCCTTGTTTTCCTCCAGTAGTTCTCTAGGTGTCTCTTGGCCCTTTTCAACACCCTCAACTCCTCCATAAAACACAGGGAGCTGAGTCAAGAGATATCACACAAGTGCAATCCTGTCCAGAGCCTTAAATGCCTTCTGATCCAGATTGCGGTCAGAGTGTTGGCAAGACCATGCAGGAGAAACCCCAGGATATTCCCTAGTTTCCTTTGGAACCCAGTCAGGTCCATAGGTTGCTGGCAGTGGATTACCCAAATGGATCCAGTCTCTCTGCAAAGGAATGCAGCATAAGAGAACTTCAAGGATACCAATATGTGATCTGACCATGACAAAGGGTTATAAGAATAGATTCCCCACCATGTCAATGTTGCCATCGCTCCAACAAGAAAAGAAAATCATGTGTGGGTTATGAGTTGGTCTGTGAACTTCCAAGCCGCTTCTGATGCCAACCCTAGGAATGGCAAGTTGAAGTCTGGGGAATTTCACCAATCCTGAGATGGCCTCCAGCAGCTCAGGCAGGTAGGTTGCTATAGAGCAAAAAGATTGTAGCTTCAAGAACAGGGTCTCAGAAGCAGAAACTTGCAGAGCACGGTCACTGAAGGCCAGAAGAGATTCCCAGATGACATCTGCTACCCGCTTCCCTGCCCTGGGGTTTTGGCTGTTGCCAAACTTTAAACCAGCTGGATACATCTCCAAGAGGAGGACTCTCCCTTTCAGGTCTCCATGATTCATGCCAAGTCAGTAATAGGTTATTACTCTCTAATACCATGAAAAAAGTCCAAGAGAATACAGATTTTTAAGAGGCAGGATAGGATGCCTTTTCTTTATAATTATTTTTAGTGTTAAACAAAAGTCTTGTAGTTGTCCTGAATTTCAGGGATGTAAAGATTCAGCAGGAATCTTTATTTACTAGCTTTTATAATTCCCATTCCATAGACCCACTGTATATGTACTAGTGAATCATAAAGAAAGGGTTCAGATGCAAAGTTTTTGTTTTCATTTATTGGCCTCTTTAATTTCCCTTTTATGCTTACACTGCTAGATCACAAACCACACTTTTTAAAACATCACATAGAAATCTAGCAGGGGTATCTCCAATAATGTACGAATAAAAAGCATTATGACCATCTTCATATTTAGGTTCCCTTCCTTCCACTGTTAAATAAAAATAATATTTTTTTTACTTAGCTGCCCAGAGTCACTGAGAGTGAGTGGGTGGCCATATAAATTTTTTAAATAAATAAATATTATTTCTTAAAACATTTAAACATTCAAGATGGTATTTTGGCACATGAAACTTTAAAAAATTCCCATGTATTGCAAAACCCCTAACACAGGGCTTTTCAACCAGTGGTACGGGTACCACCTGTGGTATATTGGCACCTGGTACGCGACCATCCTAGAAAAGTGGTAGTGGGGGAGGGGAATGAGCTGAACCGGTGGCAGCACCACACAAGCCTGAGCTAGAGATGGCTGGAGCTGCAGGGGTGTCAGGGCTCAGCAGAAGCACCAGGATCAGCGCTTCTTTGGAGCTGTCAGGGCTCAGTGGAAACACCAGGATCAGTGCCAGGCTCTAGCTGGAGCTCAGCGCTGATCCTGGCGCTTCTGAGCCCAGAAGAAGCGCCGGTCAGCTGGAATGTTGCAGCATTCCCAGGGTCCTGTGATTTATATTCAGATGCTTGGCAACTGATTCATATCCAGGGTCCCAGGGTCATGTGAAGTGACCAAAACCTTCTGCAACCACCCAGCAGACGGGGGAATAAAATCCAAACACACCTCACCCCCTCCCCACTGCCAATCCTCAATAGAAATGCTCACAACAATGAAAACCTCAGACAGGAGGAAGAGCGTCGCCAGGCAGGCAGGCAGGTGTCTTGCTCGGCTGTGGTTTGGGGGCACTTTTTTCATTGCCATTGTAACTTTGAACAGTCACTAAGCGAACTGTTGTAAGTCGAGGACTACCTGTATTTCATCACTTTTTTCCTTTTTTTCCATCAAGTTTTTGACACCTAGCTAGGTGACTGGTGGTACTTGGATGTTGCCATATCCTAAAAGTGGTACAATGGGTGAAAAGGTTGAAAAGCCCTGTCCTTACAGATCATTCTTCAAAGCAAATCAATAAACGGTATTTTAATCAACTGATTTATATTTTTATAACTATTAATATCTGTCAATAAACACATTATATTTAACTTTTGATTTCAAAGGAAACAGGAAACTGAATAAACAAACAGAAAAGAAAGTTGACATACTCTTCAGATGAATCACTGGGCTTGGTGTTGATTTTCACAAGGTAATTTTCTTTCATGACAGCTTCCCACGCCAAAGTTTCATTATCTTCATTTCTTGAACCTTCAACATACAAAATCCAAACCACAATGTATAGTAGGTGTTTTATTGAGAAAAGAAACACAGATGGTAGAGATATAATTTAAAAGGGTAATAAAGACTTGCTTCAGCTGTACACCGTGCACAAACACGCACACATACATACATACAGCTATGCATATTTGTTCAAAAGGTTTTCACATTCCTAAGTATCCGAAGGACTGTATGCTTAACACAACTTTACCCACATACAAATACTGCCCCCTCCCCATACAGCTCCTTGAAATTATTCTGTTTTCTTTGTAGACAGTACACTAGATACATTGAGATATGGATATTTTTTGTTAATTCTAAATATTCACATTCCTGTTTTTAATGCTGCTTTCCATTTTATTTAGCCAAAGTTCAATTTAAAAAAAAATATTTTGCATTTTTTATCAGTGAAGATATTTCATTGGTTAGCTTCCATCTGTTGCAGTTTTGAAAAAAATATATTCCATAAATAAATAGAAAGTGTTGCTATTCCTTTTTTTGAAACTGTAATTCAGTGGGTATGATTGTACTGTTGCTGAGCTTCTATTAGTCTTACTGTTTTGCTGACTAACAGTTCAGTATTATAATCCATGACTAGCTTTAAATATAACATGTATCATAAACATGAAAAACCATGGCAAACCACCTCTATAACACTGTCATGTAAACTGTATAGTCATATCTATATAGTCACAAGTCATACTTAATTTGAAGGCATATTTATCTTTTACATTCAGGACAAGGAGCATATTCATAAGGAGCCCTGTGGCACAGTAATTAGAATGCAGTATTGGAGGCAAACTCTGACTACAACCTGATGGGCCTCAAGGTTGATTCAGCCTTCCATCTTTCTGAGGTCGGTAAAATGAGGACCCAGAATGTTGGGGTCAATATGCTGACATTGTAAACTGTCCAGAGACTACTGTAAAGCACTATGGGGTGACATATAAGTCTTAAGTACTATATGCAGGATTACACATGCCTTGTATATCTTTACTGAGACCTCAGAAGCTTTGCTTCATAAGTGCATCAGAAGATTCAGATTTGATACAGCTAAAGAACTATAGACCAATATCACTATTAAATGTGGATTATAAAAAAATTGCCTCAATAATAGCAGAGAGGCTGAAAAGATTTCTGATCGAATTTATTCATCCAGACCAAAATGGATTTCTACCAAAAAGGCAAATAAAAAATAACCTAAGAATTATTTTGGATACACTGGAATACTATGAAATGCATCCAGGAAAACAAATGGCACTAATTTTTTAGATGCACAGAAAGCCTTTGATAACGTAAATTGCCAGTTTATGATACAACTAAACTGTATGGACTTTGGAGAGAAATGTGTAAATATAATTAAGATAATATAAAGGTAAAGGTAAAGTTTCCCCCGCACATGCGTGCTAGTCGTTTCCGACTCTAGGGGCCGGTGCTCATCTCCGTTTCAAAGCCGAAGAGCCAGCGCTTGTCCGAGGACGTCTCCGTGGTCATGTGGCCGGCATGACTAGACGCCAAAGGCGCACGGAACGCTGTTACCTTCCCACCGGAGTGGTGCCTATTTTTCTACTTGCATTTTTACATGCTTTCGAACTGCTAGGTTTGCAGAAGCTGGGACGAGTAACAGGCGCTCACTCTGTTACGTGGCACTCGGGATTCGACCTGCCAAACTGCCGACCTTCTGATCGACAAGCTCAGCGTCCTAACCCACTGAGCCACCGCGTCCCTTAAGATAATATACCATAGACAAATAGCAAAAGTAATTGTAAATGGGGATTTTACAGAGAATTTTAACTTTAAAAAAGGCACAAGGCAAGGATGTTCACTATCTCCACTGTTACTTATATTAACTTATGTGTATATAATATGGTTAGGTGTGTGTCATGTTTGTGTTCCACTTTGAGAGCGGGCAACTAAATTTCATTTTTGATGTGTGCCGTTGTGCCCATGGTAAAAAAATGATAATAAAGTTTATCTTATCTTATCTAAATCTGGAAGTGTTGAATAGAAATATTACACAGGATCTAGAAATCAAAGGAATGGAGAGAAAAAATGAAAAATATAAACTGCAAGTATTTGCGGATGATTTGGTATTTATACTAGAGGAACTGTTGGAGACAAGCCTTACTGAAAAGGATAGAAGAATTTGTACAAGTAGCAGGACTGAAGATAAACAAAGAAAAAACTAAAATTATAGTTAAGAATCTTGTAGATAAACAAAAAAAAATCAACTGTCAGATAGTTAAGAAAGTTAAATATTTGGGAATATACCTAACAGCAAGATGTGCAACAATAAAAGAAGACAACTATATAAACTATTAAATCAAACAAAACTGGATTCATAAAAATGGAAAAATCTACAACTATCAATGTTAGGAAGAATAGCTACTGTAAAAATGAATATCTTAACAAAATTGCTCTTCCTATTTCAAACAGTACCCATAAAAATAGAGAAAAATTCATCGACAATTTAAACAAATTGATTTTGAAATTTATTTGGCAAGGGAAGAAAGCCAGAATTAGATTAAAAATGTTACAAGAATCTAAACAAAATGGAGGATTTGGTTTACCGGATTGGGTGTTATACTATCAAGCATGTGCTCTAACATGGATAAAAGAATGAATAACCCTTAGAGATAAAAGATTATTATACTTAGAAGGACATGATTTTCAACTAGGATGGCACGCCTTTCTATGGTATGGGAAGAATAAAATTCATAGATACTTCCAAAATTACTATGCATTACCTTTAGTATGGGAAAAGATAAAAGCTAAAATTTATATGAAAATACCAGGGTGGTTTTCCATAATGGGAGCTTTTGTTCACCCAAACTTAATTAATTTTGAGAAAATTGTAACCTACAAAGATATTTTGAATATGGAACGGAAATTAAAATCTAAACAAAGAGTTGGAAGATCAAGGTATTGATTTATCATGGTGGTCTCAATTGCAAATACAATTGAGTTATGATAAAGATGCTAAAATGCATGGTTTTTATAAAGACCAGACAATGTTTCATCAGATATTGTTGACTTCAGAAGAAAAGCTGATTAAGAAATTGTATAATTTTCTATTAAATTTAAAAATGGAAGATGAACAAGTGAAAGAAACAATGATAACATGGGCAAAAAACCTTGGGCACAATATAGAATTAGAAAAATGGCAAAATCTTTGGGAAAGAAACTATAAATTGACAATGGCAACTGCTTATAAAGAAATTTATATAAAATGTTTTATAGATGCCACTTACCACCTGTGAGATTAGCACAATGTTTAAAAACATGTCTAGTAACTGTTGGAAGTGCATCAAAAACCAGGCACATACTACCATCTTTGGTGGACATGCCCTAAAGCAAAAAAAGTTTGGACAAAAATACATATCTGGCTAGAAAAGATGTTAAGAAAACATGTAGATTTCAAACCAGAACTATTTTTATTAGGTACTGTATATTATCAGGAAAATATGATAAAGAAAGTGTATATTTAATGTTGCATGTATTAACGGCAGCAACACCATCTGAAGAAGAGATAATCAAGAAAATACAAGTGTGCAGAAATGGAGACTTACACTGAAGATTAAAGAAAAAGAAGACACAGAATATGTCTGTGGAAAAACAGGTAAAGATTAGGAATTTAATGAGTATTATTAAGTAAAACAAATGGACCCAGACAACATGTTGTTTACTAAGCACTTATGAACAGTAAATATAAAAAATAATAAAATATCATAAAAAAATAATAAGTGCATCAGCACTTGTTAACACACTGACTGAAACACTCAGAATGTTGATCAGGTGTCATACAAGCCTATCCCCATGAAAGCAGGTATAACTACTTCATCCATCCCTCTTTTTGAATATGAGCTAATTTTATACAGTGTTGCTTAGAAAGTGTTGGATTCAGTATCCAAAAACCTATTTACTATTAATATACAGTGTTACAGGAAGGCAGATTCCAACGTTTGCATGAAACGTTCCCTTCATCTCTCCAATTTTCTTGAAGAAAATCTAGACAGCACACAAAAAATAGAGACATCACCCTGCCAACAAAAGTGCATATAGTCAAGGCCATGGTCTTCCCAGTTGCAATGTATGGCTGTGAAAGTTGGACCATAAGAAAGGTTGAGCACCAAAGAATTGAGGCCTTTGAACTATGGTGCTGGAGAAGACTCCTGCAAGTCCCTTGGACTGCAAAGCGATCAAACTAGTCAGTCCTAGAGGAGATCAGCCCTGACTGGCCAGATCCTGAAGTTGAAACTCAAATACTTTGGCCACCTAATGAGAAGGAAGGACTCACCGGAGAAGAGCCAAATGCTGCGAAAGGTTGAGGGCAAGAGAAGAAGGGGATGACAGAATGAAGTGGCTGGATGGAGTCACTGAAGCAGTAAGCGTGAGCTTAAATGGACTCCAGAAGATGGTAGAGGACAGGAAGGCCCGGAGGAACATTGTCCATGGGGTCGCGATGGGTCAGACACGACTTTGCAACTAACAACAATAACAATTGTTCCCCTGCAGGTGGGAAACCATGCAAGGAATCTTAAATCTTAAATGTAGTAGTACGGTATTTTTTTTCCTTTTCTGAATGACAAAAAAAGTTTATGGTGTAAAATAGAAACTAAGCAAAAAGACATAGGACAAGATTAATCAAATAAACTGTTCATTCCTGGAAACAGCACTTTAAGAGAAACACTATTTTGGAGGGTAGGTGTCCGCACAACTACATTTAATTGATTTGAATGTTTAATGAAGTAATTCTTGCATATATTTCCTCACTAGTAAATGTTAGCCATAATTACAGAATATGTATCCCCTTAATAATGAATACTAAGTACAGCATTCTTGTGCTTTTCTCCTAATCCTTTATAATATCTGTATACACTGATGAGGTTTTCATGGCTGCAGTTTCTAAATCTATGTAGGTATTCATGGGGAGGAATTATCATGCTTATCATAAAGGAACTGGAGAAAAGTTCAAGCTGAAAAGATGGAGCACTTCGGGATCTAAACCTGATATAGAATGGTACCATTCCTGAAAGGGACAAATTTGCTGATAAACAAAGTAAACATAGCAGTTTGTGACTACTATGCATTCTAATAACTAAATAATGACAAAGACATTCTCAGTTGCACTGACGTAAATGTTGTGAATGAGCGGTTACAATATGTATGTCCTATAGAGTTGAAGAAATGTGACTCTCCTGATGGTTTTGACTGTTGGTCCCCTGAATTGGGCAACTAAGTGAGAGACAGATGACTGCTCCTAGAGCTCCAGATTGTATAAAATAAAACTTGTGATATGTGAGCTGTCATGCCATACATTGACAGAAAACCACACCATACCATGCCATACTATTCAGCGAAAATGTCTGAATATAGAATTGTTACCTGAAGTCATCCAAAGCTGAAGAAAGCAAAGTGATATATTATTCTATCTGTATTAATGTCCTACAAATGAATACATTCAACCACAAATGCTGCTTTACTAGTGCAATAATGGTAGGAAATAGAAGTAACCTAAAGTGAGATAAATTTTGAAAATAATTCAGAGATCCAACATTCAGTGTGTATCTCCAGTCTTTGACTTTCTTATGAATAAATAAAGCCTTGGGAGTGCGGTCCCAAAGGGCATTCATTCAATTATCCTGCAGAGGAGTTAGACCAGTGGTGGGATTCAGCACTGGTTTGGCAGAACCGATATCTAATTTTTTCTTAAGTTTGGGGAACCGGCTCTGAAATGGCTAGACTAATGTGCATTCACATGCCTCCAATCCCTTGCTTGCTGCAATCTGGCTTTGCAGCAAGCAAGGAGGTTGGAGACATATGAATGCACGCTGGTCTGGTGTCTAAAAAACCCAGGGTTTTCCTCTGCTCCTGGATTTTCGCTGCCACACTGTTTAACTTTCTTTAAAATTTACTTGATGCAGAACAGGAAGGATCCACGTTCTGCACAGTGGTGGGATTCAAATATGTGAACAACCGGTTTTGTGTGTGGATGCCGCTTCTGGAAGTCCATTCTAGGCCTGGGCAACAAAACATTAGCTACCAGTTCTGCCAAAATGGTGTGAACTGGCTGAATCCCACCACTGACTCTGCATCAAGTAAACTTTAAAGAAAGTTAAACAGTCTAACAGTGAAAATCCAGGAGCGTGGAGAAAAAAAAACATTTTTTGAGACACCAGTCTAGTGTGCGTTCACGTGCCTCCAACGTCATTGCTTGCTGCAAAGCCAGATTGCAGCAAGCAAGGGATTGGAGGCCCGTTCTACATCAAGTAAACTTTAAAGAATGTTAAACAGTACAGCAGTTGGAAATCCAGCATTGGGGGGAAAAATGGGTTTTTGAGATGCCAGACTATGGTGCATTCATGTACCTCAAATCCCTTATTTGCTGCAAAGCCAGATTGGAGTCCTTGGGCTGCTCCTTCCAGCCCATTTCAGAGCCGGTCCAAAAGCTAAGGGAATGGTTCCCACCCCACCCGATTGCTATGGGGCTTCATTTCCAAAGACCTACATACGCTCTAGACAAAACTCTGGGACTGGAAATGCAGCAATGGGAGCAAAGGGCTGTTCAAAGGAGGAGGAAGGAGAAAGTGGGAGAAATCACTACTGAACAGACGAGGCGCGATGGGTGTCAGGGTGTGGTAGGCCTGGCTACAGGGGCCCTTCGGCACAGTAAATGGTTGCATAAATGGGGCAGCTCCCTCCTTTCCCATCTGCCTCATGGCAGCAGCCCCCTCCCCCCTGCAGAGAACTAGATGTTAAATTATTTGAATCCCACCACTGAATTCTCACTGACTTTTTAAAGCATAAAACTTCACTTCCCCCTCAATCCACTTCATTGAAATTCTGGCTAAGGTCACACCTAGTTTTTTCACAAGAAAAGACAGATGTATGCATGTATGTGCTGTGTATGCATATATATAGTTTTTTTAAAAAAAAAGTATATTGTTTTCAAATGTATCCTTATAATAAAAGTATAGCAATGTAGCAACAATCATCTGAGAAATCTTGATCTTTTTCTTTAATAAAATAAATCTCTTTGTTTTCCCCTTCTACCATTTAGTATCTGATGAAAATAACTTACAGCAAATAGATGATTCTCTATATTCATCTTTACAACAGCATTTAAAAATTTTCCTCATCACCATGTAGATATAGGCAAAGATGACAAATGGAAATGGTATAGCTAAACGGCTGCAGTACTCTTGAACCAAGAAGTAACGCTGGAATTTCCATACTTGGTCATTATTTTCCTGAACCGATCCAACAGTATATCTAAAGGAAAGATTAACACATGAGATTAGTCCCATAATCTTTTCTTTAAAATGTTTTAATGTTCTAATTTTCACCCAGGCCTTTGGCAAAGGCAGATGAGACTCCTTGCTTCTTTCCATCTAGTCATTTGCCATCTTTTGTTGATATTATTTAATTTGTTTGATTTGAGCCACTCAGAGTTGTTGGGAGTTGGGCAGCATGCAAGTTTAATAAATGATTATTATTGCTTTATTAATAAAAAGAAACAGAAACTAGAAAATACCATGTATTTCATTTTCAATTCATATCAAAACCCCTTTTCTATATATTTTATTGTATTAGCATAGATACATATTGTAGTTCACATTTAATTTGCATAGAACAGACATGTCAAACACAAGGCCCGGGGGCCGAATGCGGCCCGCGAAGTGGTTTCATGTGGCCCGCGAAGCCATCCTGGAAACAGTGAGGGAACGGTCCCCACTGCCTTGGCCCTGGCCCAGAGACCCTCCTTCTGCCAGAGACCCTCAGATCTGTCCCACTCCTGCCCAGGCCCCCATAGGCACCCTTGATGCAAACGATGTAGAGCTGGCCATGCCCACCCAGTAGGCCATACGCACTCTAGCCATGCCCACCCAGTAGGCCACGCCCACCCTGGCCATACCCACCCGGCCCCCTGAGGGCAACCACAATGCTGATGCGGCCCTCAATGAAATTGAGTTTGACACCCCTGGCATAGAAGTATTCCACTTACTAACAAATTTCCTACTATATCAAATGTGAGCCTTAATAATATTTCATCAGGCCTGCAATATTCCCTTGTATTTGTTTCAGCTATTGTTCTTTCCAGGGAAACTTAAAAAGCTAAAAGTATGTTGTCCTGTGTAAAAAGTTATATTAACTTCCTAGGAGTATTTAAAATGTAATTATATTATGTTACTTCTTCTTTAACTTGGGGTGTGGTTTATTTTGAAATGTGATGCTTTTGATACTATTCTACTAATTAAAATTAGTATTGCTATTTCTATTGATCTATTTATGTCCTATTATTAGTATGCAATAAAAAGATGAATGTAATAATATGATTTGAAATTATGCTTTCCATATCTGCAAAAACTTGTAAGTGATTACAATGAATGAATCTAGCTTATTCATTTACAGATAAACAAATAAGTAAATTAAAGAGCAATGGAACTCAGTTTGAGGAAGACTTTAAAAGCCAGCAACGTTGTCTTTTAGAAGTGGGAAGCACTCCAACTTGAAACATACCCAAACATGGCTATTAATAAATTAACTAAGAGGATATTGGTGGACAGCATGTAGATGCACACTAATGGAATAGTAATCCACTCAGGAAAACGAGGGAGGTTATTGGAATCCACTTCTACACACAGAGGCTTGGATTCATTTCCAAGGAAGGTACAATGATCAAAATCGTATGTAGTACCTATAATAAAGGGAAGAAATATAAAACAATATTAAACTATCAGAAAAACTGATATACTTTAATACAAAGTTATTGGTGTATTGATAGTACATGATTTTAGTACAGAAATACAGCAATAATAATTATTGTATATTAAATTTGTATTGCACCTAATCATTCTGATTCCTGGAGGCTTACAACAAAATACAACGCTATTCAAAACATACAGGAAAAAACCCCAAATATAATAAAGCAGTCATGATAAGAAAAATGAAAAAAGTAATAAACAATTAAGAATTTAATCCAGAAAACAGGAGACAGTGAATTCTAGTCCTGCCTTGGGCATGGAAATTCAGCTGGATGACTTTGAGCCAGTCACTCTCTCTCAACTCAATTCACTTCACAGAGTTGCTGTTATGGGGAAAATAGGAGGGAGAAACATTAGGTATATTCACTGCCTTGAGTTACTTATAAAGTAATAAAGGTAGGATAAAAATAT
This sequence comes from Vipera ursinii, assembly GCF_947247035.1. NCBI lineage: Eukaryota > Metazoa > Chordata > Lepidosauria > Squamata > Viperidae > Vipera > Vipera ursinii. Next base: position 186,336,590 of record NC_139512.1, read on the forward strand.
AATAAATAAATATAATAAATAAATCTCCCTATCCAATAGTATCTATAAGAGTGGTTAAATAAGTTAGCAGGCTATCATGATATAAGCCCTGCCCCTTTTATACATGCATTATTATATCACACACAGACCACATTGAAAAGAAATGGAATTTGTAGCAAAGTGGTTTATTAGAATTAGAATTCTTTATGGGTCAAGTGTGGTTGGACACACAAACAGTAGGTAATAAATCATGATCATCAATATAAAAATTCATTCATAAATCATAAGATACAACACTTAGTAATAGTCATAGGATACTAAATAAGCAAACAACATAAATCATACTAGGATACTAAATAAAACAATATAAATTGTAACACACAAGCAACAAAGTTATAGTCATAAGCAGATAATGAGATAGGTAATAGGCAAGATGAGAATAATAATAATACAGCCTTACTAAGTAGTTTGACAGTGTTGTAGGAATTAGTTCTTTAGCAAAGTAATGGCATGGAGGAAAAAACTGTCCTTGTGTCTAGTTGTTCTGGCATGCAGTGCCATATAGAATCATTTTGAGGGAAGAAGTTGAAACAGCTTATGTCCAGGAAATGAGGGGTCTATACGATATATAGCCTTCTTTCTTCCTCGCACAGTATACAAGTCCTCAATGGAAGACAGTCTGGTAGCATTTTTTTTAGTTGTAACTATCTGTTGAAATCTGTGTCTGTCTTGTTTGATTGCAGTGTAAAACCAGAGAGTAATAGAAAGTGCAAATGACAGACTCAATAATTCCTTTGAAGAACTGTATCAGCAGCTCCTTGAGCTGTCTGAGCTTTCTCAGTTGGTGAAAGATCAACATTCTTTATTGTGCGTTTTTGGTGACATTTTTGATATTAGGTGTCCATTTTAAATCTTGAGATATTATAGAAACATGAAGGTCTCTTTTAGAATAGAATTAGAATAGAATAGAGCTGGAAGGGACCTTGGAGGTCTTCTAGCCCAGCTTTTCTTTGATTTTTTTCCAAACTCTCAACATCTTTTTTGTGATATGGCCACCAAAATTGGCTGCAGTATTCTAGGTGTGGTCTTACTAGGGCTTTATAAAGCAGTAATAGTACTTCTCATGATCTTGATTCTATGCCTTTTTATACAACCCAAGATTTTGTTAGCTTTTTTGGTTACTGCTGCACACTGCTGGCTCATAGTCAAGTGATCATCCACTAGGAATCCAAGTTCCTAGTGTTTTTGAGCCAGGTCTCGCCTATTCTGTAGTTGTGCCTTTGGTTTTTCCTGCCTAAATGTAAGACTTTGCTTTTCTCCACATTGAAATTCATTTTGTTGGATAGGCCCATTGTTCAAGTTGGTCAAGATCTTTTTGGATCCTGTGTTTGTCTTCTGGGGTGTTGGCTACTCCTGCTAGTTTGGTGTCATCTGTGAATTTGATGAGTTCCCCTTCTATTCTCTCATCTAAGTCACTGAAGATATTGAAGAGTACTGGGCCTTCCCCCCTCAACTTTAGTTTAAAGCCCTCCTGATGCGTTGGGCCAGTCTTTTTCCAAGTACATTTTTGCCTGTTTTTGTGAGGTGTAGCCCATCCCTTGCCAATAGTCCTTCATGTAGGAAGTGCAGTCCATGATCCAGGAAACCAAAGTTTTCTTGGTGACACCAACCCTTTAGCCAATGGTTTATTTTTCAGATTCTTTTTTCCCTAAATGGGTGTTGGCCTTTCGTTGGAAGAACTGAACAGGACACTACTTGTGCTTCGAGCTTCTTGACTTCATTGCCTAGATGTCTGTAGTCCCTCACTATTGAACTCATGTCGTTTGTTGTGTTGTTTGTCCCAATGTAGAGGAGGAGGAAGGGGTATACTGTGTTGTCTATTATTGTAAGAGGTGGCAGAATAGGAGGGTTTCTCCTAAAATCTACTATCATTTCTACAGTTTTGAGGGTATTCAGTTCATGTAAGGTCCTGCCTCAGCTAGCACTCCCAAGAAAGCAGAACTCCTGAAACCGGCATCGTTTCAAAAGGAACTTTTATTGAGAGATAGTGATAGCAGGATAGCAAGGCAAGATCTGAATAACTCCCACTCAAAATGTTACATTAAAATTCTCCTTTCAAACTCCTCCCCAATGCCCAATGTCCAGTATGATTTCGGCCAATCCACAGGTGTGAAGTTGTTATGGAAACCAGAATGATAAAACCCTAGTTCTCAAGTGTTCTGTGTTCTTCCTAGCAGAGATAAGACAGATGGCCCTAGGCACATTCCTTCTCCCTTTCATACCCAGAGGGATGCATCAAAGGTGAAAAGAACAAAGTAAATACATCCCAAAGCCCACAGAGCTCCCCCCTCCCTAAAGAACAAAACCTCCCCCCTCCCAACAAGATGGCAGTACCCAAAAATAAAATGAGATGAATAGATAGTTTCAGGGTCTGACAGTTCAAGTCTGGCTGCACTACAAGACAAGTTGTTCAACCTCCTGTCTATATGCAGATTTGTCATTGTCTCGAATGAGACCAATCACTGTTGTATCATCTGCAAACTTCAGTATTTTAACAGAGGGATGTTTAAGATGCAGTTGTTGGTATATATATAGAGAGAAGAGAAGTGGAGAGATCACACAGCCCTGCCTCACCCTGTGCAATTGTACAGGTATCTGATGTGATTTTGCCTAGCTTCACTTGCTGCTTCCTCTCTGTTAGAAAGCTTATGTTCCACTTATAAGTGTTCTCAGGCACGGCTAACTGAATTAGTTTAGTTAAAGGAATATCTGAAATGATGGTATTGAATGCCAAGCTGAAGTCTACAAAAAGGACTCTTGCATCAGTCCTTGGAGATTCAACATGTTGTAGGATGTAATGCAGTGCTGTATTAACAGCCTCATCTGCTGATCTATTTGCTTGGTAGGTAAATTGTAAGGGGTCTAACAGCAGATCCATGATGGTTTTCAGGTAGGCCAGCACTAGCCTTTCAAAGGTTTTCATAACTATGGATGTCAGAGCAACTAGTCTGTAGTCATTCAGTTCCTTGATGGAGGGTTTCTTTGGCACTGAGATGATAGGTGGAAGCTTACCACAAGGAGTTTGAGGGGTTGGTGAACTGGTGTAAGGAAAACAGCCTAGTTTTAAATACTGGAAAAACCAAAGAGATCATTGTCGATTTCAGAAAAGACAGGCACAGCCACACTTCTCTATGCATTAATGAGTCACCTGTGGAGATGGTTACCAGCATCAAATTCCTAGATGTGCAGCTAATGAGTAGGCTGGCTTGGTCGCTCAACAGTGAGAAACTGGTGGAGCAGGCACAGCAGCACCTGCATTTTCTGTGTCGCATGAGAAAAGCACATCTTCCTTCCCGTGACCTGACCACTTTCACAGGGGAACTATTGAGAGCATCCTGTCATACAGCATCACAGTCTGGTTTGGAAGCATCAGTACTTCAGACAGGAAGGTGGTGCAGAGAGTGGTGAGGATGGCCGAAAAGATCATTGGCAGTTCCGTCCCTCCCATCCAGGACATAGCACAGAAGTGTTTCTTGAGCAGGGTGTATAAGATTATCTGGGACACTATACATCCTCTTCACATCCTTTTCCTTGTTACCTTCTGGGAGGAGGCTTTGTGGTATCCATAGCAGAACATCCAAATTCAGCCATAGTTTCATTCCATACAGCATTAACCTTGTGAACTCTCAAGCTTCCTCCTTCTATTATATATTTAAGATGGACAGTATTTAATATTTAATTGTTATGTAATGTAGGAGTGTAGTTCTATATATATATATATATATATATATATATATATATATATATATATATATATATATATATATATATATATATATATATATATATATATGTTGTATATAGTATGGTTAGGTGTGTGTCATGTATGTGTTTCACTTTGAGAGTGGGCAACTAAATTTCATTTTTAATGTGTGCTGTTGTGCCCACAGTAAAAACAAAATGACAAAATAACAATAAAGGTTATCTTATCTTATCTTATCTAGTAGAGCATTTGAAGCAAGAAGGAACACAGCACATCTCCAGTGATTTATTAAAGTTGTGGGTGAAAATGGGGGACAATTGGTCAGCACAGGTTTTCAAGCAAAAAGGAATTATCTTCTCTGGGCCTGGTGCTTTTCCAGGCTTTTGTCTGTGAAATAGACCTTGCACATCATTTTCTGTGATCACCAGAGGTGGGGAGGCCTAAAGGGATGGTGTCAGTTGTAGGAGGCTTGGCTTGTTGGTGGCTGAGATGGAGATGGTGGTGATAGGTAACAGTGATTTCCTCTCAAACCTACAGTAAAACACGATCAAGTCATCTGCCAGTTCCTGATTCCTTTCAGCATGGAAAGGAGGTTTGCTGTAATCAATGAATTTTTAAGAGTTTTCCACATATTTGCTGGTTCATTTGTTGAGAGATGATTCCTTAGATTTTCAAAGTAGCTTCTTTTTGCTGCTGTGATCTCCCTTGTTAATACATTTCTGGCCTGATTCTTACAGCATTCTATCTCCTTTCTGTAGGCTTCCCTTTTGGTACGATGTAGCTGCTTGAGTTTAGCTGTGAACCAAGGCTTGTTGTTATTGTATATTCACAGGTTTCTGGACACATAGGCCTTCACAAAAACTAACATATGATGTTACAGTATCTGTGAGTTCATCCAATTTGCAGATTTATCTTCAAAAACATTCCAATCTGTGCAGTCAAGGCAAGCCTGTAGCTTTAACTTTGCCTCCTCAGTCCAAGACTTCACTGATTTAATTGTTGGTTTTATGATTTTAAGTCTTTGTCTATAAACAGGTACAAGGTGAATCATATAATGATCAGTATGTCCCACAGCTGCTTGTGGTAAAGACAGATAAGCATCTTTTAATGTTATATAGCAATGGTCTAAAGTATTCTTGCCTCTAGTAAGACAGTTGACATACTGAAAGTATTTTGGTAGCTCTTGGCTTAAGTTAGCACTATTGAAATCTCTTAACACAATGAGAAATGAATCAGGATATTTTTCTTCAACCCACATAATCTGGTCAGCTAGAGTTTGTAATGCATTGTTTATGCAAGCTTGTGGAGGAACATACACTGCAAATAAAAGGAATGAAGAAAACTCCCATGGATAATAAGTTTGCAATTGATAATTAATGTCTCTAAGTCCACATCACAGAATTTCTTTAGTGTAGTTACATTTTTGCACCATCACTTGTTAATATAAAAATAGGGACACCCTCCCTTTTTTTTACCAGATGTTTCTGCAATTCTGTCTGCTCTCTGTACAGTATTCAAAACCCTGTGATATGCAAGCTGCTCTCATCAATTGACTCATTTAGCCAGGTTTCAGTGAAGCAAAGGGCTGCTGAGTTGTAAAAATTAGAGTTGAATCTGTTTAAAAGAAGTATTTCATCCATCTTATTAGTGAGTGAATGTAAATTAATCAGAAAGAGTGAAGGAAAAGGAGTTTTTATTCCACTTTTCCTTAGTCTATTCATAATGTCTGCTCGCTTACACCTTCTCCGCCTTTGTCATCTCCTCCTTTTGTTTTTGTTTTTCCATTGTACAGAGAAGGCTGCCACTTCCTGAATGAGAATCTCCTTTGCATTTATAAAGATGGGGGGGTGGGGGTGGGCAAAGGTGTAGTCACAGAAAGCTGCCCTTAAAAAAATGTTGCTTGATGCTTATCAGTTGGTCTCTTGAGTATGAAATCCAAAGTGAATGACAGAGAATAAGGCTGCTGTTGGCAGTGCCATCTTGTCTGCAAGATGTCTGCAAGATGAATCCTGATTTCTGCAAGAAACTGTCAGATCTGCCATCTTCAGCTGGCACCTCACTGGCATCTGCCATCAAACCCTAGATGGAGGGGGAGCATGGGGTAAACAAATGGGCAATAAACATGTATGGGGATGTGGACAATTCCAAACATCTCAGTGCTTCTTAAAACATCTATGTAGCACTTCATTGACTGAAGATGATGAGAAGAGGGGTGGGACGCAGGGAAGAATTCGTAACTTCTTCATGAGGGAAAACTTAGTTCTAGCCTGACTTTGCTGCAACCTAGTATCCTTTTGTAAAACAACCTATCACTTCAACCAAATGGAACTGATGGTCTTTCTTTCCTAGAGGACCTACCTGGGGCAGGTCTATCAATCAGAAGAGGAGAGTTTGGTTTTTTGGGGAAATTTTACTTATCCTCTAACTTAAACAGTGTTACTTTAATCTCTTGTTAACTTTCCAAGAAGAAAATTATGGAGTGCCTGCCAATGCTCTTTCTTAACCATGTCCATATTAACTAGGTATAGCTTTAGGCAATCAAGATCAAGAGCATATGCCCTTGCAGGTGTTCTGGTTTAGAAGTGCTTCAGCTGCTAAACCTGTCTTCAGTTGGGGGAAGGCAGAAGGCAATGAATCTCCTTTGTGCAGAGTATCCTTTTCTCAATCCTGTATCATTTGCAGCTCCATGCTCTAGCTCCAGGATTATTCTCCAGCATTCCTTTTTTCCTCTTGAGCACAACTGTCACAACTATTTGGACAACTTTGCTTTGGCCACTCCATAATTTTCCTAATGATGGAAGTGACAAGGTATTTGAATCTCTTCACTCAGAACAAAGAAAGGTGCTTGTGCAGGACAAAAAAGAACAGCAGCATTCTGAGCACTAACTTGAATTTTTTCTTCCTCTTTCTGTTTTGTTATGGAGCAACTTATTCATTAACAACAGACATAGTGACTAGGAATCATAAAAAACATTTTTTCAGTCACATTGAGTAGAAGTCTCATAAAAAGGAAACACAAGCAGTCTAATAGAGTTATTCGGCATATTTTTCTGTCAATAACCCTAGCATCTAAATCCAGCATAGAAAGACCTTTCTGAATTATACATTATCATTTTCATTCTAACTTTCTATAATTCAAAACTAACACCAAGCATAATCAGAATTTTTCAGAGAGAAATAAAATGAACCCTCAGTTCTACCCCTCCCCCATCAAGCAAACCACAATGACAAAAGGAAATATAAATGTATCTGTTTCCCAACTACACCAACCCTTTACTGTAGTACTATAGTTCAATAGATACCATCAATATCAGAAGGATAATGGCCAAACATTGCAAGGTAAGGCTCATAGATGACTGATCGGAATATCCATTCCCAACGCTGTTCATTTTTTCGTAGGATCCCTTGTCTGGCTACACCAAAAGCCACCATCCATACCGCAAAGAGGAACAAGAAGAAAAAGACATCTATCAGCTGCAAAAGGAAATATTTAAAATATAAACAGAAATATTATGACATCTTTGCTAAAAGTCTCAAAATTGTCAAAAGTGGACAAGTACATTTCTTTACAAAGTCAATATTTATACTCTGGAATCAATCTGGAAATGGACTTAATACAGGTAGTCATCGACTTATGACCACAATTGGAACTGGAATTTCGGTCACTAAGTGATGTGGTTGTTGAATGGGTTGTGCCCAATTTTGTGATCTTTTTGCTGCAGTTGTTAAGCAAATCATACATCTGCTAAGCAAATCTGGCTTCCCCCATTTACTTTACTTGTTGGAAGCTCCCCAAAGGTTACAAATGGCAATCAAATGACCCCGAGATGCTGCAAACATCAGAAAAAAACTGCAGTTGCCAGTGCCCAATTTTGATCATGTGACCATGGGGATACTGTGATGGTAAGTGCAAGAACCAGTCACAAATCAATTTTTTCAGTACTGCCATAACTTTGAACAACCTTATAAGCTACCCATAAGCTACCTATAAGCTATACAACAAGAATGTGTTTTAAAATAATTTGAATTTTCTAAATACAAGTTTAGAAAATAGAGAACAGCTGTGGAACACTTGATAAGACAATATGATATTTCAGATTTATGCAATTTATTAGCAGCCAGGCTTTCTCCCAAGAACACATGAATACCACAGACTAGGTATTCTCAGCAGTAATTAAAATTGGTCACTTTAGTAAGATCCATTCTTCTAGAAGACGAGAACAGTTGTTATGGGCACGCAATGATTCAGAATGATCTGAAACTTGGGATTTTATTCAGAATGCATAAACACTGAAACCAGAGCATATCAGGAAAATTCACTATAGTTTTCTTTTAGACAAGATGGGATAGATGGTTCTAATTTCCTTTGTCCTTGATTCAAAATCCTTCAGGAACTCTGTTTTTCATACATACAGTAGTAGCCAAAATTGTGGAAACCTTTTGGGAAAAGTGTACAGTAGAAATGCCACCCTTGATTAAGTTTCCACCAATTTATCTTCTAATTTCTTTATAACTGTAGACTTAATAATACTATTTTATATCACTTTCTAGGCAACCAGACAACTCTTTGCACCATTACTTTAATTTTATTATGTTTTACAAGCTCACTAAATGAAAGAACACAAAAAACCCCAACCAACTTGATAGCAATCACATAACACACTGACAAATGTCCTCCTCTCAGCTTCAATACATGACATCAATAACTGAATCCTATTGTGATATGATTGGCTCATTGCCAAAACAAGATGACACCTCATGTTCATTGGCTACAATCAGATGAAAGAAAGCTACCTGATATCAACCTAAGCAAGTTGTGCTTCCTTTTTCTGGTTATTTGGTTATAACTTTTCATAGAATACAGTACAGATAATTGAACAATCTTTGTTGCAGGTTTCCACAATTTTGGCCACTACTGTATAATTAAAAATATAGTTTCTAATAAGTGCCTTATTTTCTTCTATGTTGATAAGACCTAAACTTGAATATTGCATCTCCTTCTGGTACAATGTTTAAAGAAAAATTCAGAAAACTGGAAGCATGATCTGGGGAGCACAACCTAAAATGGAAATGTTTAGTTTTGAGAAAAGACAACTAAAGCAGGGAATATCAAGCACTGTTCAAAAAGGAAGCTCTCTGACTGCAGAACATTGGATCATTAAATATTAATGAAGATTTTCTAACAGTAAGAAAATGGAATGAAGCATTTAGATAGTGATGTGAACACTGGATATGTTTGAAATGAGAGACTGGGATGTTTTAATTTGCATTCATGCATGGACAAGGATTTAAATTACTTAATAGCTTAAATTACTACTTCCAACTCTATTATTTGCTGCATATTAATATCAACACTGAAAATATTTTTTTCAAATATGTTTATTATTGCACACTACATAGACAGAGCATGCTACAATAGAGAAAAGAGATGGAGACCTCTGCTTTCAAATCAAATGATACTATTATTATACAGTGCATTCAGAAAGTATTCAGACCTCCTTCACTTTTGTCAATTTTGTTATGCTACAGCTGGATTCTACAATTATTGAAATTCATTTTTTATTAATCTACACTCAGTACTCAGACAAAGTGTATACTACACTCAGTATAATGACAAAGTGAAAACAGAATTTTAGAAATGTCTATAAATTTATTAAAAAGAAAAAACTGAAATATCATATTGGCATAAGTATTCAGACCCTTCACTCAGTACTTTGTTGAAGCACCTTTGGCAGCAATTACAGCCTCGAATCATTTTGGGTATGACTCAGCAAGCTTGGTACACTTGGACTGGGAAATTTTCTGCCAATCTTCCTTGCACTCTAGGACCTTCACAGAGTCACTCCTGTGTTGTCTTGGCTGTGTGCTTAGGATCGTTGTCATGTTGGAAAGTGAACCTTTGGCCCAGTCAAAGGTCCTGACCACTGTGGAACAGGTTTTCATTGAGGACATCCTTGTACTTTTCTCATTCAGCTTTCCCTCAATCTTGATCAGTCTTCCTGTCCCTGCTGCTGAAAAACACCCCAACAGGATGATGCTGCCACTACTATGTTTCACTGTTGAGATGATATTGGGCAGGTGATGAGTGGTGCCTTGTTTCTGTTGTGTATTTACTTATTGTTATGTATTCACACGTTGTGTTATAATAGAAGTTAACAGGCTGAGGTAAAAGCCGCGGCAGCTTTTGACAGCTGTCAAAATAAACTGTTAACTCGCTGTCTCGCCTGCTTATTAAAGCACTGGCGATGAAGGTGGGATGCCTGCTTGCCTAAGCTGAAGTCACTACCTAAGGGGAGAAGAGATTTTTTCCCTTAGCTGAGCTGGTCACTCGCTGAAGTCACTCGGAAGCCGAACTTCCCTTCAACGCAAGCAGCGGCACCCACAGTTACAGACAGCATGACGAACCATGGCCACATTCGAGAATTCAATACCCGCCACCCAGAAGGCTGGGAGTCTCATCTGGGCCAGGTAGAAGGATACCTGGTGGTTAAGAAGATTACGGACGACCGGGCCAAGGCAGCCGCCCTCCTCTGGCTCAGCGGGCCCGTCATATATGATGCCGCTGTGGGAATCTTCACCCCTGAGCCGATCGCCACTATCTCCTACGCCGACCTGACCGAAGGGCTGAGCAAATACTTCATGCCCATCAAGTCAGAACTCTTCTGGAGAGTAAATTTCGCCCGAAAACTACAGCTTCCTGACGAGCCAGCAAATGACTTCATAACTCGGGTCAGACACGCCGCCCGACGGTGTCGGTTCCCGGACTTAGAAGACCGAATCCGGGACCAGATCGTCATAGGGCTGAAAGACGAACGGCTGAGGAAGAAGCTGATCGCCAAGCCAGAAATGACAATGACCGATGTGGCGAGGGAAGTCATTGCATACGAGGACTGCCACGGCGACAACCGACGTTCACCTGACAGCGGGCCCAGTGGGTCCGTGCACCAGGAGGACGGCGGGTTCAGCGGTCCCGAAGATGACGACGTCTCCATGGACATCAACGCGGTACAGCGGCGGTTCGAAAAGCTCAGGCTGCAACGCAACTACCGAGGGGGGCCTGCCAACAATCAGAGGGGCGCTAACTTCCAGCCAAACAGGGCTAAGTGTGCCAGCTGCGGCGGAAGCCACCCGAGAGCAACGTGCCGGTTCCGCAGTGCCAAATGCCATGGGTGCGGAAAGACAGGTCACCTCAAAGCCGTGTGCCGCAGCCGGAGTCGAGAAAATCTGCATGAACTGGAGGTGACACCCGCAGGTATGAGCCAACACACACCCAGAGCCAGGCACAGTCCTAAACCCCTAGTGCTTAATGTGAGGGGAAGGGCGGGGGAATACACAGTCCACAGCACTCTTAAGCCCAAAGTCAAGGTGGACGTTCTAATTCATGGAATCCCCTGTGAGATGGAAGTGGACTCTGGGTCCTCCGTCTCACTCATTTCGTGGCAAACCTACAGGGACATTTGTAACCAAAGTAGAAAACGGCCCGCCCTTCGACCCACCAAACTCCGCCTAGCTGACTTCCAGAAAACGCCCATTAAACTCCGGGGAAAGGCTTCCGTCCCCGTGGAGTTCAAACAATTTAAAGGATCCCTCCCTATTCTTGTGACCCAAGAAAACAGAATCAGCCTGCTAGGTCTAGACTGGTTTGAGGCACTAGGGATAGCGTTGACAGGTGTCAACGCCATTCAGCTGTCAAACTTAGAATCCGTCTGCCTTCAATTCGCGGATGTCTTTGACAGCTCGCTAGGGAAGTACACTGGACCGCCCGTATCACTTAAACTAAACCCGAATGTAATGCCTGTCAGAATCAAGGCAAGAAGAGTTCCCTTCGCCTTGAGGGAAAAAATAGAAGCTGAGCTAGACCGATTAACTATCTTAGGAGTCCTAGAACCAGTAGAAGGGGCTGAGTGGGAGACACCCATAGTGACCCCAGTTAAGCCAAATGGCCAAATAAGATTATGTGCCAATTATAAAGCGACCCTCAACCTCGCATTAAATGCACATGCCTACCTGGTCCCGGCTGTCAAAGACATCCTCGCGGCCATTAAGTCAGGCGCCATATTTGCCAAGTTAGACTTGGCGCAGGCGTACTTACAGCTGCCTGTCACCCCTGACACCGCTTTAGCTCAGACAATCGTCACCCACAAGGGAGCATTTAAAATTAACCGCCTTCAATTTGGCATCTCTGCAGCCCCGGGGATCTTCCAGGAAATCATGGAAAAAACACTTAAAGGGATCCCCGGGGTCTGTCCATATTTTGATGACGTCCTAATTGCAGGGGAATCAGAAAAAGACCTAGCTGACAAATTAACAAAGGTGCTCCTTAGGTTCAGGGAGGCTGGTCTCAAATTAAAACGAGACAAATGCTCCATCGGGGTGCCCTCAACAGAGTTCTTAGGTTTTAAAATAGACGCTAAAGGAATTCACCCCACTGAAACAAAAATTAAAGCTATTAAAACAGCACCAACCCCTAAAAATAAACAAGAACTTCAAGCCTTCCTAGGGTTAGTTAACTTTTATCATACCTTCCTGCCTCATAAAGCCTCCATTGCTGAACCCTTACATAGGCTATTAGACAAAGGCAAACCCTGGACTTGGTCATCTGAGCATGATAAAAGTTTTAATCTATTAAAAAACTTACTCTCCAGCAATACAACAGTAGCCCTATATAACGAACAGCTGCCCTTATGTCTGGCTTGCGATGCCTCTCCCTACGGCATCGGAGCGGTCCTAAGCCACTTAACTAAATAGGGGACACAGACACCTGTAGCGTTCTATTCCAGAACGCTGTCAAAACCTGAGCGTAATTACGCTCAGATTGACAAGGAGGCTTTAGCGATAGTAGCTAGCGTAAAAAAATTTCATGACTACCTATACGGCCGACCCTTTACCATTTTTACTGACCATAAGCCCCTGTTAGGACTTTTTACAGTAAACAAACTAACACCACAAATATTATCTCCCCGCATCCTGAGATGGTCTACCTTTCTGTCAGCCTATTCATACAACTTGGAATACAAGCCAGGGAAATCCATGGGCCATGCTGATGGCCTTAGCAGACTGCCCCAACCAATAGTCGACCCAGACCCAGCACCAGCTGGAAGAATACTGGCTATCTCAGACCTACCAGAATGCCCATTATCTGTTAAAGACATCTCTGCAGCTACTGCTGCAGACAAAATTTTAGGCAGAGTCTTAGGCTATGTCACGTCTGGCTGGCAATACACACCCCCAGACCCAGAATTCCAACCTTATATTTTAAAGCAAAAGGAATTATCCACCCATCAAGGGTGTCTACTATGGGGCAGCAGGGTAATCATACCCGACAAACACAGACTCAAGGTGTTAGAGAGCCTCCACGAAGGTCACCCTGGGACCGTCAAAATGAAGGCTCTGGCCAGAAGCTATGTCTGGTGGCCAGGATTAGATAAGCAGATTGAAACACATGTAGCCGGCTGCTATTCCTGCCAACTTGTTAGAGCCGCCCAGCCACATGCTCTCATACACAGATGGGAAACTACAAAGACACCCTGGTCTCGTATCCATATAGATTATGCAGGTCCATTCCAGGGACAATCATTCTTAATAGTCGTGGATAGCTATTCGAAATGGCTAGAGGTGGCACCAGTAACTAGCACAACTTCAACTGCCACAATACAAGTTTTAAGAGGGTTATTCGCAACACATGGGCTTCCAGATGTTATAGTTTCCGATAATGGCCCCCAATTTACCTCCTACGAATTCCAGAGTTTCACAACGGCGAACTCTATTAGGCACACCACCACGGCTCCTTTTCACCCATCGACGAACGGCTTGGCAGAGGTGATGGTGAAATCAACCAAAGAGGCACTGCGGAAAATCATCTCCGGCAATTGGCACCGAAGACTGGCTCAATTCTTTTTATCACAGCACACCACCCCATGCACAACTACTGGAAAGTCTCCAGCAGAGCTCCGCTGGGGCAAAAGATTAACTACCAGACTAGACCGTCTACATCCTGACAGATCCCCTCCAGACCCAGAACCACCCCTCCAACATAGAACTCTCAACACAGGGCAAGCTGTCTGGGCGAGGAATTACGGGGGGGGCAACAAATGGACACAGGGGGTGGTCATTGAACAAACGGGCCCCCTATCATACATCATAGACATTGGACATAATATCCATATCCGCAGACACATCGACCAACTTCGGCGTCGCAGTCCTCAAAACATAGGGGGAAGGGATAACGACGAAATGCTGACAGAAGCACCGCCGCAAAGTCGTGCACGCCAAAATCCCCCCGATCAAAATATGCCATTTCAACACCCCACCCCAAGCGACGCGGAACCTTCGGAGCCATGCCCCCTGCCCCCTGAGCCAGACCTAGAAGCCCCTGGGGAAAAGGAACAACCAACCGAGACAACCCCCCGGCGCTCCGAAAGAATAAAAAGACCTCCTACCTACCTAAAAGACTTCGAATGGGGAAACCCGAAAAAGAAACAGTTGGGGAAACATCAACTCAATCAGAGGGAGGGGTAAGGGGTGTTGTGTATTTACTTATTGTTATGTATTCACACGTTGTGTTATAATAGAAGTTAACAGGCTGAGGTAAAAGCTGCGGCAGCTTTTGACAGCTGTCAAAAGCTGCCGGGCGGAACTGCGCAGGCGCCAGCCGGCTGACAGCTGAACACGCGCTACCGATGACAGCTCCGAGCTGTCAAACCCGGACGGCCCCGATTGGCGGAAACAAACGGCGCGGGAATGAACTCACCCCTGATTGGTCAAACTGCCGACAGCTGCCAGTATAAATAGATGTCATGTTCTTATGTTGTTCGCCTGGTTCTAAATAAAGAGTTAAACTGTTAACTCGCTGTCTCGCCTGCTTATTAAAGCAGTTTCCTCCAGACATAAGGTTTAGAAATAATAATAATAATAATAATAATAATAATAATAATAATAATAATAATAATAACAACAAGAACAACAAGAACAACAACAACAACAACAACAATAATAATAATAATAATAATAATAATAATAATAATAATAATAATAATAATAATAATAAGTTGGAAGGGACCTTGGAGGTTATCTAGTCCAACCCCCTGCTAAGGCAGGAAACCCTATACCATTTCAGACAAATGGCTGGCCAGTCTCTTCTTAAAAACTTCCAGTGTTGGAGCATTCACCACTTCTGGAGGCAGTTTGTTCCACTGGTTAGTTGTTCTAACTGTCAGGAAGTTTCTCCTTAGTTCTAGGTTGCTTCTCTCCTTGACTAGTTTCCATCCATTGCTTCTTGTCCTGCTTTCAGGTGCTTTGGAGAATAGCTTTGTGACAGCCCCTGAGATATTGGAACACTGCTATCATGTCACCCCTCACCCTTCTCTTCATTAAACTACACATACCCAATTCCGGCAACCGTTCCCTATATGTTTTAGCCTTCAGTCCCCCAATCATCTTTGTTGCTCTTCTCTGTACTCTTTCTAGAGTCTCAACATCTTTTTTACATCGTGGTGACCAAAACTGGATGCAGTATTCCAGGTGTGGCCTTACCAAGGCATTGTAAAGTGGTATTAGTACTTCACGCGATCTTGATTCTATCCCTCTGTTAATGCAGCCTAGCACTGTCTTGGCTTTTTTGGCAGCTGCAGCACACTGCTGGCTCATATTTAAGTGATTGTCCAGTAGGACTCCGAGATCTCTCTCACAGTTACTACTATCGAGCAAGGTACCACCTATACTATACCTGTGCATTTGATTTTCCTACCTAAATGCAGAACCTTACTTTTTTCACAATTGAATTTCATTTTGTTAGATAGTGCCCAGTGTTTGAGTCTGTCCAGATCCTCCTGTATCTTAAGCCTATCTTCTGGAGTATTGGCTATTCCTGCCAGCTTGGTGTCATCTGCAAATTTGATGAGTTCCCCATCTATCCCCTCATCCAAATCGTTGATGAAGATGTTGAAGAGCACTGGGCCAAGAAAAGAGCCCTGGGGCACCCCACTACACACTTCCTTCCATGTAGATGCAGTTCCATTGAGGACCACACGCTGAGTACAGCCTGTTAGCCAGCTACAAATCCATCTGGTAGTGATGCTATCTAACCCACATTTTTCTTTCTTATGAAGTAGTAGGTTGTGATCTACTTTATCAAATGCCTTACTGAAATCCAAGTAAATTATATCTACAGCATTCCTCTGGTCCACTAGTTTTGTCACTTGGTCAAAGAATGCAATAAGGTTTGTCTGGCACGATCTGTTTTTGACAAACCCATGTTGGCTTTTAGTGATAACTTTGTTCCCATCAAGGTGTTCGCTGATTTGTTGTTTGATTATCTTTTCCAGAATCTTCCCAGTTATTGAGGTCAGGCTGATAGGTCTATAGTTTCCTGGATCTATTTTTTTCCCTTTTTTGAAGATAGGAACTACATCAGCTCTCTTCCAGTCCTCTGGTAGTTCCCCAGTGCTCCAAAATATAGTTCAGTGGTTCTGAGATCATGTCTGCCAGTTCCTTGAGAACCTTGGGGTGTAATCCATCTGGTCCTGGTGATTTGAACTCATCTAGGCTGGACAGGTGCTCACTTACCATTTTCTTTTTCTTGCCTATCTTAACTTGCGTTTCTATTCTGTTTTTTATGGCACTGGTTTTGGTAGGTTGGACTGTTTTTTCCCTTTGTGTAAAGACAGATGCAAAAAGCGAGTTAAATAGTTCAGCTTTCTCCCTGTTGCTTGTCACCTTCTTGCCACTTTCCCCCACTAATGAACCAATCATTTCCTTCACTTTTTTCTTGTTTCTTATATGTTGAAAGAAGCTTTTTTTGTTATTTTTGACTTTGGTCGCAAGCCTTAGTTCATTTTGAGCCTTAGCTTCCCTCACTTCATCTTTGCAGGCACGGGCTGTTTGCTGATATTCTGCCTTAGTTATGTGCCCCTCTTTCCACTTCTTATACTTGTCCTTTTTATCTTTCAGTATATCAGAGAGTTCTTTATGCAGCCATGCTGGTTTCTTTTGAAAGCTGTTATTTTTCTTCTTTGTTGGTATTGTGCTAGACTTGGCTTTTATTATGTCACTTTTCAAAATTTCCCAAGCTTCTTGAGTTGTTTTCCCCTTTAGGATTCTCATCCATGGAATTCTTCCCAAGGTCTTTCTAAGTTTATTGAAATTAGCTCTTTTAAAGTCCAAGACTCTAGTTTGGCTGTATTCTATTGCTTGTGCTTCCATAATGTTGAATTCCAATATTGCATGATCACTTCCCCCCAAGGTTCCTGTGGCTTTGACACTTTCTATCATTTCATCTCTGTTAGTGAGAATTAAATCCAATATGGCTAATCCCCTAGTTCCCTTCTCTACTTTTTGGGAGAGAAAGTTGTCTCTTAGGTTTGTCAGGAATCTGTTAGATCTTCCACTTGGTGCAGAATTTGTCTCCCAGTTTATATCAGGGTAATTAAAGTCCCCCATTACTATTGTGATGCGCTTCCTACATACCTTAGTTAACTGACTAGCAAAAAGTTCATCTATTTCCTCTGTTTGGTTGGGCGGCCTATAGTATACACCTATGGCAATGTCATTTTCCCCTTTTATATTGACCCAAATACATTCAAGTTTACAGTTTTCATCATTGTTGTGCTCTATTTCTGTAGAGATAAAGTTATTTCTTATATAAAGAGCAACTCCACCTCCTCCTTTGTTTAGTCTATTTCTTTTAAATAATTTAAATCCCTCTAGCTGTGTGTTCCATTTGTGGGTTTCGTCCCACCATGTTTCTGTAATGGCAACAATATCATATCCGCTCTCATTTACCTGAATTTCTAGTTCACCCTGCTTACTGTTCATACTCTGCGCATTGGTGTACAGACATTTGAGTCCTTTATGACTGACCCTGTGTTTACTTGCTACATAACGTGTGTGGTGCCTAAGTACCCCTATTTTCTTAGATTGCCGGGGACAGTGATGTTCTGTATCAATTAACTCACTGTCCCCATTGTTTAGTTTAAATATTCCTTAAGAAAAGCTGTGAATTTATTGCCAAGTAACTCAGTCCCTTTCTTGGATGGATGCAGACCATCTCTTTTGTACATTTTTTCATTGGACCAGCTACAGACATCGTGACTAATATAACCAAAGCCTTCTCCTTTACACCACTCCTTTAGCCACATGTTAAATTCTGCTATACACTGGCCTTTTCCATTTTGCTCCTTATACACTGGTAAGACCTCTGAAAAAGTGAGCCTACAGAACTGTTGTGGCCAAACAGTTCAATCTTGGTTTCATCAGAGCAGAGAACCTTGTTCCCCACAGTCTGGGAATCCTTCAGGTGTTTTTTGAAACTCCAAGCAGGTTTTCATCTATTTTGCACTGAGGAGAGGCTTCTGTCTAGTCCAGGGGTCTTGAAACGTGGCCCTTTTATAACTTGTGGACTTCAACTCCCAGAATTCCTCAGCCAGCATGTCTGGCTAAGGAATTCTGGGAGTTGAAGTCCACAAGTCATAAAAGGGGCAAGTTTCAAGACCCCTGGTCTAGCCACTCTGCCATAAAGTCCAGATTGGTGGAGGAACTCTGTCCTATCTCCACACAGGATCTCTGGAGCTCAGTCAGTGACCATTGGATTCTTGGTCACCTCTCTTACTAAGGCCCTTGTCCCCCAATTGCTTAGTTGACCAGGTGACCAGCTCTTAGAAGAGTTCTGGTTGTGACAAACTTTTTCCATTTGAGAATTATGGAGACCACTGTGCTCTTCAGTGCAGCACATTCAATTGTAGCCTTCCCCAGATGTGTGCCTTGCAATAATCCTGTCTCTGAGGTCTGCAGGCAGTTCCTTTAACCTCATGGCTTTTGCTCTGCTAAAATATTCATTAAGCTGTGAGGACTTCTATAGAAAGGTGTGTGACTTTCCAAATCATGTCCAATCAATTTAATTTACCAATCAAGGTGTAGAAACATGTCAGCACTGATCAAAAGAAATGCAAGGCAACTGAGCTAAATTTTAGGAGTTGTTGCAAAGGGTCTGAATATTTATGCCAAAGTGATATTTTAGTTTTTTCTTTTTAATAAATTTACATTTCTAAAATTGACAAAAGTGAAGGGGCTCTGAATACTTTCTGAATGCACAGTATATACCCTCACTAGGAGTTGACAGTAAATCATAACGTTCATATAGCTTAACTCTGCTTCAAGTTAGGATTTACTCTATAATGTATGATATCCATATACCATCTCATAAGCCAAAAATATGTCCAATATTTTAAAATTTACTTTTGAATCTAATACTTTTAAGTATTTTGGAATTAATATATTTTTAAGAGAGCATCTAGTAATACTTCGAGAAAACAGTGTTATCTTTTACAAAGAACACATGGCTAGGGTACAAATAAAAAATAAATTTCCCCACCCCACATTTGGTCAGCAATTTTTAGTTAGTGGATCTTCTGCAGGGGTAGGCAACCTTGGCTCTTTTATGACTGGTGGATTTCAATTCCCAGAATTCCTGAGCAAAGAAAGTAGCTTTAATTTTAACAAATATTTTAATAAAAATATTTTAATATTTTTAATGTTAAAGTGAAGAAGGATTCAAAGGATTATTTCATTTTTGTAAGAGGAAACAATAATATGGCTATGCATTGGTTTCATTTCCTGTATCAATTGAAACCTATGCTGTTACTTTATTCTACCTTCTCCTAAAATTTGATTCAAAGAATGTATAGAATAAAACAGAACAGAACAGAATTTTTTATTGGCCAAGTGTGGTTGGACACACAAGAAATTTTTCTCTGCTGTATAAGCTCTCAGTGTACATAAAAGCAATAAGTGATATATCATGATCATAGTGATCATAAAAATACATTAATCATAAATCATAAGATATAACACTTAGTGACAGTCATAGGATACTAAATAAGCAAACAACATAAATCATACTAGGATACTACATAAAACAATATAAATCATAAGATACAAGCAACAAAGAGTCATAAGTAGATAAGGAGATAAGTAATAGGAAAGATTAGAAGAATAATAGTAATACAGCCTTACTAGATAGTTTGACAATGATGTCAGAATTAGTTGTTTAGCAGAGTGATGGCATGGGGGAAAAAACTGTCCTTGTGTCTAGTTCAGGGCTTTTCAACCAGTGGTATGGGTACCACCTGTGTTACAGTAAGGCATTTGATAAAGTAGATCACAACCTACTACTTGATAAGATAGAAAAATGTGGGTTAGACAGCATCACCACCAGATGGATTCGTAGCTGGCTGACAGGCCGTACTCAGCATGTGGTCCTCAATGGAACTGCATCTACATGGAAGGAAGTGTGTAGTGGGGTGCCCCAGGGCTCTGTTCTGGGCCCAGTGCTCTTCAACATCTTCATCAACGATTTGGATGAGGGGATAGATGGGGAACTCATCAAATTTGCAGACGACACCAAGCTGGCAGGAATAGCCAATACTCCAGAAGATAGGCTTAAGATACAGGAGGATCTGGACAGACTCGAACACTGGGCACTATCTAACAAAATGAAATTCAATGGTGAAAAAAGTAAGGTCCTACATTTAGGCAGGAAAAATCAAATGCACAGGTATAGTATAGGTGGTACCTTGCTCAATAGTAGTAACTGTGAGAGGGATCTCAGAGTCCTAGTAGACAATCACTTCAATATGAGCCAGCAGTGTGCTGCAGCTGCCAAAAAAGCCAAGACAGTGCTAGGCTGCATTAACAGAGGGATAGAATCAAGATCACGTGAAGTACTAATACCACTTTAAAATGCCTTGGTAAGGCCACACCTGGAATACTGCATCCAGTTTTGGTCACCATGATGTAAAAAAGATGTTGAGACTCTAGAAAGGGTACAGAGAAGGGCAACAAAGATGATTGGGAGACTGGAGGCTAAAACATATAGGGAACGGTTGCCGGAATTGGGTATGTGTAGTTTAACGAAGAGAAGGGTGAGGGGTGACATGATAGCAGTGTTCAAATATCTCAGGGGCTGCCACAAAGAAGAGGGAGTCAAGCTATTCTCCAAAGCACCTGAAAGCAGGACAAGAAGCAATGGATGGAAACTAGTCAAGGAGAGAAGCAACCTAGAACTAAGGAGAAACTTCCTGACAGTTAGAACAACTAACCAGTGGAACAACCTGCCTCCAGAAGTGGTGAATGCTCCAACACTGGACGTTTCTAAGAGAAGACTGGACAGCCATTTGTCTGAAATGGTATAGGGTTTCCTGCCTGAGCAGGGGGTTGGACTAGATGACCTCCAAGGTCCCTTCCAACTTATTATTATTATTATTATTATTATTATTATTATTATTATTATTATTATTATTATTATTATTATTATTATTATTATTATTATTACATTGGAACCTGGCAGGTGATACATGACCATCCTAGAAAAGTGGTAGTGGGGGAGGGAGGAGAATGAGCTGAACCGGTGACAGCACCGCACAAGTCTGAGCTGGAGCTGAAGGGCTGTCAGGGCTCAGCGGAAGCGCCAGGATCAGCGCTTCTTCGGGGCTGTCAGGGCTCAGTGGAAATGCCAGGATCAGCGCCAGGCTCCAGCTGGAGCTCAGCACTGATCCTGGCACTTCTGAGCCCAGTAGAAGTGCCGATCAGCTAGAATGTTGCAGCATCCCCAGGGTCTTGTGATTTACATTCAGATGCTTGGCAACTAATTCATATCCAGGGTCCCAGGGTCATGTGAAGTGAACAAAACCTTCTGCAGCCACCCAGCAGACAGGGGGAATAAAAACCAAATACCCCACCCCACCCTGCCAATCCTCAACAGAAATGCTCACAACAATGAAAACCTCAGACAGGAGGAAGAGCGCTGCCAGGCAGGCAGGCAGGTGTCTTGCTCAGCTGTGGCTTAGGGGGCACTTTTTTCATTCCCATTGTAACTTTGAACAGTCACTAAGTGAACTGTAAGTCGAGGACTACCTGTACTTCATCACTTTTTTCCTTTTTTTTGTCAAGTTTTTGACACCTTGCTAGGCGACTGGTGGTACTCGGAGGTTGCCATATTCTAAAAATGGTACAATGGGTGAAAAGGTTGAAAAGCCCTGGTCTAGTTGTTATAGAGTGCAATGCCCTATAACATTGTTTTGAGGGTAGAAGTTGAAGTTATGTCCAGGATATGAGGGGCCTGTAGATATTTTCATAGCCCTCTTTTTGACTTGTGCAGTATACAGATCCTCAGTGGAAGACAGGTTGGTAGCAACTGTTTTTCCCCCCTGCAGTTTTAATTATCTGTTGAAGTCTGTGTCTGTCTTGTTTGGTTGTAGTGCCAAACTAGACAGTTAAAGAGGTGCAGATGACAGACTCAATAATTCCTTTGTAGAACTGTATCTACAGTTCTACAGAGTTCTATAGAACTGTATCTATGTAGACAAAAACATAGATTGCTCATAAAAGCTCTTTATTCAATTCTTTCTGGTTTTTAATCTGAATGAAAATGAATCCAACAGTTAAAGGACAAACATATTTAAGACATACAGTACTCTGGAATTGATTACATGCTAATTTCTGGTTCTTTTGATTTATCAATTATTTCAGCCATATGAGCCAAGAATATTATGGAAATGTTTGGTTATGTGATTTATTTTTCTTGTGTTTTTTTATCCATGTATGGATAAAATTATCAGTTGCATTATTTTTCATCATAATCATCATACTTAATTTTTTTTGTCTCAAGCAAGTGTTTCTCAGAGCCAGGTCTAATCAGTCATGCTCTACAGTTAGTGAAGATCTAATGAAAATTATAGTTTTTACTCCACAGCTCCAGAGGACGTCTCACGACATTTCTTCTGGAGCAGAAGATGAGCCCAAAATTATGTGGTAAAACTGTTAGAAAATCATTTTAGAACTTTGGGTATCTGCAATAGTAGCTCACTTTGGGCATCTCACTGTTTCTCAGCCTAACTTATCTTACAGAGAAAAAATAAATAAAGGTGATACCATGTAAGCTGCCTTGAGCTCCCAGAGGAAACACATAAATTTAACAAGCAAATTAATTAATTAATCAAAGTTAACAGCTTTTGATTCCCAAAATTTACCAAGACTTCATGGGAAAGATGCTGATTTTCATTTCTAGTTAACTGAACATTTCCTGCTGTCTTTATTTGGACATGTTCCAATTCTCTCTCTCTCTCTCTCTCTCTCTCTCTCTCTCTCTCTCTCTCTCTCTCTCTCTCTCTGTGTGTGTGTGTGTGCGTGCGTGCGGGTATCAAATGCTGCATATGTATATAGTGGATGGATAGTGTAGTTAGAGCGTGGACTTTGTTGTGGGAGACCAGAGTTTTAATCCCAGCTGGTACCTACATTATCATAGGGGTCCTTGGGCAAAGATCCCCTAATGCTTTACCTTGCCTACTTCTAAATAGGAGAGTGACACGAACTAGAAGATTAACTAGGTGGGATTAACTACATCAGGTGCGCACCAGGATGATCTGATAAGTGGGCTACTGCAACAAACCATGGATGGACAAGACAAGAGAACCTGGAATACTACTGCAACAGTAGACCTAATGAGAGGAATATATGAAACATATGAGGGAACTACAGATGGACAAAAGTCATGTATCTACACTAACTGAAAAACAGCTAGTTTTCCAATGCTTCAACATAGTGAAGCATTGTGCTTTCATAACTTGAATTAGAACAATTGCATCCCTTACTCAAAAAGACCTGGAAGAACAACAGGATATTCAGCCAACCTCTGAAGTTGGAACATCACTATCACCCTCTCAATGTGAGGCAATATTGGTAAAGGGAAAAGCCCCAAATAATGCTGCAAAATGCCACTGAACCTTTCTGAATGCCGCCTCCTGTGGTGCACTCTGGATAGTGTGTGAACATGAACTGAACAGACTAGCAATTGTTTGCAGCCAAACAACTACTTTGTAGTAACATCGTAGTCCCCTGGCTAATGTAACATTGCCATACACCAGACAAACAAACAAACAACTCCCAATGCACTGTAATAACACAGTACAGCAGAACCACCAACAGCAGAAACTGAACAGTACTGAAAAAACATATCGGAGAAAGAGAAGACATATAACACCAGAGCAAAGGGGCTGCAGGACTTGAAAGCAAGCCATAGCAATCTCCCAGAACAGGAATCAGTCACAATCACAGTAGCTGACATGGATTTATATTGAGGACATTGGGATATCATTCAGACTAGAGAAGTGTAACTGGATAGTAGTCAAGAGAAGGAAAGTAATTAAGACTGATGGAGTGGAACTACTAGAGGGTCACACAGCAGACTTGCAAACAAATTACAATTATTTTGGTGTCCTACAGTCACATGGGAACCACAATGAGGAGGCAAGGAAGATAGCAACAACCAAGTACCACCAAAGAATCAGATAGTTCCTAAAGAGCCAGCACAATGGGAAGAACAAGATCCATGCCATCAGCATATATTCTCTCCCAGTCATTAGATACCTTGACAAATTAACAAGCTGGCTAAAGAAGGATATGGAAGCTGCTAATATAAAGACCCAAAAGCACTTCACAATATACAGAGGTTTCCACCCCAAGTCTAACAGCCCGAGATTGTACACTTGCAGGAAAGAGGGTGGTTGGGGTCTGGTGAGTGTCAAAGCCACTTTCATAGATGACACCCAAAGCATCCAAGAGTACATCACTAAGATGGCACCCAAAGATGAGCTGCTGAGACAATGCCTAAGGCAGTAGCAGATATTGGAGGAAGATCAATTAGAAGAAATGAGATGGCAAGGGAAGACCCTGCTTGGGACTTACCATTGACAGATAGCTGAGCTTACAGACATTGGGAAATCTTTCCAGTGGCTGGAAAAGACTGGTGTAAAGACAGCACTGAGGCACTGATCATAGTAGTACAAGAACAGGGACTAAGGTACCATATCTATAGAAGCAGAGGCCTCAGAGACAGTCCAATACATAGTGGTAGAGTGTAAGATGAAGGCAGGAACAGCATACTGATCAGATAATTAGAATAGAATAGAATAGAATAGAATAGAATAGAATAGAATAGAATAGAATAGAATAGAATAGAATAGAATAGAATAGAATAGAATAGAATAGAATAGAATAGAATAGAATCTGGAAGGGACCTTGGAGGCCTTCTAGTCCAGCCCCCCTGCTCAAGTAGGAGAACCTATACCATTTCAGACAAGTGACTCTTCTTTAAAACCTCCAGTGATGGAGTGCCCACGATTTCTGAAGGCAAGCTGTTTCACCGGTTAATTGTCCTTACTAAGTTTTTCCTTAATTCCAGGTTGCTTCAATCTTTGGTCAGTTTCCAACTATTGTTTCTTGTCCTGCCCTCTGGTGCCTTGGAGAATAGTTTGATGCCCTCTTCTTTGTGGCAGCCCCTCAAATACTGGAATACTGCTATTATCATCTCCTCCTCCTCCTCCTCCTCCTCCTCCTCCTCCTCCTCCTCCTCCTCCTCCTCCTCCTCCTCCTCCTCCTCCTCCTCCTCCTCCTCCTCCTCTTCTTCTTCTTCTTCTTCTTCTTCTTCTTCTTCTTCTTCTTCTTCTTCTTCTTCTTCTTCTTCTTCTTCTTCTTCTTCTTCTTCTTCTTCTTGGAAGGGACCTTGGAGATCATCTAATACAATCCCCTGCTCAGGCAGGAAACCCTATACCATTTCAGACAAATGGCTGTCCAATCTCTTCTTAAAGACTTCCAGTGTTGGAGCATTCACAGCTTCTTTTCTGTATACTAGCCAAACCCAAGTCCTGCGGCCGTTCTTCATATGTTTTAGTCTCCAGGCCTTCGGTTGCAGTATTCCAGGTGTGGTCTTACTAAGGTTTTATAAATCAGTTCTAATACTTTGTGTGATCTTGGTTATACAACCCAGGATTGTGTTAGTTTTTTTAGCTGTTGCTGAACACTGTTGGCTCATAGTCAAGTGATTGAACACTAGGACTCCAAGGTCCCTCTCACAGTTACTATTTTTGAGCCAGGTCTCACCTAATATGTACTTATACCTTTGATTTTTCCTGCCTAAATGTAAAACTTTGCTTTTTTCCACATTAAAACTCATTTTGTTGGTTAGGGCCCATAGTTCAAGTTTGTCAAGATCTTTTTAAATCTTTAGCTTGTCTTCTGGGGTGTTGGCTATTCCTGACAATTTAGTGTCATCTGCAAATTTGATGAGTTCCCCTTCTATTCCCTCATCTAAGTCTTATATGAAGATATTGAAGAGTACTGGGCCTAAGACGGAGCCTTGTGGTACCCCACTGCTTACTTCTCTCCAGGTGGATGTAGTTCCATTGAGGACTACTCACTGAGTAGTCAGCGAGCTTCAGATTCATCTGGTGGTGATGTTGTCTATCCCAACTTTTTCTAGCTTAATAAGCAGCAGGTTGTGGTCTACTTTCTCAAATGCCTTACTGAAATCTAAGTATACTATGTCCAGTGTGTTTTGCTGGTCTACTAATTTAGTCACTTTATCAAAGAATGAAATAAGATTGGTTTCGCATGATCTGTTTTTAACAAACCCATGCTGGCTGCTAGTTATAACTTTGTTTGCTTCTAGTTGTTCACAGATCTGTTTTTTGATTATCTTTTCCAGAATCTTTTCCAGGACTTTCCTAGGTATTGATTTTCAACTAAATATGTGGCACTGAGTACAGCAACAAATGCATTAGAATATGGGTTAAATCCTCCCAGGTCCAGATGAGGGATGCCACAGAAAATCATGGAGAATAAGTAGCTAAGATACTGTGAGACTTTCAGATCCAGATAGGCAGGCACATACAATTTAGCAAGATTTCAGAAAAACCATGTTATTTAGAAAGGGTACTTACATTAGAAATTCAAAATTGCGATCAAAAACAGGCCTCTGTAGCCATGTGACCTGCACTCAGTCACTCTGTTACTTGTCTAGGCCTGTTCGGGTATGAAAAGCCAGAAGTGGTTGTTGTTGTTGTTGTTGTTGTTTTGGGGGAGTTGTGCCTGGTCACATGGCCAAACAAAATCTGGTGGCACCAACCATTTCCTGGAGCTGCGTGAAAAATCTGCTGCTTGCTGGACTTGAAGACTACAGTACTGTACTGTAGAGAGCTAGTATTTTAAAATATTCTTTTCTGTTACCGTATAGCACTGTTATGTATGGGGGTTTAAGAGATACAGTAAGCCGTGGCATAGCTGATACCACCAGGTGGCGCTTTACTGAAAACTGTTAGTTTTCAGTGGGAAACTAAGGTTTAAACTGATTGGCTGAGCGTGTACCTGGCCAGTTATATAAAGGTACAGGTAACCCCTATTTTCCTAGTACAGTCTCTAC
The DNA here is from genome assembly GCF_947247035.1 of Vipera ursinii. Taxonomy (NCBI): domain Eukaryota; kingdom Metazoa; phylum Chordata; class Lepidosauria; order Squamata; family Viperidae; genus Vipera; species Vipera ursinii. The sequence continues at coordinate 186,363,580 of NC_139512.1, forward strand.
CACCAATAAAGAGCCACTATGCTGTACTCATTGGCCTGGCGTTTTTCCTGCGTTCCAGAACCCACTACACTATAGCAGCGACGAAGGTGGGATCCTGCTTCACCTAAGAGCTGAATTCACTCGGGGACAGCATCACTTGCTGGAGGAAAGAGGCATCTTTCCCTCCCCCCAATCAATGACCGGCTAGTCACCATGCTAGCGGTCACCTCTGAAGCAGGACTCCTGAACCGGATGCAGGAGAATGGCACAGATCGACCAGATCCACGAATTCGACATCTGCCACCCCGAACGATGGGCCTCCCACCTGGGGTAGGTCGAGGGGTTCCTCCGGGCCAACTGGATCACAGAAGACGGCCAGAAAGCAGCGGCCCTGCTCTGCATGAGTGGCCTTGCAACCTATGATTTGGCCGTCAGCCTGTTCATGCCAACATCGATAGAGACCATCGTGTACCGAGACCAAGCCGAGAAGCTGAATGCTCACTTCCAGCCACGAATGTCCGAGCTGGCCTGGTAGGGCCAGTTCGAAATGCAGTTTCAACGGCTGGGCGAGTCGGCATCAGAATTCATCGTGGCCTTGCAAGAGGCCACATGCCTGTGCAAGTTCAGCAACCTGGACGAGAGGCTGCGTGACCAGCTCGTGTGCAGCCTATGCGACAAGCACCTACAACAGCAACTGTTTGCGAGGCCCAACTTGACCCTCCAAGACGCTCAGGACGAGGTCTTGGCCAACAAGGCGGCCGGCGGTGCAGTACATGTGGTCCAACCCCCCTGACCCAGCAGCCCAGAGGGATCCATTCACCTGGCAAATGCTGCGTACGGTGGGAGCGGTGAAGTGGATGGGGAGCCCGAAATTGACTTGGTTCACCAAAGGCCAGAGCAACCTCAGCAAAGTCGCGGCAACCAGGGGGCCCAGCGGAAGCCAGCAACCTTCCCCAAGTGTGCCGACTGCGGCGCAACCTCCCCCAAGTCTGCCAGTTGCGGCAGGAACCATGCAAGGGTGACCTGCAAGTTCCAGATGGCCACGTGTCAGGCCTGTGGGAAAACAGGCCACATCGCAGTGGTCTGCCATAACCGTTCCCGAGATGGCCTACACGAGCTCCATCCAGAGGACATGTCGCTGAAAGGTACTGGGGCCCATCAGCGCACTACCAAGCCGGAGGGCCATCTGCAACACAGGGGTCCCCTAGTTGCTCATCCCCCAAATTAAACTGGACATACATTTGCAAGGCATTCCCTGCAAAATGAAGCTTGACTCCAGCTCTGCAGTCTCAGTAATTTCACATGAGACTTTTAAACTTGTGTGTGGCTGGAACAAGCGGTGGGCCAAATTGAGGCCTTCCAGCATAACCTTAACCAATTTCCAACACGCCCCCGTAAAAATCAAAGGGGAGGCCACCCTTTCGGTGCGGTTCAAGAACTTCCAAGGGCACTTGGATATTCTTGTGGTCGAGGGCCGGAGGACTAGCCTAGTTGGGTTGGACTAGTTTAAGGCCCTAGGCATAGGGATCTCAGGCATTCACAGCACCCAGGCCAACAGCATCGAAGCTGTCTGCAAAGCGTTTGCAGACGTATTTGATGACAAATTAGGCAGGTACACTGGGCCCCGCATCTCCTTTAAACTGAACCCCAACGTCCTACCCATGAGGATCAAACCCCAGAGAGTCCCCTTCGCGCTCAAACATAAGATTGACAGTGAACTAGATAAGCTAGTGCAACAGGGGATTTTACAGCCAGTAGAAGGGGGAGAGTGGGAGACTCCCATAGTTACCCCCCTCAAATCCAATGGGGAAGTGAGAATCTGCACTGATTATAAGTGCACGATAAATCGGGCCCTTAATCAGCATGCTTACCTGGTTCCAACGGTCAGCCACGTTCTTGCTTCCCTCCAAGGCAGCGCCATCTTCGCAAAGCTGGATCTCGCGCAGGTGTACCAGCAGCTTTCAGTTACTTGGGAAACGGCAGACACCCAAACAATAGTCACACACAGAGGAACCTTCAGAGTTAACCGTTTGCAGTTCGGTGTCAGTGTAGCTCCAGGAATATTCCAGGAGGTAATGGAGCGGACTCTAAAGGGCATTCCAGGGGTATGCCCTTACTTTGATGATGTCCTCATTGCAGGGGACACAAAAGAGGTGTTGGCTGAGAGAATGCAGGCAGTTTTAGGTAGGTTTCACTCTGCAGGTCTCAAATTAAAAAGAGACAAGTGCTGCGTTGGCGTTAAAGCCACAGAATTTTTAGGTTTTAAAATTGATGCCAAAGGGATTCACCCTGCAGAATACAAGGTGAGGGCAATCAAAATTGCCCCCACCCCCAAGAACAAGGCGGAACTGCAAGCCTTCCTTGGGCTCATAAACTTCTACCACTCTTTCCTCCCCCACAAGGCAGCGATAGCTGAGCCCTTGCACAGGCTCCTAGACAAGAAGGCTGCACGGAACTGGACCAAGGTCCACGAAAAAAGTTTTCAAAATTTAAAATAATTACTGTCCAGCAAATCTACAGTCACACACTTCATTGAGTCAAAGCCCATCTGCATCGCTTGCGATGCCTCCCCCTATGGAGTGGGAGCAGTGCTGAGTCACCTTGAAGGAAATGGGGAACAGATGCCCATCACATACTACTCCAGAACATTGTCAGGGGCAGAAAGAAATTACGCCCAGATTGACAAGGAAGCCCTGGCAATAGTGGCTGGGGTCAAAAAATTCCATGACTACCTCGATGGCAGGGAGTTCACCATATTCACTGATCATAAGCCTCTATTGGGGTTGTTCACTACCGACAAACCCCCCAAATTTTATCCCCAAGGATGCTCAGGTGGTCCATATTCCTATCTGCATACACCTATAAACTGGTTCACAAACCAGGCAAAGAAATGGGCCATGCAGATGGATTAAGTAGGTTACCCCTAGCAAACTCAGAACCCGATCCAGCACCGGCAGCCCAAATACTGGCCATCCAGGACCTACCCGAATGCCCCCTACATGCAAAGGACATAGCTGCTGAGACAACATCAGACAGAATCCTGAGCAGGGTTCAGTCTTGGGTAGTCACGAGGTGGCAAGAGAAGAGGCCGGGCCCGGAATTCCAGGCTTACTTCACAAGGAGGCATGAATTGTCTGCCCACAAGGGATACCTGTTGTAGGGTAGTAGAGTCATTATTCCGGAGACACTGAGGGACAGAGTCGTACAGTCGTTACACGAAGGGCACCCAGGCATAGTTAGGATGAAGGTGTTAGCTAGGAGTTACCTGTGATGGCCAGGTCTACACAAGACAATAGAGGAATGGGTACATAGTTGCTAAGACTGCCAAAGGTCCAGGCCGGAGCTGCCCCACACACCTGTCCACAAATGGGAGGCAACACGCACCCCCTGGTCCAGGGTCCACATTGATTACGCTGGTCCTTTCCAAGGACAGCTATTCCTAGTGGTGGTAGACAGCCACTCCAAATAGTTAGAGGTAGTGCCAGTCACTAATATGGCCACGGCCAAAACAATCCAAGTGCTCAGGGGGCTCTTTGCCACACACGGCCTCCCTGACATGTTGATCTTGGATAACGGGCCTCAATTCACCTCTGCTGATTTCCAGGCATTCACGAAAGCCAACTTGATTAGGCACGTCACAGCTGCACCCTTCCACCCATCGACCAATGGACAAGCAGAGCGCATGGTGCGAATGACCAAGGACATGTTGAGGCGCATCATCAGCAGTGACTTGCATCACAGGCTGGCACAATTCCTGTTAGCACAACACACCAAACCATGCACAGCCACGGGAAAGAGCCCAGCGGAACTTTGTTGGGGCAGGCGCCTCATCACCAAATTGAACAGGCTCCACCCCAACAGAGTGGCTGCGGAGACTGAGCAACCCAAATCCCCTAGGGAGCTACACGCCAATGACTTGGTTTGGGCCAGGAACTACGGTCCGGGACATGCGTGGATTCCAGGGGTGGTGGTTGACAGAACCGGGCCCTTATCCTACATTGTAGGGGTGGAGGGGGGCTGACAGATCAGACGACACATAGACCAAGTCAGGAAACGGGTTCCTGAAAGGTCACAGAACAACCAACCGGAGGATCACCCTCCATCGTCCACAAATCATCACTATCAACCCTACCAACAAACAACTGGATGTGAGCCCGAGGAGGACCTCATGGACCCACTACTGTTGCCAGAGAGCCCTGCCCGGCCCGGGCAACAGCCGGCCCAGGGCCATCACGACAACCCAGCCACAGGGTCAGACTCTGGGGTGGGTCAACCAGAAACTGCCAGCCAGGACTCAGCCACTGACTCTGCTGTCTGGGACGGGGGGAACTCCTAAGACGTTCATCCAGGACTCATAGACCACCCACCTATCTCGCCGAATATGTGCAGACATGAGGGGAGGCGGAAGGGCATGGTATTACGGCATGTCGTTTTTAAGCCTGTTGTTACTGTATTGTAATTATTTGCTGTTCACCTATTGAAACTATTGTTTGTTCTTAAAGGGGGGAGGGGTGTTATGTATGGGGGTTTAAGAGATACAGTAAGCCGCGGCATAGCCGATACCACCAGGTGGCGCTGTACCGAAACTGCTGTGGTCAGTTTTCAGCGGGAAACTAAGGTTTAAACTGATTGGCTGAGGGCGTACCTGGCCAGGTATATAAAGGTACAGGTAACCCCTATTTTCCCAGTACAGTTTCTACCACCAATAAAGAGCCGCTATGCTGTACTCATTGGCCTGGCATCTTTCCTGCATTCCAGAACCCACTATACAATAAGCACTGTACTGTATTTTTTGTAATCACTTTGGGAACTGCTCTGCTTTTTATTGTGTTTGTAAGTACAGTACTTTGCAAGATTGACTGTTTGCATTTGCCTGAAATGTATAGCATGTGGCTGCTGCTGCCTCCTCTCCCTAGCACAGACCCACCAGAGATTCTGCTGAACCTTTATTGGAAGGAAATCCCCACATCTCATTTTGGAGTTTGCCTGGAGAGACTTGTACTGATCAGGGGCAGGTTTTTAAAAAAAGTTTTTAATTTAAATTGCCTCCAGAAGTTTTGAGTGTTCCCTCACTGGAGGCTTTTAAGAAGAGACTGGATAGGCATTTATCAGAAATACAGTACTGTACTTTCTTGTGATAGCAGTGGGCTAGACTACATGATCTCAAGTTCCCTTCCATCTCAGTTACTGTTGCAACCCGACAGTTCTGTAAACTCCACCCCCATCTCCCGCTGCATGCGTGCCTGGAGACGCTTAAGCTAAAGCTACTTTAGTGGCAACTGCAATTTGAAGAATTCTCCACCTCCCCCTCTGAAGAAGCTTGAGCTGCCTAGCAACAAATGTTTTATTTTTTAAAAAAAAAAGCCTGCTGCCTGCTTGGGAGGCAATTTACAATACCATAATTCCTGAAACCTGAAACAGCTGGTTTGTGGCTAGAAACAGCCTGCAGCAGTGGCAACCATCAGAGGAAACAATAAGTCAAATCTTCATTGATTTAACAACACATTTGATTCAATTAATGAGTTTGATTTTAAAATGTTGTAATATTGAGTCTGATGCATTTGATGATTACAAGCCTAATGGGCAGGCTTTATTAGGCTCGTACCTCAAGGACTCTGTACTAGCCAATCAACCAGACATTGTGGTAATAGACAAGAAACAGAAGACAGATAGATGTAGTGATGTCAAATGATAGCAATATCAGGAAGAAGGAGTATGAAAAGCTGAAGAAGTTCCAGAGCCTGAAGGAGGAACTGGAGAGGATGTGGGAAGTAAAAGCCAAAGTGGCCCCAATGGTAGTAGAAGCATATGAGGCTGTAACTCCTAAGCTGGTAGAGTAGATCCAACAAATCTCAGGAACAGCATCAGAACTCTCTGTCCAAAGGAGTGCAGTGCTAGGAACAGCTAGGATATTGTGCAGTGCTAGGAACAGCTAGGATATTGTGCAGAACCTTCAAAATCCTAGGCCTCTGATAGAAGACCCAAGTTTGAGGAAAATACAGAGAAAGGATTTTTTTAAATGGTTTAACCAGCATCAAAAGATACATATATACAGTATGTGCCTGGGAAAAGGACTGGAACTTAACTACATTTCTAAAGGCCTACAGGGTTTAAGTTTTTCTTAAACATTTTGAATTTGTTTGAATTACACACACACCTCATCTTGAATCAAATTTATGCCTTACCATCCGCTGAAGCATAATTATCTTGGGGCCAAGATTTCTGCTTACTGTGAAAATATGGATTAATCTTAGAGTAAAAATAATGTAATCCAGACAAAAAATTACTCGGCCAGAATACCAAGATGTTTCATTTGAAGAGTGGAGCCTGTAAAAAGAACAGATACACATTAGTAGAAAACTCCATTTTCAAATTACCTGGTTACCATACTTCTGTTTCAAATACTATATTTTTGTTATTGTTGCTAAATAGCCCAGACCCCCACATTATAAATATTTTTATTCTCACAATAGGTTAAAGTGAAATAAAATTGTCTCATAGTGCTTCTATATGTTAAATGTTCAATGGTTTATTATCAACTTTATTTGGTATTGTCTGTTTCCATGATTTATTTATTTTTTGTATGAAGATTGCAGTTTTATTCCGGGCATCTCCATTTTCAGAATTGTAACTGTAGAAGAAGACTGAGTAGTTTGGCAACAGATAACCTTAGCCCACCCTTAATATTTGGACAGAGATTTACAATTAATGGAGTGCTCCAAATTGAATGGGAATGCAATACAAACCAGGGAGAGAGGGCATTATTTTGTCTCCAGGTTTTGGGAAATTTTGTTTTCTAGTTAAGTTAATCTAATTTTAGGACTTACATTATATTCATGCATTTCCGCCTCATAATGATAAAAAAAAGTGCTCTGGGCCTATCGAAGTAGCTGGGGCTCCACAAAAAGCTATTGGGGAAGTACAAATTGCTCACTATTCCCTTAAAAAAATATCATTCTTTACAAGAATCTGTCTTCCAATTTGTCAAAATATAAGATAAGATTTGTTTCTTATTTTATCAGATTTATATGATATTCATTTCAGTGTGCCTAGATAGACAGGGATCCCATAGAAAGCTTATTCTCAGACATTTAAGTAGAGCCAGGGGATGCCTTATAAATCAATGGTGGCTAAGAGCCAGAGTTCAAGTCTATCAAGATCCTTTGAGATCTTGAGCCCATCTTTGCTAGTGTTAGTAATTCCCCCCAGTTTGGTGTCAGATTTAGCAATTCTTATATCCCACTTTTCTGTGGAAAAAAATGGCACTAAGTTATTTACAAAGCCCTAGTAATACCACACCGGAATACTGCAGTCTATTTTGGTCACCATACTACAAAAAGATGTTGAGAGTTTAGAAAAAATTCAGAGAACAGCAACTAAGATTATCAAAGGCCTGGAGGCTAAAACATATGAAGAACAGCTGTGGGACTTGGGTTTGGCTAGTCTAAAGAAAAGAAGAAATAGGGGAGATATGATAGCAGTGTTTCAGTATTTGAGGTGCTGCCACAAGGTAGAAGGGGCCAGGTTGTTCACCAGAGCACCAGAGGGAAGGACAAGAAACAATGGTTGGAAACTAATCAAGGAGAGAAGCAACCTGGATTTAAGGTGAAACTACCTTACAGTGAGGACAATCAACCAGTGGAACAGCTTACCGCCAGAAATCGTGGGCGCCCCATCACTGGAGAAAAGACTAGACAATCACCTGTCTGAGATGGTATAGGTCAGGGGTCGGCAACCTGAAAAAGGAAAAGAGCCACTGGGAACCAGTTCCATCACACATAAAAAAAAGTGGGAGCCGCGTGCATGCGTCCATGCACACGCATGTGCAAAAAACATTTTGCACATGCGCAAACCGGTTTTTTCTTGCGCATGCGCAGACGCGCGCAGTTTCCATTTTTTTAATGTGTGATGGAACCGGTTCCCGGTTGCGCAACGGCGACGGCCTGTTTGCAGAGCTACCGCCTTCGGCAGCCTGCAAACGTGCTGCGACAGCTTTCCCAAAGAGCGGCGCCGCTGCCCGTTCGCGTGGAGGTGCGCACGCACCTCTTCAAAGGTTTGGGGAGGTGCGCACGCACTTCTGCTCGTTCGGAGAGGTGTGCGTGCACCTCTCAGAATGGGCAGCGGCGCCGCTTGTTGGGAAAGCTGCCGCGGCCCGTTTGCAGAGCTGCTGCTTTCGGCAGCCTGCAAACGTGCCGCGGCAGCTTTCCCAAAGAGCGGCGCCGCTGCCCATTCGTGCGGAGGTGCGCACGCACCTCTCCAAAGGTTTGGGGACGTGCGCGCGCACCTCCGCCCATTCGGAGAGGTGCGCACGCACCTCTCCAAACGGGCAGTGCCACTCTCCATTTGGAGAGGTGCGTGCGCACCACTGCCCGTTCGAAGAGGTGCGCGTGCACCGGGCGGCTGGGAGCCGCAGGAGACGGCTCAAAGAGCCGCATGCGGCTCCGGAGCCGCGGGTTGCCGACCCGTGGTATAGGTTCTCCTGCTTAAGCGGGGGGTTGGACTAGAAGACCTCCAAGGTCCCTTCCAGCAATATTCTATTAAATACAGGCAATAAAGTACAATGTACTAATTCAAACTATTAAAAAACCATAAAACTTTAAAACATGGGTTAAAAGTTATATGTTTTGTCTCTTCATAAATTATAGTACGTTATCACCAATGATAGTTTAATCCATAGACAATCTGCACTGAAGAGAAAACATAATTATGTACAATTTTCTGACAGTAATCAAAGAAATAGGAATGAAATTACCTGAAGATGGTCCCTTCAATCCCCATCTCCTTCAAGCACTTGTAGAGACAAGTAGTTCTGGACTTAAAACCATTCATTTATTAACTGTTTGAAGTTACAATGACACTGAAAAAAGTGACATGACCATTTTTCACACTTACAACCCATGGTCATGTGATCAAAATTTAGATGCTTGGTAACTGGCATATTTTTATGACCGTTGCAGTGTCCCAGGATCATGTGATCACCTTTTGCTAACTTCTGACAAGCAAAGTCAATTGGGAAGCCAGATTCATTTAACAACCATGTTACTATTCACTTAATAACTGTGGCAAGAAAGGTCATAAAATGGGGCAAAACTCATTTAACAACTGTCTTGTTTAGCAACATAAATATTGGGCTCACTTGTCCTAATTCAAGGACTACCTATCTTATGATCAGCTAAAAATCACTGAGTCATCAATTTCTTCTTTCCTCTCCTCAACCATTAGGGTAATAAAGACTATTTTCACACCTAAATCAAATTGACACCCAAACTGGATTTTTCTTCTTTTGGAAAAAAATGATCTTTTAAAGTTTCAATCGTATGATGCCTTCAATTTTACTTTGGTAGAACTTTTAGACCACTCTACAGGTTGTCCTCAACTTATGACTACAATTGGGATAGACTTTCCATTGTAAGTTGTTGTGGTAGTAAATTGAGTTGAACTCGATTTTGGGGCAATTTTTATAGTGGTCATTAGGCAAATCACTATGGCTTTTAATCCAGTTTCTCCAATGAGCAATCTTCACTGGAAATTGACAAAAAGGTCATAAACTGTTAGCACATCACCACACATCACCGGTCAGAAATATGAGCCAGTTATCAAGTGCCCCAATTGTGATCAAGTGACTGTGGGGTAGTGCAACAGTCATAAATGTGAGCATATGTTGTATTGTACTTTTTCTGAGGCTGTTGTAATTTTAAATTATCATTAAACAAGCAGTAGTGAGTTGAGGACTACCTGTATTTTACATGCAAATTAAAAATGCTGTTTTTTGTTATTGTCAGAACCCTGTCTTTTTATGGGCATTAGGGTTTCTGTTCTCTTTCAGGTTCTGCCATTCCTCTGGGGGGAGGAGGAGCTCGAAGTTGCTACAGTGTATTTCCTTTGCTTTGTTCCTTGCTCTATTATCTTTGATGTTTCTTCCTCAGGGTGAGAATGGAATGTGCCTCCGGCCATCTGCCTTATCTTCCAGCACAGAGAAAAAGCGTGGAGACCTAACAGCCTTGGAAGCAGTGCCTTATCGTTCCATTCCCACAACATTTTCACACCTGCAGGTTGGCCTATTTGAATTGTCCGGATGGACATTTGGGGTGTGGTATTCATTGTCTCTTTTAAACTATTGATTCTCAGATCCTGCCTTCTACTACTGCTGTCAACTCCTTCCAATAAAAGTTATTTTTGAAATGATGTTTGTTTCAAAAATTCTGCTTTCTTGGGAGGCTTCATTGAAGCAGTTCCTTACATTAGGCAGCATCAGCAAAGTGGTCAGCCTGGAGGGAAAACCCCTACCATGGGAACCGTGCAAAGCGTGAAAAGCAATGTTGAACCACGGCAGTGAGAAAAGGGAAAGCAAACTTTGCGGGGTTGGCCTTAGTGGCAGCAGTTCAGATTCCTTCAGCTCATCCGACAAAGTGGTGACCAGGGAGAATCAGTAAAAGCCAAGATGATCGATTGGCATGGGAAAAAAGGAAGAATGGCAAGGGAAAGCCAGAAAGGTAACCCTCAAACAAGGCAGCCATCAACCAGGATGGAAACGAGAGGTGGAGAGGTCATTCAACCTCAGCAAAGAGGAAGAAGAGAGACCAACCTGGTCCGATCGCTTCCTTAAACAAGCCTTACGTTTCCTTAAACAAGCCTTACGTCTGATGGTGGAAACGTTCAAAAGCCTTAAAGAGGAAGAAGCAGACCTCTGTGGGGCTCAGAGGTGCTGAAATTGGTAGAGGAAGAATGCAGAGAGGATGAGCTGGCAAATCCTGGTCCCTCCATGAGCGCCTCAGAAGCTACAGAAGCGATGGCCACAGCTGCAACCCCAGCATGAGCCACCCCAGCTGGGGGAGATGGGCATAGAGCCAGATGGAGGAGGACCCACTGGCCCGACCAGAAGGTCCCACTCTTGGGTGTGAAGTACAACAGGGCACCCCAATAGCTAGGATTTTTCCTAGCCTGTGTCCTGAGCTGAATGGAGGAATACAGCTGAGACATCCCCAGTGACAGCGGACAGGTCAGATCTGTGACCATGGCTCTGGAGGGGGCAGCCGCTCGGTGAATGGTGACCCTGCATAACACACTCCCAGGCTCCAAAACTTCATGGAAGCTTTGAGGTGGAGATTCGAGGACCTCCTAGCTGACCAAAAAGCCAGAGAACACATCAAAACAATGAGGCAAGGTCATCACCTGGTGGCTGAGTACACAGAGGAGTTCAGAGATCTGGCATGCTGCCTCAAATGGCAGTCCTAGTGGGCCATTTCAAAGACTGGCTGAACAATGATCTGTACCATGTGTACATTGCCTGGGGAGATCTGGATTGCCTCCATGACTGGTACATCCTGGCCAAGGAAGCTGAGATCGACCAAGCCCCAACATGGAGATGCTCCCCCTCGGAGGGAAAACAAGAGGCGACAAAACCCCCCACAGCAACCTGCTTCAAATGTGGTAAAGAAGGGCATCAGGCTGCAGAATGCCATTTGAAAACTCCAGTGTGCAAGCCAGACCGATATGGTGGAGGGAAGCCTGGGAAGACCCCCCCAATGACCCAGGGGACCACCATGAAGAGCGCTGAGATCTTTGAGGTCCAATTCCCCAGGATCCCAGGGGAAGGAACTCCAGCCCTGACAGGAAAGCTACTGGACTTGCCTGACAGCAACTCCAAGGATGAACCCCTGGTAACTGGACCCACCTTGCCCCTCATCAGAAAAATAGAACGGTTAAGTCCAGGAATGCTGAGAAAAGTAACCCTGAAGGCTCTGTTGGACTCAGGTTGTACCTGTTGCTTAATAAGCCCAACCTTAGTGGGGAATATAGGGATTCCAGTGAGGAGGCTGAAGAAGCCAATTTCATTTGGCTAGCTAGATGGGTCCATCTCAGGGGGAATCTCAACTACCCTGGCCACACAGCCAGTAGAGCTCATGATGGGGGATCACACTGAGACTTTGACTTTTATAGTGACCCCCAGCATGGAGTGACCCCTAATTTTGGAGATGATGTGGCTAAGGAAGTGGAATCCAAGGATGGACTGGAGGACAGGAGAGCTGAGGTTTCCAAAAGAGAGGCTCACTGCATGGAGGGGGGGAACCTGCAGATCCAAGAGGAAAGGAGCTCTGAGATGGTAGCAACTGCAAAAGATCAGGGGTTGGAAACCGTACCCAAGAAATACTGGGATCAGCAAAGAATGGTCCAATGAGCTATCACCATCCCCATCGTCCCAGTGACTGTGCCATTGAGATCCTCCCGGGAGCCAAATTACCTAAGCCCAAAATGTACTCAATTACTCCCCGGGAGCTGGAAGAGTTGCAGAAATTTATAGAGAAAAATTTAGAGTGAGGCTTCATACAGCTCACAAGACCAAAAATGGCACGCCCAATGCTGTTCCACAAAAAGAAAGATGGGTCCCTTTGCCTCTGCGTGGACTATAAATCCTTGAATGCAATGTGTGAAAACAATCTACCCCTTGCCACTAATAAAGGACATGTTGGCTCACCTAGCAAAGGGGAAGATATTCTCAAAATTGGACCTACGGGAGGCATATTACCAGGTCAGGATTAAGGAGGGAGACGAATGGAAGACAGTGTTCAACTGCCCCCTATGGTGCTTCCAATTCAGTGTACTCCCATTTGGACTACAAGGGACCCCAGCTATGTTCATGCACTGATAAATGAGGTCCTTCAGGAGCACCTTTACAAGGGAGTTTTGGTGTATTTGAATGGAATCTTAATTTTTACTGAAATGAAAGAGGAGCACGTCAAACTAGTCAGACCAGTTCTAAATAAGCTGCGTGCTGCTTGACTTTATGCCAAGCTGTCAAAGTGTGAATTCCATAAGGAAAAAATTGACTATTTGGGGTATTGCATCTTTCATAATGGGATAGAGATGGACCCAGAAAAGGTCTGGGCGGTGCTTAGAATGGGCATCGCCACACACAAGAAGGCAATTGCAAAACTTCCTGGGGTTCTCTAACTTCTACTGACAGTTTATCCCCTCTTTCATGCAGATAGTGCTTCCCATTACCAATTTACTGAAATCGAGAGAGAGGGAAAGCCGAAATCTAGACAACCACTGAAATGAACTATGGAATGTCAGGCCACATTTGAAAAACTAAAAAGACTTTTCTCAGCTGAGCTGGTCTTAAAACACCCAGACCCAGAAAAACCTTTTGTCATTCAGGCAGATGCTAGTGACATGGCGGTAGGGGCAGTCCTGCTCCAAGAAATCTAAGAAGGCCAGTTACAACCTTGTGTATACACCTCAAGAAAATTTACAGAAACCAAACAGAGGTGGTTGGTATGGGAGAAGAAAGCCTATGCTGTGCCTTACATGGAGGCATTTCTTGGAAGGAAATAAAATCCCTTTCCAAGTGTGGACTGATCACAAGAACCTGGAAGCATTAAAACCCCCAAGAAAATGGTCCCCAAAACAAGTGAGGTGGTCCCAACACTTCCACCAATTTAACTTCACTGTCAAATACCTACCGGGGGGAAAAGAACTTCCTAGACGATACCTTATCAAGGCTGCCACAATACAGTAGTACAAAAACAGAGGTAGTCACCACATGGGCACAAGCAAAAAATCCCAAACCCCCTAGACAGTGCAGCAGGACTAGAGTTTAGACAAACATTGGAAATGGATGAATGGTTCCTAAATCACAAAAACCTCTGCTCAATGGATGACGGGCTGCCATGGGTGGGGGAAAAACTATATGTGCCTAAGTCCCAAAGACTAAAATTCATGCAACTCTGTCATGACTCAAAGGTAGCTGGACACTTGGAGTTTGTAAAAAAACTTCACTTAGTAAAGAGGCAGTTCTGGTGGCCGTCCATAAAAAAAGACATTGAAAGTTATGCAGCGAGTTGCCCCATTTGTGCAGCTGCAAAACGGAGGCAAGGAAAAATGCTAGACCTTCTACAGGCAGTATTAAGTCCATCAGCACCTTGGAGAGAAATTTCCATGTACTTTATTGTGGAACTACTGGAGAGTGCATCTGGAAATACTATCATTGGGGTGGTGACAGACTTATTTTCCAAAACAGGTGCATTTTATCCCATGCCAGAAAATTCTCACGGCTAAGGTCCTAGCCAAAATCTTTGTACAGCATATCTACTGATTGAATGGGGCTCTGCAATGCATAATTTCAGACAGGGGGAGGCAATTCATCTCTGAGTTCTGGAGAGCCTTCTTGGACCTCATAGGTACCATCCTTGGTGGAGCAGTGGGCTAATGCCTCCTTAAATAACACCAGCTGCCTGCAATTAGTGCAGGTTCGCATCCCACCAGGCTCAAGGTTGACTCAGCCTTCCATCCTTCTGAGGTAGGTAAAATGAGGACCCAGATTGTTGGGGGCAATCAAGCTGACTTTGTAATAATGCCGCTTGGGGTGTGTGTGAAAGCCCTAATAAGCAGGCATATACATAGAATGAAGGCTACTGCTAAGCTTGTAAGCTGCCCTGAGCCTTCAGAGAAGGGCGGGATATAAATGGAATTAAAATAAAAAAATAAAAAATAAAATCCAGGGCCTGTCATCTTGTCATCATCCGCAAACAAATGCGGGGACAGAATGATCAAACTCAGTACTAGAACAATACTTAAGGTGCTTTCTTAATTACCAACAAGATAATTGGACTGACCTGCTTCGTTTTACAGAAGTGGCTTACAACAATGCCGTACACCCCAGCATGGGTTATACCTCATTCCAGGTCGCAACAGGAGAAAGCTTTAATCCAATGCCTGAATTGTTGGCCAACGAACCCACCATCCCCACCTTGAAGGAATGGATCACACAACTCCAAAATATGTGGCCGGTAGTTATAAAAGTGCTAGATGAGGCTAGGAAAGCTTAGAAAGCTCTGGCAGATAAAAAGTGAATAGAACCTAAGCCATTTAAAGTGCGTGTGTGTGTGGGGGAAGTATACCTGTCCACAAAGTACTTAAAATCTCTACAGCCATCAAAGAAGTTAGGGCCAAAGTTTGTGGGACCATTCCTTATATTAAACAGTAATAGTAGAATTGGAACTCTCAAAAACATTAAGACAGGTTCATCTGGTATTTCACTGTAGTTTATTAAAATGTGAGCTAAGCTCATCCTTAAGGCCAGCCACAGTTCCTTCTCCTCCACCTATTATGGTGGAAGGGGAACATTTTGAAGTCAAGGAGATCCTAGATTCTAGGAAGCACCAAGGATCAACACAATACCTGCTAGCTTGGAAAGATCTCCCATCTTTCCAGAATGAATGGGTTCATAAAAGACATGTCAGAGCCCCCAGGCGGCTAAAGAAATTTCATGCTCAGTATCCTGATAAACCTGACTAACCCTTATCTTTTGTCTCCCCGTTATTATTTTCTTCTTTCTCCAGGTGGATCTCTCATTTTTAAGGGGGGGGGTGGTATGTCAGAACCCTCTCTTTCTATGGGCATTAGGGTTTCTGTTCTCTTTCGTGTTTTGCCATTCCTCTTGGAGTAGGGGAGCTCGGGGTTGCTACAGTGTATTTCCTTTGCTTTGTTTCTTGCTCTATCGTCTTTGATGTTTCTTCCTCGGGGTGAGAATGGAATGTCCTCTGGCCATCTACCTTATCTCCCAGTGCAGAGAAGACCTAACAGCCTTGGAAGCGGTGCCTTATCGCTCCATTCCCACAACATTTTCACACCTGTGGATTGGCCTATTTGAATCGTCCAAATGGACAGTTGGGACAGGGTTTTCATTGTCTCTTTTAAACTATTGATTTATGCGGGAAATCCTCAAATCCTACCTTCTACTACTGCTGTCAACACCTTCCAATAAAAGTTCCTTTTGAAATGATGTTTCAAGAGTTCTGCTTTCTTGGGAGGCTTAATTGAGGCATTTTCTTACAGTTATATTTCTTTCTATCACTCAGGGTTGATGTAAATATCTTGATGTTTGAATCTGAAAAAACTCTTGTAAGAAATGCCCGAGATACAGTATCTTATCTAATTTCCAAGATATCTAATTAACAGAATAATAGAGTTGGAAGGGACTTTGGAGGTGTTCTAATCCAACCCCCCCCAGCAGGAGACCCTGTACCATTACAGAAAAATGGCTGTCCAATCTCTTTCACTGTACAATCCAGTGTCCAACATTTTAACAGACTAATAAAGTAGGAAGGGACTTTGAAGGTCTTCTAATCCAACCCCTGCTCATGCAGAAGACCCTATACCAGAGTTCCCCAACCTTTCTGGGTTGGCCTGGATGGAAAAGGAGGAGCAGAGAAATGTGTGAGAAATTGGACTCCCACAAACAAGAGGGGGTCAATCTATTTTCCAAAGCACCAGAAGGCAGGACAAGAAGCAATGGATGGCAATTAATTAGGGGAGAAGCAACTTAGAACTAAGGAGAAATTTCCTGACAGTTAAACAATAAACCTGTGGAATGACTTGCCTTCAGAAGTTGTGAGTGCTTCACCACTGGAGGCTTTTAAGAAAACATTGGACAGCCATTTGTCTCGAATGGTATAGATCTTCTGCTTAAGCAGAGGATTTGGACTAGAAGACCTCCAAAGTCCCTGCCAATTCTGTTGTCTTATTCTGTTAAAATGTTGGAAAGTTGCTTGTACACTGAAAGATAGAATAGTAGTTTCACAATGCACTGCTTTCAGCCACCTAATAAAAAGCCAGTATTCCATGCCCATATATTTCTCTCACATATTCTTTGCCTTGGAAATGAATTTCAAAAGCAGTAACTTTTCTATCTGATTGAAAATTAATGATAAAAACTGCAGAAATTTTCAATATATTACTTGTTTTTTACATAATTACTATAGCATATTTTAGTTCCTCTAGCTATGAACTCAACAGAACTATTACTGTGAGTCAACTGAAACATACCTGAACACAATTCCTGATATGAAGTAGAAAATTCCAAGGGTGTCCATAACATTCCATAAATCAGAAAAGTATTTATTCCCATTCATATACCACTAACAAAAAACAGAAACAGAAAATTATATATCAATAGAATAAAGATAAGTAAACAATACCATGAGCTCAAATATTTATGTGTACTAAAGAGGAAAGACATATTTACTATATTTACTGTATCAAGATATTTAATTTAAGGAAGTTGGTAAGAAACAAAGAAAAACAAAAAAAACATGAGATATGAACAGTTTGACTTCTTGAGTGTTTTGTTATGTGATCTACACTAGTGTATCACCAATTTCACTAATTTTGATGGATGAGGGAAAGTGGATACTTTGAAATTGCTCTTGACTTTCTTGCCTACTAGGACAAAAATGCATCATTGTGGCATAACTTCAAATGTGGTATAAAAAATTGCATTTTCTTTTAATCATGTCTTTAAATGTTAAACCACATGGTATTATAAAAGCCTAATAAAACAAGTGCTTTATTTATAGAATGTGTACTCATTGTCCAATTAATCCTATACAATTCTTTAAACCAACTGCCATATTAAAATTGTCAGATTCACTAGCTGTTTTAATTTAACCTTAATCAGATTTTTATCTGATTATCTTCACATAAGATAGATTTTATCTATATTTGTTAGTAAGGATGGGTAAACATTCAGCCATCTAGTCAGGTGGCCCTCTCATAGATATCAAGTTCTCACTTTATCAATCAATCACAATAGAGTTGGAAGGGACCTTAGAGGTCTTCTAGTCCAACCCTCTGCTCCAGAAGGAAACCCTATACCATTTAAGACAAGGGCCTATCCAGTCTCTGAGAATGCAGGATAGAACAAAGCTTGTTTTTTCATATTCTTATGATTTATGTTCTTATGCTATTCTTGCTTGTAATCTTGGCAGGATAGGCAGATAAGGATCTCTTGCTTGATAGGTCCAAAGGAATGATGTGCATAGGAAGACATAGACCAGGGGTGTCAAACTCAATTTGATTGAGGGCCGTATCAGCATTGCGGTTGCCCTCAGGGGGCCGGGTGGGTATGGCCAGGGTGGGCATGGCCTACTAGGTGGGCGTGGCTAGAGTGTGTATGGCCTACTGGGTGGGCGTGTGCAGCTCTACATCGCTCGCATCAAGGGTGCCTATGGGGGCCTGGGCAGGAGTGGGACAGATCTGGGTGTCTCTGGCAGAAGGAGGGTCTCTGGGCCAGGGCCAAGGCAGTGGGGGCTGTTCCCTCACTGTTTCCAGGATGGCTTCGCGGGCCACATGAAACCACTTCGTGGGCCGGATCTGGCCCCCGGGCCTTGTGTTTGACATGTCTGACATAGACCAATAAAGTCAAGAAATCAAAGAAAACAAACTGGTACCCCTTCTGTGCACAGTGACTTTCCCAACACTATATATGGAAGCAAGGCAAGAGAAATAAATGGCTGGAATGAGAACCAAGGGGGAAAAAGTCACCTTTTATTAAATGCATTGTGATAATCTAAAAATTCAGTACCTGGATAAAGCATAACACATGGTATATAACCATAAAACTAATTTGTTTCAAATTGTAAAAATAATACCAGAATCTAGAGATGGTGGTATCCAAAATCTATTGTAGGGTATTTTTTTTTGGGGGGGGGGGCAAAATCACAGCAAGAACTATGTCAAACTACTGAAAATATAAAATATCCACCCTTCCCTCCTTCTGTTTATCTCCTCTTTCTCCTCCATTTCCACCCTCTCCTTCCCCATTTCTATGGATTTGACCAAATGGGGAATGATGAATCCCTTCGATTCAGTGAGATTTCTGGATTTATATCTCTAAACAAACGTAGAAGTTACGTCCAGCACTGATCATCCTCACATGCTCCATGTTGTGTGCCATCTCCCCATACATAGCAGAGAAATCTCTGCTCAGAAAGCAGCAAGAAAAAACACTCCGTTTTACCAAATTGGGAGCAGGTGGTGGTGGTGGTGGGAATCCATTCAGCCCCTGCCTTCCCTGGCAGAGGTAGCAAAGCAAAAATGTTCCCTTTCACCAGAGGGGGGTGGGATCCATTCAGCTCCTGCCTTCACTGCCAGAGATAGTAGAGCAAAAATGCTCCTTTTTACCAAAGGGTGTGTGTGATCCATTCAGTTCCTGCCTTCCCTGGCAGAGATAGCAGAGCAAAAATGGTCCGTTTCACCAAGGGGAGGGGGATCTGTTCAGCCCCTGCCTTTCCTGCCAAAGAAAGCAATCTCTACTCAGGAAGCAGCAAAAAAGCAGTGTTTCTCTAAAGGGGGGAGGGGGAATCCACCCTTTGCTTTCAAATTTTGCTGCTTCCCTGCTTCTTGTTTGCCAGTAGTCTCTGAGTGATTTTTGGTTTGGCAGGCTGCCTAGTTGGCTCCACGTCCAGTTGATCATGGCGATTTGTTTTGTGCCCACCTGGTTGCACTCACCTGGCACCCCCTAGGTAGCCATACTGACATGGTTGCATCTACTTGGCCATGCTTACCCACCCGCCCCAAGTCATCCACACCTTATCTTTCGCATTGACACGACCACGACCACGACCACCCACCCATGCCCACCTGGCATCACTCAGATGGCCATGCCTAGCCGGTCATGCTCCCCTGGCTGAATCATCATAGGCATCTGTGGGTGCCTTTTCAGTGATTTTTTTTTACATATTTGGGGTTTGGTATAGTATAGTTGCATGTTGTCCAAGGATGTATTTAGTTGATGATAGTTTGTGTTTGGATTTTGTTTCTTATCTTGACGCTCCTTGTGTCACAAGCTGTTCTGTACCAGCCTGCTACCGGCCCTGCAGCAAAAGCAGGGACAACCCCTTTACAAACGGCAAGAGGCTGGAATAAAGCCTGCCAAATTTATTAACATAAACCAGAGCAAGACAAGACACCAACCATGAAACAGGAGCTATGAAACAGGAACTATCCAAGCGGTTGCCTTCAGCAAACCAGCCTTCCCACACATTCCCCTTAAATACAGTTCAGGGCGTGGCCTCTCTCTGCCTCCTTCCGAGGTGCCCCATTGCCTTCCTCTGTTTACTCCTGATTGACTGCCTCCTGCGTCGGGCATCCTTGAACAGGGCCAGCTGTGGGTCATCTTCATCCACGCTGTCAGGCTCACACAGCTGGGTCTCCGTCGTGACCAAGTGGGAGGGGCCCGGCTGAGGGCTCTGCGGAGCCTCAAGGCCATCATCAGCAAGCTCTTCAACACCCCCTCCTCGTCCGACCCAACTGCCGAACCCACAGGCTGACCCTGAATCACAACACAAGCAGCAAAAAATTATTTTAGATTCTCCAGAGTATGTATTTTGTGTGGGTTTAGTGGGGCACTGATGCTCCTTTTGCCGAATTAGTTTAACTTGACAGTCTCAAAATTCTGGGCTATATCCAGAATCTGAGCAACTGCAGCTCTTAGTCTGGACTCATCACCAAACTGATTCTTCTCTACCAAAACTGATCAAACTCCTGACTCTATTGACCTTATGCCATGAGTACTCCTAGCTATCTAAGAGTTATCACAGAATTACTAACAAAATAGAACCCCATAGGCAATCTCCCTAACAATTCATTTTAACCACCATGGATGTTGAGGCACTATATGCCAACAATTCCTACAAAATGTAGTTCAAGCCATTAACCACATTATCACTGAAGCCAAAACAGCATGTCATGTGTGGTTTTTTATTCACCCATAATGACTTCACCCTTAGCAATGTCAGTCCTCCCAAGTAAACTAGACTGGAAATATAACTAGATGAGTAATTCTATAATATTGCAAGGCTACACTAATAGAATCTCCCAAGTGTATCTTGAATGCACAAATTTCCTGCCACCACTTTTAACTGTCTGAATTATTATGGTGGGTCCTTTCCAAATTACTTCCTCTGACCATTGATCCATTGGGGGCTCCTGCTCTTGTTTGTTTGTTTCCTAGGCAATATATCTTTCCCTTGTCCCCCAAGGTCATTACAAGCAGTAACATGTCCATGCAAATCAGCGGCATAACCACTGGCAAATGAATATGTCCTCAACATGTGCAAATCTTCATGGCTCTTAAAACAGCACTTTCTTAACTGTCACCACTTGAAGCCTTTATGAATCTCTCATCAAATTTCATCATGACTTCAACAACTTCTATTTCACCATCAATTTCTATAGACCTATCTATAGAAGCTCATTTCCTTGATTTTACCATAAAAATACACAATAGACACATAAATATCATATCAAACATTGTCATGCATACCTAATGCTTCCAGCTTTCACCCAGTAAACAACACCAAATCTATCAGCCAGGCTTAATGCTACAATCACTTTTACTTTTTGACAGAGATGTTCAAGAATACCCAATAAGATAAGTTTATCAACAGATAAATCAATACAGTAGAACCAAATCAATTCTCAGAAAGAATCTATTAAAAGACAGACCACAGAAACAGAACAAAACACACCACTTGTTGCCTCTTACAGTTTATAACTCAAACTACTCAAATTGATTATGATTAAGCTACAGCTTACACTGGATGATGATACTGCACTTTCTCAGGCTCACACACAACTATCCAACTTGAAGCAGATTCTCAAAAACAACAAGAAACAATGGGACAATAATGCCAACATGGGAATCAGATCCTGCAACAAATTTAGATGTATGCATTTTAATAAAATTTGTTAGTTGGAAAAAATTCTACCATAAAGAGATGGGGAAAAATTGGAATTTTGTTTACTATATTGATGGCAACAAAAATCATATGCTCAAAAAAGGAAAGAGGCATCAACTCCCACAATGGTAGAATGGATTGGAAAGATAATGGTATTGGCAGATACGGCAAAGTTAACTGCATATTAAATGGGGGGAAATGTAAAAAGTTTTTTTTTTCCATTTGGAAATAACTTCTGGACTTTCTGCTCAAAAGGATAAAAAAAATGAAACTTTGATTTTGAGTTTTTATGATTAAGCCATGGTTGTAGAAATGATTAGTATTTACAATTTTAGATAAGTAAAATGTTGATATAACTGCATTATGTATCTTACTGCACTGAAAGAATTTGAAAGTCATTGCTTTTTGCTTTCTTCTTTTTTTCCTTTCCTCACTTTAGTGACCCTTCCCTTTTCCTTTCCCCCTTTCCTCCCCCCTTTTTCTTTTGTCTTTATTTCTATTTGTATTTTATATTAAGAAAAAACTTTTAATATATTTTTTAAAAAAGATAAATGCTACCGGACCTGATTTTTAGCCAACTCAACTTTCATCTTACAATACCTACAGAAACAAACACCTCTTTATTTCTGATTAAAGACACACCTCTTCATAGTGGCATTTTCTTTAATTGCATCTAAAGTGGATTTATTACACAGAGCTCCCCCAGAACCACTTTTTAATATTTTTTAGAAATCACAACTCATCTAGAATGTAGCAATGATGGCCTTACAGTAGATGTATATTATATATCTTTCTGACACAATTCAAAGTGCGGTTGATGATTTTAGAAGTTTTCAAGGCTAGCTCTATGTAATAGGGCAAATCCATTTCTGTCATTTAACATCCACTACTGTGGAAGCTTGTATTAGTTGATGGTTTTAGTTCCAAATACAATTCTTTGGTTGCTAACTTATAAAATTCAATATGGCTTAACTAGGCAGAACCAAGTAAAATCAACTTTATCAGAAGGTCAGTGTGTGCTTATTAAGAGTATTCTCATATTGACAAATCCAATGAGAAGAATGCAAAGGCAGGCATTGGTGGGGGGAGGCTCCCCTTATATGGGACATCTATAAAGGTAAAGGTAAAGGTTCCCCTGCACATGCCTGCTAGTCATTTCCAAATCTAGGAGCTGGTGCTCATCTCCGTTTCAAAGCCGAAGAGCCAGTGCTTGTCCGAGGATGTTTCCATGGTCATGTGGCTGGCATGACTAGACGCCAAAGGTGCATGGAATGCTGTTACCTTCCCACCATAGTGGTCCCTATTTTCTACTTGCATTTTTATGTGCTTTCGAACTGCTAGGTTGGCAGAAGCTGGGACGAGTAACAGGTGCTCACTCTGTTACACGGCACTCGGGATTTGACCTGCCAAACTGTCAACCATCTGACCGACAAGCTCAGCGTCCTAACACACTGAGCCACCGCGTCCCTTAAGGGACATCTATACCAAGGGGCAAAAATAGCCACTTCCTTGATGGTATTCTGGAGGCTTATGAAAACATAGTTATTCCAAAAGGATTTCAGAAATCATACTTACCAGCATGATTTTCATCCCGTGCTGGCTCTAACTACAGTATATTTAAGCATTTTTACCCTAATTTTATTAGTTTAATTCTAGCTAGAACTGTGAATTCTCAGTTCCAAACAAAGCATAAGTAAGTTTATGAACTAGGAAACTAGTTTATGAACTAGGAAACTTTGGAAATTGTGGCAAATCACAGTCTCACTAAAGATATTAATTAAACTACATACACAGCCTATGACTTAATCTAGACAGCATTTCAAAGAATTTATTGGAAACACTGAAAATCAAGATGCAATGAGGAGAAAACCATTAGATTTGAATGTCAAACAACTTTTTTGAACTTGGAATAATCATCCTGCAAATAAAACATTGTTGATTTCTAAGCACTCCCTACTTGTCTCACTTCATCACAAAGCAGGATGAAAACCAGCACATAGAGAATCAGTTCCAGCAGGGTAGGCTCTTTTTGGAAATCCATGAGCAGGACGTAGGCAAATAGAAGGAGAAAAGCAATGTAGAACATGACAGTCCAAGAGAAGACCACAAATGGTGAAGTGAAGAACCATGCATAGTAGAAGACCAACTTTTTGCTCCTTTCTATTGGCTTTTTCCTGAGTAAAGGAAGCAAATAGTGTACAATAAATTAATTATTCTTAAATGAGTTAAGTTGGACTGGTTAGCAAAACAACTTAAATTTAAACATTAAACTTAACCACTTAAATGTACATGTGCACGTATTATCAAACTATTCTTAACTGATTTATCAACCAGGGGGGCCAATAGCAAAACAGATACACAATATAGCTTAGTTTCAAACTACCTGATTATTTAGGCAATGCTTTATAAAGCTAGAGTCATCTAGAGGGGAGTTCTCTACACCAAATTTATATAAATATTAATTATTATGAAAACCAGTGTGGATGGGGAATGGAGAGTCTCAGGTTCTAATCTTCCCTCAACAACAGAAGTTCATTGGATGACTTAGAATCAGAGAATCATAGAGTCTATGAGAACAGTGAGAACAATAAACCAGTGCAATTGCTTGCCTTCAGAAGTTGTGGGTCCTCTATCCCTGGAGGCTTTAAAAAAGAAACTGGAAGCCATTTGTCTGAAATGATACAGGGTTTCCTGCTTGAAAAGGGGTTAGACTAGAATAGCGGTTCCCCAACCTTTCAATCTTGGTGGCCTGGCCCAAAGGGACATGTGAGTGGCAGGTACACATGCATGCAATTAGCTCCAATGGTGCGAGCATAGTGCACACACTCATCCTCCAATCATGCAAATAGAGCTTCACATGGGAGCAGAATGTGATTGTGCTCACATGCAAAACTCCACTTGACTGAGAGGCAGAGGAACTTGTGCTCATGCACAAAGCTTCACTCGTGTGAGTGGTGGGCGCTCCATTCATGTGAGCTTCACATGTGAGCACAAGCGCCCTCCACTCATGCAAGCACAAGAACCCTCTGCTTGGGCAAGTGGAGCTTTACATGTGAGTCCAAGTGCCCTCTGTTCAAGTGTCCTCCACTTGAGTTAGTGGAGCTTTGAATGCACACTTGCTCATGTTTGCCCATTTCTCCCACAGCCCAGTTTTGAACAGTAGTGCACTGTGGCCTGAGGGTTGGGCTAGAGGACCCAAGGTCCCTTCTAACTCTGTTATTCTGTTATTAATTATAGGCCTGGAAGGAACCTTGGAGATCTTCTAGTCCAACCCCCTGCTCAAGGCAAGAGTCCTTATACCATCCCGAACAAATGGTTGTCAAATCTTTTCTTAAAATCCTCCAGCAATGGTGTATCCAGAACTCTGGCAAGCAAGCTGTTCCATTATTTAATCATTTTTACTTTGGGCCAGTCATTCAGTTTTACTAGTCAATCTACTTTACAGGATTGTCTACTTTAGGGACAAATAGGAGGCTTTGAGTTTCTGAATGAAAGGCAGATATTAATAGAACATAAAATAGAGTTGGAAGGGACTTTGGAGGTCTTTTAGTCCAACTCCCTGCTCAAGCAGGAAACCCTATACTATTTCAAAGAGTTGTCCAGTCTCTCTTTGAAACCCTCCAATGATAGAGCACTTACAACTTGTGAAGGCAAGCTATTCCATTGATTGATTGTGATTACTGTTAGGCAATTTCTTCTTAATTCTAGGTTGCTCTCTCCTTGGTTAATTTCCAAACATTGTCTCTTGTCTTGCCTTTTGATGCTTTGGAAAATAGTTTGACTCCCCTCACCTTTATAGGACCCGATCAAATATTGGAATAGTGCTATCATGTCACCCCTAGACTTCCTTTTTATTACTGTAGACTAGACTTACCCAATTCCTGTTAACATATACAAAGGTATGTTAGCTTCCAGCCCCTTAATCATTTCTGTTGCTCTTCTCTGCACTTTTTTCAGACTCAACATATTTTTTATATTGTGGTGACCAGAACTGGATTCCAAGTGTAGTATTACTAAGGATTTGTAAAGTGGTAATACAACTTCACATGATTTTGATTCTATTCCTCTATTAATGCAGCCTAGGATTGCATTGATTTTTTTTGCTGCCTCCGCACACTGTTAGCTCATATTTAAGTGACTGTCCACTAAGACTCGAAGATCCCTCTCACAGTTACTGGCATTAAGAAACTATACATTGAGTACCATTTGTCAGCTAGTTACAAACTCACCTGGTGGTGGTGCTGTCTATCCCACATTTTACTTCCGTATTTTCTGGCATATAAGACGACTTTTTAACCCATGAAAATCACCTCAAAAGTTGGGGGGTCGTCTTATACGCCCAGTCGTCTTATACGCCGGAAAATCAGCGAGCCCGGGAAGGCACACCCTCCCCTCTCACTGTGGAGGAAGCAGGGCAGGCTGGTGTCTGGCGGGAGCCAGCAGGGCAGTCCTGCGCACGCGCACACTCCCCAGCTGTTAAGGAGCACTCCTTAGCAGCTGGGGAGCGTGCGCGTGCGCAGGACTGCCTTGCCGGCTCCCGCCCGATGCTCTTCCCTCTTGAGGCAGCATCGCTCCCCGGCTCCTAAGGAGTCCTCAGGGATGCTGCCTCAAGAGGGAAGAGGGTCGGGCGGGAGCTGGCAGGACCCAAGAGTAAAATAACGGCCCTGCTAAGATCTCTATCTGTCTTGTGCACACATATTGGATATATATTAATGCTTTGATTATGATTTAGTTAGCATACATAACATTGGATCTTGCTGGCCAGACCGAAAATCCATTCAACCTGTTTGTATTTCTCTTGGCGTTTACCATATGCCGAAAAGTTCCAAATTTAGTTATTTTTCTACTGCGATTCCAAATCTTGGAAGAAACGTTTTCCGGCTCTTGGCTGTGAAAGGAACAGAAGCTACCGCATCCTGTGCTAACTTTCTAATACTGATTAGCTTTCCTGGAGAAGCAAACCTTCCGTTCCAGCAAGATCACTACAGAGCGGGTTAGAAGACAAGACTCCAGCAACAGCTAGACTCCTTCCAAAGATCCGCCTAGATCCCGCCAACAATGTTATTTTCCGGGTACACCCAAATTCCCTTTTAGCACCGGGGAGGGGAGGGTGGGAAGAGATCATTGCTACTTTCTTCCTCCACTGTCTCCCTAACGCCTTCCCACAGCTCCTCCCAATAATTCTTTGGGTCCTGATTTGTCCATTGGACACAGGAAATTGATCACTGCCTCTACTTCCGTCGCTGTCCTGAAACCGAGAGTCGTACGAACAATCTCCCTTTAATTTGTTTATCCGAAGCGGCCTGTTGGGACGTTGTGTGAGATTCATTTGGACGGTGGAGCTCAGGCTCGAAACTGCAGGCAGTGATGCCTTTCTTCTAAAACCTCAAGAGGGAAGAGCATCGGGCGGGAGCCGGCAGGACCCGACGCTCTTCCCTCTTGAGGCAGCATCCCCGAGGACTCCTTAGGAGCCGGGGAGCGATGCTGCCTCAAGAGGGAAGAGCGTCGGGCGGGAGCCAGCAGGGCAGTCCTGCACACGCGCGCACTCCCCGGCTGCTAAGGAGTGCTCCTTAACAGCTGGGGAGCATGCACGTGCGCAGGACTGCCCTGTCAGCTCCCGCCAGACGCCAGCCTGCGCTGCTTCCTCCACAGTGAGAGGGGAGGGCGTGCCTTCCCGGGCTCGCTGATTTTCCGGCGTATAAGACGAAAAATCTTGAAAATCACCTCAAAAGTTGGGGGGTCGTCTTATACGCCCAGTCGTCTTATACGCCGGAAAATATGGTAGCTTGGTGAGAAGTAGGTTGTGGCCTACTTTATCAAATACTGAAATCTAAGTATATGATGTCCACAGCATTTCACTGATTTACACTTTGTCGAAGAATGAAGTAAGATTTGTTTGGCATGATCTGTTTTTGACAAATCCATGTTGGCTTCTGATTATAACCTTCTTTGCTTCTAGGTGTTCACAGATCTGTTGCTTGATTATCTTTTCCCAAATCTTCCCAGATATTGATGTCAGGTTCATTGGGCTGTATTTTCCTGGATCTGTTTTTCCCCTTTTTTGAAGATGGGGACCACATCAGCTCTTTTCCAGTCCTTAGGTAGTGGTTCTGAAATCACATTTGCCAGTTTCTTCAGAATTCTGGGATGTAGTCTGTCAGGACCTGGTGATTTGAATCCGTCCAGAGCTGACAGGTGTTTCCTTATCTTACTTTTGCATGTTTTAATTTGCATTCCTAACCTGTCATTTATGGTTCTATTTTTGATAAGTTGAGTAATGTTTTCTTTTTGTGTGAAGACCAATGCAAAGTATGAATTAAGCAGTTTTGCTTTCTCTCTACTGCCTTTTACTTCTTTGCCATCTCCTCCTGTTAGTTGTTTCTTTGATTTTTTTCTTGAATAAATGTTTCATTTATTGTTTTTGACATTTGTTGCAAGTCTTACTTCATTCAAAGCTTTGGCTTTCCTAACTTTGTCTTTGCAGGTTCAGGCTCTTTGTTGGTATTCTGTCTTAGTTATGTGTCTGTCTTTCCATATTTTGTACTTGTCCTTTTTCCCTCTCTTAGTTGGTCTGAGAATTCTTTATGCAACCATGCTATTTTTTCTTGGTTTTCTTATTTTACTTTTTTAGTGGTATTGAACTAGACTGGGCATTTATAATTGTTGTTTTCAGAGTTTCCCATGCTTCTTGATTTGATTTTCACTTTAAGATTTTCACCCATGGGATCTTCCCAAGCTATTTCAGAATTTGTTAAAATCAGCTTTTTTAAAATCTGAAACACTGGTTTGATTATGTTCTGTTGCTTGTGTCTGTTTTATATTGAATTCTAATATGACATGGTCACTTTCCCCTAAGGTTCCTGTAACTTCAATACCCTCTATCACTTCTCTGTTGATAAGAATTAGGTCTAGTATAGCTGTCCCTCTAGTTGCCACCTCTACCTTTTGGGTAATGAAATTGTCAGCTAGATTGCTCAGGAATCTGTTTGATTTCCCATTTGTTGCAGTTTGTCTCCCAGTTGATGTCAGGGTAGTTAAAGTTCCCTATTACTACCGTGGTATGTTTCCTACATAAGTTAGCTGATTAGCAAAAAGTTCATCTATTTGTTCTGCTTGGTTGGATGGCCTGTATAAGCATTTATGTTCTTCTTGGCTGACCCTGGTTTGCTTCCTATATCTCCTACTTTGCATCTGGGTTCTTCTTATAGTATTATAGTTATTATAAATATTATAATAAAATATATTGCAATAATGATAATAATGATATAATAATAATAATGATATAATAATAATAATAATAATAATAATAATAATAATAATAATAATAATAATAATAAGCTAATATAATAACCAAATAACATTTTCAAGAATTGTAAACTTATTTTCTAAGCAACTACATCTGTTTTTTCCTAAGGGTAATAAACCATAAAAGTGAGAGTTAGGTTGGTCTACTGGTTAAGGCAAGAGGCTAAAAACTGGGATACTGTGAGTTCTAGTCTCCTCTTAGCCATGGAAGACAGTTTGGTGATCTTGGGCCAGTCACACATTCTCAGCCCCAACTCACCTCACAGAGTTATTGTGGGGAAAATAATAATGTGTACTAGATATGTTCAACCTCTCAAGTTGTTTACAAAAAATTATAAAGGCAGTATATAAATTAAATAAATCAAAACAATTTACAATTACATTCGCTCACATATGCAAAAAGTACTTCACAATAAAAAAAAAATTTTACCTGAAGGAAATGAAGCCACACCCTATTAAAGGGAAAAGGAAAAGGCACAAAATGATCTTCCAATTTTTGGTGTCTCTGGAAATTTCCCCATACCATTGTTTGGAAAGAAAATTCTGAAAGATAGAATTATGAAATCATTTGGGCTTTATATCCCTGATCTAGTCAAATGCCCTAAATTTTCAATAGTAGTACAGTGGTATGTATACAATGCTCTGAATAGTTTCTGTAGAATTCTACTATTGAAATTAAGCAGACTAACAGCCAAATATATAGCTTATTTTTATTTTTATTTATTTATTTATTTTATTAAATTTATATACCGCCCTATTCCCGGAGGACTCAGGGCGGTGTACAGGGAAGATTAAAGCAAACATACAATAATTAAAATCAGATTAAAACAATTAATTAAATAAAGTCCCCGAAATTTAAAACTAAAGCCTAATAAAAATTAAAACCCCTCAGCCTGGGCCAGACAGCTCATTTGCATGTTTTGAATTATAAATTGTAAGATTAGCGAAGGTAAAAAATTGATCTTATATTGGGAACGTTTGCCCTGGCATAAACAATAGACCTGAGCCCTGAACAGGTGCGAGGAGCAGTAAGACAAATTCTCATCCACCATTGCCAGATGGAGAAACACAGTGATTATGACTTAATTTTTTAAACACCAGTTGATTTATATACATTTTAACTAATCAATTAAACCTACACAGATTTGCATATAAAATTATTCTCAACATTTTTTCTCATTTAGAAAATGCATATATATGTAATGGAAGGCAGAATGTTAGAAGTAATACTTTTTTAAAAGCAATTTCAGGGGACAATTTCTAGACATTTATTCAAATGAACTGGAGTTTGTTGAGGGAGATCAAAAGGGAAGTTTTTTCTTTTGTTCATCTGAGGAACATGGAAAATAAAACTATTCTCATGATTTGGAGAGTTTGTGCCATTATTTATCTGCTCTTTGAGAACAAGAACTACATGCACTACAAGTTTTTAAAAATGTATTTAAATAAAAATGTACATACTAGAAATCCCATCATTTCTTGTAGTACAATGATGCTAATTATTTCTGTCTTTTTCATGTATGTTCTGATCCTTTCAGGTTCTTTTGCAATGCACTTCTCCTGGACATTTTGATATTTTAACTAATTGTAGAAGAATTCATACCAAATAAACAATTGATAGTAGCTGAAAATGTTGAACTGGGAAATAAGCAACACTTTCAACATGCCATTTTCAGTTGAGGTAAGACACACTCCCCCACACATGCTGCAAGTGAAAGCAGACTGCCTTTCTGGAAGAGAAGATAAAGATACTAGAAATGAAGCAATTAAATTTCTGTCTGGGTATCAGACAGCTGAGGAACTCTTGAATTAGATACTGGAAACATTTGCAGAGGGCAATAATTTCAAGAAGCCTTAGAAAAAACAAGAAAATCTGGAGAGGGGATAGACACATTAAGGAATGTAATAGTGTAAAAGGAATCAATTATTAGCAAAAGCTCTTTTTCCTTAAAGCTTCAGAATAAATTTCTGAATCTTAATTTCAAAATAATTTCCTCATTGATGATGTTTTTGGACTCCTGAACAAAAAGCAGCTGCAGCTATAGCAACAGTCCCCAACCTCTGCCAACTGCAGTGGCAGCAGGAAGGAAGAAGATAGTTTGGTTCGTTCAACCTAATTCCTCACATGAGCTTTGCACACTTGCTTGCCATTTGAGTGGCCTGGTTTCCAACAAACCACAGACCAATAGCAGACAAAGGATTGGGGACACCTAAGCTGTAGGATCTGAAGAAGAAATTTCTGATTCTCTCATAAGAGATAGATGGTAATAAATCAAGAACTAGAATTGTTTTGTTAAATATGACAAATATGTCAAAAACATAAAATCTTATTAGTCAAATTAGCTGCAAAAAATAATTGCTCAGTCTACAGTCTCTTCAATTATGTTGATGTAACATATAAAACAATATGGTTCTGTGTCAGACTATCAAATCAAGAAAGAGAAAACTCCGATGCCAACGGGGAAGTTAAGAAAAGCAATTTTCACCACCCAGAGTCTCTTTGAGAGTGAGATGGCTGGTCTCTAACTTTGATAAATATTTTTTTTAAAAATGTATACCTACTAGGTTTAAAATTGCTGCTAAAAAGTGAAATATTTAGGAATGTTTTCAATAAAAAACAACAAAACTATATTCCTAAATAATTATTTATGAACTTGGAAATGTATAACAGACGTTTCTAGATTAAAGAAACTAAATTTGTCTTGGTTAGGAAGAATTATGACTCCCTCAACTTGTCGCTGCAGTTTTCTTGACAAGGTTTCAAGAAGCCATTGCTTCTTTCATAAATCTGAAAGAAAGTGTCTGACCCACAGTCACCTAGCTGATTTTGTGTCTAAGATGTAACTAGAGCTCACAGTCTCCTGGTGTTTAGCTTGATGCCTTAACCACTACACTATACTGGCTAAGGCACCAGGATAAAAACCAGGATACAGTGAGTTTTAGTCCTACCTTAAGCAGTAATCAAGATTGAAAGCATTGAAAAAAGAAACAGAAAAAAAGAGGAAAAATTACAATAGTAAAAATGCATATTCTACCAAGACTAAATTTTGTATTTTAAATCACTGAGTGCAATGGCTCAGTGGTTAACGAAGCTGAGCTTGTCAGCTGAAAAACTAACAGCCCAGATTCAAGATCCTGAAATGTTGGAGGTGTGGCGGTGAAGATGCAACGTATTTTCATATATGGTGGACCTGTAAAAAGGTTAAAGCTTTTTGGATTAAAATGTGGTGGAACATGCAAAAGATATTCAAAAAAAGGATAAAGTTTTGTCCGCAACTGTTTTTACTGGGCATTATTATTGATACTACTGTTGTGGACACTAAGCTGATGTTGAACTTAATTATGGCAGTGAGACTTTTAGTAGCGCAATATTGGAAGAAGGAAGAACTGCCGACTATAGAAGAATGGACTTTAAAAGTTTCCAACCTGGCGGAAATGGCAAAGATCTCTGCGTACTTGAAAGACCAGTCGCAACAGAGATATATTGTGGAGTGGAGAAGATGGATTGATTATATCCAGAATAAATTTGGGACTAAAAAGTTTCATCTAGCATTTGAATAAGTATTGATGTGATATTTAAATTGCTTGTAGTTATTTTATAAGAGTTAAAGTGCGATAGATTTAATATGCTTGTATTTTTATACCCTGTATTTTTCAGCCCCCCGTCCGACGAGCCACCAAAAAGAATGAATCCGGAATGGGAGCTGGTTCTCCTGAGCCACGTTTATTATCCTCACACAGTTGCTCGAAGACAGACGAAGTCAGCGTTGATTCCACAGCACAATCAACGCTGTTAAATAGCCGGCAAAGCCGACACCCACCACCACACCCTTAATTGCTTCAGCACGCCCTCACCCTACTTAACTACCGCCTCCCTTGGTTCCCACCCTTTGGCACCCGACCCACCACCATTGCAGCCGGTAAGCCACCCCCCAGCCCAAACCACCCTCCTTTCCCCCAGAGCTCCGCATATTTTCGTCTCCCCCCTCAGGTCCCCAGACCGCCGTGAGTTGTGTCCTGAGCCCCTCCCCGACCCGCTGGTAGTCTCCGCCACCTCCTGAGCCACCCTGGCGCCCGTCCTTGTTCTGCCGCTCAGGCGCTGGGCAACCACCGGCTGCTCCACCGTACGGCTGCTCCCCGGCCTTCTGGTCGGCCCCGGAGGCTGCTGGGCTGCGTCGGCATCCGCGCCCTTCCCTGGCTTGTTCCCGGGGCCCGGCGAGACGCCCTGTGGCCTCTCCAGGTGCCAGGCGGGTGGCCGCTAAGCCGACTCGGCAGCCGCACTCCTCCCCGGCTCGTTGGCTGCTTCCGGGAGCCGGTGGGTTGGTCCGCGGCCTCCCCAGCTGACAGGCGGGTCGCCGCTGCGCTGTCTCCTCAGCTATTCTTCTTCCTGGTTTGTCGGGACGGCGTGGGCGCTGGCGGCCATTTCCGGAACCCGGTAGCTCGTCGGAGAGGCGAGGACGCTGGCGGAAGTCCCTGGAGGCCGGTAGGTCGCTCCGTGGCCTCCCCGGGCGTTGGGCGGGCGGTTGCTGGGGTGTTGCGATGGCCGTGCACTGTCCTGGCCTTCCGAGAGACCGCGGGCGCCGGTGGTAGATTTCGGGGCCCGGCGGGTCGCTCTGCGGCCCCACTGAATGTCGGGTGTGCCGGGCCCGACATGCCGCCCCCCCTACCAAGGGTCCTCCTGCAGATGTAGAGAGCAAAGTCACACAATCATTCACCCCGCATACACCACCGTTTCCCCTACCTCCCGGTCTGTTAGGGTGAGCACGGTGGAATGCCCGAACTAAGCGTGGAGCATGGACGTCTCCCCGCGACACCCACGTTGCCTCCTCCACCGGGTACCCCTTCCACCGAAGGAGATACTGTATGGCGCCCCTCCGCACCCTGGAGTCCAATACCTCCTGCACCTCGTACTGATCAGCATGTACTGGTCCGGGGCCCCCCTCCCCAGCCGCTGCAGTGGCTGCGGAAGCAGGCTTTAGCAGGCTACTGTGAAATACTGGGTGGACCTTACCCAAGAACGTCGGCAACCGCAGTCGCACCGTAACTGGGTTTACCACCTGCACCACCCGGAACGGCCCGAGGTACTTTGGTCCTAGCTTGCGGCACGGGACCTGTAACCGTAAATACTTGGTGGACAAGTAAACCAGGTCCCCCACCCGCGGTGTAACAAAAGGCCTCCGTTTCTTGTCTGCCTGTGCCTTGGTCGCAGCGGCGGTCCGATCTAACGCTTCCTTTGCAGCCCCCCATGCGGCCTTGATTTGTCGCATCCATTCCTGCGGTGAGCACGTAGGCCCCTCCTCCTGGGCGCATTCAGCGAAGGGGACGAATTCATGGCCGGTGACCACCCGATATAGAGAGAAGCCAGTACTGCTATGAACCGCATTATTGTACGCCACTTCGGCGAGCGGTAATAGGTCCACCCAGTCAGTCTGCTGGAAAGAAACGTAGCTCCGTAGATACCGTTCTACGGCGGCGTTGGCACGTTCTGCGGCCCCGTTGGTGCTGGGGTGATAGGCCGTACTCAGCCCCTGCGATGAGCCGATATGATGCAGGAAATCTCCAAAACTGAGCCGTGAACTGCACCCCTCTGTCTGAGATCACACGCCGCGGCACTCCATGCAATCAGTACACTTGTGTAAGAAACAGCCATGCCAGCCGACGAGCTGATGGCAATCCCTTACAAGAAACAAAGTGTGCCTGCTTGGAAAACAGGTCAACTACTGTCCAAATGACGGTGTGACCCTTGCTCTCTGGGAGGTCCACGACAAAGTCCATGGCTATGTCTTGCCATGGCCGAGTCGGGTCAGCCACCTGCTGCAACAGCCCCAAAGGCTTCCCAACTTGAGGTTTTGTGGTAGCACAAACATGGCAACGCCGTACATACTCCTCGATGTCACTCTTCATGCGGGGCCACCAGAATTGACGGCGTGCCAGATGTAAAGTTTTCACAAACCCGAAATGTCCCGCCTGCTTGGTGTCGTGACAGCCAAAAAGAACCCGTGGCCGCACAGTTTCAGGTACATACAATCGTGATCCATGCCACGCCAGGCCTTCCCGCATAGTCAATAGTCCCGGATTACTCCGTAACCAAGCGTCCTCCTGCAGGGCCCTTTGGATTGCCTGGTTCAAACCCTCCTCTGTCACCTGTCCAGCGCTCTCTGTACCAACCCCCTCCTCCATCAATGTTGGGATGAGTGCCTGCACCACCTCCTCCCTCTTGCTGTCAAACTGCGGCATGCGGGATAAAGCATCCACCAGAAAGTTCCGTCCCCCCCGGCACATACTTCAACACAAACCGAAAGCGACGGAAGTATAATGCCCATCGGACGTGCTTAGGCAACAAGCGGCGAGGGGTCTGTAGGGCCTCCAGGTTTTTATGGTCCGTCCACAGCTCGAATGGACGGGAGGCTCCTTCCAGGTGGTGCCGCCAGGTCTCCAAGGCCCAACGGACCGCAAAAGCCTCCTTCTCCCACACCGCCCAGGCCCGTTCAGTGGGAGTCAGTTTCTTGGAGGCATAAGCGCACGGCCGCAGGACCCCGGAACTGCTCCGCTGCAGGAGGACGGCCCCAAGAGCAACATCGCTCGCATCCGCCTGCACTATATAGGCCAGGTCGGGGTCGGGGTGTCGCAAAATGGGCTCCTTAGCGAAGAGGGACTTCAATTCCTCGAATGCCCGCTGACACGCTGTGGACCACTCCAATTTAAGCCCTGGTCGTGGGCGTGTCTTCAGTTGTCGTGTGCGAAGGAGATCTGTTAACGGTAGGGCGATGGCCGCAAAGCGTGGGATGAACTGTCTGTAGAAGTTGGCAAAGCCGAGGAAACTTTGCAACTGTCGACGGGTCCGTGGAGCCTGCCACTGTTGAATGGCGTGTACCTTT
Source organism: Vipera ursinii (assembly GCF_947247035.1). Lineage (NCBI taxonomy): Eukaryota > Metazoa > Chordata > Lepidosauria > Squamata > Viperidae > Vipera > Vipera ursinii. The sequence continues at coordinate 186,399,263 of NC_139512.1, forward strand.
CTGGGATCCATCTCCACTCCTGCTCCCTGAATCGATCAAAGCCCTAACCGCCTGTCTCTGCCCAGACAGGGGGCTCACCAGTACCACTGGGAACACGAAGGGACACACCGGGGCGCTTACCATTGGATCCTCCTCCAGCTCCAGATCCTCGAGGTCTTCTGTCAGCGTGGGCTGGGCGGTTTCTGGTCTGGTCACCAGGGGAGGAGTCGTCACCCGACGAGTGTCATCGGCCGCCTGATAAGCAGTTCGGGACCGCTCCGTGGTCTTCCTAGCGGGCAAGGCCCGTGTCGAGGTCGCAGGGGGAACCATTCGGGCCGGCGGAAGCGGGCATTCAGCCGCCCGATGACCCGGCTGGTCACACCGGAAACACCTAATACCAGGCCGTGGTGGCTGTACAGAGGGGACTTTAGCCACCGACAAGCCAGGCTGCTCCTCCAGCTTCGCTCTTTCGGCCGGCCGCCGGGCTCCGGTCACCCCCTCAGGCCTTCCTTGAGTATCCTGTAATCCAATGTCCAGCTCAACAGCCACCTGGAACCAGTCCTGCAGACGGGCCGGCACCCCCCTTACCATGCAAGCTCGCCGCAAGGCACTGTCAAGCCCAGCCTTGAAGTGATGCACTAGAAGGCGTTTTGGCCAGGACCGTAGCCTCCCAGCCACCTTCCGGAACTCCCCAACATAATGCACCGCCGGTCTTCCTTGCTGGCGCAGATCCAACACCTCGGCCTCGGCGCGGAGCACCCGCGAGATATCCTCAAAACGGGCCCGTAGAGACTCCAGGAAGAGACCAATGTCCCCGAGCTCACGGGCATGGTCACCGTATAGGTCGGCCGCCCAGGCCGCGGCTTCTCCTTGTAGACACACCATCACGGCCACTACCATCGCCCACTGGGACGTGTAGGCCGGCCCGTATTGGTCCATATGGTTAATCACCTGGCCCAAGAACATTGCCAGCGGTCTGGATGACCATCATAGACTGCGGTCAGGGGCGGTGGACCCCATGCCAGCCCTGGACCCCAAGGACCCAGCAGCATCCCCTGGACTGGAACCTCCCCATCCGGTCATAACGGCTGTTGTCTTGGTCTTCCAGCCAAGCCATCCCAGGGAGCCGTGCCGCTTGGTACTGCCGTTGCGGGAGCCGGGACCCCTGGACCCCTGTGGACCTCAGGGTTGACGGACCGGGCCCTGGAACCTCGGGCTGTCCATACAGAAGCGGGGCGGGCTAGACCGCCGTGTGGGGGCACCTGGGAGGGACCACTGCCCCTGGTCTGACTCATCTGGAACAGACCAGAACCCAGGCTCCCGACCCCTCACTTCCCCGAACCGCTCTCTGAGCACCTCCATGGTATGACTGCCCGGGGCGGTGGAGTAGCTCCATTCTTCACCACTGTCCTCCGTGAAACACCGCTCCCTCCACTCTGTAGACGCACCTTTGGGCCGGGTCGTCTGGCCTTGACCGGGCCCTTTGTGTTCCCCAGCGGAGTGTGTCCACTGATCGCCGCTGCGGCCCCACACTCCAGCCTCCTGAGGCCCCAGACCAGGGCCGTTGAGAGGGGGAGGCCTTTCCTTCCGCCGCACCGAGGGCAATGCCTCCTCCCCCACCTCCACAGACTCCAGGAGCCCAGCCGTAGCTCCAGCTTCCTCCTGCTCCTCAGCCAGCGGTGCAGGATCCTCCGTACCTTCTGCCATAGCAAACTCCCAGGGAGTGCTCTCCACCAAAAGTAAAGCAACGCTGACTTACTTTCAGCCCCCCGTCCGACGAGCCACCAAAAAGAATGAATCCGGAACGGGAGCTGGTTCTCCTGAGCCACGTTTATTATCCTCACAAACAGTTGCTCGAAGACAGACGAAGTCAGCGTTGATTCCCCAGCACAATCAACGCTGTTAAATAGCCGGCAAAGCCGACACCCACCACCACACCCTTAATTGCTTCAGCACGCCCTCACCCTACTTAACTACCGCCTCCCTTGGTTCCCACCCTTTGGTACCCGACCCACCACCATTGCAGCCGGTAAGCCACCCCCCAGCCCAAACCACCCTCCTTTCCCCCAGAGCTCCGCATATTTTCGTCTCCCCCCTCAGGTCCCCAGACCGCCGTGAGTTGTGTCCTGAGCCCCTCCCTGACCCGCCGGTAGTCTCCGCCACCTCCTGAGCCACCCTGGCGCCCGTCCTTGTTCTGCCGCTCGGGCGCTGGGCAACCACCGGCTGCTCCACCGTATGGCCGCTCCCCGGCCTTCTGGTCGGCCCCGGAGGCTGCTGGGCTGCGTTGGCATCCGCGCCCTTCCCTGGCTTGTTCCTGGGGCCCGGAGAGACGCCCTGTGGCCTCTCCAGGTGCCAGGCGGGTGGCCGCTAAGTCGACTCGGCAGCCGCACTCCTCCCCGGCTCGTTGGCTGCTTCCGGGAGCCAGCGGGTTGGTCCGCGGCCTCCCCAGCTGACGGGCGGGTCGCCGCTGCGCTGTCTCCTTGGCTATTCTTCTTCCTGGTTTGTCGGGACGGCGTGGGCGCTGGCGGCCGTTTCCGGAACCCGGTAGCTCGTCGGAGAGGCGAGGACGCTGGCGGAAGTCCCTGGAGGCCGGTAGGTCGCTCCGTGGCCTCCCCGGGCATTGGGCGGGCGGTTGCTGGGGTGTCGCGATGGCTGTGCACTGTCCCGGCCTTCTGAGAGACCGCGGGCGCCGGCGGTAGATTTCGGGGCCCAGCGGGTCGCTCCGCGGCCCCACTGAATGTCGGGCGTGCCGGGCCCGACAGTATTGAGCTCTGGGAAGTCAGGGAGGGGGGAGGGGGAGGGGAGGGAGATGTTGGGGAGGGTTGGGGAGAGGGGAGGGGGTTGGGAGGGGTTTTGTCTTTTTAAAAAAATGTATTGTAAAAGTTTTCAATAAAAAAAGATCCTGAGCTCCTGTTACTTGCCCCAGCTCCTGCCACCCTAGCAGTTCGAAAGCATGCAAATGCAAGTAGATAAATAGTTACCACTTCAGTGGGAAGGTACAGCATTCCATGCACCTCAGAGTATAATCATTCTGGGCACATGACCACAGAAGTGACTTCAGACAAGACTGGTTCCCTTGCTAAGAAACAGAGATGAATACTACTCCTAGAGTTGGACACGACTGAACAGGGAAACCTTTACCTTTACAGTATGTTATTCAGATTTTTCTTGAAAATAAAGTATTTTTATTATTTTATTTATTTATTAGATTTTTAATCCCACCCTTATTACTTTATAAATAATTCAAGGTGGCAAACATACATATAATTCTTTCCTCCTCCTATTTTCCTTATAACAGCCCTGCGAAGTGGGTTGAGTAAGTGAATCACCCAGCAAGCTTTCATGCTTAAGGTGGGACTAGAAGTCACAATCTCCTGGTTTCTACTGTGGTGCCTTAGCAAGTAGACCAAACCAGCTGACTATCTGTCTATCTCTAAGTCTGTCTGTCTCTAGGTCTGTCTGTCTCTAGGTCTGTCTGTCTCTAGGTCTCTCTCTCTCTCTCTCTCTCTCTCTCTCTCTCTCTCTCTCTCTCTCTCTCTCTCTCTCTCTCTCTCTCTCTCTCTCTCTCTCTCTCTCTCTCTCTCTCTCTCTCTCTCTCTCTCATAATTGATACAGATAAGTAACAAATTATATAAGGTCTAATAAAAGACCAAGAATTAAATTCAAGTATTTACAGGATTCAGAAGAACAAAGTAGTCTAGCTTTGAACTTCAGTTTCAGCTCTTTAAAATGAATTTCAGAATAAATTATGTCTAACAAAGAGAAAGACTAGGGTGACATAATAGCAGTCTTCCAGTACTTATGGGGCTCTCACAAAAAAGAGGGAGTCTACTTATTTTCCAAAGCATCAGAAATAATGAATGAAAGATCATTAAAGACCTTCAACCTAGAACTAAGGAGAAATTTCCTGAGTGAGAACAATTAATCAGTGGAATGGCTTGCCTCCAAAAATTGTGGGTGTTCCATCACTGATGTTTTCAAGAAAAGATTGGACAACCATTTGTCCAGAATGGTATACAGTATGGTCCCCTACTCGAGCAGGGTGTTGGATTAGAAGACCTCCAAGATCCCTTCCAACCTTGTTATTCTATGTTCTACTTATGATTCCATCATTTCTATGGGAGGGAGAGGTATTCTGGAGAGACTGCACAGATTTATTTGGATTTATGTACACAAAGTAAACTGTTAAGAGACTATGCAATATTAAGTAATTTACTGAAATTTAGGATAAACATGAGAAAAGAGTAAATCCAGGTTTCTCCCATCTTGCTTATTACTGAATATCTATTTTTATGAAGACCCTAAAAATATGTTCTTAGATTCGATACTAGACAATAGGGAAAAATAATTTAAAAAAGTATTTAAATGAATTTAGATAACCACCCATAATCTGATTGTGGTTGAATAGCATAGGATTAAAACCAATTGTGCTATTCATGTGTTAATAAATTACTTAAATGAGGGAATGGAAAATATAACCCTCAAATTTATATATAAGGTAGGAAAAATAAAAAATAAAAAATCCAATCAAATATTTGATAGGAGAGACCATACATATAGTAGTGCATGCAGAAAGTTCTGAGTTATCTTAGAGGATCACAACTATGAGTCAATTGGTGTGATGTAGCTGCAAAATTAGCTAATGGAATCCAACAATGCATCTTGACCCTGAACACACAAGGCATTCTTCCTTTTTATTCTGTAATTTTCAAACAGCATCTAATAATATTGCGCCCAGACTGAGCAATGCATTTTAGGAAGGATATTGACAAATTGAATGAGACCAGAAGACAGCAACCAAAATGATAAGAGGCCCGAGAAGAAAAGTTATTAGCTAAAGACATTGAATATACCGTATTCAACTAGGAGGAAAGAAGAGTGCAGGGAAACATGATAGCTATTTTCTTGCAATTGAATATTTCATGAAGTATATGTTTTCAGCGTTATTCCAGAAGATAAAATAAGAAATAGTGGATTCAAATTGCAAGCAAGTACATTTAGCTAGATATTGGGAAGAATTTCCTGATTGTAATGGAATGGGCAGGAGGTGGTAGACTCTCTAGTAATATTTATACAGAAGCACATAGGACATGATTAATGAACGGGACACTAGATTGGACCCGATAATCTCTAAGGTCCCTTCCAATGTTTATATTCTATAACTCTAAAATGAAAGTTTTAAAAATACTTTCCAAATAATTATGGACATATTTTATTAGATGTAAAGCTTCTTTTATTGAATAATTTTAATTCAATAATGAGATATTAATGCTGCACATTTTCTGCAGATGAAGTAAACCATTTGAAAAAGCTGATTTTGTGATAGCAAGTAGAAGTTGGAAGATACAATGTGTTCTTCACTTAGCCTGTTTCCTGATTATTATTTTCCTGTTCCAAATCTCAGACATGTGGCTTTTTCAAATACATGGCTTCTCTGCATTTAAATTTGGGAAGAAAGGAATGACAAATTTCTGAATTCCTAATTAATTCTAACAGAAATCATTTTTCTCCATAACGAAAGAGCTATTTCACATACAAATATTTTCCATGAATGAAATTAATATTGACAACATGAGCAAGGTATATGATATTTACTATACAATCCTATATTTAATATGTACATAATTAAATCTCACTCATTTCAACAGTCCTAACTGCAAGATTAATGGATATAGGATTGCAGTATATTCTTTTCAGCAAATAAAATCTGTAAATAGGTTATATATTCTTATCTCTGCTATTTTACCTGGACTCCTGGCTGAGCAATGAATTGTTGATCCTTAGCTTCTACAGCAAGTTCTAGACAACTGTTCCCACCCCATGCTTCACAGGAATAAATAAGTAGCTGTTCTGCCAGATCTTCATCACTGCTGTAACATTCTGTGAACAATTCTAGAACAATTAAAATTCAGAGTAGTTAAGCTATTCTTGGTTTTTAATTTCTGCCTGTTAAATTCTATATGGTAAATTTTCATGGCTTCGAAAACCAGTTATCAACCCCTATCCCAAGGCTTCAGTGATGTGGAGAGCTGACACTTTGCAGTCATGGCCACTGGTTTATAATCATGCCCTGATCTTGGAGAAAAGACCAAAACTCAATTCTAGAACAACAGTTTTGCCAGAGAAAGTTCCAAGTTCAGTTTCTTAACACCCAAATAAGAACACAGCTTGAGATTTGCTGCCATCATAGCAGATTGAGACAAATATTGTTAAATCTCTGGGGATTGTTTTCCATGCCCTAGGAAGCTGTAAATTACCTTACCCTAAATGTAAAAAAACAGTTATCTCTACAATCTTGCTATTTTTCCAAAAGACCTCAGCATATATTTGCAGTGATTAAAGTTTTCTCAGATAAGATCCAAGCCCATCTCCTTTTTGGAGTTCAGCTGGACCTTCAGGAGAAAGGTCATTCCTTTCTCTTGAAAGAGTTCAGTACAGGTTTTTGAGATCTATTTTTTTTTTGAAGTATCTTGCTATGTTCAGAAGAAGGCAGTTCATTGTGAAGCTGGCCTACTCAAAATAGAAACTTGTGCCTGGATTTTCATTTTTTTTCTATTGGCTTAAGCTCACCCTTTTTTCAGCCAGTTTTCAGTCTTCCTGATTCCAGACAATACATGCCAAACTGCAGTTTGATGGCTTTTCAGAGCCAGCCATCACCCTGATGGGCTATGATCATGCACTAGCTAAGGGGTCCCCAACCTCTGCTCTGTGGACTGGCCATGGCATGCCAGCAATGGGGCTGCACAAACAAGCAAAGTCCCATCTGCAGGATGCAGGCAGCACACACAACCCCCCCCCCAGTCTACAGAAAAACCTCTCTCCATCTAACCGGTCCCTGGTGCCCAAAAGGTTGAGAACCTCTGCACTAGCTGATCTTAAATAACAGGGCATTGATTTAGAGCTTCAAGCAGACTTATCTGTTCTACCTAGAAACTTCTTTTTGAATCACTCTGCACACTTTCTCCAACCAGCCAGATAGTTTACCAGGGGTGTCAAACTGCCAAGCTGCGAGCCGGACACATCATTGGGAAACTACACCCACCCCATTGCTGGCAATGGCGAAAAAGCTCTGATATGTTGTGCGACATCATGTGACATCGCAAGTTTGACATGTCTGATTTAGTCACATAACATTTCTGAAATTTAAAAGGGCTTTATCTCTGGCTATAATTCATGTCCTCCCAATAACCACTCACTGAAGGGAGATACTTAAATATCTCTTTTGTACACATTATCACTAATATTACTGGTAGATAGATCCCATTCCCTTTAAATGACTATACTCTTACAACATGTTTACCTCTGACTCAAAATGCTGAGAACAAAGAATGAAACTTTGCCAAGTCTCTAGCATGACAAATGTCTCCTTGCATTTCACACAAAAGTGGAAATGGGAAAAATAGAAAAAGAAGACTGGCCCTTTGCAGTCTCACCCAGCTTAGAAAAACAGAGAGAAACTAATAAAATTCTTCTCAATTTCATTCAACTACATGTCAGTTCCTTATGCCTATCACATTGGCATTTAGTTTACTTTTATTTTTATAAACACACAAAGACAAATGAATTTGCATAAATATAATGTAATCAATATCAAACTTTAACAATATAACTTATTTGTTTCCTATAGCATAAATATATCTTAATAGATATTAATTTTTGTTATGAGAAGGGCATAACTTTTCTGCCAGTTTTAAATCTGAATTATTCTTAAGTCTATGTCAGTCATAAGTCTAATAATAAGTGTTAAGTCACTTTATGGTTTAACATAAACCACATTATAGTTTAACACAATATATTCAATCATGGCTATCAGCAATAAATATACTTTGTTTTTATTCATATTTACATTATTTAAACTAGGCACTTAAAATTTGTTTTTCAACTCCAATTCCCAGGAATTTCACTCAGCAGATTTACTAAAAATTCAGCAATATATAAAGAGATATAAATTCCTTTTTCATAAATAACTATGAATAATCAATATGGTTTGGCATTATTGTGTTAGAGTAGAAATATAGATAAAATGATATATCTACAGAATGTTCTAATTTGTATGTTATACTAAACCAGAGTGTAGCTGCTTACTTTTGTCTTAGCATGTTATGGGAGCCTAACCACTATGATGTGTAAACCCAGATTTGTGACTTAGCATGATATTGCTATTGAACTAACATTTTAATAAGATACTATTTTATTTAACAAATCATGGATCACCAAAATATGTAAGTGTAAACTCAGCTTTATTAATCTGAATCTTAAAGTTAATTTAAATCTATTGTAAACTCTAATACATCTGAAAAGAAGCTAATATAGCCAACAATGTAATAAATATGTCTCATAATTGAGACTGTCAAGTCAACATAAGAATCTCTGATACAACAAACCCAGCCACATGTTCCTACATCTATACAATGCGCCAAGAGTCCCATTCAAGCTAGTATTCCACTTGAATTCTCCTATTTTTAGTCCTGAGAATTATGTATGAAAAAGTGATATACTTTAGCACATATGGTGTATTTAGCATGTCTTACTATGATGAGCTATTCTTCAGTCTTTCCTTTGATTCTAGGTTTTCTTCCCTTACTGCAAACTGTATGTATTTAATCTCTTAATTTATAGCTGACCTTCTTATATTGAACTTACCCACAGCTCTTGTTTCATATTCATTTGCCAATTCTTCCGATTCTCCAGCAGCGTTAATATCATTCTTTACTTTAGCCAAGCTTTTCAGAAGCTTGCTGGCCCCTAATGCTGCCAAGGTACAGCCTCTTGTCTGCAAAGAGAATTGTTAAATCATCTCTTATGACATTCTAATATTGAAATGACACATTACCAAACAGCAATGTAGTTGCATAGTATAGAAGGGTTCCATTCTCTGGAACCATATTTGAAAACTCTGACTTGCACAATAAAATGATTAAAAGTGATGAGCAATTTGTCCTGTGCAATTTCCCAGCAACCTACTGACCATGAGCCTCTTGAAATAGAACATTTCAGTAAACAAATCCATGGAATAGGACACTTTTCTGCAATTATATTACTAAAGTGGTTTAGAATTCAATTAAACCAACATTTCAAATATATCTGCATTTTTGTTTTACCTTCAATATAGCTCCAGCTCCATATTATTCTAAATGTCAATCTAAATTTATATTTCATATTACCACATTCATGTAAACAATATATAAAAGGAAATAATAATAATAACTCATTTAGGAGAAAGGGCCCACAACTATCACAAATTATAGTATCTATAAATCTTAAGCAGAAAAGAGACATCTCTATTGCTCTACGCATACATAATAATCCAACCTAGATATGTATATGCAGAAGTAATTCCTATTGACTTTAATATTTCTATGTATGGAAATCTACCCTAGGGAAATAGTTTTTGTCTCAAAACATTATGAATCTAATTGTTGTTAGTGATGCCAGTGTGAAATACCTGCTCCCAAATTACAGTGGATAGTTCCTTTTTGTTTTGAAGGATAGCCCAAATAAAGAGAGCTTGCAAGGGGTGCCTCGTAATAAGAGATCCATCCTGAAAGGACATAATTACAACAAAAATTCCAACATTAACAGTCTTAATGCCTGTTTTGTTGTACATAGAAAAATCTACTTAGAAATGTTCCATTGAGTTCTATTGATTTAAATTGATACATATGGTATATAATTTGACTTTAAAAGCTATACTTGACATACCAGCAGCTGTATCTCTATGTCATCGTTGCCATTTTTGTCTTCTTTTTTTATGCCTTTTCTGAAATCCTCTACCATCTTCCACACAAAAGTAAGAAGAGCATCACTGTAGGAGTTCTTAGCAATTTGTAGGTTTTTAAAAACCATATTGCTGAAATTGTTTGTATAGAGCTCTGTTAAAACTTCATGAGTGAGGAACTTCCTTAGATTCAGCCCATTTTCAAGAAAGAGACGAACAAATTTTGGTCTATCCTTTATCAGGGCTATAAACATGACATCCTGAAGATCAGCAGACTGGAAACAAACAAAATATTTACAAATCATGTGGTGGGGAGGGAAACACATTTGGGAACAGCAACTTTGAATAATTTGCACAAATAATGAGCTGTCATAAGTTGACTAGTTCCTGTGGATAAGCCCTGAGCCGGGCCAAAACAGGAATGAAAGAGTTAATTAGCAAGGTCCATTCAAAAAAGCCTTGACAAATACTTAAACATATATATATATATATATATATATATATATATATATATATATATATATATATATATATATATATATATATATATATATATATATATATATATATATTATTCAAATTGCTAATAAAGAATTTGGGAGGCTGAGATGATCATTTCGAACTTCTTATGTTCTCATCAGTATATATATATGAATAACTCATTTTTCTATCCATTGATAAAATTATCACATGTTCTAAAATACACTGTTTTTCTTTCTCTTTTATCTTTAAAATCAATCTATCCATTTCAGCATATTCTAAAATTTTCTTAATTAGTTTTTCTGTTGGTAAATTTTAATTTTTCCAATATTGGGCAAATACAATTCTTGCTGCAGTTAGTACATGTAAAATTAAATATATACAGTCTTTCTCATAATTTGCTCCTATTATTCCTAACAAAAATAATTCTGGCTTAAAATCTATTTGTTTTTTAGTCATTTTCTCCAACGATAAGTGTATTTTTGACCAAAATCTTTTAGCTTTGGGGCATGTCCACCAGATAAGTACTTGGTTTTTGTTTGCATTTCCAACACTTGTTTGAAGTATTTTTAAACATTTTCGCTAATCTCACTGGTGTTAAATGCCATTTGTAAAACATTTTATATAAGTTTTCTTTACATGCCACTGCTTTCATTTTTGTTCCTCCTCCATCTTTAAGCTTAACAAATATTTATAGATTTTCTTAATCAGTTTTTCATCTGTTTTTAGCCATATCTGGTCAAATTATGTCTGTTCTTTATAAAATCCCATTATTTTAGCATCTTTTTCATATCTTGTTTGAATTTGCAAATATGATCACCATGATAAATCAATACTTTGTTCTTGTAAATCTTGTCTTTCAATTTCCCTTCATTATCCAAAATATCTTTATAGGTTACAACTTTGTCATAATTAATTAAATTTGGATAAGCAAATGCTTCCATTGTTGAAAGCCATCCAGGTATCTCAATATAAATTTTCGCTTTTATTTTTTCCCATTCTAAAAGAAGTGCATTTCTTATAAAGTGGTTTTGAAAGTATCTATGAATTTTATTCTTCCCATACCACAGAAAGGCATGCCAACAAAGTTGTAGCTTATGCCCCTCTAGGTATGATAGTCTTTTATCTCTGAGCATTATCCACACTTTAAGCCATGTTAAATGTCCAGTCCAGCAGTCCAAATCCTCCACATTTTTCATTTCTTGTAACATTTTCAGTCTGATTCTACCTTTTTTTCCTTGCCAAATAAATTTCAGTATTGTTGTATTTAATTCATCAAAAAAAGCTTTTCCCAGTCTTACCGGTATCATTTGGAATAAAAAGAGTATTTTTGGTAAGATATTCATTTTCACTGTTGCTATTCTCCCCAGCATTGAAAGATGTAAACTTTTCCACTTTTCCAAATCCAGTTTTATTTGTTTTAGCAATCTTACATAATTGTCTTCTTTTATTGTTGCACATCTTGCTGTTAAATAAATTCCCAAATATTTAACTTTTGTAACTATTTGAAGATTTGTTTTTTTGCTAGTTGGTTTTTTTGTTTTTATGTTAGATTTTTAGTTAGCACTTTAATATTTTCTCTATTTATTTTCAACCCTGCCATTTCTCCAAATTTTTCTATTTTCTACATAACTTTAGTGCTTGTTTCAAGCGGATCTTCCAATATAAAAACCAAATTATCTGCAAATGCTTGTGATTTATATTTATCTTTTATCTCCAATCCTTTAATTTCTATATCTTGTCTGATGTTTCTATTCAATACTTTTAGTATAAATAATAATGGAGATAGTGGACATCCCTGTCTTGTGCATTTTTTAATGTCAAAGTGTTCTGTAAAATCTCCACTTCACAATTATTTTGGCTTTTTGTTTATAAAAAATTGTTTTGATTACATTTATAAAGTTTTCTCCAACATCCATTTCCTCTAGATGCTGAAACATAAATTGCCAGTTTACGTTGTTGAAAGCTTTCTGTGCATCAAGAAATATTTCTGTGCATCAAGAAAGCTTTCTGTGCATCAAGAAAGCTTTCTGTGCATCAAGAAAGCTTTCTGTGCATCAAGAAATTCATTCCCTGAATGAATTTCATAGAACTCTAGAACATCTAGAACCATTCTTAAATTATTTTTTATCTGTCTTAGGTAGAAAGCCATTTTGGTCTGTATGTATAAATTCAGTCAAAAATGTCTTTAGTCTTTCTGCTATTATTGAGGCAAAAATTTTGTAATCTACATTTAATAATGATATTGGTCTATAATTTTTTATTTGCGTTAGATCAGAGTCTTCTTTGGGTATTAGGGTAATATTGCCTTCAGTCTGTGTATTTGGTATTTTAGACTCCAAAAGTATTTCATTGCATGGTTCTTTCAATATTGGACTTAGTATATCTTGTAGTGATTTATAAAGTTCTGCAGGTAATCCATCTGGACACAGAGTCTTATCAATTTTTTTGCATTTTATAGCCTCTGTAATCTCCATCACTGATATTTTTCCATTTAATGTTTTGAATATTCTCTGGAATTTTTGATGTCTGTTTTTTAAAATATTGCTGTGTTTTTTCTTTTGAGATTTCCTCTGCATTGTAAGGTAACTTGTAATAGTGTTTGATATTTTTTTAAAAAATTTAAATTAAATTTAATTAATTTATTTTTAATGTAATTTTTTAAATTACATTTTGAAACTAATTCACCTTTTGAGTCTTACAATGTTTATCAGTTTTTTCTCTTTTCTTTTTTCAATCTATGTTCTATCTTCTATGGCATTTTCAAAGAAAATGTTCTGTTTAGCCCTTTTAATCTGTTGAGCCATTATTTCCATCTCAGCTAGGTTTAATGTATGATTTATTATCTCCATTTGCTTCTTAAGTATTTTCTTTGTGGGTCTATTTGTAGTTCTGATTCTAATTTTCTGAATTCTTCCTTCAACTTTAACTGTTGTTGTTGCACTTTTTTAGCTTTATATCACTTGCACACATATTGAACTTGGATCGGTCACCAGGACCACATATCAAAGTTTTCATATAGATGTTCAGAAAACATTGAAGAGTTATTATTGGAGAAGGTGATTGCAAAGCAGCTTCAGAGAACCCTGGATGATTCAGTTGGGTTTCAGAATTGGACATGGACTGAAACAGCATTGATTGCACTTTTGGAAGACCTCTGGAGGGAGCAGAATAGAATTAGTTTATCCACTCTACCTTTACTTGACTTCTTGGTGGTCTTCAGTACCATCAACTATGGTACCTTTCTGAGGGTTGGGATGGGTAGCACTGTATTGTGCTTGTTCTCATCATTCCTCTGCAGTTACATCCAATCATTTTTAATCATAAACCATAAAATACAACACAGTGATATACATAGGATACTAATTAAGCAATCAACATAAATCATAATAGGACACTACATAAAACAATATAAATCATAAGATACAAGCAACAAAGTTAGAGTCATAAGTAGATAAGGAGATAGGTAATAGGAAAGAAGAGAAGAATAATAGTAATATAACCTTACTAGATAGTTTGACAATGTTGTGGGAATTAGTTGTTTAGCAGAATGATAGCTTGGGCGGAAAAACTCCTTGTGTCTAGTTGTTCTCGAGTGCAATGCCCTATATCGTCATTTTGAGGGTAGAAGTTGAAACAGTTTATGTCCAGGATATGAGGGGCCTGTAGATATTTTCACAGCCCTCTTTTTGACTCATGTAGTATACAGGTCCTCAATGAAAGCCAGGTTGGTAGCAATTGTTTTTTCTGCAGTTCTAATTATCTGTTGAAGTCTGTGTCTGTCTTGTTTGGTTGTAGTGCCAAACTAGACAGTTATAGAGGAGAAAATGACAGACTTACTAATTCCTTTGTAGAACTGTATCTACAGTTCTACAGAGTTCTATAGAACTGTATCTATATTTGTAGACAAAAACATAGATTGCTTACAAAAGCTCTTTATTCAATTCTTTCTGATTTTTAATCTGGATGAAAATGAATCCAACAGTTAAAGAAAAAAACATATTCAAGACATACTCTGGAATTGATTACATGCTAATTTCTGGTTTCTTTGATTTATCAATTATTTCAGCCATATGAGCCAAGAATATTATGGAAATGTTTGGTTATGTGATTTGCTTTTTTTTGTTTTTTATCCATATATGGATAAAATTATCAGTTGCATTAACTTTCATCATAATCATCATTCTTATGTGTTTGTCGGGAGAGGCAGCAAAGGCTGTAAAGAGCTCCTCCAAAAGTAAAAGTTTTATTTTATTTTACTTTATTTTTATTTTAAATTTTTAACCTCTTTTAATATTGTATTTTAACCTACCTCTTTTAAACTTTTTAAACCCATTTTAACCCATTTCAACCTTTTAAACCATAGTTTTAAACTTATTTTTAAACCTGTTTTAACAAACCTGAATGGGGAAAAGAAGAAAGAGACAGCACTCTGCAGCAGAAAGTATATCCAAGCCTTTGAAGCAGCAGAAAATGGAGGATTATATTGCAAACAGACAGTCTGCTCCTCATTCGCAGGCACCTTATCAGATAAATTTAATTTATGTGACTCATTGGAATGGGACTTACAAACCGAACCGGAGAGCAGACAGCGTGTGGAGTTGTCCTCCTCCCTCTTGGAGAATGGCTCCCCTCCTTGGAATCTGGCAACAGCCTCTTTTACACAGGAGGGAGATGTAGCAAATTTGAAGGGGGAAAATGTGACAGACTTCCTCTCTAGACAATGTTTGCTTACAGCTCAAACTGTAAACTCAATATATAATCTCTTGTCAATTGTCATGGATAAGGTTGATTGTCTGAAAGAGTCTTTTGCAGAGTTTGTTAGGAGCCACCCAAATACTGTGGAAGGACATGGGAGGATAACCATGGACAGACATGGGATGGCTAACTCAGAAGGTGAAAGTAGAGAAGGACCTTGTTCTCCTCCCAAAAATTTGAACACCTACCGAAAAAACACTCAATCAGGCAAAGGTCTAAGAGATGACCAATATAACTACAGTCTGCAAACTAACCATGTTACTTTGCAAATTTATGACAAGAGAGTAAATAGAGGGCGTTGGAGCAATAGAAAAGCTATTATGCTGTCCCTGAGCCAGCTGCTCCACTGTGAATTCACTCTGATAGATCTACTACATGCAGAGTGGCTGCCAGCAAGAACACAATGTATGAGAATTCTCCTATCATTCAAGCAGCCCACAATTCCCTCCATGCTCTTCAGAATGAAGCCCTTTCTGAGCTTTTTCTCAATATTTCCAATAAGGGTCTTTTGCTCAGAAAAAGTGTGCCCACTCCTGAAACAGCGTCACCAAGAGGGAACTGTCACTTTAAATCTAGGCTGCAACAGCCCTCACACTACTAAGCCTGAGGCTGCTGCAACTGAACTGACCCTGAGAAAGCAAAGAAGCAATATACAAACTGTGTTACCCACAGCTGCAGGAACTGCTGAGGATGTGCCAGAGGAAATGTTGATTGACCTATTCAGTGCATTGCCAAAACCTGAGCAAGTTAACATCATTCAAAGATTGGACGACCTAAAAGAGGCACTGACAACAACCCAATCTACAGCAAAGCCTCTATTTAATTTGGCTCCACTAAACACGCAACCTTGTGACAAGATATTTAATCAACAATCTGCCTTTACCTCAACAGTAAAAAAAGGTGTTGTCACACAGGCTGAGAGTGGAATAACTGCACTGACTGACCCAGCCTCTGAGAAACAACTGAAAGACAAAGGGCTTCATCACACAGTGCCCCCTAAGCTGACAAACACTAAGGACATAATCCAGCTTCCATCCTCATTTGATTTAGAAGTTCCCACAACATCTTTCCACAAGATGAACCCTCAGCCATGCCCCTCCAAAAATGGACATAAATCTACATTTATAGACTTAAGCCAGAGTACCTGCTCTTTGGAAAAAAAATCATTCTTGGAGCAAGAGCAGAGGCACACTGGCAACCGAGATATAGAGGAGCAACAACAAGTTCTGCAACCCATGAGGAGAAATATCGAATCTCACAACAACTGTTTATATGGGAAGCTTAGATGATATTGACCCAGCTCCATTGTCAAGTTGACATCTGGCATTTCCACCATCTAGCCAATCAACCAAGTCAGACCACCTTGCCTCTGAGAACCCCATACAGTTGATGACCTGGAACATAGCTGGCTGGAAAAGGATGGTTGATAGTGGACTAATGAGCTTTCTTTCTAGATTTGACGTAATAGCCTTTCAAGAAACCTGGCTAACCGAAGTGGATGAACCAGTACAATTGCCAGGCTTTCAGGGATGGGCCTCCCCAGCCCTAAAAACAAAGAACAAAGGGAGACCCTCTGGTGGGCTATGCATTCTTATAAAGGAAGAGTTGCACTGGCAGGGAGAGAAATTATATAACGAAGATAAGTATCCGTACTTTCTAGCTGTCAAATTTGAATATGACCAGTTTGAGTTAATATTGGTAAATGTGAACATTCCTCCAAGCACATCCCAGCACTATAATTTTGAATATTGGATGGGCTTGGAAGTTATCTTAGAACAGGGGTGTCAAACTCAATTTCATTGAGGGCCGCATTAGCATTGCGGTTGCCCTCAGGGGCCCGGATGGTTATGGCCAGGGTGGGCATGGCCTACTGGGTGGGTGTGGCTACAGTGTGTATGGCCTACTGGGTGGGCATGGCCAGCTCTACATCATTCGCATCAAGGGTGCCTATGGGGGCCTGGGCAGGAGTGGGACAGATCTGAGGGTCTCTGGCAGAAGGAGGGTCTCTGGGCTAAGGCCAAGGCAGTGGGGGCCGTTCCCTCACTGTTTCCAGGATGGCTTCACGGGCCACATGAAACCACTTCGCGGGCCGGATCCGGCCCCTGGGCCTTGTGTTTGACATGTCTGTCTTAGAAGATATATCTATATTGTACCCTCAGTCCATAGTGGTATTATTAGGAGATCTGAACGCTAGACTGGGTCCCTCTCTGTATGAGCTTGCCCAGAAGAAGGGAATCCCAGGGGAGTTCTTTGATAACCATCCTCAGTGGCTCTCGAGAGACTGTAAAAGTAATGCCGCTGGCCTGCTCCTAGTCTCCTTAATTTTTAAGGGTAATCTCCAAATTTTGGGAGATAAGGACAAGAATTATACCTACCCTTATACATACCACTCAGCCAATTCAAGTAGTGTACTGGATCTCTTTTGTGTGTCTAGAGATAAGGCTGACCTCTTCTCAGAGGTCACAGTACACCTTAGCGACAATAGCGACCATCAGCCTGTAAGTGTGACATTGCGAGGCCGCTCAGATTTAAGACCATATAACATGGCTGACAGACGGCTCACCAAAAAGGTAGAGGTGACCCAAAATAAAAGGTTAATTTGGGCCAAAGTTGATACTAAGGCAATATTAGAATGCCTTAAAACAGAGAATGCTACTAAGTGGGCTAGAACAATACAGTCATCTACTACTGAGTGGATGTCAGCCTTCAATGCATTCTCCAATCTGTGTAACATACTGAAGAAACACCTAACAGCTAAACCTACTACAAAAAGAGCCCAAGTGGGTAGACCTCGCTGGTTTGATCCTGATTGCCAGCGACAGAAAAAGAAATTGAAGGCAGCCATGAGGCTTGCCCAGAGGAATCCTACTGCCCATATACAAGCTAAGATGCTGCACACAAGAAGGGAATATAAAAAAACTATAACATTAAAGAAAAAACGTTTTGCCATTTCAATCTGGTCAGAACTTGAGTTGGCTGCCAGAAGTCATAATTCAGTATTATTTTGGCACTCTGTACCAGGTATTCTGAAGGAACGAAGATTTGCATTTGACATACCAATCTCTGCTGCGGACTGGGAGAATTATTATCAGTGCCTGTTTGCCCCCACCGAACCGGTAAAGAAATTATTTTTAAACAGTGATTTGGTAAATCCTAGAACTCTCCCCCCTTCGCCACCAGTCTCAGAAAAGGAGATACAGTCCATCATTAAAAGCTTAAAGAGCAATAAAGCCCCGGGCGAGGATTTTTTACCAGCAGAATTATTTAAGAAATTTCCCAACTGGTGGGGCCCTGTATTAGCAGGTCTTTTTACACACATAAATAACACCTGCCATATACCAGACGGGTGGAAGATGGCAATAGTTGTCCCCATATATAAAAAAGGGAATAAAAAGGATCCTAGTAATTATAGTCCCATCAGCCTGATTGACATTGTAGCAAAAATATATGCTAGGTACCTTTTGAACAGAATTGAAATCTGGGTAGAGGAAAACAACATCCTCACAGAAGAACAAGCAGGTTTTAGACAGAACAGATCTACTATTGATAACTGCTTTGTTTTGAACCATCTAATTGCCAAATATGCCTATAAGAGGAGACCCCTGTTTGCTGCTTTTATAGACCTTACAGCAGCATTTGATATGGTAAATAGAGACGTACTATGGAGTAAATTGACATCTCTTAAAATAGAACCCAGACTTCTGGCTTTGATTAAAGCCCTTTACACAAGTACCTGTTTGAGGGTGCGGTATGGGGTTAATGGGGCCCTGACTAACAGGAGTCACACAAATAAAGGGATAAGGCAAGGGTGTATCCTGGCCCCATTATTATTTAATTTATACATCAATGACTTGCCAGGGTTAATGAAGGATACCATGGTACACATGCCGATGATCCTAAATACTTACTGTAACAGCTTGCTTTATGCTGATGATATGATTTTATTATCATACTCACAAGTAGGATTACGTAGGCTATTAAGAAGATTCAGCTCTTATTGCCAGGATAACTCCCTAATTATTAGCAAATCCAAATCGAAAATAATGGTGTTTGGAAGAAACCATCAGAGACATAAGTGGCAATTAGACGGTGAACCAATTGTATATTTGGGAGTAACTTTTTCCAAGACTGGATCTTGGGCCTGCCATCATCAATGAAGTACATTTAGAGCAAAAGCCCGTTTGAATTTATTGCTCAAACTAAAGAACCATAGTTACCCAGGGTCCCTAGCTCCACTACTCAAAGTTTATAAGGCTAAAGTTACGACAATGCTCTTGTATGGAGCAGAAATTTGGGGTCTTTATTCAACCACAGCTTTAGAACGAACACAGTCCCAGCATCTGAGATGTAGTTTGGGTGTAGATCCAAGAACATCTGCTGCAGCAGTTAGAGCTGAATTGGGAATTCATACAATTCAGGCATTATCTAAAATTAGAGCTTATAACTACTGGTGCAAAGTTAATGTAATGGAGACTGATAGACTCCCCAAATTATGCCTACTAGAGCAAATAAAACTGCAATCACAAATCTCCTGGATCACCAAACTAACAAATTTTGTAAGAAGCTGTGGCCTTCCCGTTTCTTGCGAAACAGGAGAACAATCTAAAAAAAAGAGTTGGCCAAAGAATTAAGGATATAGAAGCACAAACTGATATAGCTATCCTTAGTAAGGTGGGTAACTTGAAATGGCTGAGTAAATACAAATGTACTTTTCAAGTGGACAGTTATTTGAAGTTACAACTCCCAAAACATCTTAGGGAGATATTTACGAGAGCGAGATTCGAACAGCTTGATACAATGGTCAGATATGGGAGATTTCATGCTATACCGTACAATGAGCGTCTCTGCATTTGCGGAGCGGCAGAGGTAGAGGACCTGGCTCACATCCTATTTGACTGTTGTAAGAGGGTGAGAGACAGGTATCTTGGTCTATATACCAAACGAATGACCCATTGGGATCCCCATATCAAAATAACTTACCTTATGTCTGGCCAGAACTTGAAAATAACATTCAACGTAGCACAGTATTTAAACAAAATGATCCAGTTAAGATCTGCATATGTGGGACTGATTGGGGTAGATTGTAAGGGCGACTCCGAAATATAATGTTACCATATTTTATCTATATCTTAAATTTGTATTTTATTACTATTTTAACTTAAATTGTATTTTAATTCCATTTTAAATTGTATTTTATCAAATTCCATTTTGGATTGCTTTTATCTAGTTTTGGTGACGGTTTGTTGCTGGAACTTTGTACTTTGATATGGCCCAAGGGCTAATCAATAAAGTTGTTGTTATGTGTTTGTCACCAGGAAAGCCTTTGCACAACTTCAGGTTCTGCATCAGTTACATCTATTCCTGTATCAGGACTCTACTGTCATTCAGGTCCTGGTCCCCTCATGGATGGATTACTATAATGCACTCTACATGGGGCTGCTTCTTAAGAGAATCCAGAAGCTACAGCTGGTGCCAAATGCAGCAGTGCAGGCTATATGCACCCCAAGATTGGTGCATGTTACAGCTCTGCTCGATGAGCTGCATTTGTTCCCAGTTTGTTTCAAGGTTCAATTCAAGGTGCTGGTTATGACCTTGGTTATTTTGAGGGGTCACCTATACATGGTTACATCTCCATGTCTTATCAAATCTGGCTTTCTTGCCTTTTTTCTTTGAAAGGAAAAGTGACAGTGAACACATTGATCTGCTTCAGTGCTCAGTGTTATGTGCCTTGTATATATGCTGCAAGATCCTATTTTTGATATGGTACAACTATGCCTATTTGAGCTTCTGATAAATTGATCTAATGCTACAAACCCTGCATAAACAAAATTCTTTTTGTGACTTCCGATTTGCCAACAGCCAACAATGGACATCTGGAGGATGGCTCCTGTCTTCCACGTCCAGATTTGCATCGCTGGGGGGTCCTAAAAGGACCGAAGATTCGTCCTGGAGGGGTGTCCAGACAGAAGGGGCTTTTGCAGAAACATGGGGGAGCAGCAACCCCCCTGTTAGTGCCTGCATTCCCTTTGTACCGGCGGACAAAAGACTGATCATAGGAATATGGCCAGTTCCTAGGCTGCAGACAGCCGAAGTCAAACTTACCATCAGGCAACATTAAAGCAGGCGCAGAAGAGACGGGGGTAAGATTCCTCTCTTATACCTTAATCATCTTCTTTTCACCTAATTAAGCTGCTAAGTACTTTTCCCCCTATGGAGAGGGAGGGGGAAATTTAACCCTCCCTTCAGAAGGTGGCAAACAAGCCCAGGGGTGTTATTTTTTTGGAAAATTATGTTTAAGAAAGAAATAATAAAAGAAAAGAATTCTCAAAGTACTTGGGGGACACCCAGTGGCTAAACTTGAAATTGCAATTCTGACTTTCTCTTTAAAAAAACCAAGAAAATATTTAAGAAAAACAAGATAAGAGTAACCTTGAACACCAGATGTGAAATTTTACGATGGAAGAGTTTCAAAAACAAATTCTTGCTCTGTGGGAAATATCTTACCAAACTTATCAGTTTCTTTCTACAGCTGGCGATGAAATAAGAGCTTTTGGAGAAGAATTAGAAAGCATCTGAATGAAACAAACCCAAATTCAAACTGTGACTACAATTAATATTTTACTGAGACAGAACTTAACAGAAGAAATTGAACAATTAAATACATTGGCAGAAGAATTAAATAGTCAACAAATACAGGTTTTTGAAGATGGTGATGGAGAAAATATGGAAGGAAGTTTATTTGGACCAGGACAATTGTTTCAAGAGGTGAAAATAATAAGATTTGGTGCTGTTGGCAGATTCTTCAATTCTTCAAAGGTGGAGACTGGGGGTCCACTTCAATATGATATAGTAATACAAGAATGATTTGATGACCCTGAGACAAAGAAGCGTAAAATGACATGGAAAAGGAAGAAAGCAAGAATAAGATTGAAGAAATATGAACATTTTTAAGAGGCCTGAAATAGATAATATTAAAATAGGATTGTACTGGGATTACGATGAGTAGATAAAAATAAATAAAAAAATAAAATAAAAATAAAATAAAATACAGATGTATGAATACTAACATTGAAATATTGAGTTCTTTAGATGATATGGGTTAAGATGTATATATGCTAAAAATGATAGAATGTAAGTAATATACTTGGATGCAGAGATATGAAAGGATGTATTAAATGTTGAAATGGAATAAATTTTGGTTATTTTTTAACATGTGGAAACTATAAATGAGAAACAAGAATATTATATTGTCCTCCCTTTTTCTTTTTTTCTTTTTTTTCCCTTGCGATTGGTATTTTAATGACTACTATTTAAAATATTGTATAATTGATATGGATATGGAAATGAGATAAATAAGAACTGGATTACATTACTAGGTATTGAAGAGAATTGTATAAAGGGAAAGGAGGTTATTTAGTAATATGAAAATGAGAAATCTTAAACGTTTTAATTTCAATATCAATGTAAAATTAAAGCTAGAAAAATAGATAAGGTGTTTGATGTTTTAAAGATGGAATGTTAAAATATGAAATATACTAAAAGATTGATAAATATATAATAAAAAACCTATTAAATGACTGATGGCTAGCAATAAGAAATATGTTAATTTAGTATATATATGTTATATATATAATTTAGTTAATTTAGTATATATATGTTAATTTAGTATATGTTAATTTAGTATATATCAAAGGAAAAAAGAGAGAGGAAGTATTAGTTATAATAATTTGGAGATTTGTAATAATATGTATTTGTCTGAATGGAACTATTGTAACCTGGACACTACGTTGCTTTTTAAAGATATTATTGTAATATTGGAAAACTAATAAAAATATTAAAAAAAACAAAATTCTTTTTTGTTACTTCCTAATTCTCTTCTAAATAATAGAATAACAAAGGTAGAAGGGGCCCTGGAGGTCTTCTAGTCCAACTCCCTGAGACTGTCTAGTCTCTTCTTAAAAGCCTCCAGTAATGGAACACCTAAAACCTCTGAAGGCAAGCCATTCCACTGGTTGATTGTTCTCACTATTAGGAAATTTCTCCTAAGTTCCAGCTTCAGTCTCTCCTTGATTAGTTTCCATCCATTGTTTCTTGTCTTGCTTTCTGGTGCTTTGGAAAATAGGTTAGCTCCCTTTTGTTTGTGGCAACCCATCAAACACTGGAACACTGCTATCATCTATAATGGATCTGTTGCTTATCTTTTCCAGGAACTTCCCAGGTATTGATGTCAGGCTGATTGGTCTATAGTTTCCTGGATCTGTTTTTTTTCCCCTTTTTCTTTTGAAGATGGGAATTACATCAGCTCTTTTGCAGTCTTCAGGTAGTTTTCCAGTCTTCCAGGATATTTGAAAGATATGGTTCAATGGTTCCGAAATCACATCTGACAGCTCTTTCAGAACTCTGGGGAGTAATCCATCAGGTCGCAGTGAACTCATTTAGAGTGGACAGGTATTTTCTTACCATTTTCTTGCCTATTTTATTTTGTATTCCTAGTCTTTCTTTTATGGTTATGTTTTTGTAGGTTGAGATGTATTATCTTTTTGTGTAAAAACAGATGCAAAGAATGAATTAAGTAGATCTGCTTTCTCTCTACTGCCTGTTACTTCCTTGGCATCTTCTCTCATTAGTGGATTGACTGTTTCCTTGACTTTTTTCTTGTTTGTATGTGTTGAAAGAAACTGTTTAAATTATTTTTGACATTCATTGTAAGTCTTACTTCATTCTGAGCTTTAGATTTTCTGACTTCATCTTTGCAAATTCAGGCTATCTGCTGATATTCTGTCTCAGTTATGTGTCCCTCTTTCCATTTTTTGTACTTATCCTTTTTGTCTTTCAGTTTATCAGAGAGTTTTTTTGTATAATCATGCTGATTTTGTCTTGGATTTCTTGTTTTTCTTTTTCAGTGGAATTGAGCTGGATTGGGGTTTTATAATCATATTTTAATTCCCTATGTTCATTAGGCAGGAGGGATTTAATACCTTTAATTTCCAATTACTGTATAAACCCAGAAATCAGGAATGTAATATTGTTCTTTTTTACTTTTAATGATATTGTAAATCTTGTAGATTATAAGACAGAATACAGAATAACAGAGTTGTAAGGGACTTTGGAGGCCTTCTAGTCCTACTCAAGCAGGAGACCATTCTGGAAAATCAAGCCCACACATTACTTTCCCTTTCTTCTCTTTCATGTGGGGTTGAATGACAAAACAATGAACCTGAAAACAATTTCAAGAGACAATGAGTAGCTAAACAAGGAAGTTAAGGATTTAATAGCACAGGTGGTGTTTCATCTGTACTTCCAACAAAAGGTCAACATCCAATGAGGGAACAAAGGATTTTAGAAATAAACCACTGGCTTTATGAATGGTGCCACTAACAGTACTTTGGAATCCTACACCACAGTCTCCATTATCTACAAGAAAGGCTTCTAGCAAGGGATGGGCTGTACATCACAAGAACCAGGAAGAATGTATTTGGAAAATGACTGTTCAGCTTATTCAAAAGACTTTAAACTAAAATTGAGGGGTAAGGGTAACCAATCATTAGTATCCTTAGGACTGAATTCCAAGCATAAACCCAAGACAAGCAATCAAATAAGGAGGTAGAGTGTGATGGGAAGGAAGAAAAACTCAGATATAAAGCAGGAGATGGAGAAAGCATACACTGGGTCAGCCATAAAGGACTCAGATGCCTATACACTAATGCTCAAATGTTGGGAACAAACAGGGTGAACATGAAGTACTAGTACATGTGGGTAGGAATGATATATAGTTGCCATTCCTGAAACTTGGTGAGAAGAAACTCACAATTGGAATGTAGTACTGGAAGGATCTAAACTGTTCAAAAGAAACAGACCTAACAAAAGAGGAGGTGGTGTTGCATTGTATGTAAAAATTACTACACTTCTACAGAAATAATAAAACTAAAGATGAAAGCCTCCTTCAGTGTATATGGGTTAATATAAAAGGACATTGCTATAGGTGTATACTGCACGTCACTAAATCAAGCAGAAGAAATAGATGAATCTTTGATGTTACCTTCTGCAGCTGCTGCACCTGTATTGACTTTAAAAGACTTACAAAATTCTTTAAAAGATGCTTTAAAACTTCAGTCTGAAAAAATATCTGAGCTGGTGGCAGAACATATTGAAGAAAAAAAATAAGGAAATATGGGAGGATATTTTGATGGCATTTCAGGGGCTCTCAGGTTGTATTGGGAGTCTGGATGAACGTGTGGAAGAAGTGAAACAAAATAATCAGATGCTGGAGGCTAAAATATGTGAAGTTGAGAATAAAATGGATAAAATTGATGATGGTGATGACACAATATAGAGACATGGAGTTTGTCCTGAGGATAAGAGGTTTAAAAGAAAATCCACAGGAAAATCTGGAGGAGATGTTGGTGGATGCTCTGGTGCCTATTTTGGGAATTTTACCGGAAGATTTTTTTGTGGAGATAGATAAAGTATTCTGTGTTAATTCTTGGATTGCTAGGCAAAGGAAACTGCCAAGAGATGTGGTTGTGTATTTTACAAAGAGAAAGATCAGAAATGAGATCATTCAAGTTTTTTACAATAATAGATTTAAAGTGGCTAATCAAGAGGTTTTGATTCTGAAAGAGATTCCCCCAAGAATTTTGCGAAAAAGGAAAGATTTTGTTTTTCTGGCAGATGAATTAAAAAAACAACAGCTTCAGTTCAGATGGGAGATACCAATGGGGATTGTGGTGAATTATGCTGGAGTAAGATATCGTCTTAATACAGCCCTGAAGGCATGTGATTTTTATTCTAATGTATTGAAAGCAGGTTCACCGCCATCTTCAGAAGTTAAAGGAGGGAAAGAAGAAGTTAAAGGAGGAAAAGAAGAAGGAGAGCGACAGGTACAAGAAGTACAGCAAATTTTGGAAACTGTGCAACCCCTGGTTTTATTAGAAGAATCTGAGACTCAAAGAGTGACACGGGCTGCATCTAGACATAAGGAACAACAACAACAACAGAAACAGTGTTCTATAACTACAAGTCAGGAATCTACTTCTAGTGAAGCAGTGGGAGGAGCTAGGCCAAAGAGGCAGATGCTTATGGATCTGCAAGAAACGCTCTGAAAGCTTCAAGTCGCAGAAGATGGCGACAAAGTTTCTAACCTGGAATGTTAATGGATTAAATTCACCACAAAAGAGAAAGAAAGTATTTCAGTATTTGAAACAATTTAAAAATGATGATATATGTTTGCAAGAAATGCATATTCGTGCATCTGATCAAAAATATTTGATAAATTCTAGACTGGGTATACAATTTATTGCATCTTCTCCAGAGAAGAAAAATGGAGTAGTTATCTATGTAAATAAAGACTTAACAGCTAACTTAATTGAAGCAGATAAACAAGGAAGATATATTATACAGTAATAGAACTATTAATAGAAGGGAAGAAAACACTTTTAATTGGAGTATATGCACCTAATCAACAGCAAGGAGAATTTTATAAACTGTTACATAATAAAATAATTAAATGGAATTATTAACCCTAGGAATGCCAGCGGGTTATTCCTAAGGGAAGAGCGTTCTCTGTGGGCGCGCCTGCCCTCTGGAATGATTTACCCGTGGAACTCAGGACCGCCCCCGATCTGTGTTCATTTCGCCGGGACCTGAAAACCTGTTTTTTCGATCTATCAGGCCTGGACTGAAGGGGTTTTAGCTTTTTAAATATTGTTTTAATTGGGCTTAATTAATTTAATGTATTTTAATTTTATATTATCTTTTATATTGTATTTTATGCTGCCCTGTAAACTGCCCTGAGTCCTTCGGGAATAGGGCGGTATAGAAATTTAATTAAATAAATAAATAAATAATAAATTGTGTATTTTAATGGGAGATTAGAGATCAAAGTCCTGCACATATAAGAAGGATATATAATGCATTGATAGAAATAGATTCAGAAACGGAACTTGTTAAAGATTGTATGATAAAATGGGCCCAGAATATTCAAGAACCAATAACGATGGATACTTGGGAAACAATCTGGGTCAGAATTGTAAAATTTACACAGGAACAAAATTTAAGAGAGAATTTTTATAAGATGTTTTATAGATGGCATTTAGATCCTAAGAAATTGGCATGTATGTATCCAAATTATCAGCCTAAATGCTGGAGGTGTGGTTGTGATGATGCAACGTATTATCATATATGGCAGACTTGTAAAAAAGTTAAAGCTTTTTGGATTAAAATTTGGTGGAATATGCAGAAGATACTTAAGAAAAAGATAAAGTTTTCTCCACAATTATTTTTGCTGGGTATTACTATAGACTGTACTGCTATAGAAACTAAATTGATGTTGTATTTAATAATGGCAGCAAGACTTTTGGTAGTGCAATATTGGAAGAAGGAGGATTTGCCTACTATAGAAGAATGGACTTTAAAAGTTTTGAACCTGGCAGAAATGGCAAAAATTTCAGCATATTTGAAAGACCATTCGCAACAAAGATATATCTTGGAATGGAGAAGATGGATTGATTATATTCAGAATAAATATGGGACCAAAAAGTTTCATTTAGCATTTGAATAAGTATTAGATTTATAAGATTTATTATTATTTAGTTATTTTTAAGGAGAGTTAAAGTTCGATAGGATTTAAAGTGTTACTATAGTTAGTTAGCATATTGTAGTTTAAGATTGTTAGGGTTAATACCCTGTATTACGCTCTGGGAAGTCGGGGGGAGGGGGAGGGAGGGAAAATTGGGTGGGGGTGGGGGAGGGGTGGGTCTTATGTTTATAATGTGTCTGTAAAACTTTTTAATAAAAAAAGAAGAAGAAGAAATAGATGAACTTTTTGCTGGTCAGTTAACAAATGCATGTAGGAAATATACCACAGTAATAATGGAGGACTTTAACTACCCTGACATCAACTGAGAGACAAATTCTGCATCAAGTGGGAAATCGAACAGGTTCCTTATGAGGTTAGCTGACAACTTTATCATCCAAAAGGATGAAACTAGACAGTCAGCTCACCAAGCTTAATTCTTACTAATAGAGATGAAATGACAGAGGGGGTTGAAACTGAAGGAGCTTTGGAAAGTGACCTTGTCATATTGGAATTCAATATAATGCAGACACAAGCAATGAAACATAATTCAGCCAGTGTCTTAGACTTTAAAAGAGCTGATTTCAACAAACCTAGAAGTGCTTGGGAAGGATCCTATGGATGAAAATCTTAAAGAGGAAAACAATTCAAGAAGCCTGGGAAACTTTGAAAAATGTATGAAATTATACATTATAAAAGCCCAGCCCACCAAAATACCACTCAAAAAGAAAAATAAGAAATCCATGAAGAAACTAGCATGGTTGCATAAAGAATGCTCTGAAAGACAAAAGGGATAAGTATAAAAAGTAGAAAGAGGGGACACATCACTGAGAAAGAATACGAGCATATACGTAGCCTAAAACGGCAAAAATGAAGTCAGGAAAGCTAAGGCTCAGAATGAACTAAGATGTGCAAAAAATGTCAAAAATTATAAAATAAGTTTCTTTTAACATGTTAAATAAAAAGAAAATCAAGGAAACAATTGATTCACTAATGGGAGAAGACAGCAAGGATGTGATGAGCAGCAAGGAGAAAGCAGAGCTTCTTAATTCATTCTTTGCACTACACTACAAAAACATATCAAATGTCTATCCAAAACAGAACTGTAAAAGACAGACTAGAAATACAAATTAAAATAGGCAAGAAAATGGTGAGAGAACACCTGTCTATCTGTTCAAATCACTATAACCAGAGTTCTGAAAGAGCTGGCAAATGTGATTTCAGAACCATTGAACCATATCTTTCAAAGATCTACTGGAGGACTGGAAAAGAGCTGATGTGGTTCCCATCTCCAAAAAAACAACAACATGGATCCAGGAAACTACAGACCAATCAGTCTGACATCCATACCTGGGAAGAACCTGGAAAAGGTAATGAAACAACAGATCTGTGAACACCTAGAAGCAAGCAAAGTTATAAAAAGAAGTCAACATGGGTTTGTCAAAAACAGATCATGCCAGACAAATCTTATTTCTTTCTTTGACAAAGTGACTCAATTAGTGGATCAGCAAAATGCATAGTATACTTGGATTTCAGTAGTGCATTTGTGAAAGTAGATCACAATCTACTTCTTAGTAAGTGTCAAAATGCATTCCTATTTTATTTCATTTCATTTCTATTTCATTCCACCTTTTCCTAGGTTTTGCCATACTTCCAAGGGGAAGGGGGATGTGCCTGCAAGGCTATTACTTTCACTTCCTCTATTTCCTACAATGAAATCCTTTATTTTGTTTATTGGGTCTGTATCCTGTTTCCTGCATTATCTCTCTCTCTGAACTCTATCTTTTAAACTGTCAGTTAAGAACAAAGGAGGAAATAAGGAATGTAACCTCAGTGCCTGGTTTATGTCTACAGTCTCAGAAAAAGGTGTGAAGAACCCGCCGACCCTCGCTGCATGAGCTGGAGATGGGCCAATGTTATCTCCCCAGTTCCCACAACAGACTTAACACTTGGGGATTGGCTATCCCACATTGGGTGGTCGATCTATTGGCTATCCCACATTGGGTGGGGTCTTGCTTGGGGATACTATAATCTACTGCACTGTGTGGGAAATCTCAGATCCTGTCTATTATGCCTGCTATCACCTACTCTTAATAAAAGTTCTTGCTTAGAAGAAATTGTTTCCAAGAGTGCTGCTTTCTTAAGATGTGGGTTTGAAGTGGGTCCTGACATTAGACAGGATTTGCAGTAATAGTCAACCTGGAAGGAAGATCCTTACCAGGGGACTTTGCAAAAACTACAATGTCAGAAACTGAGGCAGGAGAAAAGGAACCCACCACAAAGGGGTACCTCCCTCTGGCTGGGACCCTGACAGCTGTTGGGATCTGAGATGTCCTACTCCTTGGAAGAAGTGGGAGAGACACGCAGCCACAAATCTCAGTGGTCGATGGGCATTGGGAAGAAAGAAGAGTGGGAGAAGAGATCAAGAAAGGTGACCCTGAGACGTGGCAGCCACAACCCGGATGGAAGCAAGAAATGGAGAGATCTCTTCACCTCAGTGACGAGGAAGGAGATCATGCGCAGCACTCGAATTGGATCATAGAGAAAGCTATTGACCTGATGAGGAAAACCCTCAGCGCTCTTGGGGATGAGAAACCTGAATCCCTTGGCCGCACCACTACTTTGTACCACAGCCAGAGAGACACTGAGAGGGAATTGGAAGCTGAACTACTGGGGACATCTGCTGAGGCAGCAGCCACCATTTCAGCAGCCTGCACTCCCCGCCAACCCGCAACTGCCGATCGGGATGGGAGACAACACCGTCAGCAGCAAAGATACCGGTCCATCCAAAGATTCCCACCGTTGGACACAAAATTCCAGGGGGAATCGCAATGCTTGGGGTTTTTCCTAACCCAAGTCTTGAGCTACATGGAAGAGGATGTACGAGACATCCCCAGTGACAAAGCCCGTATCCATACCGTGCAATCCCCTCTGGACAGGGCAGGTGAACCTGCATGATTCCAATGCCATAGAGCTCCACAATTTCAACCACTTCATGTCATTTCTGAGAAGGCAATTTGAGGACCCCCTGGCTTACTGAAAAGCCAACGAGAGAATCAAAACGGTGAGGCAGGGCAGATGCCCAGTAGCCAAATACAGACAAGAATTACGGGCCATCGCCAACAAGCTGAACTGGCTGGAAGATATCCTCCGTAGCCATTTCAAAGATGGTCTAAACTACGACCCCCTTAAATAAGTGCTCCCTTAGCACTTCATTGATTAATTGCATAAATACTGTGGGGGGCCCTTGTAGTCCGAACTTTGAATTGGTAGCATCCCATTGGACAATTAAATGCAGTCTTCCATTCCCTTCCTTAATCCTAACATGTTAGTATGTTTCTCTTAGGTCTAGTTTGGTAAATATCCTTCCTTTCAATAGGTGGGGAGAAATGTCCTTCATGAGGGGTAGGGCATACAGGTTACTTTCACTGATTGCATTCAGGGTGTGGTAATCCACGTACAAATGCAAAGTGCTGTCCTTGTTCTCCCTAAAGAGGCCTGGGGCAGCCACTTTGGGTTTGGCAGGCTCACTAAATCCCCTTTCTAGATTTTTATTTATGAATCTTTCCATCTCCTCTGTCTCTTTAGGGTTCATGGAGTACAGTCTGGGCTTCAGGAGTTTTGCCCCGGGTTTGATTTCTATCCTGTTTAAACTGTCAGTTAAGAACAAAGGAGGAAATAAGGAATGTAACCTCAGTGTCTGGTTTATGTCTACACTCTTAGGTGGAAAGAAGCCGCCGACCCTCACTGCATGAGCTGGAAATGGGCCAATGTTATCTCCTCAGTTCCCACAACAGACTTAACATTTGGGGATTGGCTATCCCACATCGGGAGGTTGATCTATGGGGTGGGGTCTTGCTTGGGAATACTATAATCAACTGCACTGCATGGGAAATCTCAGATGTTGTCTATTATGCCTGATATCACCTACTCTTAATAAAAGTTCCTGGTTGGAAGAAATTGTTTCCAAGAGTTCTGCTTTCTTAAGATGTGGGTTTGAATTGGGTCCTGACAGTAAGTTAGAAAAATGTGGGATAGACAGCATCACCACCAGATGGATTTGTAAGTGGCTGACAAATCAAATTCAATGTATAGTCCTCAATGGTACTACATCTACATGGAGGAAAATAAGCAGTGGGGTACCCCAATGTTCTGTCTTAGGCCCAGTATTTTTCAGTATCTTGAGGAATAGAAGGGGAATTTGTCAAATTTACAGATGACTGGCAGGAATAGCCAACACCCCAGAAGGTAGCCTCAAAATTCATAAGGATCTCAACAGACTTGAACACTGAGCCCTATCTAACAAAATGAAATTCAATGTAGAGAAAAGTAAAGTCTTACACTTATGCAAGAAAAACCAAATGTACATGTATAGAATAGATGGAACCTGGCTCAATAGCAGTAGTTCCAAGAGGAATCTTGGAGGTCTAGTGGACAATCACTTAAATATAAGCCAGCAGTGTGCTGCAGCCATCAAAAAAGCCAATAGAATCCTAGGCTACATTAACAGAGGGATAGAATGGCTTCTGGTTCCAGATCACAGCGCTGTCAGACGTGCTGTTCTGTTCCAGCCTACAACTGGCGCTGTTTGTGTGACAGGAACAACCCATTTTTCCTTTTGACAAATTAATAGGCTGGAAAAAACCCAACCCAAATTTATTTACAGTGCCAAAATGATAAAGTCTTTCAAACAAAAAAGCAGCAGAGTATTTTCTTCAATAAATGATTCAAAACATCAAACAAGAATAAACAAACAAGTCAAACAGATTACCAAGAACAGACCAGGATTCTCTTTGAATGTCTACGAATGGTTGCCTTCAGCAACCAGCACTGTCCACACCTTCTCCTTTTATTATCTGTCCCAAGGCGTGGCTTCTCAATGCCTTCTGCTCCTTTCACTGAGTTGCCTCATTGATTTTCTCTGCTGTACTCTGCTGGATTGCCTTCTGCTTCTAGCGTCTCTGAACAGATTCAGCTGTGACTACTCTGAGTCCGACACCTCCTCCTCACACAGCTGAGCCTCATGAGGAACATGACTGGAGGGGCCAGGCTGAGAGTCCTGCAGTGCATCAGAGCCTCCCTCTGACACCAAAGGCTCTCCAAATGCCTCCTCCTCCTCCTCAGATTCCTCAGACTCAGCTGCTGGGTGTTGTGACTCAGGGCCAGCCTGTGGGTCCGACAGCCGGCTCCGACGTATCGGAGGACTCAGATGAGGGGGAGGAGGGAGACGAACCGGCTGATGATGGTTTGGAGGCTTTGCAGAGTCCTCAGCCGGGGACCTCTTCTCAGCTGCGTGAGCCCGAGAGTGCGGAGGATGATGACCCACAGCTGGCCCTGTTCAAGGACGCCCGACGCAGGAGGCAGTCGAGCAGGAACAAACAAAGAAAGGCTATGGGACTCCTCGGGAGGAGGCACAGGGAGACCACGCCCTGAGCTCTCTATAAAAGGAGTGTTTGGGGAGGGGCTGGTTGCTGAAAGCAACTTTTCCGCTTGAGAAGACAAGCTCTAGTGTTTTTGTTAACTGCGTAATTAAATCTTGGCAGAAGCCTTTTAGCCTTGGACGCTCTCCAGTCTCTTCTTTCTGATAAGGGGTTTGTTAGAAGAGGGCTGGTTCAGAACAGTTTGCTTTCAGCCTCCCACCCCTTACAACTACGATGGAGCAGCTTCTTGCCGAGAATGCTCAGCTCACCCAGCAACTCACTTTGCTGGCAGCTCAAGTGGGGCAACTACAAGCCCAGGTACATGCTGCACCCCCACCCAGGAGGAAATGTCAGATAGCTATGCCGGATAAATTTGCTGGCAATCCAGAACTGTTTCCTGCCTTCCTGGGACAATGCCAGCTTTTTATCAGCGTGAGAGCAGCTGATTTCCCCACTGACCGAGATAAGGTGGGTTTCGTGTTGAGCCTTCTGTCGGGAGATGCAGCTCGTTGGGGTACGCCTCTGTTGGCACAGCCTAGCCCTTTGTTGGATAACTTTGGGGGGTTTTGTGACCATATGCGCCTCATGTATGAGGACCCAATTAAGGCGCAGACGGCCACCCGACGCCTGAAAGCTTTGAGGCAGGGTCAGCGCCCCCTACAGGCCTACATCAGCGATTTCCGGCTGCTTAGCCAGGATTCCGCCTGGAATGAGGCTGCGCTCGTGGATGCCTTCCAGGATGGCTTGTCGGAGGAGATGTTGGATGAGCTGGCCCGCGTGGACATTCCCTCAGACCTGAATGGGATGATCCATCTTTGTCTGCGGATCGATGCCCGGCTGCAGCAGCGAAAGAGTCGCCGTGCCACCCCACAGACCCCTGCCGCTCCTGTTGTGCGTGAGCCCCCAGTCCAGAGGGAGGAGCCAATGGAGCTGGGTGCCGCCAGGTCCCGTCTATCGGAGACGGAAATGGACAGACGACGATCGGGGGGGTTGTGTTTTTACTGTGGGGACCCTGGACATTTGGCTGCTTCTTGCCCGAAGAAGCGTCAGCGGGCGTCAGTGATCAAGCCTGCCCCGAGAAAGTCCCCTGCTTTGCTGTCGGGAAACGGCCCGAGCCCGATCTAGACGGTGTGAAAGATCGGGCGACCCACAACGACCACGCCGAGCAACGCCGTTCCGACGGTGCCTGTGAACCTCCACGGCATTTGATTCTGGAGGCACGTCTGATCCTTCCTGGCAAGCCAGAGGGGATTCCGGTCCATGCCTTAATTGACTCTGGGGCTACCACTAACTTTATGGATTCGGCCTTTGTGGCCAAATGGGCTGTTCCCCAGTGTCCAGTGGATCCGCCCATGCTTGTGGAGACCATCGATGGTCGAGTGCTCCTGTCCGGGCCTATTACGGCCACCACGCAACCCGTGTGTATGGCCATCAGTACCCATGTGGAGGCCATTCAGTTCTACGTCACTTCGGATCTGCACTTCCCCGTGGTCTTGGGACTGGCATTGCTCCGGGCGCATGATCCACAGATCTATTGGTCTCAGAACTTGGTCACCTTCCCAAGTTTGCAGTGCGTGGACCACACCCGCCATATCTGTGCCGGCCAGGTGGAGGGTTCCCCAGGGGTTTCCTTGCCTCCCGAACTGTCCGACTTTGCTGACGTGTTCAGCGAGTCAGAGGCGGACCAATTACCCCCGCACAGGCCCTACGACTGCTCCATTGACCTAGTCCCTGATGCGCCTCTCCCAGTGGGGCGTTTGTACTCCATGTCGGAGCCCGAGTTGGCTGCATTGCGGGACTTCCTGACAAAGAATTTGGCTCGTGGTTTCATCCGGCCCTCGTCCTCGCCAGTGTCTGCGCCCGTGCTCTTCGTCAAAAAGAAGTCGGGCGAGTTACGGCTTTGCTGTGACTACCGGAAACTCAACGCCATCACGGTGCGTAACCGCTACCCGCTGCCCCTCATCCCCGAGCTCTTGGACCGACTCCGGGAGGCTAAGATCTTCACGAAACTGGACCTGCGTGGAGCTTACAACCTCGTCAGGGTTCCGCCGGGTGATGAGTGGAAGACGGCGTTTGGTACTCGCTATGGACATTTCGAGTACACGGTGATGCCGTTTGGCTTGACCAACGCCCCCGCTGTGTTTCAGCATTTTATGAACGATATCTTTAGGGATCTGTTGGACCAGTTTGTCGTGATTTACCTGGACGACATCCTGATTTACTCCCCGTCGCGTGAAGCGCATCATCAGCATCTCCGTCAGGTCCTGCAGCGCCTCCGGGAACATCGGCTGTTTGCCAAGTTGGAGAAGTGCCAGTTCTACCAGGTGACCATCGATTTCCTGGGTCACCGCATTTCTCCTGAGGGCATCGCCATGGAGCCGAGTAAAGTCGAGTCGTTGCAGAGTTGGCAACCCCCGCGTCGCGTGAAGGACGTTCAGCGACTCCTTGGATTTGCCAACTACTATCGGACATTCATCCCTGGCTTTGCTGCCTTGACAGCCCCCCTCACCCGGCTCCTGCAGAAGAAGACTCGGTTCCAGTGGAACGCCCCCGAACAACAGGCGTTCCAGGCTTTGAAGGACGCCTTCATGAAGGAGCCCATCTTGAAACATCCCGACCCGCAATGGCCATTTGTCGTGGAGGCGGACGCCTACGACATTGCCATTGGGGCCGTGTTACTCCAGGCGACGACGCCCAGCGGTACCCTTTTCCCTTGCGCGTATCACTCTCGGAAATTGAACCCCTCGGAGCGCAACTATACCATCTGGGAGAAGGAGCTGATGGCCATCAAGGCGGCGTTCGAGGCTTGGAGGCATCATCTGGAGGGGGCGCGGCATCAGATCGAGGTCCGGACGGACCACAAGAATCTGGAAAGCCTGCAGACCGCTCGGAATTTGAATCAACGCCAGATCCGGTGGTCCCTCTTCTTTGCGAGGTTTGACTTCCGGGTGCGGTACATACCAAGCGGGCACAACCAGAGAGCGGATGCTCTGTCCAGAAAGCCCGAATACACCCTAGCGGAAGACAAGCTTCCGCCCAGGACAGTGATCCCCGTCGAGTCTTTTGCTGCGGTGCGGGAGCCGGTGGATATACGGGCTCGGATCCGGGAGGCGCAGCAGCAGGAGGCGTGGGTGGCTCAGCGGAAGGAAGAGGTGGGGCCAGATTCGCCTTGGTCGGTCGCGGATGGACTCCTGTATTATCGTGACCGGCTCTATGTTCCAAGAGGGCCACTCAGGGGACTCGTCCTCAGCCAGTGTCATGATAACCCGGCTGCGGGGCATTTTGGCCTGTTCAAGACTCTGAACTTGGTCTCCCGTACTTTCTGGTGGCCCCGAGTCCGACACGATGTCCAGTCTTATGTCACCTCCTGCATTCCTTGCAGGCAGGCCAAGTCAGCGACAGGGGCCCCGCCTGGTTTACTGCAGCCCTTGCCAACACCCAAGAGACCCTGGGGGGCTGTGTCCATGGACTTTCTGACGGATCTACCCCCATCCTCCGGCTTCACGACAGTGTTTGTGGTGGTGGACATGCTGACCAAGATGGCGCACTTCATCCCTTGTCGCGGCTTACCGTCAGCTCGCGCCACTAGTCGCATGTTCATCCAACAGGTGTTCCGGCTGCACGGCCTTCCCGATAGAGTCGTCTCCGATAGGGGGGCCCAGTTTACAGCCCGCTTCTGGCAGGAGTTGATGCGGGCGTTGGACATTAAGGTTTGCCTCTCGTCCGTGCATCATCCACAAACCGACGGGGGTACCGAGAAGGTCATCGGCATCTTAGAGCAGTATCTGCGCTGCTACGTTAACCTGCAGCAGGACAATTGGGTGGACTATTTGGCCATAGCCGAGTTTGCCTTTAACAACTCGCAGCACACCTCCACGCAGATGACACCGTTCTTGGCCAACGTGGGTTATCACCCCCGGTTTTTCCCCCTTTCTCCCGTGGACTCATCGGAGTCGGCAGCGAACGAATTTATGACGGAGTTACAGGCGATCCATCGGTTGGTGCGATGGCAGCTGGAGAAGGCCAAGGCCGACTACAAGAGGTTCGCCGATCGGTCGAGAAGGGATACGCCTCCACTATCGGTGGGGGATCGGGTCTGGCTGTCCACCAGGAACCTACCATCCACTCGGCCGGCGAGGAAGCTGGACCACCGTTACCTTGGACCGTTCCCAGTCGAGGCCGTCATCAATCCGGTCGCCTATCGTTTAACTCTGCCACGTTCCCTGCACGTGCACCCCGTCTTCCATCGGTCCTTGTTGGTCCCCGAACAACCGGCCTGTCCACTTCGCCAAGCGGAACCTCCCCCATCAGGAACTCGTGATGGAGGCAGCACCCCCGAGTACGAGGTCGCCAGCATCAGGGATTCCCGCTGGCTGAAAGGTCGCTTCCAGTACTGATCGAGTGGAAAGGGTACGGGCCGGAGGACTTCACATGGGAAGACGCGACCGCCGTTCATGCCCCTGTGTTGGTGACTGCTTTTCACGAACAGTTCCCATCCCGACCGCATCCGGATCGGCAGACCCGGGGGAAGGGCCCTGCGGTGCGGGATAGTGTTGTGACTCAGGGCCAGCCTGTGGGTCCGACAGCCGGCTCCGACGTATCGGAGGACTCAGATGAGGGGGAGGAGGGAGACGAACCGGCTGATGATGGTTTGGAGGCTTTGCAGAGTCCTCAGCCGGGGACCTCTTCTCAGCTGCGTGAGCCCGAGAGTGCGGAGGATGATGACCCACAGCTGGCCCTGTTCAAGGACGCCCGACGCAGGAGGCAGTCGAGCAGGAACAAACAAAGAAAGGCTATGGGACTCCTCGGGAGGAGGCACAGGGAGACCACGCCCTGAGCTCTCTATAAAAGGAGTGTTTGGGGAGGGGCTGGTTGCTGAAAGCAACTTTTCCGCTTGAGAAGACAAGCTCTAGTGTTTTTGTTAACTGCGTAATTAAATCTTGGCAGAAGCCTTTTAGCCTTGGACGCTCTCCAGTCTCTTCTTTCTGATAAGGGGTTTGTTAGAAGAGGGCTGGTTCAGAACACTGGGAGCAAAGGCTGACACTGAATCACAACATGCGTGG
The DNA here is from genome assembly GCF_947247035.1 of Vipera ursinii. Lineage (NCBI taxonomy): Eukaryota > Metazoa > Chordata > Lepidosauria > Squamata > Viperidae > Vipera > Vipera ursinii. The sequence continues at coordinate 186,437,255 of NC_139512.1, forward strand.
AGCGATTGCTCCTCCCATCATCTGGCTTTCTTGCACCGGGGGACCTGTGAAAAGGGTCGAAAGTTGCCCTGGAGGGGTGACGAGTGGGGAAGAGGATCCTCCGATTGATCGTGGAAGGCCATCAGCCCTCCCATTTGACTTAAAGCAGCTCTTCAGACCATCAAAGAAAGGATTGGCCACTCCCATGGCCCATCATTAATGCCATTTCCAGCTGAGACCAAACTAACAACTAAGCACTTGAAAGCACAGCAGTGGAACTGGGTGAGAACTGCCTTCTCCTATCCCAACTTTCTTTTCTTTTCCTGTTAAAAGCCCTCTGAAACTCCTTCCCCCTGTGAGGAGAGAGGGAAGGGAACTTTTTTTTCCTCCCACCATCTTAAATGGCGGTGTTTGAATACACTGGGAAAAAAACTTTGAAAAAATACAATTAACTAATTGGACTTACATCCCTCTTACATTTGGCGACCCCAAAGCTCCTATCTTCACAGGAACTGGCTATGGAACCGCTTACCGGTCGAGCTCCGGATGGCCCCCGACCTTCGCTCCTTCCGGCACGATCTCAAAACCTTCTTTTTTGAACAAGCTGGCCTGGTCTGATGGGATGGGATTGGGTTTTTTATAATTAGTTTTAATTTTTAATATGTATCAATTACTACGGGCATAGTTGTTTAATCACTTTTTAATTTTTGTATCCTGTTTTTTTATTATGTATTGCCCTGTTCACCGCCCTGAGTCCTTCGGGAGAAGGGCGGTATACAAATTAAATTATTAAATTAAATTAAATTAAAATTAAATTTATGCATTTGACAAAAAAGGAAAAAAGAAAAAAAGATGAAGAAGAACTTAAATTTGATAAAAGCCTACTGTCAACACTGCTAACATCAAATGTTCTTGCTTGACAAGAGATGAAGTAGCAGCTATTTCATATGTTAAACTTGTGTATTGCTTTAAGAGATAGGGTTAAGGCTGGGAGGAGGGAAGAGGAGGATTGTACCTCAAGGCCATGAAATTAAAGAAGATAAGAACTTGGCAGGTTTTCTAACTGAAGGGAAACTGATTCTTTAAATTAATTGGAGAATATGATTAATGACAAAATTAGAAAGGTGGAGAATTGTGTTTAATATATTGTGCAAGGGGGCGGAGATTTCAGATTCCAGCTTCCTTCGAGCAAGCATTTGCTGGTGTATTAAGCTAAATAAAGGACTTTTAAGGTAAACAATGCCTCAGAGTCACTTGAAAAGCCCATATGTTAGAAACTTGACATCAAGCTGGAATCCTACTACTTTTTAAATTAATTAGGGAGTCCTGACCTCCCGTCACTGTCTCCAGGTTTGGGAGGCAGTCTGGCAAAGAGTTGGGTAAGATCCCATCATGGAGGAAGAAAAATTGCCTGAAGCCAACTCTCCGGCACCAGCAGCCACCCCAGCAGGGGAAGGGCCAGCAAAGAAGCTGGCAGGGAAAGAGTTTCAACAATCCCAGCAATCATTCATCCAACAAAGGGGGCACAGCAGCAATGAGGGCTCCAACAGCCATTGAACCAACAACTAGGGTGGGGCCAAAAGCAATGAGGGCCCCAGCAAGCAATGATGAGTCCACCCTTCAGAGCAACCTTCAATGGGTGCCCAGAGAAACTGATTTTTTTCCTCAACCAAGTACACTCTCACTTGAATTGCTGGGGTAACATTTACCTGGACCCGGGTGCAATGGTCGATGTGATTGTGTCCAACCTAGAGGGAGAAGCATTTGAATGGTTGAACAGTTTATATAACTAGCAGGCCCCTGAGTTGGAGGACCCCTGCCTTTTCCTCCTGGGGCTGAGGGAAAGATTTGAGGACCCATCCATTGCCCTCAAAGCGTAAGAAAAAATCCATAAGATTGTTCTGTACCAGCCTGCTACCGGCCTTGCAGAAAAGGCAACCCCTTCACAGACGGCAAGAGGCTGGAATACATCTGCCAAATTTATTACAAAAACAAACAAGACACGAACCAAGATACCGAAGCTTTGAAACACTATCTGAGCGGTTGCTTTCAGCAAACCAGCCCTCCCCACACAAGTCCTTTATAAAGAGTTCAGGGCGTGGCTTCTCTCTCCCTCCTTCCGAGAAGCCCCATTGCCTTCCTCTGTTTACTCCTACTTGACTGCCTCCTGCATCGGGCGTCCTTGAACAGGGCCAGCTGTGGGTCATCTTCATCCACGCTGTCAGGCTCACACAGCTGGGTCTCCACCAGGTGGGAGCGGCCTGGCTGGGGGCTCTGCGGAGCCTCAAAGCCATCATCAGCAAGTTCTTCAACACCCCCTCCTCCCCCTCATCTGAGTCATCCGACCCAACTGCCGAACCCACAGGCTGACCCTGAATCACAACACTATCCCGCACCGCAGGGCCCTTCGCCCGGGTCTGCCAATCCGGATGCGGTCGGGATGGAAATTGTTCATGAAAAGCGGTCACCAACGCCGGGGCATGAACGGCGGTTGCATCTTCCCAGGTGAAGTCCTCTGGTCCATAACCTTTCCATTCAATCAGGTACTGGAAACGACCTTTCAGCCAACGGGAATCCCTGATGCTGGTGACCTCGTACTCGGGGGTGCTGCCTCCATCACGAGGTCCTGATGGGGGAGGTTCCGCTCGGCGTTGTGGACAAGCCAGTTACTCGGGGACCAACAGAGACCGATGAAAGACTGGGTGCACGCGTAGGGAACGTGGCAGAGTTAAGCGATAGGCGACCGGATTGATGACAGCCTGGACTGGGAACGGTCCTAAATATCGGTGATCTAACTTTCTCACTGGCCGTGTTGACGGTAGGTTCCTGGTGGACAACCAGACCCGATCTCCCACCAATAGTGAAGGCGTATCCCGTCTTGACCGATCAGCAAACCTTTTGTAATCGGCCTTGGCCTTCTCTAACTGACGTCGCACCAATCGATGGATCGCCTGTAACTCTGCCATGTAGTCGTTCGCTGCCGGCTCCGGTGAGTCCACGGGAGAAAGGGGGAAAAACCGGGGGTGATATCCCACATTGGCCAAGAATGGTGTCAACTGTGTGGAGGTGTGCTGCGAATTGTTAAATGCAAACTCAGCTATGGCCAGATAGTCCACCCAATTGTTTTGCTGCAGATTGACGTAGCAGCGCAGATATTGTTCCAGAATACCGATGACCTTCTCGGTTCCCCCATCAGTTTGAGGATGATGCGCGGACGAGAGGCAAATCTTGATATCCAACGCATGCATCAACTCCTGCCAGAAGCGGGCTGTAAACTGGGCCCCCCTATCAGAGACGACTCTATCAGGGAGGCCATGCAGCCGAAACACCTGCTGAATGAACATACGACTAGTGGCGCGGGCTGACGGTAAGCCGCGACAGGGGATGAAGTGCGCCATCTTGGTCAGCATGTCCACACCACATACACTGTTGTAGAACCAGAGGATGGGGTAAATCCATCAGAAAGTCCATGGACACAGCCCCCCAGGGTCTTTTGGGTGTCGGCAAAGGCTGCAGTAATCCAGGCAGGGCCCCTGTCGCTGACTTGGCCTGCCTGCATGGGATGCAGGAGGTAACATAGGACTGGATGTCATGTCGGACTCGGGGCCACCAGAAGGTATGGGAGACCAGGTTCAGGGTCTTGAACAGGCCAAAATGCCCCGCTGTGGCCCTCCCGGGACGTAGAGCCGGTCACGATAATACAAGAGTCCATCCGTGACCGTCCAAGGAGAATTTGGCCCCACCTCCTCCTTCCGCTGAGCCACCCACACCTCCTGCTGCTGTGCCTCCCAGATCCGAGCCCGTATATCAACCGGCTCACGCACCGCAGCAAAAGACTCGACGGGGATCACTGTCCTAGGCAGAAGCTTGTCTTCCACTCGGGAATATTTGGGCTTCCTGGACAGAGCATCCGCTCTTTGATTGTGCCCGCTAGGTATGTACCGAACCCGGAAGTCAAACCTCACAAAGAAAAGAGACCACCGGATCTGGCGTTGGTTGAAATTCCGAGCGGTCTGCAGGCTTTCCAAATTCTTATGGTCTGTCCGGACCTCGATTTGATGCCGCGCTCTCTCCAGATGATGCCTCCAGGCCTCGAACGCCGCTTTGATGGCCAGCAGCTCCTTCTCCCAGATTGTATAATTGCGCTCCGAAGGGTTCAGTTTTCGTGAATGGTACGCGCAAGGGAAGAGGGTACTGCTGGGCATCGTTGCCTGGAGTAACACCACCCCAATGGCAATGTCGGAGGCGTCCGCCTCCACGACAAACGGCCGTTGCGGGTCAGGATGCTTCAAGATGGGCTCCTTCATGAAGGCTTCCTTCAAAGTCTGGAAAGCCCATTGTTCTGGAGCATTCCACTGGAACCGAGTCTTCTTCTGCAGGAGCCGGGTGAGGGGGGCTGTCAAGACAGCAAACCCAGGGATGAAAGTTCGGTAATAGTTGGCAAAACCAAGAAGTCGCTGAACATCCTTCACGCGACGTGGGGGTTGCCAACTCTGCAAAGACTCAACCTTACTCGGCTCCATGGCGATGCCCTCAGGAGAAATGCGGTGACCCAGGAAATCGATGGTCACCCGGTAGAACTGGCACTTCTCCAACTTGGCAAACAGCCGATGTTCTCGGAGTCGCTGCAGGACCTGATGGAGATGCTGATGGTGCACCTCACGCGACGGGGAGTAGATCAGGATGTCATCCAAGTAGATCACGACAAATTGATCCAACAAATCCCGGAAAATGTCATTCATGAAATGCTGAAACACGGCGGGGGCATTGGTCAGGCCAAACGGCATCACCGTGTAATCAAAATGTCCGTAGCGAGTACCAAACGCCATCTTCCATTCATCACCCGGCCGAACCCTGACGAGGTTGTAAGCTCCACGCAGGTCCAATTTCGTGAAGATCTTAGACTCCCAGAGTCGGTCCAAGAGTTCGGGGATGAGGGGCAGCGGGTAACGATTGCGCACCGTGATGGCGTTGAGTTTCCTATAATCGCAGCAAAGCCGCAATTCGCCCGACTTCTTTTTGACGAAGAGCACGGGTGCAGACACTGGCGAGGATGAGGGCCGGATGAAACCGCGAGCCAAATTCTTCTCCAGAAAGTCCCGCAATGCAGCCAACTCGGGGTCCGACATGGAGTACAAACGCCCCACTGGGAGAGGCGCATCAGGGACTAAATCAATGGGGCAGTCATAGGGCCTGTGCGGGGGTAATTGATCCGCCTTTGTCTCGCTGAACACATCAGCAAAGTCAGACAGTTCGGGAGGCAAGGAAACCCCTGGGGAACCCTCCACCTGGCCGGCACAGATATGGCGGGAGTGGTCCATGCACTGCAAGCTTGGGAAGGTGACCAAGTTCTGTGACCAATAGATCTGTGGGTCATGCGCCCGGAGCCATGCCAGTCCCAAGACCACGGGGAAGTGCAGATCTGAGGTGATATAGAACTGGATGGCCTCCACATGGGAACTGATGGCCATACATAATGGTTGCGTGGCGGCCGTAATAGGCCCAGACAGGAGCACTCGACCATCGATAGTCTCCACTAACATGGGCGGATCCACCGGGCACTGGGGAACAGCCCATTTGGCCACAAATGCTGAGTCCATAAAATTTGTGGTGGCCCCAGAGTCAATTAAGGCATGGAATGGAATCCCCTCTGGCTTGCCAGGAAGGATCAGACGTGCCTCCAATATCAGATGCCATGGAGGTCCACAGGCAGCATCGGAAAGACATTGCTCAGTGTTGTTGTGGGATAGATCGGGCTCGGGGCGTTTCCCGACAGAAAAGTAGGGGACTTTCTCGGGGCAGACTCGATCACTGATGCCCGCTATCGCTTCTTTGGGCAAAAAGCAGCCAAATGTCCAGGGTCCCCACAGTAAAAACACACACACCCCGATCGTCGTCTGTTCATTGCAGTCACCGATAGACGAGACCTGGTGGCACCCAGCTCCATTGGCTCCTCCCTTTGAACTGGGGGCTCACGCACAACAGGGGCTGCAGGGGTCTGTGGGGTGGCATGGCGACTCCTTCGCTGCTGCAACCGAGCATCGATCCGCAGGCAGAGATGGATCAGCCCATTCAGGTCTGAGGGAATATCCACACGGGCCAGCTCATCCAACATCTCCTCCAACAATCCATCCTGGAAGGCATCCACGAGCGCAGCCTCATTCCAGGCGGAATCCTGGCTAAGCAGCCAGAAATCGCTGATATAGCCCTGTAGGGGGCGTTGACCCTGCCTCAGAGCTTTCAGACGTCGAGTAGCAGTCTGCGTCTTAATAGGGTCCTCATACATCAGATGCATATGATCACAAAACCCCACAAAGTTGTCCAACAATGGGCTAGGTTGAGCCAGCAGAGGCGTGCCCCAACGAGCTGCATCACCCGAAAGAAAGCTTAACACAAACCCCACCTTATCCCGGTCAGTGGGGAAATCAGCTGCTCTCACGCTGATAAAGAGCTGGCATTGTCCCAGGAAAGCAGGAAACAGTTCTGGAGTGCCTGTAAATTTATCCGGCATTGCAACTTGGCATTTTCTCCTGGGTGGGGGTGATGGTGGGGGTGCAGCATGAACCTGAGCTTGCAGTTGAGCCACCTGAGCTGCCAGCAAAGTGAGTTGCTAGGTGAGCTGGGCATTCTCAGCACATAGCTGCTCCATAATATTAGTAAGGGGTGGGAGGCTGAAAGCAAACTGTTCTGTACCAGCCTGGTACCGGCCTTGCAGAAAAGGCAACCCCTTTACAGACGGCAAGAGGCTGGAATACGTCTGCCAAATTTATTACAAAAACAAACAAGACATGAACCAAGATACTGGAGCTTTGAAACACTATCTGAGCGGTTGCTTTCAGCAAACCAGCCCTCCCCACACAAGTCCTTTATAAAGAGTTCAGGGCGTGGCTTCTCTCTCCCTCCTTCCGAGAAGCCCCATTGCCTTCCTCTGTTTACTCCTACTTGACTGCTTCCTGCGTCAGGCGTCCTTGAACAGGGCCAGCTGTGGGTCATCTTCATCCATGCTGTCAGGCTCACACAGCTGGGTCTCCACCAGGTGGGAGGGGCCTGGCTGGGGGCTCTGCAGAGGCTCAAAGCCATCATCAGCAAGTTCTTCAACACCCCCCTCCTCCCCCTCATCTGAGTCATCCGACCCAACTGCCGAACCCACAGGCTGACCCTGAATCACAATATATACTCAGTTACGGGCCAGGTGGAAAGAAGATCAGAAAATTGGCTTTGCAATGACTGATGAAAATTTGATAAAGCAAATTAGAAATCAGGTTCCAGCACATATCAAACGGATATATCTTGCATTGATAGAAATTGACTCAGAAGCAGAACTTGTTAAAGATTGTATGATAAAATGGGCCCAGAATATTCAAGAAGTTATTACAATGGACACGTGGGAAAAGATCTGGGTGAGGAACGTAAAATTCACACAAGCCCAAAACTTAAGAGAGAACTTTTATAAAATGTTTTATAGATGGCATTTAGATCCTAAAAAGCTTGCAAGTATGTATCCGAACTATCAGCCAAAATGTTGGAGGTGTGGTGGCGAAGATGCAACATATTTTCATATATGGTGGACCTGTAAAAAGGTTAAGGCTTTTTGGATAAAAATTTGGTGGAATATGCAGAAGATCTTCAAGCAAAGGATAAAGTTTTGTCCGCAATTGTTTTTGTTGGGCATAATTACAGATGCTACTGTTGTGGACACTAAGTTGATGTTGAACTTAATTACAGCAGCAAGACTCTTAATAGGTCAATATTGGAAGAAGGAGGAACTGCCGAGTATAGAAGAATGGACTCTAAAGGTTTCTGACCTGGCGGAAATGGCAAACATTTCGGCTTACTTGAAAGATCATTCGCAAGAACGTTATATTATGGAGTGGAAAAAATGGATTGATTATATCCAGAACAAATATGGGACTAAAAAGTTTCATTTAGCATTTGAATAAGTCTTCCTTTCTTTTTTCTTTTCTTTTTCTTTTTATATGTAATATTAATATTGCTTGTAGTTATCTTATATGAGCTAGAGAGCGATAGAATTAATAGTTTATTGTTGTTAGCATATGGATGTTTATGATTGTTCTTTGTCTTTATACCTTGTACTTAGCTCTGGGAAGTCAGGGGGGGAGGGGGAAATGGGGGGGAGGGACAGGGAGGGTTAGGTAGGGGTGGGGGGAGGGGGGATTGTTAAAGATAAAATGTACTGTAAAACTTTTCAATAAAAAAAAAGAAAAAAAAGAAAGCTGACAGACTTATCAAAAGGTTTTATGAGAAACACCCCAACAAACCAAAAACCAGTTCCTAACTTGTGTTTTGTTTACATTACAGGATGTGTCCTTTTTGTAAGGGGGACCGGATGTCAACGCTGCTAACATTGAATGTTCTTGCTTGACAAGAGATGAAGAAGTAGCTATTTCATATGTTAAACTTGTGTATTGCTTTAAGAGATAGAGTTAAGGCTGGGAGGAGGGAAGAGGAGGATTGTCCCTCAAGGCCATGAAATTAAAGAAGATAAGAACTTGGCAGGTTTTCTAACAGAAGGGAAACTGATTCTTTAAATTAATTGGAGAATATGATTAATGACAAAATTAGAAAGGTGGAGAATTGTGTTTAATATATTGTGCAAGGGGGTGGTGATTTCAGATTCCAGCTTCCTTTGAGCAAGCATTTGCCGGTGTATTAGGCTAAATAAAGGACTTTTAAGGTAAACAATGCCTCAGGGTCACTTGAAAAGCCCATACGTTGGAAACTTGACACCTACTCTTTGTGAAAAGGATTTTAAATAACACTGGGGACATCTTGTGGTTAAGCCTGGTACAACAAGAGAATATCCCTGGCAAATAAATTTGTTTACAACTTAGATCTGTCATTGGCACTAGCTATAGATAAAAACTTGAAACAGCTGGAAGGTGAATTTGGCTTCTAAGAACTGTGGAGGTGAACATTTACTGACTCTTGTTTAAAAAGTAGCCTCCACTAAAAGACTATCTATAACTTTTCCAGAAATGGAGGGAGACTAGCTATAAACTTCAATTGACTATAAGCTTATACTTGAAAAAATTCTTGAAGCCACTGAGATAATTAATTCCAGACTGAAAGATAAAGGTGCCACAAACTGAAACCACAAACTGAAACCCAGACTCCAACTAAAGAATTTATAATCCATAAAACAGCAAAACTGGAACCACCACTAAGACAAAGGGCTCTAAGAAACAACAAGATATTGAAAAATATAATATCCAAATCCTGACTCCATCTAAAGCACCTACAACTCCAAAAGTACACGAAGCAGAAGAAAGTAATACTAAAATAGAGGATGTTAAAGATCAACAAAGACAGCTTATTGAAAACCTAGACAACCAAGCAGTAACTACAAAATTGGATACGACCTTCTACTTAAATCAGAAGATACCAGAGGAAGGAAGAGACCAGACTGAATTGAAGATGAAGATATTAGAGCAAATAGAGAGATTTGAACTATCAGCGCAACAACTTAATGTTTATAAATGGTTTAGCTTTTCTGGATCATTGATGGCTAGATGGTCTCCCTCAATTCAAGCAATATGTGCTGGAATGAAGGGAGACCTATCTGACAACCTAAAGGTTTTGGTCTGGAAACCTGGTTGGCAGGTTTTTAAAAATGAACATTAGAGAGCTACTAAAGGCTATTCTTCTAGTAAGGTGTGATCTATTAGGATATGAAATAGAAAATGTTTATGAGATAAAATTAGAGTATGTTTATGTGTGTATTAGGCTTATCTTAGATACTATAATTTGTGTAGTGAAATAATGGAAATTTGGGTTATGGATGCTATTATGGATGTTAAAGGTTAAATTTGAATACTTTAAAAATTAAGAATTAGGTAATACTCAAAATAGAACATGGATATGTATAAGTAAAAATAGATTGACAGATCTAGGTTATTGTATTAGTAAGCTGTGATGTATCAGGATGAGAAATAGAAAATGTTTATGAAATAAAAGTGGAACTTACTTATATAGGTATTAGGCGTATTTTAGATGTTGTAATTTTTGTGTAGTGAAATAAGGGAAAGTTGGGTTTATGGATGCTATTATGGATGTTAGAGGCCAAATTTGAATACTATAATCAAAACTAAAAAATTAGGTAAAATTTAAAACCAGGATATGGATATGTATAACTAAAAATAGACTGATAAATGTTTTAACTGAGCATGTTATTGTTAGAAATTTTCTAGTTTAAGCATTTTATATTAAATGTTAAGGGAAATAGAGAAGGATTTTTTTTGATAATGTAACTTGAGATAGGCACTAAAAACTCTTATTGAACCTTTGATTACCCAGTCACCATGATGCTTTCTAAATATTTGGATGTTAAATTGGAAAACTAATAAAACTTGTTTGAAAAAACAAACAAACAAACAAAGGGATAGAATCAAGATCACATGGAGTGTTAGTACCACTTTATAATGCCTTGGTAAGACCACACTTGGAATATTGCATCTAGTTATGGTTGCCACTATATTAAAAAGATATTAAGAGTCTGGAAAGAGTGCAGAGAAGAGCAACACAGATGATAGCAATGTTCCATATTTGAGGGGATGCCATAAAGAAGAGATGGGGTGTCAACTTATTTTCCAAAGCACCAGAAGGCAGGACAAGAAGCAATTGATGGAAAGTAATCAAGGAGACCTGTAACCTACATCTAAGGATAAATTTCCTGACAGTGAGAACAATTAACCAGCGGAACAACTTGCCTTCAGAAGTTGTGGGTGCTCCATCACAGAAATTTTTAAGAAGAGTTTCGACAACCATTTGCCCATAATGATATAGGGTCTCTTGCTTGAGCAGTGGGTAGGACTAGATGACCTCCAAGGTCCCTCCCAACTCTGTTATTCTGTTATTTATTCTCTTAATCTGTTAAATGGCTATCTAAACTCTTTTCAAACCTCCAGTGATATAGTACTCACAACTTCTGGAAGCAAGCTGTTCCACTTATTAATTGTGCTCACTGACAGGAAATTTATTCTTAATTCTAGGTTGGATCTCTTTTTGATGGCTTTCTATCTATTACTTTTTGTCCTGCCCTTAGATAGAAAAATAGGTCAACCTCCTCTTCTCTGTGGAAGTCCCTCAAATATTGGAATATTGTCACCCCTAGTCCTTCTCTTTGATAGACTAAAATATCCCAGTTCTTGCAACTATACATTGTACTCTATAGCCTCCAATCATCTAGTCATCTTTGTTGCTATTCTCTGCACTCTTTCTAAAGTCTCAAAATCTTTTTTGTATTGTGGTTATCAATACTGGATGCAGTATTGAAGTGTAGTTTTACCAGTGGAATATAAAGCAGTTCTAACATTTCACATGATCTTGATACTATCCCTCTGTTGTTGTTTCAATATAAAGATAATTATACAGTATTAATTAAATAATGATTCTCTATTGCTTAGATCATTTAGAGTATTGGAAGCAAAGAAAAGAGAAAGAAATGTTCTATCAATACCAATTACAATTTAGGGTGTTTATATTACAAATATAAAATTATTGACTTTTTCATCAATAAAAAGCTGAATATAACATTAGAAAAAAGGAAAGTTGCAGATGAGTATTTGCATGTATAATAAAGTATTTGATTGTATAACAAAGATTTTGGACTTGAGTTGATTAATTAATATTGAGATCTCCATTGTGCAGTTACTTAATATGTTAACATATTAATAAAAGGATTGAATAGCTATTAACAAGACTTAAAATAAATAGTGGTATCACGGTATCTGACTGTTTCAAAACTTGTGGAATTTGATACTCAGCACATTTTGATGTGAAAATGTTGTCCCAGTACTCGTACTTTTGCAGTGTGCTGCAAAAGGAAGAGTGGGGTGGCCATAGAGGGAAGACAGGAAGTTGGCAATTTATTTTATTTTATTAAATTTATATACTGCCCTATTCCCGTAGGACTCAGGGCGGTTTACAGGGAGGGTTAAAAACAAACATACAAAAATTAAAATCAGATTAAAAATTAATTAAATCAAGTCCCCAAAATTTAAACTAAAACCCAATAAAATTAAAACCCCTCAGCCTGGGCCAGACAGCTCGAAGAGTCAAGTTTTCAGGTCCCGGCGAAATGAGCGAAGGTCGGGGGCAGTCCTAAGTTCCATGGGGAGTTGGTTCCATAGGGCCGGCACGCCCACAGAGAATGCTCTTCCCCTGGGAATAACCCGCCGGCATTCCTTAACCGGTGGTATGCTGAGAAGGCCCTCCCTGTGGGAGCACACAGGACGAAGGGAGCTTGATACCGGCAGCAGGTGTTCCCTCAGATAACCCGGACCCAAGCCATTTAGGGCTTTATAGGTCATCACCAGCACATTGAATCTCACCCGAAGGGCAACCGGAAGCCAATGCAGCTCGCGGAGTAGAGGTGTTACATGGGAGTATCGGGAAACCCCCATCACAACTCGCGCGGCTGCATTCTGCACCAGTTGAAGCCTCTGAGTGGTCCTCAAGGGCAGCCCCATGTAGAGAGCGTTGCAGTAGTCTAAACAGGAGGTCACGAGCGCATGAGTGACTGTGCGTAGGGCATCTCGGCAATGCTGGGAAGATTAGTGACATAGGAAAAAAAAGTTTTTCCTGGTCAAAACAAAGGGTCACATGGTAAGTCTCCTGGTTTGCTTTGCACTCGTAGTTTTTAGTACTCATCATGCTTCCCAGAATCAATTAACATTCAGTATCGAGGTACCACTGTATAAAAATATTTTTAAAAACAGGGAAAAGATAACAAAAAACAACTATTGGTTTTCTAACTCCCCCCTTTTTGTACATCTGCTAATATACAAAATTGTAGACATTTAAGAGTCCTTAGAAATCAGGCTGTAAGTGATTATATTTGTCATGTTGCATATTGTATTGTATGTATAGGAACTATTCTTCTTTACACTTCTATTGTGTATGTATACTGTGAATTTTGCAATTGCTGCATATTCTCCAAGTTTAAGTTCCCAATTAGATAATTATTAAAATGACATATTTTCCAGGGCTGAGCAAAATTTATTCTTGCTGCTGTAAGCCTATATTTCATTAAATTATCACATTTCTTGTTGATTTTTTCCTGAAATTATATCTAATAAAAAAGTTGTGGTTTCACTTCACATTGAAATTCCAAATTTTTCTGCAGTAGACTTGTGTATCTTATTATTTATTTATTTTATTTATTTTAATTCCATTTATATCCCGCCCTTCTCAGAAGACTCAGGGCGGCTTACAAGCTTAGCAGTAGCCTTCATTCTATGTATATGCCTGCTTGTTAGGGCTTTCACACACACCCCAAGCGGCATTATTACAAAGTCAGCTTAATTGTCCCCAACAATCTGGGTCCTCATTTTACCTACCTCGGAAGGATGGAAGGCTGAGTCAACCTTGAGCCTGGTGGGATGCGAACCTGCACTAATTGCAGGCAGCTGGTGTTACTTAAGGAGGCATTAGCCCACTGCTCCAAGGCTCTTGTTATATTATAAAATGTTTCTTTTGTTTCATGGCAATTCCAACATTTATTATTTTATAATTTGTCTGTCTTAGATATTATTGATGGAATTTTATTCTATATGTAGGACCATTTGTACCAATTTCAGCTGAGTAAAATCTTTCTAATTTTTGCTTTTTCAATCTGCATAACCTACCTCCCAACGTCGATCATTGGTAAAAATCTCTTCACTGGCTAAGTCCAATTGATTCCATTCCAAAAGCAATTTCAGTTGACCATTCCAGTCATCTTTATCGTCTTCATTTGTGCTGAAAGCTGAAATTGGAGGAACTGTATTAATATTAAAATCACACTCTGTGAAATACAGTATTCAATTCTCATTTTCCAGCCCACTCATTTTGTTTGAACTCCCTTTATTTTCTCTAGACTTTCTATGAAGAAGAATTAATGCTGTTATTAATAAAACTATGATTATGAGCATTTTGCCTGATTATTAATAGGACATCCTGCCCCCAAAATGCCATACTTAATTTCTTTATACTTTCATTTTTTTCTGATTTTATCTTAATTAGGAATTCCTATGAATAGTTATAATCCTTACATGAACAAACATAACACTGCATATTTTAATAGAATGGCTTTTTATATTACTTTTGTCAGACCTGCCCCAGTCTGATCCCTTAGGAAAGAAAGACCCTCAACTCTATTTAGGTGAAGTGATAGGTTCTTTTACTAAAAGATGCTGGTTGCAGTAAAGTCAGGCTACAACTAAATTTCCCACATGAAAGCATACAAGCTTTTCCCTTCAATCTGGCATCTTGGTGCCCTTGAATATTGGCATGAACTGGTTCAAAGCATCCCCAGTCTTCCTCAAATGTCATTCCCCCCTCCCAGTTTCCCAGCACTGCCCTAATACATGTTTATTGTCCATTTTGTCAATGCTGCAAACCCTGACATGTTTTTGCACTGACAATATAAGAGACTGTTATTTTAATTGTTTCATTTGGGAGGGAGAAATCACCCAGAAGTTGTGATAAGATTGCAAATGCCTGCGTACAGAATGGGAAGTGAAACCTTATATGTAAAACTAATTGGATAATGTGATTTATGATGTCTAGATAAGGACAGGGATTGTGTGTGTGTTATGAAGGATTTGGGGGGAGGAGATTTCAGATTCTGGCATCCCTCCATGAGTGCCGATGTTTCATTTCATTACTAAGACTTTTTAGATAAATAATATGCATGCAATTTGTTTGATTTTTCTCATTCATCGGAACCATGACACATTTGTTCCCTTGAGCTCCCTGCCTTGGTAATTGGTGGCAGAATGCCAATGAGTTTTGAAACCGAAGATGGCAGAACTGACATACTACTCCCTTGACAGCAACAAAAGAGAGAGAGCAGGAGACGGAGAGAAAAAAAACCAAATGTCATTATTCAATGAGGATTCTCTGGCTATTGCTCATGGAATCTCTTAAGCAATTTAGAAGCTTTGTTGCCTTTGAGTCCATCCATTTGATTTCGGAGGGTGGAAAGTCCTTCCACAGTAATAGATATTGGGTTTTGTCCTGGTGTGTCCGAGAGTCCAAAATGGCTTTGATTTCAAAGTGTTATTCCCTCTCAAACATAATCAGGTCAGGAGGTGGTTTCATTTTTGGGTGTAGGGAGGAAGTGATTTTTGTTTCAATAAGCTGCAATGGAATACAGCAGGGGTGTCAAACTCAATTTCATTGAGGGCTGCATCAGCATTGCGGTTGCCCTCAGGGGGCTGGGTGGGTATGGTCTGGGTGGGCATGGCCTACTGGGTGGCCGTGGCTAGAGTGCGTATGGCCTATTAGGTAGGCATGGCCAGCTCTACATCATTCGCATCAAGGGTGCCTATGGGGGCCTGGGCAGGAGTGGGACAGATCTGAGGGTCTCTGGCAGAAGGAGGGTCTCTGGACCAGGGCCAAGGCAGTGGGGACCATTCCCTCGCTGTTTCCAGGATGGCTTCGCAGGTCACATGAAACCACTTCGTGGGCCGGATCTGGCCCCCGGGCCTTGTGTTTGACATGTCTGGAATACAGGGTGCATTTGCCTGAGTGTTTTTGGCTGCTCAAGCTCAACAATGACTGGGTTGATAACTTTTTAAATGGGACATTAAATACTTTGGTCCCAGTTTTATGGAAGGTTGGAAGGTTGTTTAGATTATAAATACTTGGTGGATAAATACACCCTGTCACCAATTTTAAAGTCTTTTTGTGTCGAGCGCCTTTTGTCACCTTGTTTTTTATACATTTCCCTTACCTCCACCAATGTTTTTCTTACTACTGGCCAGGTGTTTTACAGTTGGGTGATCCACTCCTTCAAGGAGGCAGTTAGAAAGTGGCCTGAGGGCAATTTGGGGATAAATACAAAGTCCTGCCCAGTGGCCACTTTAAAGGGGTGAATCCCATACTACTCTATATTGAGTTGTTGTAAGCAACCCCAGCGAAAGAAGATCTGCCTAATTGTCCTGTTGATAGTTAATGTAACATCTGAAATAGTGTTCCAGAATCCCATATGAAGAATGGTTGCAGGAATTGGGCACATCTAGGGTAGTGAAAAGAAGGAAAAGGAGTGGATCACGTGACCAGCTGCTGAGGAGAATGGCTGCATCAGGATGGCGCTCTGGATAAGAGTGCTGCTTTTGCAACCTCTTCCCCTCGCCCAGCAGATTTTTTGGAGTCCCAGGGTCCTCGGAGGGGGATCAGAAGAATGAGGCGTTCTGTGGAGCCATCCTAGATGGCGGTTGGGTCTGACAGAAGCAGGAAAGCCTCAGAGAAGCTGGATGGGGGAAGGAGATGGGCCAGAATGGCAGCCGTGAAGAAGTGACAGCAGCCAGCTGGACAGAAAGCAATGGAGAATCAGTGAAGTGACAGTGTGAAGGATCTGGTGGTGTGTATAGCTAACGACCCGTGTGAATGATCCGAGAAGGGAGAGCTGCCCTGGAGGATTTCTAAAAGGGAAAAGAGAAAAGGAGCCCTAGAAAGAAAAGGGAGGGACTTTCCCTCTCCCCCCATGGAGCAGTGGTGATAGATAAGTTGGGGCAAAGTTTTTACCTTAAGTAGTTGGATTATATGGGCTGAAAAGGATAGAGTGGCCTTTCTTTTACGTGAGAAGCAAGTAAGAATTTAGAACAATTTAAAAACTGAGGATTAAAAAGTGCTCATGAAGCAGAGAAAGTGGACACTTTAAACAAGTTTTTTCTACTGGCTGAGAAGAAAACAGACATAGAGTTAAAATAAAGAAGAGAAAGACTGTTTCAGAGAGAAGGAAAATCTGTAAGTAAAATTAGGGCTTATATAAATTAATAATAAATTAATAATCGGTTAAACAAGTTCTTGTGTGACAAAACTGAAAAAAACCCTATATGAGAACAAGAGACTGAAAGTTTGGAGAGGAGGAAAGACTTTTTAGATCTGTATATCTTGTTGAATACATTTATATTTATAAGTGTTAAATTGTACACTGTACTGCCAATGAATTTATAATATTGATCATTATAATATCCAAGCGACTTAAGATTATAGCATAGCACAAGTACTTAGGACCCATAAGATAACTAATCATTGTGAATTAATAGCGTGATTGTTATATATTTTATAGTACTAAAATTTCAATATAGTTAAGATAGAAACTATAAATTATTATTTTACCATAAAGGCAAGCTTGGAAAGAATAGGCACAGAATAGGTAAATTACCTTATCAGACATGCTGGACAGAAAAACAAGGATTGTACATAAGTGGGAGGGCTGGTTAACAACATTGCAAAACATGACAAGTATTCATAATTTAACAAGCATTGGGACAGGAAGGAAGCAAATTACTCAAATGAGATCAGTTGAATTGAACCCAGTGGGGCAAAGATCAATAGAAGAGATGATACAGTGAGCAAGAGCGAGTTCATTTAAGGACGTGCAAGTGATGTTACAGGAAGTAATGTTAAGAAACCATGAGGACTTGAAAAAAGAAATAGGAAAAGTGACACTGGAGAACTTAAAGAAATGATGGGGGTGGTGGATGAGAAATGTGAGTGGTTTCAACAACAAATCCTAAAGAATGAACAGAAATTATTAGAGATCGAAGAAAGAATGAAAAAGGAGGAGAAAAGGGTAGATGAAATGAATGAAAAACTTATGCAAGCCAACAAAGAATTAGAAAAGACAGTTATTTTTCTCGAAACAGAGAAAGTGGATCACTACCTATACTTTCAAAATGTGAGAGAGGAAAAAGGGGAAGATCTCCCAGAAATGATGACAAACTTGCTAGCGAGTGCTTTAGGAATTGGGAGGGAAGAAATGGTGAACGAGATAGATGAAATCTATAGGATACAGACTAATTATGCGAGAAGACATAATCTGCCTAAAGAAATTCACATAAGATTCATTAAAAAATTGATTAGGGATGAGATTCTATACAGAACCAGAGATGACCCAATAGAATTTAGAGGGAAACAATTAGTTGTTCTTAAACAAATCCCTAGAAGGGTAAGAGAACTAAGAAGGCCATATTAACACATAACATCTAAACTAATAAGACAAAACATTAACTTCAGGTGGTGGACACCAGAAGGAATTATGGTGACAAGGCAAGGGAAAAGATACAGATTAGATATAATAGATAAGGCAGAAGAGTTCTTCAGGCAATATTTTGGTAGTGAAGAAGAGTTGGAAATAAGAGAGATGAGAGAAGAAGGTGCCATAGGAGAACAGATTACAGAAACAAGGGAATTACAAAGTAAAGAAAGGGAGATCGGTAGAAGGGGGAAAGTGGACAATGGTAATGGTGATGAGGGCAGATTTAAAGAACTTAAAGAGATCAGACCAACAAGGGCGACAAGATCAAAATATAAGCAGTGATATGGAAGAAACAGCGATTTTATCCTTAGATGTCAATGGTTTAAACTCCCCTGCAAAGAGGAATAGAATTCTCAATAAGCTTAGTAAAATGCATCTGGATATAATAATCCTACAAGAAACACATATAAATAGGTGACATCAAGATTTACTGAATTATCCCAAATTAGGAACTATGTTTGTGTCATCATCACAACAGAAAAAGGGAGGAATAGTGGTATATATTAGGGAAGGAATCTCAGTAAGACAAATTTGTAAGGATAAAGAGGGTAGAATAATAATAATAATAATCGAGGTTCTTCTGAATAAAAAAAGTAGCCCTCATTGGAATTTATGCCCAAATGAAAGACAAAAACAATTCTATTAAAAATGCTTAAGGTTATTGGAGAAATTGAAAATGAGAATATTTGCTTAATGGGTGGCTTTAATGCAATAGTGGACAGAGAGTTAGATTACAAAAGTGGTACAAGGAAAGGAGTTAGAAGAATACTTCCCAGTACTTCTTTTAAAATGGCGGAGGAATTTAATATACAGGATAGCTGGAGGGAGAGAAATTTGAAAACAAGGCAATTAATGCACTATTCTTGTCACCACTTATCATGGTCCAGAATTGATATGGTCTGGATATCAAAAGAACTAAATTTGGAAGTAGAGGATGCCACAATAGATACAAATTTCTGGGCAGATCATAATGCAATTACAATCAGATGGAAAGGACAGAAGAAAAGGAGGTGGACCCTAAAAAGAGCAATTTTGAACCAAAAGGAATTTAAATCTAAGATGGAAGAGCAAATGCATATGTTCCTCCAAACAAATAAGAAAGAAGATACGAACAGCCAAAACCTTTGGGATATGGCTAAAGCAGCTACGAGAGGAGTCGCAACTGCATATATGGCCAGTGATAACTAAAAAAGGCAACTCCAAAAAAGCTTAGAGGAAGAACATAAGAAATTGGAAATACAACTACAAAAAACCCTGAAAAGTTGGGATCTCAAACAACAATTAGTTCTAATTAAACACAAACTGAATATTATGGACAAGGAGAAACTGTGCAGAAAGTGAAAGGTTAACACAAAATTTTTATGAACATGCAAAGAAACCCGGTGATGGCTGGCCTACAGATTAAAGAAACAAAAAGAAAAAAGATGGAGTAGTAAATTATGTAATAAAGATGGGGAGATTATCTATCAGAGTGAAGGGGGAAAAACGTGACGTATGAATTTTATAAGAAGTTCTATAAAGGTGAAGAGAGTATTAGTGAAGATAAAATACTACAATGCCTTCAGAAAGCATATCTACTGAAGGTCCCAGAAGAAGTTCAAAACATGTTAAACAATGATGTAACACTCCAAGAAATCACAGAAGCAATTAAGAAGCAAAAAAGCAACAAGACGCCAGGCCCGGATGGATTACCATCTGAAATATATAAGAACTGTCAAGAATTTTTAGGCCCAATCTTATTAGATGTATTCAATGAAGTGTTAAAAAAAGCAAAGACTCTGACCTCATGGGAAGAAGCAACTATTACATTATTACCCAAGGAAAATTCTGATTTGACATTTATCCAAAACTATAGGCCCATATCATTACTTAATTTAGACTATAAATTTTTTATGGCGATAATGGCAGAAAGATTGAAAAAGTTTCTGGTTGAATTTATCCATCCTGACCAAAATGGTTTTTTGCCTAAGAGGGAGATAAGATATAATGTCAGGACTATATTAGACACATTGGAATACTACGAGACCCACAATAAAAAACAGATGGCACTTGTTTTTGTCGATGTGCAAAAAGCATTCAACAACGTTAAATGGGATTTCATGTTGAATCAGTTAAAATATATGGCATTTGGCGAAAAGTTTATAAATATGTTCAAAAGCAATTTATTTGAAACAGGAAGCAAAAGTAGTAATAAACGGAGAAACGACCCAAAGTTTTCAAATTCAAATAGACACAAGACAAGGCTGTCCATTATCACCATTTCTATTTGTCATCTCTCTAGAAGTCTTGACTAGAATAATTCGGAAAGAAGAACAAATTAAAGGCTTAGAAACCAAAAAGGAAATATTCAAACTACAGGCCTACACAGATGATTTGGTTTTCATCATGGAAGAGCCCTTGAAGTCTGGTGTAAGGTTGTTGGAAATATTGGGAGAATATGGTGAAGTAGCAGGTTTAAAGATTAATAAAGAAAAAACTAAAATGTTAGTTAAGAATATGACGAAATTACATGAAAACGAGCTAGTTGGGAAATTAAATATTCAGATAACTAAAAAGCTGAGATATCTAGGGATTCAATTGATGGCAACATGCATCACACTTAAAGGAGATAATTATGATATATTAGTTGAGCAAATTAAAACAGACTTAGACAGATGGAAAAATTTGCAGCTCTCCTTTATGGGAAGAGTTGCAACAATAAAGATGAACGTTCTACCTAAATTACTTTTTTTATTTCAATGTATACCAATCAGATTAGGAAAGGGGTTCTTTGGAAATTTAAATAAAATTATATCTAAATTCATTTGGCAAGGGAGAAAACCGAGAATTAAATTTAAACTCTTAACAGGATTCTAAGGAAAGAGTTGGATTCAGCCTTCCAGATTGTTAAAAATATTATCAAGCAGCCACACTCACCTGGGTGAAAGAGTGGATACATTTGAGAAACAGAAGATTATTAGCCTTAGAAGGTCATGATATGCAGATAGGGTGGCACGCAATTCTTTGGGAAGGAAAGCATAAGGCTCATCAGTATTCCAGAAACTACATCAGACGGGCGTTATTAGATGTATGGGTTAAAATTAAAAAATGTAATTATATGGAAATCCCTAATTGGTTATCCACATTGGATATCTTTATACACCCAAATTTTATGAAATTAAGAAAGGTGACCGCACATATTACATCTTAGACGAAGGAGGAGAACTAAAATTGAGGAAAAAGTTACTAGAAGAAGGGATAAAACTTGAATGGTGGGCGTACTTTCAAATACAATCGTGATATATGAAGGATAAAAAACTAAAACTAGAACATACAGAATTAGACAAAATTTTATTAGGAATGGAGGATAAAGAGATAAAAAGGATATATCAATATTTATTGGAACAGGATATGTTGGAAGAGCAAGTAAAAGATACAATGTAAATTTGGAGTAAAAATTTTGGTTATAGTATTGATTTAGACAAATGGCAAGAATTATGGGAAAGGAATAGGAAGCTCACATTAGCTACTGAATACAAAGAAAACCTATACAAGATGTTCTATAAGTGGCACCTCCCCCAGGTGAGATTAGCCAAAATGGATAAAAAGACCTCACTGAAATGTTGGAAATGCAAAGAATCGCCAGGGACCTATGTGGTGGAAATGCTCAAAAGCACAAAAATTTTGCCATTGGATAAAACAGTTGTTAGAAGAGATATTAATGCAGAACATTGAGCTAAAGTCAGAACTCTTTCTGCTGGGCATTACCAAAGACAAATATAATAAAGGATCCTTATACCTATTATTGCAAATGCTAACAGCAGCAAGATTAGTCTTTGCACAGAGATGGAAAGATGAGACAACCTCAGAAGAAAAGGTAGTAAATAAGATTTTATCCTGTGCTGAAATGGATAGGTTGATGTTGGAACTCAAAGATGAAACTGATTATTATGAAATCTGGAATAAATTGTATAATTGGTTGGGGAAAACATATGGAAAAACATTCTGACTTAGCAAAATATATTGATCAAGAAAGGTACTGGTCAAAAGCAAAATTTCAAAGTGAAAATCAAGATTATAGAGAGAATATTTTGTTTAAGTATGCGGATTATGGATTATAGAAACCAATTGTTAATGTTTTTTCTTTACAAATGTATATCCAGCAAACATACTGTTAACCAACTATCATGTGATCCATGTTTTAAAAAATCAATAAAAGATTAAAAAGAAAAGAAGGAATAGGAGTGATGTGATAGCAATGTTCCATATTTGAGGGGATGCCATAAAGAGGGGGGGGGAGTGTCAAGTTATTTTCCAAAGCACCAGAAGGCAAGGCAAGAAACAATGGATGGAAATTCATCAAGGAGAGAAGCAATCTGGAATTAAGGATAAACTTCCTAACAGTGAGAACAATTAACCAATGGAACAGCTTGTTTTCAGAAGTTGTAGGTGCTTCATCATTGGAGGTTTTTAAGAAAAGACTGGACAGCCACCTATCTGAAATGGTATAGGGTCTCCTGCTAGAGCAAGAGGTTGGACTAGAAGACCTCCAAGGTCCCTTCTAGCTCTATCCTGATAGATAGATTGAATTAGATTAACCTTGTTTAGGCTAATATGTACCATTAAACTTAGTCCTTGCTTAACGATGGTAATTGGGAGTGAAATTTCCATTGCTAAGTGATACAATTGTGAAGTGAGACACCCCATAACTGTAATGGAAATTCCCAGTTACCATTGTTAAACAAGGAACACATGAATTGTTAAGCAAGGATCTCACCTTCCAAGTTTTTGCTGGCTTCCCCTTTGACTTTGCTTGTAGAAAGCCATTGGGGAATGTCACTAGTCATCATCTTGCCTATGGAGATTCTCAGTCATTCAGGTCATGGTTGTTCCAAAGGGAATTTTTCAAGAGGCAACTGGACTGTTTTTCCTTGAAAGGTTTTCAAGAGTAAAGTTCAGTATGTGCCCAGAGAACTAGTTGCTCCACACTCACAGTGCTACAAAGGAACAGAGGAAACTAGGCTGTTCTTGCAATGGAATGTGGGAATTGACACTACTGGCATTCTGTAGTTTGCACATGTCAGGATTTCTCTCCAAATGGGCTGAATTTAGTCCCTGGGGGAGGCAGTCTAGCATCACGCTTCTGCTGTCACCACTGTTGCACTTTGCATGAGCTGTGAAATGCCACAAATCTGGCACAGGGGAGCTTGAGGGATGGGGCAGGCAGCATCATGGGAAGTGGAGATGGGCTACATGTTTCAGGGCTTGTGCAAAGTGCAGCAGTGGCAGTGGCAGAAGCATGGTGCCAGGACCCCCCCCCATGGGCCTTTCCAGACCTGGCACTCTGTCCCCCGCCCCCCCACCCCAGTGCCTAAGGCAGTCCAATGGGAAGGCAGAGGCCCATCCATCAATGCATGAATTGGCTGGCTGTTAGTGTCCTGAGCTGCGAATCAGGTAGGGATAAGTATTCCTGAGTGAATTGCCTGTGGCCACGCAATAGGGGGAAGGAGGAGGTCCAGTGGCAGGGCATAGTGCTGACAGAGGGCCAACTGATAATGAACACCCATGATAGGTCTCCTGTAATGAGGCACCCGGGGTGAAGTGAGTGCATGTTGCCACAGTCAATTGTCCCATTTTGTATCTGACTTGGTAGGATGGGTACATACCTTTTTTAAAAAAAATAATATTTTATTAATTTTCCAATTTTATATTTGAGTATTTAAAAGGCAACGTGGTGACTGGGTTAGTCAACAGTTCAATAATAAAATCTTTAGTACAGATCTCAGGTTACAACATCAGATATTTCTTCTCTTTTTCCCTTACCATTTACTGTCTCATATTCAAGCCAGTACATTTCTAATTATATCAACTCAATAAAAACATCATTATTACATTTATCAATAAATTTTAGCTTATGCATGTCTTAATTATATTCAATCTTCATAGATAATCCATATCCTGTTATTAATTTTTATTCATTTTTTAGTTTCTCAACAATATTCCAATTTAACCTTTGATATCCATAATTTTCAGACTTTGGGAACCAGGTTTTCTCTTATCTCACTTTGTAACAAACTATAATATCCAAAATACACATTTTATCTATTTGAATATAATCTTGTTCTATTTCCTAAGAATTATCTATTTTCTATCATATTAAATCATCTACTATTATTAATACAATATCCCCTTTAATAAATCAAAACCATTGTATATATTGTCTGGGTTAATCAATAAATCAAACATATTCATAATAATTAATTTTCTTTTCTCTTTTAAGTCTAATTTTTAAATATTAAACAGGTCGAATCCTTATTTTCAAATATTTTAAATCTAATAACCAAAATTCCCCTTATCTCAACATCTCCCTTTAAGCCTCTAATTGACGATATAAAATCCCCTCTAATGAATCAAAACCCCAATTTTTTCAATCTTATTCTAACTTTCTTCTTTTGCCAAGATCAGCGCTTTTAGATCGTCAAATAAATCTCCCTCTATTCTTATATGTGTTATTTGAATTAAAGGGGAACATTTGATTGCCAGTTTTCTGGAAGGACTAGCCCATTTGTATTCATTAAATTGTCTCCCTGTTATTCCAGTCCCCCATGTTTGCTCTGATATATTTGTCTTTAATTCTATCTGTTCTTTCTCAAATTTCTTCTGATTTATATAGAAAGTAATTTCCATTTTCAGTGTTGTCACTTCCTTTTCTGGATTTTCCACCAGCTGTGTTGGTCAATTTGTCTTAGTATTTGATTGTCCCACTTCTTCTGTTATTTTCTGCATTGTTGGTTCTTTGGTTGTAGTCAAAATTTGGCTTTGTGCATCTAAGCTGGTATCTTGATCATTTATTTTAGGTCTCATTTTATCACAAGCTGAAAGAATAGTTTCATGTATTGCTTTCAATATGGAACGAATCTTTTCCTGGTCTTCATCCATCTCTTTCACATATTTGTAAATAGTCTTTCTGGTAAAAGTTGTTTGATAAGCAAAAGTCAGTAAAAGTTTACATTCACAGTTCAAGTAGGCCAATTTTGCTGCCCAGCTGTTCTGTTATAGCTGAACCTCTCACAGATGGTGCCAAGGTCAGGAAAGTCTTATCTAAGGTCTGGGCTTTGAGCAAGACTTTTTAGAAAATAACAAATTGCAATACAAAGCTTCACCAGAAGATGCCACTGGTGCCATTTTTCTAATTATTTTCCCAATTTTATTTCTTTTTTGTTGATAAAAACAAAAGTCTCCAGTAAAAATAGGAAAAAATTTGGTCCCCAAGTTTCAGGAACATATACATTCAATTAGATTAAAATAATTCTTTTTAATGCTTTGATTCCCCTGGGTAGTCAAATGCCGCTATACTTTGAGGGATGGATAGAAATTCCCTTCCCTCTCTCCTCACAGTGGGAAGATACTTCAGACAGCTTTTACAGGAAGAGAAGGTACTTAGGGTAAAGATAAGATAAGATCTCACCCAGTTTCTTCCGCGTTGCTTTTGAAGTGCTTGATAGTAGATTTGACTTTGGCTGTCTGCACCGCTGGGTGAGATCATTCGTGGTTTTGGAGTTGGGTATCATCAGTATGCCAATGATACCCAACTTTTCTTTTTGACCCCAAACCACCCCAGTGATGCCCTCGCTGTGATGTCCCATTGCCTGGAGGCGGTTCGGGTCTGGATGGGGAGGAACAGACTTCAACTCAACCCTGACAAGACTGAGTGGCTGTACATCCCGGCATCCCGGGACATTCAAAATGTTCCATCTCTTTCTATGGGGGGTGAGCTCTTACCCCCCGTGGATAGGGCTCGCAACTTGGGAGTCCTCCTAGATTCACGGCTTACCCTGGAAGATCATATAGTGGCCGTGACTAGGGGGGCTTTCGCCCAGGTTCGCCTGGTGCGCCAGTTGCGGCCCTATCTGAACCGGGATGCCCTGTGTACGGTCACTCATGCGCTCGTGACCTCTCGCCTTGACTACTGTAATGCTCTCTACATGGGGCTTCCCTTGAAGACCACTCGGAGGCTCCAACTGGTACAGAATGCGGCCGCGAGAGTTGTCTTGGGAGTTTCCCGGTACTCCCATGTTACACCTTTGCTCCGCGAGCTGCATTGGTTACCAGTTGTCTTTCGGGTGAGGTTCAAGGTTTTGGTTACGATCTTTAAGTCCTTACATGGCATGGGTCCGGGATACCTCGGGGACCACCTGCTGCCGGCATCAACTCCCCTCTGCCCTGTGCGTTCCCACAGAGAGGGCCTCCTCAGGGTGCCGCCAGTCAGGGAATGCCGACTGGTGGCCCCCAGGGGGAGGGCCTTCTCTGTGGGTGCTCCGGCATTATGGAACCAACTGCCGGTGGAGCTCCGGATGGCATCAGACCTCCGAACTTTCCGTCGTGGCCTGAAGACCCATCTATTTGAAATAGCTGGTCTGGCCTGACGGGGGATTATGGGTTTTAATCGTTGTTTTAGATTTGTATTACTGTTTTTAACTGGGCATGGGTTTAATCTTTTTTAATTTTTGTATTGTCTTTTTTATATATGCCCTGTGAACCGCCCTGAGTCCCTACCAAGGAGAAGGGCGGTATATAAATTAAATAAAACTATAAACTAAACTATAAACTATAATGATGGGCCATATTGCTATGGCTGGTCTTTTCTCTGCCAGTTTGGAGGGCTGCCCCAGATCGAGTGGAAGGGCTGCCACTCTCCCACAATCAAGTGGGTGTCCCCTCCTTGCTCATTGCCCCTGCAGGCTGACTTTCAACCCTTTCCAGGGTCCCCCAGTGAAGAGAAAATGGACGTGGAAGACAGAGCTTGCCTTCTAAGTCCACAGTGGCTGCATCGGCAAACGAGAAGCCTGGGATGGGTACATATCTTTAGGGAAAGGTGGTCCAGCAGATAACCTGACCTGTTCCATGTAGAGCTTTAAAGGTGATGACCAGCACCTTGAATTGCACACAAAAAGAAACTGGAAGATGCAACCTAGGAGCTCCCATTGCTGTGCACCCTGCTGCATTCTAGGCTAGCTGAAATTTCCAGGTTGTCTTCAAGGCAGCCCCATATATAGTGCACTCAGTAATCCAAACAGGAGATGTCCAAGGCATGGGTGAACTTGAGTAAGACCTCCCAATCCAGGACTTTCAGTTTGCTGCGCAGTCACCATGGACACCTGGAAGATGAGCTCCATCTTCCTCGTCCAGTTTTGCACCACTGGGCGACTGTGAAAAGGGTTGAAAGTCGCCCTTTGGAGGTGACCAGCAAGGAGAGGCCCTCGCTGGATCACAGGAGGTGGTAGCTCTCCCACTAGAGCCAGCGAAATCCTCCAAACTGGTGGATGAAAGATCGGCCATAGAAATATGGCTTGTCATTAGGCTGCAGACAGCCAAAGTCACATCTACCATCAGGCAACTTTAAAGCAGCATGGAAGAGACTGGGTGAGATCAACCTCTCTTAAATTCTAACTATTTTCTGTACCTGCATAAGCTGCTAAAGTATTTTTTCCCCCTGTGGAGAGGGAAGGGAGATTTTAGCTCTCCCTCTAGAAACAGCGGCAACCAACTACCCAGGGGAGTTTAAAATGTTGAAAAAATAATTGGATCCTAATCAAAATTTTATTTTTCTAAAATTGGTGGACTAAAAGACTCTCTATTCTTTATTTTTTACTTTTTATTTTTACTGAAGGGGTTTTCCCTTTTAAAGTTGAAATAAAATTGAAAAGATCAAAATAACTTTGGGGCGACATCTTGTGGCTAAACTTGATATTTTAACCTACTATTGTCTAAAAGAGACTTGGCTGACAGCCCAGAAAATAGATAAGATACATGCAACTTCAAAACTTCAGCTGTGAAAAGCTCAGCTGTGCTTTTTATCTAGTGGATTTCCTGACTGTTAAGCTTTTAGTTTAATACACTATCATGGAAGAAAACCAGGAACAGAGTTTTCCTATGGAAGAGGATCAGGAACAAATTTTTGTTATGTTGAAAGCAATTCTTCAAAATCTCCTTACAGCTGCTGAAGAAATAAGAAGCTACAGAAAAAAACAACAAGGCAGCCCGGATATGCAATCTCAAACTATGACTATAACTAAAGAATCATCTATACAGAATACAATAGAAAAAGTGGAACAATTAAATACTATGACAGAAGATTTAACTACTCAACAAATACCGATAATAGAAAATCCAGAAAAGAAACTGATAGTATGGAAAAAGGAAAAGATTTCTTATACAAATCAGAAGGAACCTGAGGATCAAAAAGAAAAACAGATGGAGGAGAAAACAAACAATTCAGGACAATTACATTGAAATGGAAAAATAAAGAGAAGACTTGCTGGACCTGCTAGTCCTCTCAAAAAATGGCGACTGGATGGTTTTCACAATGTCAAATAATAGATATAACAATACAAGGAGATTTGATTGATGACCCAAAAGCATGGACATGGAAGATGATTTGGCAATGAAAGAAAGCTAGAATAAGACTGAAGAAGAAAGGGGTTTTGATCTACTTATGAGAATTAAAATAGAATATACTTAAATAGACAAGATGTGTATTTTGAATATAAGATATTGTTATGAACTGAGATAAAGAAATTTTGGCCATGTAAAATTTAGAAGTATAATTACTAACAGTTAAATTTTAATATTGATTTGTGTGTAAAGGTCACATAAAGATGATTAATATATATATAAGCTAAAATCTTATTGATGAATGTAATAAATAGGTCCCTATATATATACCAACTGCCAACGTCGTCAGGATGGAGATGCTGGGGTGGGGAGATTCCGTTTATACTGTTGGTGTCTGCACTCTGCTCATGGAGCACGCTCAGATCTGTTTGTTGAGGTCTGCCGTATTTCTTTGAGTTGTCACGCATCCATTTTTGGGATGTATTTGTCTCTGGGTATCTGTTGTTGAAAGTGAATTGTTTATAGCTCCATGTGTTGTAGTCATAACCCTGGTCATTGTCCGTGTTCTCACGCCAGGGATCTTAAATGGTTGTTGCTCTTCTTCCTTGTGTTCAACATTGCAGAGTGGTTGTGTGCTGGTGCAATCTTGGATTTGATGCAATGAGGTAATTTGTGAATTCTTGCGCTGTTTGTCTTCATGTCGCGCACGTCGTTGCTCTTCCCAATTTCTTAGTGCCTGGTATGCAGGGGGGAGGTCTATATGCCGGTTGATGGAGGAGTGGTTTGAAAACCAGGCTTCAATATGAGACAGTATATATTAAGGGGGAAAGACAGGGAATACTTACTGTAATAGTTTGTACTAATGATATTGATATGTAATTGAATTATTGTAACTCAGCTGCCACATTCCTTTTCAAATATGTAGATGTAATATTAGAAAATCAATAAAACCTTATTTAAAAAAGACCTCTCAATCCAGGAAAAGGCAAAATTGATGCACCAGAAGAGGAGGTATGAAGCCTTCCCCCGTGATGGCTGTAATCTGCTCCTCAAGCAGAAGCCATGAGTCCAGGAAAAACCCCAAATTGCATACCAGTTCAGTCTGGAGAATTACTACCGCATCTAGAGTCAAAGAACATTGTGGTCCTGGGGGGGCATAATGCAGAAATGTGTAACATATAAGTTAAGTAAATGAGAAAATAAGAATGATAACATACCTTTAAAAAGAGCAAATGAAATGGCATTGTTCACAATTTCATCTCCAGCATCTTCAATTTTGATGACAGTTATCAGATGAGGATTTTCAAGTATTTCTTTGATCTAAACAAGGCAAATCAAGATTTCTTCTATCCCCAAAATCTTCTAAATCAATAAAATTTTCTTTACTAAAATATTTCCTGACACTTAAAAAGATACAACATACTTCAGACTACTTCATACTTCATAGCTATTATGCTGCATAAAACTTACTATAAGGGGTCCTTGGTGCTCCTAGAATTTAGTTGTTTTAGTACAGTACACTGATATTACCTGGTTTGGGTAATGAATAATGATATCCATGCAACTTCATCAAAAAGTGGCTGACCATTCAACCAATTTAGTACAACCAACACAGGCTGTATAACTGATAACACTGCCATACATCAAAAACATCTCAGAAACCACAGACTATTAACAACCACATGGAATCAGCACACAACCACAGACTATTACAACCATATGGAATCAATACACAAACCAATTAAAGCCCTCAAAACATCCTAAGTAAACCAAAAGATCCAGCAGTGACAGAGGGGAAAACAGGAGTCATTTATAACACAACAGTGTAAAGACTAGAACAGCCCTGTTGTGATTCATATGAATTCATATGTGACATAGGACAAACAAGCAGAATACTAGCAGAAGACCAACTGGAAGTCAAAAGACATAAAAACTCTTTAATTTCACAATAATATTAAATGGAAGAACCAGACTATTGCCCAAAACAGTTCCCAAAGGTCTGACTTCTCCGGCTTGATGCCTCACTGGCATCCTGCCATCAAAGGCTAGGGAGAAGGAGCATGGGGAAAACAAATAGGCAGTAAGCATATATGGCTAGATGATGGGAAATAGGGAGGGGGGAATGACAGCTTGATGAAGAACAGAGAAACTCATAGCCAGTTATGTTTATGCCAGTTCTCAAGGCCATGCACCCTGAAAAAAGAATGTGGTGTCAAACTGCAAAGAATGCTTATGCTGCTGTGTCCATTACTGCTTCTTAGCTTGCCTACACATTTCAGGGGAGGAGAGGGAGGAATGGAATGCAGGCTTCAGACACTGGACTGCCAAACTGTGAGAACCAAGGTTGTTCAAAACATGTTTATTGAGAACTAAAACACTCTCTCATAATAATTTCTGACACTCTATTGGATAATGTGAGGGGGGAGGGAGACTCTATACTTTTAATAAACTGATTTAGGCATCAATTAACTAGAGCTAGTTTTCTTTTCATCTGTGCCGAAATAGTGTGCTCAGTAAAGTTTTGCATTAGTGACTGGAAAATCTCAGATTGACACAAAAACAGCTCTCAATTAAAATTAAATTCTATTAGGGAGTCCTGAGCTCCTATGCCCCATCCAGCAAACTCCAGAGAGATAATGAAGACTCGGGGGAATGAAGTGAATGGGTGAGCAACTGGCCAAAGCTGGGACTAGGATGACAGAACAGACCCAAGCTTGGACCCAGGAGGGTTCCATTGCCCAACCAGCCTCCACCTGGCTGAAAGTGAAGGCAAAGAAGAGGGAGCTGCTGGTGGCACTGGAATGGACCAGAGCAGAAGGAGACTCTGGCCAGTTGCTCACCCATTTGCTTCATTTTGGGGCATCTTCCCCAGAGCTGCTGAGCAAAGGGAAGGAGAAGTTGCAAGTGGCTCACCGGTTCATTGAGGTTTCCCTGGCAGACCACAAGGGGAAGGGAACTCCGGCCCCGGAAGACCTGTAGCTCACCTTCTACAAGAGTGATAGCGAGGGAGAGGATGAACCGTTGATAAGTAGACCCATCAGTCTCCTTTTGGCCCAAGTGGATATTATGGTGCCCCGCTCAGGGGTGAAGGGAGTAGTAAAATGGGAGACTTCAACTATCCAGATATCAGCTGGGAGACAAACTCTGCAATGAGCGGGAGATCAAACAGATTCCTAACCAACCTAGCCAACAACTTAGTCACCCAAAAGGTGGTATAGGAGGGAATTAGACATAAAGCTATACTGGACTTAATACTTACAAACAGAGAAGAAGTGATAGAGGGAATTAAAATTACCAGAACCTTGGGTGAAAGTGACCACGTCATACTGGAATTTAATATAATGCAAACAGTAGCAATAGAAAACAATCCAACCAATGTCCTAAATCTCAAAAGAGCTGACTTTAACAAACTCAGAGAGAACCTAGGGAAAATCCCATGGATGAAAATCCTAAAGGGGAAAACAACCCAAGAAGTATGGGAACCCCTGAAAAATGCTATCATAAAAGCCAAGACCAGCACGGTACACTGAGAAAGAAAAACAAGAAATCCAAGAAGAAATCAGCATGGCTGCACAAAGATCTCTCTAATAAACTAAAAGACAAAAAGGACAAATACATAAAATGGAAAAAGGGGCACATACTAAGGGGCACATACTAAAGCCGATTATCAGCAGACAGCCAGAACATGCAAAGAAGAAGTCAGCAAAGCAAAGGCTCAAAACCAACAAAGACTTGCAACAGAAATCAAGGACAATAAAAAAGTTTCTTTTAACATATTAACAACAAGAAACAAATCAAGGAAACTGTAGGGCCACTAAAAGAGAGAAGATGGCAAGGATATTACAGGCAACAGGGAGAAAGCAGAGGTGCTTAACTCATACTTTGCATCAGTCTTCACACAAAAAGAAACTATAGCCCAACACACCAAAAAAAAAAAACCACTGCAAAAGACATACTAGAACCAAAAATTAAAATAAGCAAGAAAATGGTAAGGGAACACCTATCCAACCTTGACGAATATAAATCACCAGGACCTGACAGACTACATTCCAGAGTTCTGGAAGAGCTGGCAGATGTTATCTCAGAAACATTGCACCACAATGGACCTAGGAAACTATAGACCAATCAGTTTAACATCAATACTTGGGAAGATCCTAGAAAAGAAAATCAAAAAACAGATCTGCAAACAACTAGAAGCAAACAATGTCACAACTAGTAGACAGCACGTGTTTGTTAAAAACAGATCAGGCCAAACCAATCTCATCTCATTCTTTGATCTAAACTAGTAGACCAGTGAAATGCAGTGGACATAAGGCATTTGATAAGGTAGACCACAACCTACTTCTTGATAAGCTAGAAAAAGGTGGAATAGACAACATCATCACCAGGTGGATCTGTAACTGGATAACAAACAGTACTCAATGAGTAATCCTCAATGGCACTACATCCACATGGAGAGATGTAAGCGATGGGGTACCGTAAGGTTCCATCTCAGGCCCAGTACTCTTCAATATCTTCATAAATGACTTAGATGAGGGAATTGAAGGGGATCTCATCAAATTTGCAGATGACATCAAACTGATAGGAGTAGCCAACACCCCAGAAAACAAACTCAGGATCCAAAAAGGTCATGACAAACTTGAACAATAGACCCTATCCAACAAAATGAGTTTCAATGTAGAGAAAAGCAAAGCCTTACATTTAGGCAGGAAAAACCAAAGGTACAAATACAGATTGGGCAAGACCTGGCATAAAAACAGTTACTGTGAGAGGGACCTTGGAGTCCTAGTGGATGATCACTTTATGAGCCAGCAGTGTGCAGCAGCAAGCAAAAAGCTAATACAATCCTGGGTTGTATAAACAGAGGCATAGAATCAAGATCACGTGAGTATTAGTATTGCTTTATAAAACCCTAGTAAGATCACACCTGGAATAATGCAACCAATTTTGGTCACCATATCACAAAAAACATATTGCGAGTTTGGGGAAAAAAATTCAGAGAAGAGCTACTAAGATGATTAAAGGCCTGGAGACTAAGCAACGCCTATAGGACTTCGATTTGGCTAGTCTAAAGAAAAGAAGAAATAGGGGAGACATGGTGATAACAGTTGTCACATCCATACCGGTCCCTGGTCTCCTCTAACTTGAACACAGAATGACAGGCGATTGATAAACAGGAACGTTGCAACAGATGCTTTAATGGTTCGCAAACAAAGTCAGCACTGGGAGTGGTTTGCTCCCAGTGGGTTAAATACACTCCCCCTGCATCTCCACTCTTTCCCTCACAGCAGACCAGCATCCGGTAAACATCTGTAAAACACCCAGATTCCCCTCCTGCCTGCCTTAGCCGCATTGTTAGCCTTGCTGCTTGGCATTAGTCCATGGCTCACCACCAGTCTTGTAGCTCGGTAAGTCTGTGCATTCCATCAGCTGATCGGTGGCCGGGAGGCCTCCCAGCTGTTTGGCTGTGTCACAGCCAGCCAGAACCAGCCCTGGGCCGATCAACTGCTGGGCGGCCTCGGGAAGCAGCCCCATTAATCTGCCGGGGCTTGGTGGTGCTGTGGCTGCTTGTAGGCTGTCCAGGAGAGAGCAGCTGCTTGGCGGTGAGGAAACTGGACTACCAGGGTTCCCAGCTACTCAGCAGCATTGCAGCTGCATGTTGGGATGAGGCCAGGCCACCAGAGCTCTCAGATGATCGGCGGAATCAGAACCGGGCCACTGGAGCTCCCAACTGATTGGTGGCATTGGGAGATGGCTTCATAGGGCTCCCAGGCTGCGGCCACGCTATAGTTCCCCAGTGATTGTCAAGCCCATTGGGCTTGACAGATGGCTCCCTCTACCAGGGATCCACCTGGGAGGCAAGGAGAAACATGTAAATACATATTGGAGGACTGGTCAGCTGACTCCCCACCCGGCTTACCCAAGCACTGGCAATGAAATCTCTGCACCAACCGGGGAGTATGGACATCCAGTTCCCCCACCCAGGATGCCTCTATGACAGGATATCTTGTCCACCTCACCAAGTATTGCAATTGTCCCCATTGGACCTGAGAGTCCAGGACCTCCTGCACTTCATACTGGTACTCCTTGACAGGCCCTGGTACCTCTTCTCTGGGCCTGCATGGGGCATCCCCTTCCAGTTTTAATAGGCTACAATGAAACACTGGGTGTACCTTCCCCAGAACTGGGACAGCTGTAGCCGTACAGCCACCGGATTAATGACCCGTGTGACCCGGAAGGGCCCCAGGTACTTGGGACCTAACTTTTTGCAGGGCACCCTCAGTCGTAGGTATTTTGTTGAAAGATACACCTGATCTCCCACCCAGAGAGGTTTCTGGGGCCTTTGTTTCTTGTTAGCCTGTGCTTTTGTGCTTTCCTCCGCTTTTGCCAAAGCCTTTTTTACATTACTCCACACATCCCCAATGTGTGTTATCCACTCTTGTGGCTGGCAAGGTGAAGGGTCCCCTTGGTTGTACTCAAGTATTGGAATGAAGTCCAGGCCATGCACAAAACCTGAAGGGGACAAACCTGGTGCTACTGTGCACTGCATTGTTTTTTTTATTGAAAAGTTTTACAGTACATTTTATCTTTAACAATCCCCCCCTCCCTCCACCCACCCCTATCTAACCCTCCCTATCCCTCCCCCCATTCCCCCCTCCCCCCGACTTCCCAGAGCTAAGTACAAGGTATAAAAACAAAGAACAATCATAAACATCCATATGCTAACAACAATAAACTATTAAGTCTATCCCACTCTAGCTCATATAAAATGACTACAAGCAATACTGATATTACATAAAAAAGAGAAGAGAGAAAAAAAAAGAAAAGAGAAGAAAACTGATTCAAATGCTAAATGAAACTTTTTAGTCCCATATTTATTCTGGATATAATCAATCCACTTTTTCCACTCCATAATATAACGTTCTTGCGAATGATCCTTCAAATGAGCCGAAATCTTTGCCGTTTCCGCCAGGTCAGAAACTTTAAGAGTCCATTCTTCTATAGTCGGCAGTTCCTCCTTCTTCCAATATTGACCTATTAAGAGTCTTGCTGCTGTAATTAAATTCAACATCAACTTAATGTCCACAACAGTAGCATCTGTAATTATACCCAATAAAAACAATTGCGGACAAAACTTTATCCTTTGCTTGAAGATCTTCTGCATATTCCACCAAATTTTTATCCAAAAAGCCTTAACCTTTTTGCAGGTCCACCATATATGAAAATACGTTGCATCTTCGCCACCACATCTCCAACATTTAGGTTGATAGTTCGGATACATACTTGCAAGCTTTTTAGGATCTAAATGCCATCTATAAAACATTTATAAAAGTTCTCTCTTAAATTTTGGGCTTGCGTAAATTTTACGTTCCTCACCCAGATCTTTTCCCACGTGTCCATTGTAATAACTTCTTGAATATTCTGAGCCCATTTTATCATACAGTCTTTAACAAGTTCTGTTTCTGAGTCAATATCTATCAATGCAAGATAAATCCGTTTGATATGTGCTGGACCCTGGTTTCTAATTTACTTTATCAAATTTTCATCAGTCATTGACAAACCAATTTTCTGATCTTCTTTCCACCTGGCATGTAATTGAGTATATTGAAACCAAGTTTGAATGATCTTCTCATCTCGCAAGAGATTGTACGGCTTCAAACACCAGACGTTCCTTTCCAAGCTTAAGATCTCCTTATACGTAGTCACATCATGTTTGAAGCCAACATTTATGTTTTCTATTGCATCTTTCGGGATTGCCCACAATGGCATCTTGTAGTCTAACTTATGTCTATACTTCTTCCAGACTCTCAACAATGCCTGTCTTAAAATATGCACTTTAAACACATTATCTACCTTCTTATCATACAACAAATATGCATGCCAGCCAAATAACAAGTCGTGGCCCTCAAGATTTAATAATCTCCCTTGTGTCAAATTAATCCAGTCACTTATTCCTGACAACGCAGCAGCTTCATAATATAATTTAAGATTAGGCATTTTAAGACCACCTCTTTCACGAGTATCCTGCATAATCTTAAGTTTAACTCGTGGCCTTTTCCCTGCCCACACAAATTTATTGATACCCCGTTGCCATTCTTCCAAATTAGAGTCTTTTTTAAGAACCGGTATCATTTGGAATAAAAATAAAAATTTAGGCAGGACATTCATTTTCACTGCTGCAATTCTTCCCAGCAAAGACAATTGCAGTTTTTCCCAGCTCTCCAATTCTTTTTGAATTTTTCCCCATAACTTTTCATAATTATTTTTATATAACTTTGCATTGGAGGGTGACAAATACACCCCCAAATATTTAACCCTTTTAACAATCTCAAATCCACTTAATCCTTCCAAAAGGGCCTTTTGCGATGCTGTCATGTTTTTGGCTAAAATTTTTGTTTTTTGTACATTAACCTTAAATCCAGAAACCTTCCCATATTGCATTATTATCTCCATCAGGTCCACAACAGAGTTTTCTGGCTGGGTCATCGTAACAACCAGATCGTCTGCAAATGCCCTCAATCTATAATCCTGATCTCTAATCCAATTGATCAAAAGCTTTTTCAGCATCTAAAAAAATTAGCGCCGCAGGGATCTGGTTGTTCCTTTCCAAAAACTCCACCACATCAACTATGTGCCTCACATTATTTTTCATTTCTCTACCACTAATAAACCCAGTTTGATCCCCATGAATCATCTGTTGCAAAACCGTCATCAATCTGTTAGCTAACACCTTAGCAAATATCTTGTAGTCTGTATTTAAAAGTGATATTGGTCTGTAGTTTCTTACTTGAGTAACATCCTGATCTTCCTTCGGAATCAAAGAAATAAAAGCAGTTCTCCAAAACGGAGGCACCCTTCTCCCCCTCTGAATTGTCTGAAACAATTCCCTTAATGGCTTTATCAGCTCCAGTTGTAAATTTTTGTAATAGACCGCAGTCAGTCCATCCATACCTGGCGCTTTGTCCACCTTCAATTGCTTAATTGCTAAAAGAATTTCTTCTTCTGTTATCAATTGATTAATCTCTTCCTTTTGTTCTTGTGTGAGAACCGGGATGCTAGCATTCTTCAAATATACATCAATATCTGTTTCATTAATCTTCTCCTTAGCATATAATTTGGAATAAAAATCCACAAAGGCTTCCTTGATAAGATCCTGTTGAAACACAACCTTTCCTTTGCATTCAATTTTATCTATGTTAGAAGCCCTTTGTTTTTTCCTTAACCTGTAGGCTAACCACCTACCTGGTTTATTGGCATTGCAAAAAGTATTATGCCTAGCAAACCGTAGGTTAGTTGCCACCTGATCAGCCATCAACTTATCAAATTGTCCTCTTAGCAAGTTAATAACCTCCTTAATCTTCGCATCCGATGGATTCAAAATTAGGGCCTTTTCTTTTTCCCTAATTTCATTCTCCAGTTCTTTCCTTCTAACTTCCAAATTACGTCTGTATTTATTATTCATATATATTAACACCCCTCTCATATAGGCTTTGCTAGCATCCCAAACCATGTCCATAGAAGTATCCTTGTTCATATTAATTTCAAAAAAATCCTTCATCTGCTTTTTACATTCTTCCACATTTCCCTGATTTCTAAACAAATTCTCATTTACGCGCCAGGAGAGCCTATCTCTATTGTCCTTGTTAATCTCTAACCAGACTGGACTATGATCAGATATAGTTCTTGCACAAATCTTTATCTTCTTAGTCCTAGAAAAAAAATCATTAGTCAGTAATATAAAATCAATCCTAGAAAAAGATTGATGTCTATCAGAAAAAAAAGTATAATCCTTTTCATGTAAGTGTGTATCTCGCCAAATGTCTTGCAATTCCAGGTCATCCTTCATTTCAAAAAAAGATTTAGGCAATCTAGCATGACTCGGGGCACGCTTAAAAAAACCAGATTTATTCAGCTGTACATCCAGGACACCATTCCAATCTCCCATAAAAATAAAAGATTTATAATCCAACTGGGTAATCTTTGTATGTAGTAAACTAAAAAAATCAGTTTGTTGTTGATTAGGAGCATACAGTCCAACTAAAAGCGTTTTTTGCCTTCTAGCAGCAAATCTATCATAACATATCTTCCTTGTTTATCTACTTCAATTAGTTCCGCTGTCAGAGTACTCTTGACATAGATAACCACTCCATTTTTCTTATTCATTGCAGAAGCAATAAATTGTGTGCCCAGCCTTGAGTTCAACAAATACTTTTGGTCCATAACCCTAATATGCGTTTCTTGCAAACAGATAACATCAGTCTTAAATTGTTTTAAATATTGAAAAACTTTCTCTTCTGTGGTGAATTTAATCCATTAACATTCCAGGTTAAGAACTTAGTCGCCATTCTTGGCATCCCGAAGCTCCTGGAGCACGTCTGCCAGGACCCCTTTAACTTCCTTAGGCCGCGCCCCTCCCACAGCTTCACTCTAAGTACGCTTTGGAGGTTCCATAACTTTCTGCTGATCTTGCTCTTGCTCTTGTCTCATTCGTCTTAAGGCGTGTGCACTGCATT
This sequence comes from Vipera ursinii, assembly GCF_947247035.1. Classification (NCBI taxonomy): domain Eukaryota; kingdom Metazoa; phylum Chordata; class Lepidosauria; order Squamata; family Viperidae; genus Vipera; species Vipera ursinii. The sequence goes on from NC_139512.1 coordinate 186,476,171, forward strand.
GTTGTATGCCACTTCCACGAATGAAAGGAGGTCGACCCAATTTGTTTGCTGATATGAGACGTAGCTCCATAGATAATGCTCCACCATCGCGTTCACGCATTCTGGTGCTCCATTAGTGCTGGTTTGATATGCTGAACTGAGGCCTTGCCATGACCCAATAGACCGGATGAATATTCGCCAAAACTGAGCTGTGAACAGTACCCCCCTGTCAGAAATGATCCACTGGGCACCCTATGCAAGAGATACACATGATGAATAAAGAGTTTGGCCAGCTTCTGGGCCGACAGCAACCCCTTACATCAGATGAAGTGGGCCTGTTTGGAAAAAAGGTCCACATCGGTCCAAATCACGGTGTAACCACGACTCTCTGGCAGCTCCACAACAAAGTCCATTCCAATGTCTTCCTATGTTCGGGTCGGGTCTGCTACCGACTGCAACAACCCTACTGGTTTCTCTGTTCAGTGCTTTGTGGTGGCACAAACATGGCAACCCCGAACATTGGCCTCTATGTCCGCTTTCATGTGCAGCCACCAGAATTGGCGCCATACCAGGTGGAGGGTCTTAAGAAAGCCAAAATGCCCCACTTGTTTTGCATCATGGCATCGCTGTAACACTCCTTCCCATAGGGCCTGTGGGATGTACAGAATATTGCCTTTCCATGCTAGGTCCTCCCTTCGTGTCAATAGGTCTGAATGTTCCTGTACCCAGGGGTTGTCCTGGACTACCTTGTGCAGTTCTTAGACAGTATTGACAGCCAGGTTGTGCGGTACCACTCACGCTGCTGCTTGCCAGTAGGGAGGCATGATTGCCTGTACTACTTCCTCCCACTTGCTATCATATTGAGGCATCTGCGAGAGGGCATGAGTGAGGAAATTGTTCCCCCCAGTACATACCTCAGCCAGAAACCAAAATGTTGGAAGTACTGCGCCCAGCAGATGTGTTTGGGGGAAAGGCGCCTAGGTGACTGAAAGACCTCAAGGTTTTTGTTGTTGTTTTTTTTATTGAAAAGTTTTTCAATACATTTTATCTTTAACAAAACAACCCCTCCCAACCCACCCCCCATTCCCAACCCAACCCAACCCTCCCCCCTCCCCTTCCCCCCTCCCCGACTTCCCAGAGCTAAATACAAGGTATAAAAGTAAAAACAATCATAATCTACCATATGCTAACAACAATGAGTTATTAAGTCTATCACACTTTAACTCTTGTAAAATGACTACAAGCAATATAAATATCACATCAATACTTATTTAAATGCTAAATGAAACTTTTTAGTCCCATATTTATTCTGGATGTAATCAATCCATTTTTTCCACTCCACAATATATCTCTGTTGCGAATGGTCCTTCAAATACACCGAAATCTTTGCCATTTCCGCCAGGTTGGAAACTTTTAGAGTCCATTCTTCTATAGTCGGCAGTTCTTCCTTCTTCCAATATTGCCCTACTAAAGGTCTTGCTGCCGTAATTAACTTCAACATCAATTTAATGTCCACAACAGTAGTATCAGTAATAATACCCAGTAAGAACAATTGCGGAGAAAACTTTATCCTTCTCTTAAATATCTTCTGCATATTCCACCAAATTTTGATCCAAAAAGCTTTAACCTTTTTACAGGTCCACCATATATGAAAATACATTGCATCTTCACCACCACACCTCCAACATTTAGGCTGGTACTTCGGATACATACTTGCTAATTTTTTGGGATCTAAATGCCGTCTATAAAACATTTTATAAAAATTCTCTCTTAAATTTTGGGCTTGCATAAATTTTACATTTATCACCCAAATCTTTTCCCAAGTATCCATTGTAATAACTTTACAATGCAATCTTTATCATGCAATCTTTAACAAGTTCTGTCTCTGAATCAATTTCTATCAATGCAAGATATATCCGTTTGATATGTGCTTGACCCTCTAATTTGCTTTACCAAATTTTCATCAGTCATTGAAAAACCAATTTTCTGATCTTCTTTCCACCTGGCCTGTAGTTGCCCATACTGAAACCAGGTTTGAACAATCTTTTCTCCTCGTAAAAGGTTATACGGCTTCAAATGCCATACATTCCTTTCCAAACTTAAAATTTCCTTATATGTAGTCACATCATGTTTAAACCCAACATTTATATTTTCTATTGTGTGTTTCGGTATTGCCCATAGAGGTATCTTATAATTTAACTTGTGTCTATACTTTTTCCAAACTCGCAACAGAGCATGTCTTAAAATATGCACCTTAAACACATTATCCACCTTCTTATCATACAATAGATATGCATGCCAGCCAAATAACAAATCATGACCTTCAAGATTTAATAATCTTCCTTGTGTTAAATTAATCCAATCACTTATCGCTGACAAAGCAGCAGCTTCATAGTATAATAAGACCTCGAGGTTTTTGTAGACCATCCAGACCTCAAACGGCTCCACTGCTCCCTCCAACAGGTGTTGCCATGTGAACAACACCCACCACACTACAAATGCCTCAATCTCCCAAATGGCCCAGGCCCTCTCGGTCTCCATCAGTTTTCGTGATGTATAGGCACATGACTGTAATGTCCCCTGGCTGTTCTTTTGCAGTAAGACTGCTCCACTGTGACATCACTGGCATCGATCTGTACCCTGAATGGCATGTCAGGATTTGGATGGAGCAAGGCCGGATCCCTTGCAAACAGGACCTTCAGGTCCTCAAAGGCCTTTTGGTATGCCATGGTCCACACCAGTGGCTGACCAAGCCATGGCTTTGTCCTGGCGTGTCACGTGTGGAGCATGTCCGTCAGGGGCAGCGCCACCACTGTGAACGAAGGGATGAATTGCCTGTAAAAATTGGCAAAACCCAGGAACCTCTGCAGTTGACAATGGGTCCAGGGGGCTTGCCACTCCAACATGGCCTTGACCTTGTTAAGGTCCATTTCCACTGCTGCCCCTGATATCCTTATAGCTGAGGTAGTCCAGTTGGGTTTGGTGAAAGTCACACTTAGAGAGTTTAACGAACAAGTGTGCCTTCAATAACTTTTCCAGCACCTGTCTCACTAATCGAACATGTTCTTCCAGGGTAGCAGTGTATATAAGGATGTCGTCCAGATAAACGAGCACCCTGCGGTACAAATACTCATGCAGCACTTTGGGTTTTTTTTGTTTTTTTATTAAAAAGTTTTACAATACATTTTTAAATACAAAAAACCTCCCCCTCCTCCCCCTCCCCTATCCCCCACCCCTCCCTCCCCTCCCCCTCCCCGACTTCCCAGAGCTGAATACAGGGTATAACAATACAAACAAGCATAATCTAAAATATGCTAACAACAATAAGACATTAAATTCTGTCGCACTTTAAATCTCCATCGTCAAAATATTTATAAAATAAATACTAACTATTTATACATCCTATAGATCCACTACTTATTCAAATACTAAATGAAACTTTTTAGTCCCATATTTATTCTGAATATATTCAATCCATCTCCTCCATTCCACAATGTATCTCTGTTGCGATTGGTCTTTCAAATACGCTGAAATCTTTGCCATTTCCGCCAAGTTAGAAACTTTTAAAGTCCACTCTTCTATAGTCGGCAGTTCTTCCTTCTTCCAATATTGCACTACTAAAAGTCTCGCTGCCGTAATTAAATTCAACATCAACTTAGTATCTATAACAGTAGTATCTGTAATAATACCCAATAAAAACAATTGCGGAGAAAACTTTATCCTTTTCTTAAGTATCTTTTGCATATTCCACCAAATTTTAATCCAAAAAACTTTAACCTTTTTACAAGTCCACCATATATGAAAATACGTTGCATCCTCACAACCACACCTCCAACATTTGGGCTGGTAGTTCGGATACATACTTGCTAATTTTTTAGGATCTAAGTGCCACCTATAAAACATTTTATAAAAATTCTCTCTTAAATTTTGGGCCTGTGTAAATTTTACATTTCTAACCCAGATCTTTTCCCAAGTATCCATTGTTATAACTTCTTGAAAATTCTGAGCCCACTTTATGATACAGTCTTTAACAAGTTCCGTTTCTGAATCAATTTCTATCAATACATTATATATCCTCTTTATATGTGCTTGACCTTGATCTCTAATTTGTTTTACCAAATTTTCATCAGTCATCGAAAAACCAACTTTCTGGTCCTCTTGCCATCTAGCCTGTAATTGCCCATACTGAAACCAAGTTTGTACAATCTTTTCTTCTTTTAAAATATTATATGGCTTTAATTGCCATACATTCCTCTCTAAACTTAAGATTTCCTTATATGTAGTCTCATCATGTTTAAATCCCACATTTATATTTTCTATTGCGTGTTTAGGTATTGCCCAAATGGGTATCTTATAATTTAACTTATGTCTATACTTTTTCCAAACTCGCAACAGAGCATACCTTAAAATATGTATCTTAAACACATTATCCACCTTCTTATCATACAATAAATATGCATGCCAACCAAATAACAAATCATGACCCTCAAGATTTAATAATCTCACTTGTGTTAAATTAAACCAGTCACTTATCGCTGACAAAGCAGCAGCTTCATAATATAATTTAAAATTAGGCATTTTAAGACCACCTCTTTCACGCGTATCTTGCATTATCTTAAATTTAACTCGTGGCTTTTTCCCTGCCCAGACAAATTTATTAATTCCTTTTTGCCATTCCTCCAAATTTAAATCCTTTTTAAGTATAGGTATCATTTGAAATAAAAATAAAAATTTCGGCAAAACATTCATTTTCACTGCTGCAATTCTTCCCAATAAGGATAATTGTAATTTTTTCCAACTATCTAATTCTTTTTGTATTTTTCCCCATAACATTTCATAATTATTTTTATATAACTTCACATTTGAGGCTGACAGATATATCCCCAAATATTTAATCTTTTTAACTATTTCAAATCCCGTTAAGTCTTCTAAAACAGCCTTTTGTGATACTGTCATATTTTTAGACAATATTTTAGTTTTTTGTATGTTGATCTTAAATCCAGAAACTTTCCCATATAGCATTATTATCTCCATCAATTCTACAACTGAATAATCTGGCTGAGTTACTGTAACAACCAGATCATCTGAAAACGCCCTCAATCTATAATCCTGATCTCTTATTTGAATTCCCCTAATTATTTCCAAGTCACATATTTTAATCAATAATATTTCCAATGTTAAAACAAGTAATAGAGGTGACAACGGGCACCCCTGCCTTGTGCCCTTTTCAATATTACATAGTTCAGTCAAACTGTTATTAACTATTATATGGGCTGTTTGCTTTTGATATATTGCCCTAATTGGTTGTAAAAATTTGTCCCCAAATTCCATTTTCTCTAATACTTTCATCAAAAATTGCCAATCCAATTGATCAAAGGCTTTTTCAGCATCCAAAAAGATCAATGCTGCGGGGATCTGATTGTTTCTTTCCAAAAATTCCAATAAATCTACAATATGTCTCACATTATTCTTCATTTGTCTACCACTTATAAATCCAGTTTGATCACCATGAATCACTTGTTGTATTACCCTCATTAATCTATTAGCTAAGATTTTTGCAAATATCTTATAATCAGTATTCAAAAGCGATATTAGCCTATAATTTTTAGCTTGGGTAGCATCCTGATCTTCCTTCGGAATCAAGGAAATAAAAGAAGTCTTCCAGGATGGAGGTACCCCTCCTCCCATTTGAATTGTCTTAAACAATTCCCTTAAAGGTTTCACCATTTCTAACTGTAAGTTTTTATAATACACGGCAGTCAAACCGTCAGTACCCGGCGCTTTACCCACTTGTAATTGTTTAATTGCTAAAAGAATTTCTTCATCAGTTATCAATTGATTCATCCCTTCCTTTTGTTCTTGCGTAAGAACAGGAATATTAGCTTTTGTCAAATAATCATCTATATCTACATCTCTAATCTTATCTCTAGCATACAGCTTAGAATAAAAATCAACAAAAGTCTTTTTAATAAGACTCTGCTGGTACACTATTTTACCCTTATATTCTATTCTATCTATATTAGAAGCCCTTTGCTTCTTCCTTAACAAGTAAGCTAACCATCTACCTGGTTTATTAGCATTACAAAAAGTGTTATGTCTAGCATACCGTAAGTTAGTTGCCACTTGATCTGCCATTAACTTATCAAACTGACCCCTTAATAAAGTAATTACCTCTTTGATCTTCCCATCAGATGGATTCAGAATTAAAGCCTTTTCTTTTTCCTTAATTTCATCCACTAATTCTTTCCTCCTAAATTCCAATTTACGTCTATGTTTATTGTTCAAATATATTAATACACTTCTCATATAAGCTTTACTTGCATCCCAAACTATCTCAATAGAAGTACCTTTATGCGAGGACTTCCGGGTGGTAAGGCGTCGCAAGAAGACAGCCATTTCCAGGCTGTCCGCTCCGTGGCTTTGTAGAATTGCCGAAAACAGTGCCGATCAGCTGTTTCGGTGGTTCGGAAGCCCCCTCCTTGGGAGAAGAGGAGGGGGTGAGTACCCAGGTAGGGGTAGAGTTCTCCGGGGCCGCCAGAACTTAAAGTTTTGGCAGCTGAAGGATTGAGCCCCCCCGAAGCTTGGGTTTGCTCTGGGCTGCGTGGCGTTTCTGCTCCGTGCTTTTAGGAGCAGAACAAGGCATTCGCAACCATCCCTGCCAGCAGGAAAGGATTTCGGAGAATGAGGATGCAGGCAGAGCGATACAGGAGATTAAGGTGAAAGTGGACTTTTGATCTTTAGCTCAATGGACTCTGCAGACTTTGAAAGTGAAAGTGCGTAGCAAGCAATAATGGGGGAAAATGGCGGCTAAATCTTCCAAAGTTCTTAGAAGCACGGGGGCTTCCCCGGTGCAGCAGTCTTCATTGCAAGCTTTATTGCCCCCTGCACCTGCACCTACGCCAGCCCTGACAGTTAAAGATTTGCAAGAAGCTTTGGAAAAGCATTCGCAGCAAATAGCTGAGATTATAGATGAAAAGCTGGATGAGAAGCTAACAGAAAAACTAGCTGAAGTTCTGGATGAAAAGCTGGATGAGAAGTTAACAGAAATAAGGGCGGACATTTTGCTTGTATTTCAAGGCATGGCTATATGTATCGAGCGCTTGGATGAAAGAGTGGAAGATCTCAGCCAAAATAATATCAAATTAGATGCAAAAATGTTAGAGACTGAGAATGTGGTGGATAAAATTGACAGTGACTTGACCTTGGTGCAGTACCACGAGATGGAGTTTGCTGTTATAATCAGAGGCTTAAAAGAGAATCCTAAAGAAAATCTGAACGAAATAGTCTCTGAGGCTCTGGAAGGGGTGCTGGGACGGCCAGCAGATGGAATTGTGGGAGACATAGATAAAATTTTTCATGTCAATTCGTGGATTGCAAGACAAAGGAAATTACCCAGAGATGTGGTTGTTTATTTTACAAAGAGAGCAATCAGGAATGAAGTTATCCAAGCGTCTTACAACACTAAGCTTGTAATTGCTGAGCAAGAAGTCCTGGTATTAAAAGAGATCCCTCCAAGAATTTTAAGGAGAAGAAAGGAGTTTGCTTTTTTAGCACAAGAGCTCAGGCGACGTGATATCAAGTTTAGATGGGAGATACCAGTGGGTATGCTGGTGATGCATGAAGGCACGAGACATCATCTTATTACAGTGATGCAGGCACGTGATTTTTATAGTAATGTTTTAAAAGCAACCCCCATACCACTTTTGGAATCTACAAAGAAGAATGGCGAGGGAAAGCCTCAAGGTGCTGAAGGAACAACGCAGACAGATGAGAAAGCTACAGGAGTGGATCAAATTTCAGTATCATTGGAAGAAGCTAGAGACCAGAGGATGATGCGTGCTGCTTTGAGACGAATGAGACGAGAGCAAGAACAAGACCAGCAGAAAGTCATGGAACCTCCAAAGCGTACCTATAGCGAAGCTGTGGGAGGGGCGCAACCTAAGAATGTTAAGGGGATTCTGGAAGACGCGCTCCAAAAGCTTTGGGTCGCTAAGGATGGCGACTAAGCTTCTAACTTGGAATGTCAATGGCTTAAATTCACCTTAGAAGAGAAAGAAAATCTTTCAATATTTAAAACAATTTAAGACTGATATTATTTGCTTACAAGAAACACATATTAGAGTTATGGACCAAAAGTACTTATTAAATTCAAGACTGGGCACACAATTTATTGCTTCTGCAATGAATAAGAAGAATGGAGTGGTTGTTTATATCAAGAATACTATGACAGCGGAGTTAATTGAAGCAGATAAACAAGGAAGATATGTTATAATAGATTTGTTAATAGAAGGCAAAAAAAGGCTTTTAGTTGGATTATATGCTCCTAATCAACAACAAGCAGACTTTTATAGTTTATTACACAGCAAGATCACTCAGTTGGATTATAAATCTTTTATTTTTATGGGAGACTGGAATGGTGTCTTGGATGTACAAATGGACAAGAGTGGTTCTTTTAGGAGTACTCCAAGTCATGCTAAATTGCCTAAATCCTTTTTTGAGATGAAGGATGATTTGGAGCTGCGAGATATTTGGAGAGAAAGAAATTTACAAGAAAAGGATTATACTTTTTTTCTGATAGACATCAATCTTTTTCTAGGATTGACTTTATATTAATTACTAATGATTTCTTTTCTAGGATTAAGAAGATAAAGATTTGTTCAAGAACTATGTCTGACCATAGTCTAGTCTGGCTAGAGATTGATAAGGATAACAGAGATAGGCGCTCCTGGCGTCTAAATGAGAACCTGTTTAGAAATCAGAAAAATGTGGAAGAATGTAAAAAACAGATGAAGGTTTTTTTTGAAACTAATATGAATAAGGGTACTTCTATGGAAATGGTTTGGGATGCTAGTAAGGCTTATATGAGAGGTGTGTTAATATATATGAATAATAAATACAGACGTAATTTGGAATTTAGGAGGAAAGAATTAGAGAATGAAATTAGGGAAAAAGAAAAGGCTTTAACTTTGAATCCATCGGATGTGAAGATTAAAGAGGTTATTAATTTATTAAGGGGACAGTTTGATAAGTTAATGGCTGATCAGGTGGCAACTAATTTACAGTTTGCTAGACATAATACTTTTTGTAATGCCAATAAACCAGGTAGATGGTTAGCTTATATGTTAAGGAAGAAGCAAAGGGCTTCTAATATAGACAAAATAGAACAGCGTTTCCCAACCTTAGGAACTTGAAGATGCATGGACTTCAACTCCCAGAATTCCCCAGACAGCTATGCTGGCTGGGGAATTCTGGGAGTTGAAGTCCACGCATCTTCAAGTTCCTAAGGTTGGGAAACGCTGAAATAGAACATAAGGGTAAGGTAGTGTATCAACAGAACCTTATTAAGGGAAACTTTTGTTGATTTTTATTCTAAATTATATGCTAGAGATAAGATTAATGAAGCAGATATTGATGTATATTTGAGGAATGCTAGTATTCCGGTTCTTACACAAGAACAAAAGGAAGAGATGAATCAATTGATAACTAAGGAAGAAATTCTTTTAGCAATTAAACAATTGAAAGTGGGTAAAGCGCCAGGCACTAATGGATTGACTGCTGTGTATTATAAAAATTTACAGTCTGAGATGATAAAGCCATTAAGGGAATTGTTTCAGACAATTCAAATGGGAGGAGGGGTGCCTCCGTCTTGGAAAACTGCTTTTATTTCTTGATTCCAAAGGAAGATCAGGATGTCACTCAAGCAAGAAACTATAGACCAATATCACTTTTGAATACTGACTACAAGATATTTGCTAAGGTTTTAGCTAATAGATTAATTAGGGTACTGCAACAGGTAATTCATGGTGACCAAACTGGGTTTATAAGTGGCAGACAAATGAAAAATAATGTGAGGCATATAGTTGATTTGTTGGAATTTCTGGAAAGGAACAACCAGATCCCTGCAGCGCTGATTTTTTTTGGATGCTGAAAAAGCCTTTGATCAATTGGATTGGCAATTTTTGATGAAAGTATTAGATAAAATGAATTTTGGGGATAAATGTTTACAACCAATTAGGGCATTATATCAAAAGCAAACAGCCCGTATAATATTAAATAACAGTCTGACTGAAGTATGTAATATTGAAAAGGGCACAAGGCAGGGGTGTCCGTTATCACCTTTATTATTTGTTTTAACATTGGAGATATTATTGATTAAAATACGGGATTCGGGAAAAATCAAGGGAATTCAAATAAGAGATCAGGATTATAGATGGAGGGCGTTTGCAGACAATCTGGTTGTTATGGTGACCCAGCCAGAAAATTCTGTTGTAGAATTGATGGAGATAATAATGCAATATGGGAAAGTTTCTGGATTCAAGGTTAATATACAAAAACCCAAAATGCTGTCTAAGAATATGACAGTACCACAAAAGGCTGTTTTAGAAGGGTTAACTGGATTTGAAATTGTCAAAAGGGTTAAATATTTGGGGGTATATTTGTCACCCTCAAATGCAAAGTTATATAAAAATAATTATGAAAAGCTATGGGGAAAAGTTCAAAAAGAATTGGATAGCTGGAAAAAATTACAATTGTCTTTATTGGGAAGAATTGCAGCAGTGAAAATGAATGTCTTGCCGAAATTTCTATTTTTATTTCAAATGATACCTATTCTTAAAAAGGATTCAAACTTGGAGGAATGGCAAAAGGGTATTAATAAATTTGTTTGGGCAGGGAAAAGGCCACGAGTTAAATTTAAGATTATGCAGGATACGCGTGAAAGAGGTGGTCTCAAAATGCCCAACTTTAAATTATACTATGAAGCTGCTGCTTTGTCAGCGATAAGTGATTGGATTAATTTAACACAAGGAAGGTTATTAAATCTTGAAGGTCATGATTTGTTATTTGGTTGGCATGCATATTTATTGTATGATAAGAAGGCAGATAATGTGTTTAAGGTGCATATTTTAAGACATGCTCTGTTGCGAGTTTGGAAAAAGTATACATATAAGTTAAATTATAAGATACCTTTATGGGCAATACCGAAACATGCAATAGAAAATATAAATGTTGTGTTTAAACATGATGTGACTACATATAAGGAAATTTTAAGTTTGGAGAGGAACGTATGGCGTTTGAAGCCGTATAACTTTTTACGAGGAGAAAAGGTTGTTCAAACCTGGTTTCAGTATGGGCAACTACAGGCCAGGTGGAAAGAAGATCAGAAAATTGGTTTTTCAATGACTGATGAAAATTTGGTAAAGCAAATTCGAAATCAGGGTCAAGCACATATCAAACGGATATATCTTGCATTGATAGAAATTGATTCAGAAACAGAACTTGTTAAAGATTGCATGATAAAGTGGGCTCAGAATATTCAAGAAGTTATTACAATGGATACTTGGGAAAAGATTTGGGTGAGAAATGTAAAATTTATGCAAGCCCAAAATTTAAGAGAGAATTTTTATAAAATGTTTTATAGATGGCATTTAGATCCCAAAAAGTTAGCAAGTATGTATCCGAACTACCAGCCTAAATGTTGGAGGTGTGCTGGTGAAGATGCAACGTATTTTCATATATGGTGGACCTGTAAAAAGGTTAAAGCTTTTTGGATCAAAATTTGGTGGAATATGCAGAAGATATTTAAGAGAAGGATAAAGTTTTCTCCGCAATTGTTCTTACTGGGTATTATTACTGATACTATTGTTGTGGACATTAAATTGATGTTGAACTTAATTACAGCAGCAAGACCTTTAGTAGGGCAATATTGGAAGAAGGAAGAACTGCCGACTATAGAAGAATGGACTCTAAAAGTTTCCAACCTGGCGGAAATGGCAAAGATTTCGGCGTATTTGAAGGACCATTCGTAACAGAGATATATTGTGGAGTGGAAAAATGGATTGATTATATCCAGAATAAATATGGGACTAAAAGGTTTCATTTAGCATTTGAGTAAGTATTGATGTGATATTTATATTGCTTGTAGTCATTTTATAAGAGCTAAAGTTCGGTAGACCTAATAGTTTATTGTTGTTAGCATATGGTAGTTTATGATTCTTTCTACTTTTATACCTTGTATTTAGCTCTGGGAAGTCGGGGAGGGGGGAAGGGGAGGGGGGAGGGTTGGGTTGGGTTGGGGAGGGGTGGGTGGGTGGGGAGGGGTTGTTTTGTTAAAGATAAAATGTATTGAAAAACTTTTCAATAAAAAAGAAGTACCTTTATGCATATTAATTTTAAAAAATTCCTTCATCTGTTTTTACACTCTTCCACATTTTCCTGATATCTAAACAAATTTTCATTTAAACGCCAAGACCGTCTATCTCTATTATCTTTTTCTATCTCTAACCATACTGGACTATGATCAGATATAGTTCTTGGAAAAATCTTGATCTTCTTAATCCTAGAAAAAAAATCATTAGTAATTAATACAAAATCAATCCTAGAAAAAGATTGATGCCTGTCGGAGAAAAAAGTAAAGTCTTTTTCTTGCAAGTTCCTTTCTCTCCAAAAATCTCTCAATTCCAGGTCATCCTTCATCTCAAAAAAAGATTTAGGCAGTTTAGCATGACTTGGGATGCTTTTAAAAAGACCTCCCTTTCAAAACACCATTCCAATCTCCCATAAAAATACAAGATTTATAATCCCACTGAATGATCTTGCTGTGTAATAAACTGTAAAAATCTCCTTGTTGTTGATTAGGAGCATATAGTCCAACCAAAAGCGTTTTCTTGCCTTCTATTAATAGTTCAATCATAACATATCTTCCTTGTTTATCTGCTTCAATTAAAGTCGCTGTCAAAGTATTCTTAACGTAAATAACCACTCCATTTTTCTTATCAGTCGCAGAAGCAATAAACTGTGTACCCAACCTCAAGTTTACCAAATACTTTTGATCCGTCGCTCTAATATGTGTTTCCTGTAAGCAAATAACATCGTTTTTAAATTGCTTTAGATATTGAAATACTTTCTTTCTCTTATGTGGTGAATTTAAACCATTAACATTCCAGGTTAGAAGCTTTGTCGCCATCTTTTGCGACCTGAAGCTTTTGGAGTGCCTCTTCCAAAATCACCTGCATTCTCTTTGGTCGCACTCCTCCCACTGCTTCACTGTAAGTAAGTTTTTGAGGTGCCGTCATAACTCTCTGCTGTTCTTACTCTTGTCTCATTCGTCTAGCAGCAGCACGTGTCATTCTTTGGTCTCTAACCTCCTCCGATGATACTGAAATTTGATCCACTCCTGTAACTTTCTGGAGTTCTCCATCTTTCAGCTGCATAACTCCTTCAGCACCTTGTACATTCTTACTTTGTGATTGACGCTCTCCTTCACCGTTCTTCTTTTTAGATTCCAAAAGTGGTATAGGGACTGCCTTTAAAATATTGGCATAGAAATCACGTGCCTGTAACACTGTAAGAAGACGATGTCTCGTGCCTGCATACATCACCACCATACCCACTGGAATCTCCCATCTGAACTGAATATCCCGTCTTCTTAATTCTTCTGCCAAAAAAGCAAACTCCTTCCTTCTCTTTAAAATTCTTGGAGGCATCTCTTTTAAAATTAAAACTTCTTGCTCTGCAATTGCGAATTTACTATTATAAAAAGCTTGAATAACCTCATTTCTCATTACTCTCTTTGTAAAATAAACCACCACATCTCTAGGTAATTTCCTTTGTCTTGCAATCCATGAATTAACACGAAATATTTTATCTCTATCCACCATAATATCTTCTGCTGGACGCCCCAAAACGCCTTCCAGGGCTCCTGAAACTACTTTTTTCAAATTTTCCTTAGAATCCTCTTTTAAACCTCTGATTCTCACAGCAAACTCCATCTCGTGGTACTGCACCAAGGTTAAATCATCATCAATCTTATCCATCACAGTTTCAGCATCCGTCATTTTAGCATCTAATCTGATATTATTTTGGCTAAGTTCTTCCACTCTCTCATCCAAACGTTCAATACAAATGGCCATGCCTTGAAATGCAAGTAAGATGTCTGCCCTCATTTCTGTAAGCTTCTCCTCCATAAGTTCAGCTAATTATTGGGATTGCTTTTTCAAAGCCTCTTGCAAAACATCCTGCAAATCTTTTACTGTCAAAGCTGGTGCAGGGGCAGGTGCAGGGGGGGGCATTAAAGCCTGTAACGAAGATTGCTGCACTGGGGAAGCCCCCGTGCTTCTGGGAACTTTAAATGATTTGGCAGCCATTTTCGCCCACTCAATTCTGTTGCACACTTTCACTTTTAAAAATCTCCACAAAATCCACTGAGTTAAAGATCATATACTTGCTCTGACATGATTCCCCTGTACAGCTCTGCCTGTATCCAAGTAATCCAAAGTTCACTCTCGCTGGCAGGGATGGTTGCTGCATCCTGCTCTGCTCCAAAACCCTGGAGCAGAGGCGTCCCAAGGTCCGGAGCAAACTCAGGCTTCGGGGGGGGGGCTCAATCCTTCAACCACCAGAGTTTCAACTCTGGCAGTCTGGGAGAGCTCTACCCCTGCCTGGGCACTCACCCCCTCCTCTTCTCCCAAGGAGCGGGCTTCCGAGCTGCCGAAACAGCTGATCGTCGCTGTTTTTGGCTGTTCTACAGAGCGATGGGGTTGACAGCCTAAATGGCTGCCGGTAACGGAGCCTTGCCACCATGAAGTCTCCTCATGCAGCACTTTGTTGATGAGCTGCTTAAATACTGCGGGGGCCCCCTGCAACCCAAACAGCATCACCCTAAACTGGTAACTGCCAAGCAGGCAGTTGAAGGCCGTCTTCCATTCATTCCAGATTGAGGACCCAGATTGTTGGGGGCAATTAAGCTGACTTTGTAATAATGCCGCTTGGGGTGTGTGTGAAAGCCCTAATAAGCAGGCATATACATAGAATGAAGGCTACTGCTAAGTTTCTAAAGCCGCCCTGAGTCTTCGGAGAAGGGCGGGATATAAATGGAATTAAAATAAATAAAATAAAATAAAATTCCCTCGTTTTATGCGAACCCTGTAATATGCCTCCCATAAATCCAGCTTGGTGAACACCTTCCCCTTTGCTAGATGGGCCAACAGATCTTTCATAAGAGGCAGGGGGTACATGTTCTCCACACAGACCCCATTGATGCAATGAAAGTCAACGCACAACCTCAAAGGGCCATCTTTTTTCTCTTTGAAGAGAATGGGAGCTGCTATCCATGAATGAGCTGGCTGAATAAAACCCCTTGCCAGGTTCTAATCTATGTATCTATGCAGTTCCTCCATCTCCCGGGGCACCGTTGCATACAAATGGGGTTTGGGCAGTTTGGCGCCAGTCATGATGTCAATAGCACAGTCGGTCAGCCATTGAGGAGGCAGGATATAGCACTCTTGTTCATTGAACACTTTAGTGAGGTCCGCATACACAGCTGGATAGGAACCCTTCCCCTCTGCATTCTCCTGACTTGCATTTGCCACCCCACTCCCAGGCTGGGGACCGACCCAAATCTGCAACTTCTGGTATCCCCCTTCCCACCAAATGGTAGGGCCTCACTTATCCAACCATGCCAGCCCTAGAATCATGGCCTCAGTCATGGAAGGAACCATGATAAATTGGAGGACCTCCCAATAATCCCCCAGCTTTAATCAGACAGGTTCCGCCACATGGGTAACTGGACCCCCCCCCCAGAAGGGATGCTTTAATGGTTCAAACCTAATAGGGGTAGCCAGTGGTTTCCCGCCGATCCCGACCTCTGTCACCACGGCCTTACTGATTAGACAGCAGATGCAGCCTGAATCAATCAAGGCCTTGTATTCCCCCCGACGGCCTGTTTGTGGGGTTGTCAGCACAATGGGGACTGTGAAGGGCTGTATCGGCTCACTCACCATGGGATCATCCGCTGACTCATTCTCGCTCTTGTATGCCACCAGCTGGCATCTGGTGACTGTTGGTGCCTCTTCTTTCTCTTGGGGTCTCTGCTGGGAGGTGATCCCCTCCATTTGCTGAGCCACCCTTGACCTCTCTGGTCCCTTCTTGGGTGTGGGTGTCTGCCCACCCTTCCTTGGGGTTGGTGAGAGTCCCCGTGGAATGGGAATGGGGCACTTCACTGCTCGATGACCGGGCCATTCACATCAGAAACACCTGAACGATGTCTGAGAAGGAGGCCCAGAGGAACCTGTACTGGGAACCAGGGTCCTGTGTCCTTCATCCCTTGGCTTCTCCACACTCCTACAGGGTACAGCCAAGTCCTCCCCTTTGTTCCGGAACTCACACAGTCTTGTGTCCAGGTCTACCACCACACGGAACCACTCCTGGAGCCTACCCAGGACCCCACAGACAACACACGCCTGGCGTAGGTCCCGGTCCAGGCCTGCTCAGAACTGATGGATCAACAGCTGTTCTGGCCAGGAGTGCAGCCTACCAGCTGCCCACCTGAAATCTCACACATATCCTGCCACAGGCCAGCCTCATTGTTTCAGTGTCAGGATCTCCGCCTCAGCCCACTGAACCCATGAGATGTCCCCAAACTGGGACTTCAGGGCTTCTAGGAATAAACCAGCATCGGCCAATTCTCTGGCATGGTCGGGAATTTTGTTTTTATGCACATGCCCAAAATGGCGGACGTGCCGAGCTGAGCTCCATGAGTTCCATGAGTTTCAGCTCTAATTGCAGTCTGGGGAAGCCCTAGGGAGGCATTTTGCCTCCGTGCTAGGGTTGAGGTAGTCAGACTGCCTTACCATAGCCGTTCTAGTGGTGCTGGTGCCCTCCATGTTGGCAAAATGCGGCCTGGAATTGTGCGGTTGCGGCTTGATGTGTCGCGGCTTGAAACACCCCAATCAGCTGTTTTCTGGGGCGGATAGAGCCGCGGCTTGGAGCGGCTGGAAGAACCACGGGGGTGAGTTGGAGTACTGCGGTTTGTTCCAGCATGGAGATCTTGCACGACGGTCCTTGCTGCAGACTGCCAAGTGGCACCGGCCATCTTTGTGCTGCCCGTGTCCTGAGTGGCCAGCCAGACCAAGATTAGAGCCTGGCAGAAGATCGGCGGGGGATTTCTACCTGCTCCCAGCCTGTTTTGAAGCAGCCATCGGAGAACGGCAAGGAGGAGACCCGGGTGGTGGTCTCCTATGCTGGTCAAGATTGGCTGCCTTCGAGGGACCTGAGGCAGTTTTGGCGGCCTTCCAGGTTCGTGGCTGGTTGGGCGGCGTGCTGGCATGTTTTTGGCTAGCATTAGCCTGCCAATCACATCCTGGAGTTGTGGCTTCCATGACCCTCCCCTCTGTGGTGAGGTGTCCTGGTCTCAGAACTGTTGGCATGGAATTGGCTGGGGCCCGGCTCACTTGTCGCCTATATGGAGATGGACTCCTGCTTTCTGCCTCCCTTGACCCCCAAGGACTCAGAAGGACACGGGGTGAAGAGTCACTGTGAGAGGGTGGCTTAGACTTTCCATCTGCTACCCTCTCTGGAAGTAAAAGATCCACGAGGGTATGCTTTTTCCCCTGGGTGGGGTTTCCATCCACCTTCCAGATCAGTCTTGTGGCTGTGGTGAGAGGATGGCTGCTGACTTGTTCTGGTGGTATCCAGCTCGAGTGAGAGTGGAGCTGGATTGGCAGTTTTGAACTCAAACACTCCTTCTGATTTTAACACCCGACTGCCTTCTGCTGAACCTACATGGTTATTTATGGCTCGCCTATGTTATACTGGCACGGACTTGTGCTCCCTCAGGGGTGCCCCCCCTTCCTGGGTGTGACCCACCTTCTTTTCTACTCCTCCTCTTGATGACAGGCCCAATTGTTGCGACCCTGAGAGATGGTTGGGCATGGATTGGGGTCTTCGGTCTATTTAGATAAAAAACAAATCAGGGGAAGAGGCCCCTGATTTGTTTTTTATCTAAATTTTTTAAGGGGTTAGGAGGGAGGGTTGGATTGCAGTTTGGGTTGGAATTTGGGGGGCTTCCACCAACTGATGTTCAGTCCAGGCTTGTGACAGGTCATGGTGGGACGGGGCTTGGGTTGGGTGCCTCCGGGTCTCTGGATTGGGGGGTGGGGTTGCGGATCCCCACGACGATTGGGAATAGCAGCAGGTGGCTGCACAGGGGGCTGTATCAACATTCGGGAGCACGCCCCCGCTGTCTTCAAGCGGTGGCATGCTCCAAAGCCCCCGGATTTGACCCATGTTTCCAGGAGCGGGGATGAGCAGGCCCCTGAGCTCAGGCTGGTGTATTTTAATGCCAGATCAGTAGTTAATAAGGCACCTCCTATTCAAGAGTTGGTTGAAGAGGAGCGTGCGGATCTGGCTTGCATTACAGAGACCTGGTTGGGTCCAGAGGGAGATGTCCCTCTGACTGAACTTTGCCCACCAGGTTTCCATATGCTTCACCAGCCCCGGGCTCAGGGAAGGGGCGGGGGTGTTGCTGTGGTTGTAAGGGAGACCTTATGCCTGCAGGAGGCTACCGTTGTTCAGATACTCAGGTGTGAGTCGCTCCTCCTGAGATGTGGCCCTTGGGCTCAGTTGGGTTTGTTGCTGGCGTATTTCTCGCCTACCTGTGTAGCAGCAGCCCTGCCCAAGCTCCTTGACATCCTCTCTGGGCTGGCAGTTGAGTTCCCCAGACTTATGGTTCTGGGGGACTTCAACCTGCCGTCCCTGGGAGGCTTGTCGGGGTTGGCTTGGAAGTTCATGTCCTCCATGACGGCCATAGACCTGACCCAAGTAATTCAGGGCCCAACTCATGAAGGGGATCACACACTTGATCTTATCTTTCTATCTGGACGGTGGCTTGATGATCTGGGAGGGGGATCTCCAGTTATTACACCCCTGTCATGGACCGATCATCACCTCCTGCGGCTGGCCTTTGGTTTCACCACCCCCCATCTCTGGGTTGTGGAACCGACCAGGTGGTTCCGCCCCAGGCGCCTAATGGATCCTGAACGGTTCCAGGTGGCACTTGGACCTGTGCCTGCCATCTTTGCTCACAGCCCGGTCGATGCCTTAGTGGAAGCCTGGGAAAGGGCAGCCATGGAGGCACTTCACCACATTGTGCCCATGCGGCCACTGTCCCGGTGCAGATCCCGGCTGGCTCCATGGTTTTCCGTGGAGCTCCGGGAGATGAAGCGTCAGAGACAGAGCCTAGAGAGCTGTTGGAGATCCAGCCGGTCTGAATCTGACCGATTGCAATTAAGAACCTTTACGAGGTCTTATCTTGCAGCGATGGAGGCAGCGAAGTCCAACTACTTCACTGCCCTCATCGCGTCCGCAGATAATCACCCAGCCACCCTGTTTAGGGTGACTCACTCCCTCCTTAATCAGGAGGTGAGGGAGGAGCCCTTGCAGGGTCGTGCCGAGGAGTTTAGTCAACATCTGGCTGACAAAATCACTCAGATTCGGGCCGGTCTGGACTCCGACTGGGCAGAGTCTGACGGGGGGGGAGACGAGCAGTTTTGGGAACGTTATCTGGGAAGAATTCGACCCTGTGACTCCAGAAGAGGTGGACAGGATCATGAGGAGGCTGAGTTCCACCATGTGTTTATTGGACCCGTGCCCCTCCTGGCTGGTATATGCAGCTCGGGAGGGGGACACGAGGCTGGCTCCAGGCAGTAATAACTGTTTCTTTGAGGGAGGGTAGAAGGAGGCAGTGGTGAGGCCCCTCCTCAAGAAGCCTGCCCTGGACCCGGCCATTTTGAACAACTATCATCCGGTCTCCAACCTTCGCTTTCTAGTGAAGGTTGTTGAGAGTGTGGTGGCTCATCAGCTCCCTCTGTTCCTGGAAGAAGCAGATTATCTGGACCCCTACCAATTGGGTTTTAGGCCTGGGTACAGCACGGAGACAGCATTGGTCGCGCTGGTGAATGATCCCTGGCAGGCGCGGGACAGGGGTTTTTCCTCTGTCCTAGTCCTATTAGACCTCTCAGCGGCTTTTGATACCATCGACCATGGTATCTTACTGCGGCGCCTCAGGGGGTTGGGAGTGGGTGGCACTGTTTTACTGGGTTGTTCGCAGTCGGTGTTGGCAGGGGGGCAGAGGTCGGCCTCAAGGCCTCTCGTTTGTGGAGTCCCTCAGGGGTCGGTCCTCTCGCCCCTCCTGTTCAACATCTATATGAGGCCGCTGGGTGAGATCATTCGTGGTTTTGGGGTGAGGTATCATCAGTATGCTGATGATACCCAACTTTTTATTTCCACCCCAAATCAACCCAGTGATGCCCTCGCCATGATGTCCTGGTGCCTGGAGGTGGGTAGGGTCTGGATGGGGAGGAACAGGCTTCGTCTTAATCCCGACAAGACCGAGTGGCTGTACATACCGGCATCTCGGGTTACCCTGTTTATTCCATCTTTAACTATGGGGGGTGAGGGGTTACCCCCCGTAGATAGGGCTCGCAACTTAGGTGTCCTCCTTGATTCACAGCTCAGCTTAGAAGATCATATAGGAGCTGTGACCAGGGGGCCTTTGCCCAGGTTTGTCTGGTGTGCCAGTTGCGGCCCTATTTTGACCGAGATGCCCTATGTACAGTCACTCATATGCTCGTGACCTCTCGGATTGACTACTGCAATGCTCTCTACATGGGGCTGCCCTTGAGGACCACTTGGAGGCTCCAACTGGTGCAGAATGCGGCCGGGTGAGTGGTGATGGGGTCTCCCGATAGTCCCATATAACACCTCTGCTCCGCGAGCTGCATTGGCTTCCAGATGCCCTCCAGGTGAGATTCAAGGTGCTGGTGATGACCTATAAAGCCCTAAATGGCATGGGTCCAGATTATTTACGGGAGCACCTTCTGCTGGCGTTAGGTTCCCATCGTCCTGTGCGCTCCCACAGAGAGGGCCTCCTCAGGGTGCCATTGGCCAGGGAATGCCGACTGGTGGCCCCAAGGGGGAGACCATTCTCTGTGGGCACACCTGCCCTCTGGAACCAGCTCCCTGTTGAACTCCGGATGGCTCCCGACCTTCGCTCCTTTCGCTGCGACCTGAAAACTTGGTTATTTGAGCTTGCCGGCCTGGACTGAGGGATTGGAATTTTAAATTTTTAGTATGTGATTTATTTGTTGGGGCTAATTTAATTTAATTTATTTTTAACTTTGTATATTGTGTTTTAACTGCCCTGTACACCGCTCCGAGTCCTTTGGGAGAAGGGCGGTATATAAATCCAATAAAATAAAATAAATAAATAAAATAAAGATTAGCTGCCCAGTCCACTGCTTCACCCTGCAATCCTGCTGTTAGAGCCACCACCATGGCCCAATGAGATGGGTAGAGGCTGGTGTACCGATCCAGATGATTAATGGCCTGGCTAAGATACATTGCCAAGTGATCCGGGTTTCCGTCAAATGTGGCTGGTAATGGAGGGGGACCCCAGACCATCCCTGGGGCCCCAAGCACTTGTAATGGACTTCCCACAGGTGCAGAATGTTGGTTCCCTGATCCCACTGCTTACTGGCTTGAAGGCCCAAATGACCTAGTCGTTGGGCCAGTGGGATCTCTACCAGTGTTAACCACCAGCCTACCCGCCCCCTACAGGGGCTGTGGCTGGTCCACCGGACCTCCCAGACGGGGCCCTCCAATCTGGGGACCTGCCCTGAGCCTGGGACTGGCCAACTGGAACTGGGACGGGCCTGACCTGGATGGCTGTATTCCCATGCAGGGCCATGAAGCTGTCTCATGCCCTTCCTCCCATCTTGACCACGAAGATGGGTCCAGAAACCTGGCCAAACTTATCACTGAGGATGTCCATGGTGGTTTGACTGGGTGCTGTGGAGTAACTCCAATCCCCATTGTCCTCATCTGTAACATGTCTCTCCCTCCACTCCATCAGGGGTCTTGTTAGCCCTGGTGTGTGGGTGTGGCCAGCATCTGGGTTGGTGAGAGCTGAACTGTGCCACCATTCCCCGTAATGCCCTGGGACACCTGCATCCTGGCCCTCACTCACCAGGGCTACTGGTCATGCCTCTTGCACCTTGGGCCTTACCACTGGCTGGGCCTCTCCACCTTCAACATCAGGTGATGGCTCGGCAGCCTCAGCTGGGCCACCTCCTTCAGCCACCAGTGTGTCCTCTTGCGTTCCCTCGGCCATTCCATGAGGGGTAATGGAAAGGGTAACGAAATAAGATGAGCGCTGACTTTACTGTCACATCCATACCAGTCCCTGGTCTCCTCCAACTTGAACTCATTACAGGGGACTGATAAATAGGAACATTGCAACAGATGCTTTAATGGTTTGCAAACAAAGTCAGCGCTGGGAGTGGTTTGCTCCCAGTGCATCAAATACCCTCCCCCCTGCAGCTCCACCTTTCCCCTCACAGCAGACCAGCATCTGGTAAACATCTGTAAAACACCCAGATTCCCCTCCTGCCTGCCTTAGCTGCATTGTTAGCCTTCCTGCTTGGCATTGGTCTATGGCTCACCAACAGTCCTGTAGCTCGGCAAATCTGTGCATTCCACTAGCTGATTGGTGGCTGGCAGGCCTCCTGGCTGTTTGGCTATGTCACAACCAGCCAGAACCAGCCCTGGGCCTATCAGCTGCTGGGCGGCCTCAGGAAGCAGCCCCATTAATCTGCCGGGGCTTGGTGGTGCTACAGCTGCTTGTAGGCCATTCCAAAGAGAGCAGCTGCTTGGCGGTGAGGAAACTGGGCTGCTGGGGCTCCCAGTTGCTTGGCAGCATTGCAGCTGCACTTTGGGGATAAGGCCAGATTGCCATAGCTCTCAGCTGATCAGCAGCATTGGTACCAGGGTGCTGGAGCCCTCAGCTGATAGGCGGCATTGGGACCAGGCCGCCGGAGCTCTTAGCTGATTGGCAGCATCAGGAGGTGGTTCCGTAGGGCTCCCAGGCTACGGCCGCACTGTAGTTCCTCCCCTCAGTGATTGTCAAGCTCACAGGGCTTGACAGCAGTGTTCCAGTATCTGATGGGCTGCCACAAGGAGAGGGGGCCAGGTTGTTCACCAAAGCACCAGAGGGAAGGATGAGAAACAATGTTTGGAAACTGATCAAAGAGAGAAGCAACCTGAAATTAAGGAGGAACTTCCTGACAGTGAGGACAATCAACCAGTGGAACAGCTTATCACCAGAAATCATGGGAGCTCCATCACTGGAGATTTTCAAGGAGAGACTGGACATTCACCTGTCTGGGATGGTATAGGTCCGTGGTAGCGAACCTATGGCACGCATGCCACAAATAGCACGCATAGCCCTCTCTGTGGGCACGTGCACTGTCGCCCCAGTCCCAGGCCTTCAATCCCATCCTTGACCAACCTGCATTAATACCCGTGCAGGGTAAGGTTGCCGCACCCATTTTTTGGGGGAAAAAAGGTCAGTCAGTCAATTCCAACTTCTCGTGAAAGATCGCAAAGTTGGAATTGGTTGACTGACCTTTTTTCCCCAAAAAACCTTCCTTTGTTTCCTTGCATGTAGCAGTGGCAGCGGATCATGAATGAGAAATGGCACAGGTCTGGGAGTCAGGTGAGGAAAGAAAGGCAGTTTCTGGAGGGAGCAAGGATTTCTTTCCATACCTGCCCCACTTGTTCTAAGGCCGCTTTCCCATTAGACACATTACTCTTGCCAATGGCCCAACCACCCATTTCAGTACCCTCCCTCCTCAAGCCTCTGGCACTCCACCTGCTGGTTTGGTGGCTCTTCTCTGTCAGAGAAGAGAACTTTGCAGCTCTGCCTACAGAGCTCAGGGGTCCTCAACCTACGGCCCAAACTGTCTTTTTATTCAGTCTGCCGCAACCTCCTGGGCAAGCCATCCAATTGCAAGGATAGTGTGGGTGGAAGGTGGCAAGAGCCCCAGCCAGTGGCAGGATGGCAAGTTGGTGGGAGAAGATGTTTTTTTCCCAGTTGTTCTCTCGCATGGCCAAGGGTGCACTCACACTTTGGCCATGTCCCCTTCCTCTCCTCTCACCTATTCACGTTTTTACCTCAGAGCCTGGCTGAGAGGTTTAGGCCTCACTTTCAGCCTTGGTGTCACTTATGGCAGTCTGGTGATGATGATGCCACTGCTGCTGCTGCTCCTGAGGTGGGTCCCTCACTAGGCGCTATGGAACATGAGCTCCAGCCTCCACCACTGCTGCTGCTGCTGCCATGCCATCCAAAAGGAAACCGGTGCTGCCAGCCCTCAACATCACCCCCACCATCGCCGAGGGAACCAGCACCACCAGCAGTGGGGGAGCGGGTGAAGGGCGAGGTATTTGTGATGGGCGGCCAGGGTGAGTGAGAAAAAAGGAGGAGAATTTGCTCCTAGAAGGTTATTTTGGGGTTATGAGGGATTCTGTGGAGCTGTGGTGATGAAAGTTTGGGGGAAGCCGCTGGGAGGGAGGATGCAGTCAGCCTTTGGAGGAGAATCCTGATCCATGAATGGGGGTGGTGGTACCACATCCAGGGGAAGCCCTGAGAGGTAGGAAAAGCTGGAGGTGGTGGAGCAGCTCGGAGGAACCGGGAGTGCCGGTGCTGGTGGTTGAGAGAAACTTCATTGACCTTTAAGGTCCAGGAAATGGTGGAGAAAGGATGGGGGCATTGGGATGTGCCCCATGGGAAAGAGGAATAATGTCCTGCCAGGCAGGTTCTTCTGTCCTGAGATGGTCCAGAAAGCCAATCAAGAAGAATATTTCTGGCTCAGAGTTAAAATGAAGGGTCCTTGCAGGGGATGTCTCTGAGGATGGTGGTTTTCTTGCAGACATTTCAGGACCCAAAGTGGTATAATAAGTGAACTAATGACGTTACCAAGTTTGGGTCATGAGATGTCTATAAGAAAGCCACAAAGCTCAAAGAAGACCAAGGAACCCACAACTGCCCTCCTCCTCCTCTTCTTTTCTTCTCCTCCACTCCACAAACCCTGTTGGATGCTGATGTTACCTAGTTTGGGTCATGAGACGTCTACAATAAATGCTGAATGGAAATGGCACCCCTGCCCTGCCCCCTGCCTTGCCTCACCTCACCCCACAGGATGAGAATCTTGCCCACTGTCCCACCTGCCAGAGACCCCCTGGAACTCCCCCAACCATGCCCAGCCCCCACAGGCATCCCTCTCCACAAGCAACATCGAGGTGGCCACACCCACCCCAGACACACCCGCCCAGTCTGCCATGACCACTGTACCCACACCCACCCAGTGGCCACACCCACCCAGTGCCCATCCCACCCAGTGGCCACACCCATCAAGTGGGCCATGCCCACCCGGCACCCAATGATAAACAAGTGGGGTTTGGGTTGCAGTTTGGGCACTCAGTCTCTAAAAGTTTCACCATCACTCTATTATCCACATGAAACAATGAGTGGCACAAGCCACTACCCAGCATCAGGAGAGAAGAACAAGCTCACCTCCCAGTGATGCTTTTGCCCAACAGTTAAAGCAAGAGCTACTAACCAATGCTTGGTTTAGAGCTCACAAAGGAGAACTAACCTTGAGGGAGGAGCTAGCATGGAAGTGGGACAAACGTCTTGCAGATACAAGTCTTACAGTACAGCCACATGAAGCAGTCTTGGCCACTTTGGATTTCTAAAAATTCTACACCTGGCCAACCACCAATTCTGGTGGCCAAAGATAAAGAAGGACATTAAAAGCTATGTAAAGAGCTGGTGTGTGTGCACAGCCATTAAGAGGATGTCAGGGAAGACCCCAAAGTTACTACAACAAGTTGCTGACCCATCCTGACCCTGGGAGGAAATAACCATGGAGTTTATAGCTGAATTGCTCAAGAGTGGGGGGGGACATCATAATCTGGACTGTCATAGACCTATTTTCCAAACAAGTCCACTTCGTTGCATGTCCTGGTCTCCCCTCAGCTCAGAGGCTAGCAAAGATGTTCCTGCAATACATTTACCAACTGAATGAGGTGTCCAAGGGCATCATCTCAGATTGAGGGGTGCAGTTCACACCTAGGTTTTGGTGTGATTTCATAAAGATGATTGGGTCCTCCCAGGGTCTCAGCTCAGCTTTCCATCCAAGTATGAATAGGGCCACAGAATGGACTAATGCAATGGTGGAATGGTACTTGCATTGCTATCTTAATTGGCAGCAGTTTAACTGGGCAGGATTCCTTACGTTTGCTGAGGTAGCATGCAACAATGTGGCATGGGTTTCACACCTTTTAAAATAGCCATGGGGTTGGAGTTCATGCCCATGCCAGAATGTCCCCAGGGATTCCCCTCCTCAGGATCTTTACCCAACTGGGTACACTCCTTTCAGAATCTATGGAGCAACACAAAGAAATCCATAGACAAAACAACAGAGAGCCAAAAAAGGCAGGCAGACAAGAAGCAAGCTCCCAAGGCACATTCCATGTAGGGCAGGGGTGTCAAACTTGATTTCATTGAGGGCTGCATCAGATTGGTGGTGCCAATCTAGAATTTCATGGTGGCCATGTGGGTAAAATGCAGTCAGTCTTAGATCTGCGGGGCCGCCCTGGAGAGAACAAGTGACTGGCCCTAGCCGGCCGGGTGCTGATCTACAACTTCACAGTGGCTATGCAGTCAGTCTTAGATCCACTGGGCCACCCTAGAGACAAAGAGGTGTTGTCCCTGCCACCTCGGCCCCACGCACAGGTAACAGTGGGTGTGTGGGACCTGGCATCCCTGGTGGCCATCGTGCCCCATAGGCTAGGTGCATTCTGAGCACTTCCATTTCACCCAGGACACCAGGCCTTGTATGCTCACTGCCACCTGTGCGCATGCTCAGGAAGCAGGGCCAAGGCGGCAGAGGCTGATCCCTCACTGTCTCCAGGGCGGCCCCATGGGCCGCATTGCGGGCTAGATGTGGCCTGCAGGCCTTGTGTTTGACATGTCTGATGTAGGGAATAAAATGTATCTGTCTACAAAGTATGTAAAATTAAGACAATCTTGCAAAAGTTGTGTCCAAAGTACATAGGGCCCTTCCTATCATAAAAGTCATCGATCCGGTCAAGGTAGAGTTAAAACTTCCCAGGATACCTGGGAAAGTGCACCCTGGTTTCCATTGCAGCCTCCTGAAACCATTTTGAGAGTCCAGAATGAGACCGGTTGAAAAGGAAGCCTCTGGCCCTATTATGGTGGGTGGTGAACCACATTATGAAGTCAAACGAATTTTGGATTCTAGGATTTACAAGGAGAAACTACAGTATCTAGTGCAGTGGAAAGGTTATCCAATCTTAGAGGCTAGGTGGATGAAAGCCCACCACATTAAGGTGGATTGATTAATAAATACATTCCATAGTAAATAACCTGCCAAAGCCAGGGCTGTAACAATAGAAGAAAGTGCAGAAATCACTTATGTTTTTCCAGGTCCCTTCTGATTTTTAGGGGTGTCCACCTGTCAAGCTGCTAAGAATGCTTATGCTGCTGTGTCCATTACTGCTTCTTAGCTCGCCCACAGATTTGGGGGGAGGAGAGGGAGGAATGGAATGCAGGCTTCAGATATCCAACTGCCAAGCAGTGAGAACCAAGGTTGTTCAAAAAATGTTTATTGAGAACTCTCTCATAATAATTGCCTGACACTCTGTCTGACACAAATGTGACCTGCACTATTAGCGGCAAGAGAGACTCTATAATATACGGATTTAGGCGCAAATTAACCAGAGCTGGATTTCTTTTCATCTGTGCTGAAATGGCGTGCTCAATAAAGTTTTGGATTAGAGATTGGAAAGTCTCAGCTGTGCTTACTTTGTTGGGATAATCAGTTGGAACCTTGACATGTGGATTACCCCAAACATCTCAGTGTTCTCAAAACACCTAGGTGAATTTTCATTGGCTGAAGACAGACTGTTCATGGGGGGAGGGCTGAGATGAGGGAAATATTTTGTATCTTTTTCACATGGGAAACTTAGTTCCAGCCTGACTTTGCTGCAACCAACATCTCTTATTTAAAGAACCTATCACTTCATCCAAATGGAATTGAGGATCTTTCTTTCCTAAGATAGGGTAGGTCTGACATTAGGCTAGAACTGCAATTGTGGTCAACCCAGAAAGGACGTCACCTCTACCGTAGGGACCATGCACATAATGTCTACTCAAGGGAGCAACTAGGAGAAGATTGAAACCTGGGGGGAAGCATCTTCAACCCCCCTCCCCAAGAGGTCTACTTCTCTCCAAATAGCTAGGAGAGGCAGAAAGCAGCAGTAACCAGCTGAGACCCCAATGGTCCCTTATGGTCAGGAAGCATGAAGAATGGGAAGAAAAAACTATGGGGTGACTTTCACTTGCAGGAATCACAACAGCCCCCATAGAGAGCCACTAGTAGAGATGGAAGAGGAACAACTCACATAGGAGCCAGATTGAGAGGACTGGATGTTGGAGCAAACCATAGGGTTCCTGAGGGGAGCTTTCAGCAACCTCAAAGTGTGTGAAGCCTTGGCCTGAGTAGTGCAGCCAGCTGTTCAATCAACACCAGCCACAGGGAGCAATGGGACAACTGCATCCATTGCCATGGCTGCAGCAGCATCTAGCCTTGTAGCATCGGCAGCTAGGCCAGTTCTGCAACTTGCTGTCAGCCCAGCAGCCCAGCCTGTGCAGTCAGCAGGAGTAGCTCCAGTGAGGCACAGACGTTGCAAGACACCAACTCTCAGCATGAAGTTTAATGGAGACCCCAAGCAACTGGGGTCCTTCTTGGCACAAGTCTGGACCTATATACAACAGTATGGTCCAGAGATAGCAACCAAGGGGGGCAAGGTGCAGTGCGGGACGTGATTGCAGCGGAATGGCAAGTCACCCTCTACAATGTCCTGCCCCAGAGCTTCAATCAATTCCTGGCAGTGCTCCAGAAGCGCTTTCAAGACCCCTAGCCAACTGCAAGGCCAGGGACCAAATGAAGACCATAAGCCAAGGCCAAAGGAGCATGGCTGAATACACCCAGGAGTTTTGTGATCTGGCCTGCCAGCTGAGTGACTGGCTGCAGGACATTCTAATTGGATGCTTCCAGAATGGGCTGAACAGAGACATTTATTACACCTGCATTTCCAGGGACACCCACAACCTTCCATGGTTGGTACATCCTAGCGGAGAAAGTAGAAATTGACCTGCTCCTTTCCTGGCATTGCCCCACTCTTGGGTGGCAGTAATCCCTCCATGAAAAGAAAGAAACCCCAAAGTTACAGTACAGAAGGCACCCCAAGGATCCACCAAAAAGCCACAGAAGCCACCACAGAGAACTTGTGAGACAGCCCTGGAGGGAGTAGATGTCATAGAGTTCACCCCATTCCCCAAAGATCACAAGAGGACTCTGACTGGACCCACGGATGGCCCAACAGAGAGTGACATTGACTCTGATAATGATCCCTTGGTAAGTCTCCCAGTCAACCCAATAACTACCCCCATAGAACTGGTGGTTCCATCCTCAGGGTGCAAAGGGAATCTGTTATCCTTCCTGGATTCAGATTGCACCAGATACCTGGTCAACTCTGCCCTAGTTGAGAAACTAGGCTTGAGACCTAAACCCATGGTGTTCTGCCAGCTGGATGACTTGGTAGCGGGAGGGATCCCAGAGATGTTTGTTACTGAAGCAATAGAGATGAGGATGGGGGTGCACACAGACACTTTGAACTTCATTGTAACTCCCAATATGAAAAGACCCCTCATGTTAGGATTGGCTTGGCTATTGAAGTGGAATCCCTATGTGAACTGGAGGAGGAAGTTGATAAAGATCTGGCGAACCAGCCAGAGAGGGAAACTGGAAAAAGACTGTGAGATCCGTACCCCTAAGTTGCTGTGGGAAAAACCAAGAAGGGAGGTGGGAGCAACAATGAAGGAACATGTCAGAATCAATTTATATTTCATTTCTAACTATCTCCTCTGAGCTAAACCCAAATCTCATCTTCCCCTGGATTCTGCCATTCCCAAGGGGGAGAGGGAACAGGCATGGAGCTTTATGGCTTTCACTTCCTCCCCTAAATGTAACCTTTGTTTATTCAGCCTGCCTCCTATCCATCACAATATAATCAATTGCTTTCTCACTAGGCATTCCCTCTTATCTTATAGGCAGCTAGGAAATGGGGTGGAAAAGGGAGGAATGTAACCCTCCAGAATCTAGTTTGCTTCTCCAGATGAAGTGTGAGGGGTATGTGTGTGTGGAAATGATCCTGCTATAAACGGACTGTTATTATCTCTCCTCTCTCACGATGAGCTTACCACCTGGAGCTTGGCTGATCTGGAACTGACTGAATGAACTGTGGGGGGGAGGGTTTTGCTG
The DNA here is from genome assembly GCF_947247035.1 of Vipera ursinii. Lineage (NCBI taxonomy): Eukaryota > Metazoa > Chordata > Lepidosauria > Squamata > Viperidae > Vipera > Vipera ursinii. Next base: position 186,506,173 of record NC_139512.1, read on the forward strand.
GGGGACACTAAAAATGTCAATCTGTGAGGGGATTCCTCAGATCCTGTCTATTATGCCTACTATCTCCTATTTCTTAGTAAAAAGTTCCTGCTTGGAAAAATCAGTCTCCAAGAGTTCTGCTTTCTTAAGATGTGGGGTGAGGTGGGTTCTGTCATTAGATGACAGAAACTCAACGCCATCACGGTGCGCAATCGTTACCCGCTGCCCCTCATCCCCGAACTCTTGGACCGACTCCGGGAGGCTAAGATTTTCGCGAAACTGGACCTGCGTGGAGCTTACAACCTCGTCAGGGTTTGGCCAGGTGATGAGTGGAAGACAGCGTTTGGTACTCACTACGGACATTTTGAGTACACGGTGATGCCGTTTGGCCTGACCAATGACGTCGCTGTGTTTCAGCATTTCATGAATGACATTTTCTTGGATTTGTTGGATCAGTTTGTCGTGATCTACTTGGATGACATCCTGATCTACTCCCCGTCGTGTGAGGTGCACCATCAGCATCTCCATCAGGTCCTGCAGTGACTACGAGAACATCGGCTGTTTGCCAAGTTAGAGAAGTGCCAGTTCTACCGGGTGACCATCGATTTCCTGGGTCACCGCATTTCTCCTGAGGGTATCGCCATGGAGCCGAGTAAGGTTGAGTCTTTGCAGAGTTGGCAACCCCCGCGTCGCGTGAAGGATGTTCAGCAACTTCTTGGGTTCGCCAACTATTACCGAACTTTCATCCCTTGACAGCCCCCCTCACCCGGCTCCTGCAGAAGAAGACTCGGTTCCAGTGGAACGGTCCAGAACAACAGGCTTTCCAGACTTTGAAGGAAGCCTTCATGAAGGAGCCCATCTTGAAGCATCCTGACCTGCAACGGCCGTTTGTTGTGGAGGCGGACGCCTCCGACATTGCCATTGGGGCGGTGTTACTCCAGGCAACGACGCCCAGCGGTACCCTCTTCCCTTGCGCGTACCATTCGGAGCGCAATTATACAATCTGGGAGAAGGAGCTGCTGGCCATCAAAGTGGCGTTCGAGGCCTGGAGGCATCATCTGGAGGGAGCGCGGCATCAAATCGAGGTCTGGACGGACCATAAGAATTTGGAAAGCCTGCAGACCGCTCGGAATTTGAACCAACGCCAGATCCGGTGGTCTCTTTTCTTTGCGAGGTTTGACTTCCGGGTTCGGTACATACCTAGCGGGCACAATCAAAGAGCGGATGCTCTGTCCAGGAAGCCCGAATATTCCCGAGTGGAAGACAAGCTTCTGCCCAGGACAGTGATCCCCGTCGAGTCTTTTGCTGCGGTGTGGGAGCCGGTTGATATACGGGCTCGGATCCGGAAGGCACAGCAGCAGGAGGTGTGGGTGGCTCAGTGGAAGGAGGAGGTGGGGCCAGATTCTCCTTGGACGGTCACGGATGGACTCTTGTATTATCGTGACCGGCTCTACGTTCCGGGAGGGCCACTCAGGGGACTCATCCTCAGCCAGTGTCACGATAACCTGGCAGCGAGGCATTTTGGCCTGTTCAAGACCCTGAACCTGGTCTCCCGTACCTTCTGGTGGCCCCGAGTCTGACATGACATCCAGTCCTATGTTACCTCCTGCATCCCATGCAGGCAGGCCAAGTCAGCGACAGGGGCCCCGCCTGGATTACTGCAGCCTTTGCCGACACCCAAAAGACCCTGGGGGGCTGTGTCCATGGACTTTCTGATGGATTTACCCCATCCTCTGGTTTTACAACAGTGTATGTGGTGGTGGACATGCTGACCAAGATGGCGCACTTCATCCCCTGTCGCGGCTTACCGTCAGCCCGCGCCACTAGTCGTATGTTCATTCAGCAGGTGTTTCGGCTGCATGGCCTCCCTGATAGAGTCGTCTCTGATAGGGGGGCCCAGTTTACAGCCCACTTCTGGCAGGAGTTGATGCATGCGTTGGATATCAAGATTTGCCTCTCGTCCGCGCATCATCCTCAAACTGACGGGGGAACCGAGAAGGTCATCGGTATCCTGGAACAATATCTGCGCTGCTACGTCAATCTGCAGCAAAACAATTGGGTGGACTATCTGGCCATAGCTGAATTTGCATTTAACAATTCGCAACACACCTCCACACAGATGACACTGTTCTTGGCCAATGTGGGATATCACCCCCGGTTTTTCCCCCTTTCTCCCGTGGACTCACCAGAGCCGGCAGCGAACGACTTCATGGCAGAGTTACAGGCGATCCATCGATTGGTGTGATGTCAGTTAGAGAAGGCCAAGGCCGATTACAAAAGGTTTGCTGATCGGTCAAGACGGGATACGCCTCCACTATCGGTGGGAGATCAGGTCTGGTTGTCCACCAGGAACCTACCGTCAACACGGCCGGTGAGAAAGTTAGATCACCAATATTTAGGACCGTTCCCAGTCGAGGCTGTCATCAATCCGGTCGCCTATCGCTTAACTCTGCCACGTTCCCTGCGCATGCACCCAGTCTTTCATCGGTCTCTGTTGGTCCCCGAGCAACCGGCCCGTCCACTCCGCTGAGCGGAACCTCCCCCATCAGGACCTCATGATGGAGGCAGCACCCCCGAGTACGAGGTCACCATCATCAGGGATTCCCGTTGGCTGAAAGGTCGTTTCCAGTACCTGATTGAATGGAAAGGTTATGGACCAGGGGACTTCACCTGGGAAGACACGACCGCCGTTCATGCCCCTGTGTTGGTGACCGCTTTTCATGAACAATTTCCATCCCGACCGCATCCGGATCGGCAGACCCGGGGGAAGGGCCCTGCGGTGCGGGATAGTGTTGTGATTCAGGGTCAGCCTGTGGGTTTGGCAGTTGGGTCGGATGACTCAGAGGAGGAGGGGGGGTGTTGAAGAGCTTGCTGAGGGGATTGGACAGCTTGATGAGAGCCCCCAGCAAGGCCCCTCTCATCTGGTCACGATGCAGACCCAACTGTGTGAGCCTGACAGCGTGGATGAAGATGACCCACAGCTGGCCCTGTTCAAGGACGCCCGACGCAGGAGGCAGTCAATCAGGAGTAAACAGAGGAAGGCAATGGGGCACCTTGGAAGGAGGCACAGAGAGGCCACGCCCTGAACTGTATTCAAGGGGAATGTGTGGGAGGGCTGGTTTGCTGAAGGGAACCGCTTGGATTGTTCCTGCTTCTTAGCTCGTGTTTTATGGTTGGTGTCTTGTCTTGCTCTGTTTTATGTGAATAAATTTGGCAGGCGTAATTCCAGCCTCTTGCCGTTTGTAAAGGGGTTGTACCTGCCTTTTCTGCAGGGCCGGTAGCAGGCTGGTACAGAACAGAGGAGGCAGAGATAGACTTACTGAAGAGGCACTGCCAAGGAAAACCATGGGGCCGCCCGCCACCCGAACAGGTGCATGAGCCAGCAAAACCACCGGCTATGGCCAAGAAGTCAACAGGCTGTTTCAAGTGTGGGAGAGAAGGCCACCACACCACAGAATGCCGCTCAAAAGCCCCTCAGCGCAAATCTGACCCATCACCAGCCAGGAAATCAGGGAGGTCCCCAGCCAAACCAAAAGAGCCCACCATGAGGGGGATAGAAGCTGTAGAGTCCCCAAACCCTGCCAAGGAATGGGAGAGAACTCCAGCCTACACCTTGGAGGAAAGCTCAGAGGGTGAAACCCTGGTAAGTGGATCCATTCCACCCATCCGTAAGACAGTGACTATATTAGCTTCCTCCATGCCCAAAGCTGTCAAAGTAAAAGCCTTAATAGACTTTTGCTGCACCCACTGCCTCATTAGCCTGATGGTAGTGGGGAATTTGGGCATTCCAGTGAGGAGACTAAAGTCGCCAATCTCCTTTGGCTAGTTAGATGGGTCCATAGCAGGGGGGCATGTACCAGCTACCCTAGCCACCTTACCAGTTCACCTGTCCCTGGGGACCCATGATGAAGATATAATGTTTGTTGTGACTCCAGGCATGGAATGCCCAATGATTTTAGGGCTGGAGTGGTTAAAGAAATGGAACCCCTGGGTAAATTGGAAGACAGCAGAACTCAACTTCCCAGAGTGGGAACATGTGAACTTAAAACCCCAAAGCCCCCCCAAACCAGAAGAGTGGACACAGCATCAGTGGGGGAAGAGAAGGGGTTACCAGAAATACTGGAAGAATACCAGGACCTTGCTGAGGTTTTCAGTGAGGAACGGGTGGATGAGCTCCCTCCTCACTGACCCACAGACTGTGTAATAGAAATCAAACCTGAGGCAAAACTCCCAAAGCCCAGGCTGTACTCCATGAGCCCTAAAGAGACAGAGGAGATGGAAAGATTCATAAATAAAAACTTAGAAAGGAGATTTATTGAATCTGCCAAACCCAAAGTGGCTGCTCCTGTCCTATTTAGGGAGAAGAGGGACAGCACTATGCATTTGTGCATGGATTAGGTAAAGGTAAAGTTTCCCCCGCACATATGTGCTAGTCGTTTCCAACTCTAGGGGGCGGTGCTCATCTCCGTTTCAAAGCTGAAGAGCCAGTGCCTGTCCGAGGACATCTCCGTGGTCATGTGGCCAGCATGACTAGACACCAATGCTGTTACCTTCCCACCGTAGTGGTCCCTATTTTTCTAGTTGCATTTTTATGTGCTTTCGAACTGCTAGGTTGGCAGAAGCTAAGACGAGTAACAGGTGCTCACTCTGTTACGCAGCACTTGGGATTCGACCCAACAAACTGCCGACCTTCTGATCGACAAGCTCAGCGTCCTAACCCACTGAGCCACCGTGTCCCTTTTGTGCATGGATTACTGAGCCCTAAATGCAATTAATGAAAGTAATCTGTACTCCCTACCCCAATGAAGGATATGCTATTCCACTTATAGAAAGGAAGGATTTTTACCAAACTAGATCTAAGAGAAGCATACTACCGTGTTAGGATCAAGGAAGGAGACAAATGGAAGACCGCATTTAATTGTCCAATGGGTTGCTACCAGTTCAAAGTTCTGCCATTTGGACTGCAAGGGGCCCCTGCAGTTTTTATCCAATTAATCAATGAAGTGCTAAGAAAGCACCTACAGTATTTAAGGGGGTCCTGGTTTACTTAGATGACATCCTTATCTTCATTGAAACCAAAGAGGAGCATATTAATCTAGTCAGAACAGTTCTAAAAAAATTGTGGGCCACCCACTTATATGCAAAATTATCGAAATGTGAATTCCATCAGGAAAAAATAGATTACCTGGGGTATCGCATATCCCCACAGGGCATCAGAATGGACCCTGAGAAAGTAAGGACAGTATTAGAATGGGCACCACCCTGCACAAGGAAGCAATTGAAAGGTTTCCTGGGTTTTGCAAACTTCTACTGCCAATTCATCCCTTCATTCGCCCAAATAGCCCTGTCCCTCATGAACTTGTTGAAAATGGGGGGGGCAGTGAAACTCAGCCAGCCCCTGAAGTGGACAATGGAATGTCAAGCAGCATTCGAAAGACTAAAGAGACTTTTTTCTGCCAAATCCGTAATGAGACACCCAGGTCCTGATAAACCTTTTGTAATACAGACAGACGCAATGTGAAAGTGGGAGCTGTATTATTACAGGAAAATGATGAGGGGGCATTGCAACCATTTGCATATATGTCCAGGAAACTCACAGAGACAGAACATTAGGCTGTGTGGGAGAAGGAGGCATACGCCATGAGGTGGTCATTACTTACATGGCATGATTACCTTGAAGGAAATAAAATCCCCTTCCAGGTCTGGACAGACCACAAAAACATGGAAGCACTAAAAACACCCAGGAAACTCACTCCTAAGCAAGCCCGCTGGTCTCAACATTTTTACTGATTTTGTTTCACACTCAAACACTTACCAGGGGGAAAGAATTTCCTGGCAGGATCATTTTATCCCTTGCCAAAAGATTCCCACCGCAAAAATCTTAGCAAAACTATTTGTGCAGCATATTTACAAACTACATGGAGCACCCCAACACATCATATCTGATAGGGGAGTGCAATTTACATCAAAGTTTTGGAAGAAATTTTTATTCCTCTTAGGAGCTAATTAGGGACTGACATCTAGTCATCATGCTCAGGGGAACGGCCAATCGGAACATGGGAACTCAGTACTTGAGCAATACTTAAGATGTTTTATTAATTTCCAGCAAAGAAATTGGACGGACCTACTCCCTTTCACAGAAGTTGCTTACAATAATGCAGTCCATTCCAGCACGGGCTACACTGCTTTTCAAATAGCCACTGCTCAAAGTTTCAACCCTATGCCAATCCCAAACAAATCCCAAACTAATCCCAAACAAACCAGAAATCCCATCACTGAAAGAATGGATTGCACAATTGCAAAATACCTGGCCAATTGTTAAGAAAGCTTTAGATGAAGCTAGGCAAGCATACAAAACACAGGCAGACAAAAAGAGAGTCGATCCCACACCATTCAGGGTAGGAGAGTTGGTATATTTATCTACAAAATACCTTAAATCCCTACAACCCTGTAAAAAACTTGGACCAAAATATATTGGACCTTTTCCAATTAAAAGAATCATAAACCCAGTAACAGTAGAATTAGAACTGCCCAAAAATCTTAGGCAGATACACCCATTTTTTCACAGCAGTTTGCTAAAGAGGGAACAAAAGTCACCCTTACAGCCAAACCCCAACCCCCACTTTGAGATAAAAGAAATCCTAGATTCTAGGAAGTACCACGGAGCAATTCAATACCTAGTAGCTTGGAAACACCTTCCCTCCTCAGAAAACGAGTGGGTCCATAAATGATGTCAATGCAGCAAACATTGACATGTTTTTGCACTGACAATATAAAGAGGCAACCTTTTGCTTTAACTGTTTGGTTTTGAATCACAAAAGCCCGGGTGAAATGCAACCAGATGTTTTGACAAGATAAGGGATAGCCGCTTCAGAAGGGAAGTGAAACTTCGTATGCTAAATTAATTGGTAAATGTGACTCATGATGTGTAAATAAGGGAGGGAAATTCTGCATGATGTGGGGTGTCAAGGGGAGGAGAATTCAGATTCTGGCATCCATCCATGATTGCCAATGCTCTGTTTCTGCTCATTATAGACTTTTTACAATAAATAATTATGCAATACTCTTTAATGTGTTTCTTAATCAGAACCATGACATCCTGCCAGAATCTACTTTCTTTCAAACATGCTGGGGGTCCTGAGCCCCAACCGCTGTATCCAGTCAGGGAGATAAGCTGGCAAAGATTCAAAGAAGAATCTGACGATGGAAAGAAAAAGCCTGGCTGCTGCGAAAATTTCTGAAGAGGGAGTAATAGACAGCTTGCTGTGGGAAGATGAGTTTAGGCAGATCTCCAATCCTCAGCAGCTAATTGAGCCTATCTGGTCGTCAGGCTGGAACCACTCCAGTGGAGACTACAGAGGCCTTGGGACTGCACTGCCAGAGGCCCCAAAAGAAGAATGGTGGAGAGCTGACAGACCATCTGCCACTGAGAATTTGGGTGAGTGGAAAATCCTGTCTGCTGACCAGACAGCCTGCCAGCCCCAGGAGTGCCCTGCCAGGTCCTCCAGACCCACAGAGACAGAGGACCCCAGCCTGGAGCCTCTGCAGCAATGGAAGGTTGGGGAACCCCCACAAGTGAAAGGCCAACAACCTTTGAGCTTACCACAGCTAACAGAAGCCTTGCAACAGCTGGGGGTGGTGCAGAAGCCTGGAGATCAGAAGCTGGTGGGAGGACAACAACAGCAAGGGTGGCAGCAGCAGGGCCCAAACGTGCAACCCCCAAACATACAGCAGGACCAGTGGGGCCAGCAGCAGTGGGGGCCCTGGCAGCCATTGAACCAACAATCAGGGTGAGGCCAGCAGCAATGGGGGCCCCAGCAACCAATGATGAGCCCACCCTTCAGAGCAACCTTCGATGGGGACCCAGAGAAACTGATTTTTTCCTCAACCAAATATACTCTCACATAAATCACTGGGCCAATCTCTACCCGGACCCAGGTGCTATGGTCGATGTGATTGCATCCAGCCTAGAGGGAGAAGCATCTGAATGGTTGAACAATTTATACAACAAGCAAGCCCCTGACTTGGAGGACCCCCACCTTTTCCTCCTATGGCTGAGGGAAAGATTTGAGGACCCATCCATTGCCCTCAAACCAAAAGAGCAAATCCACAAGATAAAACAAGCTGGCAGGCCTTCCCTGGAATACATGGGGGAGTTTCGAAAGATGGCCGGTCAGATAGACAGATGGCCTGAGCAATCCATAATTCATCTTTTTAGAGAAGGGTTAGACAACCACCTTTCTACCGAACTGTGCCTGACCAGCTGCATGAATGGTATCAGGCACCGGTGAATTAGATGTTCAGCTTGCCCGCTAAAAGAAGCCTCTCCTATCTGAAGCTGAGCCAAGGTCAGAACAACCTAAATGGCAATCACCCCCATGAAAATCTCCAGCTACTGTGATGGCTGAAAGACCCAGGCCTCCTGTAGGCTCAGCAATTAAGTGTTTCTGGTGCAGACAGCAGGGACATCGAGCAGCGAAATGCCCAATCCCTTTCCCCCAACAGCAGAACAGACCAGGACCAGCAGCGAGAAAGAGACCTGTACAGCAGCTAATGGGAGAGAAATCCAACTGGATAATGCAGGAACCTGTTATCCAGGTCACATCCCCCACACCTCCGTTCTACCCTCTTTTGACAGTGACAATGAAAGAGAGAATGACCCAATGGTGAGCCGACACATCCCACCTTTTTTACTACCTGCCAAGCTCATAATCCCTAAGTTGGGTACACAAGGCAGATTTAAAGGTGCTAGTTGATTCTGGATGCTCCTGATGTATCATTAGCTTGCCATTTGCCATGAAACTGGGCATATGAGCAAAACTGCTCTCCAAGCCTGTGAGATTCAAGCTAGCTGATGGCTTCTTAATGGGAGGGACTTTAATCATGCAATTAATGGAGCCCCTACACTTAGAAATAGGTGAGCACTGGGAATTTATTCGCTTCCTTGGTGGCCCCAAAAATGACTGGGACTGTGATCTTAGGATTAGCCCGGCTGGACAAATGGAAGCCATTTATCTGGTGAGAGAAAGGAATAAGAACTGTGAGACTACCTATAGGGCCTGATCCCCCCATTGATTCAACGTTACAGGGAATTTTAGCCCACCCAATGAGTGAACGCACATGGCTGCCTCACGGCCACCAGGCGAGCCACTCATCGTCAGCGAGTACCAGGACCTAGCAGAGGCATTTAGAGAGAAAAAATGGGATACCTTGCCTCCTGACTGGCCCAATGGTTGTTCGATTGAACTGTTGCCAGTGGCCAAACTTCCATGACCAAGAATGTATGCTATCTCCCCTTTTGAAATGGAGGAGATGCAGCGATATGTGGATACAAACCTAGCAAGGTTTCTATTGAATGGGCCAAGTCTACTGTGGGAGCCCCTAAGATGGGTCTCTTCATCTCTGCATGGACTATAAGGGCCTCAACACTGTGAGTGTGGAAAATAAATACCCTCATCCCCTCCTGAAAGACTTACTAACCCACCTGGCAAAGGAGAATGTTTTCACTAAATTAGACCTGAGAGAAGCATATTACCGGGTGAGAATAAAGCAGTGGGATGAGTGGGAAATGGCCTTCAACTGCCACTTGGGAAGCTACCAATTCAAAATCATGCCATTTGGACTGCAGGGGCCCCCAGCCATATTTATGCAGTTGATTAATGAGGTCCTACATTATTTATACAAAGGGGTTCTGGTTTATCTTGATGAAATTCTGATATACAGTACGAATATGACTGACCAAATAAGACTGGTCAGAGAAGGACTTCCAGGTGGCAAGGCTCTGTTGATGGTGGTCGTTCTGGCCGTCAGCCCCGCTGTTCTCCGTAGAGCCGCTAAAAACAGTGATGATCAGCTGTTTAGCAGCTTGGAAATCCGCTCCTTGGGAGAAGAGGAGGGGGTGAGCGCTTAGGTAGGGGTAGAGCTCCCCTAGATCACCAGAGTTTAAACTCTGGTGGTTGAAGGGCGTGAGCCCCCCCGAAGCCTGAGTTTGCTCTGGACTCCAGGACACCTCTGCTCCAAGGCTTTGGAGCAGAACAGGACTCTGCAACCATCCCTGCCATCGATAATTAACTGTGGATTACTTGGATGCAGGCAGAGCTGTGCAGGAGAATGCTGTAATAGCAAGTATCTGAACTTTAACTCAGAGTATTTTGAGAGAAAAAGTTGCAAGCGGTGCAGAAAGTGAAAGTGCACAATAGAAATAAATGGGTGTTAAAATGGCTTCTAAATCAACCAAAGTTCCTAGAAGTGCTGGTGCTTCGCCAGTTCAGCATTCTTCATTACAGCCTTTGATGCCTCCTCCTGTGGCACCCGCACCAGCTTTAACAATAAAAGATTTGCAGGATGCTTTAAAAATACAATCCCAACAAATAGCTGAACTTATTGAGGAGAAGAATACTGAAATAAGAGCAGACATTTTGGCTGCATTTCAAGGGCTGGCAGTTTGTATTGAGCGTTTGGATGATCGCGTGGAAGAGCTCAGTCAAAATAATATGAGATTAGATGCTAAAATGCTGGATGCTGAAAATGTGATGGAAAAGATTGATGATGATGTAGTGATGTTACAATACCGAGACATGGAATTTGCTGTGAGGATCAGGGGTTTAAAAGAAGATCCCAAGGAAGAGTTGAAAGAATTACTGGCACAGGCCCTTGAACAGGTTTTGGAGCGTCCAGCAGAAGATATTATGGGGGATATAGATAAAATATTTCGTGTTAACTCTTGGATTGCAAGACAAAGAAAGTTACCTAGAGATGTGGTGGTTTACTTTACAAAGAGAGCAATCAGAAATATGGTTATTCAAGCCTTCTACAACAATAGATTTACAGTTGCTGAGCAAGAAGTTTTAATTCTGAAAGAGATTCCTCCAAGCATTTTAAGGAAAAGAAAAGAATTTGCTTTTTTGGCAGAAGAATTAAGGAAACGGGAGATTCAGTTTAGATGGGAGATTACAGTAGGTATGGTGGTGATGCACGCAGGCATGAGATATCGTCTTAATACAGTTTTGCAGGCACGAGATTTTTATGCCAATATTTTGAAGGCAGGCTCTCTGCCATCTTCAGAATTTAAAGGAAGGAATGGTGAAGGAGAGCATCAGTCATGAATGGAGAGTATACAAGGAGCTGAAGAAGTTACTCTGCAGAAATATAGAGAATCCCAGCAAACTACAGGAGTGGATCAGACTCAGGCACCAATGGAAGATGTTAGAGAACAAAGAATGACACGCGCTGCAATCAGACGAATGAGACAAGAACAAGAACAACAGAAAGTTGCAATTACATCTAAAAAACCTACTTACAGTGAAGCAGTGGGAGGAGCGAAACTGAAGAGAGTGCAGGTGGTTTTGGAAGAGGCACTCCGAAAGCTTCAGGTTGCAAAATATGGCAACAAAGTTTCTAACTTGGAATGTTAATGGATGTTGTGACTCAGGGCCAGCCTGTGGGTCCGACAGCCGGCTCCGATGTATCGGATGACTCAGATGTGGGGGAGGAGGGAAACGAACCGGCTGATGATGATTTGGAGGCTTTGCAGAGTCCTCAGCCGGGGACCTCTTCTCAGCTGCGTGAGCCCGAGAGTGCGGAGGAAGATGACCCACAGCTGGCCCTGTTCAAGGACGCCCGACGCAGGAGGCAGTCGAGCAGGAACAAACAAAGAAAGGCTGTGAGACTCCTCGGGAGGAGGCACAGGGAGACCACGCCCTGAGCTCTCTATAAAAGGAGTGTTTGGGGAGGGGCTGGCTGAAAGGTCGCTTCCAGTACCTGATCGAGTGGAAAGGGTACGGGCCGGAGGACTTCACATGGGAAGACGCGACCGCCGTTCATGCCCCTGCGTTGGTGACTGCTTTTCACGAACAGTTCCCATCCCGACCGCATCCGGATCGGCAGACCCGGGGGAAGGGCCCTGCGGTGCGGGATAGTGTTGTGACTCAGGGCCAGCCTGTGGGTCCGACAGCCGGCTCCGATGTATCGGATGACTCAGATGTGGGGGAGGAGGGAAACGAACCGGCTGATGATGATTTGGAGGCTTTGCAGAGTCCTCAGCCGGGGACCTCTTCTCAGCTGCGTGAGCCCGAGAGTGCGGAGGAAGATGACCCACAGCTGGCCCTGTTCAAGGACGCCCGACGCAGGAGGCAGTCGAGCAGGAACAAACAAAGAAAGGCTGTGAGACTCCTTGGGAGGAGGCACAGGGAGACCACGCCCTGAGCTCTCTATAAAAGGAGTGTTTGGGGAGGGGCTGGTTGCTGAAAGCAACTTTTCCGCTTGAGAAGACAAGCTCTTGTGTTTTTGTTAACTGCGTAATTAAATCTTGGCAGATGCCTTTTAGCCTTGGAAGCTCTCCAGTCTCTTCTTCTTAAATAGGGGTTTGCCTTTACAAGGCCAGAAGAGGGCTGGTTCAGAACAATGGATTAAATTCCCCGCACAAGAGAAAGAAAGTATTTCAGTATTAAAACAGTTTTTGCAATGCTATTAAAACAGTTTTGCAATGCTAATAAGCCGGGTAGGTGGTTAGCTTACTTGTTAAGGAAGAAACAAAGGTCACGTAATACAGATAGAATAGAGTAGAAGGGTAAAGTTGTGTTTCAGCAGAATCTTATTAAAAAGGCCTTTGTTGATTTTTATTCTAAGTTATATGTTAGAGATAAGATTCGAGATGTAGATATAGATAGATATCTATGAGAAGTTAATATCCCTGTTCTTACACAAGAGCAAAGGGAAAGCATGAATCAATTGATAAATGATGAAGAAATTATTTTAGCAATTAAGCAATTAAAGGTGAGTAAAGCACTAGGAACAGACGGTTTGACTGCCATCTATTATAAAGATTTACAGTCAGAAATGGTGGAACCTTTAAGAGAATTGTTTAGGACAATTCAATTGAGAGGAGAAGTGCCTCCATCGTGGAAAACAGCCTTTATATCGTTGATTCTGAAGGAAGATCAAGATGTTACTCAAGCCAAAAGCTATAGGCCAATATCGCTTTTAAATACTGATTACAAGATTTTTGCAAAAATTTTAGCAAATAGATTAATGAAGGTAATGCAGCAAATGATTCATAGTGACCAAACTGGATTTATAAGTGGTAGACAAATGAAGAATAATGTGAGACATATTGTAGACTTATTGGAATTTTTGGACAGAAATAACCAGGTTCCCACAGCGCTGATGTTTTTGGATGCTGAAAAAGCCTTTGATCAATTGGATTGGCAATTTTTGTTTAAGGCATTGGAGAAAATGGAGTTTGGAAAAAAAATTACAATCTATTAGAGCAATATACCAGAAGCAAACAGCTCAAATAATAGTTAATGGTAGTTTGACAGAAACATGTAATATTGAAAAGGGGTGTCCGTTGTCACCTTTGCTGTTTGTTTTAACATTGGAAATATTATTGATTAAAATACGAGACTCAAATAAAATTAAGGGAATTAAAATAAGAGATCAAGATTATAGATTGAAAGCGTTTGCGAATGACCTGGTTATTAAAGTAAGTCAACCAACTTATTCAGTTTGTAGAGTTGATGGAGATAATAACCTCATATGGGAAAGTCTCTGGATTTAAGATAAATATGCAAAAAATTAAATATTGTCTAAAAATCTGAGAAACGGAACTTGTCAAAGATTGTATGATAAAGTGGGCCCAGAACTTTCAGGAGGTTATAACAATGGATACTTGGGGAAAGATTTGGGTTAGAAACGTAAAATTTACACAGGCCCAAAATTTAAGAGAGAATTTTTATAAAATGTTTTATAGGTGGCACTTAGACCCTAAAAAACTAGCAAGTATGTATCCGAACTGCCAGCCCAAATGTTGGAGGTATGGTTGTGAGGATGCAACGTATTTTCACATATGGTGGACTTATAAAAAAGTCAAAGCTTTTTGGATTAAAATTTGGTGGAATATGCAAAAGATATTTAAGAAAAAGATAAGGTTTTCTCCGCAGTTGTTTTTGTTGGGTATTATTACAGAGGGAGTTTTTTTCTATTTAAAAAAATGTACTGTAAAACTTTTCAATAAAAAAAAAGACTGGTCAGAGAAGTGTTAAAGAAACTATTGAATGCCAAACTTTGTGTCAAATTGTCAAAATATGAATTTCACCAAACCTGATTAGATTATCTTGGCTATAGAATTACCAATGAGACCATCGAAATGGACCCAGCCAAAGTGAAAGCTATAATTGAATGGCAGCCCCCAAAGACTCGCAAACAGCTCCAGAGCTTCCTAGGGTTTGCCAATTTCTACCATCAATTCATTCCCTCTTTTGCTGAAATTGCTCTACCCCTTACAGAACTACTAAAGATGGGCAAGGAAGGGGGAAAACCGTGACCTGGCCAGCCACTAGCATGGACTATGAGTTGTCAGAAATCTTTTGAGAATTTAAAAAGACTGTTTGTGGCTGAACCAGTTCTAAAGCACCCCTGCCCAGGGGAGCCCTTTGTAATTCAACCAGATGCCAGTGACGTGGCAGTCAGAGCTGTGTTACTGCAAAAGAATAAAAGTGGAGTTTTGCAACCTTGTGCCTACACCTCTAAGAAATTCACAGAAGGCGAGAGGAAATGGACAGTCTGGAAGAAGGAGGCCTTCGCAATTAGGTGGGGACTATTAAACTGGTGACACTCTTTAGAAGAGAGCAAGGTGCCTTTTGAAGTATGGACAGATCACAAAAATTTAGAGGCACTAAAAACTCCCCGCAAATTGTCCCCAAAACAAGTGCGATAGGCACAGTACTTTAACCGTTTTAATTTTACATACCAGGAAGAAAAAACTTTCTAGATCAGACATGTCAAACACAAGGCCCGCGGGCCACAAACGGCCCGCCATATGATTGAATCCGGCCCGCACAACTCTCCCAGAAATTACAAAGGTCCGGCCCCCACCACCTTGGCGCCGGCCCGGCTGAGCACCTGCTCAGTAGGAGGCAAGTGCACATGGGCTGGTGGAGCCCAGCAACATTTGCAGCTCGTTAGCCCCTCGACAGCTCATTGGCCAGAGCCCAGGCAGCCTCCTCCCAGTTCCAAAAAAAAAGTGGGACTAAAAAAATTCAATCGATCAATTCAAACTGCTCACAAAAAAAAAACAACTCTCAAAGTTCGAATTGATTGAATGAACTTCTTTGGTTTGTGGGACTGCCAAACTTCTTTGCTTCTTTGGACTGCACGTGGAGTCAACGGAGGAAGAAACAGGAGGAGTGGGAAGGTGAGTGGGACCTTTTTCTACTTGCTGTCCGGGTGGGGGTGGACAGTCTCTGGTGAGGGGATGAGGCGCCCAGGAAGAAAGGCGGACTTGAGGAGGCCAGAGAAAGAGCTCTGTTACTTCTGCCGGCACGCTTTGGCATTTCATCTCCTCGTTCGGGCGCTGCGGAGGGCGAGGCGAGGCGAGGCGCCCGGCCCGATCCTGCAGCGCCCCAGCCCAGACACGCCTGCGGGAGCGGAGCCGAGCTGAGCTGTTAATTTCCCCGTTCGGGTGCTGCGGAGGGCGAGGTGAGGTGCCGGGCCCGATCCTGCAGCGCCCCAGCCCAGACACGCCTGCGGGAGGGGAGCCGAGCTGTTTCTTTCCCCGTTCGGGCGCTGCGGAGGGCGAGGCGAGGCGAGGCGCCCGGCCCGATCCTGCAGCGCCCCAGCCCAGACACACCTGCGGGAGGGGAGCTCAGCGGTTAATTTCCCCGTTCGGGCGCTGCGGAGGGCGAGGCAAGGCGCCCGGCCCGATCCTGCAGCGCCCCAGCCCAGACACGCCTGCGGGAGGGGAGCCGAGCTCAGCTGTTTCTTTCCCCGTTCGGGCGCTGCGGAGGGCGAGGTGAGGTGCCGGGCCCGATCCTGCAGCGCCCCAGCCCAGACACGCCTGCGGGAGGGGAGCCGAGCTGTTTCTTTCCCCGTTCCCTTTGCCCGATCCTGCAGCGCCCCAGCCCAGACACACCTGCGGGAGGGGAGCTCAGCGGTTAATTTCCCCGTTCGGGCGCTGCGGAGGGCGAGGCAAGGCTCCCGGCCCGATCCTGCAGCGACCCAGCCCAGACACGCCTGCGGGAGGGGAGCCGAGCTCAGCTGTTTCTTTCCCCGTTCGGGCGCTGCGGAGGGCGAGGTGAGGTGCCGGGCCTGCAGCGCCCCAGCCCAGACACGCCTGCGGGAGCCGAGCTCAGCGGTTAATTTCCCCGTTCGGGCGCTGCGGAGGGTGAGGCGAGGCGAGGCGCCCGGCCCGATCCTGCAGCGCCCCAGCCCAGACACACCTGCGGGAGGGGAGCCGAGCTGTTTCTTTCCCCGTTCGGGCGCTGCGGAGGGCAAGGTGAGGCGCCGGGCCCGATCCTGCAGCGCCCCAGCCCAGACACGCCTGCGGGAGGGGAGCCAAGCTCAGCTGTTTCTTTCCCCGTTCGGGCGCTGCAGAGGGCGAGGCGAGGCGCCCGGCCCGATCCTGCAGCGCCCCAGCCCAGACACGCCTGCGGGAGGGGAGCCGAGCTCAGCTGTTTCTTTCCCCGTTCGGGCGCTGCGGAGGGCGAGGCGAGGCGCCCGGCCCGATCCTGCAGCGCCCCAGCCCAGACACGCCTGCGGGAGGGGAGCCGAGCTCAGCTGTTTCTTTCCCCGTTCGGGCGCTGCGGAGGGCGAGGCGAGGCGCCCGGCCCGATCCTGCAGCGCCCCAGCCCAGACACGCCTGCGGGAGGGGAGCCGAGCTCAGCTGTTTCTTTCCCCGTTCGGGCGCTGCGGAGGGCGAGGCGAGGCGCCCGGCCCGATCCTGCAGCGCCCCAGCCCAGACACGCCTGCGGGAGGGGAGCCGAGCTCAGCTGTTTCTTTCCCCGTTCGGGTGCTGCGGAGGGCGAGGCGAGGCGCCCGGCCCGATCCTGCAGCGCCCCAGCCCAGACGCGCGCGCCCCTAGGAGCGGAGCCACTTCTGCAGAGCCACAAGAGTGAAGCAGCAGCCGCCCTCCTGCAATCTTGGGCAGTGCCCAGACTGGCTCCATCCCTCTTTCCTGGAGTTGCTTCTCCCCCTCCCCCGCATGTTCCCAGCCTGAATCACATGTCACTGGCCTCCTTTTCCGCGGACCATCCCTGCCAGTGCCCCCATGAGCCCCATCCCCTTGCCCCCTGGGTCCCCAAACCTCATTATGCTCAGTCTCTTGGTGGAAAATAAGTTGAAATCAATGGAGGGTTGCTTTGGGTCTCCCCCAAAGGACAGACTGACAGACCTTGAGAGAACTAATCAGCATTGCTTGCAAAAGCTAAATTTTGGATAGATATTTCAGGGATTTTGAACTCTATTTCTGGGCTTCATGGACATAGGAGAGTTGTTGGGGAAAAATGGAGCAAGTGGTTCCTTGTTTCCTATTTGGGAAAGCTGGATGTGTCTTGATTCCCCCCCCCCCTTGCAAATATCAGAATCTGATCAGAAATGGAGGCTGAGTAGTCCTTGTGGCTGCTAGACCAGCTTCTGAGTGATGGTGGATTGCTGATTTTTTCCTCCATCCATACAGGATCTCTTGCATAAAACATATAATTTCAATTGTATCAAAGAGGGCTGCTTTCTTGCTTTCTCTCCACAGATGCTGTTATGTTGCTAAACCTACTCCAAACATCTGGACTTGCAGCATCTTAGGATACCTACCTAGTGTGCTCACAACTGCTTGCCTCACACAGTACCTGAGACTTTGAGCTTTCTGTCCAGTCTCATCCATATATTTATCTGCAGGGAAGAAGACCTGCGTGCCAATATTTAAATCCCCCAAAATGGCCAAACGGAAAGTGGACTTTGAAAAAAGATGCTTTCAAAAGAGGTGGGAGCCAGAGTACCTGTTTGTTGACATTGAAGATAAGGCTGTGTGCCTTGTTTGTGGAGCTACTGTGGCTGTATTTAAAGAGTATAACTTGAGACGGCACTATGAGACGAAGCATCAGGACAAGTACAAAAACTTGAACATGGAGCAGAAAGCACAGAAGGTGGAAGAGTTGAAAAAGAGCCTGATGTCACGGCAGCATATGTTCAGAAAAGCAAAATCACAAAGTGAAGCTGCTGTGAAAGCTAGTTTTATAGTAGCAGAAGAGATAGCCAAATCAGCCCGGCCATTTACAGAGGGGGAGTTTTTGAAGCACTGCATGATTAAAGTGTGCGAAGTCATGTGTCCAGACCAAAAGCAAGCTTTTTCAAACATAAGCCTAAGCAGAAATACTGTTGTTGATCGGATATGTGAGCTTGCCACTGATTTGCAAGGACAATTGGTTGAAAAGGGAAAAGAATTTATTGCTTATTCCCTTGCTGTGGATGAGAGCACTGACGTCTCTGACACAGCACAGCTGACAATCTTCATCCGTGGAGTGGACTCAGGTTTATGCATTACGGAGGAGCTTCTGGATATAACATCACTGCATGGCACTACCACAGGGAAGGACATATTTGAAGCAGTATCCAAAAGTATACATGACATGAAACTACCCTGGGACAAACTTATAGGACTCACAACAGATGGAGCACCTTCAATGTGCGGGGAAAAGAGTGGACTAGTAGGAAGGATGCGAGACAAAATGAAGAGTGAGAATTGCACAGGTGAGCTGACAGCATATCACTGCATTATACATCAAGAAACACTATGTGGCAAAGCCCTGAAAATGGACCATGTAATGCACACTGTAACAAAGACAGTTAACTTTATAAGAGCCAAAGGTTTAAATCACCGTCAATTTAAGACTTTTCTTGAAGAAATCAATTCTGAACTTGGTGATCTCCCTTATCACACAGAGGTGCGATGGCTAAGTCGAGGGAAAGTGCTCAACAGATTTTTTGAATTACGCATGGAAATTTGTCAGTTTCTTGAAAGCAAAGGAAAAGACTGCACAGAATTGAAGGATGAAAAGTGGCTGTGTGAATTAGCATTTCTATGTGACATTACTAATTATCTCAGTGCACTAAACCTACAGCTTCAGGGACGGGACCGTGTGATCACAGACATGTATGATGCTGTGAAAGCTTTTCAAGTAAAGCTGCGACTGTGGGAGACTCACATGCAGCAAGGAAACTTGAGTCACTTTCCCAGTTGCCAAACAATAAAAAACCAGGTCTCCACCACTGCCTTCTCAAATGCTGAGTTTGCTAATAAACTGAGCACACTTCAAATGGAGTTTACACGTCGCTTTGCTGATTTTGAAAAACAGAAATTCAGTTTTGGACTGCTCAGCAATCCATTTTCAGTTGAAGTGGAGAGTGCTCCTGTAAATATCCAGATGGAGTTGATAGAACTCCAATGTAACAGCACACTGAAGGGAAAGTACGATTCTGTAGGACCCGCACAGTTCACCAGGTTCATCCCTGAAACAATGCCCCAACTCCGCCTACAAGCTGCTCGAATGCTCTCCATGTTTGGGAGTACATACCTCTGTGAGCAACTTTTCTCTGTCATGAGGGTGAACAAAAGCGCACACAGAAGTCAGCTCACGGATGCACACCTCCACTCTATCCTGAGAGTATCCACCACTCAAAACCTATCCCCAAACGTGGATGAACTTGTAGCCAGGAAAAGATGCCAAACATCCAGTTCGGACAAAATGGCATGAGAACTAAAAAGCTTGTTTTTTTCTTTGTTTTAAATGTGTTTTTGCAGATTTATTTGAAATAAATAATTTATTTGTTCATATTTGAAATTTTATTCCTTTTTGCCCCACTCTTAGGCATAATACACTTCTGAACTAATATGATACAATGGTCCTACATGCAACTGGCCCTTTGAAGGCAACCATGATGCTTGATGTGGTGAAAGTTTCCAGGAAGCAGTTTCCTCCAACTTCTTCTGCCTTGAAAGATCTCTGGAGAGGAGCATGCAGGACTGGGAAGTGCTGCTCCCCTGCCTCCTCTTGCTCTCCAGAGATCTGTCAAGGCAGAAGAAGGAAACCCCCCCCCCCCACACACACACAAACACACACACACTTCAAGCTTGGAGACTAGGAGGCTATCTATATCTGAGCTAACAAACTACCAATCATGCCTGGGCTTGGGAAGAAGGCCCTTTCCATCCTCTGTGGATAAAAGCCCCTAAACGTGGAATATAGTGCGTGTGTATGTGCACATGCTTGGCTGCAGAAGTTTGGGGAGGTGAAGAGCTTGTGGGGCAATGACATGTCCCCACATCAAATTAGCCGGTGCAACTTGTTCTCTCCTGATCCAGGTATCTCGAGTCAGCTGCGCTGAGTGAGCAGCATTGAGATGGCCACGCCCACTTGGCCATGCCCACTTGGCCACACCCACTTGGTCACGCCCACTTGGTCACACCCACCCGGCCCCCCGAGGGCAGCCATAATGCTGATGTGGCCCTCGATGAAATTGAGTTTGACACCCCTGTTCTAGATGATGCACAATCCTGATTGCCACAGTACAAAAGCAAACGTGAAGATGTCTACAAGGCAATTATCCCCAGTTCACAACCTGTGGCACAACTCACACCTTGCAGAACCCCTAATCCCGATGACTTGGGAGCGAAGAAGATAAAAAGAGAGCTCCTTACCGATCAATGGTTCAAAGATAATCAAACCTCCCTAAGATGCAGGGATGGTTTGGCATACAAGTGGGGGGCAATTGTATCTACCTGAAACCCTCCATCTCAATGCTCTGAAACACAGCCATGATGTAAAACTCTCCATCTTAACGCTCTCAAACATAGCCATGACGTCAAACACGCTGGACACTTTGGATATTTAAAAACTCTACACCTTATCCAGCAGCAATTTTGGTGGCCAGGGCTAAAACGAGATGTAGAAAACTGTGTCAGGAGTTGTACCGTATGTGCCACCATGAAAAGAATTCCAGGGAAAACCCCTGGGCTACTGCAGTCACTGGCAGACCCTTCTCATGGGAAGAAATAGCTATAGATTTTATTGTAGACCTACCCAAAAGTAGAGGAAATACTGTCATCTGGACTGTGATAGGTCTGTTTTTGAAGCAGGCTCATTTTATCGCCTGTAAAGGACTTCCATCTGCCCAACGACTGACTAAATTGTTCCTGAAACATATATACTGACTGCGTGGTGCCCCTAAGTGAATAATTTCAGATAGAGAAGTGCAGTTCACAGCAAAAATTTGGAGAAATTTCCTTAAATTAATTGGATCATCTCAAGGCTTATCATCCAGCTACCAATGGGGCTGCAGAATCCACTAACAAAATGGTGGAACAATACCTCAGATGCTATGTTTCCTACCAACAGACAAACTGGACTGACCTCCTCCCTTTCGCCAAGGTGACTTACAATAATTCTGTTCACAGCAGCACTGGCTACACGCCTTGCAGAGTAGCCACAGGAAAAGAGTTCATCCCAATGCCTGACTACCCTCAGGTGGCTTCCACTTTCCAGACACTTGATCAATGGATGAGAGGGTGGAAAGAGGTTTGGAGAAACATGAAAATGGCATTAAAAAGACTTCTGAGACTTATAAAAAACAGGCTGATAAAAAGAGTTCTCCCCAAAGAACATTCCAAGTTGGGGGAAAGGTTTATCTGTCAACTAAATATTCACATCTCAAATTACCCAGCAAGAAATTAGGACAGAAATTCTTGGGGGCTTTTCCCATTGTGAGAATCATCAACCCGGTCACAGTAGAATTGAAACTCCCCAGACTTTTCGGAAAAATTCATCTGGTTTTCCATTGTAGCTTACTGAAACCTTTTCGGGCCTCCACTTTAAGACCTACCCCTAAGAAGGCAGCTGGACCCCTCATAGTAGCAGGTCAGACTCACTATGAAGTGAAACGTATTCTTGACTAGAATCTAGAATGATTTATGACTGCTAATTTGGAGGAGGGAACCGTGCCAGGTATTAGGTGCTGAAGGGAGGGGAATTCAGATTTTGGCATCCATCCACGCTGTACCAACACTTTGTTCACATTATTATAGAAAATGCCTGAAGATTCTTTGAAGTGTTTCATTAGTCAGAACCATGACAATCTACTTTCTTTTCAAACAACCTGAAGTCCTAAGCTCCAGCCGCTGTCTCTAGCCTTGAGAAAAGATGGCAAAGATTCAGGGGAAAGAGAAACTGCTCAAAGACGGTGACCTGGCAGGTACTGACAGTCCAGAGGAGGAAGCAACAAACAGCATACTGTGGGAAGACGGGTTTTTGCAGGACTCCCAGTTGGAGACAGAACTCAAACAGTTAGGAGAGCTTATCTGGTCGTCAGGCTGGAACAACTCCAGCAGAGACTCCAGACACCTCAAGATTGACTTGCCACCCTCAAAGACTTCAAAAGCAGAATGGTGGAGAGCTACCAGATCATCTGCCACTGAGAATTTGGGTGAGTAGAAAATCCTATCTGCAGACCACACAGCCTACCAGCCCCAGGAGTCCCCTGCCAAGCCCTCCAGCCCCACAGAGACAGAGAACCCCATCCTGGGGCCCCTGCAGCAATGAGAGGTTTGAGAAGCCCCAGAAGTGGAAGGCCAACAACCTCTGAGCTTACCACAGCTAATGGAGGCCTTGCAACAGCTGGGGGTGGTGCAGAAGTCTGGAGATCAGCAGCTGGTGGGAGGACGTCCACAGGCCCCGAATGTACAGCAACCCCTGAGGGACCCGCAAATGAGGGAGATCCAGCAGCAATCCCTACCTATCCAGCAATCATTGAAGGGCATAGAGCATCAGGGGGCATGGCCACAGGCCATGAATGTCCAACCCCTTTCATTGTTAGTTCTTTGGTTGTAGTCAAGATCTGGGTTTGTATATTTAAGCTGGCATCTTGTTCCTTTATGTTGCATCTTATTATATCACAACCTGAAAGAATGGTTTCATGTATTAATTTCAACACTGAAAGAATTTTTTCCTCATCTTCATCCATATTCTCCTGATAGTATGTTAAGTTGAAAACTTTAGAATCAAACATTAAGAATAGTTTTTTGTTTTTTATAGCTAGGTATGGGACATCTATTTCATGTGTTATAGGTGGTCTTTATAGTAGAAATTGTTTCTCAAGTAAGAGTTTATAGTCCAAGGTATTCCATCATCTCAGGTAATAACATATTTAATTTAATTTAATAACATTTATATACTTCTCATGTAAAGAAATAGGAAAGCAATTTCCCATGTATATCTCTGAAAGTCAGTAAAAGTTTACATTCATAGTTGAAACAGGCCAGATATGCCACCCAGAAGCTCCTTCTTTGCAGCTGAGTTTTATGCAGGTGGTAGCTGTCAAGGTCAGAGAAGTTTTTTCTGGAGTCTGGGCTTCAAGCCAAGTCTCTTTTAAGCAATAACAAGTTGTTATACCATGCTTCGCCACAAGATGTCAATGACAAGATGTCACCAATGCTGTTTAAAAAGTTTTAAGTCCAAAGTTTTTATAATAGTTTTTCAAGTCTTATTTCTTTTTTTTATATAAAAACAAACATCTCCTGTAAGAATAGGAACACTTTTAGTCCCCAAGTTTCAGAAGCATATACATCCAATTAGATTAAAATTGTTCTTATAGTTGCTTTGTTTCCCCGGGGTAGTTAGTCGCCGCTGTTCTTAGAGGGTGGGGTAGAAATTCCCTTCCCTTTCTCCTCACAGGGGAAAAAATATTTTGGGCAGCTTTTACAGGAAAAAAACACATAAAGTCTTAAAGAGAAGATCAAATATCACCCAGTTTCATCTGAGTTGCTTTAAAGGTACTTGGTGGTACCTTGGTACTTGGTAACTTCGGCTGTCAGCAGCTTAGTGACGAGCCATATTGCTATGATCGGTCTTTCCCCCACTGGTTTGGAGGGCTTCCCCAGATCAAACACAAGGGCTGCTGACCTTCCATGATCAAGTGGGGGTCTCCTCCTTGCTTGTCGCCCCTGCAGGGTGACTTTTGACGCTTTCCAGGGTCCCCTAGCAGGATGAATACGGATGCGAAAGACAGAGCTCATCTTCCAGCATCCACAGCACCGCAATGGCAAACCAGAAGTCTGAGCGGAAAAGCTTTTAACTGCCTCTTAGATGTTTTCAATTCCGATCCCTCCCCTTCAGACTGCAGAGTACCCTTGCTGTATTTACATGGACTGATAAACAAAATGCTACATGAACACTTATACAAGGGGGTGCTAGTGTACCTAGATCCATGGTGGTGAACCTATGGCATGCATGCCACAGGTGGCACACAGCCCTCTCTGTAGGCACCCATGCTGTCGCCCCAGTCCTAGGCCTTCAGTCCCATCCATGAGCAACTTGCATCAATACCTGTGCAGGGTAAGGTTGCCACACCCACCCCCGCCTCCCCAAGCCTTTTTTTTTTACTAACCTGCCTTTCAGCTGCTTTCCATTTCTCCGTTCTCTTCTCAGCCTTTCCTGCAAATTTGTGGAACTATTGATAAAAAAAAGTTCCATCAGACTTTCTAACTTCTTGTGAAATCTCATGAGAAGTTAGAAAGTCTGATGAATTTTTTTTTTACCCATAGTCCCACAAACGCATGGCAAAGGCTGAGAAGTGGAGTAATACAATGCAGCTGAAAGGCAGGTTACTAAAAAAAATGCTTGGGGGAGGCAAGGGCATCTGGGCAGGGGTGGGTGTGGCAACTTTACCTTGCATAGTGGCAGAAGGGTGGGGTGTGTGCCCTTCCCATACCAGGCCAGCCCCTGCAGCCCCAGGGTGGCAGTGGGCAGGGCGTTGAGGTGAGGGCTGGCAGGCCAACCAAAGCAGCAGGCTTGGGAAAGTGAGGGAGGGTGCTGAAGTGAGTGGTCAGGCCCTTGGCAAGAGCAATGCATCTGAGCAGAAAGCAGCCTCAGTACAAGTGGGGCTGGTAAGGAGAGAAATCCTCGCTCACCCAGAAATTGCCTTTCTTTCCTTGCCTGATTTCTAGCCCCATGCCTTTTCTCCTTTGTGATCCGCCACCGCTGCGGTGTGCAAGGAAACAAAGGAAGGTTTTTTTAGGGAAAAAAAGGTCAATCAATCAATTCCAACTTCTCGTGAAAGATTGCAAAGTTGGAATTGTTTGACTGACCTTTTTTTCCTCCCTTATAGATTACTGCAACACTCTCTACATGGGGCTGCCTTTGAAGGCCACCCGGAGGCTTCAGCTGGGGCAGAATGCGGCTGCGCAGGCTGTGGTGGGAGCATCCCGATACTCCCATATTACACCCCTCCTGCGTGGGGTGCATTGGTTGCCGGTTAATAATTTTAATTTAATAATTTTATTTGTATACCGCCCTTCTCCCGAAGGACTCAGGGCAACGAACAGGGCAATAAATACTAAAATACAAAAATACAAAAATTAAGAAAAGATTAAACAAAGTGCCCAATAACTTACAACAATAAGTTAAAATATGTTAAAACAATAATAAAACCCAAACCCATCAGGCCAGGCCAGCTTGTTCAAACAAGTAGGTCTTTAGATCCCGTCGGAAGGAGCGAAGGTCGGGTGCCATCCAGAGCTCAACTGGTAAACGGTTCCACAAATCCAGCGCACCCACAGAGAAGGACCTCCCCCTGGGGGCCACCAGATGACATTCTCTGACTGGTGGCACCCTGAGGAGGCCCTCTCTGTGGGAGCGCACTGGGCGGAGGAAAGTTGAGGTGCTCCCTAAGGTACTCCCTAAGGTGCTCCCTAAGGTACTCTGGACCCATGCCATGTAGGGCTTTAAAGGTCATTACCAGCACCTTGAATCTCACCCAGAAGACAACTGAAAGCCAATGCAGCTCACGGAGCAAAGGTGTAACATGGGAGTATCGGGAGACTCCCAACACAACTTGCGCGGCTGCATTCTGCACCAGTTGGAGCCTCCGAGTGGTCTTCAAGGGCAGCCCCATGTAGAGAGCGTTGCAGTAGTCTAAACGAGAGGTCACGAGCACATGAGTGACTGTACGCAAGGCATCCCGGTCTAGATAGGGCCGCAACTGGCACACCAGGCGAACCTGGGCGAAGGCCCCCCTAGTCACAGATACAATATGCTCTTCTAAAGAAAGCTGTGAATCTAGGAGGACTCCCAAGTTGCGAGCCCTATCTACGGGGAGTAATAACTCACCCCCCATAGAAAGGGATGGAATATTCTGAATATCCCGAGATGCAGGTACGCACAGCCACTCGGTCTTGTCAGGGTTGAGTCGAAGCCTGTTCCTCCCCATCCAGACCCGAACCGCCTCCAGGCAATGGGACATCATGTCGAGGGCATCACTGGCATGGTTTGGGGTCAAAATAAAAAGCTGGGTATCATCAGCATACTGATGATACCCAACTCCAAAACCACGAATGATCTCACCCAGCGGTTTCATGTAGATGTTGAACAGGAGAGGCGAGAGGACCGACCCCTGAGGAACTCCACAAACGAGAGGCGTCGAGGTCGACCTCTGCCCCCCTGCCAACACCGACTGCGAATGTCCCAGGAGATAGGAGGTTGCCCTCCGGGTGAGGTTCAAGGTGCTGGTTCTTACCTATAAAGCCCTACATGACTTAGGCCCGGGATATTTACAGGACCGTCTGCTGCCAGGAACGACTTCCCATCGCCCTGTGTGCTCACACAGGGAGGGTCTCCTCAGGGTGCCGTCAGCCAGACAATGTTGGCTGGTGACCCCCCAGGGGGAGGGCCTTCTCTGTTGGGGCACCTGCCCTTTGGAATCAGCTCCCTCGAGAACTTTGGATGGCCCCAGATCTCCGGTCCTTTCATCGCGACCTAAAGACATACCTTTTCCAACTGGCCGACCTGGACTGACAAAGGGGGTTTTAATTTTGTTTTAATTTTTATTGGTTTTTAGTCGGGCTTTGTAAAATTTAATCTCTTTTAATATTTGTATTTACTGTTTTTATTGTTGTTTTATTGTTGTTAGCCGCCCTGAGTCCTTCGGGAGATAGGGCGGCATACAAGTTCCATAATTAAATTAAATTAAATTAAAAAGACTTCATTTGTTTCTTTGCACATGGCAGTGGTGGCAGATCATGAACGACAAGCAGCAGCGGGAGAAGGGCACTCTGTGAGGGTTGGGTCAGGGTGGTGGGAGAAGGACACTCTGCGAGGGTTGGGGTGGGGTGGCAGGAGAAGGGCATTCTACAAGGGTTGGGTTGGGGCGGCAGGAGAAGGGTGCTCTGCGAGGTTTGGGTTGGGGTGATGGGAGAAGGGCGCTCTGTGAGGGCTGGGTCAGTGCAGTGGGAGAAGGGTGTTCTCCGAGGGTTGGGTCAGAGAAGAGAACTTTGCAGCTCTGCCTACAAAGCCACCAAAGCTGTAGCTGAATGGGCAGGTGAGGGGGAAACCTGTCCCACTTATTCCATGGCCACTTTCAGCCGAGCTGCATTGCAGCAGCATTGGGCACAATACACAAGGTGGCAAACAGCTGCATCATGCCAAAACTGGCCATTTGCCACCTCCCGCCCAGTGCCACTGCCATGAGGCCACGGAACAAGCAGGGCAGTGGTAAGAAAGTAGTATACTGGTTTCTTACCTCCGTCTGGTTTGTTCCGCAGACTCATGGCAGCAGCATTGGGTGCAGTGCATGAGGTGGCAAATGGCCACAGCTGAAGGCAAACAGCCACATCACACCAAAACTGCCTGTTTGCTGCCTCCTACCCAGTGCTGCTGCCATGATGTCGCAAAACAAGCCAGGCGGCAGTAAGAAACCGGTACACTGGTTCCTTATCTCTGCCTTGTTTGTTCTACAGCCTCATGGCAGCCGCATTGGGTGCAACACGTGAGGCGGCAAACAACCACCTTGTGCCTAAACCGAGGGGCCTGCAGGCTGTGGCTGCTGATGGACACAGTTGGTCCCCATGTGCTCACTGTGTGCAGGGACCGATGGCATCAGGCAGCAGCTACCCCAAAGGACACCCAAATTATACATGCATTAAATGTAAACTATTTGAACTGCTAGGGGAAAAAGTAAGGGATCTAGAAGCAACTCTAGCCAAACTCCAACCTACGAAAGAAAACTATACCCAAACCGAACCAAATAATGGACAAATAACTCCCAGAAGATTTGACTCTACTGATAAACCCTTAGAGGAAGATAAATGGAGGTATGTCACACATAGAAGGAAACACAACAAAGGAAAAAGCAGCATACATCTAAAAAACCCCTAACTGCCCAATCTATCCCAACCAGAAGCAGCCCCATTAAAACTGAGCAATCGACTTCCGGGGGACGCTTCAGCGGCGCGGATGGTCGGGATCGACCACCAGCCTTCCGATTTTGTTAAAGCCACGGAGCAGCCGACGATCAGCTGTTCCATGGCTTAAAAACCCTTCCCCTCAGGCAAAGAGGGGACGGGGAGACTCCGGGTAGGGGTAGAGCTCCCCTAGAGCCCGAGTGTTTATTCTGGAGCTTGAAGGGTGAGAGCTCCCTCGAAGCCTGGAAATACTCCAGATCGGAAGATTTCTCTGCTTTAAAGCAGAGCAAGTCACTGAATCCACTCCTGCTGGACTTGATTGACATCTTGAGAAACTGATGCAGGCAGAGCAGATGCGGGAGCAGTATAATCAGCAAATATAAACTTTAACTCTGGAATTTTTTCTTTCTTTCTGTCGTCTTTAAAAGAAAGGGAAGATGGCACCTGAATGATTCTTTGTAACAAAGAATTGAAAGTGTTTTTAAAGTGAAAGTGGCTGTTTGGACATTGAAAACTATAAGGATTACAAGAAAATTACAAGAAATTATAAGAATCTTAAGAAGAGAACAGCAAGATTTTAAACTTATTGATTTGATAATACTTATTGGTTCAAGATGTCATTAAAATCATCGAAATCTGGGGTCTCCATGAGTGCAGGGGCCTTGCCAGCACAGCAATCAAATTTGCAGGCTTTAATGCCTCCCCCTGCGTCATGCCCACAAGCTTTGACATTAAAAGACTTGCAGGAGGCCCTGAAATCTCAAACCAAAGAAATAGAAAAAGAAATAAAAGATGGAGAAAATAGAAGATAAGATGGAGAAAATAGATGGACAAATGAATGATAGATTGGAGTTAATGTCAGAAGAGATTGAAGAAATTAAAGAAACTATGCAGATTAAAAATAAAGAAATAAGGGAAGATATTCTATTGGCATTTCAGGGGTTGGCACAACATATTCAAAACATGGATGAACGTATGGAAGAATTAACTCAAGGCAATATTGTTTTGGAAGATAAGATGACTGAGGCTCAAAATAAAATGGAAAAGATGGAAGATGAAACTGCAATGCTACAATATAAAGAAATGGAATTTGCTTTAAGAATAAGAGGATTGAAAGAGAACAAACAAGAAAATCTGAGAGAGAGATTGGCAAAGGCCTTTGCTCCAATAATGGGTTGGCAAACTGAGCATTTCATACGGGAAATTGAAAAAGTTTTTAGAGTCAACTCCTGGATTGCGAAGCAGAGGAAACTACCAAGAGATGTGGTGATTTACTTTTCGAAGAGGATAATTCGAAATGAAATTATGCAAGCTTTTTATAATAGTAGATTTCAAGTGGAAAATCAAGAAGTACTGATACTGAAAGAACCTCCAAAAATTTTAAGAAAAAGGAAAGAGTTTGCTTTTCTGGTAAATGAATTGAAAAAAAGGCAGCATCAGTTCAGATGGGACATACCAGTTGGAATAGTGGTGAACTACTTTGGTACTAGATATCACCTTAATACAATAGGGAAAGCAAAAGAATTTTATTTCAATGTACTGAAAGCAGATTCGCCACCATTTCCTGATACAAAAAGAAATGAAGGAGAGACAAAACAGGTACAAATGGAAGGGAAGCAGACTCAGGGGGAAGGCTTGACTTTGCTGGCTGAAGAAGAATTACAACTAGTAGTGGATATGGATCAGCCTTCATTACCAATAGAAGAACCTAGAGGTCAAAGAGTGACCCGAGCGGCAGCTAGACGAAAAGCACAAGAGCAACAGAAACAGCAAGACCAAATTAAGACTCAAGAAGTTACTAAAGTGGAAGCAGTGGGAGAGGCAAGACCAAAGCAACAGGTTCATATGAATCTGCAGGATTTGTTCCAAAAGCTTCTAGTCGCGAAAGATGGCGACCAAGTTTCTAACTTGGAATGTTAATGGTTTAAATTCACCACAAAAGAGAAAAAAATATTTCATTATCTGAAACAACATAAAAACAATGTTATTTGCTTGCAAGAGACACATATTAGAGTAACTGACCAAAAGTACTTGATAAACTCCAGATTGGGAACACATTTCGTTGCATCTGCCCCGGATAAAAAGAATGGAGTAGTTATATACTTAAAGAAAGATCTAATTATGGTACTGGGAGACTTTAATCTACCTTCCCTGGGCAGTGCATCAGAAGTGGCCCGAGAGTTCATGGCCTCCATGACGGCCATGGACCTTACTCAAATTACTCAGGACCCAACTCACGAGGGAGGAAACATGCCGGATCTAATTTTTGTCTCTGGGCAGTGGCTAAATGGGCTGGGTGGGGTTACTCCAACATCACAACCCCTTTCATGGACAGACCACTACCTCCTGCGGTTGGGCCTCCGTCACGTCACCCCCCGATGTCAGGAAGCGGAACCGACCAGGTGGTTCCGCCCCAGGCGCCTGATGGACCCAGATAAATTCCAGATGGCGCTTGGACCGATTCCCACCTCCCTCTCCCACAACCCGGTCGAGTCCTTAGTTAATGCCTGGCAACAGGCTGCTTCGGAGGCGCTCGACCGCGTTGTCCCTTTGCGGCCTCTGACCCGGCGCAAGTCCCGACTCGCTCCTTGGTTCTCCAAGGACCTGCGGGAGATGAAGCGCCAGAGAAGGGGCCTAGAGAGCATTTGGAGAGCCAGTCGGTCTGAGTCTGACCGAACACAGTTAAGATCCTTTTCTAGATCCTATCTTGTGGCAATGAGGGTGGCAAAGCGCGCCTACTTCACCACCCTCATTGCGTCCGCAGATAATCGCCCGGCCGCCCTATTTAGAGTGGTCCGCTCCCTTTTAAGTCAAGAGACGGGAGAGGACCCCCTACATGGACGGGCTGAGGAATTTAGTAAATATCTGGTGGACAAAATTGCTCAGATTCGGGCTGGTCTGGACTCTGACTGGGCAGTATCTAACGAGAGGAAATCGATGAAGTTGGCCAAGTACATCTGGGAAGAGTTCGATCCTGTGACTCCGGATGAAGTGGACAAGATCATGGGGAAACTAAGTGCCGCCACATGTTTGTTGGACCCGTGTCCCTCCTGGCTAGTCTATGCTTCTCGGGAGGTTACACGAGGCTGGCTCCTAGCAGTTATCAATGCCTCACTGAGTGAAGGGTACTTCCCTGCTGCCTTGAAAGAGGCGGTGGTAAGGCCCCTCCTCAAGAAACCGGCACTGGACCCAGCTGTTTTAAACAACTTCCGTCCTGTCTCCAACCTTCGCTTCCTTGCGAAGGTCGTTGAGAGTGTGGTGGCGCGACAGCTCCCTTTGAACCTGGAGGAAGCTGAATATCTAGATCCGTACCAATCGGGTTTCAGACCGGGGCACAGCACGGAGACGGCATTGGTCGCGCTGGTGAATGATCTCTGGCGGGCCCGAGATAGAGGTTATTCTTCTGTCCTGGTCCTATTAGATCTATCAGCGGCTTTTGATACCATCGACCATGGTATCTTACTGCGTCGTCTTGAGGGGCTGGGAGTGGGAGGCACCGTTCTGCGTTGGTTCTCCTCCTACCTCTCGGACCGTTCGCAGACGGTGTTGGCAGGAGGGCAGAGGTCAAGCCCTAGGCCTCTTAATTGTGGAGTGCCTCAGGGTTCGGTGCTCTCGCCCCTCCTGTTCAACATCTATATGAAGCCGCTGGGAGAGATCATCCGTAGCTTCGGGGTGAAATATCATCAATATGCTGATGATACCCAGCTATTCATCTCCACCCCGAACCAACCCAGTGATGCCCTTGATGTGATGTCCCGTTGTCTGGAAGCGGTACAGATTTGGATGGGAGAAAACAGGCTTCGACTCAACCCGGCCAAGACTGAGTGGCTGTACATACCGTCATCTCGTTTAGTCCAAGAGGTTCCATCTCTGACTATAGGAGGAGAGATGTTACCTCCCATTGATAAAGCACGCAATCTGGGCGTCCTCCTAGATTCACGACTCAGTTTTGAAGATCACATTGGAACCGTGGCTAGGGGGGCATTTGCCCAGATTCGTCTTATATACCAATTGCGCCCCTTTTTGGACCGAGATGCCCTACGTACAGTCACCCACGCACTCGTTACCTCCCGTATTGATTACTGTAATGCTCTCTACATGGGGCTGCCCTTGAAGACCACCCGGAGGCTTCAGCTGGTGCAGAATGCAGCTGCACGGGTTGTGATGGGAGCTTCCCGATACTCCCATATTACACCCCTCCTGCGTGAGCTGCATTGGCTACCAGTTGCCCTCCGGGTGAGATTTAAGGTGCTGGTACTTACCTTTAAAGCCCTACATGGCTTGGGTCCGGGATACTTGCGGGACCATCTGCTGCCGGGGACAAATTCCCATCGTCCAGTACGCTCACACAGAGAGGGCCTCCTCAGGGTACCGTCAGCTAGGCAATGTCGGCTGGCGACCCCCAGGGGGAGGGCCTTCTCTGTGGGAGCACCAACCCTATGGAATCAGCTCCCCCCTGAGCTTCGGATAGCCCAAAACCTCCAATCCTTTCGCCGCGGCCTCAAAACACACCTGTTCCACCAAGCTGACCTAGACTGACAGGCATTTTAATTAATTTATATTTAGTATTTTTAATTCATTTTAAAATTCTCTAATTTTTTATTGCACTGATGTTCTCAATTTTCATTTTATCTTGATTTATGTACTTATTATATGTTTTATTGTGAGCCGCCCTGAGTCCTTCAGGAGATAGGGCGGGATATAAATCCCATCAATAAATAAATAAATAAATAAATAATTGCAAAATTAATTGAGGCAGATGTACAAGGACGATATATTGCAATCGAACTTATAATAGAAGGAAAGAAAATACTTTTAGTTGGAATATATGCACCAAATCAACAGCAAGAAAAATTTTATAAATTTTTACATGACAAAATAATTCAATGGGATTGTAAATCTTGTATTTTAATGGGAGACTGGAATGGAGTTTGGGATACAGGAAAAGATAAAAGAAGATCTTCTAAGGGAATTTCAAGTCGTGCAAAATTGCCTAAATCTTTTTTTGAGCTTATGGATGACCTGGAATTGAGAGACATTTGGAGAGAGCGAAATATGGAAGAGAGGGATTTTACATTTTTTTCAGATAGACATCAATCTTTTTCTAGGATTGATTTTATATTAATTACTAATGATTTTTTTTTCTAGGGTGAAGAAAATTAAGATATGCCCAAGAACATTAACAGATGATAGTCCAGTGTGGATGGAACTCGTTCAAGAGAAAAGGGATAAAAGACCTTGGAGATTAAATGAAAATTTGTTTAGATATGAGGAAATTGTGAATGAATATAGAAAACAAATGAGAGAATTTTTTGTAATGAATATGCATAAGGGTACATCAATTGAAATGGTTTGGGATGCAAGTAAGGCTTATATGAGAGGAGTTTTAATATATTTGAATAATAAGTATAGACATAAAAAGGAACAAAAGCGAAAGGAGTTAGAAGAGGAAATAAAGATGAAGGAGAGGTTACTTATCTTGAACCCAGCTGATAAGAAAGTAAAAGAAACAATTAACCTATTGAAAGGGCAGTTTAATATGTTGATGGCAGACCAGGTGGCAACCAATATATGATACACTAAACATAATACTTTTTATAATGCTAACAAGCCAGGTAGATGGCTAGCTTATTTGTTAAGGAAAAAAGAAAAGTCTCGTACTATAGAGAAAATAGATTATAAAGGTAAAAAGGTTTATCAACAGGATATTATCAGAAAGGTATTTTCAGAATTTTACTCTAAATTATATGCTAGTGATACAATTCAAAGTATAGATATAGATACATACTTACAAGAGGTGAATATTCCTAAGGTTACCCAAGAGCAGCGGGATGGAATGAATCAGTTAATAACTTCAGAAGAGATTGCTTTAGCAATTAAACAGTTGAAACTGGGTAAATCACCAGGGACAGATGGATTGACAGCTAGTTATTATAAAAATTTACAGTTAGAAATGGTGGAGGATTTATTTATAACAATTCAACTTGGGAGAGTAGTGCCCCCATCATGGAGAACAACTTTTATAACATTGATTCCAAAGGAAGATCAAGATCTTAGTCAACCAAAGAATTATAGACCAACAAGTGATACATAATGATCAATTGGGGTTTATAACTGGTAGACAAATGAAGTACAATGTAAGACAAATTGTTAATTTATTGGAATATTTGGAAAGAAACAACCAAGTCCCTGCTGCATTGATATTACTAGATGCAGAGAAGGCTTTTGATCAACTGAACTGGCAATTTTTATTGAAAGTAATAGAAAAGATGGAATTTGGGGATTATTTTTTACAGGCTATAAAAGAAATATATCAAAAACAAATGGCACAAATAATAGTTAATGGTAATTTAACAGAAATTTGTAAAATTGAAAAAGGAACAAGGCAGGGATGCCCTTTATCACCATTATTGTTTGTTTTAACATTGGAAATATTACTGATTAAAAGACGTGAATCAAATAAGATAAAGGGAATTAATATTAGGCATCAAGATTATAGATTGAGGGTATCAAAGCCGTCCCCTGATGAAGCAATCACATGAAGAAGTGAGGTACGGTTGACAACTAGGATTTCTTTATTCATGAAAAGCCCAGCTCTTACAAAGTCAGCGTTGGGAGCTAACCGCCCCAACGCCCCTTTAATACAGTGTGTGTCCAGCCCCACCCTTCCTCATTCAAACCAGCATCCGGCTGGTTCAGGATAAATCCCACCCATTTCCTGTCTCCCCGCGCAGCCCGGCACTTGAGCTCTCGTACTGCTCCCTGCAGCAGGTAGGTGTGTGCTCTCAAGCCTCCCGACGTGCCTCCCAGCCCTGCTGTTGTGCTCCCCTCCACCACCCAGCATGTCACCGCCACAGCCCCTCTGGCCCCACCCATCCTGGTGACCCTCTGCTGCAGTGCCCACTGCAACCCATTGTCCGACCCTAGCTGCAGCTCATCTGGCATCTTCGCTGAAAAACAGGCAGCAAATGTTCTGGCGGCTGTCTTCCGGATTGCCTGCGGGGCCTTCCACCGGCCCCATCGACGCAGGCACGACTGAAGGCCCCGGAACACCTGTTCGTCATGGAAGAAGCTGCAGGTCCTGCGGAGCTGCACGTGGCGTCCAGTTGTCTGGCTGCTGAGTGTGCCACTCCCAGGTGAGCCTATGCAGGCGTGCGGTTCGCATGCCCTCCCCCGGGCTCCCCTTGTGTTGTCGGGCCCACAGGGCTTGACAGAGGGCATTTGCAGATGACTTGGTTGTTACTATAAGTCAATCTACTCAATCAGTTGTAGAACTATTGGATGTGATAATGCAATATGGGCAAGTTTCTGGATTTAAAGTTAATAAGCAAAAAACTAAAATATTAACAAAAATATGACTATAAAACAAAGAGAAGTTAACAGGATTTGAAATAGTGAAAAAGGTTAAATATTTGGGGGTATATATCACAGCTTTGAATGTGAAATTATATAAAAATAATTATGAACTGTTATGGCAAAATGTACAAAAGGAAATTGATAGTTGGAAAAAATTACAGTTGTCTTGGTTGGGGAGAATTGCAGCTATAAAGATGAATGTTTTACCAAAAATTTTATTTTTGTTTCAAATGATACCAATACTTAAGAAAGATGCAAATATAAATGAGTGGCAAAAAGGTATTAATAAATTTATTTGGGCAGGGAAAAGACTGAGAGTAAAGCTTAAAATAATGCAAGATGCACGTGAGAGAGGGGGTCTGAAGATGCCCAATTTGAGATTATATTATGATGCAGTTGTTCTATCAACAATTAGTGACTGGTTTAATTTAACGGATGAAAGAATATTGAATATTGAGGGGTATGATTTATTGTATGGATGGCACACGTATCTATTTTATGACAAAAAGGTGGATAATGTTTTTAACTCATATTTTAAGGAATGCTTTGTTTCGAGTGTGGAAAAAGTATCAATATATATTAAATAATAGAATACCTATATGGGCAATACCTAGACATGCAATAGGAAATATAAATGTGGAGCAGAAACAAGATGTGATTACTTGTAAAGAACTTTTCAGGATGGAAGGGAATATTTTGAAATTGAAACCTCTAAATGTTTTAAAAGAAGAAAAGATAGTACAGACTTGGTTTCAGTTTACACAACTACAAGCTAGATGGAAAGAAGATCAGAAAATTGGTATAATAAAAGTTGATGAAACTCTGATAAAGCAAATTAGAGATCAAAGTCACTTGCATATAAAAAGGCTATATAATGCACTAATAGAGATAGATTCAGAATCGGAGTTAGTTAAAGATTGTATGATAAAATGGGCTCAGAATATTCAAGAACCCATAATGATGGATACTTGGGAAAAAATTTGGGTTAGAAATGTAAAATTCACACAAGCGCAAAACTTAAGAGAGAATTTTTATAAGATGTTTTATAGATGGCATTTAGACCCTAAAAAGTTAGCATGTATGTATCCAAACCAACCACCTAAGTGTTGGAGATGTAATAGTGGCTACTTATTTTCATATATGGTGGACATGCAAAAATGTTAAAGCCTTTTGGATAAAAATATGGTGGATTCTTCAGAAAGTTTTTAAGAAAAAGATAAGATTTACTCCGCAGTTATTTTTACTGGGGATTATTTTGGATTGTACTGTTACAGAAACCAAATTAATGTTACATTTAATAACAGCAGCTAGACTTTTGGTGGTGCATCATTGGAAGAAAGAAGATTTACCTACAATGGACACTTAAAGTGATGGATGTGGCTGAAATGGCAAAAGTTTCAGCATATTTGAAAGAACAATCACAAGAAAAATATATTTTGGAATGGAAAAGATTGATTGATTATATTCAAAACAAATATGGGACAGTGGGGGAGGCCCTACAATTTCTAAAAGTGCAATTTCTTCACCCGTACCACAAGCTGCAGGGCAAACTACAATGAAACCTACAGCACAACCACCTTCCCCACCACCACCTGCATTTACATTGGCAGATATTCAGCAAGTTGTGATACAATCAACGCAAGTATTACAGCAAGAAATAAAGGGAACAAAGGAAGAATTTGTTAATCAAAACAAGCAGATGAGGAGGATATACTGCTTGCACTTCAGGGCTTGGCTGCACGTATTGAACGCCTGGATGTTCGTGTGGATTTAGTGATGGAGTATGTTGAGAATTTGGAAAATAAAATTATCAGTGTTGAACAGAAAGTAGACAGAGCAGAGATTAAAATTGACAGAACAGAAGATGAAGTCACCATTTCACAATATAGAGACATGGAGTTTGCATTGCGTATAAGAGGTTTGAAAGAGAACCCTAAAGAAGATTTGGAATGAGAAGTGGTACAAGCAGTGGCTCCTGTCTTGAAATGTGAACCCGAAGAATTAGTTAAAGAGATGGATAAGACATTTAGGGTTAATTCCTGGATTGCCAGACAGAAAAATTTACCTAGAGATGTAGTGATTTACTTCTCCAGGAGATCAATTAGAAATGCAATTATCCAGGCTTTTTACCGGGAAAGATTCAAAATTGCAGGCCAAGATATTATAATTTTAAAGGAGATACCCCAAAAAATTCTTAGAAAAAGGAAAGACTTCGCCTTTCTGTCTGATGAGCTTAAGAAGTGAAAAATTCAGTTTAGATGGGAAATACCCATTGGAATTGTGGTGAATTATGCAGGGACGAGGTATAGGCTGAATACAATTTTAAAAGCAAAAGATTTTTATACTAAGGTCCTTAAAGCAGGCTCACCACCGTCTCCTCGAGTTAAAAGAACAGAAGTAAGACAGGAAGATAAACAACTGAGTGAAGGGGCAATGTCACTGCCTCTTGAGGAGATGAGGCAGGCTGAGACTATGGAGCAGAGTTTGGCATTAAAGGAGGACCCAAAAGAATAGAGGATGACTAGGGCTGCATACAAGCGTAAGGAAAAAGAGCAAAAACAGAAGCTTGTATCTGGTTTAACTAGGCAAGATGCGGCTGTTTCAGAGCCTGTGGGAGGAGCACGCCCGAAGAGAGCAACAGGTGATCTTCAGGTTATGTTCCAAAGGCTCATGGTCACCAGAGATGGTGAAGTTCCTGACATGGAATGTTAATGGCTTAAACTCACCACAGAAAAGAAAGAAAGTATTTTATTATTTGAAACAACATAAAAATGACACTGTTTGCTTACAAGAGACTCATATTGCATTAAAGAACCAAAAGTATTTGGTTAATTCCCGGTTGGGAACACATTTTGCAGCTTTTGCTCCAGACAAGAAGGCTGGAGTGGTCATTTATTTAAGAAAAGATTTTTCGGCTAGATTAATTGAATCGGACGAAGAAGGGAGATATGTTAGTATTGAATTGATGTTACAAGGAAAGAAAGTTCTTCTTATTGGATTATATGCTCCAAATCAACAAAAGCAAAGGTTTTTTAAATTTTTACATCAAAGACTAATTGAATTGGATTATAAATCTGTTATTATGATGGGGGACTGGAATGGAGTTTTGGACTCATCTGAAGACAAGAAGGGATCTTTTAAAAACCCTTCTAATTATTTGAAACTGCCCAAAGCCTTTTTTTATTTGAAGGAGGATCTGGAGCTAAGAGATGTATAGTGGGAAAGGAATATGAAAGACAGAGATTTTACTTTTTTTCGGATAGACATAAATCTTTCTCTAGGATTGATTTTATTTTAATTACTACTGATTTTTTCTCTAGGGTTAAGAACGTTAAGATTTTTCCTAGGACATTGTCGGATCATAGTCCTGTTTGGTTGGAGTTTTTTTTTTTTGCTGAAGATGGTAATAGAAGATCCTGGAGATTGAATGGAAATTTATTTACAAATGAGGTGTTCTTGCAGAAATGTAGAGAACATGTGAAAGAATTTTTTGTTATAAATATGCATAAAGGTACAACAATGGGAATGGTTTGGGATGCTAGTAAAGCTTATATGAGAGGGGTCTTGATTTATATGAATAATGCTTATAGGCGTAAGCAAATGCAAAAACGTAAAGATCTTGAGGAAGAGATTAAATCTAAGGAGAAAGATTTTATTTTGAATCCATTGAATAATAATTTAAGGACCTCGATACATTTATTGAAAGAACAATTTAGTATGCTAATGGCTGACCAAGTAGCAACTAATTTGCGTTATGAAAGGCATAAGACTTTTTGTAATGCTAATAAGCCTGGTACGTGGTTGGCTTACCAGTTAAGGAAGAAACAGAAATTACGTACTATAGTTAAAATAGAATATAAAGGAAAAGAAGTTTATCAACAAAAGTTGACTAAGAGGAGTGTTTTAGATTTTTATTCGAAATTATATTCTAGAGAAAACATACAAGCTTTAGATATAGATAAATATTTACAGGAAGCACATTTTCCTAGACTCTTAAAAGAACAACAACTTGAGATGAATCGCTTAATAACATCAGAGGAAATCTCTTTAGCTATTAAACAGTTGAAAGTGGGCAAGGCCGCAGGAACAGATGGATTAACAGCAATTTATTATAAAATGTTGTTGGTTGAAATGATTGAACCTTTAAAGATGTTGTTTAATGAAATTCAGACTGGAGGAGCAGTTCCTCCATCTTGGAGGACAGCCTTTGTATCATTGATTCCAAAGGGGGATCAAGACCTTACTCAACCTAAAAATTATAGACCTATATCGCTTTTGAATACAGATTATAAGATCTTTGCTAAAGTATTGGCTAATAGATTAATGCAACTTTTAAAGCAAATGATTCATAGTGATCAATTGGGATTTATATCTGGAAGGTATATGAAATATAATGTAAGACAAATTGTAAATTTGTTTGAATATTTGGATAAGAACAACCAAGTACATGCAGTATTGATATTTTTGGATGCAGAAAAAGCTTTTGATCAATTGAATTGGCAATTCTTATTGAGAGTTGTTGAGGAAATGAATTTTGGAAAAGGATTCTTACATTCTATTAAAGCTATATATCAACAAGAGCCTTGGTGGAGCAGTGGGCTAATGCCTCCTTAAGTAACACCAGCTGCTTGCATTTAGTGCAGGTTCGCGTCCCACCAGGCTCAAGGTTGACTCAGCCTTCCATCCTTCCGAGGTAGGTAAAATGAGGACCCAGATTGTTGGGGGCAATGAAGCTGACTTTGTAATAATGCCGCTTGGGGTGTGTGTGTGTGAAAGCCCTAATAAGCAGGCATATACATAGAATGAAGGCTATTGCTAAGCTTGTAAGCCGCCCTGAGTCTTCGGAGAAGGTCGGGATATAAATTGAATTTAAATAAATAAATAAATAAAACAACAAACTGCACAAATTATAATTAATGGGGGGTTAACAGAGATGTTTAAAATTGAAAAAGGTACAAGACAGGGATG
Source organism: Vipera ursinii (assembly GCF_947247035.1). NCBI lineage: Eukaryota > Metazoa > Chordata > Lepidosauria > Squamata > Viperidae > Vipera > Vipera ursinii. Next base: position 186,546,473 of record NC_139512.1, read on the forward strand.
CCCCCTATCACCATTGTTGTTTGTTTTAACGTTAGAGATTTTATTAATTAAAATTCGAGAGTCCTCTATGATAAAGGGAATTAAAATAAAACAGAATGATTATAGATTGAGAGCTTTTGCTGATGACTTGGTTGTGACATTATCTCAACTGATACAATCGGTTATAGATTTGATGGAAATTATAACTCATTATGGTAAGGTTTCTGGGTTTAAGGTAAATAGTAATAAGACCAAGATATTGTCTAAGAATATGACTATGAGTGAAAGGGAAATGTTAATCAAATTAACAGGTTTTGAAATAGTAAAAAAGGTTAAGTATTTGGGAGTGTATATTGCAGCTTCAAATGCAAAATTATATAAGATAACTATGAAACACTATGGTTGAAGATACAAAAGGATTTAAATAATTGGGAAAAATTACAATTATCTCTATTGGGAAGAATTGCAGCTGTTAAAATGAATGTTCTGCCGAAGTTTCTTTTTGTTTCAAATGATACCTATATTGAAAAAGGATGACAACCTTGATGAATGGCAGAAGGGTATTAATAAATTTATTTGGGCGGGGAAAAAACCAAGAGTCAAATTTAAGATTTTGCAAGATGCTAGGGAAAGAGGGGGACTCAAGGCACCTAATTTGAAATTGTATTATGATGCGGTGGTCTTGACATGGGTTAGCAATTGGCTTAATTTAACTAATAAAAGAATACTTCACCTTGAGGGTTGGGACTTGGTATATGGATGGCATGCATATTTGCTTTATGATAAAAAGGTGGATAGGGCTTTTAAATCTCATATTCTTAGAAGTGCCTTGCTGCGTGTCTGGAAAAAGTATTATTATAAGTTAAATTATAAAATACTGATTTGGGGAATTCCTGGACACGCGATAGAAGGCATATGGGAGTGAGTTTGGATATGTTTTCCTATAAGGAATTACTTAGATTGGAAGGGAATAATTGGAAACTTAAATCATTAGATGAGTTAAAACAAGAAAACTTAAGTTACTCTTGGTTTCAATATACCCAAAGGTGGAAGCTGGATCAGAAGGTTGGCATCACAACTACAGATGAAAACTTACTAAAACAAATTAGAGATTTAAATCGTGCGCATATAAAGAGGATATATAATGTTTTAATTGAATTGGATTCGGAAACGGAATTAGTTAAAGATTGTATGATAAAGTGGGCACAAAATATCCAGGAACCAATTCCGTTGGATTCTTGGGAGCTAATCTGGGTTAGAAATGTTAAATTTACTCAGGCTCAAAATTTAAGAGAAATTTTTTAGAAAATGTTTTATAGATGGCATTTGGATCCCAAAAAGTTGTCTAACATGTATCCTAACCTACAGTCTAAATGCTGGAGATGTGGTAGTTTAGATGCCACCTATTTTCATATGTGGTGGACTTGTAGAAATATAAAAGCTTTTTGGATTAAAATTTGGTGGAACATTCAAAAGATTTTTAAGAGAAAGATAAAGTTCTCTCCACAATTGTTTTTATTGGGTATTGTTGTAGATTGTGATACTAAAGAAACCAATCTGATGTTGAATTTGATAACAGCAGCACGGTTACTGGTGGGACAATACTGGAAGAAGGATAGTTTGCCTACTATAGAAGAATGGGTACTTAAAGTATCAAATCTTGCAGAAATGTCTAAGATTTCTGCTTATTTGAAGGATCATTCACAAGAAAGATATATTTCAGTTTGGAGAAGATGGATAGATTATATTCAGAATAAATATGGGACTAAAAAGTTCCACTTAGCTTATGAGTAGATTTTAGAGGGATATTGTTATTAATTTTAGTATTAGTATTGATTATATTTTTAGGGGAGTTAAAGCACATTATGAATTTGGTTAATTTTATAATGGATAATTTTAGTTAGAATATGATTATTATATCTATAACCCTGTATTCAGCTCTGGGAAGTGGGGGGAAGGGGGGTGGTTTGGGGTGGGTGGGTTTTGGGGATATGTATTGTAAAAAAATTTTGTAAAACAAATATGGGACTAAAAAATTTCAAATAGTTTATGAATAATTTTTAATAATTATAGATGTGTTATAATAATTTTAGGTTTGTTATAAGGGAGTTAAAGAGTGGAAGGTTTGTTAATGTTTTAATAGATATTTAGCATATGTTTGCATAAGATTGTTATATATAATACCCTGTATTCTGCTTTGGGAAGTCTGGGGGGGGAGGGAAGGGGGCGGGCTGATGGGTAGGGGGGGTTATTATTAAATTTTGTAAAACTTTTCAATAAAAACAAAAAACAAAAAAAACCTGACCAATCGATTTCTCCCCCTAGTTGGAAATACACAGACTCACAACCTCCCCCTCAAAGAAAACATGCAGACACCTAGTAAAGAAACAGCACCAAATATCCCTTAAAAAGTCACATCAACAAACACACCTAAACAGAAAAGATAAAGATAAACAGAAAAGCACCTCAGACTGCATCCCCCCGCCACCAAAAAAGAAAGTGAGTGTTGGTGATCAGAGATTCTATTCTTAAAGGAACTGAACCAGCCATCTGCCAGTGATCCAGGGAGGTATGTTTTCTCCCTGGAGCAAAAATCAAAGACATGGCTGAGAACCTAACCAAAATAATGAGGCCCACAAATTACTGCCCTCTCCTACTCTTTCACATTGGGACGAATGACACAACAAAGAACCTGAGCAAATATTGAGAGACTATAAGAAACTAGGCAATAAAGTTAAGGAGCTAGGAGCACAAGTAGTGTTCTCATCAGTATTGGCAATGAAAGGCCAACACCCATTGAGGGGAAAAAGAATTCTAGAGAAAGATCCCGGTTTGGTCGCTGACTGGATGACTGGAAACAGCTGGCACTCCGTCTTTCCAGTCTGGTTTCTCTTCATCCAGCAACTCTTAAAAGGTCAGAAAGTTGCCCTGGAGGGGCAAGGAAGAAGGAGGGATATTCCAGGAGCTCAGATCAGGTGGTGGCCAATTGGAGCAGACTGAAGACCCCTCTGAAAAAGTGGAGGAAAGGCTGCTGGGTGAGCCAAGGCAGCCCAAGTTGTATCCAGCTGGAAGGGAAGCACCGCAAAACAGCTGACTGTCAACTGCGTGCCAAGGCTGGGTGAGACAGAATTTTCTTTCCTTCTCCTTGTGGATTATAAAATGTTGTGCTCCTGATGGGAAAGAGCTGAAAAAGGAAGACCCCCAGAAGGACTAATTTAAAAGCAATGAGCAATTACAAAGACGGGAAAGTGTTCTTTTTAAGAATATCGGACACTGATAAATAAGCCAAGGAGGACATCTTGTGGCAAAAGGAGAAATGACAGCACTAATAAACAGTGAGGGGAAAAAAGAAAAGAAGGAAATGGAAAAAATGTTTTCATAACAGTGACCTTGAAGAGTCATCTGCAAATAACAAAAGTGCCTTGTTGTGAGATTGCAAGGGAAAAGACTTTTTAAAGTTACTTCTGTTGACTTTAGCTAAACTCAAACAAATGAGCCTTGGTGGAGCAGTGGGCTAATGCCTCCTTAAGTAACACCAGCTGCCTGCAATTAGTGCAGGTTCGCATCCCACCAGGCTCAAGGTTGACTCAGCCTTCCATCCTTCCGAGGTAGGTAAAATGAGGACCCAGATTGTTGGGGGCAATAAGCTGACTTTGTAATAATGCCGCTTGGGTGTGTGTGTGAAAGCCCTAACAAGCAGGCATATACATAGAATGAAGGCTACTGCTAAGCTTGTAAGCCACCCTGAGTCTTCGGAGAAGGGCGGGATACAAATGTAATGGGGAAAAAAAGATACTGTTTGGTTTTAGACTGTAAGCTGTAAAATGAGTTCATCAAACATTACCAGACTTATGAAGAAAACTTCTTCTGCACCCTCTGTAGGACAATCTAAACAACACAGGGATCTATTGAAGCAATGCTGCAATGTGAGAAAATAAGCACTGTCCAAAGCAAAACACAGATCTCATTAAAACTGATTCAAGAGATGATGCAAAGAAATCAAGAGATGATGCAAAGAAATCATGAAGAGACACAAAAAAACCACAAAGAGACACAACATAAATTTGAGAAAGTAAGTCAAGAAATCATGGATATAAAGGCAAAATTTGAAGCTCAAAGTCAAATGATAATTAAAAATGAACAAAAATTCAGAAAGTGCAAGAAAAATCAGAAGACATTGATAAAAAGATGGGAATGTTATTACAAGAAAATGAAAAATTAAAACAAGTAAACCAAGACTTAGAGGCGGCAATTAAGATGCTAAAAATGGAAAAGGCGGAACACTATTTGAGATTTCAAAATATCCCTGAGGACAGAGAAGAAAACATAGCAGTGGTGATTATTGACATCCTGGCACAGGGTTTAAAGGCAGATAGAGGAGAAACTCAAATGGAGGTCGATGAAATATTCCGCATGAACTTAAGTTACTCAAGAAGAAATAAACTGCCAAGAGAAGTACATGTAAGGTGCATAAAGAAGACAAGAGATGAAGTATTGAGGAAAGTCAGAGATGAGCCAATAGAATATAAAAATAAAGAAATTGTGATTTTAAAGCAGATACCTAAGAGAGTAAGAGATACTCGAAGACATTACCATTTCTTAACTACAAAGCTGATTGCCAAAGGCATAAACTTCAGATGGCTAATGCTGGAAGGCATTTTAATAAATTGGAACAATACAAGATATTGATTGGATTCAGTCTGGAAAGCAGAAGATTTTGAGGTAAGGAATAGAGCAATTTTAGATGAAAGAGTGAAACAAAGACAAGGGGAGAGTAAGGAGCAGAAGCAAAAGCAACCACACAAACAGGAGAACAGAAAGAGAAAGACGATCAAGAGGGCAAAGGTGAAGGACTTGCCAGAGAACAGAGGATTACTAGATCAACTAGACCTAAATATAAATATGGAAATGGAAATGGAGAAAGAAAATGGAATTTTTTTCAGTAAATATAAATGGACTAAACTCCCTATCAAAAAAAAACCCCACAAAGTTTTCAGGAAATTATAGAAATTGAATATAGACGGGGGGTTTTTGTCATAGAATGCTCAGAACGGAGTTCCGGCACCTTTTTTGGATGGAACCTTGTAGGGTAGGCAAGGCAGGTTGTATGACATGTATGAGTTCTGGCACCTTTTTCTTTTACAAAAAAAGCACTGAATATAGATATAATTTGTCTGCAAAGAAACACATATAAAAGAACAGCATCATAAATTATTGGAATATCCAAAAATTGGGAAACTATCACACATCAGAAAAAAGGAGGGGTTGCTGTATATATTAAAGAGACAATAGATTCTAAATTAGTATATTTGGATAAAGAAGGAAGAATCTTAATGGTAGAAATATATCTGCACCAAAAGCAAACACTGCTAGTGGCAATTTATGCATCAAACAATGATCAAGAAGAATTTTATAAAAAAGAAGATACAACATTAAAAAATGTATGGGATACAGCTAAAGCATACTTTAGAGGCATAGCTATAATATACATGGCAAAGAAAAGCAAACAGAGAAGACAGCAATATGTATTACTAAAAGAAAAATTTGGAAAGCTAGAATCAGAACTGCAAAAAAATCCACAAAAAAGACTTTGAAAAGAATCGATATAAAAAAAATTAAATCTGTTGGACTCAGAAAAAGTGGCAGAACAGATAAAGAGAGCGAAACAGAAGTTTTTTGAAAATGCCAATAAACCAGGAAGATGGTTAGCTTATAAACTTAAAAAACAGAAAGAGAAGAAAATGATTCATAACTTACTAGATGGGAAAGGCCATTTACAATTTAAAAATCAAGAAATAAAAAGATAATCAAAGAATACTACAAGGAACTGTACGATAAAGAGGAAACCTCAAGAGAGAATTGTAAAATATCTGGAAGAAAATAATCTTCCAAAAATCCCAGAGACATTTAAAACTATGTTAGAAGAAAGGGTTACAATGATGGAAATATCAGAGGCCACAAAAAGAAAAAAAATGGGAAAACACCAGGTCCAGATGGGCTTCCGGCGGAGTTATATAAGAATTTACAAGAGCTACTAAGCCAGGGGTGTCAAACTCAATTTCATTGAGGTCCGCATCAGCATTTCAGTTACCCTCAGGGGGCCGGGTGGGTATGGCCAGGGTGGGCGTGGCCTACTGGGTGGGCATGGCTAGAGTGCGTATGGCCTACTGGGTGGGCATGGCCAGCTCTACATCGTTCACATCAAGGGTGCCTAGGGGGGCCCGGGCAGGAGTGGAACAGATCTGGGGGTCTCTGGCAGAAGGAGGGTCTCTGGGCCAGGGCAAAGACAGTGGGGGCTGTTCCCCCACTGTTTCCAGGATGGCTTCGCGGGCCACATGAAACCACTTCACGGGCCGGATCCGGCCCCCGGGCCTTGTGTTTGACATGTCTGTAGTAAGCGAACCATTGAAAGATGTTTGTAATGGACTTTTATTAGAAGCTAGACTTCCAACGATGTGGATTGAAGCAAATATCACTTTAATACCAAAAGAAGATTCGGATTTGACCCAGATTAAGAACTATAGACCACTTTCACTGCTCAATGTGAATTATAAAATTTTTACATCAATAATGGCTGAGAGACTGAAAAAATACTTAGTTGAATTTATACATCCAGATCAAAATGGCTTTTTACCAAAGAGACAAATTAAAAACAATTTAAGAGTGATAATAGATGTATTAGAATATTATGAGCTACACCCAGGGAAACAATTGGTACTAATATTCTTAGACGCTCAATGTCTCCTGGCAATTTATGACTCAGCAACTACAAATAATGAACTTTGGACAGAACTTTATAAATATGATAAAAACAATATATAACAAACAAACAGCCAAAGTGATTGTGAATGGAGATTGTACTGAGAGCTTTGAGATAGGAAAAGGCACAAGGCAAGGATGCCCACTATCTCCTCTGTTATTCATCTTCACTTTGGAAGTTTTAAACAGAAATATTAGACAAGATACAGAAATTAAAGGGCTGGGGATAAAAGGTGAAACATATAAACTACAAGTATTTGCTAACAATCTAGTATTTATTTTGGAATAACCTCTGGAGATGATCCCTAAATTGTGGGGAAAGATAGAACGGTATAGAGAAATGGCAGGATTAAAAATAAATAGAGAAAAAACTAAGGTAATAGTTAAGAATCTTACAGATAAGCAACAAAAAAAATGTCAGAAACAATAGAGGTACAGATAGTGAAAAAGGTCAAATACTTGGGTATATATTTATCGGCCAAATGCTCAATAATAAAAGAAGACAACTATATAAGGCTAGTGAAACAAATAAAATTGGACTTGGAAAAGTGGAAGAATTCTTCTTATTGAAGGTTAAGAACTTTGAGAGAATTGTTATTTCTTCTTCCCTTTTTTTTCTTTTGAACTTTGATTCTGCTGGGTGAAAGAGGAAATTGAAACTTAAGAGATGGCTGCGATTCGTGGGGGAGGGCCCCCGCTTTCTAAGAATGTTATCTCCTCACCTATACCACAAGCTGCAGGGCAGACTTCGATGAAACCTACAGTACAACCACCCTCTCCCCCACCTCCTGCATTTACACTGACAGACATCCAGCAAGTTGTGATGCAGTCAACGCAAGTTTTGCAACAAGAAATAAAGAATCAAAACAACCAGATGAGGGAAGATATAGTGCATGCACTCCAGGGCTTAGCTGCACATATAGAACGCCTGGATGTTCGTGTGGACTCAGTTATGGAGTATGTGGAGAACTTGGAAAATAAAATTATTGATGCTGAACAGAAGATTGATAGAGCAGAGGCCAAGATTGACAGAACAGAAGACGAGGTTATTATATCAGAATATAAGAACATGGATTTTGCTTTGCGTATCAGAGGCCTCAAAGAGAATCCTAAAGAAAATCTGGAATGGGAAATAGCACAAGCAGCGGCTCCTGTTTTGAAATGGGAACCTGAAGAACTACTTAAGGAAATGGATAAGATATTTAGGGTTAACTCCTGGATTGCTAGGCAAAAAAGTCTACCTAGAGATGTAGTGATTTATTTTTCCAGGAGATCAACCAGAAATTCTATTATCCAGGCTTTTTATCGGGAAAAATTTCAGATTGCAGGCCAAGATATTATGATTTTAAAGGAGATACCTTCAAAAATTCTTAGAAAGAGGAAAGACTTTGCCTTTTTGTCTGATGAGCTTAAGAAGCGACAAATCCAGTTCAGATGGGAAATACCTATTGGAATTGTGGTAAATTATGCAGGGACCAGATACAGACTGGATACAATCTTAAAAGCAAAAGATTTCTACACTAAGGTCCTGAAAGCAGGTTTACCACCATCTCCCCGAATTAAAAGAACAGAAGCTAGACAAGATGATAAACAATTGAGTGAAGGGGCAATGTTACTGCCCCTTGAGGAGATGCAGAAGCCGGAGGTCATGGAGCAGAGTTTGGCATTAAAGGAAGATCTAAAAGAACAGAGGATGACAAGAGCTGCACATAAGCGTATGGAAAAAGAGCAAAAACAAAAGCCTGTAACTGGTCCAGCTACGCAAGATGTGGCCGTTTTAGAGCCCGTGGGAGGAGCACGTCCTAAGAGAGCAACAGCTGATCTTCAGGCCATGTTCCAAAGGCTCATGGTCACCAGAGATGGTGAAGTTCCTGACATGGAATGTTAATGGGTTAAATTCACCACAGAAAAGAAATAATTTTTTTATCTGAAACAACATAAAAATGACATTGTTTGCTTACAAGAGACACATATTGCATTAAAAGATCAAAAATATTTGATTAATTCCCGACTGGGAACACATTTTGCATCTTTTGCTCCGGACAAGAAGACTGGAGTGGTTATTTACTTAAGAAAAGACTTTTCAGCAAGATTGATTGAATCGGATAAACAAGGGAGATATGTTAGTATTGAATTAACATTACAAGGAAAGAAAGTTCTTCTTATTGGATTATATGCTCCAAATCAACAACAGCAAAAGTTTTTTAAATTTTTACATCAGAGACTAATTGAACTGGATTACAAATCTGTTATTATGATGGGGGACTGGAATGGGGTTTTGGTGCCATCTGAAGACAAGAAGGGATCTTCTAAAAACTTTTTTAATTCAAAATTGCCTAAAGCTTTTTTTGATTTGAAGGAAGATCTGGAATTAAGAGATGTATGGCGGGAAAGGAATATGAGAGACAGAGATTTTACTTTTTTTTCAGATAGACATAAATCTTTTTCCAGGATTGACTTCATTTTGATTACTACTGATCTTTCCTCTTCGGTTAAGAACGTTAAGATTTTTCCTAGGACAATGTCTGACCATAGTCCTGTTTGGTTGGAGTTCTTTGCTGAAGACACTAGTAGGAGATCCTGGAGGCTGAATGAGAATTTATTTACAAATGACTTGTTCTCACAGAAATGTAGAGAACATATGAAAGAATTTTTTGTCATGAATATGCATAAAGGTACCTCGATGGAAATGGTTTGGGATGCTAGTAAAGCCTATATGAGAGGGGTTTTGATTTATATGAATAATGTTTATAGGCGTAAGCAAGTGCAAAAACGTTTAGATATTGAGGAAGAGGTTAAAACTAAGGAGAAAAAGTTCATTTTGAATCCATTGGATAATAATTTAAAGATCTCAATACATTTATTGAAAGAACAATTTAATATGCTATTGGCTGATCAAGTAGCAACTAATTTGCGTTATGCCAAACACAATACTTTTTGTAATGCCAATAAGCCTGGTAGATGGTTGGCTTATCAATTAAGGAAGAAACAGAAATTACGTACTATAGACAAAATAGAATATAAAGGAAAAGAAGTCTACCAACAAAATTTGATTAAGAGGAGTTTTCTAGATTTTTACTCGAAATTATATTCTAAAGAGAATATACAAGCTTTAGATGTAGACAAGTATTTACAGGGAGCTCATTTTCCAAGACTTTCACAAGAACAACAACTTGAGATGAATTGCCCAATTACATCAAAAGAAATTTCTTTAGCTATTAAACAGTTGAAATTGGGCAAAGCTCCGAGAACAGATGGATTAACAGCAATTTATTATAAAAAGTTGTTGCCTGAAATGATTGAACCCTTAAAGATTTTATTTAATGAAATTCAGACTGGAGGCGCAGTTCCTCCATCATGGAGGACAGCTTTTGTATCGTTGATCCCAAAGGAGGATCAAGATCTTACTCAACCTAAAAATTATAGACCTATATCGCTTTTAAATACAGATTATAAGATTTTTGCTAAAGTATTGGCTAATAGATTAATGCAAGTTTTGAAACAAATGATTCATAGTGATCAATCGGGATTTATATCTGGGAGGTATATGAAATATAATGTAAGACAAATTGTTAACTTGCTTGAATATTTGGATAAGAACAACCAAGTCTCAGCAGCATTGATATTTTTGGATGCAGAGAAAGCCTTTGACCAATTGAATTGGCAATTTTTATTAAGAGTTGTTGAGGAGATGAATTTTGGAGAAGGTTTTCTACATGCTATTAAAGCTATATATCAACAACAAACTGCACAAATTATAGTTAATGGGGGATTAACAGAGACTTTTAAAATTGAAAAAGGTACAAGACAGGGTTGCCCCCTATCACCATTATTGTTTGTTTTAACATTAGAGATTTTACTAATTAAAATTCGAGAGTCCTCTTCGATAAAGGGAATTAAAATAAAACAGAATGATTATAGATTGAGAGCTTTTGATGATGACTTGGTTGTGACAGTATCCCAACCGTTACAGTCGGTTATAGACTTGATGGAAATTATAACTCAGTATGGTAAGGTTTCTGGGTTTAAGGTGAATAGTAATAAGACTAAGATATTATCCAAGAATTTATCTATGAGTGAAAGGGATATGTTATCTAAATTAACAGGTTTTGAAATAGTGAAGAAGGTTAAATATCTAGGAGTATATATTGCAGCCTCAAATGTAAAATTGTATAAGAATAATTATGAAACACTATGGTTGAAGGTACAAAGGGACTTAAATAATTGGAAAAAATTACAATTATCATTACTGGGAAGAATTGCAGTTGTTAAAATGAATGTTCTACCAAAGTTTCTCTTTCTGTTACAGATGATACCTATATTGAAAAAGGATGCCAACCTTGATCAATGGCAGAAGGGTATTAACGAATTTATCTGGGCGGGGAAAAAACCAAGAGTTAAATTCAAGATTTTACAAGATGCCAGGGAAAGAGGGGGACTCAAGGCACCGAATTTGAAATTGTACTATGATGCGGTTGCCTTGACCTGGGTTAGTGATTGGCTTAATCTAACTAACAAGAGAATACTTCATCTTGAGGGATGGGATTTGGTATATGGATGGCATGCATACTTGCTTTATGATAAGAAGGTAGACAGGGCTTTTAAATCCCATATTCTTAGAAGTGCTTTATTGCGTGTCTGGAAAAAGTATTATTATAAGTTAAATTATAAAATACCGATTTGGGGAATTCCTGGACACGCGATAGAGGGCGTATCTATGGGAGTGAGTATGGATATGGTTTCTTATAAGGAACTACTTAGATTGCAAGGGAATGATTGGCAACTTAAACCAGTAGAGGAGTTTAGTCAAGAAAACATAAGTTACTCTTGGTTTCAATATACCCAATTGAAAGCTAGGTGGAAGTCAGATCAAAAGGTTGGCATCACTACTACAGATCAAAATTTAGTAAAGCAAATTAGAGATTCAAATTGTGCACATATAAAGAGGATATATAATGCTTTAATTGAATTGGATTCGGAAACGGAACTGGTTAAAGACTGCATGATAAAGTGGGCACAAAATATTCAGGAACCAATTTCGTTGGACACCTGGGAGATAATTTGGGTCAGAAATGTTAAATTTACCCAGGCTCAAAATTTAAGAGAAAATTTTTATAAAATGTTTTATAGATGGCATCTGGATCCCAAGAAGCTGTCCAACATGTATCCTAATTTACAGTCTAAATGTTGGAGGTGTGGTAGTTTAGAAGCTACCTATTTTCACATGTGGTGGACTTGTAGAAATATAAAATCTTTTTGGATTAAAATTTGGTGGAACATTCAAAAGATTTTTAAGAGAAAGAAGTTTTCTCCGCCATTGTTTTTATTGGGCATTGTTGTAGATTGTGATGTTAAAGAAACTAACTTGATGTTGAACATGATAACGGCAGCACGATTACTGGTGGGACAATATTGGAAGAAGGATAGTTTGCCCACTGTAGAAGAATGGGTGTTTAAAGTTTCGAATCTTGCAGAAATGTCTAAGATTTCTGCTTATCTGAAGGATCATTCACAGGAAAGATATATTTCAGTTTGGAGGAGATGGATAAATTATATTCAAAACAAATATGGGACTAAAAAGTACCATTTAGCTTATGAGTAGATTTTAGTGGGATATTGTTATTGGTACGTTGTTTGTAGCTATGTTAAAAGAGAGTTAAAGCACATTATGAATTTGGTTAATTGTATATTATGCATAATTTTTATTTAGAATATGATTATTGTAACTATAATCCTGTATTTAGCTCTGGGAAGTGGGGGGGGGAAGTGGGTGGGTTTGGGGTGGGAGGGATTTGGGGATATATTGTAAAATTTTGTTTTTGTAAAACTCTTTAATTAAAAAAAAAGAAAAGTGGAAGAATTTGCAATTGTCAATACTAGGAAGAATTGCTACAGTCAAAATGAATATATTGCTGAGGATTTTATTTTTATTCCAAACAATTCTGATAAAACCTGAGAAAAAAATCTTCCAAGATTTAAATTAATTAATTCTGAAGTTTGTTTGGCAAGGAAAAAAAGCTAGAATTAAGATGAAAACGTTACAAGATGCTAAGGAAAACGGCGATTTTCGGCTACCTGAGTAGGCTTTGTATTATCAAGCATCTGTATTAACATGAGTGAAAGAATGGATAACTCTTAGAAATAAAAGGTTGTTTTATTTGGAGGGTCATGATTTACAATTGGGATGGCACGCTTTCTTGTGGTATGGGAAAAATAAAATTTTAAGTATTTCCAAAATCATTATATAAGAAATGTTTTGTTAACAAAAAAAAATTAAAACTAAAATATATGTAAAAATTCCAGGGGGGTTATCAACAATGGAAGCTTTTCTACATCCAAACTTGGTAGACTTTGAAAAAAATATAGAAATATTCTAAATACTGATGGGAATTTAAAATCGAAACAAAAATTGGAAAATCAGGGTATCAACCTGTCGTGGTGGGCACATTTACAGATGCAAAATAGATATGAAAAAGACGTGAAACTGTATGGGTTTTATAAAGAACAAACTGTATTTGATAAGATATTGTTAACTTCTGATGAGAAATTAAGAAAATGTATAATTTTTTGTTAATTTTGAAGATGGAAAGTGAACAAGTTGAAGAAACAATGATGAGGTGGGCGAAAATTTTTGGTTATAATATAGAACTAGAAAAATGGCAAAAATTATGGGAGAGAAATTATAAATTGATATAAAATATTTTATAGATGGCACTTGCCACGAGCAAGATTAGCAAAAATGTTTAAAAACATGTCAGATAAATGCTGGAAATGTAAACATAACTCAGGCACGTATTATCACATCTGGTGGACATGTGGTAAAGCAAAGGCTTATTGGAAAAAAATACATGCTTGGTTAGAAAAAATGTTGGGAGAACATGTTGAATTTAAACCTGAACTTTTCTTATAATGCCAGAAAAGACTAATAAAAAAGCTTATATTTGATTCTACACATCACAACAGCAGCAAGAATACTCTTCACGCAATACTGGAAAAATGAAGGCGTACCACCAAAGGAAGAAATCATTAAAAAAATATTGGAATGTGCAGAGATGGACAGATTAACTATGAGATTGAAAGATAAAGAAGAAACAGAATATTACCAAATCTGGGAGTCATTTTACAAATGGCTAGAGGAAAGAACTAAGGATTAGGAATTGACTATGTATTAGGGCTTTTGAATCTGGACAGCATGCTGGTTGAAAAATTAATATATGTATGTAAGAGAAAAACTAATAAAATCCTTATAAAAAAAGAATTCTAGAAACAAACCACTGGCTAAAGGGTTGGTATTGCCAAGAAAACTTTGGTTTCCTGGACCATGGACTGTATTTCTTACGCGAAGGACTCTTGGCAAGGGATGGGCTGCACCTCATGAAAACAGGGAAAAATGTAAGAAAAAGATTGGCCCAACTCATTAGAAGGGCTTTAAACTAAAATTGAGGGGGAAGGGTGACGAATCTTTAGAATCTCTAGAACACAAAAACAGTCACAAATTCCAAGAAAATAAATCAAAAAAAGAGGTAGGGACCGATGAGAAAAAAAAATCAAACAACAATCAGGAGATCCAGGAAACACACCTATGGATAGGCATAAAAGTCTTAAATGTTTATATACTAATGCTCAAAGTTTAGGGAACAAACAGCATGAACTAGAAGGAATAGTACATAACGGTGGGTATGACATAGTTCAGGGCTTTTCAACCTTTTCATTGGCTCAGTGGGTTAGGCTGCTAAGCTTGTCGATCAGATGGTTGGCAGTTTGGCAGGTTGAATCCTGAGTGCCGCATAGCAGAGTGAGCGCCTGTTACTCGTCCCAGCTTCTGCCAACCTAGCAGTTCGAAAGCACATAAAAATGCAAGTAAAAAAATAGGGACCACTACAGTGGGAAGGTAACAGCATTCCGTGCACCTTTGGCGTCTAGTCATGCCGGCCACATGACCATGGAGACGTCCTCGGACAAGTGTTGCTCTTCGGCTTTGAAACGGAGATGAGCACCAGCCCCTAGAGTTGGAAACAACTAGCATGCATGTGCGGGGGAACCTTTACCTTTACCTTTACTACTTTTAGGATATGGCAATATTCGAGTACCACCACAGTGTCAAAAACTTGATGACAAAAAAAAAGGAAAAAAGTGATAAAATATAGGTAGTCCTTGACTTACAACAGTTTGCTTAGTGACTGTTTGAAGTTACAACAGCACTGGAAAAAGTGACTTATGACCATTTTTCACATTTATGACCATTGTAGCATCCCCAAAGTCATGTGATTTACATTTGGATGCTTGGGAACTGATTCATATTTATGACAGTTGTAAAGTCCTGGGGTCATGTGATCCCCTTTTGCAACCTTCTGACAAGCAAAGTCAGTGGGGAAACCAGATTCACTTAAGAACTGTGTTACTAATATAACAACTGTAGTGATTCATTTAACAAATGTGGCAAGAAAAGTCATTAAATAGGACAAAACTCATTTAACAAATTTCTCAGCAACATAAATTTTGGGCTAAATTGTGGTTGTAGGTTGATGACTATTTGTACACCCATTTAGCACACTTTTAATGGGAAACCTGTGCCTGTTTCTCTGACATTAATCTTTGCACTGTTCTATCCCCTTCTCTTCTTCTCGTTGACTCAAAGAAGCCGATAGGTGATAGCAGGGGCTTTGGGGGTGGGGTGCAGCTTCTGCCATTGAAGTGGGGCCATGGAAGCATGTCGGGGTGCTAGTTGGCTATCACCCAAAGATTCCCTAACTTTAAAACACCTCTTGGGTGACAACAGTTACCCATCAGAAGGGGCCCAGCAGAAAGAAATGAAAGCAATGCTAACTCCCAAGAATGAGGGGCTCAGAGGCAGCTACAAGCATGGGGGGGTCAAAGAAAGGAAATCATACCTGATTGACAGGGAGCATAGTAACCTACTCCACAGAGGGCAGATCTGCATCATCCCCAGTTTGGCAGGGGTTTTCCTGCTGCACCATTGCAGACAAAGGGGGGCTCCGGTGAGGAGGAGGAGGGGGAGGAAGACAGTTTAAGCAAGCTTAGTAACCAGAGTGGGGATCCCCCCCAAAACAAATGTGCTTTGTGAGTAACCTCCCAGCATGACAGAAGTGACCAAAACCTGCTGCATCTACCCAGCAGACTGGCAGGGGGAATAAAAACCAAACAGCCCCCCCCCCTGCTGCTAATCCTCAACAGAAATGCTTACGACAACAAAAACCTGACAGGAGAAAGAGCGTGGCTGGGCAGGCTGGCAGGTGTCTTGCTTGGTTGTGGATTTGAGGGGGAAAGGGGACAGCTTTCTCCCCAAAAAACAGTGCCCTCTCATGAAAGCAGGATGAAAACGCTGAAAAACAACAAGGAAAGACCCCCTGCCAATCAGCTGGAGCTGCACGCCAATCCTGGACTCTCAGCAGAGTCCTGGTGATACCTCACACAGCTCCAGCTGACTCTCCCACAGAACCTCATCCTCTTTTACACTGTTTTTAAACAGTGCTTTTTAACCCATTGTATGTATACCACCTGCCAGGTGCTGATGTACCACTAGTGGTATGCGTACCACCGGTTGAAAAGCTGTGACATAGTTGGCATTACAGAAACCTGGTGGGAGGAAACCCATGACTGGAATGGACTGATGGATGGATACAAATTGTTCAAAAGAAACAGAACTACAAAAAGAGGAGGGGGTGTTGCAGTATATCTAAGAGAATACTGCATATCTACAGAAATGCACATGATCAAATATAAAATCCTCCAGAATATATATGGATCAAAATAAAAGGGGGGGAAATGTGACATTGCCATATGGGTATACTACAGGCCACCCAACCAATCAGAAGAAATAGATGGACTCTTTGCCAACCAGTTAACAAATGTATGTAGGACGCATACCACAGTAGTAATGGGACACTTCAACTACACAGTTATCAGTTAGCACACAAACTCTGCAGCGAGCTGGAGATCAAACAAATTCCTAACCAACCTAGCCAACAACTTTGTCATCCAAAAGGTAGAGGAGGGAACTAGAAGTAAAGCTATACTGGACCTAATTCTTATTAATAAAGAAGGAGTTGAAGTTGATGGAACCTTGGAGAAAGTGACCCTGCATATTGGAATTCAATGTAATGCAAACACAAAGAATAGAAAATAATTCAACCATTGTCTTAAACTTCAAAAGAGCTGATTTTAACTAATTCAAAGAGAACCTAGGAAAGATTCCATGGATTAAAATCCTAAAGGGAAAACAATTCAAGAACCATGGGAAACTCTGAAAAATGCTATCATAAAAGCCCAGTCCAGCATAGTACCACTGAAAAAGAAAAACAAAAAAGTCAAGAAGAAACCAGCATGGCTGCACAAAGATCTCTCAGACAAACTGAAAGACGAAAAGGACAAGTACAAAAAATGGAAAGAGGGACACATAACTAAGACTGATTATCAGCAGGCAGTCAGAACGTACAAAGTCGAAATCAGGAAAGCAAAGGCTCAGAATGAACAAAGTCTTGCAAAAAAAGTCAAAGATAATTTTAAAAAGTTTCTTTCAACATATTAATAACAAGAAAAAAGTCAAGGAAACTGTAGGTCCACTAAGGAGAGATGGCAAGGAAATAATGAGCAATAGGGAGAAAGCAGAGCTGCTTAACTCATTCTTTGCATCAATCTTCACACAAAAAGAAATTATAGCACAACATACAAAAAATACTGCAAAAGACAAACTAGAAATAAAAATTAAAATAAGCAAGAAAATGGTAAGGGAACACCTATCCGAACTTGATGATTATAAATCACTGGGACCTGACAGCTTACATCCTAGAGTTCTAAAGGAGCTGACAGATGTTATCTCAGAACCATTGTACCATATTTTCCAAAAATTCTGGAGCACTGAGGAAGTACCTGAGGATTGGAAAAGGTCTCATGTGGTTCCCATCTTCAAAAAAAGGGGGAAAACAGGCCCAGGAAAATACAGACCAATCAGCCTAACATCAATACCTGGGAACATCCTAGAAAAGATAATCAAAAAACAGATCTGCGAACAACTAGAAGCAAAGTCATAAACCATACTCAAAGAGTAGTCCTCAATGGCAGTACATCCACATGGAGAGAAGTAAGCAGTGGGGTACCACAAGGTTCCGTCTTAGGCCCAGTACTCTTCAATATCTTCATAAATGACTTAGATGAGGGAATTGAAGGGGAACTCATCAAATTTGCAGATGACACCAAACTGACAGGAGTAGCCAATTACCCCAGAAGACAAACTCAGGATCCAAAAAGATCTTGACAAACTTGAACAATGGGCCCTATCCAACAAAATGAGTTTCAATGTATAGAAAAGCAAAGTCTTACATTTAGGCAGGAAAAACCAAAGGTACAAATACAGATTGGTCAAAACCTGGTTTAAAAATAGTTACTTTGAGAGGGACCTTGGAGTCCTAGTGGAAGATCACTTGACTATGAGTCAGCAGTGTGCAGCAGCAACCAAAAAAGCTAATACGATCCTGGGTTGTATAAACAGAGGCATAGAATCAAGATCACGCGAAGTATTAGTACCACTTTAAAAAACTCTAGTAAGACCACACCTGGAATACTGCAGCCAATTTTGGTCACCATATCACAAAAAAGATGTTGAGAGTTTGGAAACAAATTCAGAGAAGAGCAACTAAGATGATCAAAGGCCTGGAGACAAAAACATATGAAGAACATATGAAGGGTCTTAAAAAAAGAAGAAATAGACATGATAGCAGTGTTCCAGTATCTGAGGGGCTGGCACAAGGCAGAGGGGGCCAGGTTGTTCACCAAAGCACCAGAAGACAGGACAAGAAACAATGGTTGGAAACTGATCAAAGAGAGAAGCAACCTGGAATTAAGGAGAAACTTCCTAACAGTGAGGACAATTAACCAGTGGAATAGCTTGCCTTCAGAAATTGTGGGGTGCTCCATCACTGAAGGTTTTTAAGAGACTGTCACTTTTCTGAGATGGTACAGGTTCTCCTGCTTGAGCAGGGGGCTGGACTAGAAGACCTCCAAGGTCTCTTTAAGCTCTATTCTATTCTACCAGATACAGCAATTACACAGTGTCTCCATACAAACCAGCTAAGGTGGAGGGCATATTTTCCACATTCATAAAGCAAGTATTCTCAAATCTCTTAAATAAATTTGTGGTGTTCTATCTAGAAGACATTTTGGTCTACTCTGAGAACGAGTATCAGCATACAGAACATGTGCACACAACTCTCTGTAGTTTAAGAAATAACCACCTCTTTGCCTAACCAAAAAAATGCACCTTTGACCTGCAACAACTAGACTTCTTGGGATACACAAAAGGCATCCAGATGAATCCCCAGAAGGTCCAAGTTGTCCTAGACTGGCAAGCCCCTCACAAAACCAAAGATATCCAACATTTGCTAATCTTACATAACTTATACAGGAAATTTATACCACCTTTTGCTCATAAAGCCAAACGACTAACCCAAATGACTAAGAAAGGAGGTAAATTTGCTTGGACCTCTATACACCAATCAGCATTCGAAGAGTTAAAGTTGATCCCTGCTTCAGATCTGGACACATCAAAAAGTTTTGTTATCCAAACAGATGCTTCAGACGTAACCATTGGAGCTGTTCTTTTACAAGACACACAGAGAGACACAGCCTTCTGCTGTGCGCCTTCTTTTCCAGAGCTCTTTTCCAGTTTCACCAGTGGTTCCCTAATAAGCCCAGGCTCACCAAGCTACCAATTCCCTGCCTGGCTTTGCCTGAGGAATCTATTGAGGAAGACGTTAACCAGTCCCTTTGTATTCCTCTGGGGGGAGGGGAGAAGAGGGAACTTTTAATGATGTTTCTGGGTTACAGCAACCACCACCTGACTCACCAGCTCCTGAAGAGAAGTGGGAGGAAGATTCTTTTGAGACTGCTTCCCTCCCAACCTTGCCAAGTTCCTATGAGAAGTCAGACTTTGAAGACACAGTGCAGGAAGGATAAAGCAGCATAGAAGAAAGTGCGGAAGAGGTGGCTTCTGGTTAGTCATTGCGGTGTAATGGGTGCAGGAAGACAGGGCTCCATCTTCCATGTTTAATTTTGCCCTGTTGGGTAGAAAGGGTAGAAAGTTGCCCCGGAGAGGTGATGAAGAAGGAGAGGAACCTCATGTATCATGGAGGGGTGGCAGCTGAATCAAGGAAGCCCTCCAAATCAGTGGGGGAAAGACTGGCTACACTTCTGTGGCCAATCAGAAGCTGCTGACAATCAAAGAAAATAAGCACTAACAAGCAACTTTTGAGTAATGTGGATGGAACTGGGTGAGACTATATCCTCTCTTTATTATTTTTTTAAAAAAATTCCTGGGGAAAAATTGCCCAAAGGAAAGAATCCTCCCTGATGAGAGAGGGAAGGGGAATTTCTGCCCCATTCCCTCAGGAAAAGAAAAGCAGTGAACTACTTGCTTGGGGGAAAACAGAGAAAATTATAAGATTAATTTGGAAACAATACAGATATATAGCTTTGAAATTTGAGGATTAAAAGTATTTTTGAGACTTTTTTTTAGAAAAGAGACATGAAAAGTTTGCAATATAAGTTTGGATTTTAAAAGCTGGAAGATGCCTTTAATGACATCTATTGGAGAACTATGGCATTGCAATTTAAAGGAACTTGGCTTGAAGCCCAGACTCAGATAAGACTTTGGTTGTTTTTGGAAACTTTCACTTTTGAAGATTGCAGCTGGGAAAAGGGGAAAAAAACCCTCTTGGGCTGTTTCTTTGTTGTTCCTGGAAACTTTCACTTTTGCAGACTACAGCTGGGAAAAGGAAAAAAAAACTCTTGGGCTGCTTATCTGTGTTGGGGACCCTTCTGGACTATAAAGACTACATACAAAAACAAAATGAGTGTTCCATACATAGCCTCAAATAGTAAAAAAAAATCATCTTTAACACCTGTCTCCAAAGCTACCAGCTTGATATACCAACAAGAAAATGTTAATGAATCTCAGAAAGAAATTCTTTCTATGCTGAAATCAATCCAACAGACAATTGTTTTATTTCATGATGAGACTAAAAATAACAAAAATGAGATAAAAGAACACTTTTTTAATCTAAACTTACAAATCCAGACAATGACTACTGTGCTGCCACCACGTGGCTGTTTTAGAGAAATTACAATGTGGGCAGTCAGACCCTCCTACCCTATGATGTATTTCCTCTTCCCTCCCCTTTCTGGGATGGACTTCATCCTCCTTTGTCCCTGGAGATGTCTCATCCTCCATTAACCAGCTAACATGTGACAACAGCAGACATGTGCAGATGCTGGGAGTATTACCATTTTCTGACTATTATGTATCCAAGCCATTGTACTTTAATTAATCTCTTGATAAGACTTCTATGGTCTATATAAGCAGATGTCCTTAACATTAACAGCTCTCTCCAGATAGTTGAACTCGTTGAAAACACCTTTTATCATACAGAAATACCTTTATTGCATGTAGAGTCAAATACAGTAGGTGGGGTGCATTAAGATTATGTTTGTACAGCATTTCCAAGATATTTCCAAGGTATCTCCATGGTCAGAAAATGGTAATACTCCCAGCGTCTGCATATGTCTGCTGTTGTCACATGTTAGCTGGTTAATGGAGGATGAGAAATCTCCAGGGACAAAGGAGGAGGAAGTCCATCCCAGAAAGGGGAGGGAAGAGGAAATACATCATAGGGTAGGAGGGTCTGACTGCCCACATTGTAATTTCTCCAAAACAGCCACGTGGTGACAGCACAACTACAAAGAAGGAACTAGTACCCCAGAAAACAGAAGAAAAATTAGAAGAAAGGATCTAAAGATGTGGAACCTAAAGGAAGGAATTAACAGAAAAATACAGACAAATGAAAAATTAGAAGATGCAGTGGTAACACCAGAAATGGAAAAGATATCTTACTTGTCAAGATCTCAGAACACATTTGAGGATAATGAAGAAGAGCTGATAGAATGGATGATAAACCTGTTAGGAGAAATGTTGAATATTGACAAACAAGAAATGAAAAGAAAAACTGAAGGAGAAAGATGGAGGCTGTTTAATGAATATAAATGGGTTGAATGTTCTTCCAAAAATACTTCAATCAAATTCTTTTCCGCATTCCAAACAATATATACAAAAACAGAGGAAGAATTATTTGATGATTCAAATGTACTCACTTGGAAAGTTATCTGGCAAAGGAAGAAAGCTAAAGTAAAACTGAGATAATTAACTCCAGACTGTTAGCTTGAATCCACAAACTGAAACCCAGACTCCAACTAAAGAAATTACAATCCAGAAAACAACAACATTAGAAAAAACTACTATTAAGACAGAGGAATATAAGGAACAACAACAAGATATTGAAAAATCCTGACTCCATCCAAAGAACCTACAATTCTAAAAGTACAAGGAACTACCACTAAGACAGAGAACTTTAAGGAACAACAACAAAGTATGGAAAAATTTAATACTCAAATCTTGACCTCAGCTAAAGAGCCTATAACTTCAAAAGTATATCAAGCAGAAGACAGTAATGCCAAAATAGAGGATGCTAAAGATCAACAAAGACAGCTTATTAAAAGCCTGGATACCCAAACAGCAACTACAAAACTGGATATGACCTTCTATTCAAATCAGATGAACCCAGAGGAAGGAACGAAGGGAGACCTATCTGGCAACCTAAAGTTTTTGGTCTGGAAACCTGGTTGGCAGAAAAAGAAAGCTAGAGTTAGGTTTAAAAAATGAGTTGTTAGAGAGCTACTAAAGGCTATTCTTTTGGTAATGTGTGATCTATTAGGATGTGAAATAGAAAATGTTTATGAGATAAAATTAGAATGTGCTTATGTATCTATCAGGCTTATCTTAGATATTATAATTTGTGTAGTGAAATAACAGAAATTTGGGCTATGGATGCCACTTTTGATGTTAAAAGATGTTTGAATACTTCAATTAAGAACTAAGAATTAGGTAAAAATCAAAACAGAATTTGGTTATGTATAAGTAGAAGTAGATTGATAAATATAGGTTATTGTGTTGGTAACGTGTGATGTATCAGGATGAGAAATAAAAATATAGGTAGAGTTTATGAAATATAGGTAGAGTTTATCTATTCAGCTATTGTGTGTATGTTACATGTTACAATTTTTGATGTAGTGAAATAAGGGAAAATTGGGTTGTGGATGTTATTTTGGATATTAAAGGCTAAGCTCGAATACTATAACTAAAATCCCAAATTAGGTAAAATTTAAAAACAGGACATGGGTATGTATAACTAAAATTGGACCAACAAATTTTTTAATTGACCATGTTATTCTTAGAAATTTATTAGTTTAAGCATGTTGTATTAAATGTTAAAGGAAATAGAGAAGGATGTTTTGATAATGTAACCTGAATTATGTACTAAAAACTCTGTTACTGAATTTTTACCCAATCACCATGATGCTTTCTAAATATTTGGATGTTAAACTGGAAAACCAATAAAACCTGTTTTAAAAAAACAGTAACAAGAATTGTATTTGCCCAGTGTGGAAAAATGCATACCACCGAAAGAAGAGTAGATCAAGGAAGCATTGGATGGTGTGGTACTGGAACTAGATTGAGAAAGTTAATATGTACCACTGAAATAGCAATGGACCCAGACAACAAGTGGTTTATTAAGTACTTATGATTGTAAAATTAGAAAATAAAATATTTTTAAAAAAAATTAAAAAGAAGAAAGAGTGGAAGAGGAGGGGGGGAAAGGTGGAGGGATGGGTGATGCAGGAGATGGCCAGGCTAAGCCTGAGGGAAGGATCAAATGCATTATCAGTAATAAATCCCTTCATGCCCACAAGAGATCTAAGTCCAGCCTGCCTTGAATTCCTTTGACCCTTATATACTGCCAATTTGTTTTCACTGTTTGTAGTTCACTTTCTTGTAGAGAGCTTGCAATAAATCTTTATACTCATTTGAACTGCCTAGATTTTCTGATTTCCCTGGGGCTTGACAGGAACAAAAATACCAAAACACTTCCCACCAGCAAAACATCCAGATGAGCATACATTAACAGCAAAATTAACATCAGACCAAAAATCAAGAAGTAAAAGTTATCCTATTGAAGGCAGTGCTGAACAAGCTGACAGTAAACAGCCTAACCAAAGAACCTCCAAGATCACTCCCACCAACATTGTCAGGGCAAGTCACTAGAATATAAATTGACAACAAACCCCATTCCTTACTAGTACTTGATGATGTTACCTAATTTGAGTAATGAAATGTCTGCCTATGTTTGCCTATCAACCTAAAATGCACCTGGGCCCTTGAGTAGCTTCCATGCATGTGCTAAGGCAGGCTGTCTTATTCCTTCTAATAGTTTGGGGTGGGGAGGTAGCTTCTTCAGTCATGCTATGCATAGTAGCAGAAGAAACCTGTCTGCTTTATTCAAAGCACAATGCAGGATTATCTATTTTTCGCCATCTTTTGTTACACATCCAAAGGCTAAGAGGAGGATAACTAGAATAATGAGGTCAGCTAACATTTAAACAACACATGTTTCACATGCTTTCATTTGATATAATCAAGTTATTATCCATCATATTATTAAATTAACATTTTAATAAAAATTGAACCACATTTTACTGATTTGAAGTTACTTTCTTATTCACTTATTGTATTCATCCATGTAGAGACAATCACACATTAACTAATGTACCAAACAGCAATGTTATGGATCTGTAATTAAAGACCAATGTAATTGAACTGGGACTCTTTTGGCGGGGGAATATTTCTATTTGCTGTGAATTTGAATTTAAGCTGAAAGAAATGCACATGTCATTGAACCAAACTGGCCACATCACAGAGCCGTGGTGGTGCAGTGGTTAGACTGCAATATTGCAGGCTAATTCTGCCGACTTTCAGCAATTCGATTCTCACCGGCTCAAGGTTGACTCAGCCTTCCATCCTTCCAAAGTCAGTAAAATGAAGACCTAGATTGTTGGTAGCAATATGCTGACTCTGTAAACCACTTGGAGAGGGTTGTAAAGCACTGTGAAACAGTGTATAAGTCTAAGTGCTAGTGATATGGCTATTGTTATCATATTTCAAATGCAAAAAAAGGAGTGGTGGAATCTGAGGGCACAATTTTTGCAGGACTGCAAAAATCTGGACAACATAGAAATACAAAAAACTCCAACCCCTTCCTGATACCTAGGGCCAAGTTTTTCCTACCCAGATTTGAAAGCACTAATCTGCTTTCTAATAAACAGGTGTTAAATTTTATGCCCACTAGCCTCCCTATGTATCTTGGAAAATTGTAAATAATTGTAAATAATTATTGCAAATAATTAGTACAAATTCTATAAAATCTCAGAACAGTTTCTTGGTAATACATAAT
This sequence comes from Vipera ursinii, assembly GCF_947247035.1. NCBI lineage: Eukaryota > Metazoa > Chordata > Lepidosauria > Squamata > Viperidae > Vipera > Vipera ursinii. The sequence goes on from NC_139512.1 coordinate 186,571,567, forward strand.
GAAATACTGCAAAAAAGGAACAAGAAAAAAAGTTGCAGGGAAAACAGTCACATTCCAAGAAAAAACAATGTACAATAGTGGAAAATATATGTTTCTCAAAGCATGCCCATATTATTCTAAGAAATATCATTCTAGGTGAATTTTGTTTTAGCTTTTTCTTCAATTCATCACAGTCTAGCTGAAAACAAATTATTTCTAGTTTTACAAGTTTTATCATCTGAGAAATTACTTTTTTAAATGTAGTTTTAATGCATTTTTATCATTTATCTTATTTTATAATTATATTGTTATAGTTTTGTATTATGAATTTTTTAAAGTGAAAAGCAGGATAGAAATTGCAATAAAAATCTTGCTAATAATACATTTAAAAATTAGAATTGTCTTAAGAAACTTTTAAAGTTAAGATCAGGATAGAAACTGCATTGGAAACCTATTAATAATAAATTTAGAAATTAGAAAAATATTAAAATATTCCATTCCCAGTTACTAGTATTTTTAAGTTCTCAAAATGGCCAGTGGAAGGTCACACTTGATTTTGTAACCTTTAGTACCTTACTCAAGCTGCTCCCCAATTTTGTTTACATGTCTAAGCCCTGAACTATCTGAAGCAGAATACATTTCCCCTTTCTCTCTTAAGTTAGGATTCATTAAGTTCTCCATCACAGTCTAGCAAATTAATTATATATACAATCATAAATGTCCCAGTTACATGGAGGAAGAATCTATATACTTACACATTTGATCCAACTCTCAATCTCCTCTTCACTGAGCCTAGAAAGTGTGCGAGGCAAGTATCTGAGCAATCTCTCTTTAACTGATGAGGAAGTAAGTGTGCCTTCTGCATCTGTCAAGCTTGCAATCACATCTGCTATCTGACCAGAACCTTCCACCACGACACAGGGAATTTTGTTCTTGATGGCAGTGTTAATTGCCTATGAAAGAGATTACTGACATAATTAACATTCATAGTACAGTTTTGCAGCTCTGTATGGGATAACTGTAATCATATTTATGATTACAGCTGGGCGTATAGCTGCTTTCATTAGTCATAGTGCTTCTTGTTACATACAAGAAGCACTATGACTAGTGAAAGCAGCTATACGCTGCTTTCTAAACACACTGCTAACTAAACACACTGCTAACTAAACACACCCACAAAATCATCAGTCTTGACAATCCTTATTTCTGACTTCCCCATCACCCAGCCATGTGGCATATGCCAGATTAACTAACTCAGCTAGGGGTACATGATGCAGATGACAAATTTGCTGTTTTAACTGATTAAAAAAACAGCACAAGTTCTGCTGAGTGTCCTACAGAATAGTGATTGCAATCCAATTTTCATTGTCTCAAGTACTGTCTTCCCTTTTTAAAAAGCATTGCTTTCTATTAAAGAAAACTTGGGGGAGAATGGAGTGAGGATGCTAAGTCTGGTGACAGGACCTTCCCCTCCTATTACACCAAGTGAGGTGCTAGACACTGTCTCTATGGAAGATCAGCAACATACCCATGAACTGTTGGGAGTGGCTGTAGAACCCATTCCAGGGATCTAGCAAAAGCTTTTAGTGAAAAGGAGTGTGACATTCTCCCCACCCCGTCCGACTGATTGTGCAATTGAAATCTTACTGGGGGCTAAATTACATAAGCCAAAAATGTATTCAATGATGCCCACCGAGTTAAAAGAACTGAGGGAGTACATTGACAAAAACCTGGCCAGAGGCTTCATTCAATTTGCAAAATCCCGAGTGGCTACCCAGTGCTGTTTAAGGAGAAGAAAGATGGCTCACTAAGGTTGTGCATGGATTTTAAAGGGTTAAATGTGGTCAGTGTGGAAAATATGTATCCCTCTCCCTTTATGAAGGATATTCTGGCCCACTTAGAGAGGGGAAAGATTTTCACAAAGCTGGATTTGAGACTTATTATCCAGTCTGTATTAAAGAAGGAGATGAGTGGAAAACAGCTTTCAATAGCCCCCTGGAAAGCTTTCAATTTAATGTCATGCCTTTTGGCCTCTAAGGGGCCCCTGTTCATGCAATTAATCAATCAGGTGCTATATGATCACCTATATAAGGGGTTCTAGTCTACCTTGATGACATCCTTATTTACATGGAAACCATGACAGATCACGTAAAACTAGTGCGTGAGGTGCTAAACAAGTTATTGAAAGCTAAACTTTATGCTAAACTTTCTAAGTGTGAGTCCCCTCAAACTTGAATTGACTATTTTGGATACAGGATCTCTAGTGAGAGGGTGGAAATGGACCCCACCAAGGTCAAAGCTGTGCTAGAATGGCAGCCTCCATGAACCCGAAAGCAGCTTCAAAGCTTCCTAGGTTTCGCAAAATTCTACCGGCAAATCATTCCTTCATTTGCCAAGATAGTGCTTCCAATCATGGAATTGCTAAAAACTGGAAAGCGGGGGGATACCATGGTCCTGTCAACCCCTGCCTTGGTCACTAGAATGCCAAGCAGCATTCAAAAACCTTAAAAGACTATTCACTGCTGAGCCTGTTTTGAAACACCCTGATTCTGAGGAGCAGTTTATAGTCCAGGTCATTGCCAGTGATGTTGCAGTGGGAGCTGTCCTGCTGCAGAGAAATTAAAAAGGAGACCTACAACCCTGTGCTTACACCTCTAAAAAATTAACAGACACCAAAAAGCGGTGGGCTATATGGGAAAAGAAAGCTTTTGCAGTGAGGTGGGCATTATTAACATGGTGCCATTTCCTAGAGGTGCCTTTTGAAGTGTCTACTGATCATAAGAACCTGGAGGCCCTAAGGACCCCAGAAAGCTGTCCCCCAAACAAGTCCATTGGGCACAATATTTCAATCATTTTAATTTTGAGTTAAAATATTTCCTTGGGGGGGATTTTCTGGCTGATACCTTGTCTAGACTGCTCCAGTACAAAAGCTGCTGAGAGGACATTATTAACTCTATCATTCCCTCTTTACAATCCACAGCACAAATACCCACCTGGAGCCAGACATGCACTCACACACTGACTCCTCAAATACTCAGTGGCAAAGGAAGCTCAAGGAAGCACTACAAACTGACACATGGTTCCAGGCAAATAAGACTATAATTACCCAACTAGTTGGGTTAGCATGGAAAGGCTCTAAATTATACCTGCCTGACACTCTCAGGCTCCAGACACTTCAGTGGAGTCACAACGCCAAACTGGGTGGTCATTTTGGATTTCTAAAAATGTTACATTTGGTTGAAAGGCAGTTTTGATGGCCAGGGATGAAGAAGGACATTGAAAGCAATGTAAAAAGCTGCACTGTTTGCTCTACCATGAAAAAAACAACCTGGGAAACCTCCAGGGTTGCTGCAACCAGTAGCCAATCCTTCTTAATACAGTAATATTGACTGTCATTGATCTCTTTTCCAAACAAGCTCATTTTCTAGCTTGCTCAAGGCTCCCGTCTGTGCAGAAATTAGCAAAAATGTTTTTGAAACATATATACCACCTACATGGTGCCCTAAAGAGAATTATATCAGGCAGGGGGGTACAGTTTACTGCTAAGTTTTGGAAAGATTTCCACAAGCTATTTGGATCCACTCAATGACTTTTGTCAGCTTTTCATCCAAGCACGAATGGATTGGCTGAACATACAAATGCAATGGTGGAGCAATACTTCAGATGTTACGTTAATTATCAACAGACTAATTGGGCTGACCTCCTGCCTTTTGCTGAAGTAGCATATAACAATACGGTGCACAGTAGTACTGGACTTACTCTATTTAAAATAGCAACTGGTTGTGAGTTCATTCCTATGCCTGAATGTCCTCAGGAACCACCAGCATTATAAATCTTGGATCAGTGGGTTGCTTTTTGGCAAACTGTTTGAGCTAATGTGAAAAAGCTCTAACACAATCCGCAAAGACTTACAAGGAACAAGCCAATAAGAAGCAGTCCCCTCAGAGGCCATTTCACATTGGGGAAAAAGTATATTTGTCCACTAAGTACATAAGACTTACGCTGCCCAGTAAGAAGTTGGGACTGAAGTTTCTTGGGCCTTTTCCTATAATCAGAGTTATAAACCCTGTGACTTTTGAGCTGAAACTCCCTCACTTGTTAGGGAAAATTCACCCTGTTTTACATTGCAGTTTGTTAAAGCCTCTTAGGGAGTCCTCACTAAGGCCAACTCCAAAGGATGCCTGTGGTCCACTTTTGGTACAGTGGAAAAACCATTATGAAATTAAGTGAATTCTTGATTCTAGATTATATCATGGGAAATTGCATATCTAGTGCAATGGAGAGGATATCCATTGTCAGAGGCCACTTGGGTGAAAAGTGCAGATGTTAAGCTTGATCGATTGATAAAGAGATTTTATGATAAATATCATCAGAAGGATTTGTTTTCTCTTTAGGGGATCCAACTGTCAACCTTGCAACGGACCTGGCTGAAGCCATTTTTCTTGTTTCTGGTTGCCACAAGATAAGGCGGGGGGGAAAGAATGGGACATTTTTTATTAGACTAAACATTTTCCAATCCCTTGGGAACCAAGATCATTTCTGTTTCCCTTAGCTGGGGAGGATATTTTTAGTATTAGAAAAGCCATCTGGATGTGTTATTGGGGAACATAGTTGATTGCATACAGTGGGGTGGGTCTGTAACTTTGTATTACTGTTGCTTTTGGAAGGGATTTTATTCTTGGTTTCACTTTTGACTGTGCTGATACTTCGTATCCAATAAACATGTTCTCAGAAGAAATCTCAAGCCTAGCAGTTCTGTTTTGTTTGGTCTCATCTATTGAAACCATGACATTTGTCAGATAATGAAATGTCTGTAAACAAACAACTAAGCTCAGAGAATAGAAAGGATGCCACATGGGCATATTGTCTTCCTTTGTATATAATTTTGTTACCTGACCAGTCCTGATAGCAAACAAATTATAGAGTGGATCAGTGAAAGCTGATTAACTTATAAAATTTGAGAGGCAGAAAAACACCAATCTCTCATCTTCAGTTAGCATACAAGTCTGTAATATTAACATTGCTTATTGTTTCATAGAAACCTAGCTTTGGAAACAGGTCTTTGGAAGTTTTCTAGTCCATGGCTACTACCATTATAGTAACTATAGTTATAGTTACAGATTTAGTTTAGATTATATGTATTTCAATGTACCCCTTCATAGATTACTGCCTTGTCATGGCAAAGGGGCTTGCGTAATTCAATGAAGCTATGAGCTATGCTATGCAGAGCCACCCAAGATGGACAGGTCATAGTAGAGAGTTTTGACAAAACATTTCATTTCATTTCATTTCATTTATTTGATTTCTATACCGCCCTTTTCCCTAGGGACTCAGGGCGGTTCACAGGGCATATATAAATAGCTATACAAAAATTAAAAGAGAATTAAACCATGCCCAATTAAAATACAGCAATAATAAAATAATAAAAACCAATTAAAAACCCATATTCCCCATCATGCCAGATCAGCTAACTCAAACAAGTGGGTCTTCAACCCGCGACGGAAGGATCGGAGGTCTGATGCCATCCGGAGATCAACCGGCAGTTGGTTCCATAATGCCGGAGCACCCACAGAAAAGGCCCTCCCCCTGGGGGCCACCAGTCGACATTCACTGACCGGAGGCACCCTGAGGAGGCCCTCTCTGTGGGCACGCACAGGGTGGAGGGGAGTTGACGCCAGCAGCAGGTGGTCCTCGAGGTATCCCGGACCCATGCCATGTAAGGACTTAAAGATCATAACCAAGACCTTGAACCTCACCCGGAAGACAACTGGTAACCAATGCAGCTCGTGGAGCAAAGGTGTAACATGGGAGTACCAGGAAACTCCCAAGACAACTCTCACGGCCGCATTCTGTACCAGTTGGAGCCTCCGAGTGGTCTTCAAGGGAAGCCCCATATAGAGAGCATTACAATAGTCTAGGCGAGAGGTCACGAGCGCATGAGTGACCGTACACAGGGCATCCCGGTCCAGATAGGGCGAACCTGGGCGAAAGCCCCCCTAGTCACGGCCACTATATGGTCTTCCAGGGTAAGTCGTGAATCTAGGAGGACTCCCAAGTTGCGAGCCCTATCCACGGGGGGTAAGAGCTCACCCCCCATAGAAAGCGATGGAACATTTTGAATGTCCCGGGATGCCGGAATGTACAGCCACTCAGTCTTGTCAGGGTTGAGTTGAAGTCTGTTCCTCCCCATCCAGACCCGAATTGCCTCCAGGCAACGGGACATCACATCGAGGGCATCACTGGGGTGGTTTGGGGTAGAAATAAAAAGCTGGGTATCATCAGCATATACCCAACTCCAAAACCACGAATGATCTCACCCAGCGGTTTCATGTAGATGTTGAACAGGAGAGGCGAGAGAACCGACCCCTGAGGAACTCCACAAACGAGAGACCTAGGGGCCGATCTCTGACCCCTGCCAACACCGACTGCGAGCGTCCCAGGAGATAGGAGGAGAACCACTGAAGAACTGTGCCTCCCACTCCCAATCCCCTGAGACGCCGCAGCGAGATACCATGGTCGATGGTATCGAAAGCCGCCGAGAGGTCTAATAGGACTAGGACAGAGGAATATCCCCTATCCCGAGCCCTCCAGAGATCATTCACCAGAGCGACCAATGCCATCTCCGTGCTGTACCCGGGCCTGAAACCCGATTGGTAAGGGTCCAAATAATCCGCTTCATCCAAGACCAGAGGGAGCTGATGCACCACCACACTCTCAACAACCTTCGCAAGAAAGCGAAGGTTGGAGACTGGACGAAAGTTGTTCAATACAGCTGGGTCCAAGGCAGGCTTCTTGAGGAGAGGTCTCACCACCGCCTCCTTCAAGACAGTGGGGAAATAACATGATCCACTGGAGAAGGAAATGGCAACCCACTCCAGTATCTTTGCCATGAAAACCCTATGGACAGTACCAAAAGGAAAAAAGATATGACACTGGAAGATGAACCCCTCAGGTCGGAAGGCATCCAATATGCTACTGGGGAAGAGCAGAGGGCTAGTACTAGTAGCACCAGAAAGAATGAAGCAACTAGACCAAAGCCGAAAGGATGCTCAGCTGTGGATGTATATGGTGGTGAAAGGAAAGTCCAATGCTGTAAAGACTTTTTCTCCATAGGAACCTGGAATGTAAGATCCATGAATCAAGGAAAGCTGGACGTGGTCAAAAAAGAGATGACAAGACTGAACATTGACATCTTAGGAATCAGCGAACTAAAATGGACAGGAATGGGTAAATTTAATTCAGATGCCCATCAGGTTTACTACTGCAGGCAAGAATCCCTCAGAAGAAATGGAGTAGCCTTCATAGTCAATAAAAGAGTAGGAAAAGTAATACTGGGATACAATCCCCAAAATGACAGAATGATTTCAGTTCGAATCCAAGGCAAACTATTCACTATCACAGTAGTCCAAGTCTATGCCCCAACCACCAGTGCTGAAGAGGATGAAATTGACCGGTTCTATGAAGCCCTACAGCACCTTATAGAACTAACACCAAAAAACGATGTCCTTATCATCATGGGGAATTGGAATGCTAAAGTAGGAAGACAAAAGATAACCAGAATAACAGGCAAGTTTGGCCTTGGAGTACAAAATGAAGCAGGGCACAGGCTGATAGAATTTTGTCAAGAGAATACGATGGTGATAGCAAACACTCTTTTTCAACAACCCAAGAGACGGCTCTACACATGGACATCACCAGACGGTCAACACAGAAATCAGACTGACTATGTGCTCTGCAGCCAAAGATGGAGAAGCTCTATACAGTCAGTAAAAACAAGACCAGGAGCTGACTGTGGCTCAGACCACAAGCTTCTCGTTGCAAAGTTTAGGCTTAAACTGAAGAAAGTAGGGAAAATCACTAGGCCAGTCAGGTATGAATTAAATCATATCCCTGTTGAATATACAGTAGAGGTGACAAATAGATTTAAGGAATTAGATCTGATAGACAGAGTGCCTGAAGAACTATGGACGGAGGTTCGCAACATTGTACAAGAAGTAGCAACTAAAACCATCCCAAAGAAAAAGAAATGCAAGAAAGCAAAATGGCTGTCTGAGGAAGCTTTGCAAATAGCTGAAGACAGGAGAGAAGTGAAAGGCAAGGGAGAAAAAGAAAGATACACCCAATTGAATACAGAATTCCAGAGAATAGCTAGAAGAGATAAGAATGCCTTCTTATATGAACAGTTGAAAGAAATAGAAGAAAACAATAGAATAGGGAGGACTACAGATCTGTTCAAGAAAATTAGAGAAATCAAGGGAATGTTTCATGCAAACATGGGCATGATAAAGGACCAAAATTGCAGGGACCTAACAGAGGCAGAAGAGATTAAGAAGAGCTGGCAAAATTGCACAGAACTATACAAGAACAAGCTTAATGTCCCTGATAATCACAATGAGGTGGTCACTGACCTCGAGCCAGACATCCTAGAATGTGAAGTGAAATGGGCCTTAGGAAAGCTGAGCAACAGCAAAGCTAGTGGAAGTGACAGTATTCCAGCTGAGCGATTCAAAATCTTAAAAGACAATGCAGTAAAAGTGCTACACTCAATTTGCCAGCAAATTTGGAAAACTCAACAGTGGCCACAGGATTGGAAAAGATCAGTTTACATTCCAATTCCAAAGAAAGGCAGTGCCAAAGAATGTTCAAACTATTGCACCATTGCACTCATTTCACATGCTAGTAAAGTTATGCTTAAAATCCTACAAGCTAGACTCCAACAGTATGTGGATTGAAAATTACTAGAAGTACAGGCAGGATTTCGAAGAGACAGAGGAACTAGAGATCAAATTGCCAACATACTTTGGATCATGGAGAAAGCTAGGGAGTTCCAGAAAAACATCTACTTCTGCTTCATTGACTATGCTAAAGCATTTGATTGTGTGGATCACAACAAACTGGCAAGTTCTTAAAGAGATAGGAGTACCAGACCATCTTATTTGTCTCTTGAGAAACCTATATGCAGGTCAAGAAGCAACAGTGAGAACTGGACACAGAACCACTGATTGGTTCAAAATTGGGAAAGGAGTCTGGCAAGGCTGTATACTGTCACCCTGCCTCTTCAACTTATATGCAGAGCACATCATGAGAAAGGCAGGGCTAGATGAATCAAAAGTTGGAATTAAGATTGCCGGGAGAAATATCAACAACCTAAGATATGCAGATGATACCACTCTAATGACAGAAGTGAAAAGGAACTAAAGAGCCTCTTGTTACATGTGAAGAAGGAGAATGCAAAAATTGGCTTGAAACTTAACATTAAGAAAACCAAGATCATGGCATCTGGCCCTCCCAATTCCTGGCAAATAGATGGGGAAGAAATGGAGGTAGTGACAGATTTTATTTTCCTGGGCTCCAAAATTACCACAGATGGGGACTGCAGCCAAGAAATTAAAAGACGCTTGCTCCTGGGGAGGAAAGCCATGGCAAATCTAGACACCACACTAAAAAGCAGAGACATCACCCTGCCAACAAAAGTCCCTATAGTCAAGGCTATGGTCTTCCCAGTTGCAATGTATGGCTGTGAAAGTTGGACCATAAGAAAGGCTGAGTGCCAAAGAATTGAAGCCTTTGAACTATGGTGCTGGAGAGTCCCTTGAACTGCAAAGTGATCAAACTGGTCAGTCCTAGAGGAGATCAACCCTGACTGCTCTTTAGAAGGCCAGATCCTGAAGTTGAAACTCAAATACTTTGGCCACCTAATGAGAAAGAAGGACTCACTGGAGAAGAGCCTAATGCTGGGAAAGGTTGAGGGCAAGAGAAGAAGGGGATGACAGAGAATGAGGTGGCTGGATGGAGTCACTGAAGCAGTAGGCGTGAGCCTAAATGGACTCCAGAAGATGGACACAAAGGCCTAGAGGAACGTTGTCCATGGGGTCGTGATGGGTCGGACACGACTTTGCAACTAACAACAACAAATTTCAATGTATGTTCTGAAATCCTTGAATTACTCTAATTACATCACCTTTCTTAGTACAAGTCAGTCTCTGTCCTCAGAGATCCATTACTTCCTGTATTGTATCTTAAGGCACATTCCCTTAACGGAACACTAGAGGGTCTCAGTAGCAAGGAAACTACTTTTGCCTTATGGCTGTGGACAGTAGTAGGGTTCAAATATGTGAACAACTGCTTCTCTATGTGGATGCCGCTTCCGGAAGTCCGTTCTGGACCTGGGCAATAAAAAACTAGCTAGTGGTTCTGCCAAACTAATGTGAACCAGCTGAATCCCACCACTGGCTGTGGAGTTTTAGATTCAGTTCCAAACGATTGTGCACAGATGCAGCAGTTGTCAGTTATTTGTTAAAGTGTTCTGTTTCCAGGTTCATACACTATAGACACTAACTGGTGCTTCATTCCACTTGTTTTTGGTCCCTCTATTTATGAAATACATGGTAGAGATTTGATTTCCAAACTAAAATGCAATTTATAAAACAAACAAATGTACTTAAAAGGATAGAAACCACATTCGAAATATAAAAAAGCTATATTATTTTATGGAAAAAATCATCAAAACGACTACAAATGCTGAAAGATTAGCTTTTTCTATAAACGCCTCTGGAAATATCTTACTTTCAGAGTTTCTTTACCTCCTCCTTGGACAAAGCATACAATTGGAATCTTTCCACCATAATTAGAATCTGAAAAACAAGTATATGATACATAAACAGATGACTTTTAGCAATACTATAAATTTCCCCTATTTTAATTAACAGTGTATCAAAACCTGTCTTCCAGTTTTCAAGTTTACTTTCACTGAAATAAGCCTCAGTATGCACATCAGGCTCAGTATCCACATCAGATTAGTAGATAGAATAAATTGAATACAGCATATATTGACAACCTCCTGGTTTATTTCCTGCTTTCAGCTAATTAAACATTTTAGGTATCTTAGTTATCTAATATGTGAGGGAACCAACTTCTGACTAATCTGCCAGATATAACTCATAGAAATACCCCCTCCCCATTTTTATTGGGTATAATTGTTCATAAAACAGAGTGTGCCTGGAGTCTTCAGCAATGTATCTCCAAAAGATTGCAGAATAATTAGTTCTGGTAACAATCATCAAATTGATATCCTACCTTTGAGTATACAGAATTTGGCTACTATCTTCTTACAGACTTTTCAATCTTGGTTATTAAAGAAGGAAGCATATTGTTACCTGATGGGACCAATTTAGATAATTTGAGATTAGATGAGAGATCAGTTCCATCCTCAAACAATACATAGGGGATTTTAAAAGTACACACATGAGCATACTAAATTTGGTGTCAGAATGTACTCTGGATAGAAGATATTTCTTGAATCTCTGAGTCAATATCATGGAAGATATCTAAGCGTGTCAGTCTGAGTTCCCTCCTGCATGAGATAGAAGTATATAGTAAGAATATTTGGGTATGGTGAAATTAACTTGTTATAAGCACTGGTGCAAGGTGATTGAAATTCTATGCTCATTCCAAGTTTTTTTTTTTACAATCCAGTATAGAGTGAGTCCACAGTAGACTAGATTGAAGATTATTTTCCTCTTCCAGGGCAAATTGTATCAGTTTATCAATATAAGCTGAACTAAGGATTCATCTTATAGATGTGTTTAAATTAGTACTACATGTAGGGACAAATGACATGAAAATGGAACTGAAAATAATATTGAGTCATTACAAACAGGTAGGCAAGAAGGTCAAGGAGTTAGGTGCACAAGTAGTTTTTTCATCTGTACTGCCAATGAAAGGAGAATATCTGGTAAGAGAACAAAAGATTCTAGAAGTGAACCACTAGCTAAAAGGTTGGTGTCATTAAAAAAACCTTTGGATTTGTGGACCATGGTCTGCACTACCTCCCTGATGGACTATTGGCAAAGAACGGGCTTCACCTCAAAAAAACTGGGAAGAATGTTTTCAGAAAACACTTGGCTCAACTTTTCAGAAGGGCTTTAAACTAAAACTGGGGGGGTGACCAATATTTAGGATCTCCAAGACCTAATTACAAGCAAAAACCCCTAGAAAACAAATCAAATAATGAGGAAAGGAGACATAGGAAGCATAGCCAGAGTCAGACATAAAGACCTCAAATGCCTATATACTGTACAAATGCACAAAGTTTGGGGAATAAACAGAGTGAACTAGAATTATTATCTATCTATCTATCTATCTATCTATCTATCTATCTATCTATCATCTATCTATCTATCTATCTATCTATCTATCTATCTATCTATCTATCTATCTATCTATCTATCTATCTATCTATCTATTTATTTTATTTCTATACCGCCCTTCTCCCGAAGGACTCAGGGCGGTGTACAGGGCAAATACAATAAAAATACAATATACAAAAGTTAAAAAAAAATAATGCAGCCTAATTCCAATAAAATTAATACAATAATATTAAAATACCCCAAACCCATCAGACCAGACCGGCTTGTTCAAATAAGTATGTTTTTAGGTCACGTCGGAAGGAGCGAAGATCGGAAGCCATCCGGAGCTCAACCGGTAAACGGTTCCAAAGGTCTGGCGTGCCCACAGAGAACGCCCTCCCCCTGGGGGTCACCAGTCGACACTCTTTGACTGACGGCACCCTAAGGAGGCCACCTCTGTGGGAGTACACTGGACGAAGGGAAGTTGATGCCGGCAGCAGGAGCTCCCGTAAGTAATCCAGACCCATGCCATTTAGGGCTTTATAGGTCATTACCAGCACCTTGAATCTTACCCAGAGGGCAACCGGAAGCCAATGCAGCTCGCGGAGTAGAGGTGTTACATGGGAGTATCGGGAAACCCCCACCACCACTTGCGCAGCTGCATTCTGCACCAGCTGAAGCCTCCGAGTAGTCCTCAAGGGCAGCCCCATGTAGAGAGCATTGCAGTAGTCCAAACGGGAGGTCATGAGCGCATGAGTGACTGTGCGCAAGGCATCTCGGTCCAGATAGGGCCGCAACTGGCGCACCAGGCGAACCTGGGCGAAGGCCCCCCTAGTCACAGCTCCTATATGATCTTCCAAGGAGAGCTGTGAATCTAGGAGGACACCCAAGTTGCGAGCCCTATCTACGGGGGGTAATATCTCACCCCCCATCATTAGAGATGGAATAATCTGAATTTCCTGAGATGCCAGCACACACAGCCACTCAGTCTTGTCAGGGTTGAGCCGAAGCCTGTTCCTCCCCCATCCAGACCCGAATTGCCTCCAGGCAATGGGACATCACATCGAGGGCATCACTGGGGTGGTTTGGGGTAGAAATAAAAAGCTGGGTATCATCAGCATATTGATGATACCTCACCCCAAAACCACGGATGATCTCACCCAGCGGCTTCATATAGATGTTGAACAGGAGACGTGAGAGGACCGACCCCTGAGGAACTCCACAAATGAGAGGCCTCGAGGCCGACCTCTGCCCTCCTGTCAACAATGACTGCGAACGTCCCAGGAGGTAGGAGGAGAACCACCGTTAAGACGGTGCCTCCCACTCCCAACCCCCTTAGATGCCGCAGTAAGATATCATGGTTGATGGTATCGAAAGCCGCTGAGAGGTCTAATAGGACTAGGACAGAGGAACAACCCCTGTCCCGAGCCTGCCAGAGATCATCCACCAGCGCGACCAATGCCGTCTCCATGCTGTACCCGGGCCTGAAGCCCGATTGGTACGGGTCCAGATAATCAACTTCCTCCAGGAACAAAGGAAGCTGATGCGCCACCACGCTCTCAACAACTTTTGCAAGAAAGCGAAGGTTGGAGACCGAACGATAGTTGTTTAAGACAGCTGGGTCCAGGGCAGGCTTCTTGAGGAGGGGTCTCACCACCGCCTCCTTCAAGGCAGCGGGAAAACTACCCTCACTCAAAGAAGCAGTTATCACTGCCTGAAGCCAGCCTCGTGTCCCCTCCTGAGCCAAATAAACCAGCCAGGAGGGGCACGGGTCCAATAAACACGTGGTGGAGCTCAGCTTCCCCATAATCCTGTCCACCTCTTCCAGAGTCACAGGATTGAACTCCTCCCAGATGACATCGCCAAGACCGCCCATGTCCTCACCGTCAGACTCTGCCCAGTCGGAGTCCAAACCAGTCCGGATCCGAGCGATTTTGTCCGACAGATATTGGCTAAACTCCTCGGCATGACCCTGCAAGGGCTCCTCCCTCACTTCCTGATTCAGGAGGGAGCGAGTCACCCTAAACAGGGCGGCCGGGCGATTATCTGTGGACACGATGAGGGTGGCAAAGTAGTTAGACCTCGCCGTCCTCATCGCTGTGAGATAAGACCTCATAAAGGACCTTAGTCGCTGGACCTCCAACAGCTCTCTAGGCCCCATCTCCGATGCTTCATCTCCCGGAGCTCCACAGAAAACCACGGAGCCCATTGGGATCTGCACCGGGTCAGGGGCCGCATTGGTACAACTTGGTTGAGTGCCTCCGTGGCTGCCTTTTTCCAGGCTTCCACTAAGGCATTGGCCAAGCCGTGAACAAAGGCGGCAGGTGGGGACTCAAGTGCTGCCTGGAACCGCTCAGGGTCCATTAAGTGCCTAGGGCGGAACCATCCAGTTGGTTCAACAACCCCACGACGGGGAGTGGCAAAATGGAAGACCAGCCGCAGGAGATGATGATCGGTCCATGACAGGGGCATAACAATTGGGGAACCCCCACCCAGATCATCTAACCACCGGCCAGATAGAAAAATCAAATCGAGCGTGTGACCCTCCCATGAGTCAGGCCCTGAATTACTTGCATCAGGTCCATGGCCATCATGGAAGCCATGAACTCACTTAATACATGAAGGCACAGTAGATATAATTGGAATTACTGAAACTTGGTGGGATGAAACCCATGAGTGGAACATACTGATAGAATGATACAAACTGTTAAAAAACAGACCCCATAAAGAGGAAGTGGAGTTACACTATATGTAAAAGACCACTATATTGCTACAGAAATGCAAGTGACCAAAGACGAAATCCTCCTAGAATGCATATGAGTCAATATAAAAGAAAAAAAGAATGACAGGCCACTCAACCAAACAGAAAAAATAGTTGTACTTTTTGCTAACCAATTAACAAATATATGTAGAAAACACACTACAATAATGATGGGAGACTTCAATTACCCTGACATCAACTTGAAGATTAATTCTGCAGCAAATGAGAAATCGATTATATTCCTGACCAACCTAACTGACAACTTTGTTGTCCAAAAGGTAGAGGAGAGAATCAGAGGGATAGCCATACTGGACTTAATTCTCACAAACAGAGAAGTGATAGAGGGTTGAAACTTCAGTGACCATGGCATACTGGAATTCAATATAATGCAAACACAGGCAATAGAACATAATCATACCAGAGTCTTAGATTTTAACAAACTCTGAGAGAACTTGGGAAAGATTCCTTGGACAAAACTCCTAAAGGGGAAAACAACTCAAAAAGCTTGGAAAACTATGAAAAATATGCTAATAAAAGCCCAATCATCACAATATCACTGAAAAAGAAAAACAAGAAATCTAATAAGAAATGAACATGGCTGCACAAAGATCTCTCTGATAAACTCAAAAACAAAAAGGGCAAGTACAAAAAATGGAGAGAGGGGCACATAACTAAGGCAGAATAACAGCAGATAGCCAGAATCTGCAAAGAAGAAGTCAGGAAAGCAAAGGCTCAGAATGAACAAACACTTGCAACGAAGATAATTAAAAAAATATCTTTAAATAACAAGAAAAAACAATAAAGGAAATAGTCAGTCCACTAAAGAGAGAAGATGGCAAGGAAGTAACAGAAGAGAGAAAACAGAGCTGCTTAACTCATTCTTTGCATCGGTCTTCACACAAAAATAAATTATAGCCCAGTCTACCAAAAACATAACTGAAAAAGACAGACTAGAAATAAAAGTTAAAATAAACAAAAAAATTGAATGAGAGCACCTGTCTGATCTTGATGAACATAAATCACCATGACCCATCGGACCCCTCACCAAAACCATAGAACTGTTTAGCCCAGAGTTGCTGGTAAAGGTCTCATTAAGAGCCCTGATAGACTCAGGCTCGACCCACTGTCTCATAAGCCCAACCCTGGTGGGAAACTTAGGAATCCCGGTGAGGAATTTTTTGTTTGGCCAGTTAGATGGGTCCATTGCAGGGGGAGTTCCAGCCACCCTTGCCATAAGGGATCACACAGAGACTTTGACTTTTGTGGTGACCCTTGGAATGGAGTGCTCCCTTATTTTAGGGATGGCATGGTTAATGAAGTGGAACCCAAGAGTGGACTGGAGGATGGGAGAACTGAGATTCCCAAATGAAAACACAGTGTAAGGGGAGGGGTCCCAGCCCCAGCAAAGAGTAGAGGTCTGGATGGTGTAGCAATGACGAGTGATGGGGGACTGGATGGCATACCTGAGGAATATTAGCATTCAGCAAAGAAAGGTCTGATAAACTACCTCCCCACCGACCCACAGACTGTGCCATTGAGATCTTACCAGGACTGAAACTACCTAAACTGAAAATGTATTCCATGACCCCTCGGGAATTGGAAGAGCTAAAAAAAATTTATAGACAAGAATTTGGCAAAAGGTTTCATACAGCCAGTGGAACCCAAAACAACAGCCCCTGTGTTATTCCATGGGAAAAAAAATGGGTCTCTCTGCCTCTGCATAGATTATAGATCTCTGAATGCAGTGAGAATAACCCCTACCCACTCCCCCTAATGAAGGACATGTTAGCGCACTTGGAGAAGGGAATTTTTTTAAAAAACTGGACATGGGAGGTGTATTACTGGGTCAAAATTAAGGAAGGGGACAAGTGGAAGACAGCGTTCAATTGCCCCATGGGATGTTTCCAATTTAGAGTGCTTCCATTTGGGTTGCAAGGGGCACCCTCCATGTTCATGCAACTGATAAATGAAGTGCTCTAGGAGCACTTCTAGAAGGGGTGCTTGTCTACTTAGATGACATCCTAATATTCACAGAGGCCAAAGAAGAGCATGTCAAACTGGTCAGAGCGGTGCTAAATAAGTTACAAGCTGCCTGACTTTATGCCAAATTGTCCAAATGTGAATTCCATAAGGAAAGTATTGATTACCTGGGGTACCGCATATCTCAAAACAGCATAGAGATGGATCCTGAAAAGGTCTGAGTGGTGTTAGAATGGGCTCCGCCCCACACCCAGAAACAGTTACAAAATTTTCTGGGATTTGTTAAGTTTTATCATCAGTTCATTCCCTCTTTCACCCAGATTGCACTGCCCATCACAAATTTATTAAAAACTTGGGGGGGGAGGGGAAGCCAAAGCCCAGCCAGCCACTGAAATGGACTATGGAGTGCCAAGCCACATTTGAGAAACTGAAAAGACTATTCTCAGCAGAACCAGTCTTGAAGCACCGAGACACCAAAAAAATTTGGTCATTCAGGGAGATGCCAGTGATGTAGCAGTAGGTGCAGTGTGACTCCAAGAGAATAATGAAGGAAAGTTACAACCTTGTGTGTACAGATTGAGGAAGCTCACGGAAACCAAACAGAAATGGGCAGTGTGGGAGAAGGAAGCCTATGCCATTCTCTGGGCTCTCCTGACATGGTGACTGTCAAGTTTCCAACGGGCAAACTCTGCAAAGAACTCTGAGGCATTGTTTACCTTAAAAGTCTTTATTAGAGCAATATAACATCAGCAATACTTGTTTAAAGCCAAAATCTGGATTCCCCTCTCCTGAGCACAATAATATTAAGGCATAGTTCCCTCTTTTAGTTAACCATCATAAATCACATTCTCCAATTAGTTTTAAAGGTAAGTTTTCCCTCCTTAGCTTAACCTGCCAGTTCTTATTACCTCTTATTACATACAACCTTGGAAATGCTCTGCTGCTATGTTATTATGTCTAACTAATCCCCCATGCATATTCTTCCTTCCCCCTCCCATCTTCATCTAATTTTAACTCTAGAAGGGATACACAAGTAGAAATATAAAATAGCTGCTTCTTCATCTTTTGTCAAAGCAAGAACATCCGATGTTTGCAGCATTGAAATCCGGCCCCCTTACAAAAAGGACAGATTCTGTTATGTAAACAAAAACATAAGTTAGGAGCTGACTTTTGGTTTGTTGGGGTGTTTCTCATAAAACGTTTTGATAGGTCTGTCAGCTTTCACATCACTAGATTTCACCCAAGTGGCTTCAGACAATGAGTATCACTTCCATTGTACTAGGTACTGCAATTTTCCCTTAAAAATTCTAGAGTCAAGAATACATTTCACTTCATAATGGGTCTGACCCACTACTACGAGGGGTCCAGGTGCCTTCTTACAGGGAGGTCTTAAAGTGAAGACCCAAAAAGGTTTCAGTAAGCTGCAATGGAAAACCAGGTGAATTTTTCCTAAAAGTCTAGGGCAGACATGTCAAACACAAGGCCCGGGGGCCGGATGCGGCCCGCCAAGTGGTTTCATGTGGCCCGCAAAGCCATCCTGGAAACAGTGAGGGAATGGCCCCCGCTGCCTTGGCCTTGGCCCAGAGACCCTCCTCCTGCCAGAGACCCTCAGATCTGTCCCACTCCTGCCCAGGCCCCCATAGGCACCCTTGATGCGAACGATGTAGAGCTGGCCACGCCCACCTAGTAGGCCATACGCACTCTAGCCACGCCCACCCAGTAGGCCACGCCCACCCAGGCCACACCCGCCCGGCCCCCTGAGGGCAACCGCAATGCTGATGCGGCCCTCAATGAAATTGAGTTTGACACCCCTGGTCTAGGGAGTTTCAATTTTACTGTGACCGGGTTGATGATTCTCACAATGGGGAAAGGCCCCAAGAATTTAGGTCCTAATTTCTTGTTGGTTAGTTTGAGGCATAAGTATTTGGTCAATAAATAAACATTTTCCCCAATTTGGAATGTCTTTTGGGGAGCTCTCTTTTTATCAGCCTGCTTTTTGTTGGTCTTGAAAGTCTTTTTTAAGGCCATCTTTGTGTTTTTCCAAACTTCTTCCCAACCTCTTACCCATTGATCAAGTGTCTGGGAAGTGGAGGGCAACTGAGGGTATTCAGGTATGGATTTGAATTCTTTTCCTGTGGCTACATGGAAAGGTGTGTGGCCAGTGCTGCTGTGTACTGAATTATTGTAAGCCAGCTCTGCGAAAGGCAGGAGGTTGGTTCAGTTTTTTTGTTGGTAAAAAACATAGCATCTGAGATATTGTTCCACCATTTTGTTAGTGGATTCTACAGTCCCATTAGTAGCCGGGTGAAAAGCAGTTGATAAGTCTTGAGATGATCCAATTAATTTAAGAAAATTCCTCCAAAATTTCACTGTGAACTGCACCCCTCTGTCTGAAATTATTCACTTAGGAGCACCATGCAGCCGGTAGATATGTTTTAGGAACAATTTAGTCAGGCGTTGGGCCAATGGGACTCCTTTGCAGGTGATAAAATGAGCCTGTTGTGAAAACAGGTCTATCACAGTCCAGATGACAGTATTTCCTCTACTGTCAGGTAGGTTGAGAAAGGTTGGCCACTGTTTGCAGTAATCCAGGGGTTTTCCCTGGGATTTTTTTCATGGTGCACATACGGTACAGCTCCTGACATAGTTTTCCACATCTCGTTTTAGTCCCGGCCACCAAAATTGCCAGCAGATGAGATGTAGTTTTTAGATATCCAAAGTGTCCAGCCTGTTTGACATCATGGCTCTGTTTGAGAGCGTTAAGATGAAGGGTTTCAGGCAAGTACAATTTCCCTCCCTTGTAAGCCAAACCATCCCTGCATGTTAGGGAGGTCTGATTCTCTTTGAACCATTGATCGGTGAGGAGCTCTTGTTTTATTTTCTTTGCCCCAGAGTTGTCAGGATTAGGGGTCCTGCGAGGCATGAGTTGAGCAGCAGTTTGTGGACTGGAAATAATTGCCTTATTAACCTCTTCACATTCGCTTTTGTACTGGGGCAATCTCAATAGCGCATCAGCTAGGATGTTTTTTAGTACTTTAGAGTGAAGTTGAAACGGTTAAAGTACTGTGCCTATCGCACTTGCTTTGGGGACAATTTGCGGGGAGTTTTTAGTGCCACTAGATTTTTGTGATCTGTCCATACTTCAAAAGGCACCTTGCTCCCTTCTAGATAGTGTTACCAGTTTAATAGTCCCCACCTAATTGTGAAGGCCTCCTTCTCCCAGACAGCCATCTCCTCTCGCTTTCAGTGAATTTCTTAGAGGTGTAGGCACAGTATTGCAGGACCCCACTTTTATTCTTTTGCAGTAATATATTTATTTATTTATTTATTTATTTATTTATTTATTTATTTATTTATTTATTTATTTATTTATTTATTTAATAATGGGACTTATATCCCGCCCTATCTCCCGAGGGACTCAGGGCGGCTAACAACAACAAAACTTAAAGGTCTCTGTATAGTAAATTAAAATTTAAAATTGAAATAAATTAAAATAGATTAAAGAATAGAGTTAAAATTGTAAACATAATTAAAATCCCTGTCAGTCCAGGTCAGCCAGGTGGAAAAGGAGTGTTTTGAGGCCGCGGCGAAAGGACTGGAGATCTTGGGCCATCCGAAGCTCAGGGGGGAGCTGGTTCCACAGGGCTGGCGCTCCCACAGAGAAGGCTCTTCCCCTGGGGGTCGCAAGCCGACATTGTCTAGCCGACGGTACCCTGAGGAGGCCTTCTCTGTGTGAGCGTACTGGGCGATGGGAATTCGTTCCCGGCAGCAGATGGTCCTGCAAGTATCCTGGGCCTAAGCCATGTAGGGCTTTAAAGGTAAGTACCAGCACCTTAAATCTCACCCGGAGGGCAACCGGTAGCCAATGCAGCTCATGCAAGAGGGGTGTAATATGGGAGTATCGGGGTGCTCCCATCACTACCCATGCAGCTGCACTCTGCACCAGTTGAAGCCTCTGGGTGGTCTTCAAGGACAGCCCCATGTAGAGAGCATTGCAGTAGTCTATACGGGAGGTAACAAGTGCGTGGGTGACTGTACGTAGGGCATCTCGGTCCAGAAAGGGGCGCAACTGGTGTACCAGGCGAATCTGGGCAAATGCCCCCCTAGCCACGACTCCAATATGATCTTCAAAATTGAGTCGTGAATCCAGGAGGACGCCCAGGTTGCGTGCTCTATCAATGGGAGGTAACATTTCTCCTCCTATAATCAAAGATGGAACCTCTTGGACTAAACGAGATGTCGGTACGTAAAGCCACTCAGTCTTGGCCGGGTTGAGCCGGAGCCTGTTCTTTCCCATCCAAATCTGAACATCCTAGCTGCCACATTGCTGGCATGGGCTTGAATTACAAAGGGCTCCTCTGGGCAGGGGTGTTTTAGGACTGGTTCAGCGGCAAATAGTCTTTTTAAATTCTCAAAAGCTGTTTGGCAACTCATAGTACATCCTAGTGGTTGGCCCGGTTGCAGTTTCCCCCCTCCTTTACCTGTTTTGAGTAGTTTTGTAAGGGGTAGAGCAATCTTAGCAAAAAAAAAATGATGGTAGAAGTTGGTAAACCCTAGGATGCTATGGAGCTGTTTGCGAGTCTTTGGGGGTTGCCATTCAGTTATTTTATTTATTTATGGATTTTATTAATTTATGGATTTTACTTTAGCTGGGTCCATTTCAATACCCTCATTGGAAATTCTATACCCAAGATAATCTAATCGGGTCTGGTGAAATTCATATTTTGATAACTTGACATAATGTTTGGCCTTCAACAGTTTCTTTAGCACTTCTCTCACCACCTTTATATGATCAGTCATATTCGTGCTGTATATCAGGATGTCATCAAGATACACCAAAAACCCTTTGAATAGGTCTGTAGTGGCAAACCTATGGCACATGTGCAACAGGCAGCACGCAAAGCCATCCCTGTGGGCATGCGCACCATCGCCCCAGTGGGAGGCAGGACCAGTCTGCTCCCCTCAACCTCTCCATGGGCACCTGCGCTCTCGCCTCTCTTTCTCTCTCCACTGACAGCCAGGAAACAACTGCAAGAGCTGGGCAGATCTGGGCTGGATGGTGGAGGCAGCTGTCAGCACGAGTCTAGGTAAGCCACCAAAGTGATTTTTGCAATGTCCCAACAACCTGTTCTGGGCTACAGAGGCCTGGAAAAGGACTCTGCTGCCTGGATAGACCGTTGGGGGCACAAAAATGCCTCTCGGGCACCTGCATTGCCTTACTGCCTTTCCCCCCAATGACCACACAGATTGCATGCTGTGGTCCCTCCCACCATGCAAATCACATTGCCACCGTTCCCCCCACCCACTGCGTGAATCATGCTGCCACTGCCGTTGCCCCCCCCAACCACCATGCAGATCACATGCTACTGCCCCCCACCTGCTGTGCAAACTGCACTGCCGCCACTGATCCCCACCCACCCGGCCACGTGGATCACCCTACCACTGCCACGTTTCCCACCATGTGTATTGTGTGCTGTCGCCACCCCGCTGCACAGATTGCATGCCATCCCCCACCCGCCATGTGAAACACGCTGCCACCTCCACCATTCTCCCCTCCACTGCGCGGATCACACTGTTGACACTGCTTGGAAAATGTCCCATCTGCTGCCCAGATCTTGGGTTGTAGAGCAATTTCGTGCGCCCCCCCAGCCGATCCAGGTGGCAGAAGCATTTTCCAAGCCACTGGAGCTTGCATCCATGGCTGCAGGGTGATTTTGTGGTGTACGAGCAGCCCGATCCAGGCTCCAGAGGCCTGAAAAATGCTTATGCTGCCCGGATTGGCTGTGGGGGGAACCTCTAAATTGCTCTGCAGCTTTAGATCCAGGCCACAGAAGCCTTTTCCAACCCTCTGGAGCTCACATCCATGGCCATGGGGTGATTTTACAGCATGCAAGCGGCCCGATCTGGTCTCAGGAGGCCTGAAAAATGCTTCTGCCACCTGGATTGCCCATGGGGGGGTGCAAAATTGCTCTGCAGCCCTAGATGCGAACTCTGGAGGCCTGGAAAATGCTTCTGCTGCCTGGATCTAGGGCTGCAGAGCAATTTCGCGCCCTCCCCATGGCTGATCTGGGCAGCAGAAATGACATTCCCCACCCCCTTTAATATCTCTTCCCCCACCCCTTTAATATCTCTTCCCCCACCCCTTTTAATAACTTCTTCCCCACCCCTTTAATATCTCTTCCCCCACCCCCTTTAATATCTCTTCCCCCACGTCTTTTAATATCTCTTCCCCCATCCCTTTTAATATCCATCCCCCACCCCTTTAATATCTCTTCCCCCACCACCTTTAATATCATCTCTTCCCCCACCACTTTGAATATCTCTTCCCCACCCCTTTTAATATAATCTCTTCCCCCACCCCTTTAATATCTCTACCCCACCTCTTTTAATATCTTTTCCCCATCCCCTTTAATATCTCTTCCCCACCCCCTTTAATATCTCTTCCCCACCCCCTTTAATATCTCTTCCCTCACCCCTTTTAATGCCTTCCCCACCCCTTTTAATATCTCTTCCTCCATCCCTTTAATATTTCTTCCCCACCCCTTTAATATGTCTTCCCCCATCCCTTTTAATATGTCTTCCCCACCACCTTTAATATCTCTTCCCCACCACCTTTAATATCTCTTCCCCACCACCTCTAATATATTTCCCCCACCACCATTAATATCTCTTCCCCCACCCCTTTAATATCTCTTCCCCACCCCCTTTAATATCTCTTTCCCCCACCTTTAAAATGATCTTTTCCCCCACCACCTTTAATATCATCTCTTCCCCCAGCACCTTTAATATCTCTTCCCCCACCCTGTTTAATATCTCTTCCCGCACCCCCTTTCTCTTCCCCCACCACCTTTAACATCATCTCTTCCCCATCTCTTCCCCCACCACCTTTAATATCATGTCTTCCCCTACCACCTGTAATACCAGTGAGGCTCGTCCAGTGGACTATGCTCTGGCGCTCGCCCTGGTCCTATCCCCCCTCTTCCAGAGACCCTCAGATCCACCCCAGTCCTGCCCAGCCCCGCACAAGTGCCCCTGACATGAGTGATGTGGAGCTGGCCACGCTGACCCAGTTGGCCACATCCACCCAGTAGGCCATGCCCACCCAGTGGCCACACCCATCCGGCACCCGACAATAAATAAGTGGGGTTTGGGTTGAAGTTTGGGCACTCAGTCTCTAAAAAGTTCACCATCACTGGTATAGGTGATCATGTAGGACCTCATTAATCAACTGCATGAATACGGCTGGGGCTCCTTGTAGCCCAAACAGCATGACTCTGATTTGATAGTTCCCAATGGGGCAGTTGAAGGCAGTTTTCCATTCATCTCCCTCTTTTATTCTCACCCATTAATAAGCTTCTCTCTGGTCTAATTTAGTGAAGACACTTCCTTTGGCCAGGTAGGTTAGTAGATGTCAGAATCCATTTATATTTCATTTCTCACTCCCTCTCTGTGCAAAGACAAATCTCATCCCACCCCACCCCCTTTCTGGATTCTGCATTCCCAAGGAGGAAAGAGAATAGACAGGGGAGTTTATTGCCCTCATCTCTCCCTTAGATGTAACTTTTTGTTTAACTAGCCTGCCTGTTGGCCATCGCAAAAGGATCGATAAAAGGGCTAATGCCTCCTTAAGTAACACCAGCTGCCTGCAATTGGTGCAGGTTCGAGTCCCACCAGGCTCAAGGTTGACTCAGCCTTCCATCCTTCCGAGGTAGGTAAAATGAGGACCCAGATTGTTGGGGGCAATTAAGCTGACTTTGTAATAATGCCACTGGGGTGTGTGTGTGAAAGCCCTAATAAGCAGGCTTATACATAGAATGAAGGCTACTGCTAAGCTTGTAAGCCGCCCTGAGTCTTCGGAGAAGGGCGGGATATAAATGGAATTAAAATAAAAAATAAAAATAAAATAAGAAAGGGGGTGGGGGGAATTATGGCTTGTATCTTCAGATGGAATGTGAAAAGGAGGAAGTAATAGACAGGATTTGCATTATTTATTTTATTTTTTTTATTTTAATTCCATTTATATCCCGCCCTTCTCCGAAGACTCAGGGCGGTCAACCTGGAAGGAAGAACCTTACCGGGGGACTTTGCAAAAAATACAATGTCTAATGATGAGGCAGGGAAGGACAGAAGCCCCATGGAAAGGGAACTTTTCCCCCAACTGACATCCCACAAACTATTGGAAGCTGAAGCGACATATTACTCCGGGGAACAGGTGGTGGAGACGCACAACCACAAACCGTGGTATTTGATGGGTGTTGGAAGGAAAAGTGAGTGGGAAAAGGCATCAAGGAAAGTGAACCTGAGGCGGGGCGGCCACCAACCTGAATGGAAGCAAGAGATGGAGAGCTCCCTGCACGTCAGCAAAGAGGATGGGAGTTATGCACCACATGCAGAGTGGATCCTAGAGAAAGCTATTGACCTGATGAAAAAAAAAAAACCTTTGCTCACTAAGAGAGGAGAAAGCTGAATCCTGCAGCCGCAACAGTGCCTGGAGCTGCAGCTGGAGAGATAGTGGGGGGGATCCAGAACCTGCAGCACTGGGGCCATCTGCTGAACCAGGAGCTGCCATCTCAGCAACACCCACCCGCTGCCAAACCACAGACAGGGATCAGGATGGGGGGCAATACCACCCGCAGTGTAGACATCAATCCATTCAAAGACTACCACCCCTGGAAGCGAAATTCAGGGGGGAACCACCACGCTTGGTTTTTTTCCTAACTCAAATCCTCAGTTATATGGAAGAATACAGAAGGGACATCCCCAGTGACAAAGCCCGCATCCGCATTGTGCAATCCACCCTGTACGGACTGCCTGCAGACTGGGTGGTGAACCTGCATGACTGCACCAGAACTCAACGACTTCAACTGGTGCATGTCATCCTTGAGGAGGTGATTTGAGGACCCTTTGGCTGATTGTAAGGCCTGGGAGAGAATCAAAATGGTGAGGCAGGGCAGACTGCCAGTGGCTGAATATACCCAAGAATTCTGAGCTATTGCCAACAAGCTGAACTGGCCAGAAGACATCCTCCTTAGCCATTTCAAAGATGAGTTAAACTATGACCTGTATGATGCTTGCCTGCCTTGAAGACACCCACACCACCTCGATGACTGGTATGTCCTGGCAGAGGAGGCTGAGATAGACATACTGAAGAGGCATCACCGAGGGAAACCATGGACCCACCTGCCGCCAGAGCAAACATGCAAGCTAGCGAAACCACCGACTACGGCTAAGAAATCAACAGGTTGTTTCAAATGTGGGAGAGAGGGCCACAGCACCACAGAATGCCGCTCAAAAGCCCCTTGGCAGAAATCAGAGCCATCACCATCAAGGAGATCAGGGAAGTCCCAAGGCAACCCAAAAAAACCTGCCATGGGGGGGATAGAGGCTGTAGAGTCCCCAACCCCTGCCAAGGACTGGGAGGGGATTCCAGCCTACACCGCAGAGGCAGTGGACACCTCAGAAGACAGCTCAGAGGGAGAAACCTTGGTAAGCGGATCCATTCCACCCATCTTTAAGACAGTGACTATATTAGCTTCCTACATGCCAGAAGCTGTCAAAGTAAAAGCCTAATAGACTCTGGCTACACCCATTGCCTCATCAGCCCAACACTGGTGGGAAATTTGGGCATTCTGGTGAGGAGACTAAAGCAACCAATCTCTTGGCCAGTTAGATTGGTCCATAGCAGCACGGGGGGGGGTACCAGCTACCCTAGCAACCTTACCATTTCACCTGTCCCTGGGGACCCATGAGGAAGACACATTTGTAGTGACCCCAGACATGGAATTTCCAATGATTTTAGGGCTGGAATGGCTGAAGAAATGGAACCCCTGGGTAAATTGGAGGATAGCAGAACTCAAAGTCCTGTAGGGGGAGCATAGGAGCTTAAAACCCCAAAGCACCCCCCAACCCGAGGAGAGGAGACAGCATTAGTGGGGGAAGAGAAGGGGTTACCAGAAATACCGGAGGAATACAGGGAACTTGCTGAAGTTTTCAGTGAGGAACGGGCAGATGAGCTTCCCCCTCACCGACCCACAGACTGTGCTATAGAATTCAAACCCAGGGCAAAACTCCCGAAGCCCAGGCTGTACTCTATGAGCCCCAAAGTGACAGAGAAGATGGAAAGATTCATAAATAAAAACCTAGAAAGGGGACTTATTGAGCCTGCAAAACCCAAAGTGGCCACCCAGGTCCTGTTCAGGTCGAAGAAGGACAATACTATGCATTTACCATGCCCTGAATGCAATTAGTGAAAGTAACCTGTATCCCCTACCCCTCATGAAGGATATGCTATCCCACCTATTGCAAGGAAGGATTTTTACCAAACTAGACCTAAGGGAAGCATACTACCACATTAGGTCTGGACAGAACCACCTTGGGTGGGTGAGAAGTTATACATACCAACCACCCAGGAGGTCACATTCATAGAACTTTGCCATGACACCAAATCAGCAAGGCATTTTGGATTTGTAAAAACCTTACACTTAACTAAAAGGCAATTTTGGTGGCCATCCATGAAAAAGCACATAGAAGGTTACATGGCTAGCTGCCTGAAGTGCGCTACTGCAAAGAGGTTGCAAGGGAAATCACCCAGACTGTTACAAACAGTGGCAATTCCCTCAAGCCCTGGAGGGAAATAGCCATAGATTTTATAATGGAATTACCAGAAAGCAATGGGAATACTGTAATCTGGAAGGTCATGGACTTGTTTTCCAAACAGGTGCACTTCATCCTTTGCCAAAAGATCCCCACTGCAAAAGCTCTAGTGAAACCTTTCGTGCAGCATGGGGCACCACAATGCATCATATCTGATAGGGGGTTGCAATTGACATTGGCATTTTGGAAGGAATTTTTATCCCTTTTAGGAACCACTCAGAGACTGACATCTAGTCATCATCCTCAGGGAATGGCCAATCTGAAAAATCTAACTCAGTACTTGAGCAATATTTAAGATGCTTTATTAATTTCCAGCAAACAAATTAGACGGACCTACTCCCTTTCACAGCAGTGGCATATAATAATACAGTCCACTCCAGCACAGTTTACACTCTTTTTCAAATAGCTACCAGTCAGAGTTTCAACCCCATACCAGAACTAACCCCAAATGAACCGGTAATCCCATCACTGAAGGAATGTATTGCACAATTACAAAACACCTGGCCAATCATTAGGAAAGCTTTAGATGAAGCTAGACAAGCAGACAAAGCACAAGCAGACAAAAAGAAAGTCAATCCCAGCCATTCAGGGTGGGAGAGATGGTATATTTATCCACAAAACACTTTAAATCCCTACAACCCTGTAAAAAACCTGGACCAAAATATATTGGACCTTTTCCAATTAAAAGAATCATAAACCTAGTAACAGTAGAATTAGAACTACCCAAAAATCTTAGGCAGATACACCCAATTTTTCATCCCAGTTTGCTAAAAAGGGAACAACAGTCACCCCTACCAACAAAAACCATCACCATCTCCTATCATTACAACACTTTGAGGTAAAAGAAATCCTGGATTCTAGGAAACACCATGGAGAAATTCAATATTTATTAGCTTGGAAACACCTCTCCTCCTCAGAAAATGAGTGGGTCAATAAACATCACATTAGAACCAACCCAAGTTGCTAAAGAAGTTTCATACAGAATACCCTAGCAAACCAGGCTAACATCTATATTTTGTTTCCTCTACAGGTGGACTTCTCTTTTTTTTAAAAGGAGAGCAGGATATCAGAATCCATTTATATTTCATTTCTAACTCCCTCTCTGTGCAAACCCAAATCTCACCTGCCCCCTTTCTGGATTCTGCCATTCCCAATGAGGAAAGAGAATAGACAGGGGAGTTTATTGCCCTCATCTCTTTCCCTTAGATGGCCTATTGGCCATCTCAAAAAGACCGATGAAAGGAACCCTCTCCCTCTGATCTACGAGCAACTAAGAAAGGGGGTGGGGGGAAATCCTGGCTGTTGCCGATGAAAGGAATCCTCTCTCTCTCTGATCTACCAGCAAGTAAGAAAGGGAGTGGGGGGAATTCTGGCTTGTATCTCCTGATGGAATGTGAAGGGGAGGAAGTTATTGTGTTGCAAATGGACTGATGGTTCTCTCTTTCCCATGAGGGGTTTGACACTTGAGACTTGACTGATCCAGGACTGACCAAATGGACTGAGGGGTGGGGTTTTGCTTGGGGACATTTAAAAATATCAATCTGTGAGAAAGTTTTCAGATCCTGTCTACTATATCCTCTGTCATCTGTGTCTTATAAAAGTTCCTGCTGGGACAATCTTGTCTCCAAGAGTTTTTCTTTCCTAAGATGTGGGTTGGAGTGGGTTCTGTCAGTAGGTCTTTCAGGAGGGGGAGGGGATATTTCTTTTTCATGCTCACCACGTTAAGACCTCTATAATCTATGCATAGACGAAAAGACTCATCTTCTTTTTTCTTTAAACAGTACAGAGGCTCCCATAGCAGACTTGGTCCATTCAATGAACCCTCTCACTAGGTTTTTGTTCACATATCGCTGCATCTCCTCCATTTCAAGGGGGAATATAGCGTACATTTTTGGCCATGGGATTTTGGCTCCTGGCAGTAGTTCGATAGCAGAATCACTGAGTCTGCGATGGGGCAGGGCATCACATTCTTTCCACTAAATGCCTCTGCTAGGTCCCTGTACTTGCTGGGGATAAGTGGCTCACCTGGTAGCCGTGAGGCAGCCATGTGCGCTTGCTCATTGGGTGGGCTAAATTTTCCTGTAATGTCTGTAGAATCAATGGGCCCTATAGGTAGTCTCACAGTTCTCATTCCTTTCTCCCACCAAATAAATTGCTTCCATTTGTCCAACCATGCTAATCCTAGGATCACAGCCTCCATCATTTTTGGAGCCACCAGGAAGCAAATAAACTCCCAGTGCTTGCCTATTTCTAGGTGTAGGGGCTCAGTTAATTGCATGACTAAAGTCGGAGGGACATCAGGAAGCCATCGGGTTGCTCAAATCTCACAAGTTTGGAGAGCGGTTTAGCTCGTATGCCCAGTTTCATGGCAAATGACAGGCTAATGATGCATTGGGAGCATCCATAATCAACTAGTACTTTTAAGTCTACTTGTGCCCCTGATTTAGGGATTATGAGTTTGACAGGCAACAAAAAAGGTGGGATGTGTCGACACACCATTGGGTCATTCTCCCCTTCATCGTCACTGTCAAAGGTGAATAGAGTGGGGATGGGTCCAGTCTGAGGTCCAGCATCCTCCTGGGTGGGGG
Organism: Vipera ursinii; assembly: GCF_947247035.1. NCBI lineage: Eukaryota > Metazoa > Chordata > Lepidosauria > Squamata > Viperidae > Vipera > Vipera ursinii. The sequence goes on from NC_139512.1 coordinate 186,601,656, forward strand.
ATTTGACCTAGGCAACAGGCTCCTGGGTAGCCCAGTTGGACTTCTCTCTTGGTGGCTACTGCGCAGGTCTCCTCCTCACTGCTGCTTCTGGTCTACTCTGCTGTTGTGGGTAGGGGACTGGACAGTTCGCTGCTTGATGTCCCTGCTCTCTGCAGTGAAAACACTTGATTGGCGGGCTTGTGGGTGACCTGGGTATTTTGGCAGTAGCAGTAGTTGTAGGTTTTCGGGGTGGTGGTTGCTGTTTGGGTTGTTCTGGCTTTGGCACGGCTTCAGGTGGGAAAGGCTTCTTATAGCGAGTGAGCTGAGCACCTAATCTACCGCTGCCTGGTACCATTCTTTCAACTGGTCAGGTGCAGCTTGGTAGATGCAGGCCTGAGAAAGGTGGTTGTCCAACCCTTCTCTGAAATGATGAATTATGGATTGCTCAGGCCATCTCTCTATCCGACCGGGTATCTTGCGAAACTCTTGCACATACTCCAGGCCAGCCAGCTTGTTTTAACTTGTGGATTTGTTCTTCTGCTTTGAGGGCAATGGATGGGTCCTCAAATCTTTCTCTCAGCCCTAGGAGGAAGAGGTGGGGGTCCTCCAATTCAGGGGCTTGCTCATTATATAAATTGTTTAACCACTTGGATGCTTCTCCCGCTAGGCTGGACGCAATCCCATTGATCATAGAACCTGGATAGGCCCAGCGATTCAAATGAGAGCATACTTGGTTGAGGAAAAAAATCAGTTTCTCTGGATCCCCATTGAAGGTTGCTCTGAAAGGTGGGGCCATCATTGATTGCTGGGGCCCCTCTGTGACTGATGTGCCCCCAGTTGCTGCTGGCCCCATCCTGGCTGTTGATTCAATGGCTGCCTGGGCCCCCACTGCAGCTGTTGCACCCCCAGTTGCTGGCGACCCCATTGGTGCTGCTATATGCCCAGAGGTTGCACATTAGGCCCCTGCTGCTGCCCCGCTTGCTGTGGTTGTCTGAGGGGAGGCTGCTAATACCTTCCCTGCTGATGGCCAGCAGGAAGTTGTGGCACCACCTGCTGCTATAGGCCCCTCAATGGTTGTTGGATAGGTGGAGGTTGCTGTCATCTACTCTGTTGTTGGTCTGCAGGGAATTGTGGCACCCTCTGTTGCTGATCTACTAGGAATCATGTTAGCCTCAATTGCTGTGGTGCCTCCCTCAATTGTGGGCCCCTCAGTGGTTGATTGATGCTTGGGGGCAGTGACCAGCCTCCATGGAGCTGTCGTCTTCCAACTAGCTCTTGCTAGTTGCAAGGCCTCTATTAGCTGATTTAGGCCCTGAGGTTGTTGCCCCTCCATCTGTGGGGGTTTCCATATTCCCCACTGCTGTGGGGGTCCTAGGCTGGGGTTCTCTTCCTCTGTGGGACTGGAGGCACTATCAAGGGACTCCAGGGGTTGGAGGATTGTTAGATCTGCAAAATGGGGGCTGGGGCCTCTCTCAGAAGGAGCTGTTCTGCGCTTCTCACTTCTAGCTCTTCAAACCTTTCTACTAAATAGTCAATTAATTGGCTATGGGCTGCAGATGGATATTTCCACCCACCTGAGTATTCAGTCTCATATGGCCTGGCAGCTCCCCACCGTTCTGGGGAATGCGATATGCGGGAGTCTCTTTGTTGTCGCTCCACCTCCTCTGCCTTTGAAGCTCTTGGGGACGACAAGGTGGCTTTAAGGTGTCTGGAGTCTCCGCTGGGCTTAATCCATTCTGAAGACCAGACCAATTCTCCTGGGTGTTTGGGTTTAGCTCCCAGCTGGAAGGATCACTGAATCTCTTTTCCTACCGGCTTCTTCCCCCCCCCCCCCCGGGGTGGCTGCTGCTGTTGGGGAGAAGGGTGGTATAGGCAATTGGGAGAAGGGTGGTATAGAAATCAAATAAATGAAATGAAATGAAATGAAATTTCTCCTCCTCCATGATGGAATCTTCCCCGATTCTTTGTCAGCCTGTCTCCCAGGTTTAGAGACAATGACATGGGTTTGGGACCCACTAGTTAGTTTGTAAAGTTGGTGGATTTCGGCTTGATGTCAAGCTTCCGACGGACGAACTCTTCAAAGAACTCTGAGGCATTGTTTACCTTAAAGCCTTTATTAGAGCAATACTTGATTAAAGCCAAAATCTGGATTCCCCTCCCCTGAGCACAATAATATTAAGGCATAGTTCCCTCCTTTAGTTAACCATCATAAATCACATTCTCCAATTACTGTAGTTTGAAAGGTAAGTTTTTCCTTCTTAACTTAACCCACCAGTTCTCATTGCCTCATATTACATACAACCTTGATAATGCTCTGCTGCTATGTCATTATGTCTAACTAATCCCCCATGCATATTCTTCCTTCCCCCTCCCATTTTCATCTAACTTTAACTCTAAACATAATGCAAAAGTAGAAATATAAAATAGCTGCTTCTTCATCTTTTGTCAAAGCAAGAACATCCAATGTTAGCAGCATTGACAGCGACATTTCCTGGAAGGGAACAAAAACCCTTTCTAAGTATGGACTGATCATAAAAATGTAGAGGCTCTAAAAACACCTAGGAAACTATCCCCCAAAAAAGCACTTCCATCACTTCAATTTCACCATTAGACACTTACCAAGGAGGAAGAACTTCCTAGTAGATGCTCTGTCATGATTACCACAATACAACAGTAAAAAAAACAGAGATAACAGACCCACTTATGCCATCAAGGCAACTAGCCATGTCAATAACCACACAAGCACAAACAAACAAAAAATCCCAAACCCCTAGTGAGCATGGCAGGGGTGAAATTCAGACAAGCCTTAGAAAAGGACGAATGGTTCTTAAGCCATAAGAACCTGTGCACAATGAATGACAGACTGCCATGGGTGGGGGAAAAACTTTATGTCCCAAAAACCCAGAGACTAAACTTCATGCACCTTTGTCATGATTCCAAAGGAGCTGGGCACTTCGGGTTCATGAAAACCCTTCACATAGTGAAACAGCAGTTTTGGTGGCCCTCGATAAAAAGGATATTGAAAGCTACATGGCCAGTTGTCCCATTTGTGCAGGGAGGGAGATTTCTATGGACTTTATTGTGGAATTACCAGAATGTGGGGGAAACACCATCATTTGGGTAGTGACAGATCTGTGCTCTAAGCAGGTGCACTTTGTCCCGTGTCAAAAAGTCCCCACAGCAAAGACATTAGCAAAGCTGCTTGTGCAACACATATATCAACTACATGGAGCCCCACAACGGATGACATCAAACAGGAAATTCTACTTTACATCTGAGTTCTGGAAGGCTTTCCTGGACCTTTTGGTGACCATTCAGAGTTTGTCATCTAATCACCATCTGCAAACGAATGGTGGGTCAGAATGTTCAAACTCAGTACTGGAACAATATTTAAGATGTTTTATAAAATACCAGCAAGACAACTGGACCGAACTACTTCCCTTTGCAGAAGTCACATATAATAGCACCATTCACTTTAGCACCAGTTATACGCTGTTCCAAGTCGCAACAGGACAAAACTTCTACCCAATGCCTGAACTGCCAACTAATGAATCCATCATCCCCTCCCTGAAGAAATGGATCTTACAACTCCAAAATACCTGGCCAGTCATAAGAAAAGCATTAGATGAGGCTAAGGAGGCTTACAAGACTCAGACAGATAAAAAAATTAGTGGAACCAAAACCCTTCCAAGTAAGGGAGGAAGTATACCTGTCCACTAAGTATTTAAAATCTCTGCAACCGTCAAAGAAGTTGGGACCAAAATTTGTGGGTGCCTTTCCCATTCAGTGAATAATTAATCCTGTAACTGTAGAACTTGTTGTTGTTAGCTGCGAAGTCGTGTCCGACCCATCGCGACCCTATGGACAACATTCCTCCAGGCCTTCCTGTCCTCTACCATCTTCTGGAGTCCATTTAACCTCACGCCTACTGCTTCAGTGACTCCATCCAGCCACCTCATTCTCTGTCGTCCCTTTCTTCTATTGCCCTCAATCTTTCCCAGCATTAGGCTCTTCTCCAGTGAGTCCTTCCTTCTCATTAGGTGGCCAAAGTATTTGAGTTTTAGCTTCAGGATCTGGCCTTCTAAAGAGCAGTCAGGGTTGATCTCCTCTAGGACTGACCGGTTTGATCGCCTTGCAGTCCAAGGGACTCGCAGGAGTCTTCTCCAGCACCAGAGTTCAAAGGCCTCAATTCTTTGGCGCTCAGCCTTTCTTATGGTCCAACTTTCACAGCCATACATTGCAACTGGGAAGACCAAAGCCTTGACCATACACACTTTTGTTGACAGGGTGATGTCTCTGCTTTTTAGTGTGCTGTCTAGATTTGCCATGGCTTTCCTCCCCAGCAGCAAGCGTCTTTTAATTTCTTAGCTACAGTCCCCATCTGCAGTGATCTTGGAGCCCAGGAAAATAAAATCTGTCACTACTTCCATTTCTTCCCCATCTATTTGCCAGAAATTGAGAGGGCCAGATGCCACGATCTTGGTTTTCTTAATGTTAAGTTTCAACCCAAGTTTTGCACTCTCCTTCTTCACCCGCAACAAGAGGCTCTTTAGTTCTTCTTCACTTTCTGCCATTAGAGTGGTATCATCTGCGTATCTTAGGTTGTTGATATTTCTTCCGGCAATCTTAATTCCAACTTTTGTTTCATCTAGCCCTGCCTTTCTCATGATGTACTCTGCATATAAGTTAAATAGGCAGGGTGACAGTATACAGCCTTGCCGGACTCCTTTCCCAATTTTGAACCAATCAGTGGTTCCGTGTCCAGTTCTCACTGTTGCTTCTTGATCCGCATATAGGTTTCTCAAGAGACAAATAAGATGGTCTGGTACTCCCATCTCTTTAAGGACTTGCCACAGTTTGTTATGATCCACACAATCAAAGGCTTTAGCATAGTCAATGAAGCAGAAGTAGATGTTTTTCTGGAACTCCCTAGCTTTCTCCATGATCCAGCGTATGTTGGCAATTTGATCTCTAGTTCCTCTGCCTCTTCGAAATCCTGCCTGTACTTCTGGTAGTTCTCGATCCACATACTGCTGAAGTCTAGCTTGTAGGATTTTTTTTATTGAAAAGTTTTATCATACATTTTATCTTTAACAATCCCCCCTACCCTTCCCCTATCCCTCCCTCCCTACCCGTCTCCCCATCACCTCCCCCCCGACTTCCCAGAGCTAAGTACAAGGTATAAAAAACCAAAAAAAAACCAATCATAAACATCCATATGCTAACAACCCTAAACTCTAAAATCTCTCTCTCTCTAGCTCATATAGGATAACTACAAACACTATTAGTATAAAATATATTAAAAAAAGAGAAGAAAAGGAGAAAAGAAAGGAAGACTTATTCAAATGCTACATGAAACTTCTTAGTCCCATATTTGTTCTGGATATACTCAATCCATTTTCTCCACTCCATAACATAATGTTCTTGCGAGTGATCTTTCAAATAAGCCGAGATCTTTGCCATCTCTGCCAGGTCAGAAACCTTTAAAGTCCATTCTTCTATAGTCGGCAGTTCCTCCTTCTTCCAATATTGACCTACTAAGAGTCTTGCTGCCGTAATTAAATTCAACATCAGCTTAGTGTCCACAACCGTAGCATCTGTAATTATTCCCAACAAAAAAAGTTGTGGACAAAACTTTATCCTTTGCTTAAAAATCTTCTGCATATTCCACCAAATTTTTATCCAAAAAGCCTCAACCTTTTTACAAGTCCACCATATATGAAAATATGTTGCATCTTCTTCACCACACCTCCAGCATTTAGGCTGATAGTTCGGATACATACGTGCAAGCTTTTTAGGATCTAAATGCCATCTGTAAAACATTTTATAAAAGTTCTCTCTTAAATTTTGAGCTTGTGTGAATTTTACGTTCCTCACCCAAATCCTTTCCCACGTGTCCATTGTAATAACTTCTTGGATGTTTTGGGCCCATTTAATCATACAATCTTTAACAAGTTCTGTTTCTGAGTCAATTTCTATCAAAGCAAGATATATCCGTTTAATATGTGCTGGACCCTGATTTCTGATTTGCTTTATCAGATTTTCATCAGTCATTGTAAAACCATTTTTCTGATCTTCTTTCCACCTGGCCCGTAGCTGAGTATATTGAAACCAAGTTTGAACAATCTTCTCATCTCGCAAGAGGCTATATGGTTTCAAACACCAGACATTTCTTTCCAGGCTTAAAATCTCCTTGTACGTAGTCACATCATGTTTAAAACCAACATTTATATTTTCTATTGCGTGTTTTGGGATTGCCCACAATGGTATCTTACAATCTAGCTTATGTCTATACTTCTTCCAAACTCTCAACAATGCCTGTCTTAAAATATGCACTCTAAACACATTATCTACCTTCTTATCATACAACAAATATGCATGCCAGCCAAACAACAAGTCGTGGCCCTCAAGATTTAATAATCTCTCTTGTGTCAAATTGATCCAATCACTTATTCCTGCTAACGCAGCAGCTTCATAATATAATTTAAAATTAGGCATTTTAAGACCACCTCTTTCACGAGTATCCTGCAAAATCTTAAGTTTAACTCGCGGCCTTTTCCCTGCCCAAACAAATTCATTGATACCTCGCTGCCATTCCTCCAAATTAGAATCTTTCTTAAGAACCGGTATCATTTGAAATAAAAATAAAAATTTAGGCAGGACATTCATTTTCACTGCTGCGATTCGCCCCAACAAAGACAATTGCAATTTTTCCCAGCTCTCCATTTCTTTTTGAATTTTCCCCCATAATTTTTCATAGTTATTTTTATATAACTTTGCATTAGAGGGCGACAGAAGCACCCCCAAATATTTGACCCTTTTAACAATCTCAAATCCAGTTAATCCTTCTAAGAGAGCCTTTTGCGAAGCTGTCATATTTTTGGCCAGGATTTTAGTTTTTTGTGTATTAACTTTAAATCCAGAAACCTTCCCATATTGTATTATTATCTCCATCAGGTCCACAACAGAGTTCTCCGGCTGGGTCACTGTAACAACCAGATCGTCTGCGAACGCTCTCAATCTATAATCCTGATCTCTAATTTGTATCGCCTTAATTTTTTCCGAATTCCGTATTTTAACCAGTAATATCTCCAATGTTAACACAAATAACAAGGGCGATAACGGACACCCTTGCCTTGTGCCCTTCTCAATATTACATGCTTCTCTCAAACTATTATTAACTATTATTCGGGCAGTTTGTTTTTGATATAATGCCCTAATTGGTTGCAAAAAACTATCCCCAAAATTCATTTTATCTAAAACTTTCATCAAAAATTGCCAATTCAATTGATCAAAAGCTTTTTCAGCATCTAAAAAAATTAGCGCCGCAGGGATCTGGTTGTTCCTTTCCAAAAACTCTAACACATCAACTATATGCCTCACATTATTTTTCATTTGCCTACCACTAATAAACCCCGTTTGGTCCCCATGAATCACCTGTTGCAGAACCCTCATCAGTCTATTAGCCAACACCTTAGCAAATATCTTGTAGTCTGTATTTAAAAGTGATATCGGTCTATAATTTTTAACTTGAGTAGCATCTTGGTCTTCCTTCGGAATCAAAGAAATAAAAGCAGTTCTCCAAGATGGAGGCACCTTTCCCCCCCTCTGAATTGTCTGGAACAGTTCCTTTAATGGTTTTATCGTCTCTAATTGTAGATTTTTGTAATAAGCCGCAGTCAAACCATCCGTACCTGGCACTTTGTCCACCTTCAATTCCTTAATTGCTATAAGAATTTCTTCTTCTGTTATCAATTGATTAATCCCCTCTTTTTGTGCTTGCGTAAGAACCGGGATGCTAGCATTCTCCAAATATACATCAATGTCTTTTTCATTAATCTTCTCCTTACCATATAATTTAGAATAAAAATCCACAAAAGCTTCCTTAATAAGATCCTGTTGAAACACAACCCTTCCCTTATGCTCAATTTTATCTATATTAGAAGCCCTTTGCTTTTTCCTCAGTCTATAAGCTAGCCATCTACCTGGTTTATTAGCATTGCAGAAGGTGTTGTGCCTAGCAAACCGCAAATTGGTTGCCACTTGGTCAGCCATTAATTTATCAAATTGTCCTCTTAATAACTTAATAACCTCCTTAATCTTCACATCCGCTGGGTTCAAAATCAAAGCCTTTTCTTTTTCCTTAATTTCATTCTCCAGTTCTTTCCTCCTGGCTTCCAAAGTACGTCTGTGTTTATTATTCATATATATCAACACCCCTCTCATATAGGCCTTGCTAGCATCCCAAACCATGTCCATAGAAGTATCCTTATTCATATTAATTTCAAAAAAATCCTTCATCCGCTGTTTACATTCTTCCACATTTCTCTGATTTCTAAACAAATTCTCATTTACGCGCCACGAGCGCCTATCTCTATTCTCCTTATTAATCTCTAGCCAAACTGGGCTGTGATCAGAAATAGTTCTTGCACATATCTTCACCTTCTTAATCCTAGAAAAAAAGTCATTAGTCAGCAAAATAAAATCGATCCTGGAAAAAGATTGATGTCTGTCAGAAAAAAAGTATAATCCTTTTCATGCAAATGTATATCACGCCAAATATCTCGCAGTTCCAAATCATCCTTCATTTCAAAAAAGGATTTAGGCAGTCTAGCATGACTTGGAACGCGCTTAAAAGAACCAGCCTTGTCCATCTGTACATCCAAAACACCATTCCAGTCCCCCATAAAAATAAACAATTTATAATCCAACTGAGTAAGCTTTGTGTGAAGTAAACTAAAAAAATCAGCTTGTTGTTGATTAGGAGCATATAATCCAACTAAAAGCGTCTTTTTACCTTCTAACAGCAACTCTATCATAACGTATCTTCCATGCTTATCTGCTTCAATTAAGTCCGCTGTTAAAGCACTTTTAACATAAACAACCACTCCATTTTTCTTATTCATTGCAGAAGCAACAAATTGCGTGCCCAACCTTGAGTTCGATAAATACTTTTGGTCCATAACCCTAATATGCGTTTCTTGCAAACATATAACATCTATCTTGAATTGTTTTAAATATTGAAAAACTTTCTTCCTCTTCTGTGGTGAATTTAATTTAATTTAATTTAATTTATTAATATTTCTATACCGCCCTTCTCCCGAAGGACTCAGGGCGGTGTACAGGGCAAGAATAAAACATAAAGTTACAAAAATTAAAAAGTCATTAAATACATGCCCATAAAAACAATAAATACATTAATAAAACCCCCAGTAAAATGATGATAAAAACCCCAGCAATCCCACCCTCAGGCCAGGCCGGCTTGTTCGAACAGGTATGTTTTCAGATCGCGACGAAAGGAGCGAAGATCGGGCGCCGTCTGGAGCTCAACCGGTAACTGGTTCCATAACTCCGGGGCGCCCACAGAGAAAGATCTCCCCCTGGGGGCCACCAATCTACATTCTCTGACCGGTGGCACCCTGAGGAGTCCCTCTCTGTGGGAACGCACAGGGCGGAGGGAAGTTGACGCCGGCAGCAGGTGTTCCCTAAGGTACTCCGGCCCCCTGCCATGTAGGGCTTTAAATACCATGACTAGTACCTTGAATCTCACCCGGAAGACAACTGGCAGCCAATGCAGCTCACGGAGCAGAGGTGTGACATGGGAGTATCGGGAAACTCCCAACACAACTCTCGCGGCTGCATTCTGTGCCAGTTGGAGCTTCCGGGTGGTCCTCAAGGGCAGCCCCATGTAGAGAGCGTTGCAGTAGTCTAGTCGTGAGGTCACGAGCGCGTGAGTGACCGTGCATAGATCATCCCGGCTTAGATAGGGCCGCAACTGGCGCACCAGGCGAACCTGGGCGAAAGCCCCCCCTAGTCACAGCTCCTATATGGTCTTCCAGGGTGAGCCGTGAATCTAGGAGGACTCCCAAGTTGCGAGCCCTATCTACGGGGGGTAATAGTTCGCCCCCCATAGCGAGAGGTGGAATGTCCGAATAAACCCGGGATGAAGGTATGCAAAGCCACTCGGTCTTGTCGGGGTTGAGTTGAAGTCTGTTCCTCCCCATCCAGACCCGAACCGCCTCCAGGCAGCGGGACATCACGGTGAGGGCATCACTGGGGTGGTTTGGGGTCGAAAAGAAAAGCTGGGTATCATCAGCATACTGATGATACCCAACTCCAAAACCACGAATGATCTCACCCAGCGGTTTCATATAGATGTTGAACAGGAGAGGCGAGAGGACCGACCCCTGAGGAACTCCACAAATGAGAGACCTCGCGGTCGACCTCTGCCCTCCTGCCAACACCGACTGTGAGCGTCCCTGGAGATAGGAGGAGAACCACTGCAAAACCGTGCCTCCCACTCCCAATCCCCCGAGACACTGCAGCAAGATACCATGGTCAATGGTATCGAAAGCCGCTGAGAGGTCTAATAGGACCAGGACAGAGGAATGCCCCCTGTCCCGAGCCCTCCAGAGATCATTCACCAGCGCGACCAATGCCGTCTCCGTGCTGTACCCGGGCCTGAAACCCGATTGGTACGGGTCTAGATAATCCGCTTCATCCAGGACCAGAGGGAGCTGATGCGCCACCACACTCTCAACAACCTTCGCAAGAACGCGAAGGTTGGAGACAGGACGAAAGTTGTTCAATATAGCTGGGTCCAAGGCAGGCTTCTTGAGGAGAGGCCTCACCACCGCCTCTTTCAAGATGGCGGGGAAGCTACCCTCACTCAAAGAGGCCGATATAACTGCCTGGAACCAGCTACGTGTCCTCTCCCGGGCTGCATAAACCAGCCAGGAAGGGCACGGGTCCAATAAACATGTGGTGGTGCTCAGCCTCCCCATGATCCTGTCCACTTCCTCCGGAGTCACAGAATCAAACTCCTCCCAGGTGATATCGACAAGACCACCCGTGTCCTGCTCGACAGACTCTGCCCAGTCAGAGTCCAGACCGGTCCGAATCCGAGCGATTTTGTCCGACAGATGCTGGTTAAACTCCTCGGCACGACCCTGCAAGGGATCCTCCCTCACCTCCTGATTCAGGAGGGAGCGAGTCACCCTAAATTTAGTCCATTAACGTTCCAAGTTAAAAATTTAGTCGCCATGCATGTCGTCCCAAAGCTGTTGGAGCACATCTTTAATAGGCCCACTATCTCCTTTAGGCCGTGCTCCTCCCACTGCTTGGCTGTAAGTACGTTTTGAAAGTTCCATAAACTTCTGCTGATCTTGCTCTTTTATTTTTTTTTGCTCGTTTTAAAGTGGCACGCGTCACCCTCTGCTCTCCAGGATCAGCCAAAGAGGTTGTAGCTTGATCTCCTCCAGCACCATTCTCCTCTGTCTGTCCAGCTTCAGCCTCTTGAGGTTTTCCTTCTCCAGATCCCTTTGCAGCTTCCAGAAGTGGTAGTGGGGTTGCTTTTAAAACATTATTGTAAAAATCACGCGCCTGTGTCACAGTAACCAGACGGTACCTTTTGCCTTCATGCATCGCCACCAATCCAACTGGAATCTTCCATCTGAACCTTATATCACGTTGTTTGAGTTCCTGCACAAGAAATGCAAAATCCTTCCTTCTCCTTAAAATCTTTGGAGGAATTTCTTTTAAAACCAAAACTTCTTGATCAGCAATCACAACTTTAGTATCATAGGCAGCTTGAATAACTTCATCTCTAGTTTCCCTCTTTGCAAAATAAACCACCACATCTCTAGGTAGCTTTCTCTGTCTAGCAATCCATGAATTTACACGAAACACTTTATCCATGCATCCCTTTATTTCAGATGCTGGCTGACCCAATACTGCTTCCAGAGCCTCAGAAATCAGCTGCTTTAGGTCTTCCTTAATATTTTCTTTTAAGCCTCTGATTCTAACAGCATACTGCATCTGATGATATTGAACAAGACTCAATTCTCTGTCCATTTTGTCTCTTAAATCTTCATTCTCCAGTACCTTTACTTCTAATATGGCATTCTTTTGAGTCAGGTCTTCCACTTTTTCATCCAGATCTTGCACACATTCAGCCACACTATGCACTGTAGACAAAATGTCTACCCTCATCACACTGAACTTCTCTTCCATCCTCTCTTCTATTCTCTCCTCCAATTTCTCCAATTTCTCCTCCATCTTTGCCAATTTATCACCCAGTTATTCCAAAATTACCTGGGCTTGTTTTTCAAGAGCATCTTGGTCAGCCATTAATTTATCAAATTGTCCTCTTAACAATTTAATAGCCTCCTTAGTCTTCACATCCTCTGAGTTCAAAATCAAAGCCTTTTCTTTTTCCTTTATTTCGTTCTCCAGTTCTTTCCTCCTAGCTTCCACAACACGTCTATGTTTGTTATTCATATATATCAACACCCCTCTCATATATGCCTTGCTAGCATCCCACACCATATCCATAGAGGTACCTTTGTTCATATTAGTTTCAAAAAAATCCTTCATCCGCTGTTTGCATTCTTCCACATTTCTCTGATTTCTAAACAAATTCTCATTTACACGCCACGAGCGCCTATCTCTTTTCTCCTTATCAATCTCTAACCAAACTGGACTATGATCAGAGATAGTTCTTGCACAAATCTTCACCTTTTTAGTCCTCAAAAAAAAGTCATTAGTCACCAAAATAAAATCAATCCTCGAAAAAGATTGATGTCTATCGGAATAAAAAGTATAATCCTTTTCCTGCAAGTGTCTCTCACGCCAAATATCTCGCAGTTCCAGGTCATCCTTCATTTCAAAAAAAGATTTAGGCAGTCTAGCATGACTTGGAATGCGCTTAAAAGCTCCAGCCTTGTCTATCTGTACATCCAAAACACCATTCCAGTCCCCCATAAAAATAAAAGATTTATAATCCAAGTGGGTAAGCGTTGTATGAAGTAAACTAAAAAAGTCAGCCATTGATAAATTAATGGCTGACCAAGTGGCAACCAATCTGTGGTTTGCTAGGCACAATACTTTTTGCAACGCTAATAAACCAGGTAGATGGTTAGCTTATAGATTGAGGAAAAAACAAAGGGCTTCTAATATAGACAAGATTGAGCATAAAGGAAGGGTTGTGTTTCAACAGGACCTTATCAAGGACGCTTTTGTGGATTTTTATTCTAAATTATATGCTAAGGAGAAAATTAATGAAAAAGACATTGATATATATTTGGAAAATGCTAGCATCCCGGTTCTTACGCAAGTACAAAAAGAAGGGATTAATCAACTGATCACAGAAGAAGAAATTTTTACAGCAATTAAGGAATTGAAGATGGATAAAGTGCCAGGTACGGATGGCTTGACTGCGGCCTATTACAAAAATTTACAATTAGAAATGATAAAACCATTAAAGGAACTGTTCCAGACAATCCAGAGGGGGGGAAAGGTGCCACCGTCTTGGAGAACAGCTTTTATTTCTTTGATTCCGAAGGAAGACCAAGATGCTACTCAAGTTAAAAATTATAGACTGATATCGCTTTTAAATACAGATTACAAGATATTTGCTAAGGTTTTGGCTAATAGGCTGATGAGGGTTCTGCAACAGGTGATTCATGGGGATCAAACGGGGTTTATTAGTGGTAGGCAAATGAAAAATAATGTGAGGCATATAGTTGATGTGTTAGAGTTTTTGGAAAGGAACAACCAGATCTCTGCGGCGCTAATTTTTTTAGATGCTGAAAAAGCTTTTGATCAATTGAATTGGCAATTGTTGTTGAAAGTTTTAGATAAAATGGATTTTGGGGGAAATTTTTTGCAACCGATTAGGGCATTATATCAAAAACAAACTGCCCGAATTATAGTTAATAATAGCCTGACAGAGGCATGTAATATTGAGAAGGGCACAAGGCAAGGGTGTCCGTTATCGCCCTTGTTATTTGTGTTAACATTAGAGATATTATTGGTTAAAATATGGAATTCGGAAAAAATTAAGGCGATACAAATTAGAGATCAGGATTATAGATTGAGAGCATTCGCAGACGATCTGGTTGTTACAGTGACCCAGCCAGAGAACTCTGTTGTGGACCTGATGGAGATAATAACACAATATGGGAAGGTTTCTGGATTTAAGGTTAATGTACAAAAAACAAAAATTTTGGCCAAAAATATGACAACACCGCAAAAGGCCTTCTTAGAAGGATTAACTGGATTTGAGATTGTTAAAAGGGTTAAATATTTGGGGGTGATTTTGTCGCCCTCTAATACAAAGCTATATAAAAATAATTATGAAAAACTATGGGGGAAAATTCAAAAAGAATTGGAGAGTTGGGAAAAATTGCAATTGTCTTTGTTGGGACGGATTGCAGCAGTAAAAATGAATGTCCTGCCTAAATTTTTATTTTTATTTCAAATGATACCGATTCTTAAGAAAGATTCTAATTTGGAGGAATGGCAGCGAGGTATCAATAAATTTGTGTGGGCAGGGAAAAAACCACGAGTTAAACTTAAGATTATGCAGGATACTCGTGAGAGAGGTGGCCTTAAATTGCCTAATTTTAAATTATATTATGAAGCTGCTGCACTAGTAGGAATAAGTGACTGGATTAATTTGACGCAAGGGAGGTTATTAAATCTTGAGGGCCATGATTTGTTGTTTGGCTGGCATGCATATTTGTTGTATGATAAGAAGGTAGACAACGTGTTTAGGGTGCATATTTTAAGGCATGCATTGCTGAGAGTTTGGAAGAAGTATAGACATAAGTTAAGTTGCAAGATACCATTGTGGGCAATTCCAAAACACGCAATAGAAAATATACATGCTGGCTTCAAACATGATGTGACTACGTACAAGGAGATTCTCAGTTTGGAAAGAAATGTTTGGTGTTTGAAATCATATAGCCTCTTGCGAGAAGAGAAGGTTGTTCAAAATTGGTTTCAATATACTCAGTTACGGGCCAGGTGGAAAGAAGACCAGAAAAATGGATTTACAATGATTGATGAAAATTTGATAAAGCAAATTAGAAATCAGGGACCAGCACATATCAAACGGATATATCTTGCATTGTTAGAGATTGACTCAGAAACAGAGCTTGTTAAGGATTGTATGATAAAATGGGCCCAAAACATCCAGGAAGTTATCACAATGGACACGTGGGAAAAGAGGTGAGGAACGTAAAATTTACTCAAGCTCAAAATCTAAGAGCGAACTTCTACAAAATGTTTTATAGATGGCATTTAGATCCTAAAAAGCTTGCAAGTATGTATCCGAATTATCAGCCTAAATGTTGGAGGTGTGGTGATGAAGATGCAACATATTTTCACATATGGTGGACATGTAAGAAGGTTAAGGCTTTTTGGATAAAAGTCTGGTGGAATATGCAGAAGATTTTTAAACAGAGGATAAAGTTTTGTCCGCAACTTTTTTTGTTGGGAATAATTGCAGACGCTACAGTTGTGGACACCAAGTTGATGTTGAACTTAATTACGGCGGCAAGACTTTTGATAGGCCAATATTGGAAGAAAGAGGAACTGCCGACCATAGAAGAGTGGACTTTAAAGGTTTCCGACCTGGCAGAGATGGCGAAGATTTTGGCCTATTTGAAAGATCATTCGCAAGAACGCTATATTATGGAATGGACAAAATGGATTGAGTTTATCCAGAACAAGTATAGGGTTAAGAAGTTTTATGTAGCATTTGAATAAGTCTTCTTTCGTTTTTTTTTTCTTATCTTAGTTTCTTTTTATACATGTTCAATATTATTAAGGCTTGTTTTATCCTATATAAGCTAGAGAGTGATGGATTTTAGAGTTTATAGTTGTTAGTATATGATTGTTTATGATTGCTTTTTATATATATACCTTGTATTTAGCTCTGGGAAGTCGGGGGGGAGGGGGGGAGGGGGGGAGGTAGGGGGGGAGGAGGGAGGGGGAAGGGGGGATTCTTAAAGGAAAATTGTATTTTAAAACTTTTCAATAAAAAAAAGAGCATCTTGTAAATCCTTTGATGTCAATGCAGCAGGAGGAAGCAAAGCTTGCAACGATGTCTGTTGCACCGGGGAAGTTCCAGCACTCCGAAGAGTTTTTGAGGGAGGTTTAGCCACCATCTTTTTACTTTCACTTGTTACGCACTTTCACTTTAAGTTTAAAAAGTCCATTAAGCTAAAGAGTAAAAATAAAAGTCCTCTTCACCTTATCCTCCTGTACCGCTCTGCCTGCTCCTTTTATTCCATGGTCTTTCCTTCTGGCAGGGGTGGTCGCAAACGCCTGGCTCCGCTCCAAAAATCCCGGAGCAGAGACGCTGAACAGCTGGGAGCAACCCAGGCTACGGGGGAGTTCAATCCTTCAGCCGCCCAAGCTTTAAGCTCAGGCGGCCCCGGAGAACTCAACCCCTACCTGGGGCCTCACCCCCTCCTCTTCTCCTGAGGAGGGGGCTTCCAATCCACCCAAACAGCTGATCGGCGCTGTTTCAGGTGAAAACAACACAGCTGAGCCGCGGGCAGCCCGAAAAGGCTGTCTCCGGCGCCGCGCCGCCACCAGAAGTCCTAGCTTGTAGGATTTTAAGCATGACTTTACTAGCATGAGAAATGAGTGCAATGGTGTGATAGTTTGAACATTCTTTGGCACTGCCTTTCTTTGGAATTGGAATGTAAACTGATCTTTTCCAATCCTGCGGCCACTGTTGAGTTTTCCAAATTTGCTGGCAAATTGAGTGTAGCACTTTTACTGCACTGTCTTTTAAGATTTTGAATAGCTCAGCTGGAATACTGTCACCTCCACTAGCTTTGTTGTTGCTCAGCTTTTCTAAGGCCCACTTCACTTCACATTCTAGGATGTCTGGCTCGAGGTCAGTGACCACCTCATTGTGATTATCAGGGACGTTAAGCTCATTTTTGTATAGTTCTTCTGTGTAATTTTGTCACCTCTTCTTAATCTCTTCTGCCTCTGTTAGGTCCCTGCCATTTTGGTCCTTTATCATGCCCATTTTTGCATGAAACGTTCCCTTCATCTCTCCAATTTTCTTGAAAAGATCTCTGGTCCTCCCTATTCTATTGTTTTCTTCTATTTCTTTGCACTGTTCATTTAAGAAGGCATTCTTATCTCTTCTAGCTATTCTCTGGAATTCTGCATTCAATTGGGCATATCTATGTTTTTCTCAAAAGGGACGTGGTGGCTCAGTGGGTTAGGATGCTGAGCTTGTCGATCAGAAGGTTGGCAGTTTGGCGGGTCAAATCCTGAGTGCCGCGTAGCAGAGTGAGCACCTGTTACTCGTCCCAGCTTCTGCCAACCTAGCAGTTCGAAAGCACATAAAAATGCAAGTAGAAAAATAGGGACCACTACGGTGGGAAGGTAACAGCGTTCCGTGCACCTTTGGCGTCTAGTCATGCTGGCCACATGACCACGGAGACGTCCTCGGACAAGCGCTGGCTCTTTGGCTTTGAAACGGAGATGAGCACCGGCCCCTAGAGTCGGAAACGACTAGCACGCATGTGCGGGGGAACCTTTACCTTTACCTTTTTATGTTTTTCTCCCTTGCCTTTCGCTTCCCTCCTTTCCTCAGCTATTTGCAAAGCTTCCTCAGACAGCCATTTTGCTTTCTTGCATTTCTTTTTCTTTGGGATGGTTTTGGTTGCTACCTGTTGTACAATGTCACGAACCTCTGTCCATAGTTCTTCAGGCACTCTGTCTATCAGATCTAATTCCTTAAATCTATTTGTCACCTCTACTGTATATTCAACAGGGATATGATTTAATTCATACCTGAGTGGCCTAGTGCTTTTCCCTACTTTCTTCAGTTTAAGCCTAAACTTTGCAAGGAGAAGCTCATGGTCTGAGCCACAGTCAGCTCCTGGTCTTGTTTTTACTGACTGTATAGAGCTTCTCCATCTTTGGCTGCAGAGCATATAGTCAATCTGATTTCTGTGTTGACCGTCTGGTGATGTCCATGTGTAGAGCCGTCTCTTGGGTTGTTGGAAAAGAGTGTTTGCTATGACCATCGTATTCTCTTGACAAAATTCTATCAGCCTGTGCCCTGCTTCATTTTGTACTCCAAGGCCAAACTTGCCTGTTATTCTGGTTATCTTTTGGCTTCCTACTTTAGCATTGCAATCCCCCATGATGATAAGGACATCATTTTTTGGTGTTAGTTCTATAAGGTGCTGTAGGGCTTCGTAGAACCGGTCAATTTCATCCTCTTCAGCACTGGTGGTTGGGGCATAGACTTGGACTACTGTGATATTGAATGGTTTGCCTTGGATTCGAACTGAAATCATTCTGTCATTTTGGGGATTGTATCCCAGTATTACTTTTCCTACTCTTTTATTGACTATGAAGGCTACTCCATTTCTTCTGAGGGATTCTTGTCTGCAGTAGTATACCTGATGGTCATCTGAATTAAATTCACCCATTCCTGTCCATTTTAGTTCGCTGATACCTAAGATGTCGATGTTTAGTCTTGTCATCTCTTGTTTGACCATGTCCAGCTTTCCTTGATTCATGGATCTTACATTCCAAGTTCCTATGGAGAAAAAATCTTTACAGCATCGGACTTTCCTTTCACCACCAGACACATCCACAGCTGAGCGTCCTTTCGGCTTTGGCCCAGTCGCTTCATTCTTTCTGGCGCTACTAGTACTAGCCCTCTGCTCTTCCCCAGTAGCATATTGGACGCCTTCCAGTCTGAGGGGCTCATCTTCCAGCGTCATATCGTTTTGCCTTTTGGTACTGTCCATAGGGTTTTCATGGCAAAGATACTGGAGTGGGTTGCCATTTCCTTCTCCAGTGGATCACGTTTTGTCAGAACTCTCGGCTATGACCTGTCCATCTTGGGTGGCCCTGCACGGTATAGCTCATAGCTTCATTGAATTATGCAAGCCCCTTCGCCACGACAAGGCAGTAATCCATGAAGGGGACTGTAGAACTAGAACTCCCCAAAACGCTAAGACAGGTTCACCCTGTATTTCACTGTAGCCTATTGAAATGAGAATTAAGCTCATTAAGGCCAGCTGTAGTCCCTCCTCCTCCACCAATTATGGTAGAAGGAGAGCAGCATTTTGAAGTTAAAGAAATCCTAGACTCTAGAAAATATCATGGTTCCACATAATATATAATAGTTTGGAATGACCTGCCCCCTTCCCAAAATGAGTGGGTCCATAAATGACACATTAGGACTCCAAGACTACTTAATAAAATTCATGCTAAATACCCTGAGAAACCAGAGTAACCCATATGTGCCTTCTCTCCCTCTTTTGTTTCCTCTTCAGGTGGATCTCTCATTTTTTTAAGGTGGACGGCATGTCAGAACCTGGTTGTTGGGAGGGGTTGGTGGTTTTTTAAATTCTTGTGGGTTCTGCCATAATACTGGGGAAGGGGAGAGCTATGGGCACTACAATGTATCCTCTCTGCTTTCCTCTATCTGCTTGCTCTTTGATCTATTTCTCTTGTTGTTGGCTTGGGGTGAGAATGGAATGTACCTATGGCCATCTGCCTTATCTCTAGCTGTGGAAGAAGGGGTGTGAAGACCTAACAGCCTAACAGCCTTGGGAATGGCACCTTATCAACCCCATTCCCACAGTGAATTCATACCTGGGGATTGGGCCATTTGAACTAGCCAGACTAACTTTTGGAGGGGAGGTGTTGCCAGTTATTCTTTTAGCGTATTGATTCACACGGGAAACTCTCAGATCCTGCCTACTACATCTGCTGTCAATTTGTCCTAATAAAAGTTCCTTTTGGAATGAAGCTGTTCCAGGAGTTCTGCTTTCTTGGGAAGAGGGATTGATGCAGGTCCTTACACTATCAGGTCCCAGTGATTTATGTTCAAAATCAAACAGGTATTCTCTTAGCATTTTTTTTTGTTTATTTTAACTTTTATTTCTAGTCTGTCTTTTTCAGTTATGTTTTTGGTAGACTGGGCTATAATTTCTTTTTGCATAAAGACCAATGCAATGAATGAGTTAAGCTGTCATGGTTCCGATGAATGAGACAAATAAAAAAAATTGCAGGCATATTATTTCTCTAAAAAGTCTTACTAATGAAACAAAACATGGGACTCATGGAGGGATGCCAGAATCTAAAATCTCCTCCCCCCAAACCCATCATAACACACATACAATCCCTGCCCTTATCTACATGTCATAAATCACATTATCCAATTAGTTTTACATATAAGGTTTCACTTCCCATTCTGTACACAGCTTCTGCAATCTTCTCACAACTTCCAGGTGATTCCTCCCTCCCAAATGAAGCAAATAAAACATGCTGTCTCTTATATTGTCAGTGCAAAAACATGTCAATGTTTGCAGCATGACATCTGGCCCCCCTTACAAAAGGACATATTCTGTAATATAAACAAACACATGTTAGGAGCTGGCTTTTGGTTTGTTGGGGTGTTTCTGATAAAACGTTTTGATAAGTCTGTCAGCTTTCACATCGGTAGATTTCACCCAAATGGCTTCAGACAATGGGTATCCCTTCCATTGTACTAGCTACTGCAATTTTCCCTTAAAGATTCTAGAGTCAAGAATACATTTCACTTCACAATGGGTCTGACCAGCTACTATGAGAGGTCCAGGTGCTTTCTTAGGGGGAGGTCTTAAAGTGGAGGCTTGAAAAGGTTTCAGTAAGCTACAATGGAAAACCAGATGAATTTTCCCCAAAAGTCTGGGGAGTTTCAATTTTACTGTGACCGGGTTGATGGTTTTCACAATGGGGAAAGGCCCCAAGAATTTCAATCCCAATTTCTTGCTGGGTAATTTGAAATGTAAATATTTAGTTGAGAGATAAACCTCCTCCCCCCTTGGAATGTTCTTTGGGGAGCCCTCTTTTTATCAGCTTGTTTTTTATAAGTCTCAGAAATCTTTTTTAATGCTGTTTTCGTGTTTCTCCAAACCTTTTCCCACCCATTCACCCATTGATCAAGTGTCTGGGAAGCAGAGGGCAACTGAGGATAGTCAGGCATTGTGCTGAACTCTTTTTCTGTGGCTACTTTGAAAGACATGTAGCCAGTGCTCCTATGAACAGAATTATTGTAGGCCACCTCGGCAAAGGGGAGGAGGTCAGTCCAGATTGTCTGTTGATAGGAAACATAGCATCTGAGGTATTGCTCCACCATTTTGTTAGTGGATTCTGCAGCCCCATTGGTAGCTGGATGAAAAGCAGATGATAAGCCTGGAAATGATCCAATTAATTTAAGGAAATTCATCCAAAATTTTGCTGTGAACTGCACTCCTCTATCTAAATTTATTAGCTTAGGGGCACCATGCAGTTGGTAGATATGTTTCAGGAACAATTTAGTCAGTTGTGCAGAGGCGAGTCCTTTACAGGCGATAAAGTGAGCCTGCTTCGAAAACAGATATATCACAGTCCAGATGACAGAATTTCCTCTACTGTTGGGTAGGTCTACAATAAAGTCCATAGCTATTTCTTCCCATAGTTGGGAAGGGTCTGCTACCGACTACAATAGCCCAGGGGTTTTCCCTGGAATTCTTTTCATGGTGGCACATACGGTACAACTCTTGACATAGTTTTCCACATTTCGTTTTAGCCCCGGCCACCAAAATTGCTGGCAGATGAGGTGTAGAGTTTTTAAATCTCCGAAGTGTCTAGCCTGTTTTACATCATGGCTGTGTCTGAGAGCATTGAGACAGAGGGTTTCAGGTAGATACAATTTTTCCCCCATGTATGCCAAACCATCTCTGCATGTTAGGGAGGTTTGATTATCTTTGAACCATTGATCAGTGAGGAGCTCTTGTTTTATCTTCTTCACTCCTGGGTCATCAGGATTAGGGGTTCTGCGAGGTGTGAGGTGTGCCACAGGTTGTGAACTGGGGATAATTGCCTCATAGACCTCTTCTCGTTCAATTTTGTACTATGGCAGTCAGGATAGCACATCAGCTAGGAGGTTTTTTCTTCCTGGTAAGTACTTTAAAGTAAAATTAAAACGGTTAAAGTACCGTGCCCATCGCACTTGCTTTGGGGACAATTCGTGGGGAGTTTTTAGTGCCTTTAAATTTTTGTGATCTGTCCATACTTCAAAAGGCACCTTGCTCCCTTCTAAACAGTGTCACCAGTTTAATAGCCCCCACCTAATTGCAAAGGCCTCCTTCTACCAGACTGCCCATCTCCTTTCGCCTTCCATGAATTTCTTAGAGGTGTAGGCACAAAGTTGTAGGACTCCACTTTTATTCTTTTGTAGTAACACAGCTCCGACTGCCAACATTGCTGGCATCTGGTTGAATTACAAAGGGCTCCCCGGGGCAGGGGTGCTTTAGAACTGGTTCAGCAGCAAATAGTCTTTTTAAATTCTCAAAACCTTTCTGACAACTCATAGTCCATGCTAGTGGCTGGCCAGGTCGCAGTTTTCCCCCTCCCTTGCCCATTTTGAGTAGTTCTGTAAGGGGTACAGCAATCTCAGCAAAAGAGGTAATGAATTGATGGTAGAAATTGGCAAACCCTAGGAAACTCTGGAGCTGTTTGCGAGTCTTTGGGGGCTGCCATTCAATTATAGTTTTCACTTTGGCTGGGTCCATTTCGATGCCCTCGTCGGAAATTCTATAGCCAAGATAATCTAATCGGGTTTGGTGAAATTCACATTTTGACAATTTGACATAAACTTTGGCATTCAATAGTTTCTTCAACACTTCTCTGACCAGTCTTATGTGATCAGTCATATTCGTACTGTATATCGGAATGTCATCAAGATACATCAGAACCCCTTTGTATAAATGTTCATGTAGGACCTCATTAATCAACTGCATAAATATGGCTGGGGGCCCCTGCAGTCCAAATGGCATGACTTTGAATTGGTAGCTTCCCAAGGGGCAGTTGAAGGCCATTTTCCACTCATCCCCCTCCTTTTTTCTTACCCGGTAATATGCTTCTCTCAGGTCTAACTTGGTGAAGACGCTCCCCTTCGCCAGATGGGTTAGTAAGTCTTTCAGGAGGGGGAGAGGGTATTTATTTTTCAACACTCAGTGTATTCAGGCCTTTATAGTCAACGCAGAGATGAAGAGAGCCAACTTTTTTCTCTTTGAACAACACAGTAGACTTGGCCCATTTGTTGAATCCCCTCGCTAGGTTTGTATCCACATACTGCTGCATCTCCTCCATTTCAAGGGGGGACATAGCATACATTATTGGTTGTGGGAGTTTGGCCCCTGGTAACAGTTTGATGGAACAATCATTGGGACAGTGAGGAGGCAAGGTATCACATTCTTTCTCACTAAACACCTCTGTTAGATCCTGGTACTCGCTGGGGATGAGCGGCTCTCCAGGTGGCCATAAAGCAGCCATGTGCGCTTGCTAATTGGGTGGACTAAACTCTCCTGTAACATCTGTTGAATCAATGGGGGGATTGGGCCCTATGAGTAATCTCACAGTTCTCATTCCTTTTTCCCACCAGATAAATGGCTTCCATTTGTCTAGCCAGGCTAGTCCTAGGATCACAGTCTCAGACACCTTTGGAGCTACCAGGAAGCAAACAAATTCCCAGTGCTCACCTATTTCCAGGTGTAAGGGCTCTGTTAATTGTGTGACTGAAGTCCCTCCCATTAGGGAGCCATCGGCTTGCTCAAACCTCACAGGTTTTGATTTTGATTTTATTATTAGACTTAGGTTTGGAGAGTAGCTTGGCCTGTATGTCCAGTCTCAAGACACATGACAGGCTAATGATGCATTGTGAACAGCCAGTATCGACTAGCACTTTCAGGTCTACTTGTGCCCCTGACTTATGGATTATGAGTTTAGTAGGCAATAAAAAGGGTAGGATGCATCGACTCACCGTCGGGTTGTTCTCCCCTTTTTCGTCTCTGTCAAAAGAGGGTAGGACTAGGGTGGATCCAGTCTGAGTTCCGGTGTCCTCCTGTGTGGGGGATGTGACCTGGACAACAGGTTCTTGTGTTATCTGGTTGGATTTCTCTCCCATTAGCCGCTGTGAAAGTTTCTTTCTCATTGCTGGTCCTGGTTTGTTCTGCTGTTGGGGGAAGGGGACTGGGCATTTTGCTGCTCGATGTCCCTGATTTCTGCATTGGAAACACTTTATTGCCAGGTCTACAGGTGGCTTGGGTCTTTCAGCCCTCACAGTAGTTGGAGATCTTTGGGGGGTTATTTTCATTCAGGTTGTTCTGACCTTGGCTTGGGTTCAGGTAGGAGTGGCTTCTTATAGCGGGCGAACTGAACATCTAATTTCACCACTGCCTGGTACCCTTCATGCAGTTGGTCAGGCACAGCTCAGTAGATACATGCCAGAGAAAGGTAGTCATCTAACCCTTCTCTAAAAAGATGAATTATAGACTGCTCAGGCCATCTCTCTATCCAACCGGCCAGCTTTCAAAACTCCCACATGTACTCTAGGGCAGGCTGGCCAGCTTGTTTTATCTTGTGGATTTGCTCTTTTGCTTTGAGGGCAATGGATGGGTCCTCAAATCTTTCCCTCAACCCTAGGAGGAAAAGGTGGGGGTCCTCCAAGTCAGGGGCTTGCTTGTTGTATAAATTGTTCAACCATTCAGATGCTTCTCCCTCTAGGCTGGACATAATCACATCGACCATAGCACCTGGGTCCGGGTAGAGATGGGCCCAGTGATTTATGTGAGAGCATACTTGGTTGAGGAAAAAAATCAGTTTCTCTGGGTCCCTATCGAAGGTTGCTCTGATGGGTGGGCTCATCATTGGTTGCTGGGGCCCCCATTGCTGCTGGCCCCTCCCTGGTTGTTGGTTAACTGGTTGCAGGGGCCCCCACTGCTGTTGTTGTGTCTCCCGTTGCTGCTGGCCCCACTCTGCTGATTTAATGGCTGCCAGGGCCTCCACTGCTGCTGGCCCCACTGGTCCTGCTGTGTGTTCAGGGGTTGCACATTTGGGTCCTACTGCTGCCTCCCTTGCTGTTGTCCTCCCACCAGTTCCTGATCTCTAGGCTTCTGCACCACCCCCAGCTGTTAGAAGGCTTCTATTAGCTGGGACAAGCTCATAGATTGTTGGCCTTTCACTTGTGGGAGCTTCCCAACCTCCCATTTCTGCAGAGGCCCCAGGCTGGGGTCCTCTGTCTCTATGGGTCTGGAGGACTTGGCAGGGGACTCCTGGGTCTGGAAGGCAGTCTGATCTGCAGACAGGATCTTCCACTCACCCAGATTCTCAATGGTTGATGATCTAACATCTCCTCCCCATTCTGCTTCTGGGGCCTCTTGCCGCACAGTCTGGCCTCTGTATTCTCTACTGAAGTGGTTCCAGCTTGATGACGAGATAAGCTCAGTTATGTGCTGAGGTTTGGAGATCAGCCCAAAATTCATCTTCCCACAGAAAACTATTTATTATTTCCTCTTCAGAAGTTTCACCAGCAATCAGGCCTTCCCTCTACATCTTGAGGATTCTTCCATGAATCTTTGCCAGTTTATCTCTCTTACTGGAGACAGCAGCAGGGGTTCAGGACCCCACTTTGAAAGAAAGTAGATTCTGGCATGATGTCATGGTTCCAATGAATGAGACAAATCAAACAAATTGCAGGCATATTATTTATCTAAAAAGTCTTAGTCATGAAACGAAACATCGGCACTCATGGAGGGATGCCAGAATCTGAAATCTCCTCCCCCCCAAACCCATCATAACACACATACAATCCCTGCCCTAATCTACATGTCATAAATCACATTATCCAATTAGTTTTACATATGAGGTTTCACTTCCCATTCTGTACGCGGCTTTTGCAATCTTCTCACAACTTCTGGGTGATTCCTCCCTCCCAAATGAAGCAATTAAAATAGGCTGTCTCTTATAGTGTCAGTGCAAAAACATGTCAATGTTTGCAGCATTGACATAAGCAGCTCTGCTTTCTTCTGCTTGTTACTTCCTTGCCATCTTCTCTCTTTAGTGGACCAAATGTTAAGTCTTGTTGCCTCTTCTCCGCAGCTATAAATAAAGCAGATGGCTAGAGGCAAATTCCATTCTCATCCCAGGCCAGCATCAAGTGGATCAAAGAGCAAGCAGATAGAGGATACATTGTAGCACCCATAGCTCCCCTCAGGATTATGGCAGAACCCGCAAGAATAAAGAAATCACCCCCCCTCCCAACAACCGGGTTCTGACAGACATATCACATCTCAGAGTTCTGAAGGAGCTGGCAGATATCATCTCAGAACCACTATACCATATATTTCAAAAATCCTGGAGCACTGGGGAACTACCAGAGGATTGGAAAAGAGCTAATGTGGTTAGCATCTTCAAAAAAGAGGGGAAAAACAGACCCAGGAAACTACAGACCAATCAGCCTAACATCAAATCCTGGAAAGATCCTGGAAAAGAGTATAAAAAAACCATCTGTGTACTTCTAGAAACAACTGAAGTAATAACCAGAAGCCAGCATGGGTTTGTTAAAAACAGATCATGCCAAACCAATCTTATTTTATTCTTTGATCAAGTAACTAAATTAGTAGACCAGAAAAATGCTGTGCACATAGTATATCTAGATTTCAGCAAGGCATTTGACAAAGTAGACCACAATCTACTTGCTGAAAAACTAAAAAAAAAAAGTGGGATAGACAGCATCACTATCAGATGGATTTTTAACTGGCTGACAAACCATACTCAATGAATAGTCCTTAATGGTACTACATCTACATGGAGGGAAGTAAGCAATGGGGTACCACAAGGTTCCATCTTAGGCCCAGTACTTTTCAACAGCTTCATAAAAGACTTAGATGATGGAATAGAAGGGGAACATCAAATTTGAAGATGATACTAAACTGGCAAGAATAGCCAACATCGTATACGCTCAAGATCCAGATGGATAGTGACAGACTTGAACACTGGGTCCTATCTAACAAAATGAAATTCAATCTAGAGAAAAGCAAAGTCTTACACTTAGGCAAGAAAACCCAAAAGTACAGATATAAATTGGGTGACACCAGGCTTAACCTATTTTCCAAAGCACCTGAAGGCAAGGCAAGGAATAACAGATGGAAACAGATCAGGGAGAGATTCAACCTAGAAATAAGGAGAAATTTTCTGACAGTGAGAACAATGGGCTAATGGAACAGCTTGCCTTCAGAAGTTGTGGGAGCTTCATCATTGGAAGCTTTCAAGAATAGACTGGACTGCCATCTGTCAGAAATAGTGTAGGGCCTCCTTCTTGGGCAGGGGTTGGACTAGATGACCTACAAGGGTCCTTCCAACTCTGTTATTCTGATTCTGATTCAGGTCCTTTTCTAAATACCAACTCTCCAACATGATTGCTATGGATGAAACTGTAGTGTTTACAGGCCAAGAATCTCAAACAACAAGTGATCAGAGGGGTGCCTCGTCAATCTACATTCCCTCCACTGTTTATGAAAGTTCATGTGTTACCTGTATTTTGGCAATTTGTCTGGATGGAAACAAAGCCCCAGCTCTAATCATCACTAAGGGCAAGAAAGATAAGATTGAACGTCTTTCAGGCATTTATGTTCTTGAAACTGAAAAAGCCTGGCACACATAAGTATTTATAAGGAAGTGGGTCAATTTAATGCTGCCACTTATTTTGAGAGGTGGCCAAAGAGGTCTGGTAGTCTGGGATTCAGCCAGCACTCACTGTGCTAAAGACTTGAAGAAGTTCCTTGCACAGAGAAGAATAGGTCAAGTAATGATTCCTCCAGGAATGACTGCCTATCTCCAGTCTCTGGATATTGAGATAAACAAGCCATTCAAGGATAATTTGCACAGGGAAATCAATGACTACATTGAACACAGAATGGAGAGAAATCAGTGTGGAAACTTTATGAAGCCTAGCCTGCCAGAGGTCATGACATGGGTGAAGAATTCATGGGATAAAATCACTAACAGCTGTGTTGCCGATGCACTATGAGCAGGCTACATGCTCATTTAAGGAGACCTTTATTGCTAGACATGAGAGATTGGGCCACTGATTCTACTGGAAATGGAGTTGCAAGAAATTCAGACCGGAATTCAGGTTTTGGGAGTTACCATATGAAGATGTTGCAAAAGAAGATGACATGACTGTGAATAAATATTGATTGTTCTACATCACCATTGTGGTTGCCCATGGGTATGGGAGTTGGCAATGTGGGCTGGGGTTGGGGTTAGAGTTAGGCATTGTGGTTGCCCTAGGGGGGTTGGGGTTGGGATTAGGCTGTGAGGTTGCCCTGGAGGGAATTGGGGTTAGGGTTGGGCATGGGAAGCCTAGCTACAAGACACCTGTGGCATGGTAAGCAAGCCACAGGGGGCAGATTCCCCCCTACCTGCCTGTTCTGAACCAGCCTGCTACCGGCCTTGCAGAAAGGCAACCCCTGTATAAACAGTAGAGACTGGAGAGCGTCTGAGGCTGGAAAGCGTCTGCCAAGATTTATTACACAAACAACAGAACAAGAAACAAAACACTGGAACTTGAATCCTCCAACGGAACGGTTGCTTTCAGCAACCAGCCCTTCCCCAAACACTCCCTTTATTAGAGTTCAGGGCGTGGCCTCCCTGTGCCTCCTTCCGAGGAGTCCCACAGCCTTTCTCTGCTTGTTCCTGCTTGACTGCCTCCTGCGTCGGGCGTCCTTGAACAGGGCCAGCTGTGGGTCATCTGCCTCCGCACTCTCGGGCTCGCGCAGCTGAGAAGAGGGCCCTGGCTGGAGGCTCTGCGAAGCCTCCAAGCCATCATCAGCAAGTTCGTCTTCAACACCCTCCTCCTCCCCCTCATCTGAGTCATCCGAGACATCCGAGCCGGCTGCCGGACCCACAGGCTGGCCCTGAATCACAACACTATCCCGCACCGCAGGGCCCTTCCCCCGGGGCTGCCGATCTGGATGCGGTCGGGATGGGAATTGTTCGTGAAAAGCAGTCACCAACGCAGGGGCATGAACGGCGGTCGCGTCTTCCCATGTGAAGTCCTCCGGCCCGTACCCTTTCCACTCGATCAGGTACTGGAAACGACCTTTCAACCAACGGGAATCCCTGATGCTGGCGACCTCGTACTCGGGGGTGCTGCCTCCATCACGAGGTCCTGATGGGGGAGGTTCCGCTTGGTGGAGTGGACAAGCCGGTTGTTCGGGGACCAACAGGGACCGATGGAAGACTGGGTGCACGCGCAGGGAACGTGGCAGAGTTAAAAGATAGGCGACCGGATTGATGACAGCCTCGACTGGGAACGGTCCAAGGTAACGGTGGTCCAGCTTCCTCGCCGGCCGTGTGGATGGTAGGTTCCTGGTGGACAGCCAGACCCGATCCCCCACCGATAGTGGAGGCGTATCCCGTCTCGACCGATCGGCAAACCTCTTGTAGTCGGCCTTGGCTTTCTCCAGCTGCCGTCGCACCAATCGATGGATCGCCTGTAACTCCGCCATGAAATCGTTCGCTGCCGGCTCCGGTGAGTCCACAGGAGTAAGGGGGAAAAACCGGGGGTGATAACCCACATTGGCCAAGAACGGTGTCATCTGCGTGGAGGTGTGCTGCGAGTTGTTAAAGGCAAACTCGGCTATGGCCAGATAGTCCACCCAATTGTCCTGCTGCAGGTTGATGTAGCAGCGCAGATACTGCTCCAGGATACCGATGACCTTCTCGGTACCCCCGTCAGTTTGAGGATGATGCACAGACGAGAGGCAAACCTTAATGTCCAACGCACGCATCAACTCCTGCCAGAAGCGGGCTGTAAACTGGGCCCCCCTATCGGAGACGACTCTATCGGGGAGGCCGTGCAGCCGAAACACCTGTTGGATGAACATGCGACTAGTGGCGTGAGCTGACGGTAAGCCGTGACAGGGAATGAAGTGCGCCATCTTGGTCAGCATGTCCACCACCACAAACACTGTCGTGAAGCCGGAGGATGGGGGTAGATCCGTCAGAAAGTCCATGGACACAGCCCCCCAGGGTCTCCTGGGTATTGACAAAGGCTGCAGTAAACCAGGCGGGGCCCCTGACGCTGACTTAGCCTGCCTGCATGGGATGCAGGAGGTGACATAAGACTGGACGTCGTGTCGGACTCGGGGCCACCAGAAGGTACGGGAGACCAGGTTCAGAGTCTTAAACAGGCCAAAATGCCCCGCTGCCGGGTTATCATGACACTGGCTGAGGACGAGTCCCCTGAGTGGCCCTCCCAGAACATAGAGCCGGTCACGATAATACAAGAGTCCATCTGTGACCGTCCAAGGCGAGTCTGGCCCCACCTCCTCCTTCCGCTGAGCCACCCACGCCTCCTGCTGCTGCGCCTCCCGGATCCGAGCCCGTATATCAACCGGCTCCCGCACCGCAGCAAAAGACTCGACGGGGATCACTGTCCTGGGCAGAAGCTTGTCTTCCACTCGGGTATATTCGGGCTTCCTGGACAGAGCATCCGCTCTCTGATTGTGCCCGCTTGGTATGTACCGAACCCGGAAGTCAAACCTCGCAAAGAAAAGGGACCACCGGATCTGGCGTTGGTTCAAATTCCGAGCGGTCTGCAGGCTTTCCAGATTCTTGTGGTCCGTCCGGACCTCGATTTGATGCCACGCCCCCTCCAGATGATGTCTCCAAGCCTCGAACGCCGCCTTGATGGCCAGCAGCTCCTTCTCCCAGATGGTATAGTTGCGCTCCGAGGGGTTCAATTTCCAAGAGTGATACGCGCAAGGGAAAAGGGTACCACTGGGCGTCGTTGCCTGGAGTAACACGGCCCCAATGGCAATGTCGGAGGCGTCCGCCTCCACGACAAACGGCCGTTGCGGGTCAGGATGCTTCAAGATGGGCTCCTTCATGAAGGCGTCCTTCAAAGCCTGGAACGCCTGTTGTTCTGGTGCGTTCCACTGGAACCGAGTCTTCTTCTGCAGGAGCCGGGTGAGGGGGGCTGTCAAGGCGGCAAAGCCAGGGATGAATGTTCGATAGTAGTTGGCAAATCCAAGAAGTCGCTGAACATCCTTCACGCGACGCAGGGGTTGCCAACTCTTCAACGACTCAACTTTACTCGGCTCCATGGCGATGCCCTCAGGAGAAATGCGGTGACCCAGGAAATCGATGGTCACCTGGTAGAACTGGCACTTCTCCAACTTGGCAAACAGCCGATGTTCTCGGAGGCGCTGCAGGACCTGACGGAGATGCTGATGATGCACTTCACGCGACGGGGAGTAAATCAGGATGTCGTCCAGGTAGATCACGACAAACTGGTCCAACAGATCCCGAAAGATGTCGTTCATAAAATGTTGAAACACAGCGGGGGCGTTGGTCAGGCCAAACGGCATCACCGTGTACTCGAAATGTCCATAGCGAGTACCAAACGCCGTCTTCCACTCATCACCCGGCCGAACCCTGACGAGGTTGTAAGCTCCACGCAGGTCCAGTTTCGTGAAGATCTTAGCCTCCCGGAGTCGGTCCAAGAGCTCGGGGATGAGGGGCAGCGGGTAACGGTTGCGCACCGTGATGGCGTTGAGTTTCCGGTAGTCACAGCAAAGCCGTAACTCGCCCGACTTCTTTTTGACGAAGAGCACGGGCGCAGACACTGGCGAGGATGAGGGCCGGATGAAGCCGCGAGCCAAATTCTTTGCCAGGAAGTCCTGCAATGCAGCCAACTCGGGCTCCGACATGGAGTACAAACGCCCCACTGGGAGTGGCGCATCAGGGACTAAATCAATGGAGCAGTCGTAGGGCCTGTGCGGGGGTAATTGATCCGCCTCTGACTCGCTGAACACATCAGCAAAGTCGGACAGTTCGGGAGGCAAGGAAACCCCTGGGGAACCCTCCACCTGGCCGGCACAGATATGGCGGGAGTGGTCCACGCACTGCAAGCTTGGGAAGGTGACCAAGTTCTGAGACCAATAGATCTGTGGATCATGCGCCCGGAGCCACGCCAGTCCCAAGACCACGGGGAAGTGCAGATCCGAAGTGATGTAGAACTGGATGGCCTCCACATGGGAACTGATGGCCATACACACTGGTTGCGTGGCGGCCGTAATAGGCCCAGACAGGAGCACTCGACCATCGATAGTCTCCACTAGCATGGGCGGATCCACCGGACACTGGGGAACAGCCCATTTGGCCACAAAGGCCGAGTCCATAAAGTTTGTGGTAGCCCCAGAGTCAATTAAGGCATGGACTGGAATCCCCTCTGGCTTGCCAGGAAGGATCAGACGTGCCTCCAAAATCAAATGCCGTGGAGGTTCACAGGCACCATCGGAACGGCGTCGCTCGGTGTGGTTGTTGTGGGTCGCCCGATCTATCACACCGTCTAGATCGGGCTCGGGGCGTTTCCCGACAGCAAAGTAGGGGACTTTCTCGGGGCAGGCTTGGTCACTGATGCCCGCTGACGCTTCTTTGGGCAAGAAGCAGCCAAATGTCCAGGGTCCCCACAGTAAAAACACAACACCCCCGATCGTCGTCTGTCCATTTCCGTCACCGATAGACGAGACCTGGCGGCACCCAGCTCCATTGGCTCCTCCCTTTGGACTGGGGGCTCACGCACAACAGGG
The DNA here is from genome assembly GCF_947247035.1 of Vipera ursinii. Lineage (NCBI taxonomy): Eukaryota > Metazoa > Chordata > Lepidosauria > Squamata > Viperidae > Vipera > Vipera ursinii. The sequence goes on from NC_139512.1 coordinate 186,633,878, forward strand.
GCGGCAGGGGTCTGTGGGGTGGCACGGCGACTCTTTCGCTGCTGCAGCCGGGCATCGATCCGCAGGCAAAGATGGATCAGCCCATTCAGGTCTGAGGGAATGTCCACGCGGGCCAGCTCATCCAACATCTCCTCCGACAATCCATCCTGGAAGGCATCCACGAGCGCAGCCTCATTCCAGGCGGAATCCTGGCTAAGCAGCCGGAAATCGCTGATTTAGGCCTGTAGGGGGCGTTGACCCTGCCTCAGAGCTTTCAGGCGTCGGGTGGCAGTCTGCGTCTTAATTGGGTCCTCATACATTAGGCGCATATGGTCACAAAACCCCCCAAAGTTATCCAACAAAGGGCTAGGTTGTGCCAGCAGAGGCGTGCCCCAACGAGCTGCATGCCCCGAAAGAAGGCTTAACACGAATCACACCTTATCCCGGTCAGTGGGGAAATCAGCTGCTCTCACGCTGATAAAAAGCTGGCATTGTCCCAGGAAGGCAGGAAACAGTTCTGGATCGCCAGCAAATTTATCCGGCATTGCTATCTGACATTTCCTCCTGGGTGGGGGTGCAGCATGTACCTGAGCTTGCAGTTGAGCCACCTGAGCTGCCAGCAAAGTGAGTTGCTGAGTGAGCTGAGCATTCTCGGCACGTAGCTGCTCCATCTTGGTAGTAAGGGGTGGGAGGCTGAAAGCAAACTGTTCTGAACCAGCCTGCTACCGGCCTTGCAGAAAGGCAACCCCTGTATAAACAGTAGAGACTGGAGAGCGTCTGAGGCTGGAAAGCGTCTGCCAAGATTTATTACACAAACAACAGAACAAGAAACAAAACACTGGAACTTGAATCCTCAAACGGAACGGTTGCTTTCAGCAACCAGCCCTTCCCCAAACACTCCTTTTATTTAGAGTTCAGGGCGTGGCCTCCCTGTGCCTCCTTCCGAGGAGTCCCACAGCCTTTCTCTGCTTGTTCCTGCTTGACTGCCTCCTGCGTCGGGCGTCCTTGAACAGGGCCAGCTGTGGGTCATCATCATCCGCACTCTCGGGCTCGCGCAGCTGAGAAGAGGGCCCTGGCTGGGGGCTCTGCGAAGCCTCCAAGCCATCATCAGCAAGTTCGTCTTCAACACCCTCCTCCTCCCCCTCATCTGAGTCATCCGAGACATCCGAGCCGGCTGCCGGACCCACAGGCTGGCCCTGAATCACAACACTGCCAAACTTCTGCCTTCCATCAGGTGGCATTGGTCAGGATGTCTGGTGGGGTAGGCAGTGGCCTCACATGCTGGACTGTGAGCGGCAGGCTTTCAGCTCTGTGTGGCAGGTGGGGAATGCTATACCTGGGGCATCTTTTAATGGACTTCCCAAGAAGATCCCATGGTCAGCCAAAAAAAAAGCCTTGGGTTTTACCGTACTGCTGGAGTCCAAAGGAAGTAAGCAGCTGCAGAAGAAGTAGGGCAGAGGTGTGACAGGTGTTGGGGAGGGGAGGTCTGGCTGTGGCGGTCCTGAAGTAATCAAGTGCGGGACATGCGGAACAGCTCTCCCACCTGCCTCATGGTGGCGGCACCAGCACAACACACCATATGACGTCCTGCTGTGAATGGCTGCAAAAGTGGACGGCAGCCATGCATATTCCTGCTGGATGGGGCTGTTGGTGCCTCCGCCACGAGGCAAGGCAGGTGTCAGGGGGAAAAATAAGGCATCCCCTGAAAATAAGACCTAGTGCTTCTTTTGGAGGCAAAATAAATGTAAGACCGGGTTTTATTTTCAGGGAAACAGTACTCTTAGTAAAATCATGTCCCAGGAGTTTCTTTTTCTGGAAATGCCAACTGGACAGTTGACATAATAAAATTTCACATCTAAATATGATCCCAGAAAAGAGCAGGAATACGGGCCCTTGATTTACATGCCAGTTAGTTAGTTTTACCATATCTTAAACATTTCTTTGTATTCTAAAGATATTTGCTATCCAATTTCTGAGAATCTAAAAAGTCATTACCTCAAAACTTAAAAAGCCTTGTAGGAAGACAGCACACACACACACACACACACACACACACACACACACACACACCAGAGGAAGAAATATTTTGGAGGAATATTAAAAAGCAGAATATTATATTTCCCCAAAGGATCTTAAAGGCAGAAAAGCAAGTGCAGTTTTTCTTAATAGAAACTCAGGAAACCACCTTTTAGAAATGCAGATTTGATAATCCCATTCAGCCCCATTCATGAGGAAATACTACCAGGCAGAAGCCCATTCAAGACAAAATATTTTGAAAGCCCCTGCAGCAAAACTGACAGCTAACAATAGCAGAGTGATACAATTAGAACCAGCAACCCCTCCCCAAAGAAATCCAACACAGGAAGTAAGTCATCAGCCCAGCCCCAGAGAAGCAGGACATGACCTTTGGGACATAATAGGATTAATCCACTAATACCGAAAAGGACACACTCAAAACCTCAGGTCAAAGTTCATGCCACAGGAACAGGAACTCCAAACACAAAAACCCAAGAAAGCAAAAACCCACCACTCCCAGCAACACATGATCAGCTGCTCCAGAGCCTCATGTCTTGTGGTTCTGCTCTTGAATACACTATAACCTTCTTTCTAAAGCTGTCTCCATTTTGTTTCTTCCCAGCTTGGACTGGACCCTGATGAAGACTTTTCTTTCAACAGCCTATAACATCTCATAGGACCTGACTTAGCATTACAAAAGTGCATTGTTATTCATGTATCCACACAAATACTCTAGAGAAATATGATTCTCTTAATTAGTTCAAACACAAATAATGAAAGACAATTTCTGGCTCCTTGGGGTATGGTCTTCCATAGGTTGCATGCTATGAGTTCAAGATCTGAAGTTGATAGTTTTGTTCATATTCTTTTGTAAATCACAGTGTACACAGAAATAATTTTCCATGTATTCCATCTAATAACTGTACAGTATAATCAATAAAGAAAATATTTTATCTTAAATATATTGATTCATTCACTTGTTACATCAATATAGTTGCCTTTTAAATATAACATGTCCTAGTTAAAAAAACCCTAAACAATATGTAAGACAAATGAATGTATTCATCCTCAAAAATAACTATAACATTTGGTGTTAATTAGTACTTAATTCTAAAATAATAATCCCTATTAGAAACTGACCTGGAATAATACGTTCTGAAATATATTTTTCGAACTGGGTGCGTAGCTTTGTCTCTGTGCCTTGATACCCATGAGTTCCATTATCCACCAAAATTAGATGAGTATGATTATTATCCAAGCAGTATAAAAGGTCCTTCTTGAGATCATCCATGATGTAGTGTGCTGAATAGTATGTCTAGGAATTAGATAAAATATTTAGGTATAAAGTTCCTTTCAACATCATATTTTTTGCATTACATAGTATCTTTAGCAACCCTTTTAAAAATTTTGAGAAATGAACGAGGTTAATAACACAATAAATACATATTCATTTGGACAAGAAATCACACTAAACAGCTCATGAACTTTTGGAATGTCAAGCCCTGAGCAGAGCTGTGTTGGTTGCAATATCTGCAAGCATGGCTCTCTTGAGGTTGTCCATGCATGCTGCCACAAGATATACAGGGCATCAGCCTCTTTGCATTAGCAAAAACACTTTGTCCATGAAGTAATGGATGGGGAGGTAGGAGCCAGGGTTTGAAGGAATGCAAGAAGTGGAACTTTTGTTTAAATTTCACTCATATATTAACTCTATTCTTGTAAGCAACCATTTGAAAATAGTGTCACCAAATTTGATACGCAAGTTTCCCTTAATTTTTCTAGATTTTTTGCTAAATTATAATTTAGTATGGCTCATCTTTATGTGAATATAATTCTCAGGATCCACTTCAATCCCACATCTTAAGAAAGCAGAACTCTTGGAAACAATTTCTTCCAACAGAAACTTTTATTAAGAGTAGTTGATAGCAGCCATAATAGACAGGATCTGAGATTTCCCATGCAGAGTGATAGATTAAAGTATCCCCAAGCAAGAACCCACCCCATAGTCTGCCCGGCTGGTATGGGATGGCCAATTCCCAGGTGTTATGTCCATCATGGTAAAAGGGGAGATAACATGAGTCCGTCTCCAGTTCAAGCAGCGATGGTCAGCGGCTTCTTCATACCTTCCTCACAGAGCATAGAAATAAATCATGCACTGAGGTTACATTCCTTATTTCCTCCTTTGTTCTAGCTGAGAGTTTAGGGCCATGGTGGCTAACCTATGGCATGCGTGCCACAGGCGGCACACAGAGCCCTCCCTATGGGCATGTGCACCATTGCCCCAGAAGGAGGCAGGGCCAGGCTGCTCCCCTCCACTTCTCCACATGCACCTGTACTCTTGCTTTTTTTCTCTCTGCATTGGGAGTCAGGGAACAGCTGCAAGAGCTGGGCGCATCCGGGCTGGAGGGTGGAGGCAGCTGCCAGCATGAGTCCAGGTATGCTTGCAGAGCAATTTTTGCAGACCTTCAGCAGCCCGATCAGGGCTCCAGAGGCCTGGAAAAGGCCTCTGCTGCCCGGATCGGCTGTGGGGGGTTGGGGGCATGAAATTGCTCTGCAGCCATAGAGCCAGGCGGCAGAGGCCTTTTGTAAGTGGCAGCGGCAGCTGAGCAATCCATGTGGGGGATGGAGGGAAAACAACGGCGGCACCTGATCCATGCGGCGGGTGGGGGAAACAGTGGCAGCACAATCCGTGCGGCGGGTGGGGGGGAAACAGCAGTGATGGCAGGACAATCCGCATGGTGGTGGGGAGAAAATGGTGGCAGCAGGACAATCTGCATGGTGGGGGGAGGGAAACCTGCCCCACTTATTCCATGGACACATTCGGCCAAGCTGCACTGCAGCAGCATTGAGTGCAATATGTAAGGCGTAATGATGAAACTTGTCATTTGCCGCCTCCTGTCCAATGGCGCTGGAGAGCACTGGACAGCAGCAGCTGCCCCAGGATGAGTAGTAGGTGGGGTGGGCACTCCTGATGTCCAAGGGGGAAGAAGTGGCATGGAGGCTCCATGACCAGCCCAGTCCAGCCCAGCCCCAACATGGCACGGAAAGTGAGGCAGCAGCCCCGTGTCCATCCCCATGTGCGAGTGCTCCCCCGCCCTGCCAGGCAAGCTGAGCAGCGGCATCTGTGGCAGAAGAGCGCAGCAGAAGGCACGAGGAGCACCTCTCTCAGCACAGACCCTCCCCACTCTCCTCTTTCCCCCCTCAGAAGAGTTGCGGGGCTCAGGAGCCTCCCCACACCCCAAGAAGAAAACCATCGCGAGATATTCTTCTGTTTTAACTGTTTTCCTTGTCGCTTTTTGGAGTTTTCATCCTGCTTTTGTGAGACAGCAGTGTTTGGGAGGGGGTGTAGCTTCCCCCTTCCCCCCAAAGCCATCACCTGAGCAAGATGCCCTCCTGCCCATTGGCCTACCCACCAGAGACCCCTTGGATCTCCCCAAACAGCCCCCACAGGTATCCCTCCCCAGGAGCATCATTGAGCTGGCCAGGCCCACCCTGGCCACACACATCCAGTCTGCCATGACCCCCATAGCCACGCCCACCCAACGGGCCACACCCACCCAGCGACTGTTGCCCACCTGGCACCCGATGATACATAAGTGTGTTTTCGGTTCCAGTTTGGGCACTCGGTCTCAAAAAGGTTCACCACCACTGGTTTAGGGAGATAAAGTTCAGAGAGAGAGAGACAACGCAGGAAGCAAATTGTTACACTCTAGCGGGTAGAGGACACAGAGGCAATAAATGAAGCAAAAGGTTACATTGTAGCAGATAGAGGAAGCAGAGGCAATAACTCCACAGGCACATCCCCCTTCCCCTTGGGAGTATCACAGAACCCATGGAAAGTTGAGATTTGATTTTGGGTCAGAGGGGATAGATAGAAATGAAATAGGAATGGGTTCTGACATCCTGCCCCCCTTAAAAATAGGAGAGATCCACCTGTAGAGAAAACAAAACAGGTATAGAGTCTGGTTTGTTGGGATATTCTGTATGAAACTTCTTTAGCAGTTTGGGTGCTCTGAAGTGACATTTGTGAATCCACTCGTTCTGTGAGGAGGGAAGGTGTTTCCACACTACTAGGTATTACGTTACCCCATAATACTTCCTAGAATCTAGGATTTCTTTTATCTCAAAGTGTAGTTCTTCTTCAACCATGGTTGGAGGTGGTGGTGGGGGACTTTTGGCTGTAAGGGCGACTGTTGTTCTCATTTCAATAAGCTGCATTGAAAAATTGGCTGTATTTGCCTGAAGTTCTTGGGTAGTTCTAATTCGACTGTTACTGGGTTTATGATTCTTTTAATTGGAAAAGGTCCTATATATTTTGGACCAAGTTTTTTACAGGGCTGTAAGGATTTTAGGTGTTTTGTAGACAAATATACTATTTCTCCTACAGTGAATGGTTTAGGTTTGACTCTCCTTTTATCCGCTTGTGCTTTGTATGCTTGTCTAGCTTCGTCTAAGGCTTTCCTAACCACTGGCCAAGTGCTTTGTAATTTATTTATTTATTTATTTATTTATTTATTTTGATTTATATACCGCCCTTTCCCGAAGGACTCAGGGCGGTTTACAGGGTATTTAAAACAAGAAATACAAAAGTTAAAAACAATTTAAAAAATTACATTAATCCCTGAAAAAAGTAAAAACCCCAATTAAATTAAAATTAAAATTCTCAGCCTGGGCCAGAGAGCTCGAAGAGCCAGGTCTTCAGGTCCCGGTGGAATGAACAGAGGTCGGGGGCAGTCCTGAGCTCCACGGGGAGCTGGCTCCAGAGGGCAGGCGCACAAACTGAGAAGGCCCTCCCCCTGATTGTTATCCACTGGCAATCTTTTACTGGCGGCACCCTGAGAAGATCCTCCCTGTGGGAGCACACTGGACGAAGGGAACTTGATGCTGGCAGCAGGTGTTCCCTCAGATATCCCGGACCCAAGCCATTTAGGGCTTTATAGGTCATCACCAGCACCTTGAATCTCACCCGGAGGGCAACCGGGAGCCAATGCAGCTCGCAGAGTAGAGGTGTTACATGGAAACCCCCATCACAACTCACGTGGCCGCATTCTGCACTAGCTGAAGCCTCCGAGTGGTCCTCAAGGACAGCCCCATGTAGAGAGCGTTGCAGTAGTCTAAACAGGAGGTCACGAGTGCATGAGTGACTGTGTGTAGGGCATCTTGGTCCAGGTAGGGTCGCAACTGGCGCACCAGGCGAACCTGGGCAAAAGCCCCCCTGGTCACGACTCCTATATGGTCTTCAAAATTGAGCCTGGAGTCAAGGAGGACACCCAAGTTGCGAGCCCTATCAATGGGGGGTAACACGTCACCCCCCATCGTTAAAGGTGGAATGGTCTGGTTAACCCAAGATGCCGATATGCACAGCCACTCAGTCTTGGCAGGATTGAGACGAAGCCTGTTTCTCCCCATCCAGAGCTGGACCGCCTCCAGGCAACGGGACATCATGGCGAGGGCATCGCTGGGTTGGTTCGGGGTGGAAAGAAAAAGTTGGGTATCATCAGCGTACTGATGATACCCCACCCCGAAACCACAAATGATCTCACCCAGCGGCTTCATGTAGATGTTGAACAGGAGGGGCGAGAGAACCGACCCCTGAGGAACTCCACAAACAAGAGGCCTCGGGGTGGACCTCTGGCCTCCCGTCAACACCGACTGCGAGCGGTCCAGGAGATAGGAGGAGAACCACCATAAAACGGTGCCTCCCACTCCCAACCCCCTGAGACGCCGCAGTAGGATACCATGGTCGATGGTATCAAAAGCTGATGAGAGATCTAATAGGACTAGGACAGAGGAACAACCCCTGTCCCGAGCCCGCCAGAGATCATTCACCAGCGTGACCAATGCCGTCTCCATGCTGTGTACGGGCCTGAAACCCGATTGGTACGGGTCCAGATAATCAGTTTACTCCAGGAACAGAGGAAGCTGATGCGCCACCACACTCTCAACAACCTTCGACAAAAAGCGAAGGTTGGAGACTGGAAGATAATTATTTAAAACAGTCAGGTCCAGGACAGGCTTTTTGAGGAGGGGTCTCACCACCGCCTGCTTCAAGGCAGCGAGGAAGATGCCTCTTTCAAAGAAGCAGTTATTACTGCCTGGAACCAGCCTCGTGTCTCCTCCCGGGCCGCATAAACCAGCCAGGAGGGGCACGGATCCAACAAACAGGTGGTGGGGCTCAGCCTCCCCATGATCCTGTCCACATCATCAGGGGAAACAGGATCGAACTCAGTCCATATAACATGCTCAAGACCAGGGGTGTCAAACTCAATTTCATTGAGGGCCACATCAGCATTGCGGTTGCCCTCAAGGGGCCGGGTGGGTATGGCCAGGGTGGGCATGGCCTACTGGGTGGGCGTGGCTAGAGTGTGTATGGCCTACTGGGTATGGCCAGCTCTACATCATTGGCATCAAGGGTGCCTATGGGGGCCTGGGCAGGAGTGGGACAGATCTGAGGGTCTCTGGCAGAAGGAGGGTCTCTGGGCCAGGGCCAAGGCAGTGGGGGGCCGTTCCCTCATTGTTTCCAGGATGGCTTCGCGGGCCGCATGAAACCACTTCACGGGCCGGATCTGGCCCCTGGGCCTTGTGTTTGACATGTCTGCTCAAGACCATCCGATTCCTCCACATCAGACTCCGCCCAGTCAGAGTCCAGACTGGCCCGGATCTGAGCGATTTTGTCCGTCAGATGGTGACTAAATTCCTCGGCCCATCCCTGTAAGGGATCCTCCCTCACCTCCTGGTTAAGGAGGGAATGAGTCACACTAAACAGGGCAGCCGGGCGATTATCTGCGGATGCGATTCGGGCAGCGAAGTAATTAGATTTCGCCGTCCTCATCACCGCAAGATAAGACCTTATAAAGGTTCTTAGCTGCAATCGGTCAGATTCGGATTGGCTGGACCTCCAACCGCTCTCTAGACCCCGTCTCCGACGCTTCATCTCCCGGAGCTCCGCAGAAAACCATGGAGCCCAGCGGGATCTGCGCTGGGTCAGAGGTCGCAAGGGTACAACACAGTCAAGTGCCCTGGCAGCCACCCTTTCCCAGGCATCCACCAAGGCATCGACTGGGCTGTGGGTGAGGGCGATGGGTATAGAACCAAGCGCCATCTGGAACCGTTCCAGGTCCATTAGGTGCCTGGGGCAGAACCACCTGGTCGGTTCCGCAGCCCAGCAGTGGGGGGTGGCATAACAGAAGACCAGCCGCAGGAGATGATGATCTGACCATGACAGGGGAACAATGGTTGGTGAACCCCCACCCAGATCATCCAACCACTGTCCAGACAGGAAAACCAGGTCGGGAGTGTGACCCCCCACATGAGTCAGGCCCTGAATTACTTGGGTCAGGCCCATGGCCGTCATGGAAGCCATGAACTCCCGAGCTAACTCAGACAACCCTCCCAGTGAAGGCAGGTTGAAGTCACCCAGAACTATAAGCCTGGAGAACTCCACCGCCAACCCTGAGAGGGTGTCGAGCAGCTCGGGCAGGGCTGCACAGCTGGGTGCCAGGTATGTGAGCAACAAGCCCAACTGAGCCCGAGGGCCACATCTCAGGAGGAGGGACTCACTCCCGGCCATCTGGACAATGGTGGTCTCCCGCAGGCATAAAGTCTCCCGGACAACCACCACTACCCCATCACCCCTGCCCTGAGCCCGTGGCTGGTGTAGCACACAGAAACCTGGAGGGCATAACTCGGTCAGAGGCACCCCTTTCTCCGAGCCCAACCAAGTCTCCATGATGCAGGCCAGATCCGCACATTCCTCCTCAATCAAGTCCTGGATGAGGGGAGCCTTGTTAACGACAGATCTGGCGTTAAAATAAACCAGCCTAAGCTCAGGGGCCTGATCACCCTCATCCCTGGGCAAAAGGGTGCTAACTGGAGGGTCGGAGCTATCCATTCTTTCAGCGATGGGATTGCCAGTTCGTTTGGGGTTAGTTCTGGCATAGGGTTGAAACTTTGGCCGGTGGCTACTTGGAAGGGAGTGTAGCCTGTGCTGGAGTGGACTGCGTTATTGTAAGCAACTTCTGTGAAAGGTAGTAGGTCCGTCCAATTCGTTTAATAAAGCACTTTAAGTATTGCTCAAGTACTGAGTTCAAACGTTCCATCGAACCATTGGGCTGAGGGTGATGACTATATGACAGTCCCTGGGTGGTTCCTAAGAGGGATAAAAATTATTTCCAAAACTCTGATGTGAATTGCACTCCCCTATATGATATGATGTGTTGGGGTGCCCTATGCAGTTTGTAGATGTGCTGCACAAATAGTTTCACTAAAGCTTTTGCGGTGGGGATCTTTTGGCAAGGGATAAAGTGCACTTGTTTTGAAAACAGGTCCGTAACCAACCAGATGACAGTGTTTCCATTGCTTTCTGATAACTCCACTATAAAATCCATGGATATTTCTTTCCAGGGGGCCAAGGGATTCACTGCTGGTTGTAGCAGTCTGGGCAATTTCCCTTGCAACCTCTTAGCAGCTGTGCAAGTTGGGCAGGTGACCACATAGCTTTCTATCTCCTTTTTCATGGACGGCCACCAAAATTGCCTTTTAATTAAATGTAGTGTTTTTACAAATCCAAAATGCCCTGCTGATTTTGTAACATGGCACAGCTGTATGAAAGTGACCCTCTGGGTGGTTGGTATATATAACTTCTCCCCCACCCATGGCAGTCCATCCTTGATCATGCACACGTGTTTATTTTTCTGGAACCATTCATCTTTTAAAAAAAGAAAAGATATTATTGGTTTTTATATGGTTAGGAAAGGAGTGGAAGGGTAGGGGTTAGGGTTAAGGTACAAGGGAGGTTGTGGCCACGGTTAAGGGTTGGGTTTTCCCCCAATAACATTCAATATTTGGCAAACAGCATATTGTCTGGATAGATAGATATATATGTGACAGTAATAAAACTAATGATTAATAACAATAGTAAGTATAGTTAATTATCATAAACAATGTTAACTTTTCAATCCATAGTATTATTCTTGCTAAAATAAAGACAAAATTGCATATCACATTCCTTTCTCTCTAATTAGTTTTTCTAGCCATCGATAAAATTTATTCCAAGTTCTATAGTAAACTGAATGCTCTTTCTCTATCTATCTGAGAGCGTAGAAATAAATCAGGCATTGAGATTTCTTCTAGCTGACAGTTTAGGGAGATAAAGTTCAAAGAGAGAGATAACACAGGAAGCAAATTGTTACATCATAGCAGATAGAGGAAGCAGAGGCAATAACCCTGCGGGCACATCCCTCCTCCTCTTGTGAGTATGGCAGAACTTAGGGAAAGGTGAGATTTGATTTGGGGTCAGAAGAGATAGATAGAAATGAAATAGGAATGGGTTCTAACAATAATCTTTGTTTTATTCTATCCTTTCCTTATTTTGTCAATTTACACAATTCATTTCTAAGACTAATTTGACTTTCCAGATGGTTTGCAGATCAATTGTTTTGCAGATGATACATTGTTTGCAATATTCTCTCAGTCATTTCATTAATAATTAATCAAGATCTATAATTGTTCAAGCTTCAAGAAGTATACACTCTATAATGTTACGATCTTGTTTCAAATATCACTGTAGATGTAAAGCAATAGAATAGATTTAAATGAGTAAATCTCCCCCCATATGTAATGTTGGGACTGAAATAATCTTGAATGTTAATTATTAATCAAATTCAGTACCTCAGTATCACAGCTTCTGATAAGATTCTCACGATTAGATATCATGCCCCAAGCAGCTATGCCAATAGCAACCACATTCTCTTCAGAGCTCCTACTGATAGTATTATCTCGTACTACTTCTCCAATATACTTCATCAGTCCATAATGGGTACCACCAGTGAATATCCAGGCTCCTGCACATTGTTTCAAGTCAAACATATTATTTGTTTATTCATTTACGAATGTGTCACTCAATCTAGCAAGGATTCACAGCAATTTAAAACTAATAAAGCATCCACAAAATTTAGATTGCTCTGTGTAGTTTCAAACAGAAAGGAGAGCTTCAGTACATTATATCCTTAGATGCAGACTAGTTTCATTTTATTTTCTACTTTGCAACAAGAAATAAGTCTGGATTATGACTGAATTATTTGGAATAGGTAGGAGTAAAAGCTCAGATCTACTTTCAGCAAGATTTGTGTTGAAATTATTGAAAATCCTATACATTACAAGCACATTCTTTTTCAAAAAAAATACATAATATACTTAATCACATAACATACTACTCCTATGTCATACTTTTAATTGAATCATACCAAAAATATACTTCCAGCCAGACCTGTAAACTATCCTAATCTAACTGTATGTTTTAGAAAGTGGTTTAAAGCAGTATGGTTAGGGTTGTTGTTGTTGTTGTTGTTGTTGTTAGGTTTTTTTTAAAAGTAACATTCTCAATATTTAGCAAACAGCATAATCTCTAGGTTCATGTATTTTAAAAAAAATGAGTAATGAGTAATCACAAACAATACGTTAATTAATCACTAGATGGTCTTCTTGCTAAAATATATTCAAAGTTACATGTCACATTCGTTTCTCCTTTCATTTTTCTAGCCGTTGATAAAAATTATCCCATGTTCTAAAATACACTGAGTTTTCTTTCTCTTTTATCTTTAAAGTCAATCTATCTATTTCTGCACACTCTAAAATTTTCTTCATTAATTCTTCTTCAGTTGGTAAATTTTCATTTTTCCAATGTTGGGGAAATACAATTCTTGCTGCAGTTAGTACGTATAGAATTAAATATATAGAATTAAATATATAGAATTAAATATATAAATATTTCTCATAATTTGCTCCTATTATTCCTAACAGGAATAATTCTGGCTTAAAGTTTATTTGTTTTTTAGTCATTTTCTCCAACCATAAATGTATTTTGAGTCAAAATCTTTTTGCTTTAGGGCATGTCCACTAGATATGGTAAAAAGTACCTGGTCTTTGTTTACATTTCCAACACTTGTTTGAAATATTTTTAAACATTTTTGCTAATCTCATTGATGTCATATGCCATCTGTAAAACATTTTATATAAGCTTTCTTTATATGTCACTGCTTTAGTTAATTTAACATTTCTTTCCCATAACTTTTGCCAGTTTTCTAATTCTATATTATATCCTAAGTTCTTTGCCCATATTATCATTGTTTCTTTTACTTGTTCTTTCTCTATTTTTAAGCTTAACAGATTTATAGAGTTTCTTAATCAACTTTTCATCTGTTTTTAACAGTATCTGGTCAAATTCTGTCTGTTCTTTATAAAATCCCATTGTTTTAACATCTTTTTCATATATCGTTTGGATTTGCAGATATGGCCACCATGATAGATCAATACCTTGTTCTTGTAAATCTTGTCTTTCAATTTTCCTTCATTGTCCAAGATATCTTTATAAGTCACAACCTTGTCATAATTAATTAAATTTGGGTAAGCAAAAGCTTCCATTGTTGAAAGCCATCCAGGTATCTTGATGTAAATTTTCACTTTTATTTTTTCCCATTCTAAAAGAAGTGCATTTCTTATAAAGTAGTTTTGAAAGTATCTACATATTTTATTCTTCCGATACCACAGAAAGGCATGCAAACCAATTTGTAGGTCATGTCCCTCTAGGTATAATAGTCTTTTGTCTCTACGCATTATCCATTCTTTAATCCATGTTAAAATAGTTGCTTGGTAGTATAACATCCAGTCCGGCAATCCAAATCCTCCACTTTCTTTTGCTTCTTGTAGCATTTTCAGTCTAATTGTAGCCATATAAATTTCAGTATTGTTATATTCAGTTCATCAAAAAAGGCTTTTCCCAATCTTACAAGAATCGTTTGAAATAGAAAGAGTATTTTTGGTAAAATATTAATTTCCACTGCTGCTATTCTCCCCAACATTGAAAGTTGTAAGTTTTTTCACTTTTCCAAATCCAATTTTATTTGTTTTAGCAAATAACTATTTGTTGTGTTGTTGTGTTTTTTTTTTGCTAGTTGGTTTTTTTGTTTTTCTGTTAAATTTTTTGTTAGCACTTTTGTCTTTTCTCTGTTTATTTTCAACCCTGCCACTTTTCAAAATTTTTCTGTTTTCTCCATAAATTTAGTGCTTCCAATATAAAAATAAGTCATCTGCAAATGCTTGTAGTTTGTATTTTTCATCTTTTATTTCCAGTCTTTTAATTTCTATATCTTCTCTAATTTTTCTATTCAATATTTCCAGTGTTAGTATAAATAATAATGGAGATAGTGGGCATCCCTTTCTTGTGCCTTTTTTAATGTTAAAGTTTTCTGTAAAATCTCCATTTACATTTATTTTGGCTGTTTGTTTTACAATTAATTGTTTTAATTAAATTTATAAAGTTTTTTCCAAAATCCATTTCTGCTAGTTGCTGAAACACAAATTGCCAGTTTACATTGTCAAACGCTTTCTGTGCATCAAGAAATATTAAAGCCATCTGTTTCCCTGGATGAATTTCATAGTATTCTAACATGTCAAGCATCATTCTTAAATTATTTAATTTTGGTCTGTATGTATAAATTTGGTCAAAATTTTCTTTAGTCTTTCTGCTATTATTGAGGCAAAAATAATTTTAGACTAAATTATATTAAATTCCATTTAATATCAGATAGGATGCAAAATTTGGCACTGCAAAATAGTAAAGAGCAATCAATAAAAATAGAATGAAAAATTAAATGAAGAAGATGGGGAACACAAATAAAGGAAAAATTATCTAGATGATATTAAAAAATAAATATGAAAACATCTTCTAATTACCCCTCAATTTTTATCAGCAAAACCATTCAGAAATATTTTTCTAGTAAAACATGTTCCATTTAACTACCAGACATGGATATATTAATTAAACTTTACCCTTTAAATATTTTACTGTTTGCAAATAAATTCCCTCTGTTGCTTGGACAGGCAGTGTACATATTAATTCTAGATTTCACAACTCAAAGCAGACAAATAACATATTTAAAACAGTAACTTGCATCCTGCCAAATTTTACTTATTTTGATAATTAATAAAAGTCTAGGCAAGAAACCTCAGCATGCTTAATCAGAAATAGTTTATAATGTAATAAAATCAGTTTATTTTTATTCCATATATGATCCACCTCCTTTTCTGCTCCATATTTAACCTATTAAAGCTTTTTTTTTTGCTAAGCCAAGTTTAAGAAAAAAAAGGCCAACCTTACCTTTGGACTGTGCAATATAAATCAACCGACTGACAATTTTACGTATGCGTGGCTTTAAAGCAAAATTTTTTGTTCCACCTGTGACAGTGATGATGAGGTTGGGTGTTTTTAGATGCCAGTGTTGTGTCATTAGATCGTAGAGGGTTTCAGAGTCTGTGTCACATGACAGACGAATGTACTAAGAAATAAAAATAATTGTTACAATGGGAAAAGTTCCCAATCCACGCAAAATAGATATATCTCATTTCATCAGTGGCTTCCCATTTACACTGTCCTTTACTTCTGTTATGAAAATCCCTTTGTTATGCAATATTTTTATATATAATTTTGTTCTAGAAGTTCTTAATCCACACACGTTTCATTGTGCCCCCTTGCAACATCTTAATAGGAAGGAAAAATAAATGTTTAACACCTGTTCTAATATGAGATTAATTCATGCTACCATATTTTGAATGGACATTCAAGTATCCTTTTTTCATTATACAGTTTGTCCTCATTTAGCACCCACCTGATTCCAGCAAAATTGTTGCTAAGCAAACCATGTGATTGAGAGAGGTTCAAAGTGAATGAGAAAAAAGAAATCTCCAAGAATCTTGGTAATTTTTGCAAGAGAGTATTTTATTGTATTTTGTAATTTTTTCAAGAGTTTCTATCAGTCCAAACTGATTCAGCAGGTTGGGCATGCTGCAGATCAAAGCAGATCAAAGAATGTTGACTGGTGGGAAGTAGCTGCTGTAGCCCTGCCTTATGGATTATTCCCCCCTTGGAGGTTAAAATGTACCCTGCTGGCTTTTCGCTTTGGGTGGCTACAGAATGAATGAATGAATGAATGAATAATGCTGCTTATGTTTACAGTGGGTGCGTACAGACTCAATCCAATATCAATTAAAATTGTGTCATTCAAAGCTTAACATAAAAAGAAAACACAAAATAAAAAGGAAGGTGATTAACTTACCTTTCCTATCTTACCCAAATTTTCAAATTCAATGTCTCCAAAAGCATCAGTTGGGAATTCTTTAGTATGTTTTTTATAATTCCATTTCTCATTATGGTTAATCTGCATCTCTTCTATGTGTTGTGATTTCAAATATCCACATTTACATTGGTTGTCACTATAAAGATACACATATGTGGAAACCTTTAATTAAAGCAATTTGTTTTTTATAAAGGTATAATAAACAAATAAACTAGTAAACATTTTGTTTAACTTTCAAACACTTAGGGAAAAATGCAATAATTTAACATTAAACTTCTCCCATTATGAATTTGTACAGCAGTAAAAATATTTCCCACCTTTAACAATCCAATGTCAACATAAAATCCTAGACAATCTAGATCAGTGGTGGTGAACGTATGGCACGTGTGCCAGAGGCACCACTCAGATCCCTCTCTGTGGGCATGTGTGCCGTCGCCCCAGCCCCACCTCCCCACATGGCCCCCTCCTCACCAGCAGCCCCCCTGGAGAGCCGTTCCCAGGCATGGCCCATGTGGAGCAGCAGAGCCAAGGACATGGCAGCCGGGCAGCAGGGACAAGATTCTGCCCTTGCACCCCATCATGCATAGATGCTGCTGCGGGGCACAGGCAGAGGGTGTGGTCCCCATAGCACTGCAGGGTTGCCTGAGGGAACTGCTGTGGTCGGCTGTGGAGGCAGTAGGAGGCCCTGTGGGCAGGCGGGGTGGGTGTGGGTGGGCGGCAGGGCAGAGCAGGAGTGGGTGGGAAACAGGGCAGGCAACAGAGTGGAGCAGGCAGGGGGGCAGGGTGGTTTTGGGGCACTTGCTGTCTAAAAAAATTCACCATCACTGACCTAGATGACATTCTAATCTACACTGAAACTATGCAAGAACATGTGACATTGATCAGGGCAGTGGTGAAGAAACTCCATGTCACTCAAGTATATGCAAAACTCTTCAAGTGTGAATACCACAAAGACAAAATTGACTATTTAGAGCAGGGGTCCTCAATCTTTTTAAACAGGGGGCCAGTTCATTGTCCCTCAGACTGTTAGGGGGGCAGACTATAGTTTGAAAAAAATAATGATTATAACCAAAGCATCTTTAACTATAGGATGGGAGACCACCAGGATAGACCAGGAGGAGGGGGTAAGGGGATGTCCAAAGGGCAGCAGGGCAGGACTAAGGCAGGACTTCCCTCAGACCCTCCCTCCCTCTCATTCCAATCTCCTTCCTTCCCTCCTTCCTTCCTTCCTTTCTCCCTCCATCCCTCCCCTCCTTCCTTCCCTGCCTCCCTCCTTCTCATCTCCTTCCTTCTTTCCTCCCTCTTTCTCATTCCCATCTCCTTCCTTCCTCCCTCTGTGCCCAGAAAGGGACAAGGGGATGGGACAGGTTGCCAGTGCGCCCAGTGTTCGTGCTGTTGGTGGCCATGGCTTGAAAGGCCACTGTAAATTCCTGGACAACAGCCATACAGCCTTAAGAGCAGAGTGGTGGGAAGATATTTGCAATGAGGGAGGGAGAAAAACAGGCAAGAAACACAGCTGGGGAGGAGTCACCCTCCAAAGGAATAAAGAAAAGCACCATTGGCTAGAGGTGATTAGCAATTGGCCCTCGCCCACCTGGGTCTGTGGGCTCTGGGGGAGGGAACGCCACGAGCACAGTGAGAGTCGGCATCTGCCCCCCAGTCCCCAGCCTGACCAGTTTTGGCAGGCAGTGTGAAGAGGCTGGGCCAGAAGAGGTGAAACTAGCAAGAAGCTGAACCTGCCTCAGCACCCGCACAGGAGGTGGTGAGCAGCACAGGGCCTGGGGTCCTGGGTGACCATCTTCCCAAGGCTGCATCTTCTTTCTTTCTCCCTCTCCCACCAAAACTGCCTGCTTTTATAGCCTCCCTTGTCTCCACCACTTCCTCCTTACTCTTCCAGGTGTGCTAGAAGTGCCGATCCTGGGGCCTTTGTCTAGTCCCAGCACCCCTGCAACTTCTGAGGACTTTCTCAAGGCAAGTCCTGCACTGTGCCACTTTAGCTCGTTCCCTCCCCCCCCCCGCAAGTCCTGCGCTGCACTATATCACCAACATTCGCCCAGCTGACCAGATAAAAAGACAGGGCAGGCTGTATCTGGCCTGCAGGCCATAGTTTGAGGACGCCTGGTTTAGAGTATCACTTTTCGCACAAGGGGGTGGAGATGGACCCAGAAAAGGTATGAGCAGTACTGGAATGGGGGACCAAAGTTTCCTTGGGTTTGCCAATTTCTTTTGGCAATTCATCCCATCTTTTGCCCAACTAGTGCTCCTCATCATAAACCTCCTAAAAACAAGAGGAGAGGAGAAACCCAAACCAAGCCAACCCCTTAAATGGAACATGGAGTGCCAAGAGGCTTTAGAAAGACTTAAACGTTTATTCACCATTAAACCTGACCTCAAACACCCAGACCTGAATGCCTCATTTGTTATTCAAGCCAACACCAGTGATGTGATGGTTGGGATTGTGCTGCTCCAGAAAAACACCCAGAATAACCTACAATCATGTGCCTACACCTCTAAAAAGTTAACTGAGGCAGAGCACAAGTATGCAGTCTGGGAAAAAGAAGTGTATGCAGTGATGTGGGCAATTCTTACCTGAAGACACTTTCTAGAAGGCAGCAAAGCCCCTTTCGAAGTGTGAACACATCATAAAAATTTAGAGGCTTTAAAGATGTCTCGGAAGTTATCCCCAAAGCAAGTATGGTGGGCCCAATGCCTCAGTCGCTTCAACTTCACACTTTGAAACCTTGGGGGTGGGGAACTTTCTGATTGGTTCCCTCTTGCGATTACCCCAATATAATAACTCAAAAAGGGAAGTCATAAGCCTGGTTATTTCTTCTAATCAGCTGGCAGTCGCCGCCAGCACTGGAGTCCAGAAAACAATCTCCCTCCCCCCTACCCAGATGGCTGACGACCTGCTAATCATGCTAAAGGATCCTTGACTAAAGACAAGTGGTTAAAAAAACCACCAAACAGACAGCACTATGCATGATGCTTTTGCCTAGATTGGGGATAAACTCTATGTGCTTGAAAATGAATGTATCCTAATCCTACAAAGGAGCCATACCTCCAAAAGAGTGGAACATTTTAGTTTTGTAAAAACACTCCATCTAGTAAAGTGTCAATACTGGTGGCCTTCCCTAAAGAAAGATATTGAACACTATGTCACTAACTGCCCCATCTGCTCCTTGGAGAAAGGCAACCAGGGAAAACTCCTGGTCTCTTACAACCAATCCCAGAGTATCTTGGAAAGAAATCTCTATGGACTTTATAGTGGAGTTTCCAGAAACCTCAGGAAAAACAGTGCTCCAAAATCCTATCAGCACATGTGCTAGTGAAACTCTTTGTGCAACTTATCTACAGACTCCATGGTGTTTCTGAGAGGATCATCTCAGGCTGCGGAGTCCAATTCACATCTCAGTCTTGGAAAGAGTGGCTAAAATTGCTGAGCATCCCCCAAGGGCTCAGCTCCTCGCATCAACCTCAAATGAATGGAGGTTGTGAACGAATGAATTCCATTCTAGAACAATATTTCCACTGCTACAATTATCAACAAGACAACTGAGATGACCTCCTCCCCTTCGCTGAAGTAGCTTACAACACTGCTGTCCACAAAAGCACCAGCTTTACACCATTCTGAGTAGTCACTGGCCAAGACTTCATGGCCATGCCCAAACTGCCCAAAATTACCCCACAAGATATATCACTTAACAATTAGATCAATACTGTTCAAAGCACCTTGCCAGTGGTGTGCAAAGTGCTAGAAGAAGTGCAAGATGCTAACAAAAAACAAGCCAATAAAAAATGGACCGAACAAACGGATTTCAATGTGGGTGATGAAGTATACCTATCCACCAAATACATTCAGTCCAGACAATCCTCAAAGAAGCTCAGGTCGAAATACATCAGGCCTTTCCCCATCAACAAAACTATTAACCCAATCAATCAATCAGAATAGAGCTGGAAGGGATTTTTGGGTCTTCTAGTCCAACCCCCTGCTCAGGAGACCCTATACCATTTCAGACAAGTAACAGTCCAGTCTCTTCTTAAAAAACCTCCAGAGATGAAGAAACTTCTGATAGCAAGCAGTTCCACTGGTTAATTTTCCTCACTTTTAGGAAGTTTCTCCCTAATTCCATGTTGTTTTTCTCCTTGATTAGTTTCCATCCATTGTTTCTTGTCCTACCTACAGGTTCTTTGGTAAATAAGTTGACCCCCCCTTCTTTTTTGTGGCAACCTTTCAAATAATGGAATACTGCTATCATGTCCCCCCTTATCGTTCTTTTCTTTAGATCAGCCAAACCCAAATCCTGCAACAGTTCTTCATATGTTTTAGTCTCCTGGTCTTTAATCATCTTAGTTGCTCTTCTTTGCACTTTTTCCAAAGTCTCTACATTACATTTCTGTAATGTGGTGACCAAAACTGGATGCAGTATTCCAGGTGTAGTTTTACTAAGGCTTCATAAAGCGGTACTAATACGTCATGTGAATTGGATTCTGTGCCTCTGTTTATACAAACAAGGATTGTATTAGCTTTTTTGGCTGCTGCCACACGCTGCTGGCTCATATTTAAGTGATTGTCCACTAGAACTTCAAGGTGCCTCTCACAGTCACTGTTTTTGAGCCAGATTTTGCCTAATCTGTACTTGTATCTTTGGTTTTTCTTGCATAAGTATAAAGCTTTGCTTTTCTCCACATTACATTTCATGTGGTTGGATAAGGCCCATTGTTCAAATCTGTCAAGATCTTTTTGGATCCTGAGCTTGTCTTCTGGGGTGTCAGCTATTGCTGCCAGCTTGGTGTCATCTATTCTCTTATCTAAGTCATTTATGAAGACATTGAAGAGTACTGGGCCTAAGAAGGAACCCTCTGGTACCTCACTGCTTGCCTCTGGTACCTCACTGTACCTCCATCTATATGTAGTACCATTAAGGACAATTCATTTGTCAACCAGTGACAGATCCATCTGATGGTTACGCTGTCTATCCCACATTTTTCTAGCTTACCAAGAAAGTAGGTTGTGGTCTACTTTGTCAAATGGCTTACTGAAATATAGGTATATTATGTCCACAGAATTTTGCTAGTCTACTAATTTAGTAACTTTGTCAAAGAATGAAATAAAATTGGTTTCACATGATCTGTTTTTAACAAAACCTGTGCTGGCTTCTAGTTATAACTTCATTTGTTTCTAGATGTTCACAGATCTGTTTTTTATTATTTTTCCCAGTATCTTCCCAGGTATTGATGCTAGGTTGATCTGTGGTTTCCTGGGTCTGGTTTTGTTTTCTTCCTTTTTTGATAATGGGAACCACAGCAGCACTTTTCCAATCTTCAGGTAATTCCCTGGTGTTCCAGGATTTTTGAAAGATATGATACAATTTTTCTGAGATAACGTCTGCCAGCTCCTTCAAAACTCTGGGATATAAACCATCAGGTCCCGGTGATTTATATTTGTCACAATCAGATAGGACCTACAGTAGATCAATATGCTTCTTATAGCAGGAATCTAAATTGAAAGCATCCCTGATAGATTGAACCTTAGTCTCCACTTGAACACTTCCATTGACTCTTGAATGACTAAAGTAGTGTCTTAGTGGCTTTTAGAGCTTCACACAATATTTTAAAAGAGAATAATTCATTTAACCAAACTTGCAAAAAATAAAAAAGAGGCTACAATAGGAATGGAATGGAATGGAATGGAATGGAATGGAATGGAATGGAATAGAATAGAATAGAATAGAATAGAATAGAATAGAATAGAATAGAATAGAATAGAATAGAATAGAATAGAATAGAATAGAATAGAATAGAATAGAATAGAATAGAATAGAATAGAATAGAATGGGATTTTGGAGGTCTTCTAGTTCACCCCCCTACTACTCAAGCAGGAGAACCTATACCATTTCGGATAAGTGACTGTCTAGTCTCCTCTTAAAAATCTCCAGTGATGGAGCATCCACAATTTCTGGAGGCAAGCTGTTCCACTGGTTAATTGTCCTTTCTGTTAGAAAATTTCTCCTTCATACCAGGTTGCTTCTCTCTTTGATAAGTTTCCAACCATTGTTTTTTGTCCTGCCTTCTGGTGCTTTGAAGGATAATTTGACATCCTGTAAGGACCCACTTCAAAACCTCATCCCAAGAAAGCAGGACTCTTGGAACACTTTCATTCGAAAAGGAACCTTTATTAGGAGAAGCTGACAGCAGCCATAGAAGGCAGGATCTGAGGGTTTCCCACTCATATCAATAGGCAAAAGGAGCATCATGCAAACCCCACCGCAATAGTTCATCTGATCAGTTCAAACGAGCCAATCTCTAGATGTTAAGTCCACTGTGGGAATGGAGCTGATAACAGAGTCCGTATCAGGGCCCACTTCAAAACTTCATCCCAAAAAAGCAGAACTCACGGAAGCGGATTCTTTCAAAAGGAACTTTTATTAGGAGAAGCTGATAGCAGGCATACTAGACAGAATCTGAAGATTTCTCACACAGATCAATAAGTTAAAGTGTCCCAAGCAAAAGCCCTCCCGATAGTTCTTCCGGTCGGTTCAAATTGGGCAATCACCAGATGTTAAGTCCATTGTGGGAAATAGAAGATAACATCAGGCCAGCTCCAGTTGTAGCAGCAATGTTTAGGCGGCTCTTTGCACCTTCTCCTGGAAGTGCAGAGATAAACCAGTTGCCAGAGGTTACATTCCTTTCTTCCTCCCCCCTCTACTAGCTGACATCAAGGGAGCAGAAAGTTCAGAGAGAAATAATGCAGGAAAGCAAAGTGTTATATTGTAGTGATAGAGGAAGTCTATCACTACACAACCACTCCCCCCTCCCCTTTAGGAGTATGGCAGAACCCAGAGAGAAAAGAGAGTGAGAATTGGGTCAGGAGAAAATAGGAAAGTGAATAGGAAAGCAATATAGATATGGGTTCTGACATTCTGCCCACCTTAAAAAAACAAGAGTTCCACCTGTTGAGAGACAAAACAAATGTGCACAGGTTAGTCAGGTTTGTTTGGGTAGTCTGCATGAAACTTTTTTAATAGCTTGGGAGCTCTAATGTGGTGTTTGTGTACCCATTCATTTTGGGAGGAGGGGAGGTGTTTCCATGCAACCAGATATTGAGTTGCACCATGATATTTTCTGGAATCTAGGATTTTTTTTATTTCAAAGAAATAAACCTTAAGACCAACCTCGACCGTGAGGGGAGGGGGAGGGGGAGGAATAGTTGGTCTTGAAGGTGATTGCTGCTCCCATTTTAACAGGCTGCAGTGAAAAATTGGGTGGATTTGTCTGAGGGGTTTTGGTAGTTCTAATTCTATTGTTACTGGGTTTATGATTCTTTTAATAGGGAATGGTCCCATGTATTTTGGTCCCAATTTCTTGGATGGCTGCAGGGATTTTAAGTATTTTGTGGATAGGTAGACCATTTGCCCCATGGAAAAGGGTTTCAGTTCAACCCCTTTCTTATACGTGTGTGTTTTGTATGCTTGTCTGGCTTCATCTAATGCTTTTCTAACTACTGGCCAGGTGTTTCTCAGCTGTGAGATCCATTCCTTTAAGGAGGGAATAACTGGCTCAGTGGGAGACAGTTCTGGCATGGGATTGAAGCTTTGGCCAGTGGCGACTTGAAATGTGGTGTATGCTGTGCTGGAATGGACTGCTTTGTTGTATGCAACCTCTGCAATTGGAAGTAGATCAGTCCAGTTTGTTTGTTGGTAATTTCTTGGTAAGCATCTTAAATATTGTTCAAGTACTGAGTTCAAACATTCCATTGTTCCATTCGTCTGAGAAATGATGGCCCTGGGTGGTCCCCAAAAGGGACAGAAACACCTTCCAAAAGTCTGATGTGAATTGCACCCCCTGTCTGATATGATGCATTGGGGTGTCCCATGTAGTCTATTAATTATTAATTAATTATTTAGATTTATATGCCGCCCTTTCCCGAAGGACTCAGGGCGGTTTACAGGATGTGTTGAACAAACATCTTTGCTAAAATTTTAGCTGTGGGGATTTTTTGGCAAGGGATGTACTTGTTTTGAAAATGAGTCCATGACCACCCAAATGACTGTGTTTCCCTTACTCTCAGGTAGCTCTGCTATGAAATCCATGGAGATCTACTTCCACAGTGCCAAGGGGCTTGCAGCAGTCTGGGTGACTTCACTTTTAGTCTTTTGGCAGCTGCACAGGTTGGACAACTGGCCACATAATATTTAATGTCCTTTTTAATAGAAGGCCACCAAAATTGTCTTTTGACTAAGAGTAGGGTTTTCATGAATCCAAAATGACCTGCTGATTTTGTATCATGGTACAATTGCATGAATGTAATTCTTTGGCTCTTTGGAATGTATAATTTTCCCCCCACTCAAGATAGTCCATCTGTAATTGTGCACAGGTTTTTGTGGCTTTGGAACCAATCATCAGTTTCTAAAGCTTTCCTGAATTCAATCCCCGCTTGGCTGGCTAACGGTTGCTTTAATTTTGCTTGGGCTTGGGTGGTTACTCCAGCCGCCATTTGCATCTCAGGTATGAGTGGCTTAGAGACGGTAGGTTGGGTACTATTATATTGAGGCATATGGGACAGGGTGTGTGCTAGGAAATTCTTCCCCACCCCCCGGTAGGTGTTTAATGGTGAAGTTAAACCAGTGAAAGTGACCACGGCATGTTTAGGGGTGAGCTTCCTCAGCATTTTGAGAGGAATTGGATTTTGTTTCCTTCTAAAAAATGCCACCAGGTAAGGAGTGCCCATCTTATTTATTTTATTTTATTTATTTTAATTCCATTTATATCCCGCCCTTCTCCAAAGACTCAGGGCGGCTTACAAACTTAGCAGTAGCCTTCATTCTATGTATATGCCTGCTTATTAGGGCTTTCATACACCCCCCAAGCGGCATTATTACGAAGTCAGCTTAATTGCCCCCAACAATCTGGGCCCTCATTTTACCTACCTCGGAAGGATGGAAGGCTGAGTCAACCTTGAGCCTGGTGGGATGCGAACCTGCACTAATTGCAGGCAGCTGGTGTTACTTAAGGAGGCATTAGCCCACTGCTCCACCAAGGCTCATTTAATCTTACCGCATATGCCTCCTTTTCCCACACTGCCTATTGTTCTTCCATGTCAGAAAGTTTTCTGGATGTATATGCACAGGGTTGTAGTACCCATTTGTCATTTTCCTGCAGCAATACAAGTGTTATGGCTACATCACTGGCATCCACTCGTATTACGAACAGCTTGTCCGGGTCAGGGTGTCTTAGGACCGGCTCAGATAAAAACAGTCTTCTTAATCTTTCAAAAGTGGCTTGGCATTCAACTGTCCATTTTAGTGGCTGGTTGGGTTTTATTGTCCCCACCCCCTTTGGTTTTTAGCAAGTTCATGATGGGCAACACTATCTCGGCGAATGAGGGTATGAATTGATGGGAGAAATTTGAAAACCCCAGGAAGCTTTGTAGTTGCTTTCTCGTGCAAGGTGGTACCCATTCTAATACCGCCCGGACCTTTTCAGGGTCCATTTCTATGCCATCAGGGGATATGCAGTATCCTAGGTAGCCTATTTTCTCTTTATGAAATTCGCATTTAGATAATTTAGCATAGAGGTGAGCGGCTTGCAGTTTTTTCGAGATGGCTCTGACTAATTTTACATATTCCTCCATAGTCTCTGTGAAGATGAGGATGTCATCTAAGTAAACCAAGACTCCCATGTATAGGGGCTCCATTAGCACCTCATTTATTAGTTGCATGAAGATCACAGGGGCTCCTTGTAGTCTGAAAGGCAGAACTTTAAATTGGTAACACCCCATAGGACAATTGAAAGCTGTTTTCCACTCATCCCCTTCTTGATTCTGATACAGTAATAAACTTCTCTTAAGTCCAATTTGGTGAAAATCTTCCCCTTCACCAGGTGGGATAGCATGTCCTTCATGAGGGGAAGAGGGTACAGGTTACTTTTGCTTATTGCATTCAGAGCTGTGTAATCCACACAAAGGTGCAAAGTTCCATCCTTTTTCTCCTGGAACAGGACTGGGGCCGCTACCTTGGGTGAAGCTGGCTCAGTGAATCCCCTTTCTAAATTCTTGTCTATAAATTTCTGCATTTCTTGCAACTCTTCAGGGCTCATAGAATACACTCTGGGTTTTGGGAGCTTTGCTCCCGGTTTGATTTCTATTGCGCAGTCCGTAGGTCGGTGAGGTGCTAGTTCATCAACCTCTCCTCATTTGAACACCTGAGTGAGGTCCCTGTATTCCTCAGGTATTTCGGGCAATTCCTTTTCCTCTCCTATTGTGGCCTTTTCTGTATCAGAGTCTTATGGGGTCCCATTGGGTGGTGTTTTTTACTGGTCTCCCTTTGGGAATCTGAACTCAGCTGTCCTCCAATCCACTTGGGGGTTCCATTTTTCTAACCATGCCATCCCTAGAATTATTGGGCACTCCATGCCTGGGGTTACCACCAATGTTATAGTCTCCTTGTGGTCCCCTAGGGTGAGGTGGATTGGCAGCATGGCTAATGTGGCTGGCATCCCCCCTGCTATGGACCCATCTAATTGACCAAATGAGATCGGTTTCTTCACCCTCCTCACTGGAATGCCCAGAGTCCCCACTAGTATTAGGCTGATAAGGCAATGCGTACAGCCAGAATCTATTAGGGCTCTAACTTTTACAGCTTTGGGCATGGAGGGGACTAGTATAGTCACTGTCTGGGTGAGGGTGCAATGGGTCCACTTACCAGAGGCTCATCTTCGGAGTTGTCATCCAACGAGTTGGATGGTCCTGCAGTGTAGGCCAGAGTTCCCTTCCCACATTGAGTGAAGGGGGAGACTCTACAGCTTTGGTGCCTTTTATGGCTGGCTCTCATGGTTTGGCTGATGACTTCCCAGTTTTCCTGACTGAGTTCTGATCAAGCTTATCCTTGAGGATTCCTTGAACGGCACTCTGCAGTGTGATGCCCCTCTTTTCCACACTTGAAACAGCCAGTGGACTTCTTTGCAGTGGGCTGTGATTTTGCTGGTTCATGGGATGGTTCAGATGGAGACCAGCTCCATGGCTTCCCTCTGTGATGTCTCTTAGCCAGGTCAATCTCTGCTTCGTCTGCTAGGATGTACCTAGGCCATCCTTGAAGTCTGCCCTGTTTCACCTGTTTCACCATTTTGATTCTTTTGTGGGCTTTCCGGTCCACCAATGGGTCCTTGAACTGCCATCTGAGGGAGAACATGAAATGGTTGAAGTTTTGCAGCTCCGGAGTGTCAGAATCATGCAGATCTATGATCCAGTCAGTGGCGACCTTATCTAATGCTGCCCACAATGCAGATATGGGCCTGGTCGGAGGGGATGTCTTGGCCATATTCCTCCATGTAGTTCAGGACATTGGTTAGGAAAAATCTCAGGCATCGCGGTTCCCCTCAGAACTTCACATTCAGTGGTGGGAACTTTTGGATGGACTGTTGCCTCCTCCTTCTTCTGTGATATCTCCCATCCCAATTGGCAGCTGCAGTGCAGTGAGGAGTGGGGGCTGCTGCGGCAACTGCGGCAGTCTTGGTAGCTCCACCTGATGTCCCTGGAACCTCGGCTTTGGACTCATGTTCGGTGTCCTTCTTACTGCAGCCTAAGGTAATGGTGCAGGCACATGGTTTGGGTTACTCCTCTTTAAGGGACTTGAATGCTGATTTTATCAGGTCGATGGCTTTCTCCAGCATCCAGCTCGAGTCTCCTTCACCTTTGCTGAGATGGAGAGATGTCTCCATCTCCTGCTTCCAGTCCAGTTGGTGGCTTCCACATCTCAAAGTCACCTTTCTCGATTTCTTCTCCCAGTCATCTTTCTTACCAATGCCCATCGACCACCAAGTTTTGTGGCCACGCATCTCCATGACCTCTTCCTCTGAGGTGTAGGAGGATTCGGAGTATGACAGCTGGCACGTTTCTGACCAGAGGGAGGGCTCCTCCTTCACGGTGGCTTCTTCTTTCCCTGCTCTGGTATCTGACATGATAATCTTGCAAAATCCCCCAGTAAGGCTCTTCCTTCTGGGTTGACTATTACTGTAGATCCTGTCTAATGTCAGGGGCCACTTCAAAACCTCATCCCAAGAAAGCAGAACTCATGGAAGCGGATTCTTCCAAAAGGAACTTTTATTAGGAGAACCTGATAGCAGGCATACTAGACAGGATCTGAAGATTTCCTGTGCAGATTAATAGGTTAAAGTGTCCCAAGCAAAACCCCTCCCCATAGTTCATCTGGTCAGTTCAAATTGGCCAATCCCCAGGTGTTAGGTCCATCATGGGAAATAGGAGATAACATCAGGCTGGCTCCGGTTGTAACAGTGATGTTTAGGCAGCTCTTTGCACCTTCTCCTGGGAGTGGAAAGATAAACCAGTTGCCAGAGGTTGCATTCCTTTCTTCCTCCCCACTCTACTAGCTGACATCAAGGGAGCAGAAAGTTCAGAAGAAATAATGCAAGAAAATAAAGTGTTACATTGCAGAGATAAAGGAAGTCAAGGCAATAACCTGCAAGCACTCTCCCCTCCCCTCTAGGAGTATGGTAGGACTCAGGGAGAGAAGAGAGTGAGAATTGGGTCAGGAAAAAATAGGAAAGTGAATAGGAAAACAATATAGATATGGGTTCTGACAGTCTGTTCCCATGCCTATGAAGACATTGTTGGGTTTTTGCACCTTTCTTTTCTGCAGCAAGAGGGCTGGAGTCACATTCCTTTCTCACCCCAGGTTGACATCAAGGGGAAACAATTCAAAGAGCAAGAAGATAGAAAAGGCAGAGAGGATATATTATAGCTAAGCAAAGGAGAAATAAAGTATTCCATAGGGCCTCCCCCTCCCCCTCAGGAGAATGACAGAACTCACAGAAAGGAGCTGGAAAGGGACAGAACCAACCCCCCCTAACAAGGAAATGAGTTCTGACATACCACCCCTCCCTTAAAAATGATTCACCTGTAAAAACATAAAACAAAGAGAAAACAGAAATAAGGATTACTCTGGTTTATCTGGATATGAGGCATGAAAGTTACTAAGTAATTTAGGGACTCTAACGTGATATTTCTGAACCCATTTGTTCTGAGAAGGAGGCAGGTGTTTCCACACTACCAGATATTAGGTGGAACCATGATGTTTCCTGGAATCTAGAATCTCCTTGATTTTAAAATGCTGTTAGCCTTCTAGCATGATTGGAGGAGGGGTAAGAGCTGAAGCCGGTCTCAAAGGTGATTGTATTTTGTGTTTTAACAAATTGCAGTGAAAAATAGGGTGAACTTGTCT
Source organism: Vipera ursinii (assembly GCF_947247035.1). Taxonomy (NCBI): domain Eukaryota; kingdom Metazoa; phylum Chordata; class Lepidosauria; order Squamata; family Viperidae; genus Vipera; species Vipera ursinii. Next base: position 186,663,243 of record NC_139512.1, read on the forward strand.
GAGCGTCTTAGGGAGCTCCAATTGTACTGTAACTGGATTGATTATTCTTTAACAGGAAAAGGTCCCACAAATTTTGGCCCTAGCTTTTTTGGGGGCTGCAGGGATTTTAGATATTTTGTTGACAGATATACTTTCTCCCCTACTTGAAACAGTTTGGGTTCAACTCATTTTTTGTCTGCCTGTAATTTATAACCCTCCCTAGCTTCATCCAAAGTCTTCCTTACAACCAGCCAGGTGTTTTGTAATTGTGTAATCTATTTCTTCGGGGAAGAGATGGTCGGTTCACTAGAAGGTAATTCAGGCACTGAGTTGAAACTTTGTACTGTGGCAACCTGGAAAGGAGTGTAGCCTGTGCTGCAATGCATTGCGTTGTTATGAGCGACCTCTGTGAATGGGAGCAGGTCGGTCTAATTGTCTTCCTTTCAATTAATGAACCATCTTAAATACTGTTCTGGTACTGAATTTGAACGTTCAGTCCCACAATTCATTTGTGGATGATGACTTGATAACAGTCCCTGAATGATCCCCCAAAAGTCCCAAGAATGCTTTCCAAAACTCTGGTGTGAATTGCACTTCCCTATCTGATATGATTCGTTGTGGAGCCCCATGAAGCCAATAAATACTCTGAACAAACAACTTCGCTAGTGTCTTTACAGTGGAGATTTTTGGGCATGGAATAAAATGCACTTGCTTAGAAAACAAATCTGTTATGACACAAATAACTGTGTCCCCCCACTCTCTGGTAATTCCAGAATAAAGTCCATATAAATTTATTTTCAAGGCGCTGATGGGTTCACTACTGTTTGCAATAAGTCTGGGGTCCTCCCTTGTCTCCTCTTAGCTGCAGCACATATTGGGCAACTAGACACATAGTTTTCAATGTCCTTTTTTAGTCTAGTCATGCCAGCCACATGACCACGGAGACATCCTTGGACAAGCGCTGGCTCTTCGGCTTTGAAACGGAGATGAGCACCCGCCCCTAGAGTTGGAAACGAGTAGCACACATGTGCGGGGGAACCTTTACCTTTACCTTACTGTTGTATTGTGGCAATCTGGATAGTGCATCTGCAAGGAAGTTCTTTCCTCCCAGCAAATGTTTTAAGGTGAAATTAAACCAGTGGAAATGCTGAAACCACCTTGCTTGTTTAGGAGTCAATTTTCTAGGCATTTTTAGGGTTTCAAGGTTCTTGTGGTTGGTCCATACCTGGAAGGGGATTTTATTCCTTTCCAGGAAATGCCACCTGGTTAGGAGGGCCTATCGGATAGCATAAGCCTTGTTCTCCCAAACTGCCCACCTTTGCTCCATCTCCATGAGTAGGCACAAAGCTGCAGTTTACCTTCATCATTCTCCTGCATTAACACTGTCCCCATTGCTACATCACTAGCATCAGTCGGGGCTCCACCAATGCACTGGTTTATCAGTATCAGGGTGTCTTAGGATTGGTTCTGCAGAAAATAACCTTTTCAGTCTTTCAAATGCAGTTTGACACTCCATTTTAAAAGTTGGCTGGGCTTCGGTTTCCCCTCCCCTTTTGTCTTTAGTAAGCTAGTAATCGGCAACACAATTTGTGCAAAGGAAGGAAGGAATTGGCAGTAAAACTTAGCAAATCCAAGGAAACTTTGCAATTGTTTCCTGGTTCAGGATGGGGCCCACTATAGAACAGCCCAGACCTTCTCAGGATACATCTCTATGCCTCTTGGCAAGATGCAATACCCCAGCTAGTCAATTTTTCCTTTAAGAAACTCACATTTAGATAATTTGACATACAAGTGGGCTGCCCTCAGCTTTTTCAGTATTGTTCTGACTAGTTTATGTGCTCCTCTTTTGTTTCAGTAAATATTAGGACATTGTGCAGGTAAACAAGCACCCCTTTATATAGATGCTCCCAGAGCACATCATTTATTAGTTACATGAACTCAGCAGGGGCTCCTTGGAGTCCGAAAGGCAGAACTTTGAATTCGAAACACCCTTGGGGCAGTTGAACGCCATTTTCCTGATTCTGTAATATGCCTCTCCAAGTCCAATTTCAAAAAGATTTTTTCTTTCGATAAGTGCACTAGCATGTCTTTCATCAGAGGGAGGGGATAATGGTTGCTCTCACTCACTGCATTGAGAGATCTGTAATCTATGCAGAGACAAAGAGACCCATCCTTCTTTTCACAAGACAATACGGGGGCCGCAGTTTTGGGCTTCGGCGGTTGAATAAATCCCCTTTTTTAATTCCTCTAGCTCCCATGGGGTCATGGAGTACATTTTTGGCTTAGGTAATTTTGCCCCTGAACGTATTTCAATAGCACAATCCGTGGGATGGGGGGGGGCAATTCGTCAAATCTCTCTTTGCTGAACACTTCAGTTAGATCCCAATATTCCTCTGGTATGCTTTCCAACTCTTCCACCCCCACTGTTGCTGCACTGTCAGGAGCCCCCACACACACTTTTTCATCTGAGTCAGGGCTTTAGCCTCCACTTCCCCTTTCAGGAATCTCAACTCTCCTATCCTCCAGTCCACCCTCAGGTTCCATTTGGTTAACCACACCATACCCAATATGAGTGGGCATTCCATTCCAGGGGTTACCACATGATCTCCTATAGTGAGTTGGATGGGCAACGTGGAAAGAGTGGCTGGTGTCCCCCCTGCAATGGACCCATCCAATTGACCAAATGAAATTGGTTTCTTCAGCCTCCTCACTAGAATCCCTAAATTCCCCACCAGGGTTGGGCGTATGAGGCAGCGAGCACAGCCGGAATCTACTGGGGCTCTCAGTGCAACTTTCTCTGGCATCCCTGGGCTAAACAGTTCTATGGCTCTGGTGAGGGGTACGATGGGTCCACTTACCAGGGGTTTGTCTACTGAGTTGTCCTCTGAGGAATCGGAGGGTCCTCCTGGCTAAATTGAGTTTCTTTCCATCTGGCCTGACAGGGCCAGGGACTTAACAACATCTATGCTCTTCATAGCGGTTTCCTTCAATTTCAACAGAGTTTTCCTGGGCTTCCCCCCAGTGGCTCGGTCAGGTTTCCAGACGGGTTTTTGAGCAACACTCAGCCCATCCTTCCTGCATTTGAAGCAACCTATTGTCCTTGGGGTGGTAGGGGCCAGTTTTGTTGGTTCTTGGAGGGGTTCTGCTGGTGATTTTTCCCAGGATCTCTCCCTGAGTTGTTGCCTTCTGGCACGATCTATTTCTGCTTCCTCAGCTAGGATGTACCAGTCCTGGAGCCAGTCAGGATCTCCCCAAAAGATGCTAGCATAATACATGTCATTGTTTAGGCCATCTTTGAAATGACCCACTAGGATATCCTCTGGCCAGTTCAGCTTACTGGCCAGGGCTCAGAATTCCTGTGTGTATTCAGCTATGGGTCACCACCCTTGTCTGACAGTTTTTATGTGCTCCCATGCTTTCTGGTCAGTCAAGGGGTTTTCAAAATGTCACTGGAGAGCTGCCATGAATTGATTGAAATTTTGCAGCTCTGGAGCATCAGCATCATGGAGATCCACCACCCATTCAGCAGCATCACCATCTAGGACCATCTGTACAATCCTTATTCAGCCACAGTCACTGGGTATTTTTCGGCCATATTCTTCCATGTAGTTTAGGAATTGAGTCAAGAAAGACCACAACTGATGTGGCTCTCTGCTATACCTCACCCTCAGCAAAGGAAACTTCCTGATGGTTCGATGTCCTCTCCATCTCCTGGGTCAGTGTCTGTTACCGTCCGCTGCTGCAGCTCGGCCAGGGGTGGCTGTGGTGGTTGCAGCAATGGTTGCTTCTTCCGTGGTGCCAGCAGAAGTTTCTGGGATTGCTGCCTCAGCCCTGCCTTCATCTGTCCCCTCAGCTGAACCTGGGTTGGAGGTGCCCCGGCATGGATCAGCATTCTCTTCCATCAGGGAATTGAAGGCAGCTCTCAGCATATCTTTGTAATAATGCCGCTTGTGGTGTGTGTGTGTGTGAAAGCCCTAATAAGCAGGCATATACATAGAATGAAGGCTACTGCTAAGCTTGTAAGCCGCCCTGAGTCTTTGGAGAAGGGCGGGATATAAATAAAAATAAATAAATAAATAAACTGATTGGAGTGGGGTGGCCTGTCGTCCTCATCTTCACTGAGATGAAGCGACCTCTCCATCTTGACTTTCCAACCCGGCTGGTGACTTCCACATTTGAGGGTCACCTTCCTGGCTTTGTTCTCCTGGTCTTCCTTCTTGCCAATGCCCATCAACCACCTTGGTCTGTCTCAGCATCCAGCAACCACCACCTCATCCAAGGAACTCAAGGACTGAGACCTGTATTTGTTGAGGCCTGCCTGCTGGGAAACTGCCCTCCAGGGCAGGTTCTTCCCTCTCCATGCTGATTTCAGAGATCATTTGCGCAATCCCCCAGTAAGGGTCTTCTATTCCAGGCTGTTACTGCATATCCTGCCTAATGTAAGGACCCGCTTCAAAACCTCATCCCAAAAAAAGCAGGACTCTTGGAACACTTTCATTCCAAAAGGAATTTTTATTAAGAGAAGCTGACAGCTAGGCATAGAAGGCAGGATCTGAGGATTTCCCACTCAGATCAATTGGTTAAAGGAGCATCATGCAAACCCCACCCCAATAGTTCATCCGGTCAGTTCAAATGAGCCAATCTTTAGGTGTTAAGTCCATGGTGGGAATGGAACTAATAACAGAGTCCATTCCCATGCCTGTGAAGACATTTTTGGATCTTTGCACATTTTTCTTCTGCCGCAAGAGATAAGCCAGATGGCCGGAGGCACATTCCTTTCTCACCCCAGGTTGACATCAAGGGGAAACAGTTCAAAAAGCAAGCAGATAGAAAAGGCAGAGAGAATACATCGTAGCTAGGCAAAGGAGAAATAATGCCTTCCATAGGACATCCTCCCTTTCCCTCAGGAGAATGACAGAACTCACAGAAAGAAACTGGAAAGGGACAGAACCAACCAACCCCCAACAATAAATGGGTTCTGACATCCCTCTTCTTTTGGAAGCTCCTCAAATATTGGAATACTGCTATCATGTCACCCCTATTTCTTCTATTCTTTAGACTAGCCAAACCCAATTCCTGCAGCTGTTCTTCATATATTTTAGTTTCCAAGCTGGGACGAGTAACAGGCGCTCACTCCAGTTCAAGACAATATGCCTGTTCAATTCAGAGAAGAGCAATTAAAATGATCTTTAATTGCTCTTCTCTGAATTGAACAGGCATATTGTCTTGAACTGGAGTGAGCGCCTGTTACTCGTCCCAGCTTCTGCCAACCTAGCAGTTCGAAAGCACGTAAAAATGCAAGTAGAAAAATAGGGACCACTACGGTGGGAAGGTAACAGCGTTCCGTGCACCTTTGGCATCTAGTCATGCCGGCCACATGACCACGGAGACGTCCTTGGACAAGCGCTGGCTCTTTGGCTTTGAAACGGAGATGAGCACCGGCCCCTAGAGTTGGAAACAACTAGCACACATGTGCGGGGGAAACTTTACCTTTACCTTATTGTCTTGAACTGGTATTTTCAACCATGAAATTTATTCAGTTCAAGTTGAAGGTTCATATTGAACCTTTTTAAGTCCCTTGCTGAAAGCAATTCACATTTAACTCAAAATGCAACCATGTTTTTTGAGGCCAAGATAAGAATACATTCAAATTTGCAGAAGCAATAAAATGCAAAACAATGTGTACAAAGCAGGAGAATTTCATCATGTGTTTGACTCATGCACAGAAATGGAAGGTCACCTCGATCCCTGCAATGGATGAATGGCTGCAAAAACTGATGGAACTAGCAGAGATGGCTAAATTGGCTGTTTTGATTAAAGAAAAAAATACAAATACTTTTATTCCTACGTGGAAACTGCTTATGGACTTTGTGCTTGAGGTGAAAAAAAATGAAACTTTGATTTTGGATTTTACCAACTAGATAGATATATTGTTATCAAAATGGCTAGTTTATACTATTATATAAAATTAAAAAGTTGAGGTTTGATGATAATATTTTGTTCAACTGCGCACCAAAGGGTGTTGGAAGTCAATGCCTTTTTCCCCTTGCTTTCCCCCACTTTTCTCTTCCATTTTCCCTTCCCTAACATCCATACTACTGGTATTTACTTTTGTATTTTCTTTGTATGCTATATTATAAACTAATGAAACTTTTTAAAAAATTAAGGTTTTTGACTCAATGAGGATGAGGCCCAAAGGATAGCAAATCTGCCTCAATATGCTGTCTTGCCTTGATGTATACTTAGTGATTCTATATTCCATTTCAAAGAAGAGAAGTTTCAGTGCCACTTCTCTGAAACTCTATAATATCTATATGACATATAAATATTTACTTACTTGGACTTGGCATCTTTAGTGAAAAACACACACTCTCTCTTCTTAAAGTTCTCTTCAACAAAGTGTGCCAAATCCTTTGAAAGTAAGATTTGAAAGCCTTAGTGAAACCCAGGTATAGACAAATTAAAAATAATTAGTAGCTTCATAATCTTCCTTTGGAAGTATACATTATGCTAGGCAATTAATAAACAAACTTTATTTTTTACTTTTAAAAAACCTTCAACAATCATTATTGTATATGATTGAATAACAAGCCTCAATGTATTAAAATGTTGTATATTCTCCCCCCATCATTTTTCTTTCTTTCCTTTCTTGGGCTGCTCAGAGAACTAGTATACCATTAGAGTTCATGTAACAATGTCAAAGCAGTAAACAATTCTGTTTTTAATTACAGGAAGATATTTTACTGCAGTATTCTAAGAGTTAAGCTTCAAATATTGATTTCATTTGGTTCTCTCTTCTGTTCATTTACTTTCCATTTTATTAATTGATAAAGATAAAGTATTAACACTTCTATTTCTGAAAACATTCTTAATTTACAGCATTTTTGCATAACTGCTTAAAAAAATGCCCAGTACTGTATGTATATTTTCTCTCCACATGATAATTATATTTAACTTTAGCTAATGTGTCTGGATGGATTTTATGAATATTATTTGTATAGAACTAGTTTTATCGATCACTTACACTTTCACTGTATGATAGATCCATGCTAGGAGAGATACTGGAATAAAGACTTCTTGAGCTTTCCAAGATACCATTGTTTCTCTCTTTCATGATGTCTGTGAAATCCAGAGTAGTGATACCGCTTAAGAAGAAAAGTAAATTTATACTTCTTAGTATTAAAAAGTAACATTTTGTTTTGTTTTTGAAAGGGCACAGAAAGTGGTTAAGAGGCTTAGTCATGAAATGGATGTATTTTTTTAAAAAAATAAACTTAATGCAACTATTTAATTATTAATTTATTTGTACATTTTAAAAAATAGAAACCTGTAAGATTGACAAATTGGGAACACATGTTGCTAGTGACAATACAACAAATTTTGGACTAATAGCACAAATAGGAGTGATATTAAAGTGGGTTTTTATAACTATAGGTTTGGTCAAGTAGCAAAGGCCTCATCCAAAAAAATATGCTAATAATTCTAGCTTTACCAGCTCAGCTTTCAAGCAGGTAATCAATACTCCATCCAACTCTTATCATCATTGCTGGGGAAACTTCCAATTTTATTTGAAAGACAATAGCAACAATTGTGGGTATCTGTACAAATCTGCTCTCTAAGGGGTTATCTGAACAGTAGATAATTTGGGTGCTCAAAGTGAATGGCCTTGGTAACATCAAACAAAATGACAGAATATATGTTTCCATCTCTTTCCAACTCTCTCAACTTCCAAGTATGTATACATAATATTATACATGCAAATAACACATCCTTATTTTATTTCCAAAGTTGTTGATAAGAACAAGCAGTCATATACCTTGATACCATAAAAACATATCAACCGTTCAGTTGAAAGTTTTATAATATTAAATATGGATTTGAGAATGACTTCTGTTTCACGTGCATCCCTCATTACCAATATTTTTCTCAATATTTTTATTTTTTTATTTTAATTCCATTTATATCCCGCCCTTCTCCGAAGACTCAGGGCGGCTTACAAGCTTAGCAATATCTCTGATACACATCCAAAACAAGTCTGAAATCTCTTATTTAATATCATTCTGCACCATGTTTACAATCTACTTATTAGTGTAGGTGGATGCTATCAATATGAATTCTCTACTTAATCCTTGTTAGCAACACCATTAGAAGATCTATCATAATTATGTGCCAGCTTGAGCAAGTGTTCCACATCTTTGGCATATCAACAACCTGTACTTGGCTAGCAACCATTTCCAATATAGCAGCAATTGTAAAACTTTAGCACATCTGGAACAAGTATCACCTGCAGCAAAATCAGTATTTCCTTTACTATAAATGTGAAAGGATTTCTAACTAGTATTTCCATAACAATAAATTTTTTGTCAATGCTGCAAAGATCCTGGCCGAAGCCATTTTGTTTCATTTTCAGTTGCCACAGGGCTGGGAGGGGGGATGGGTGATCTTAATATTTTAAAAACAATAAACAATATTTTGTCCTGTGGGAAACAAGGTTATTGCTGCCTGAGAATTTAGCAGGCTGAGCCTTCCATTAGAAAGCTCGCCAAAGTATTCTATTGGGGAAAGTAGTTGATTACATAGTGCTGGGGTGGGAAATTCAACTTTGTAACACTGTAACACTTTGGAGGGAATTCCAGAATTTCACTTTTGACTGTTTCACTCTAGCCTTGGAGTTCTGCTTTTACTGGTCTCATTCATCGGAACCTTGACATTAAACCAAGTCTTCTTAAAATTTTAAAACCTGGGGTCCTGAGCCCCAGTTGCCTATCTAATCCTTGTAGGAGGACAACAAAGACTCAGGGATGAAATAGAGATGGAGAAGAAGGGAGGATCGGCAACTGGCCTCAGCACGACATCAGCTAATGGGATGCAGGCTGCAGCCCATGTGGAGAGTGCAGCTCCTGCAGCTGGGGCGAGGCTGAAAGCCTGGACAATCCCATCAGAGAAGCTGGGGCAGCAGGAGGGAATTCTGACCCTCATAGAGAATTGGAGATTGAATGCTGCCCTGCAGTGAAAAAGAACCTTTAAGGCTGCTGAGGCTGAATTCCCATTGATCTCATCCCATGGCTCTTATTCACCTATGCTGAGAAAAGTGAAATGGCTGGCTGGGTGGGATGAATCAGGGGAATGGAGATACCTGACCACTATCCACAGCCCCGACTGCTACAACTGACTCGAGATGAGGGAAGTAGAGCCGATTGCCCACCATGTGATTTCCAGTGGACGAGGTGACATGCTCCCAAACCCTTCCACCTCCTCAGCAAAGCCCAAGTCCCATTTCAATGGCTTGTGCTGTGACCTGCTGCCTAGACCAGCCTTGACATTGAGTCCAGTGCACTGGTGGAGCCCCGACTGAGGTTGGTGCCCTGCGAGCATAGGAGCCCAGCCTCAGGGTTTCCAGGGACAGGCTCTTCTACAACCCCAGCACCAGTGACCAGGCATACAGCAATCTTACTGGGGGCAATAACCTGTGGATCCACCTCCTATCTAACCCACATTTGATGGGGACTCTGAATCATTATGCTAATGCTTACCCAGATGGTGCCGGAATGATTGATGCTGTAGCAGTGAACCTAGAAGGGGAAGTTGCCGAATGGGTAACTGGCCTACACGATGAGCAGGCATCAGAATTGTGGGACATCAATCTGTTTATTGGTGAGCTGAGAGCCAGATTTGAAGATGAATCCCAAGCCCTGCAAGCTGAAAAGGACATCCATAACTTGAAGCAGAGAGGATGGCCAGAAAAAGAATATGTAAGAGAATTTCGGAAGGTGGCTAGATGGATCAGGCAGTGGACCGAGCAATCGCTAATTCACCACTTCAAGGCAGGCTTACAATGTGAGTTATTCGATGAGGGCACCTGCAGGGAGATCACTGATCAGCTCCACAAATGGTACTGGCTATAACCTTAGACATTGAGCTGGACCATTACCAGAGACCTACTGCATCGGTGTCCAGACCAAGGCAGACCCAAGAAAGACACCAGATGGCCTGATGTCCCCAAGCTAGCAAGCCTCTGGTTTTCCTCAAGCACCTACAGGACCCCCAAGCAGGCATTTCAGGTGTGGGCAGCTTGGACATTGAGCACCTGATTGTCCGGTCCCATTTCCTCCAGCTAAGAATGCACCTGCTGCCTGCACAAAGCCTAAGAGGAAACCTCATGCAGAACAAGAGAAATTGAATTGGGCTATCTAGGAGCAAGCTGTGTGGGTCACTTCTCCCCCCCCCCCAGGAAACAGAAGACCCCGGTGGAGTGCTTGCCAGCACCTGTCCCTTATGACAGTGAAAATGAGGGAGAAGATGACCTGATGGTGAGTCAACCCGTCCCACCTTTTGCCATCTCTGCGAAGCTTTTAGTCATTAAGACAGGTGCCCAAATGGACTTGCATGTTTTAATTGACTCAGGCTGTACCAGATGCCTAATCAACCTCCCTATGGTACTCAAGCTAGGCATTAGTGCCAAATTATTGCCCATAGCCTTGAGGTTTGAACAGGCAGATGGATCTCTTATAGGGGGAGCTCCTTCCACTCACCTAACTGAACCAGTGCACCTGGAAATGGGAGAGCATTGGGAAATCATCCACTTAGTAGTGGTCCCCAAAATGACTGAGACTGTCATTTTGGGATTGGCCTGGCTTGATAAGTGGTGCCCTATGATCTGGTGGGGAAATGGAGTGAGGACTTCTCAAAGTTAGCGATGGGACCCTTGCCTCCTACTCTGGCCAGTGAAATGTGTGGGGCTACTGCAAATGAGGACCAAGGGTAGTCCCTTGAGACTCTGAGAGCCATCATAGGCCCTCTGCCTGGAACTCAGCTCATCCCAAACGAATACCGGAACTTAGCTGATGCATTCAGTGAGAAGGAATGTGACATTCTGCCCCCACCCCGAATGACTGACTGTGCCATTGAGATCTTGCTGGGCACCAAATTTCCTAAGCCCAAAATGTACTCTATGACCCCCTGAGAGTTGAAAGAGCTGAGAGAGTATATCGATAAGAACTTAGCCAGGGGAATCATTCAGCCAGCTAAATCCTATGTAGTTGCCTCTGTGCTCTTCAAAGAGAAGGAGGAGGGATTGCTGAGACTGTGCATTGATTTTAAAGGTTAAAACACTGTGAGCATGGAGAATATGTACCCCCTCCCCTTAATGAAAGACATGCTGGCCCATTTAGCAAAGGGAAAGTTTTTTACCAAGTTAGACCTAAGAGAAGCACACTATCGAGTGAGGGTTACAGAAGGAGATGAGTGGAAAACAGCTTTTAACATCCACCTGGGGAGTTTTCAATTTAAAGTTATGCCTTTCGGTCTTCAAGGGCCCCCTACCATATTCATGTAATTGATCAATCAAGTGCTGCATGACCACCTGTACAAATGGGTTCTAGTCTACCTTGACAACATCTTCATTTACACAGAGACCATGGCAGAGCATGTAAAATTAGTGTGTGAAGTACTCAGAAAACTACTGAAAGCCAAACTTTATGCAAAACTCTCCAAATGTGAATTCCATCAAACACATCTAGACTACCTGGGATACAAAATTTCCAGTGGAGATGGAGTCAGCCAAGGTAAAGGCCATGCTAGAATGGCAACCCCCACAGACCCGTAAGCAAAGCTTTTTGGGATTTGCAAACTTCTAATGGCAATTTATTCCCTCTTTTGCCGAGATAGATCTGCCAATTACTGAATTGTTAAAAACTGGAAAAGGAGGGGGGAAGCCATGACTATGTCAATGCCTGCCATAGTCTATAGCAGGGCTTTTCAGCCTTTTCACCCATTGTACCACTTTTAGGATATGGCAACATCTGAGTACCACCAGTCGCCTAGCAAGGTGTCAAAAACTTGATTTTAAAAAAGGAAAAAAGTGATGAAGTACAGTTAGTCCTTTGCTTAGTGACTGTTTGAAGTTACAATGGCACTGAAAAAAGTTTCCCCCAAGCCACAGCCGAGCAAGACACCTGCCTGCCTGCCCAGTGGCACTCTTCCTCCAGTCCAAGGTTTTCATTGTTATGAGCATTTCTGTTGAGGATTGGCAGCGGAGGTGGGGTGGGGGTGTGTTTGGTTTTTATTCTCCCCCATCTGCTGGGTGGTTGTAGCAGGTTTTGGTCACTTCACATGACCCTGGGACACTGTGACCATCATAAATATGAATCAGTTGCCAAGCATCTGAATGTAAAACACAAGACCCTGGAGATGCTGCAATATTCCAGCTGATTAGTGCTTCTTTTGGGCTCAGCAGAAGCACCAGAATCAGCACCAAGCTCCAGCTGGAGCCTGGCACTGATCCTGCTGCTTCCACTGAGCCCTGACAGCCCTGCAGCTCCAGCCATCTCTCGTTCAGGCTTGTGCGGTGCTGCTCATTCCCCTCCCCCGCTACTACTTCTCTAGGATGGTCACGTACCACCTGCCAGGTGCCAATGTACCATAGATGGTACCCCTACCACTGGTTGAAAAGCTCTGGTCTATACAATGCCAAGCTGCATTTCAGAACTTAAAAAGATTGTTTGCTCCCGAACCTGTTCTCAAACACCCCAACCCTGAAGAGCAATTCATCATCCAAGCCAATGCCAGTGATGTAGCTGTGAAGGCAGTTCTTCTACAAAGAAACCAAAGGGGAGACTAACAATCCTGTGCCTACACCTCCAGGAAAATAATGGACATTGAGCGAAGATGGGCAATTTGGGAGAAGGAAGCTTTTGCAGTAAGATGGGCCCTGTTGACTTGGCATCATTTCCTCAAAGAGAGCAAGATGCCTTTTGAAGTATGGATGATCATAAAAATTTAGAGGCATTGAAACCACCCCGTAAGTTATCTCCCAAACTGGTCCGTTGGGTGCGTTATTTTAACCATTTCAATTTTACTTTAAAATATTTCTGCAGGGGAAAGAATTTTTTGGCTGATGCCTTTTCCAGAATGCCACAGTATAAAACCCGCTGTGAAGAGATTTTGAGCTCCATCATTCTGTTACCACAATCAGTCTCTCAAATTAACCCCTAGAGGCCAGGTGCAGGTGAAATCACCTGAGCCAGATAGCCCTTTGACAAAAAAAACGTAAGGAGGAATTAAAAACCAACTCCTGGTTCCAGGCAAATACTGACTTATTGAGATGGGCTAGCTTGGAAGGGATCAAAATTAACTATACTTGCCAGAAACACTTAGAGTTCAAGCACTTCAGCATAGTCATTATGCCAAACAAGCTGGTTACTTTGGGTTTCTAAAGACTTTATATCTGGTCAGAAGACACTTTTGGTGGCCAGGTGTGAAAAAGGATGTTGAAAGTTATGTGAAGAGATGTGTAACTTGTGCAGCCATGAAAAAAATGACCTGGGAAATCTCCTGGGCTATTGCAGCAGGTAGCAGACCCCTCCCTTCCTTGGGAGGAGATTGCCATGGATTTTATTGTTGAATTACCAGAAAATAGGGGTAATACAGTAATATAGACTGTCATTGACCTTTCTTCAAAATAGGCTCATTTCATAGCCTGTTCCTGTCTCCCCTCTGCAAAAAAAGTTAGCCAAGCTGTTCCTTAAACATATCTACCATCTTCACAGAGCACCAAAAAGAATTATTTTGGATAGGGGAGTTCAATTTACTGCAAGGTTTTGAAGGGACATTCTTAAGCTGATTGGCTCCACACAAGAACTATTGCCAGCTTTTCATCCGAATACAAATGGAGCGGCTGAAAAAGTGAACAATGGTGGAGCAGTACATTAAATGCTATGTTGATTACCAACAGACTAACTGGGCTGATCTCCTCCATTTTGCTGAAGTAGCTTATAATAATACTGTGCATAGCAGCACTGGACTTACAGGAGTAAAATAGCTACTGGTTGAGAATTCATTCCTATGCCTGAATACCCACAGGAGCCTCCCACCTCTCAAAACTTAGATCAGTGGGTGATGTCCTAGAGAAATGTTTGGGACAATGCAAAAAAAAAGCTTTAGTGCAAGCCTCAAAAATTACAAAAAGCAGGCAGACAAGAAACGATCTCCTCAAAAGCCGTTTCATGTTGGGGACAGAGTCTATCTCTCTACAAAATAATTAAGGCTCAAATTACCTAGTAAAAAATTAGGACCAAAATTCCTTGGTCCCTTCCTCATAGTTCGGATTATAAACCCTATTACAGTAGAATTAAAACTCCCTCATCTATTGGGGAAAATCCACCCTGTTTTCCACTGCAGCTTACTGAAACCTGTCAGGGAATCCTCCTTAAGACTGGTTCCTAAGAAAGCACCTTGTTCCTTTTTGGTGGAGGGGGAAACACATTATGAAATTAAATGAATTCTTGATTCTATATTGTACAAAGGGAAATTACAGTATTTAGTTCAGTGGAAGGAATACCCACTATTAGAAGCTACTTGGGTAAAAAGTACTGACATCAAGGCAGATAGACTAATACAGATTTTTTTTTTATAAACATCCTCATAAGCCTTGGGGAGTTTCCTAACTCTAACTTTTGTTTATTTGCAGGATTTGTTCTCTCTCTAGGGGACCCAACTGTCAACACTGCAACGATCCTGGCCAAAGCCATTTTGTTTCATTTTCAATTGCCACAGGACTGGGAGAGGGGATGGGTGATTTTAATGTTAGCCTAAATAATATTTTGTCCTGTGGGAACCAAGGTCATCACTGCCATCCGTTAGAAAGCCTGCCAAAGTATTCTATTGGCGAATGTAGTTGATTACATAGTGCTGGGGTGGGAAATTCATCTTTGTAACATTGTAACACTTTGGAGGGAACTCCAGAATTGGTTTCACTTTTGACTGTGTTGATACTTTGTACCCAATAAACATGTTCTTTAAAGAAACCTCTAGCCTTGGAGTTATGCTTTTACTGATCTGTCGGAACCTTGACATTTTGTTTTCCTAGAAAAACTGAAGAAGGAAAGAGATACCATTTCTGTCCCAGTATTTTATATGCTAGATTTAGTAGCCATTTCTGTAGCTGGATATTATATTAGAGTTTTTAGAATATTCGAAAGTGATTGCACTGTCTCCAGTTTTTTTTAAAATCATACACTGCATATATTTCACTTCTATTGTTGGTGCTTTACAGACTTGCACTATTAGGGTAATAAAACTACTTTTACTACTTACATTTAAATCCAATGTACCCATTTTAAATCCAATTTTCCCATTTTAAAAAGAATTCTGCTGGTTTCCGGCAAAACCTGTCTTAATTGGCTAGCCTTTGTTAAAAATCCAACAAACAAAGCCAGAATAGTTTTAAAAAACAAACATAGCCAGAACAGTTTTTTAAAACTATTTCTTAAACAATAAATCAATTTTAACTGGATTTTAATTTTAACACACAGCACACTTGATAAAATTAAAAGGTAGATAGTACATTTGAATATATAGGAAGGGGAGAAGAGGGAATTAAGACAAGCCTGTATGTTCCTAAAAAAAACAAAAGATATTTGTATAAATATTTCAACAGAACAACTGCACTTCAAAAGATGAAGAAATATTTTTATAGCAAGTCAATATTACAGTGCATTAGAGTAGATCAAAACACATGAATATTTCTAAATAAAAAGGAGAACACTTTATTATTGATACTTCAACTAACTTAAATAATTCTAATTAATGCAGATCATGCTGTAATAGTAAAGTTCAGCATGTTCAGTCTTGCATCTTATCTTTAATTCAACTTAATTGTTTATTATATATTTTCATACAATTACAATATTTCATTATCCATACTAGGTCAGGCCACGAGCTAGTAATGAGTTTGCACATTTCCTCTGTATAAATGTATCAATTTAAGAGAACATCTAGAATTAAAAACAGAATTTTCATCCTTACAGCATTTGAATTTTAATATGGTGTTTCCAAATTTATTTACAGAAATCATCCCATTAAATGAGAAGGCCATTTAATATCAACAAGTGAATCAGCACTTCATTTTTGACAGTAAAGGTCGAAGCAGATAATATCCTTATATAAAAAACAAATTGTTGAATTTATGCATCACTAGTCACCCTTGACAGAACATTTCATATTTAGGAAGGCAAATGTATGCTTCCATCATTTATTTGAAAGCTACTCCCCTGACATAGCTTTCAGAAAAACAACCCACATTATTATTGGCTCTTCCCTGATAGCATTATTACCTATACAGGTTGTTTAATGAAAAATATAGCCTGAACACAGCAAAAAAAATATCATGGATATTATTTCTGCTAAGCCGGCCATGAATATTCACATTCAAAATTTTAAAGATTAAAATGAGTTCATTTATATGTTTATTTACAGTTCTGTATTAGTGGCTCCATTAGACTTCACTTTTTCTTCAATATTTAATTGCATGTTTACTAAATAAACTACATAATATTCCAATTCAGAGTAGGTATTTATTGTTTTTCCTCCCTGCAGAATATGTTATTTTTATACCATTTTTCTAATAACAGGGCATAAAATAATTTATTTCTGAAAATGTTAAAAAGGCTTATTGCATTAGTTATGTTTTTAACCACTCTGGGATTACAGAAGGAATACTGTAATCCAAAAATTATTTTAACATTGCTTTATTCTTACTATCTAGATTTATTTTAAACTTAACTATCCAAAGCCAAAGCTATAACTTTTATCTAGAAGTTCTGTCAAAAATGTTCATACAAGATTATTATGCAGGATCTAAAGCAAACTAATAGTGACAGAACCAAAAATCTTGGTTAATCTTGATAAAACCCAAGAAAGAAAAAAACACCATCTAACGTACCTTTGTTATTAGAGTACAATCCTATGCTTTCCAGTATCTGCCTTGGAAAGGTAATGTCTGCAACAAAGGAGTTTTGAGATGCCTCTCATCTCCAAGCTCCTCCTTTAGAGCTGTCTCATTTCATCTGTTTAACAGGGAGAGAAGCTGAAGAAGGTGAGAGAAAAACAAAAAAATTGCAGCTGAGTCATATTGGTAGTTGAATGCTGAAAGGAATGAAAAATCATTCTTATTCAAGTTGCTGTGCAGAAGATTGCTGTGATTTAATTTACAGTAAAACTGCATAAAATATAATAAACATTTATTTATTTGGAAATATTACACAGTATGGCTACCCATCTTAGATACATAACTTGGCAATTCTTTTGACAAATCCTTAAGAAGTGACCCACAAGTACTTTATAAAAATCTATATAGTACTTTGAGCTATTATTTATATCAAAGCTTCATGCTGTTTTGATTTGTATTTTAAGTTTTTGTTCTGAGTTTTTTCTTGCTGTAACATAGATTATCTGAAATGTGTAAAGCTTAACTACAACATGTAGATTTTGTAGGAAATATATTGACCCCAAATATATTTTATCCCTAAAAAACTGCTATTTCTAATCACAAATCAGTGAGAAGAGAAGGTGATCTATACCTAATCTACAAAAATAAATTTCATTGAACTGCATATTGAATAGCTCCCATGATATCTCCCACAATCAGGTCAATGTTTTTCATTTATAGCTTATCAATACCAATAAATATGGCTATTCTTTCTATTCAAAATGCATTGTTTTCGCCCAGTAATTGGTGTTTTTGAATTTTCCTCAAATATTTCCTGAATTAAGCTTATCATAATTGCATATTATTTTTTATCATGGAAATTTCACTGTATTGGACAATGCAGCGATATTACTAAATATCAGGGCCCACCTCAAAACCTCATCCTAAGAAAGCAGAACTCATGGATGCAGTTTATTCCAAAAGGAACTTTTATGAGGAGAAGCTGATAGCAGGCATAATAGACAGGATCTAAGGGTTTTCCGCTCGGATCAATAGTTTAAAAGTGTCCCAAGCAAACCCCACCAATAGTTTATCCGGTCAGTTCAAATCCCCAGGTGTTAATTCCATTGTGGGAAAACTGCTGATAACACCAGGCTGTCTCAGAGTTGCAGCGATGTTTTGTTGGGTCTTTGCACCTTCCCTTCCGAAAGCGGAGATAAACCAGTTGCCGGAGACACATTCCTTTCTCCTCCCCCCCCCTTCGAGTTGACATCAAGGGGGAAGATAGTTCAAAGAGTCTGTATGCGGAGACAGCAAAAGTGTTATAGTGTAGTTATAGAGGAAAACAAAAAAATAGCCCACAGCATTCCCCCCTCCCCTCCAGAAGCATGGCAGAACCCAGAAGAGTAGAAAGATTAGAGTTAGAATTAAAGTTAGAAAGAACCCCCTTAGAATTTATTTTATTTATTTATTTATTTATTTATTAGTTTTTATAAACCGCCCTTCTCCCGAGGGACTCGGGGCGGTGTACAGAGGAAGGAAGGTATACAGATGAACAATAAAAAGTAATAAAAAACAATAGTGAAAACAAACTGGGACCCCAATTAACGCTATCATGCCAGGCCGGACTGCTGGAACAGGAAAGTTTTTAAGTCGCGACGGAAGGTACGGAGGTCGGGGGCCATCCGGATTTCGGTTGGTAAGCTGTTCCAGAGGGCCGGCGCACCCACTGAGAATGCCCTCCCTCTGGGGGCCACCAGCCGACATTCCTTGAGCGGTGGCACCCTGAGGAGGCCCTCTCTGTGGGAGCGCACAGGACGGTGGGGTGCTGACATCGGCAGAAGGTGCTCCCGTAGGTAGTCCGGACCCATGCCATGTAGGGCTTTGTATGTCATTGTTAGCACCTTGAACTTCACTCGGAAGGCAACTGGAAGCCAGTGCAGCGCACGGAGGAGAGGTGTGATATGGGAGTATCGGGAGGCTCCCAAGAGTGTCCGTGCCGCTGCACTTTGCACCAGCTGAAGCTTCCGAGTGGATCTCAAGGGCAGCCCCATGTAGAGAGCGTTACAATAGTCTAGGCGAGAGGTCACAAGGGCATGGGTGACTGTACGTAAGGAATCCAGGTCTAGATAAGGCCGTAGTTGGCGAACTAGTCGAACCCGGGAGAAGGCCCCCTTGGTCACAGCTCCTATGTGGTCTTCTAGGGAGAGCTGCGAGTCTAGGAGGACACCCAGGTTGCGGGCCCTATCAACAGGGGGTAGTAACATGTCACCGATGTTAAGCAATGGGACATTCTGAATATCCTGGTTTGCCGGAACGTACAGCCATTCAGTCTTGTCCGGGTTCAGTTGCAGCCTGTTCCTCCCCATCCATTCCCGGACCGCTTTCAGGCAGCAGGACATCACGTCTAGGGCATCACTGATATTGTTTGGAGTGGAGATAAAAAGCTGGGTGTCATCAGCATACTGATGGAACCCTACTCCAAAACTGCGAATGATCTCACCCAGCGGTTTCATGTAGATGTTGAACAGGAGAGGCGAGAGGACCGACCCCTGAGGGACTCCGCAAGCGAGAGGCCTCGGGGTCGACCTCTGTCCCCCTGTCAGCACCGACTGCGAGCGACCCTGGAGAAAGGAGGAGAACCAACGCAGAACCGTGCCTCCCACTCCCAGTCCCCTGAGGCGTCGCAGCAAGATACCATGGTCGATGGTATCGAAAGCCGCCGAGAGGTCTAATAAGACTAGGACAGAGGAATAGCCCCTGTCCCGGGCTCTCCAGAGATCATTCATCAGAGCGACCAATGCCGTCTCCGTGCTGTAGCCCGGCCTGAAACCCGATTGGTACGGGTCTAGATAAACCGCTTCATCCAGGATCTGAGGAAGTTGGTGCGCCACCACGCTCTCAACAACCTTCGCAAGGAAGCGAAGATTGGAGACTGGACGAAAGTTATTTAAAGAGGATGGGTCCAAGGTGGGCTTCTTGAGGAGAGGTCTCACCACCGCCTCCTTCAAGGCGGTGGGGAAGTTACCCTCACTCAGAGAAGCAGAGATGACCGCTAGGAACCATCCACGTGTCCCCTCTCGAGCTGCATAGGCCAGCCAGGAAGGGCACGGGTCCAGTAAGCATGTGGAGGAGCTCAACCTTCTCATAATCCTGTCCACTTCCTTAGGAGTTACAGGATCAAATTCATCCCAGATGACGTCGACAAGACTGTCCATGTCTTGTTCTTCCATCTCAGCCCAGTTGGAGTCCAGGCCAGTTCGAATCCGAGCAATTTTATCCAGCAGATATTGACCGAATTCCTCAGCTCGACCCTGCAAGGGTTCCTCCCTCACCTCTTGGTTTAATAGGGAGCGAGTCACCCTGAACAAGGCAGCCGGGCGATTATCTGCGGACGCGATGAGGGTGAAAAAATAGTTGGATTTTGCCACCCTTATCGCAGCGAGATAAGACCTGGTGAGAATTCTTAGTCGCAATCGGTCGGATTCGGATCGGCTGGATCTCCAACGGCTCTCTAGGCCCCGTCTCCGACGCTTCATCTCCCGGAGCTCCTCGGTGAACCATGGGGCTCGCTGGGATCTGCGCCGGGTCAGAGGCCGCAAGGGTACAACTCGGTCCAGAGCCTCCGTGGCTGCCTTTTCCCAGGCTTCCACTAAGGCATCCGCCGAGCTGTGAGCAGGGAGTGCATGCGTGTCCCTAAGCGCTGCCTGGAACTTATCAGGGTCCATTAGGCGCCTAGGGTGGTACCATCTGACTGGCACCGTGCACCCACGGTGGGGGGTGGCAAGGGGGAAGTCTAGCCGCAGGAGGTGGTGATCGGTCCATGACAGGGGCGTAACAGTTGTGGTGCCCCCACCGATATCATCACGCCACCGTCCAGATAAGAACACCAAGTCTGGGGTGTGGCCTCTCTCATGAGTCGGTCCAGAAATTATTTGCGACAGGTCCATGGCCGCCATGGAAGCCATGAACTCCCGAGCCAGTTCGGACGATCCTCCCAGGGACGGTAGATTAAAGTCGCCCAAGACCATGAGTCTTGGGAATTCAACCACCAACCCTGAGAGGGCATCGAGTAGCTCGGGCAGGGCCGCCGCTGCACGATTAGGTGGTAGGTACGCCAGCAGCAGGCCCAACTGCGCCCCTGGGCCGTATCTCAGTAGGAGAGACTCACACCCGACCATCTGAGGGACGGTGGTCTCTCGCGGGCTAAGGGATTCCCTGATGATAACTGCCACTCCCCCACCCCTCCCATGAGCCCGAGGCTGGTGCAGCACCTGGAAACCTGGCGGGCAGAGGTCAACCAGAGGAACACCACCCTCTGGGCCCAGCCAGGTTTCCGTGATGCAAGCCAGGTCCGCATGCTCGCTCTCCACTAGGTCACGAATGAGGTGGGCTTTGTTAGCTACGGACCTTGCATTCAGGTAGACCAGCCTTAGCATGGGAGGGGGCGCACCTTTGCTCCCGGGTCTTCCGGGGGAGAACAGAGGGTCGGAGCGTCTCACCGCTTTTACAGAGCGGAGATGACACTCCCGGTGATGATATGGCCCTCTGTCTGTGCACCTTCTGCCATTCCCCACCATCCTAGGGATGGGATGTTTGTCAATACGCCACTGGGTGTTATCGGCGACTGGTCCTCGTTGTACACCGTCGCGAATGGTCGTGGGCCTGGCATGCGTTATGGTGGCTGGAAGGCGTGCCTTTCCCGCGCAACCATAGTCTTCTCCCTCCCCCCTCCCTAACCCCACAAAAAACTTAGCTAAGAACTTAATCAGGGGCCTCTTGTTGGGCTTATGCTGGAGGCCCCTGACCCTGCCCGGCCATCTCTCAGAGGCCCAGTGGTTGGGCCCGTCATCAAGATTGGATGTGATGCAGGCGGGTCGCACCCAGGAGAGTGGGGAACCCCTGAGGGCGTGTAGTACTGTGCTGGAGTATTGAACGAGCATAGTCTTAAGGGGTTCCGGGAAGGCAGTCCCCTGGATGGTGAATTGTAGGAGGGTCGAGTCGGGTAGGTGCGTTTCTGGATCGTCGCCCTGCCACTGCCACTTGGCCGGGCGAACCCCCAGAAGCAGGCCATTCCTCATCCTCTCACAATGGGTTGTGACTCTGCTTCCGGGGGTGGTCCAGAACGTACTCTGGGTGAAGCAAACCCCATAGAGCTCTCACCTCTATGGGGTTGCAGGTGTAAGGCCAAGCCACTCTGCCACCGTGGCTTGCACCCAGGCCCGTTATGTCCTGTGGGGAGAGAGTGGGCAAGGGTGGTTGAGAGTGGGTAGAAGGCAAGATGGAGGGATTCATTAATTGGCGTCAGCTCTGGTGGTTCAGCCGCCCAAACAGTTCTCTCCCTGATCCTCTGGGCATTGTTCCTGGCCACAGCTCCATAGGCCCCTATTGGTTGGGGACCGTCCAGAGCGTGGCCTCCCAGAGGTATGGGAGTCCCTGGTGTCATGCCGTCTCCGATCAAGGCGCTTCAAAGAGGTGGCTCAGGGTGTGAGCCGTAGATGCCTCGCCTCCGCCGCTACGGCCGCTGTCAGAGGGCCCTGGGCAAAAACGGTCGACCGGTGCCCGGAGAGGATGTCACCGCCGTCCTCGCCTCCGTTGCCGCCGCTTCCGCCGTATAGAGCATAGAGGAGTCGTTGGCACCCATTCGCTGCCGCTACCATCGTAAAGCTGGCCTGCGGCGTCTCCTTGATCACTCGGAGACGCCGCCGCTATCCGGGAGTAGATTAGGCAGCCGAGGCCGAACAGCAACTCCGGCCCCGCACAGGATGGTTGTAGCGGCAGCAGCGGTACAGGGGGTGGGCTGGAGATGCCACGCCGTCAGCGCTACCGCCGCTGTCAAGGCCCCTGGGTGGCGAATGATTGGGCCTGGAGAGGCAGTCCCGGTCACCGTCGTCTCCACTGCCGCCTCTTCCTCCGCCCAGCTGATCCGCGGCCCCTCCACTGATCCTCGGAGACGCCGCCGTTGCCCGGGAGCGGGCTAAGTGAGCCGAGGTAGAGCGGAGGCGTCGGCTGCAAGTCTGATGGCTGTGCAGCCGCAGCGGCTCAGGGGGGGTGCCGAAGATGTCACCGCCAACCGCCTCTGCTGTTTCCAGCCCCCTGGGACGATGGCCGGTTTTGGCTTGGGCGCTCTCACCGCTTTCGATTTCGCTACGCCGCCTCTGCCTCACAGATGATCCGCGGCGCCTCCTCTGATCCACGGAGACGCCGCCGTTGCTCGGGAGCGGGCTAAGTGAGCCGAGGTAGAGCGGAGGCGTCGGCTGCAAGTCTGCTGGCTGTGCAGCCGCGGTGGCTCAGAGGGTGTGCCGAGGATGTCACCGCCAACCCCCTCCGCTGTTCCAGCCCCCTGGGTAGATGGCCGGCTTTGGGCTTGGGTGCTCTCGCCGCTTTCACTTTCGCTAAGCCGCCTCCACCTCACAGCTGATCTGCGGCGCCTTCCTTGATCCTTCAGAGACGCCGCCGCCGCCGCCGCACAGATGCTGTTTCCAGCCCCCTGGGGAAGATGACCGGCTTGGGCTTTGAGCGCTCTCACCGACTGTTGCTGTGCTTACTTTCACTTTTGCCGCCTCCGCCTTACAGCTGATCTTCTGCCGCCTCCGCCTCACAGATGGTCTGCGGCGTCCCCTTTGATCTATCGGAGACGCCGCTGCCGCCCAGAGAAGATCAGGCGGCTGAGGCTGAGGCTGAGCGAGGATGATGGCCCCATTTAAAAACGGCCGCCAACGGCCACCAACGGCCCAGGCGGTGGGGCGGAGACGTCCGGCAGCCCTATAGCTGATTCGGGGCGGTCGCGGACGGCACATTACCCATCTCAGCTGCCCAAATACTCACCCCACCCCAGGGGTCTATTGACATCCCTGGGGGGCTCCTGGGGGGACGCCTTACAACCGGGGGTTACGGAGCTCTCCCCAGCACGTCCGCCATCTTTGGAGCCGGGAAAAAAATAATAGGGGTTCTGACATCAATTCTATAATACCACTTCATAATAACATTTGAGAAAACTGGAAACCTACTTATTTTCCTGTACTTTATGGCTTTCCAGATTCTGGAGTGACCTGAAAAATGGATCTCCAGATACTGAGAAAGCCTCTATTTCTTAAAAAAAAAAACCCGCATCCATCCACATAATGAATAACTGTAATGGTCAAGGTCTTTGCAATAGTACAGTAACATATTTATTGCCTTAAACCTGAATCTTTGCTCAATAGTGTATGAAATGAACAGCAGAGATTTTTAGAATACAAAGGAAGTTGAAGAATGGGAGACCTTCTGTTGATTAACAGTGCATAACAACTTTGAATTTTCTTTACAGCTGTAAATTTATAATATAACTAATTATTATAATTTAAAAACATAGAATATATTTCAACATAGAGGAGAAGATGGTGAGCAAACTGATCTATTTGCTCACTCAGACAAACAGTCTGCTGTTTAGACAAATGTTCTTGTCCAAATCTACTCCATCTAGTATTTTATCATTAAACTCGAATGAGCAGGCTGAAAGTGCCTTTGTGCTCATTAAACTCACAGAGAGAACAAATGGGAGATCAGAGAGAAGATCAAGGGAGTCAACAACAGAATACTAAATGGGAAGCAGGAGATAGGATGAAAACACTACAACAAAGATGCCAGTAGTTGCTGATCAAAATCTCAGCTCTTTCTACATCATATATATAATATGACAAATAAATGTGAAAAACTATAGATTACAAAACCACAAAACTGGTGAAATTCTATGAGGATTCTGTTCAGTCCAGTTTTTGCTGAACATATCTGGGTTGGAAACATATCTGTTGTTTAAAACCTGGAATCTCTGATTGGATAGGGTATGATAAGCTAATAGTGATTCCAAATTACTTGAATAGCATCCAAATTTATTTTTGAAAGACAGGTTATGACCTTTAGGACATAATAGGATTTACTTACCCCACCAGAGTGACAAAAGACACAAAATCCATTACGTAGCAGAAGCCTCTTGAGACATCCCAACTTCAAAGCAGGGATCCACATAAAAACCCATCCACTCACTCAGCCATTTGGTCAGCTGCGCCAGAACCGAATTGCTGCATGTACTTTGTTTCTGTCATTAAAACCTGCTTCTGAGCAGTTCACTTTGACTCTTTGATTTGTGACTGTAAGGTTTTTTCCCTCTTTTCCGTGCATTCTCCCAGCACCGGTTTTTTCCTTCCAGCAATCTGGCAACCCAGATGGGACTCCCAGCTAACCCAGCCACCAGACCAGGTCCAGAGAGTCATTACCCCACTGGCAACAGACTCCTTTTGTCTATAGGTAAACTGCATAGACTCTGCCCGGGTAGCAGAAGGGTAGCAAAGGGAGGCTTCTTTGAGGTTTTTTGTGCCCAACAATCACTTGAAAGGAGATGAGTACTACTTTAAATTTCCTTACACTCTTAGAGAAGCCCAGGAGATGTGTGTGTAAGGCCCTGCCTCAGCTATTCCCTCAAGTAAGTTGAACTCTTGAAGCACTAGGCATTTCTAAAGGACCTTCTATTGAGAGAAAGTGATTGCAGAGAGAACAGGCAGGATCTAAAGTTCCCGTGTGAAAATGTTTGGCTAAACCCCATTGTGCAAAATCCCTCCCAGCTTCCCAGTCCATGGTAAGCCAATCTAAAAGTGCAAAGATGTTGTGGGAACTCTGAGCTCAGAAGGTGATAACAAGTTGTTCTCAGGCACCGCAGCCTTGATGAAGCAAACCAGATGGCTCATCCACCCCTCCCCAATTCACAGGAAGATACATCAAAGCACAATGAATAAATCATAGGAAAGCTCCAAAGTCTCCCCTCCCCCCTCCCAATTCCCAGGAAGATACATCAAAGCAAAAGAAGTCTCATCACAGAGGATGGAAAGACCAGCTTAAGAATGGGGAGCTCAGAATCTAGGATCCCACTGAGGTCTCATTTAGGGAGGCTAATGGATGCCTGGGACCAGGACAAATTGCCCATCCAGGTGGGGATGAAAAGGAAGGATGCAGGCAAGGTACGTAAAAAGTGGACTCTGTTCAGGGATGAGTCTGGGAATGAAATTTGACCTGAAGGTGGTACTTTTGATCTTGAAATATTAAAAGAGCTCAGACTAAAGTTAAAGGCCCCTTCACCTGCCATATCAATACTGTTGGGCAGAGTTTTTGGATTCAAAAGGTCCTAAGGCAGGCAAAAACAGCCAGACTTTAAGCAAACCTCCCTTAAAGGAGAAACCAGGGACAAAATTGATGACCCCTCTTTTGCAAAAACCCATCCCTGGATATAGCAGGGGATAGTTCAAGTATGTCCTCACTCATACCCCTTTCTTCCCTTCAGACCTGATGATTTGGAAGGATAATGCCCTCTCCTTTCAACCTAAACTCCAAACAGTGATAAGAACCCTCCAGTCTATTATAGAGAGTCACAATACCTCATGGGGAGACATGATGCAGCTGCTCCATATCTTTCTCACAAGGGATGAACTGATGAAGTTATTTGAGAAAACAGAGGAGATTGCAAAAAGAGCAGTCATTGCTATACCAGGACAAGTAGCCCCAACCAGAGTTGCTTGCCCCCTGAATTGTCCTGATTGGGATTACAACACACACACCCATTGGGACAAATATACCAGGGCAAAGGATATTCTGCTGGGGGCACTGAATGAGATAGGGGGAGAAAACCCCTGAATTGGCCCAAGTTCCAACATACTGAGGGAAGGCGAGACCCCAGATGCTTTCTGGGTCCATATCCTGGAAGTGGAGGTTGCCCTGGCTCACCTAGGTGCCAGCAACCCAAGGACCAGAGGATATTGGCCTAGGCATTTCATTGACCAGTTGGCCAGCGATATCTGAGACCACTTCTACAAAATTGTGTCAAACTGATCCAGTTTAGAAATATCAAAGTTATGAAAAATAGCCAACTTCATATTTGACTAGAGAGACAGATAGAAATAAGAAGAGAAAGAGAGGAAAGAGGCAGAGAGGGAAAGGGAAAGAGAAAGAAAGGAGGACAGAAAGAAAGGAAGATGTAAAGATAGTTGCTGCCATGAGCAATAACAGGGGTCATTCAAACTTCCCACTCAAAGGACAGCATAGACGCTCCTGGTGTGAAGAAATGGAGGAACCAGGAGCTAGGTGTTTTCATTGCTTTAAGTGCAGAAAGCCGGAGCACCTGAGGAGGGAATGCAGAGGGGGGCCTGGAGCTAGGAGACAGCACTCTCTTCCAAAAGCTGCAATCCTGAGGAGACCCTCCACCTTAAGCAAAAATAGAAACCCCAGACCACCTCGACACATGCAGTTCAAGGATCATTTTGAGCCTTTCTTACTCAGCCAGGAAACAGCAGAATATAAGGCGACCTTCACAGGTCTTGCTAGTCCCCTGAGAAATGGCCGTGAGGGAGAAACCCTCCTCTTTCACACAATAGGGGGGGAAACATATAAGTGCCTGGTATATACAGAGGCAGCATCTTCCCTGATTATGAAACCTCCATTTAAAGGGTCAATAGTATTGGGAGCCAGGGACATTATTAGAGTGGGCAGGAAAATAATTCATGTAGAATTCACCAATGATATGCAGGTGGATCACTTGTTTACCATTTGCCCCCAGTATCCTATGTCACTATTAGGGAGAGACTTACTATGCAAGCTGGGAGCAACTATTAATTGCTCCCCTGAGGGTTTAACCTTAGAAGTCCCAAAGAAATGCACCCTGGCTATGATAACCTCAAATCTCCCTAAAACCTTGCCCTCAGACTTGCAGGATCTACCAGCCTCATTGTTGGGCTGGGATTCAACAGAAGTGGGGTTGGTTCTTAAAGGAACCATCCCAGTAAAAATTACAGGTTAGGAAGAGTCCCCAGCTGCTGAGGAAATTGAGCCAATTAGAAAATTAATCAAGGAATACATGGAGCAGGAAGTCCTGTGGAAGTGCACTTCCCCTTGCAAAACCCCAATCTTCCCAGTCCATAAGCCAAACCTTACTCAGAGGCCAAGCCTATCTTTTGCTTTGTCCACGATTTGCATCTCGTCAACTCTTATGTAAAACCCAGAGCCCCAGTGTTACCCAACACAGCCTGCAATACCACCCACCCTGCAATACCAGCAACAGCAACAGTATTCACTGTATTTGAATTCTGTGCCACCTTCTTCAGTGTCCCTTAGACCCAGCCTCTCAATACCTATTTCCTTTGACATGGGAGGAACAGCAGTGCACTTGGACTCGCCTTCCCCAGGGGTATACTGAATTGCCCACCCTCTTCTCCCAAATTCTGAAGGCAGACTTGGCATCTATCCATCTGCCACAAAACTCCACCCTGGTCCAATATGTGGACAACGTACTGCTAGCTTCAGACACTGAGAGGGATTGAAAAACAGACATCCACCACCTGCTTTGCTGTCTAGCAGAGAGAGGGCACAAAGCTTCACCTACCAAACTTCAATACCTACAAAAAGAAGTAAATTATATAGGTTATGTTATTTTCCCCGGCAGCTCATAAA
The DNA here is from genome assembly GCF_947247035.1 of Vipera ursinii. Lineage (NCBI taxonomy): Eukaryota > Metazoa > Chordata > Lepidosauria > Squamata > Viperidae > Vipera > Vipera ursinii. The sequence continues at coordinate 186,691,399 of NC_139512.1, forward strand.
TTAACCCCGGAGTTACTAGACATGAAACCTCCAAAGACAAAATGACAAGTTAGAGCCTTCTTGGCAATGCTAGGGTTCTATTGACCTTGGATTCTGTCATTTGGGGAATTAGCCAGACCCTTTGTACAATTAACAACAAAAGAAATGGCAGGCCCCATAGAGTGGACAAAGTCACTAGATCAAGTCTTTGATTAAATAAAGCAGACTTTATCCTCAGCACCTGCTTTGGGTTTATCTAACTATTTGAAACCTTTTTTGCTATTCGTCTACAAAAAGCAAGGAGTACAGTCAGGGGTACTAGTGTAGGGATTCTGCTGTACATCCTGGCCAATAGTTTATTACTCTGTCCAGCTGGACCCGGTGGCTTGAGGGGCTGTCCTCTTCCTACAGGCTGCAGCAACAGTGGAAATAGTCAAAAGGTCAAAAGATATTGTTCTGGGCCATCCCCTCACTCTCCTCTTAAAATCACAGACACAAGCATTCACCCAGCAGAGGCTAGCACAATATGAGGCTAAGCTTTTTACCACTGACCACATCACCTTTGAATGGTGCTCCACCCTGAACCCAGCTACCCTGTTACTGATGGAAATATCAGACTCCATATTTCATGATTGCCTGAACCTGGCCCATGATGCCAAATTGCCACAACCCAACCTGATGGACTTGTCCTGCAGAACCCGGACCTGGAACTCTTTACCAACGGATTGTCTTACCTGCATGTTTCCAGAGTAGCAGTCATTTCACTCTACTAAATTGTTAGGGCTTCTCCACTGCCTCCTTCCAATAGTACACAAGCTGTTGAACTGGAAACACTGATTCAAGTATGTGAAACCACGGCGGACCAGTCTACCAATATATATATACAGACTCACAATGTGCTTTTGGAGTTTGCCACGTGACTGGGGCTCTGTGGAAACAACAGGGGTTCCTGACATCAACTGGACACCCAATTGCCCATGATGACTTGGTGTCCAAATTACTAAAAGCCATACAACTACCCTCAGTTGTAGCCATCATACACTGCCATGCCCATCAAAAGGATGACACCTAGGTCACTAAGGGCAACCAATATGTGGACCACACAGCCAAATGGGCCACCTTACAATCCAGGCCCACTTCATTAACTGCCCCTGCAATGTGGGTATATACAAAGATCCCTTATCAAAATTTCCTGGAAAAGGGAGAGGTAGAATTGTGGATGGGGAAATATGAGACTACCTTTCAAGGAGGGTTCTGGGTAGTACCGGAGGAGACCCATTGCCCTCCTTCACCTCCTTAGACTCATATGACAACAATTACATTCAAAACATCATTGTGGGGTTCAAGCTATTGTGGAGCTACCAATTCAAAGTCATGCCATTTGGACTGCAGGGGGCCCCAGCCATATTTATGCAGTTAATTAATGAGGTCCTACATGAACATTTGTACAAAGGGGTTCTGGTGTATCTTGATGACATTCTGATATACAGTATGAATATGGCTGGTCACATAAGACTGGTCAGACAAGTGTTAAAGCAACTATTGAATGCCAAACTTTATGTCAAATTGTCGAACTATGAATTTCACCAAACCCGATTAGATTATCTCAGCTATAGAATTTCCAATGAGGGCATCCAAATGGACCCAGCCAAAGTGAAAACTATAATTGAATGGCAGCCCCCAAAGACTCACAAACAGCTCCAAAGCTTCCTAGGGTTTGCCAATTTCTACCGTCAATTCATTCCCTCTTTTACAGAACTACTCAAAATGGACAAGGGAGGGGGAAAACCATGACCTGGCCAGCCACTAGCATGGACTATGAGTTGTCAGAAAGCTTTTGAGAATTTAAAAAGACTATTTGCAGCTGAACTGGTCCTAAAGCACTCCTGCCCTGGGGAGCCCTTTGTAATTCAAGCAGCTGCAAGTGATGTGGCAGTTGGAGCTGTGTTTCTACAAAAGAATAAAAGTGGAGTCCTACAATCTTGTGCCTAGACCTCTAAGAAATTCATGGAAGGTGAGAGGAAATGGGCAGTCTGGTAGAAGGAGGCCTTTGCAATTAGGTGGGGGCTATTAAACTGGTGACACTGTTTAGAAGGGAGCAAGGTGCCTTTTGAAGTATGGACAGATCACAAAAATTTAGAGGCACTAAAAACTCTCTGCAAATTGTCCCCAAAGCAAGTGCGATGGGCACGGTACTTTAACCGTTTTAATTTTACTTTAAAGTACTTGCCAGGAAGAAAAAAACTCCTAGCTGATGTGCTATCCCAACTGCCACAGTATAAAAGTGAACGCAAAGAGGTCTATGAGGCAGTTATCCTCAGTTCACAACCTGCTGCACAACTCATGCATCACAGAACCCCTAATCCTGATGACCCAGGAGTGAAGAAGATAAAATGAGAGCTCCTTACCAATCAATGGTTTAAACATAATCAAAACTCCCTAACATGCAGTGAAGTTTTGGTATACATGGGGGGAAAATTGTATCTACCTGAAACCCTTCGCCTCAATGCTCTTAGACATAACCATGATGTAAAACAGGCTGGACACTTCAGATATTTAAAAGCTCTACACCTCATCCACTGGCATTTTTGGTGGTCGGGGCTAATACAAAATGTGGAAAACTATGTCAAGAGTTGTACCGTATGTGCCACCATGAAAAGAAGTCCAGGGAAAACCCCTGGGCTACTGCAGTTGGTAGCAGACCCTCCTCAACCATGGGAAGAAATAGCTATGGACTTTATTGTAGACCTACCCAACAGTAGAGGAAATACTGTCATCTGGACTGTGATAGATCTGTTTTCGAAGCAGGCTCACTTTATCGCCTGTAAAGGACTTCCATCTGCACAATGACTGACTAAATTTTTCCTGAAACATATCTACCAACTGCATGGTGCCCCAAGCGAATAATCTCAGATAGAGGAGTGCAGTTCACAGCAAAATTTTGGAGGAATTTCCTTAAATTAATTGGATCATCCCAAGGCTTATCATCTGCTTTTCATCCAGCTACCAATGGGGCTGCAGAATCCACTAACAAAATGGTGGAGCAATACCTCAGATGCTATGTTTCCCACCAACAGACAAACTGGACTGATCTCCTACCTTTTGCTGAGGTGGCCTACAATAATTCTGTTCACAGCAGCACTGGCCACACACCTTTCAGAGTAGCCACAGGAAAAGAGTTCAGCCTGATGCCTGACTATCCTCAGGTGCCCTCCGCTTCCTAGACACTTGATCAATGGGTGAGGGGGTGGGAATAGGTTTGGAGAAGCATGAAAACAGCATTAAAAAAGACTTCTGAGACTTATAAAAAACAGGCTGATAAAAAGAGGGCTTCCCAAAGAACATTCCAAGTGGGGAAAAAGGTTTATCTGTCAAATAAATATTTATGTTTCAAATTACCCAGCAAGAAATTGGGACTGGAATTCTTGGGGCCTTTCCTCATTGTAAAAATCATCAACCCGGTCACAGTAAAATTGAAACTCCCCAGACTTTTGGGGAAAATTCACCCGGTTTTCCATTGTAGCTTACTGAAACTTTTTCGAATCTCCACTTTAAGACCTTCCCCTAAGAAAGCACCTGGACCCCTCATAGTAGCAGGTCAGACTCATTATGAAGAGAAATGTATTCTTGACTCTAGAATCTTTAAGGGAAAATTGCAGTAGCTAGTACAATGTAAGGGATACCCATTTTCTGAAGCTATTTGGGTAAAATCTACTGATGTGAAAGCTGACAAACTTATCAAAAAGTTTTATGAGAAACACCCCAACAAACCAAAAGCCAGCTCCTAACTTGTGTTTGTTTACATTACAGGATCTGTTCTTTTTGTAAGGGGGGCCGGATGTCAACGCTGCAAACATTGACATGTTTTTGCACTGACAATATAAGAGACAGCCTTTTGTTTAAACTGCTTCACTTTGAATCTTGAAGAGAGGGAAACCTCAATGGCTATCTGGAGAAGATAAGATTAAGCCATGTGCAGAAGAGGAAGTGTAACTTCATATGTAAAACTAATTGGATAATGTGATTTGTGACGTGTAGATAAGGGCGGGGATTGTGTGTGTGTTATGATGGGTTTGGGGGGAGATTTCAGATTCTGGCATCCCTCCATGAGTGCCGATGTTTCATTTCATTACTAAGACTTTTTAGATAAATAATATGCCTGCAATTTGTTTGAATTGTCTCATTTATCGGAACCATGACACTCTGGCTGAATGCAATGAGTGAAAGTAACGTGCATCCCCTACCCCTCATAAAGGACATGTTATCCCACCTATCGAAAGGAAGGATTTTTACCAAACTGGACCTAAGAGACGCATACTACCACATTAGGATCAAGGAAGGGGACAAATAGAAGACCGCATTTAATTGTCCAGTCGGATGCTACCAATTCAAAGTTTTGCCATTCGGACTACAAGGGCCCCCTGCACTATTTATGTAATTAATCAATGAAGTGCTAAGGGAGCACCTATTTAAGGGGGTCCTGGTTTATTTATATGACATCCTTATCTTCATCAAGTCCAAAGAGGAGCATGTCAACCTAGTCAGAGCAGTTTTTAAAAAACTGTGAGCTTCCCACTTATATGCCAAATTATTGAAATACGAATTCCACCAGGAAACAATAGACTACCTGGGGTATTGCATATCCCCACAGGGCATCAAAATGGACCCCGAGAAGGTCAGGGCAGTACTAGAATGGGCACCACCCTACACAAGAAAGCTATTATAAATTTTCCTTGGTTTTGCAAATTTTTACCACCAGTTCATCCTTTCGTTCACCCAAATAGCCCTGCCCCTCACAAACTTGTTAAAAATGAAGGGAGGGGCCTCAGTGAAACCCAGCCAGCCACTGAAATGGACAATGGAATGCCAAGCAGCATTTGAGAGGTTAAAGAGACTTTTTTCTGCTGAACCTGTACTGATGCACCCAGACCTGGATAAACCTTTCGTAATACAGGTGAATGCAAGCGATGTGTTGTTGGGGCACTGCAACCATTTGCCTATACATCCAGGAAACTCACTGAGACACAACAATGCTGGGCTGTGTGAGAGAAGGAAGCATATGCTGTGAGATGGTCATTATTTATGTGACATCATTTCCTTGAAGGGAATAAAATCCCTTTCCAGGTCTGGACAGACCACAAAACTTGGAAGCACATAAAACACCCAGAAAACTCACTCCTAAGCAAGCCCGCTGGTCTCAGCACTTTCACCAATTCTGTTTCACGCTCAAACACTTGCTGGGGGGGAAGAACTTCCTGGCAGATGCACTGTCTCACAGGCCCCAATATAACAGCATGCGAGCCACCAATTCTAAACCACTCATGCCCGAACCACAACTGACAGCACCTGTAACCACCATGGCCCAAGTCAAAATAAAGCTGCAGCTGAATAGCCAAACTGGAATCGAATTCCGGAAGACTTTAGAAACAGATGAATGGTTGCAGAAAAATAGACACGTGTGCACGATCAAGGATGGGCTTCCAGGGGTGGGGGAGAAGTTATACATATCAGCCAACCAGTGGGTCACTTTCATGCAGCTGTGCCATGATACAAAATCAACAGGGCATTTTGGATTTGTAAAAACTTTACATTTAATTAAAAGGCAATTTTGGTGGCCATTCATGAAAAAGGACATAGAAAGCTAAATGGCCAGCTGCCCAACTTGCAAAGCTACAAAGAGGTTGCAAGGGAAGTCGCCCAGACTGCTACAACCAGTGGTGAATCCCTCAGCTCCATGGAAGGAAATATCCATGGATTTTATAGCGGAATTACCAGAAAGCAACAGAAACACTGTCATCTGGGTGGTTACAGACCTGTTCTCAAAACAAGTGCATTTTATCCCTTGCCAAAAGATCTCCACCGCAAAAACTTTAGCAAAACTATTCATGCAGCACATATACAGACTGCATGGGGCACCCCAATGTATCATATCAGATATGGGAGTGCAATTTACATCAGAATTCTGGAAAGAGTTTTTATCCCTCTTAGGAACCAATCAGGGACTGTCATTGAGTCTTCATCCTCAATGTAACATCCAAACTGAATGGTCCAACTCAGTACTCGAACAATACTTAAGATGCTTTATTAATTTCCAGCAAACGAACCGGACAGACCTACTCCCTTTTGCAGAAGTTGCCTACAATAATGCAGTCCACTGTAGCACAGGCTACACTCCCTTTCAGGTAGACAATGGTCAAAGTTTCTTTTTTTATATTAAAGAGTTTTACAAAAACAAAATTTTACAATATATCCCCAAATCCCTCCCACCCCAAACCCACCCACTTCCCCCCCCCACTTCCCAGAGCTAAATACAGGATTATAGTTACAATAATCATATTCTAAATAAAAATTATACATAATATACAATTAACCAAATTTATAATGCGCTTTAACTCTCTTTTAACATAACTAACAACAACGTACCAATAACAATATGCCACTAAAATCTACTCATGAGCTAAATGGTACTTTTTAGTCCCATATTTGTTTTGAATATAATTTATCCATCTCCTCCAAACTGAAATATATACTGGTCAAAGTTTCAACCCTATACCAGAACTAACCCCAAACGAAATTCCATCACTGAAAGAATGCATAGCACAATTATAAAACACCTGGCCAGTATTTAGGAAAGCCCTGGACGAAGCTAGACAAGCATACAAAGCACCAGCAGATTAAAGGAGAGTCGAACCTAAACCATTCATTGTAGGAGAAATGGTATATTTGTCTACAAAATACCTAAAATCCCTACAGCCCTGTGAAAAACATGGCCCAAAATACATAGGAACTTTCCCAATCAAAAGAATCATAAACCCAGTAACAGTAGAATTAGAACTACCCAAAACCCTCAAGCAAATACACTCAATTTTTCATTGCAGTTCACTGAAAAGAGAACAACAGTTGCCCTTAAAACCAAAACTCCCGACCACCACCACTTCCAATCATGGTTGAAGGGGAACAACACTTTGAGATAAAAAATATCTTAGATTCTAGGAAGTATCATGGGGCAACACAATACTTAGCAGCCTGGAAACACCTTCCCTCCTCACAAAACGTCACATCAGAGCACCCAAACTGCTAAAGAAGTTTCATACAGAATATCCCAACAAACCGGACTAACCTCTATATCTGTTTTGTTTTCTCTACAGGTGGATCTCTCCTATTTTTATGGGGGCGGGATGTCACAACCCATTCCTATTTTATTTCATTTCATTTCTATTTCATTCCAACTCTCCTGGGTTTTGCCATGCTTCCAAGAGGGAGGGGAATGTATCTGCAGGGCATTGCTTTCACTTCCTTCCTTCACTACTGTTAGATGTTTTGTGCCAGCCATGGCAGTTCCCCAAAAAGGTCATCAGATGGGAGCAAAGAGGCTTCTTTGCTCCCACTGGTGGGTCAGGGGTCCCCGGCCCCTGCAGCCCCATTGGCGAGAGAGTTTTATGGTAAGGGAGGGGCCGAGACCCCCCATAAATACCTCTGCTCAAGGGGCTGCTCTCTGCTTGCTCTCTGTTCTCTTTGTTCTTTCTTTTGCTTGCTTGCTTATCCATGAACTCAACCCAGGCATGGATGCCTCCATGCCAGGGATCTCTTTCTATTTACTTTATCGTTAAATAAAGCTTTGAATGATTGCATTCCTGCGTGATGCCTTTTACTTGGAAGCACCTTAACGAACATCGACCTCGTGAGACCATCTCACAACTACAATGTAATCCCTTACTTTGTTTATTGGGTCTGTATCCTGTTTCCTACGTTATCTCTCTCTCTGAACTCTTATCTTTTAAACTGTCAATTAAGAACAAAGGAGGAGATAGAATGCAGGAGGAGATAGGAGTCTAACCTCAGTGCCTGGATTTTGTCTACGCTCCCAGAGAAAGGTGTGAAGAGCTGGAGATGGGCCAATATTATCTCCTCAGTTCCTACAACAGACTTAACACTATTGGCTTTCCCACATGGGGGGGGGTCAATCTATGGGGTGGGGTCCTGCTTGAGGACACTATAATCTGCTGCATTGCTTGGGAAATCTCAGATCCTATCTATTATGCCTGCTATCTCCTATTCTTAATAAAAGTTCCTGCTTGGAGGAAATTGTTTCCAAGAATTCTGCTTTCTTAAGATGTGGGCTTGAAGTAGGTCCTGACAGTAAGTCTAGTTTAATGAAGAGAAGAACTAGGGATGACATTATAGCAGTCTTCCATTATCTAAGGGGCTGTCAGAAAGAAGCATAGAGCTTGAAGGTTAGATAAGAAGCAATGGATGGAAATATATAAGGAGACATCCAACCTAGAAATAAGGAGAAATTTGCTGACAGTGAGAACAATTAATCACTAGAATGGCTTGCCTTCAGAAGTTATGGATATTCTATCACTGGAGGTTTGTAAGAAGAGATTGGACAGCCATTTGTCTGAAATGGTACAAGGTGTCCTACTTGAACAGGGTATTGAACTAGAAGACCTCCAAGATCGAATTCTATATTCTAGTCTAATCTAGTCTTATCTAGTCTAGTCTAGTCTAGTCTAGTCTAGTCTAGTATAGTCTAGTCTAATCTACTTCCACTCCATTCCATTCCATTCTACAAATTAAAGATGACAATCTTGACAAATACTGTATTGTATTTTAATAAAGTGAAATAATCCATTAATACATAACCATTAACACAAGCATAAAATTAAAAGAATAAATTATAATTCAAAATTAAATTATATAGTAAACCTACATTTCTACAACATATGAACCAAAAAGCCTGATTCAAACTATATCAGAAGCTTCTTCTCCATTCAATAACATTTCAGATTTATCTAGACCAGGGTATAAAGTTATTTTTATCAACCAGGAATCTTTTATTACATGAAGCTTAATGCCTTGAAACCAGACTAGTAGGAAAATGCCAATAATTAATATTTTCTCTGTTTCTCTTCCTGAAATTACAAATGGCCAAAAGAAAACAATAATGAAATCAACAGATAATTTCTGACTGGATTGGTATGGAATGTCTGCGGCTATTCCGGAACTCTTAAGTTGTTTAAGGAAATTAACAGTCTTTTTGGGATCATTGCATTGTATCATTTCCAAGGATATGTGTCAGATCCTCATTTAATATTTGTGTTTCTTTCTATGTTCGGGTCTGCCATTCTGCTGAGAGAGGGGAGGAGGATGCTTTCCTGTTCTGCTGTTGGGAGGGGGAGGCTGGTATGGTGTGTCAATGGAAGAAGGAATGCATCCCGGGCCATCTGTCTTATCTCTGGGAGGAGATTGAGAGGCCGAGAGGGAATCAAAACCCTGAAAATGGTCCTGGGAACTACATTTATCAATCTGGTTCCCATAACAACTTTGCACCTGAGGACTGGATGAAATCAAACTGGACTTTTGGCCATTGGAGTGGGGTCTGTTAGAGATGCTTTAATGTAATGTTATATGTGGGAAAATGCTAGATCTTGCTTTCACTGTCTCTCAATAAAAGTTCCTTTTGAGATGATGCCTGTCTCAAGAGTTCTGCTTTCTTGGGAGGACTAGCTGAGGCAAGACCTTATGCAAGATCTGCGAAAAGGTCAACCTGGAGAGGCAACCACCCTACCATGTGGACCATGCACATCATGTCTCTCCGTGGCAGCACCAAGTGCTGGGGAGAGTCTGCTGCAAAGACCCACCCAGAAAAAAGCTCACTGAATGGATTGAGGAAAGCAGAAAGCTCTGTGAAGCCAAGATGGTTGGTTGGCATAGGGAAGAGAGAAGAGTAGGAAGAAAAAGCCCAGCGAGCAACATTTACCCAAGGCAGCCAGAAAAAGGGCTGGAAGCAAGAGATGGAGCTGCTCTCCAATGACGGGGACAAATCTGAAGGAGAACAGGAGGGAACCGACCAAATCCTGAAGCAAGCCATGCAATCCATGGCGGAAGCCTTTCAAGACCTAAACATAAAATCTAGGTGGTGCAGGAGCAAAAAGAAGGATCAGCAGAAGGAACCCGAGTGTGTAGTTGGTGAGTCAGGGGTGACTGAAATGGCAGGTGTAGCAGGACCTACAGAGATGGCTGCAGCCCCCCCCCCATGGCACAGCAGCCAGCAGCCCCCAGAGGAAGCTCCCAGAAGAAGAGCCCCATTAGAGGAAGCAAAGCTGGTTCCTCGAGGTGAAGTTTGATGGAGACCCACAGCAACTAGGCTTCTTCCTGGCCCATGTGTTCACCTACATGCAAGTCTATGGGAGAAACCTCCCTAGTGAAGAAGCCAGAGTCAGAGTCGTCACCCTAGCCCTAGAAGAGACCACAGTTTGGTGGATGGTTACCCTGTACAACTGCAATACACTAGAGCTCCGAAACTTTAACTGTTTCATAACAGCTTTGAGTCGGAGGCTTGAGGACTGCCTGGCTGACTGAAAGGCATGAGATTGCATAAAAACTGTGAGGCAGGGAGACCAGCCAGTAGCTGAATACACAGAAGAGTTCAGGGACCTAGCATGCTACCTCAACTGGCCTGAAGATATTTTGACCAGCTGTTTCCAGGATGGGCTGAATGATGACCTGAATAATGCATGCATAGCCAGGGGTGCTCTGGTACAATTGCATGATTAGTGCCTCCTAGCCAAGGAGGTAGAAATTGTTTAGAACTGCAAACCGTACCACTCTGGCAAAGCATGGAAAAGGTCCCTGCCAGAGAAGAAAAGAGAAGCAGCTAAAGCCTCGGCTGCAGCCCCAAGCTCAACAGCTTGCTTTAAGTGTGGCAAGGAAGGTCATCACACCATAGAATGCTGCAGCAAAACTCTGACCAAGAGAAGTGAGCAACAGCCTGGATGGAAGCCAATGAAGCCCACCCAATGCCAAAAAAAACATGACCCTGAGGAGCACAGAGGCCATGGAGTTCCTTCCAAGCCCCAAACCAGGGGGTGGAACTCCGACACCACCAGAAGATAAGCTGGGGGCACCAGGAAGTGGCTATGATGATGATCAATTGGTAAGTGGGCTGATTGTGCTAATGTCCATGCTCATAGAACTGTTAACTCTGGGCAGAGAAGGAAAGGTGACCCTAACTGCCCTCTTAGATTCAGGGTGCACCTGACACCTGGTCAGCCCAGCCCTAGTTGGAAAGTTAGGAGTCTGGCTGAGAAGGTTAAAAAATCCCATTTCATTTTGCCAACTTGATGGGTCCATCGCAGGGGGTGTCCCGGTCATGTTAGCTACAAAACCCCTGGGACTAAGCATGAAAAGCCATTCAGAGATTCTAATCTTCATTGTGGCCCCTGGAATGGAATGGCCTCTAGTCCTGGGGTTAGCATGGCTGAGAAAATGGAACCCATTAATTGACTGGCAAGTGGAAAGTTGAAGTTCCCTAAAGAGAAAACCCCATTGCCAAGTAAATGAAGCCACGTGGAAAGGAAAAAATTCAGGAAATAGTGGCTACCTTAAGTGGTGAAGACCTACGAACCATACCTAGAGAATATCGGGACTTGGCTGAGGTTTTCAGCAAAAGGAGTTTGGAGGAACTGCACCCCCCATCGACCCACAGATTGTGCCATTGAAATCATCCCAGGGGCTAAACTAACAAAACCAAAACTGTACTCTATGACCCCTAGGGACTTGAATGAACTGTGTCAGTTTATTGATAAGAACCTGGCCCGTGGATTCATCCAGATGGCTAGATGCCAGGTGGCCACCCCCATGTTATTCAGGGAAAAGAAAGATGTGTCTCTTTGTCTCTGCATAGATTATAGAGGTTTGAATGTGGTGAATGTGGAAAATGTGTATCCACTGCCCCTCATGAAAGATATGGTGGCCCACCTACCGAAAGGAAAGATATTTTCCAAATTGGACCTATGGGAGGTATACTACCAAGTTAGAATCAAGGAGGGGGATGAGTGGAAGACTGCTTTCAACTGTCCCCTCAGCTGTTTCCAATTTAAAGTACTCCCTTTTGGCTTGCAAGGGCCCTCTGCAGTGTTTATGTAGCTTATCAACAAAGTGCTTCATGAGAATCTGTATAAGGAGGTTTTGGTGTACCTGGAAAATATCCTAATCTCAGTGAAACAAAGGCAGAACACATACAATTGGTCAGGGCAGCCTTGAACAAACTCCAAGCAGCCAAACTTTATGCAAAATTATCAAAATGTGAGTTCTACAAAGAGAAAATTGGACTACCAGATCTCACATGAAGGGGTGGAGATGGATCTGGAGAAAGTCCACACTATTCTGGAATGGGCGGCTCCCCACACCAGAAAGCAGCTGCAGAGCTTTTGGGGGGTTGCGAATTTCTACCGGCAATTCACCCCTTCTTTCACCCAAATTGCCCTACCTATCATTAACCTGTTAAAAACAAAAGGGGTTGATACAGTAAGCTAAAGCCCAGCCAGTTCCTGAAATGGACAATGGAGTGCCAAGCAGTGTTTGAGAAGCTGAAAAGGCTTTTTTCAGCAGAGCCAATTTTGAAGCACCTGGATCCAGAAAAGGGATTTGTAATTTAAGCTGATGCCAGTGATGTTGTGGGAGCAATATTGCTCCAAGAGAATGAGAAAGGCCAACTAGAGCCATGTGCTTACACCTCCAGAAATTTATCAGAAACTGAACAGCGTTGGACAGTCTGGGAGAAGGAACCTTATGCAGTGCGATGGGCCCTCCTTACCTGGAGGCACTTCTTGGAAGGGAGCAAAATCCCTTTCCAAGTATGGACTGACCATAAAAACTTAGAAGCCCTGAGTCTTCGGAGAAGGGCGGGATATAAATGGAATTTTAAAAAAAAATAAAACACCCAGGAAGCTGTCGCCTAAACAAGCATGGTGGGCCCAACACTTCCACCAATTCAATTTTACTCTCCACTACTGACAGGAGGGAAGAACTTCTTAGCTGATGCCCTATCCAGAATGCCATGATATAGTAGCTCCAAGGCTGATGTTGTAAAACCTTTATTACCAGCACAGCAACTTGCAGCCCCAGTGGTCACAGAATAGAAGCCCCAAATCGCTGGACAATGCTGCCTCAACTGTGTTTAAACAAGCTTTAGATAAAAATAAGTAGTTTTCGGACTTCCGGATGGCAAGGCGTCGCCGAAGGCAGCCATTTTTTGGCTGTCAGCCTCACGGCTCCATAGAGCCACCGAAAACAGCGCCGATCAGCTGTTTTGGTGGCTCGGAAGCCCCCTCCTTGGGAGAAGAGGAGGGGGTGAGCGCCCAGGTAGGGGTAGAGCTCTCCGGGGCCGCCAGAACTTAAAGTTTTGGCGGCTGAAGGATTGAGCCCCCCCGAAGCCTGGGCATGCTCTGGACTGCGAGGCACCTCTGCTCTGGGTTTTTTGGAGCAGAACAGGGCGTTCGCAACCATCCCTGCTAGCAAGGAAGAACTTTTGAGAACGAGGATGCAGGCAGAGCAGGAGATTTTGGTGAAGATGGTGTTTTGATCTTTAACTCAATGGACTTTGCTGAGCTCGTAAGTGGAAGTGCGTAGCTAACAATAGAGGGTGAAAATGGCGGCTATATCTTCTAAAGTTCCTGCTCTGGTGCAGCAGTCTTCATTGAAAACTTTATTGTCCCCTGCACCCGTATCTGCATCAGCTTTTACAGTAAAAGATTTGCAGAATTTGCTGCAAGAGACTATGGAAAAGCAAATGCAACAATTTGCTGAGATAATGGATAAAAAGTTGGAGAAGAAGTTAACAGAAAAACTAGCTAAGGTTATGGATGAAAAGATTACAGAGAAATTAACAGAACTGAGAGCAGACATTATATCTGCAATGCAAGGCATGGTTAAATGCATTGAGAATTTGGATGAAAGAGTGGAAGATCTTACTCAAAATGATATTAGACTGGAAGCAAAAATGACAGAAACTGAAAATGTGGTAGAGAAAATTGATTATGATTTGATCTCGACATAGTATTATCAGATGGAGTTTGCTTTAAGGATTAGAGGCCTAAAAGAAAATCCTAAGGAAAATTTGAAGAAAATGGTTTCTGAGGCTTTGGAGGGGGTGCTGAGACGACCAGCAGATGAAATAATGGAAGATATAGATAAAAATTTTCGTGTTAATTCTTGGATTGCAAGACAAAGGAAATTACCCAGAGATGTGGTGGTTTATTTTACAAAGAGAATGATTAGAAATGAAGTTATCCAGGCCTCCTACAATATTGATTTTGTAATTGCTGAGCAAAAAGTTCTGATTTTAAAAGAGATCCCTACAAGAATTTTAAGAAAAAGGAAGGAATTTGCTTTTTTGACACAAGAATTGAGATGACGTGATATCAAGTTTAGATGGCAGATACCAGTGGGTATGGTGGTGACCTATGAAGGTACGAGGCATTGTTTTACTACGGTGATTCAGGCACGTGATTTCTACAGTAATGTTTTAAAAGCAGCCCCCATACCATTTTTGGAATCTACAAAAAAAAAAGGTGAGAGAGAGTCTCAACGTTACAGAGAGAATCTACAAGATGATGAAGGGCTAATACAGACAGATGTGAAAGCTACAGGAGTGGATCAAATTTCAGTACCACTGGAGAAGGCCAGAAATTGGAAGAGGCGTGCTGCTTCTGGACGAATGAACCAAGCCTGAAGATTTAGTTGCATAACTGCAGGAGATAATAATGTAATAAGGATTATGGGAATTGAAATTGTTAGAAGGACTAAATATTTGGGGATATACTTTTCACCCTTATAAAATAACTATGTAATATTTTATGTTGCTTTAGTTTTAAGATGATTATGAAAATTTAATTGGGAAGATTTGTAGTAGTGCTTACTGATACTCTGTAGGTTATGATTTGTTATTTGGTTGGTACGTATAGTTACGGTGTGATAAGAAGGTGGATATTGTGTGGTTGGTATATACTTTGTGATATGCTTTGGTGCAACTTTGGGAAAAATTATAGATGAAAGTTAACTTGTAATATTTTTATGGGTAATAATGGAACAGGTAATAGAAAATATAAGAATGATGTGATTATATAAAAAATTTTTAAGTTTGGAAAGTAATGTATGGTATTTTAAGTTGTATAATATATTAGGAGAAGGAAAGGTTGTATAAACTTGGTTTTAGTATGAATTTAAAGCCTAGCTGGAAAGAAGAATAGTTTTAGAAAATTGATGTAAATTGTTTTATCTGTGATTGTTTTTATTGGGTATTAGATTAAAAAGTATTATTTTGTATTTGAATAATTATTGCTATGATATATATATATGTTTGGAGTTTATCTATATGAGTTAAAGTGCGATAGTTTAAATAGTTTAGGATTGTTTGCGTAAGTTAGATTATGATTGTTTGTATTTTTATACCCTGTATTCAGCTCTGGGAAGTGGGGGGAGGAGGGGAAAGGGAGGGAGGGGTTGGGGAGGGTTGGGGAGGGGGAAGAGGGTGGGAGGGGAGGGGGTTGGGAGGTTTTTTTTTGTTAAAGATAAAATGTATTGTAAAACTTTTTAATAAAAAAGTAGTTTTCAAAGCATAAAAAACTGCTCAATGCAGGATGGACTAGTGTGTATGTGGGGAAACTCTATGTCCCTGCCACTCAATTATTAAAAACTATGCAAGTTTCCCATGATTCAAAACTTGTGAGACACTTTGGATTTGTGAAGACCCTACACCTGATAAAAAGGCAATTCTGGTGGCCATCATTGAAAAAAGACATCAAAAGTTATGTGGCCAGCTACCCTACTTGCATGGCAACAAAACGAAGGCAAGAGAAAATCCTTGGTCTTTTGCAACTAGTAGCGAGCCCTTCAGGACTCTAAAGAGAGATTTCTATGAATTTTATTGTGGAACTGCTGGAGAGTTCGGGAAATACAGTTATCTGGGTCATAATTGACTTATACTCCAAGCAAGTCCATTTCATTCCATGCCAAAAGATCCCAACTGCTAAAATTTTAGCTGAAATGTTCCTCCAACACATTTATTGGTTGCATGGAGCCCCTCAGTACATAATTTCAGACAGGGGTGCACAGTTTACTTCAAAGTTCTGGAAGGCCTTTTTGGACCTATTGGGCATAGAATAAGGCTTGAGTTCTAGTCATCATGCTCAAATGAATGGGGGGACAGAATGAATGAACTCAGTTCTAGAGCAGTACCTTAGGTGCTTCATCAATTACCAGCAAGACAATTGGACTGACCTCTTGCCATTTGCTGAGATGGCATATAACAATGCTACGGTTGTGGACACTAAGTTGATGTTAAATTTAATTACGGCAGCAAGACTTTTGATAGGTCAGTATTGGAAGAAAGAGGAACTGCCGACCATAGAAGAGTGGACTTTAAAGGTCTCCGACCTGGCAGAGATGGCGAAGATTTCGGCTTATTTGAAAGATCACTCGCAAGAACGTTATATTATGGAATGGAGAAAATGGATTGAGTTTATCCAGAACAAGTATAGGGTTAAGAAGTTTCATGTAGCATTTGAGTAAGTCTTCTTTCTTTTATTTCTTTTTCTATTTTAGTTTTTCTATATATATTTAATATTACTAAGGTTTGTCTTATCCTATATAAGCTAGAGAGTGATGGATTCTAGAGTTTATGGTTGTTAGTATATGGTTGTTTATGATTGCTTTTTTTATATATACCTTGTATTTAGCTCTGGGAAGTCGGGGGGGGAGGGGGGAGGGGGGAGAGGTAGGGGGGGAGGGAGAAGGGAGGGGGAGGGGGGATTGTTAAAGATAAATTGTATGTTAAAACTTTTCAATAAAAAAAAAAACAATGCTGTTCACTCTAGCACAGGGTACACTCCCTTTCAAGTCACCATGGGACAGGTCTTCAATCTTATGCCCGAATGACCCTTAAGGAATGGATGGATCAGTTGCAAAATACCTGGCCAATAATCAGAAAAACCCTAGACAAAGCCAAGGATGCTTATAAAGCTCAAGCAGATAAAAAGGGAGGGGAACCCAAACCTTTTCATATTGGGGACAAAGTCTATTTATCCATTAGGTTTCTACAATCACTGCAACCTTCCATGAAGTTAGAACCCATGTTCCTTGATCCCTTCCCAATCAAGTGCATCATCAATCCAGTTACTATGGAACTGGAACTTCTTAAGACTTTAACACAGATTCACCCCGTGTTTCATTGTAGCTTGCTGAAGCCTAAGATAATCTCGCATTTAAGGCCAAAAGCACCACCTACAACCACAGCCCATTATGGTGGAAGGTGAACAACACTTTGAGATTAAAGAAATCCTGGACTCACATAAGCATCATGGAGCTGTCCAATATTTGGTAGTCTGGAAAGATTTAACAGCTTCCCAGAATGAATGAAAAGTATGTTAATACCCCAAAGCTACTTAAATGCTTCCACAAACTCTTATCCTGATAAACCCTGTTAACTGTCTATTTTTCTTTTCCTGTTTTCTTAGTTTCTCTCTCCTGCAGGTGGATCTTCCATTTTTAGGGGGCCACCATGTCAGACCCTCATTTAATATATGGGTTTCTTTCTATGTTCGGCTGTGCCGTACTGCTGGGAGGGGAGAGGAGGATGCTTTGCTGTTCTGCTGTTGGGAGGGGGAGGCTGGTACAGTGTGTCAACGGATGAAGGAATGTGCCCTTGGCCATCTGTCTTTTATATATAGAGAGATAGATTTTATAAGTTTTTATAGGGTTAGGAATAAGATGGGGTCAGGGTTAGGGTTGGGATTTGGATTAGGATTAGCATTAGGGTTGGGGTTGGGATTTTTCCAAATAACATTTTCAATATTTAGCAAACACCATAATGTCTGGGTTCATGTGTTTAACAAACAATAATGTTTGTTGTTGTTAGCTGCAAAGTTGTATCCGACCCATCGTGACCCTATGGACAAACAATAATAGATATAATTATCATAAACAATATGTTAATTAATCACTCAATAGCCTTCTTCTTGCTAATATATATTCAAAATTACATGTTGTTGTTAGCTGCGAAGTCGTGTCCAACCCATCATGACCCTATGGACAACATTCCTCCAGGCCTTCTTGTCCTCTACCATCTTCTGGAGTCCATTTAAGCTCATGCCTACTGCTTCAGTGACTCCATCCAGCCATCTCATTCTCTGTTGTTCCCTTCTTCTCTTGTCCTCAATCTTTCCCAGCATTAGGCTCTTCTCCAGTGAGTCTTTCCTTCTCATTAGGTGGCCAAAGTATTTGAGTTTTAGCTTCAGGATCTGGCCTTCTAAAGAGCAGTCAGGGTTGATCTCCTCTAGGACTGACCGGTTTGATCAACTTGCAGTCCAAGGGACTCGCAGGAGTCTTCTCCAGTACCATAGTTCAAAGGCCTCAATTCTTTGGCGCTCAGCCTTTTTTATGGTCCAACTTTCACTGCCATACATTGCAACTGAGAAGACCATAGCCTTGACTATACGCACTTTTGTTGACAGGGTGATGTCTCTCTTTTTAGTGTGGTGTCTAGATTTGCCATGGCTTTCCTCCCCAGGAGCAAGCATCTTTTAATTTCTTGGCTACAGTCCCCATCTGCAGTGATCTTGGAGCCCAGGAAAATAAAATCTGTCACTACCTCCATTTCTTCTCCATCTATTTGCCAGGAATTGAGAGGGCCGGATGCCATGATCTTGGTTTTCTTAATGTTAAGTTTCAACCCAGGTTTTGCACTCTCCTTCTTCACCCGCAACAAGAGGCTCTTTAGTTCTTCTTCACTTTCTGCCATTAGAGTGGTATCATCTGCATATCTTAGGTTGTTGATATTTCTTCCAGCAATCTTAATTCCAACTTTTGATTCATCTAGCCCTGCCTTTCTCATGATGTGCTCTGCATATAAGTTAAATAGGCTGGGCGACAGCCTTGCCGGACTCCTTTCCCAATTTTGAACCAACCAGTGGTTCCGTGTCCAGTTCTCACTGTTGCTTCTTGGCCCACATATAGGTTTCTCAAGAGACAAATAAGATGGTCTGGTACTCCTATCTCTTTAAGAACTTGCCACAGTTTGTTATGATCCACACAATCAAAGGCTTTAGCATAGTCAATGAAGCAGAAGTAGATGTTTTTCAGGAACTCCCTAGCTTTCTCCATGATCCAGCGCATGTTGGCAATTTGATCTCTAGTTCCTCTGCCTCTTCAAAATCCTGCCTGTACTTCTGGTAGTTCTCGATCCACATACTGCTGAAGTCTAGCTTGTAGGATTTTAAGCATGACTTTACTAGCATGAGAAATGAGTGCAATGGTACGATAGTTTGAACATTCTTTGACACTGCCTTTCTTTGGAATTGGAATGTAAACTGATCTTTTCCAATCCTGTGGCCACTGCTGAGTTTTCCAAATTTGCTGGCAAATTGAGTGTAGCACTTTTACTGCATCGTCTTTTAAGATTTTGAATAGCCCAGCTGGAATACTGTCACCTCCACTAGCTTTGTTGTTGCTCAGCTTTTCTAAGGCCCACTTCACTTCACATTCTACGATGTCTGGCTCGAGGTCAGTGACCACCTCATTGTGATTATCAGGGACATTAAGCTCATTCTTGTATAGTACCTCTGTGTAATTTTGCCACCTCTTCTTAATCTCTTCTGCCTCTCTTAGGTCCCTGCCATTTTGGCCCTTTATCATGCCCATTTTTGCATTAAAGGTTCCCTTCATCTCTCCAATTTTCTTGAAAAGATCTCTGTTCCTCCCTATTCTACTGTTTTCTTCTATTTCTTTGCGCTGTTCATTTAAGAAGGCATTCTTATCTCTTCTAGCTATTCTCTGGAATTCTGCATTCAATTGGGCGTATCTTTCTTTTTCTCCCTTGCCTTTCACTTCTCTCCTGTCTTCAGCTATTTGCAAAGCTTCCTCAGACAGCCATTTTGCTTTCTTGCATTTCTTTTTCTTTGGGATGGTTTTAGTTACTACCTGTTGTACAATGTTGCGAACCTTTGTCCATAGTTCTTCAGGCACTCTGTCTATCAGATCTAATTCCTTAAATCTATTTGTCACCTCTACTGTATATTCAACAGGGATATGATTTAATTCATACCTGAGTAGCCTAGTGCTTTTCCCTACTTTCTTCAGTTTAAGCCTAAACTTTGCAACGAGAAGCTCATGGTCTGAGCCACAGTCAGCTCGTGGTTTTGTTTTTACTGACTGTATAGAGCTTCTCCATCTTTGGCTGCAGAGCATATAGTCAATCTGATTTCTGTGTTGACCATCTGGTGATGTCCATGTGTAGAGACGTCTCTTGGGTTGTTGGAAAAGAGTGTTTGCTATGACCATCATATTCTCTTGACAGAATTCTATCAGCCTGTGCCCTGCTTCATTTTGCACTCCAAGGCCAAATTTGCCTGTTATTCTGGTTATCGTTTGGCTTCCTACTTTTGCATTCCAATCCCCCATGATGATAAGGACATCATTTTTTGGTGTTAGTTCTATAAGGTGCTGTAGAGCTTCATAGAACTGGTCAATTTCATCCTCTTCAGCACTGGTGGTTGGGGCATAGACTTGGACTACTGTGATATTGAATGGTTTGCCTTGGATTGGGACTGAGATCATTCTGTCATTTTGAGGATTGTATCCCAGTATTGCTTTTCCTACTCTTTTATTGACTATGAAGGCTACTCTTTTTCTTCTGAGGGATTCTTGCCTGCAGTAGTATATGTGATGGTCATATGAATTAAATTCACCCATTCCTGTCCATTTTAGTTCGCTGATACCTAAGATGTCAATGTTTAGTCTTGTCATCTCTTGTTTGACCACGTCCAGCTTTCCTTGATTCATGGATCTTACATTCCAGGTTCCTATGGAGAAAAAATCTTTACAGCATCAGTTTTTCCTTTCACCACCAGACACATCTACAGCTGAGCGTCCTTTCGGCTTTGGCCCAGTCGCTTCATTCTTTCTGGCGCTACTAGTACTAGCCCTCTGCTCTTCCCCAGTAGCATATTGGACGCCTTCCGACTTGAGGGGCTCATCTTCCAGGGTCATATCGTTTTGCCTTTTGGTACTGTCCATAGGGTTTTGATGGCAAAGATACTGGAGTGGGTTGCCATTTCCTTCTCCAGTGGATCACGTTTTGTCAGAACTCTCTGCTATGACTTGTCCGTCTTGGGTGGCCCTGCATGGCATAGCTCATAGCTTCATTGAATTACACAAGCCCCTTCGCCACAACAAGGCAGTAATCCATGAAGGGGCAAAATTACATATCACATTCCTTTTTCTCTAGCTCATTTTTTTAGCCATTAATAGAAATTATCCCATATTCTAAAATGCAATGAGTCTTCGTTCTCTTTAATCTTTAAAGTCAATCTATCCGTTTCTGCATACTCTAGAATTTTCTTAATTAGTACTTCTTCAGCTGGTATGTTTTCATTTTTCCAATGTTGGGCAAATACAATTCTTGCTGCCATTAATACGTGTAGTATTAAATATCTGCAATTTTCTCATAATTAGCTCCTATTATTCCTAACAAAAATATTGTAATTCTGGTTTAAAATCTATTTGTTTTTTAGTCATTTTCTCCAACCATAAATGTATTTTAACCCAAAATCTTTTTGCTTTAGGGCATGTCCACCAAATATGATAAAAAAGTACCTGGTCTTTGCATTTCCAACAGCTGTTTGAAGTATTTTTAAACATTTTTTTGCTAATCTCACTGGTCTCATATGCCAGTGAGATTAAATTAAATATTAACTTAATATTTCTTTCCCATAACATTTGCCAATCTTCTAATTCTATATTATATCCAAAATTCTTTGGCCATGTTATCATTGTTTCTTTTACTTGTTCTTCCTCCATCTTTAAGTTTAACAGAAATCTATAGAGTTTCTTAATCAACTTTTCATCTGTTTTTAGCAGTATCTGATCAAATTCTGTCTGTTGTTTATAAAATCCCATTGTTTCGACATCTTTTTCATATCTCGTTTGAATTTGCAGATATGGCCACCATGCTAGATTAATATCTTGTTCTTGTAAATCTTGTCTGTCTTTCAAATTTCCTTCATATTTATAAGTCACAACTTTATCGTAGTTAATTACATTTGGGTAAGCAAAAGCTTCCATTGTTGAAAGCCATTTAGGTATCTTAATATAATTTTTTCTTTTATTTTTTCCCATTCTAAAAGAAGTGCATTCCTTATAAAATGGTTTTGAAAGTATCTATGTATTTTATTCTTTCCATACCACAGAAAGGCATGACAACTGATTTGTAGGTCATGCACCTCTAGGTACAATAGTCTTTTATCTCTAAGCATTATCCATTCTTTAAGCCATGTTAGAATAGTTGCTTGGTATTATAACCTCCAGTCCGGCAGTCCAAATCCTCCACTTTCTTTTGCTTCTTGTAGCATTTTCACTTTAATTCTAGCTTTTTTTCCTTGCCAGATAAATTTCAATATTGTATTCAGTTCATCAAAAAAGGATTTTCCCAGCCTTACAGGAATTGTTTGAAATAAAAAGAGTATTTTTGGTAAGATATTCATTTTCACTGTTGTTATTCTCCCCAATATTGAAAGTTGGAAGTTTTTCCACTTTTCCAAATCCAATTTTATTTGTTTTAGCAGTCTTACATAATTATCTTCTTTTACTGTCACACATCTGGCTGTTAGATAAATTCCCAAGTATTTTAACATTTTTAACTATTTGAAGATTTGTTATTTTGTTAGTTGATTTTTTTGTTTTTCTGTTAGATTCTTTGTTAGCACTTTAGTCTTTTCTCTGTTTATTGTCAACCCTGCCACTTCTCCAAATTTTTCTATTTTCTCCAGAAGTTTAGAGTTTGTTTCCAGTGGATCTTCCAATATAAAAACAAAATCATCTGCAAATGCTTGTAATTTATATTTTTCATCTTTTATCTCTAGTCCTTTAATATCTATATCTTATTTAATGTTTCTAGTCACTACTTCCAATGTTAGTATAAATAGTAATGGAGATAGTGGGCATCCCTGTCTTGTGTCCTTTTTAATATTGAAGTTTTCTGTAAGATCTCCATTTACAATTATTTAGGCTGTTTGTTTACAATAACTTGTTTTGATTACATTTTATAAAGTTTTTTCCAAAGTCCATTTCTGCAAATTGCTGAAACATAAATTGCCAGTTTATGTTGTCAAATGCTTTCTCTGCATCAAGAAATATTAAAGCCATCTGTTTCCCTAAATGAATTTTATAATACACTAACACATCAAGAATCATTCTTAAATTATTTTTTATTTGTCTTTTAGGTAGGAAAACATTTTGATCTATGTGTATAAATTCAATCAAAAAATTCTTTAGTCTTTCTGCCATTATTGAGGCAAAGATTTTGTAATCTACATTTAATAGTGATATTGGTCTATAATTTTTTATTTGCATTAAATCAGAGTCTTCTTTAGGTATTAAAGTAATATTGGATTCAGTCCATGTATTTGGTATTTTAGCCTCCCGGAGAATTTCATTACACAGTTCTTTCAGGATTGGACTTAATACATCTTGTAGTGATTTATAAAACTCTGCAGGTAATTCATCTGGGCTAGGAGTCTTATCCTTTTTTGGCCTTTTTATAGCCTCTATAATCTCCATCATTGATACTTTTCCATTAATATGTTTCAAATATTCTCTGGAATTTTTGGTAAATCTGCTTTTTTTTATTATTGAAAAGTTTTAACATACATTTTATCTTTAACAATCCCCCCTCCCCCTTCCCTCCCCCTCCCTCCCTGCCCCTCCCACCCTACCCCCCGACTTCCCAGAGCTAAGTATAAGGTATAAAAACAAAAAAACAATCATAAACATCCATATGCTAGCAACCATAAACTCTAAAATCTATCACTCTCTAGCTCATATAGGATAACTACAAACACTATTAATATTAAATATAAAAGAAAAAAAGAAAAAAGAAAAAAAGGAAGACTTATTCAAATGCTACATGAAACTTTTTAGTCCCATATTTGTTCTGGATATTTTTTTGCCTTCTAGCAACAAATCTATCATAACATATCTTCCATGCTTATCTGCTTCAATTAATTCCGCTGTTAAAGCACTTTTAACATAAACAACCACTCCATTTTTCTTATTCATCGCAGAGGCAACAAATTGCGTGCCCAACCTTGAGTTCGATAAATACTTTTGGTCCATAACCCTAATATGCGTTTCTTGCAAACATATAACATCAATCTTGAATTGTTTTAAATATTGAAAAACTTTCTTTCTCTTCTGTGGTGAATTTAGTCCATTAACATTCCAGGTTAGAAATTTAGTCGCCATGCGTGGCATCCCGAAGCTGTTGGAGCACGTCTTTAATAGCCCCTCTGTCTCCTTTGGGCCGCGCTCCTCCCACTGCTTCACTGTAAGTACGCTTTGAAAGTTCCATAAACTTCTGCTGGTCTTGTTCTTTTATTTGTTTTGCTCGTTTTAAAGCGTCACGCATCACTCTCTGCTCTCCAACAACAGCCGACGAGGCTATAATTTGATCCCCTCCAGCACCATTCTCCTCTGTCTGTCCACCTTCGGCCTCTTGAGGTTTTCCTTCTCCAAATCCCTTTGCAACTTCCAGGAGTGGTAGAGGGGTTGCTTTTAAAACATTATTGTAGAAATCACGCGCCTGTGTCACAGTAACCAGATGATATCTTTTACCTTCATGCATCAACACCAATCCGACTGGAATCTCCCATCTAAACTTTATATCACGTTGCTTAAGTTCCTGCACGAGAAATGCAAAATCCTTCCTTCTCCTTAAAATCTTTGGAGGAATTTCTTTTAAAACCAAAACTTCTTGGTCAGCAACCACAACTTTAGTATCATAAGCAGCTTGAATAACTTCATCTCTAGTTTCTCTCTTTATAAAATAAACCACCACATCTCTAGGTAGCTTTCTCTGCCTAGCAATCCATGAGTTTACACGAAAAACTTTATCCATGCATCCCTTTATTTCAGATGCTGGCTGACCCAATACTGCTTCCAAAGCCTCAGAAATCAGCTGCTTTAGGTCTTCTTTAGGATTCTCTTTTAAGCCTCTGATTCTAATAGCATGCTGCATCTGATGATACTGGGCAAGACTCAATTCTCCGTCAATTTTATCCCTTAAATCTTCATTCTCCAGTACCTTAACTTCTAGTATAGCATTCTTTTGACTCAGATCCTCCACTTTTTCATCCAGACTTTGCACACATTCAGCCACACTTTCCACTGTAGACAAAATGTCTACCCTCATCGCACTAAACTTCTCTTCTATCCTCTCCTCCAGTTTCTCCAGTTTCTCCTCCACCTTTGCCAACTTATCACCCAGCATTTCTGATATTACCTGGGATTGTTTTTCCAAGGCATCTTGTAAATCCTTCGATGTCAATGCAGCAGGAGGAAGCAAAGCTTGCAACGATGTCTGTTGCACCGGGGAAGTTCCCGCACTCTGAAGGGTTTTTGAGGGAGGTTTAGCCGTCATCTTTTCACTTTCACTTGTTGCGCACTTTCACTTTAAGTTTATAAAGTCCATTAAGCTAGAGAGTAAGAATAAAAGTCCTCTTCACCTTGACCTCCTGTACCGCTCTGCCTGCTCCTTTTGTTCCAGGGTCTTTCCTTCTGGCAGAGGTGGTCGCAAACGCCTGGCTCTGCTCCAAAAATCCCGGAGCAGAGACGCTAAACAGCTGGGAGCAACCCAGGCTACGGGGGAGTTCAATCCTTCAGCCGCCCAAGCTTTAAGCTCAGGCGGCCCCGGAGAACTCAACCCCTACCTGGGGCCTCACCCCCTCCTCTTCTCCTGAGGAGAGGGCTTCAAATCCACCCGAACAGCTGATCGGCGCTGTTTCGGGTGAAAACAACTCAGCTGAGCAGCGGGCAGCCCGAAACGGCTGTCTTCGGCGTCGCGCCACCACCGGAAGTCCGGTAAATCTGCTTTTTTAAGTACTGCTGTATTTTTTCTTTTGGAATTTTCTTTACCTTACAAAGTATCTCATAGTAACCTTTAATATTTTTTTTTGATTGTATCATTTTAAAACTGTAATTCACCTTTTGGATCTTGCAGCTTGTTTATCATTTTTTTTTGTCTTTTTCTTTTTTCAGTCTATATGCTAACCATCTCCCCAGTTTGTTGGCATTTTCAAAGAAGTTCTGTTTAGCCCTTTAAATCTGTTGAGCCATTATTTCCATCTCGGCTAAATTTAATTTATGTTTTATTATCTCCATTTGTTTCTTAAGTATTTTCTTTTGTGGATCTATTTGTAATTCTGATTTTAGCTTTCTGAGTTCTTCCTTCAACTTTAATTGTAGTTGTTTCTTTTCTTTATTCTTTTTAGCAATATAAGTTATAGTCAACCCTCTGAAATATGTTTTAGCCATATCCCACATATTTTGTAGTGATGTTTCTTCTTTCTTGTTTATTTTGAAGAAAAAATCCATTTCCTTTGTCGCTAGTTGTAAGAATTCTTTTTCTTTCAATATAAATTTATTCAAGGACCATCTTAATTTTTTCTTAGTTCCTCTCCAAGTCATCTTTATTGGGTTATGGTCTGTCCAAACATTAGTTTTTATCTCATCTTCTTGTATCATCGTATTAAGTTCCAAAGATGTCCATATCATATCAACTCTAGACCAAGATTTATGTCTATTTGAGTAAAATGTATATTGTAATTTCTCTGGATTTTTGTTCTCTCCATATATCTTGGATATAGAGTTCTGTCATTTTTAAGAATGCTTTAGGTAATATATTTCCTCCTTTTCTCCCTTGTTTGGTGCTTTCATAGTCCAAAATTCCATCTGTTATTTCATTAAAGTCTCCCATTATACAACGATTTTGATAGTTTAAATATTTTTATATAGTTTTTGTAAAATTGTTCTTGTTCATCATTTGGTGCATATACTGCTACCCTCAATTTTTGATCCATCATTATTTCCACCATTAATATTCTTCATCTGTGTAAATTTTTGGGGGGGTTCTTCATTTCTTTAATGTATAAAGCTATTTCTCTTTTCTTTTGAAGTGTTAATGCAAAGTAAAGTTTACCAATTTTCAGTTGTTCTAGCAACTTATAATGTTGTCTCTTAATGTGTGTTTCTTGAAGACAAATTATATCCATTTTTAATTTTTGTAATCGTGTAAAGATTTTTCTCCTTTTTGAAGGAGAATTTAGTCCATTTATATTCATTGACAAAATCCCACTCTCCTCCATCTCTTTCAGTTACAGTATATCTAGAACTTAATCTTCTAGTTGATCTTATCTGTCTCTGATCTCTTGATCTTGCTCTTTCTTCTGTATATGTGTTTTTAATTTCTTCCTCCTCTTTTGGTTTGACTGCTCCTTCTACTGCTTTTCTTCCTATTTCTTTGTTTCTCTCTTTGTACTGGATTCAGGGTCACCTCTTTCCAAAAATGTTCTATGGTTGTCGAAGAATTCCATTGTTTTAAGTGGCATGTCCAGTCTATATCTTTTCATATCCCAGTAAATTAAAATCCCTTCTGGAATCAGTCATCTGAAATTCACTCCTTTTTCAATTAAGTTCCTGGTTAGAAACTGGTATTCTCTTTGGGATTCTCTTATTCTCCTAGGAATTTGTTTGAGGACTACAATTTCTTTTTCTTTGTATGTCAAAGATTACTCTTCTCAAAATCTCATCTCTTGTAGATCTTTTAAGAAATCGAACTAATGTACTTCCCTGGGGACTTTACTTCTTCTAGCATAGTTTGAGTTGACTCAATAGATCTGGTCTAATTCTCCTTCCATTTGCTGTTTCCCAGTTCCTAATGCACCCACCAATAACTTGGTTATTAAGCCTAGGAGATTCTCTTCCTTATCTTCCATTATATTTTGAAATCTTAAAAAGTATGAGGCTCTTTCCATCTCTATCCCAGCTATCAAGTCTTCTAGTTCTTCATTTATTTGGATCAACTTCTGATTTTCATCTTTTAAAACTTCTAGTTTCTGGTCAACCTCAGTTGATTTATCTTGTATTTTTTGAATTCTTTGTTTATTATCTGTGATCATCTGTTTTAAATTTTCAAATTGAGAATCCATATTGTTAATTTTTTGTTCATTTTATCAAAATCACTTTTTAACTCCTCATGGTTTCTCGATGTGACCACCATGTGAGTAGTGATTGCCTCCTGAATGGATTGTAGGGTCGCTTGAGTGTCCTTTTGGAAGGTATTAGTCTTTTCTTGTTGAAGCATTGTATCAATTGATCTCTGATAGATTGGACTTGCAGAAGCCGAAGAGGGAGCAGAAGATCCCTTTTTTCCAACTTTAGATAAGTTAGGAGCACTCATCTTTATCTTTAAATCATACAGTGTAATCCATCAAGTAAGTCAAAATTTATAATCCAATAAGCTCGTAACAAATAGGAGAGGTAAACAATAAAAATAGTAAATAGTAAAAGCTTTATGAACCTTTATTGTCAAAGTACAACCATGTATACACTGAGATTGGCTGAGCCTCCCTGTGTGCCCCCCCACCACAACTCAAAGTGACAACAAACCCTCCATCTTATTACACAATGTGAGCTAATAGTAAAAAAGAGCAGAAGGGCAAAAAGAATAAATAGAAAAAAGAAAAAAAGAAAAAAAAATACCAAAATTTGTAATCCAAATTATTCTGTTCAGAGGGATTACTTGTTATTCACTCTTTCAAAACAGCTTGTAAATATTCCAGGTCAAGCTGTATTTGTAATTCAGGGAAGTTCGATGACTTCAAACACAGTTTTTATTTATAATTGTAATCCATTCTGTAAGACAGGGCAATCCAAAAAGAGTCTTTCTTTTCCAGCCACAATCTTTAGGACTTTAAATTCAGTTTTGCCACTAGATGTCACTATTATTATTATTATTATTATTATTATTATTATTATTATTATTATTATTATTATTATTATTATTATTATTAATTAAATTTTTATACCGCCCTTCTCCCGAAGGACTCAGGGCGGTGTACAGGGCAATAAATATCAAAATGTAAATACAAAAGTTAAAAAAGAATTAAAAAGAATTAAATAATTATGCCCAATATAATACAATAATAAAAGTGTGTTAAAACTAAATCCAACCCCAAACCCATCAGACCAGGCCAGATTGTTCAAATAAATAAGTTTTTAAATCGCGCCGGAAGGAGCGAAGGTCGGGAGCCATTGGGAGCTCAACCGGCAAGCGGTTCCACAGGTCTGGTGCGCCCACAGAGAACACCCTCCCCCTGGGGGCCACCAATCGATATTCTCTGATCGGAGGCACCCTGAGGAGGCCCACTCTGTGGGAGCGCACTGGACAGAGGGAAGTTGATGCCGGCAGCAGGTGCTGCCATAGGTAATCCGGACCTATGCCATGTAGGGCTTTGTAGGTCATAACCAGCACCTTGAATCTCACCCGGAGGGCAACTGGCAGCCAATGCAGCTCGCGGAGTAGAGGTGTAACATGGGAGTATTGGGAGACCCCCCAACACAACTCGCGCGGCTGCATTCTGCACCAGTTGAAGCCTCCGGGTGGTCCTCAAGGGCAGCCCCATGTAGAGAGCATTGCAGTAGTCCAAACGAGAGGTCACGAGCGCATGAGTGACTGTACGCAAGGCATCCCGGTCTAGATAGGGCCGCAACTGGCACGCCAGGCGAACCTGGGCGAAGGCCCCCCTAGTCACAGCTCCTATATGATCTTCTAAGGAGAGCCATGAATCTAGAAGGACCCCCAAGTTGCGAGCCCTATCTACGGGGGGTAATAGCTCACCCCCCATAGAAAGAGATGGAATATTCTGAATATCCTGAGATGCCGGCACGTACAGCCACTCAGTCTTGTCAGGGTTGAGTCGAAGCCTGTTCCTCCCCATCCAGACCCGAACCGCCTCCAGGCAACAGGACATCACGTCAAGGGCATCACTGGGGTGGTTTTGGGTTGAAATAAAAAGCTGGGTATCATCAGCATACTGATGATAACCAACTCCAAACCACGAATGATCTCTCCCAGAGGCTTCATGTAGACGTTGAACAGGAGAGGCGAGAGGACCGATCCCTGAGGAACTCCACAAACAAGGGGCCTCAAGGTCGACCTCTGCCCTCCTGCCAACACTGACTGAGAACGCCCCAGAAGGTAGGAGGAGAACCACTGAAGAACTGTGCCTCCCACTCCCAACCCCCTGAGGCGCCGCAGCAAGATACCATGGTCGATGGTATCGAAAGCCGCTGAGAGGTCTAATAGGACTAGGACAGAGGAACAGCCCCTGTCCCGAGCCCGCCAGAGATCATTCACCAGCATGACCAATGCTGTCTCCGTGCTGTACCCGGGCCTGAAGCCCGATTGGTACGGGTCTAGATAATCAGCTTCCTCCAAGAACAGAGGGAGCTGATGCGCCACCACGCTCTCAACAACCTTCGCAAGAAAGCGAAGGTTGGAGACCGGACGAAAGTTATTTAATACAGCTGGGTCCAGGACAGGCTTCTTGAGGATGGGTCTCACCACTGCCTCCTTCAAGGCAGCGGGAAAACTACCCTCCCTCAGAGAAGCAGTTATCACTGCCTGGAGCCAGCCTTGTGTCCCATCCCGGGCTGCATAAACCAGCCAAGAGGGGCACGGGTCCAACAAACACGTGGTGGAGCTCAGCTTCCCCATGATCCTGTCCACATCTTCAGGAGTCACAGGATCAAACTCCTCCCAGATAATATCGACAAGACTGCCCTCATCCTCATCGTCAGACTCTGCCCAGTCGGAGTCCAAACCTGTCCGAATCTGAGCGATTTTGTCCGACATTAGATGTCTATTCCCACCATACTTTGAAAAAGTTTAAGAAGTTAAAAACCTGATGGTTTCCAAACAGGAAATAAATAAAAAAAGATTTATAAAACCAAAGGTTTTCCAAGTTATCCTTCTTTTATGCCTCAGTCAGCTTCACAGTATTGTTATAAGTCAGTTTTAATTTCTCCAAAGCTTAAACTGCCACTTTTAGCAGGGCTTTTCAACCAGTGGTACGGGTACCACCTGTGGTACATTGGTACCTGGCAGGTGGTACATGACCATCCTAGAGAAGTGGTAGCGGGGGAGGGGAATGAGCAGCACTGCACAAGCCTGAGCAAGAGATGGCTGGAGCTGCAGGGCTGTCAGGGCTCAGCGGAAGCAGCAGGATCAGTGCCAGGCTCCAGCTGGAGCTCGGTGCTAATCCTGGCATGTCTGCTGAGCCCAGAAGAAGCACCAATCAACTGGAATGTTGCAGCATCTCCAGGGTCTTGTGATTTACATTCAGATGCTTGGCAACTGATTCATATTTATGATAGTCACAGTGTCCCATGGTTATGTGAAGTGACCAAAACCTGCTGCAACCACCCAGCAGACGGGGAGGAATAAAAACAAAAAACCCCTTCCCCACCCCCACTGCCAATCTGCAACAGAAATGCTCACAACAATGAAAACCTCAGACAGGAGGAAGAGCGCCACCGGGTGGGCAGGCAGGTTTCTTACTTGGCTGTGGCTTGGGGGGCACTTTTTTCAGTGCCATTGTAACTTTGAACAGTTGTAAGTAAGCAAACTGTTGTAAGTCGAGGACTACCTGTACTTCATCACTTTCTTCCTTTTTTTTTGGTCATCAAGTTTTTGACACCTTGCTAGGCAACTGGTGGTACTCGGATGTTGCCATATCCTAAAAGTGGTACAATGGGTGAAAAAGTTGAAAAGCCTTGGCTTATAGTTCACGAGGGAGGGTGAAGGAAATAATCCCCCCTCCCTGGATCTCGGGGCTTTGGATCATCTCAAGGTCTGTCATCTGCTTTTCACCCATCTACTAATGGGGCCACAGAATCCACTAACAAGATGGTAGCCAAAAGACGGCATGAGTGGCTGGCTAGTACGGACATGCATTCACCCCCATTTGCATTAACATTGCTGTGAACATTGTGCACGCACTAGTGTCACTGCGAGCATCACACAGGCCTTAATGTCTCCACAAGCATTGAGTGGGCCTTAGTGCCACTGCGAGCATTGTGTGGGTGCTAGTGTCACTGCAAGCCCTGTTTGCAGCATGTGGATGGCCCTATTGTGTGTGTGCCTATGCGTGTAAAGGCACCTGCCCCTCCCTTTCCCTCCAGGCTGACAACCCAGAAAATTTGGGACCTCTGATCTAGAAGTCCTGAAAACACGGCTTCTAGTAAAAAGATGGCCAACTGACAACATGCCCAGGCAAGGATCCCTGAGAGGTTTTTCCCTGGAATGTAGCTTCCTCAATTTACCATTAGAAGGAACTGGCATTCCTTTAGTTTATATGACTTTCCTGGGTTAGGAAAAGTCCTAGAAACATCCCACAAGATCCTCCTATATAGGAAAGGGGTCTGCAAGTAGCTTCAGGAGCTATGCTTAGAAATAGCCTGCATGCCAGCAACTGGGGGGCAGGGCTGCAATCTGTTGTTGAAGAAGCAGCTGTTTTGGAATTTATTTTTCAAACGGACAGTAAATTGTGCCTTTCATTTCTGCATCATTTTAAGGACTATTAATCTTTATTAAGCTAAAAGAAACTCTCTTTAGCCACTGCCTATTATTCCTTTTTGAAGATCTGCACCATTCTGGGGATTTCTTCTTGTTAAACAACAAGGAAGAAGGCTACTAAGGCAAGCTAAACTAAGGAAGTGTGGACTAGCTTTCTGAATAAAAATTAATGGAGAAATATAAGGGCAGAAAGTTGCGGTTCTAGTTTATTATTTTTACTAATTTGTAGCTTGGTCTGCTTTGCTGTGGGTGACTAAAACTTTCTGATTTTTATGATTCCTGTGTCATGGTTCCAATCAATGAGACCAAATAAATCAGAACTCTGAGGTAGGAAAATTCCTCAAAGAACATGTTTATTGGATACATAATATCAGCATGGTCAAAAGTGAAATCAAATCTGAACTTTCCCTCCAAGAATAAAAGTAACACAATGTAACAATTCCCACCCCTCTATTCATGCTACCCAATAGAACACCTTAGCAGGCTTTCTGACTCAATGATCCTCCTCCTTCCCTCTAGCATGGGGATGACCTTGGTTCCCACAAGAGTTGCTCATGTTTACACTACCAGAAATAATATATCTCCCCTCCCCTTCTTGTGGCAACCTAGAATGAAAAAAATGGCTGCAGCCAGGTTTATTGTAGAGTTGACATCCTGATTGTCCAGCAATTTTTAAGTGACTTACAAAAAAGCTACTCTTTGGCTAATGAGGGAGTTAACATGGAGGAGCAAATTATTAGAGATTTATTTGAAAAATCCTTACATAAAATCCATCAGTTCATAGATCAGCTATGCTCCAAAGATGTTTTAAAAAGCTACTACTTCAGAGATCCAAATATGTGTAGAAAGTTACCAAATCACTGAGGCAATTTCACAAGTCACTGACAATGCAAAGGAGTCAACTGTAATTTTAGAATATAAACCTGACACAATTCACATCTCAATTTTGACAGGAGTTCCTAAAACTCCTGGGCACCACACAGAGACTCAGCTCCTCACATCATCATTAAATGAATGGAGGCTGTGAACATATGAATGGTGTTTTGGAACAGTACCTTCATTGCTACATTAATTACTAATGGGATAATTGGGTCAACCCCTTTGCAGAAGTGGCATATAACAACTCAGTACACAGCAGCACCAGCTCCATATCATTCCAAGTTACCACAGGACAAGACTTTGTGGCCATGTTACAGCTACCTCAGATTACTCCCCCCCCCAATAAAACCTATTCCTGATGGAGTGGATCAACATCCTATGGAGCAAATGGCCAGTGGTGTGCAAAGTACTAGCAGATGTGCAAGAAAACTACAAAAAACAAGCTGATTAAAAAAATGTGCCAAACCAAAAGACTTTAACATTGGTGACAAAGTCTACCAAATATCTACAATCTAGGCAATCCTTGAAAAAACGTGGACCAAAATACATAGGACCGTTTCCCATAATTAAAATAATTAATCCAGTAACAGTGCAATTAGATATACCAAAATCTCTTAAATGTATCCACCCAGCAATTGCTGTTGAAACCAGAAATTGCCTCCACTTTGCGCCCAATGAAAGGACCACCTCCAAACCCTCTACTTATTGAGGGAGAACTTTGAAGTCAAAGAAATCTTAAGACTCCTCTGAACTTAGAGGAAAGCTGCAGTACTTAATTGCATAGAAAGGTGTTTCCTCTTCCAAGACTGAATGAGTCAATGCCCAACACATCAATGTTCCCTGATTCCTTTGCAAATTCCATGGCAAATATCCTGATAAATCCCATTGAAACTAACATGACATGATAACCATTTCTCTTTTGTTTCAATTTCAAGATTAAACCATTTTTCAAGGGGTTCACTTCAGCTTTGCTTTGGATTGATGGCATCCTGCCATAAAAGAGAAGAGGGGAGAGTAAAAGAAGGGAATGCAGGGAGGGGAATGACAGGAACCAGAGGTGCTAATCAGAGGCAACGGTTGAGAGATCCAAGAACACAAGAATGAGAATGGAATGCAAACCCCCACGAAAGAGGTGCCAAACTTTAGGACTGTTACCAGAACACCTAATTTGAATACTATTGGACACTGATCAGATGATAAACGGGGGGGCTGGGAGAAGGGAAAATCATTAGATTTATGTGGGAATATTCAGATCTGGCTTTGTTTATGTTGTAACCGCTTGGCTTTGGTAAGAGTATACCTTTTCTCTACAAATGGAGTCAAGGGTCTTTCTTTCCTAAACACTGAAGCTGGGACAGGGCTGACAATATGATTTGTAAATACTTTGAAAAGGTAATTTCAGAAGTTGCCACAGATTTATCAAGGACAAGTCTGATTAAACCACTTTAAAATGTTTGGCTTTTTTAATAGCACAATCATGAATTACTTCTCTCAAACTCAGTTGCTCTTCTAGGTTCACATGATAGAAAAAAATAGCTCGGTAGAATTATTAATTTACAACAGAGTAACTTTCAGCTTTTTTCAGTGTCATTGGCAGTATACAAAATGGGGTGATAGCTCTGTGTGGTGGACAGAAAATTAGTATAAGAATTAGATACACAGTATACAATAGAGCATTCTAAATAAAGAAAGGCTCATAACTTAAAAGTTTACAATGACTGAGTAGCAAATGTAATTTAAGGTTGGGAGGAGTGATTTGCAACATATAAAGTTGCATTCAAAATGTGCAGGCCTGTAAGCATTCCCTATAAATCCCTCTGTGTTTTACCTGATGCAATGGTCCCCTGCTTGTGTCACTGCCAATCTGTTGTGCTCACTCTGCTTGTTCTGTTCCTGGCTGCACACAAGTCTGAATGCACAAGAGAATGGAGATTACAGAAGGGAACAGGGCTGAGTTTGCAATGTGAATATAAGGCCCTTTAAACTTGGTGTTTCACTGGACTCCCAACTTGTTATTGAGATCATCTGCAAGTTCACAGCCAACAATATGTGAGAAATCTTCCCTGTTGCTGCTTCAGTTTTTGGAACACATTCCTTACATGATTAATTGTGAAAAGGGCCCTCAAAATACATTTTAATAAGCTTTGAACTGTTGATTAATTGATCCTTTTAACTATTAATTTTACTTATTTCACTTGGTTTTTTATTTAATTACTATTTAATATTTTATTGTAAATTAATTTTTAGTATAAATTGCAAGAAACATTTGTAGCTGCTGGTATAATGAGTAGAATGTATGTCATTTAAAAACTGTACCTGTTTTTCAGATGCATGCATTTTGAATTAGGTTTAACCCAACTAGATTCCAGGAATATCCTCATGCAGTGCTTTTTTTCTATAAAGAAAAAAGTGCCGGAACTCAGAGGTGCTGTCACTGGGAACGATGCCGGTGTCTTGCTACAACGTCGCCGCCCGTCCTTTGCATCCCCCGCCCCTGCGGCTCAGAGCCACAGGACACGGGGATTCCCCTCCCCACATCCGCCATGGAGATTCCCCTCCCCACAGTTGCCACGCCACGGCCCTTGCTGAGCCCCCACCCAGAGCTGCTCTGAACCCCGACCCAGAGCTGTGTTCCTCATGGCAGTGGTCTCCAGCACCAAACATCTGATGGCCTATGGCACCGACACTCTTTCTTTTCTTCCCAAAAATTGTGTTAATGAGTCCTCTCTAAGCTCTGCTGATCAGCTTGTCCTGGATTGTTTTGCTGCAAAATGGAATGGTTTGCAAGTTGCAGTTAAGACAGCCCATCTCATTTTAGATATATCTCATATAATTGAAGATTGTAATTAGTTGCGTGTGCACGTTCAGCAAGCGTAATGGATTTGTGCTGGCATTTCTAGGCCTCTTTCCAACCACATCCATAAAAATTTGTAACAAACATTGGAATTCTCAAGGCCATGTTTGGTATTTCCCAGCAATTTGTTACTGGAAGGAAAAAGCAATCCCTGCTGCGTTACTGATCCCAGAGAAGCATTTGCATGTATGCAGGTATCCTTAGAGTGCCATAGTTATGGATGAGAAATATTGGTTGCAAAGGTGGCATTTCTGGATGTAATACAGATATTTTGGACTTATTTTTGTTTCTTTGCATGTTTGATATTTTTAAAAAGGCATATGCTACTGACTACACTTATGCACATATGTAACATCTTTTGCTAGGATACATGACCACTGCTTTTCCAGAATGTGAAAAGTGAAAGATTGTGACTAAGCAAAATTTTAATGTACAGATAATACCACCAGAAATTATTTTAGCCTTTTTAATAAATGTTGTTATTGATGTTAAGCTCACCATGGAAAACATCATATATTGTTATGTATATACTGTACTAGGTTAATTATTTAAAGACTGAAGTGCAACATAACTAGATTCTAAATAATCTATTTTTCAAAACACACAACAGTCCAAACAGTAAAAGTAAAGTCCAAATTAAGAATATTTGATTCTTAAGAATTGTTTAATTTAAAGTGGTTTAGTTGTAATAGATGGTTATAGATTCAAAATAGTTTTCAAGAGTGTACAAAAGATACTAGTTTTTTTCTAGCATCAGCTAAATTAGACATATTACATTGAGAAAAATGTTTCTCATTTCTTTCCTGTTACCTTTATTGATTTCATTGCAGAGATGTTAACATAGGAAATAGATTATTTTGTTATCTAATTTTACCTTCCAAAAGACAGAAGCAGATGAAAAATGTGGCTTTTTTGAATTAGCTGTTTTAGATTCTAAAAGTTTAGTTCCTAAAGAAGTAACTTTGTAAATAATTTTAATGTCCTCCTCTAGTGCAGGGTAGGCAACCTTGGCTCTTTTATGACTCAAGGACTTTAACTCCCAGAATTCCTGAGCCAGCATGGCTCAGCTTGGAAACCTCTCTCTTTCCCCTCAGCGTGGCTGGCTCAGGATTTCTGGGAGTTGAAGTCCATGAGTCATAAAAAAGAGCCAAGATTGCCTACTCCTAAAGCCAATAGAGGGAGCTTTTGTGTGTGTGTGTGTGTGTGCAAAACAAAAGGTGCCGGAACGTCGTTCTGAGTGTTCTATGAGAAAAAAAGCCCTGCCCTCATGAGTACCTTCATTCCCAGAGTTAAATTACAGATTGTTCTGTTTCATTGCAAGACCAACTCTAGATTCTTTTGGGAAAAGGAGAAACTATTCTCTTTTCTGAAATCTATAATAGCCTAACAGATCCTTACCTTTTTCATACCATCCCACCTAAAACTTTGTTTGGAAACAATATAGACCCCTTAGAAATAGTGTGCTGAACCCATACTAACAAAACTCTTTTTATTTTATGAGGTTTTGTGATAAAATATGTACCATAATTTCTTGAACTGCATGATTTGCTATCTGTACTACATCTCTGTGAAAATATCCTATCTAAAGTATATTCAGTTGAATCTATTTAAATATCATATGCATTATTTCAAAATAATATGCATTAATTAAAAGGAGTTACAGGACAGAACTTATATATTATCATCACCTGTTAGTGGTTCAAGTAAATGCCTGTATAGCAGACATTTCAAACTCGTGACGTCACATGACATTGTGCAACATATTGTTTTGCCATTCCCGGCAATGAGGTGGGCGTGGCTTCTGTGTGATGTGTCCGGCCCACAGGCGGGCAGTTTAATACTTGAAAACTTGAAAATTGCAAGTTTCAGATCTTCTGAATAACCTCAGAGAGAAAGATAAATATTAATTATTCATTTTATACATTTTATACAGAATCCAGAATTTTAAATTAGAGGCAACGGTTTTATAGTTAAAAAATGGAAGAACATTATAATTTCAGTGCTAAGAAGCCATAATATTTTCCTGTTTGGGATGAAAGTTGGAAAGTACTTATTAAAAAGGTTTTAAGGACCATATATCTTTTCTTCTGTGGGAAATGTATTAGTACATGATTTACAGAATTACAACTCTAATCATACAATTTAAAAAGAAGGTTTTTCAACTTACAATCTGAATTTATTGTAAACAATTAATGCCAGATTGTCAATTAGCCTGCTTTTTTTAGTATGGAAAATTGTATTGATTTTCTAAATAGGATCTCCATTATCACACATTAAGAATGAGTCAAAGCACCTTTAGACAGGAACTTGCACTTCACTGGAATATAAGATCATCAAATTTCTATCGCTTTAAAAGTGATTGGAGCCTAAGAGTATGTTTTGGACTTAAGGTCAATTATAATCGTCTCTAAAGCATTCCATGCTTTTCTTCTGCTTCGTGATTCTGCTGTCTTTCAATAGAACTATTTCATTTGTCTCTTCAGCTATCAGTAATTTTATGTTCTATGTATTAGCAGTCTCATACCTTCAATTGTTCTCCCATCCCTAGTATGCAGTCCAAAATATCTAATTCAAATAAATTCATTAAAAATGGAAACAAAGAACTGTTTTCAACAGTTCTTCATTTCCACTGATATGTATTTGCCACTAGAAATTATTGGGGACTTAACCCTAACCCTAACCCAAATCATAATCCTAACCCTAACTGTCAGAATCCATTTATATTTCATTTTTAACTCTCTTTTCTGTGCAAACCCAAATCTCACCCCCCCCTTGGATTCTGCCATTCCCAAGGAGGAAAGGGAATAAACATAGGAGTTTATTGCCTCCATTTCCTTTCCTTAGATGTAACTTTTTGTAGCCTGCCTGTTACCCATCACAATAAGATCGATGAGAGGCATTCTCCCTCTCATATTACGGCGAACTAAGAAAGGGGGTGAGGAAATCTGGTTTGTTTCTCCAGATAGAATGTGAAGGGATGGGATGATTCTGCTATGAATGGATTGATGTTCTCCTTTTCCCATGAAGGGCTTGCCACCTGGAACTTGGCTGATCCAGAACTGACCAAATGGACTGAGGGGTGGAGTTTGCTTGGGGACACTTTAAAAATATTGATCTATGTTTTAGTAAAAGTTCCTGCTTGGATAACCTTGTCTCCAAGAGTCTTTCTTTCTTAAGATGTGGATTGAAATGAGTTCTGACACTAACTCTAATTTGAATTCAAGTCTAATGAGATTTTGTCCATATATTTTACCAGGACAATCAGATAGGGCGAAGCAAAGCAATGTCCTACAAATCTATAGGAAATAACTATTTTTCACTGTGAATTTATGGAGACCCAGGGCTTTTTTTCTCATAGAATGCTTAGAACGGAGTTCCGGCACCTTTTTTGGATGGAACCTTGTAGGGCAGGCAAGGCGGGTTGTATGACATGTGTGAGTTCCGGCATCTTTTTCTTTTACAAAAAAAGCACTGTGGAGACCTAACCAGTGGTGGGATTCAGATATGTGAACAACCGGTTCTCTGAGTGGATGCCACTTCCGAAAGTCCGTTCTGGGCCTGGGGAACAAAAAAATAGCTACCGGTTCTGCTGAACTGGAGCAAACTGGCTGACTCCCACCACCAGACCTAACCCTAACCACAATTACAACCCCAAACTGAACCCTGATTGAATTTCCACTTTAATGAATTTTTCATGGGTTTTACCAGGAAACACACACAGGTAGTCCTTAACTTAAAACAATTTGTTTAGTGACCATTCAAAGTTAAAACAGCACTGAAAAAAGTGACTTCTGACCATTTTTACATTTATGACCATTGTAGCATCCCCATGACTATGTGATCAGAATTCAGATATTTGGCAATTGACTGATATTTGTGATGGTTCCAGTGTTTCAGGCTCATGTGATCCCTTTTTGCAAACTTCTGACAAGCAAAGTCAATGGGGAAGCCAGATTCACTTAACAACCATGTTACTAATTTAATTACTGCAGTGATTCACTTAACAACTATGGCAAGAAAGGTAAAAAATGGGACAAAGCTCACTTAACAAATGTCTCACTTAGCAAATTTTGGGCTCAATTGTGGTTGTAAGTCAAGGCCTATATGTACAGCACAGACTCAAAAAATTACAGGCCTCTTAAGCATACCAAATCAAATCTACAAATCTAATTGCAATATGGATTTTCCACTAGGAATTCATAGTGAGGTAATGCTAATCCTATGTGAATTTCTAGTATAAGGGACATTTTCATGTATTGTACCTTGAAACATAGACAAGTTTATATCAAAACATAAGTGGCCTCCTATGCATAACAATGCTCTACAAATCTAATAATATATACTTCCCATTTCAAATTCACGAAGACCTCATTCTACCCTAAGACTAGGCACAACCCAAATTCTAACTCTAATTAGCTTTCCACTGTAATTGGATTTTTCCATGTATTTTACCATGAAATACATATAAGGCAGACTTGAAACATGAGAGGATTCCTAAACTTACCAGTGATATGTATTTTAGTGATATGTATTTTCTACTAGGAATTCTTGTGGACCTCACCTAACCTAACCCAAATTACAACTGTAACCTTAACCCTAACTGGAATTTGAGCCTATTTTTCCAAATGTTTTACCAGGAAATGTAGACAAGGTGGCTGAATGGCTTGTAGCACCGCACAATGATGTTGCTGAGGAGCTACATTACTTTGACAACTACATGTTGACCCAAAGGCAGAGGTCTGACTCCTCTGATGACTCAGAAGGTAATGACCCAAATAAAATCAATCAGGCAAGGGAAGAGGTCTGTCACAGCATACATCCAAGAGTTCTGGAGCCCAGCCAGTCAACTAGTAGACTGGCCCCAGGCAATGCTGATCAAGAACTTCTGAGACATATTAAACCATGAGGTCTTCTATACCTGTCTATACGAGGAGCACCTAGAATCCTCTGCCAGTGGTACATGTTGGCTGAAAAGGTAGAGATTGACTTAGTGGAGTTTCACAAATTCACTGGCCAAGAACAATGAAACCCCTACACCCAAGAGAGGAAGGATTCATCTTGGATGGGAAAAGGGGGGGCAGCCCTCGGTATTACAGCATGGGATGTTTCCAATGTGTCAAAGATGGCCACCAAGTGGCCAATTGTCCTTCCCACTGCCAAACTCCAGTTGCCACCCGCGAGGCTGCCAAGAAGACTAAATCAACCTTTAAATCCTCAGAAGGAGCACTAAGAGGGATTGAGATCATAGAGTTCACCCCACCATCCAGTGATAGTGAGGGAACTCCAATCAAAGGCCCAAAGTTGGATCAGGACAGCGTTAATAGAGAAGATGACTATGGTGAATGGGCCCCTAACCCCAGTGACAATCAGCATACAGTTAATGGTGATTTCCTCAGGGTGCAGGGGCATGATGATGGCTTTACTGGACTCTGGCTACACCTGCTGCCTAGTTAGCCCAAACGTATTGGAGAGGCTTGTACTGTGACTTTGGGAGTTAAAAACTCTGATAGCCTTTTCACAGTTAGATGGCTTGCTAGCAGGGGGAGGCCCAGACACCTTTTTGACTGAACTGATGGAAGTAAAAATGGGTCCCTATGAAGAGACCATTAGATTTATCGACCATCCCATGGTGCTAGGGTTGGCTTGGCTGGAGAAATGGAACCTGTTCATAGATTTAAAGAGAAAAGTGTTAAAAATCCAGTGGCAAAACCCAGAGTAGGAAGCCCCAGGGAAAGTGAAACTAAGTAGCCATGTGCAGTTTGTTAAGAAAGTGAAAGGAGAAAGTGCAGCTTCAACCTGAGAGC
This sequence comes from Vipera ursinii, assembly GCF_947247035.1. Lineage (NCBI taxonomy): Eukaryota > Metazoa > Chordata > Lepidosauria > Squamata > Viperidae > Vipera > Vipera ursinii. The sequence goes on from NC_139512.1 coordinate 186,733,166, forward strand.
AGAAAGAAGCAATTGGCACCATATCTAGTGAACACCAGGATTTAGAAGAAGTCTTTAGCAAATGGGAGAGAGACATACTTTATTTATTTTATTTTATTTATTTTATTTATTTTATTTATTTTATTACATTTATATACCGCCCTTTCCTGAATGACTCAGGGCGGTTTACAGGGTGATTAAAAAACCAAAATACAAAAGTTAAAAACAAATTTTAAAAGAAATTATATGTGTCCCTGTCTAAATAAAACCCCAGTTAAAATAAGATTAATCCTCAGCCTGGGCCAGAGAGCTCGAAGAGCCAGGTCTTCAGGCCCCGGTGGAATGAACGGAGGTTGGGGGCAGTCCTCAGCTCCACTGGCAGCTGGTTCCAAAGGGCAGGGGCCTCCACTGAAAAGGCCCTATCCCTGGGTGTTACCCGCCGGCAATCTCTTACCGGTGGCACCCTGAGAAGACCCTCCCTGTGGGAGCGCACTGGACGAAGGGAACTTGATGCCGGCAGCAGGTGTTCCCTCAGATATCCCGGACCCAAGCCATTTAGGGCTTTATAGGTCATCACCAGCATCTTGAATCTCACCCGGAGGGCAACCGGAAGCCAATGCAGCTCGCGGAGTAGAGGTGTTACATGGGAGTATCGGGAAACCCCCATCACAACTCGCGCGGCCGCATTCTGCACCAGCTGAAACCTCCGAGTGGTCTTCAAGGGTAGCCCCATGTAGAGAGCGTTGCAGTAGTCTAAACGGGAGGTCACGAGCGCATGAGTGACTGTGCGTAGGGCATCTCGGTCCAGATAGGGTTGCAACTGGCGCACCAGGCGAACCTGGGCAAAAGCCCCCCTGGTCACGGCTCCTATATGGTCTTCAAGATTGAGTCGTGAATCCAGGAGGACGCCCAAGTTGCGAGCCCTATCAACGGGGGGGTAACACCTCACCCCCCATCGTTAGAGATGGAATAGTCTGATTGACCCGAGATGCCGATATGCACAGCCACTCAGTCTTGGCGGCATTGAGACGAAGCCTGTTTCTCCCCATCCAGACCTGGACCGCCTCCAGGCACCGGGACATCACAGCGAGGGCATCGCTGGGTTGGTTCGGGGTGGAAAGAAAAAGTTGGGTATCATCAGCGTACTGATGATACCCCACCCCGAAACCACGAATGATCTCATCCAGCGGCTTCATATGGATGTTGAACAGGAGGGGCGAGAGAACCGACCCCTGAGGAACTCCACAAATGAGAGGCCTCGGGGCGGATCTCTGTCCTCCCATCAACACCGACTGCGAACGGCCCAGGAGATAGGAGGAGAACCACTGTAAAATGGTGCCTCCCACTCCCAACCCCCTGAGACGCCGCAGTAGGATACCATGGTTGATGGTATCAAAAGCCGCTGAGAGATCTAATAGGACCAGGACAGAGGAACAACCCCTGTCCCGAGCCCGCCAGAGATCATTCACCAGCGCGACCAATGCTGTCTCCGTGCTGTATCCAGGCCTGAAACCCGATTGGTACGGGTCCAGATAATCAGTTTCCTCCAGGAACAGAGGAAGCTTATGCGCCACCACACTCTCAACAACCTTCGCCAAAAAGCAAAGGTTGGAGACTGGACGATAGTTATTTAAAACAGCCGGGTCCAGGGCAGGCTTCTTGAGGAGGGGTCTCACTACCGCCTCCTTCAAGGTGGCAGGGAAGACACCCTCCTTCAAAGAAGCAGTTATTACTGCGTGAAACCAGCCTCGTGTCCCCTCCCGGGCCGCATAAGCTAGCCATAAGCTACCCTCACTGACTCACAGATTGTGCAATCAAAATCCTACCCAGGGCCAAACCAAGACACCAAGGGAATTGGAAGAGCTTTTTGACAAGAACTTAGCCAAGGGGATTCATCCAGCCAGCAAAATCGTGCATGGCCATCCATGTTTTGGGAGAAAAAGGATGGTTGTCTATGACTGTTCATTGATTACCATGGCCTGAATGCAATTTGTGTTGAGAATGTGTATCTCTTGCTGCTGATGAAAGACATATTGAGCTATTTGGCAAAAGGAAAATTTTTCACCAAATTAGACTTGAGGGAAGTCTATTTTCAGGTGCGAATCAAGGAGAGAGACAAATGGAAAACAGCTCTCAATTGCCCATTCACATTTTCAGTTCCAAATACTCCTGTTTGACTTACAGAGCACATGCCATGTTCATGAAGCTGATAAATGAAATACTACATGAACACCTGTATAAACACATTTTGGTTTATTTAGATGACATATTAATCTATACTGAAACTAAGGATGAACACATTAAAGTAGTAGGAACAGTCCTTGAAAAACTTTGAGCAGTGCAACTATACACAAAGCTGTCCAAATGTGAGTTCCACAAAACTAAACTGGACTACTTGGGCTACCGCATCTCCCATGAAGAGGAAGAAATGGATACGGAAAAGTATGAGTCATATTAAAGTGGGAGGTACTTCACGTAAGGAAATAACTTCAAAGTTTTTTAGGGTTCACAAACTTTTACCAAAAATTCATTCCGCATTCGCACAAATTGCACTACCAATCACCAATCTGCTTAAAACCAAAGGAGGGGGGAAATCCCAACTGAGCCAGCCACTTAAATGGACTATGGAGTGCCAGATGGCTTTTGAAAAGCTTAAATGACTATTTGTAGCCAAACAAGTCCTCAAATACCCCAATCTGGATGAGCCTTTTGTTATCCAAGCAGACACCAGTGATTGGCTGTGGGCCAGGTCTGATACTGATGCTCTACAAATCTATTGGCAATATCAATTTTCCACTATGAATTCCTGGAGATGGAACAATAATCCTAAATAGATTACCAATGTAACAGGATTTTTGCATGTTTTTTCCATGAAATGCAGATAATGCAGACTTGAAATATGACATGCCCCCTAAGCATACTGATGCTTGTACAAATCCATTGATGATATGTGTTTCCCGCTAATAATTCATAGAAGTTTAATCCTAACCCTAACTCTCATTGCAACCATAACCCTAGCACTACTTGGATTTTCAGTCTAATGGGTTTTTCCCATTTATTTTTCCAGGAAAAGCACATAAGTCAGTCTCAAATCATGAAAGGTCTCCTAAGCATACTGATGCTCTTACAAAACTATTGGTGATATCTATTTTTTCACTGTGAATTCATGGAGACCCAACCCTATCCTAATCACAACCAAAATCTGAGTCTCAATTGGATTTCCATTGTAATGGGATTTTTTTCATGTATTTTACCAGGAAACACAGATAAGACAGACTAAAAAAATTAGAGGCCTCCTAAGCATGGAGATGCTCTATGAATCTATCCGCAATATCTATTTTCCACTACAAATTCTTGGAGACGTAACCTTAACCCTAAGTGGATTTCCAGTATAAGAGATTTTTCCCCATGTATTATACCATGAAATACAGATGAGGATGTCTCAAAATATAAGAATCATCACAAACATACCAATTCTTTACAAATCTATTGACAATATCTACTTTCCATTTCAAATTCATGATGACATCATCCTACCCTCCATTGGAAAAAGACATGGAAAACCCTATTAGACTGAAAATCCAATTAGGGCTAGGGTTAGGATTGTGATTAGGGTTAGGTCTCCATGAATTCCTACTGTAAAACACATATCATCAATAGATTTGTAGAGTATTCAGTACGCTTTGGAGACCTATCATGTTTCGAGACTGCCTTATCTAATTCAATTAGATTGGAAATCCACTTAGAGATACGGTTACTCTACAAAAAGTTGTATTGGAAAATAGAGACTGTCAATAGATTTGTAGAGGACAGGTTTGCTTTCATGTTTTGAGACCACCTTATATGCATATCCTGGTAAAATGCATGAAATTTTAGATTGGAATTCTAATTAGGGTTAGGATTAGGATTGTGATTAGGAATAGCTTTAAGGTTAGGAACCCATGAATTCCTACTGGAAAATATATATCACCAATAGATTTACAGACTATCTCAGGTTTTAAATCTGCCTTATCTGCCTTTAATGGTAAAATACATAGAAAAATGCCATTACAGTAGAAATTTGATTAGTGTTTGTTTTTTGTGATTAAGGTTATGGTTAAATCTCCATGAATTCACAGTGAAAAATAGGTATCACCAATAGATTTGTAGATCATTGATATGCTTAGAGGTCTCTCATGTTTTGAGACTGTCTTATTTACCTTTCCTGGAAAAATCCTATTAGACTGAAAATCCAAAGGGCTAGGTTTGGTGTTGTGATTAGGGGTAGGGGTAGGGGTAAATCTCCAAGAATTTGTAATGGAAAATAGATATTGCCAATAGATTTGTAGACGATTGGTATACTTAGGAGGGCTTTCACATTTTAAGACTGCCTTATCTGTGTATCAAATTGGGGTTAAGATTTCAGTTGTGTTTGGGATAGGGTTAGGTCTCCCTGAATTCTTCATTGAAAATACATATTACCAATCGATTTCTAGATCAGTATAAATAGGAAGCCTCTAACGTTTCAATTCTGCTCTATCTGCATTTCATTGTAAAATACATGGAAATATTGCATTACAGTGGAAATATAATTAGGATTAGGATTTCGGTTGTGATTGGGATAGGATTAGGTCTCCTTCAATTCACAGTGAAAAATAGGTATCACCAATAGATTTGTAGAGCATCGGTATGTTAAGGAAGCCTCTCATGTTTTGAGACAGACTTATCTGTATTTCATGGCACAATACATGGAGAAATCCTATTAGACTGGAATTCCAGTTATATAATTTTGGAGTAATTTTTAAAGTTTGTAAAATATTACTGAAAGTGAATTTTAAAGTACGGATATTAAGAAGTTTTTTAAAAAGATGTATTGGAACTTACTGATTTTAGAAATGTTTTTAAAGAAAAGTTTAATGTTTTAAAATGGATGAAAAAAAGTGTTTTTCCCTTTAAAGATAAAGAATCTGAAAGAATATAGTTAACTTTGTTAATATTATTTTTACAGCAAGGAAGAAAAAGCAGAGATGGTTACATGATTACCTCACAGAAGAGAATATATTTAATTATGTTTTTATTTGTAAATCTCTTTGGAATTTTGTGCTTGTGATAAAAAATTAAACTTTGATTTTGGTTATGCTGATTAGATTTGTTGTTACAGAAATGGCTAGTATTAAGGTGACCAACTTTTTTACAACAGGAAGGCAGACACAAATAAATTGAAGAAAAAAGATATCGTAAATAAAAGAAACATTTTATTCATTGCAACAATAATACAGAATACACTATAATATGATAAATGTATAATAAAAACATTTGTAACAATAACATTTTATATTGTAATCATGCTTATATGCCTATTAATTATTATTTAAATGAGTACTTTTCCATTGAATGAATATTTTTTGTCAATGTATCATCCTCTAACAATATACTGGAAATATCTGAACAAGAAATATCCTTCATATTGAATTTTACAGCAAGTGCTGCAGCTGGAGTATCAACATCCAATCTCGATTTCTCACTTTTTCAAAAATCATTAGCAATTGAAAAAACCCTTTCAACTGCTGCATTAGTTCCAGGGCAGCACAGCGTAAATTGAACAAGAATAAATATTTTTTCACATGGAATATGTTCATTTTTGAAATGGATGAATATTTCCACCCATTGTCAATGCTGCAAACATTGACATGTTTTTGCGCTGACAATATAAGAGACAGCCTTTTGTTTAAACTGCTTCACTTTGAATCTTGAAGGGAGGGAAATGTAACAGCTATTTTGAGAAGATAAGAATAGCCGTGTACAGAATGGGAAGTGAAACTTCATATGTAAAACTAATTGGATAATGTGATTTATGACATGTAGATAAGAGTGGGAATTGTGTATGTTAGATGGGTTTGGGGGGAGATTTCAGATTCTGGCATCCCTCTATGAGTGTCAATGTTTTGTTTCATTATTAAGACTTTTTAGATAAACAATGCCTGCATTTTGTTTGAACTGTCTCATTTATCAGAACCATGACATCATGCCAGAATCTAAATTCTTTCAAAAAACCTGCCGTTTTCTCTAGGCTTGAGAGAAATTGGCAAAGATTCAGGGGAGAATCTTTATCATGGGCAAAGAGAATTGGCTTGGAGACGAAGACTTGGCAGCTGCTGACAGTGAAGAGCAGGATTTAACAGACAGCATGCTGTGAGAAGATGAGTTTTTGCAGGACTCCCATTTGGGGGCAGAATCCGAGCAGTTAGCAGAGATCAGCTGTTGGAATAACCATGATCTCTGTTCCTATACATGAAGCTGGCTAGTACTTTTCTACCATGGAAAGTCTTCAGTGAATCATGTATAAGGAAGTAAATCAAGAAACCTAGTAAACAAAGAAACCTAGGAGAGATGTCATTGGCTACAGCCAGATAAGGGCATAATCACAGAATTCTTTCACACCATTGGCTATTCCATATAAGGCAAATTCTGACGCCTCCTGCAGGTGATTGGTCATTACTGTATTTGAATCTACTATTAACACCAATGTCCTTTCAGGATAGTTTAGAAGAACACGTGTGTAATCATGATTGGTCTATTTGAACAATAATAAAATATGATTGGTTGCTTTTACTATAAATAAACAAGGTCCACTGCTCCTCGTGGTTGAGAGTGCATCCCAGGAGCAGCGGAGCCCTTCCCGACAGATCTCTGTGTCCTTCTTTCTTGGGCGCCAACCCTGGGCAGGAGCAGCCTCTGCCCAGCTTCACCAGCAGCTAATTTCTCAACCCGGCTGCACAAGCAGCAGGTTCCCAGCAACTGGTGACCCCGACGTGATTCTGCAGAATACGTCTTCAGCCATCCATTCTCATTCGCCCGACGGTGGCCGCAACTCATCTTTGTCCGTCGCTAGACGCAGGACTTTTCGTGAGTATGGGTGGAAAATTCTCTCAACAGCAGACAGCGCATCTGCAGGAGTTGAGGGAATTAATTGATAATGGCAGGAAATTGGCTGCTTTTAAAACAGGCAAACAACCTCCCCCGGTTAAAAAGAGAGACTTAATTCGGCTTCTTTCTTATGTGTGGGAACAATGCCCAAAATATCCTGAAAAGGGATCACTCAAATTGGCTACATGGACCAAATTAGGAGAATATTTTCATGAGACCCCTAGGGCTCCAGTAAAAATTTTAAACTTGTGGAGGATCATAATGGAATGTTTAACTCTCCACTATGCATGTTCTAACCAGATAGGAGGGACAGGCGAAACATTGGCCTTCTCCGTGCCGCCCCCACCCTATGAAAAATCAGAGAAACTTCCTCCTATTGCTGTGCCTGTCCCTCCCTCTGCTCTGCCTCCGGAGAATCTTCCTTCTGCCTCTTCTCCTTCCCCTGCTGTGCCTGTCCCTCCCTCTGCTCCCAACCAAGAGGAAAAAACCTCTGAGTTTGTTGCCATCACTATCCCTAAACCCCCTCCTCCCCCTTCCTCAGATCTCCCTCCGGAGAAGCTTCCTCCTACCTCTTCTCTTTGCCCTGCTGTGCCTGTCCCTCCCTCTGCTCCCGACAAAGAGGAAAAAGCCTCTGAGCTTGTTGCCATTACTATTTCTAAACCCCCTCCTCCCCCCTTCCCTCCTCCTCCTTCTCCAAATCTCCCTCCGGAAAAACTTCCTTCTGCCTCTGCTCCAAAAGCCTCTGAGTTTGTTGCCATTTCTAAACCTCCTCCTTCAGTGAATCATGTATAAGGAAGTAAACCAAGAAACCTAGTAAACAAAGAAACCTAGGAGAGATGTCATTGGCTACAGCCAGATAAGGGCATAATCACAGAATTCCTTCACACCATTGGCTATTCCATATAAGGCAAATTCTGACGCCTCCTGCAGGTGATTGGTCATTACTGTATTTGAATCTACTATTAACACCAATGTCCTTTCAGGATAGTTTAGAAGAACACGTGTGTAATCATGATTGGTCTATTTGAACAATAATAAAATATGATTGGTTGCTTTTACTATAAATAAACAAGGTCCACTGCTCCTTGTGGTTGAGAGTGCATCCCAGGAGCAGCGGAGCCCTTCCCCCCAACAGATCTCTGTGTCCTTCTTTCTTGGGCGCCAACCCTGGGCAGGAGCAGCCTCTGCCCAGCTTCACCAGCAGCTAATTTCTCAACCCGGCTGCACAAGCAGCAGGTTCCCAGCAGTCAGCTGGTCGTCAGGCTGGAATCATTCCAGTGGAGTGTACACATGCCTTGAGACTGTACTGCCAGAGCCCTGAAAAGCAGAATGGTGGAGAGCTGCTAGACTGTCTACCACTGAGAATTTGGGTGAGTGGAAAATCCTGTCTGCTGACCAGACTGCCTGCCAGCCCCAGGAGTCCCCTGCCAAGCCCTCCAGACCCATAGAGACAGAGGACCCAAGCCTGGGGCCTCTGCAGCAATGGAAGGTTGGGAAACCCCCACAAGTGAAAGGCCAACAACCTCTGAGCTTGCCCCAGCTAATAGAAGCCTTGCAACAGCTGGAGGTGGTGCAGAAGCCTGGAGATCTAGAGCTGGTGGGAGGACAACAGCAAGGGTGGCAGCAGCAGGACCCAAACATGCAACACCTGAATATACAGCAGCTGTTAAATCAACAACCAGAGTGGGGCCAGAAGCAATTGGAGACACAATAGCAATGGGGACCCCAGCGACCATTTAACCAACAACCAGGGTGGGGCCAGCAGCAATGGGGCCCCAGCAACCAATGATGGGCCCACCCTTCACAGCAACCTTCAATGGGGACTCAGAGAAACTGATTTTCTTCCTCAAGTACACTCTCATTTGAATTGCTGGGTTAATCTCTACCTGGACCCATGGTCGATGTGATTGCATCCAGCCTAGAGGGAAAAGCATCCGAATGATTGAACAATTTATATAATGAGCAGGACCCTGAGTTGGAGGACCTCCACCTTTTCCTCCTGGGGCTGAGGGAAAGATTTGAGGACCCATCCATTGCCCTCAAAGCGGAAGAACAAATCCATAAGATAAAGCAAGCTGGCTGGCCTGCCCTAGAGTATGTGCGGGAGTTTCAAAAGATGGCAGGTCGGATAGAGAGATGGCCTGAGCAATCCATAATTCATCTTTTTAGAGAAGGGTCAGACAACCACCTTTCTAAGGTATGTATCTACCAAGGTATGCCTGACCAGCTGCATGAATGGTAACAGGCAGTGGTGAAATTAAAGGTTCAGCTCACCCACTATAAGAAGCCTCTCCTCCCTGAAGCCGAGCCCAGAACAACTTGAATGGCAATCACCCCCACAAAAATCTGCAGCTACTGTGATGGCTGAAAGACCCAGGTCACCTGTAGGCCTGGCATTTAAGTGTTTCTGATGCGGACAGCAGGGTCATCAAGTGGTGAAATGCCCAGTCCCCTTCCCCCAACAGCAGTACAGACCAGGACCAGTAGTGAGAAAGAAACCTGCAGAGCCACTAATGGGAGAGAAATCCAATCAGGTGATGCAGGAACCTGTTGTCCAGGTCACATCCCCCATGCAGGAGGACGCCGTAACTCAGGATGAACCCACCCCCATTCTACCCTCTTTTGACAGTGATGATGGAGAGAATGACCCGATGGTGGGCCGACACATCCCACCTTTCTCGCTACCTGCCAAGCTCATAATCCCTAAGACGGGTATGGAGGTAGATTTAAAGATGCTAATTGATTCTGGATGCTCCCATTGCATCATTAGCTTGCCTTTTGCCATGAAACTGGGCATACGAGCAAAACTGCTACCCAAACCTGTGAGGTTTGAGCAAGCTGATGGCTCCCTGATGGGAGGGACTTTAGTCATGCAATTAATGGAGCCCCTACGCTAGAAATAGGTGAGCACTGGGAATTTATTCGCTTCCTGGTGGCTCCAAAATGACTGAGGCTGTGATTCTAGGATTAGCCTGGTTGGACAAATGGAAACCATTTATCTGGTGGGAGAAAGGATTGAGTACTGTGAGACTACCCATAGGGCCCGATCCCCCCATTGATTCAACAGATGTTACAGGGGATTTTAGTCCACCCAATGAGTGAGTGCACATGGCTACCTCATGGCCAAAAGGCGAGCCACTCATCCCCAGTGAATACTGAGACCTAGTGGAGGCATTTAGTGAGAAAGAATGCAATACCTTGCCTCCTCACTGGCCCAATGATTATTCCATTGAACTGTTGCCCGGGGCCAAACTTCCCTTACCAAGAATGTACGCTATGTCCCCCCTTGAAATGGAGGAGATTCAGCAATATGTGGATACAAACCTAGTGAGGGATTCATCGAACGGGCCAAGTCTACTGTGGGAGCCCCTGTGTTGTTCAAAGAAAAAGAAAAGATGGGTCTCTTCATTTCTGTGTGGACTATAAGGGCCTAAACACTGTGCATGTGGAAAATAAATACCCTCTCCCCCTCCTGAAAGACTTACTAACCTACCTGGTGAAGGGGAGTATCTTCACCAAATTATACCTGAGAGAAGCATATTACTGGGTGAGAACAAAAGAGGGGGATGAGTGGAAAATGGCCTTCAATTGTCCCATGGGAAGCTACCAATTCAAAGTCATGCCATTTGGACTGCTGTGGGCCCCAGCCATATTTATGCAGTTGATTAGTGAGGTCCTACATGAACATTTACACAAAGGGGTTCTGGTGTATCTTGATGACATTCTGATATACAGTATAAATATGAATGATCATAAGATTGGTCAGAGAAGTGTTAAAAGAAACTACTGAATGCCAAACTTTATGTGAAATTGTCAAAATGTGAATTTCACCAAACCTGATTAGATTATCTCGGCTATAGAATTTCTGATGAGGGCATCGAAATGGACCCAGCCAAAGTGAAAACAATAATTGAATGATAGCCCCAAAAACCTCACAAACAGCTCCAGAGCTTCCTAGGGTTTGCCAATTTCTACTGTCAATTCATTCCCTTTTTTGCCGAGATTGCTCTACCCCTTATAGAACTACTCAAAATGGGTAAGGCAGGGGGAAAACCATGACCTGGCCAACCACTAGCATGGACTATGAATTGCCAGAAAGCTTTTGAGAATTTAAAAAGACTATTTGTAGCTGAACCGGTCCTAAAGCACCCCTGCCCCGGGGAGCCCTTTGTAATTCAAGCAGATGCCAGTGATGTGGCAGTTGGAGCTTTGTTACTACAAAAGAATAAGAGTGGAGTCCTACAACCTTGTGCCTACACCTCTAAGAAATTCACAGAAGTGGGGCGGAGCCAGCTGTCAGAGCGGGCGGCTGTGTGAATGGGCTTCTCCGTTTCACACAACCTCTCACCCAGCGTTTGCAGGGGCTTTTCAGAGCCATAGGAGGTCCTGTAGGGATAGCCAAAGTTGTGGGTGTCCCGGAGAACTTACATGAGCAGCGGCTCATTTTGGAGATCCGGAGAAAACCCGATGCAAGCAGACCGGGGAGAAGGAGGCCAGTAATGGCCGACAAGAAGATCTGACAGAGGGATGGAGCTAGCATCGACTTAGCGGTATATGGTGGAATGGAGTTGACGGAAATTAATTCCAAAATATTTACATCTGAAAGTAAAAGGGTGTGCTTGGGAAAGAGGCGCTGGTCTGAAGAGGGTGTCTTGCTGAGAGGGAGCGAGCAGCAAGAGAAGCGATGAGAGATAAGGCGACAAGTGAGAGTGACAAGAAGAGGAAGCCAGTAGATTGTAAATTAGTCGCGAGAGTAGGCAAAGTGACAGAAAAGGAACGGGAAAAAGATAAACTTTGGTGTTTTGGAGACTGAGTTCTTGAGAAAATCCTTGGGAGACTGAATTTTTGAGAAGAAGTGTGTGGATTATTAATCGAAGGAAAGTGAATTGTTTGGACTGTCTTGAAAAGTTTTGAACTTTTGTCTTACATGCCACGGATGGATAACGGACCTAAGATGGAGTAAGTGATACAGCAATTTAGGAACTGAAGTCTGGATAGTGGGACATCTACTGGCCTTTGGTGGTTGGGAAAGATACAAAAGGAGTTAATTTTGGAGCTGGAAATCAAATAGGAAAGTGACTTTGATACATATTTAAAAAGGTAAAGGTTCTCCCGCACATGCGTGCTAGTCGTTTCCGGCTCTAGGGGCTGGTGCTCATCTCCGTTTCAAGGCCAAAGAGCCAGCACTTGTCCAAGGACATCTCCATGGTCATGTGGCCGGCATGACTAGGTGCCAAAGGCGCACGGAATGCTGTTACCTTCCCATCGTAGTGGTCCCTATTTTTCTACTTGCATTTTTATGTGCTTTCAAACTGCTAAGTTGGCAGAAGCTGGGACGAGTAACAGGCGCTCACTCTGTTATGCAGCACTTGGGATTCGACCTGCCAAACTGCCGATCTTCTGATCGACAAGCTCAATCTGCCTGCTAATAATCATTTGGCTGTAACTGTCGACTGCTAAAATTGGATAGAACTGAATTTTATGAGCAATTATATAAAGATGATAGTCAGGAAATTGAGGAGAAAGTGGAGGATTGTTTCTAAAAAGCCAAACTATCCAAAGTCACAGAGGAAATTAGAAATATGTTGAATGAAGGAATTAGGATGTCTGAGGTGATAATGGCTATTAATAAACAAAAAAATAATAAAGCATCGAGTCCTGATGGCCTCCCGATAGAAATTTATAAGGAACAAAATATTTTAGCACAATACTTATTGGAGGTGTTCAATGCAGTCTTAGAAGAAGCAAGTTTTTATATCAATAACTTAGATATATGGTTATGGGTGAAAAATTTACAAATATAATAAGGGCAATTTATACTAATCAGGAAGCAAAAGTAATTATAAACGGGGAAGCATCTAGGAAATTTCAAATACAAAAGAGAATACAGCAAGGCTATCCCTTCTCTCCATTACTGTTTATACTGATATTAGAAGTCCTAATGAGGATAATTAGAAATGAACCGCAGATAAAAGGATTAGACATTAAAAAGGAAACTTTCAAACTTCAAGCATTTGCGGATGATCTGGTCTTTATCATGGAGGACCCACAAAATTCGAGACTGAAATTGTTGGAAGAATTAGTTAAATATGGTGAAGTCGCTGGGCTGAAAATAAATAGGTGTAAAACCAAGATGATTGTTAAAAATATGACTAATAAACAGAAAGATAATTTGGCTAGAACTATGGGCATAGAAATAGTTAAGAAAATAAAATATTTAGGAATCACCATCACGGCTAGATGCACTTCACTTAAATTTTATTACAATAAAATTGTGAAACAAATAAAAGCTGATTTGGAAAGATGGGGAAACTTGAGTCTTTCACTACTGGGGAGAATTGCGGTGATTAAAATGAACGTCTTGCCTAAAATCTTTTTCCTGTTTCAAAATATTCCAATACAACTTGATTCAAAAAAATTTCGAAATCTGAATAAACTGTCATTAAATTTTATTTGGCAAGGGAAAAAAACAAGAATTAAAATGAAATATTTGCAGGATGCAAAGGAAAATGGGGGATTTGGATTGCCAGTCTGGGAAATATATTATTATGCTGCAGCGTTAAATTGGATTACAGAATGGATAATTCTGAAGAACATAAGATTACTAACTTTAGAAGGCTATGATTTACAATTTGGTTGGCATACTTTTCTATGGACTGAGAAACAAGGATTATTTCTACATTTTCAAAAACATCAGATTAGACAAGCGTTATTCAATATTTGGAACAAAATTAGAAACAAAAACTATACCAAAGTACCAGTCTGGCTGTCCACCCTCGAAGCGATTGTTTATCCAAATCTGTTTAATTTGGGTAATAACATTACATACAAAGATATTATGGATAATGAGGGGGAATTGAAATCTAGAAGCGAATTAGAACTACAAGGGATAAAATTAGATTGGTGGGCCTATCTACAGATACAATCATGATTCGGGAAAGATAAGAAAGAATGGGGGATAAATACCCAAGAAACTGCTTTGGATAAAATATTATTGGGGCCAGATGAGAAACAAATAAGGAAATTGTATAGTTTGCTTTTGGGATATAAAATGTTTGAGGAACAAGTGAAGGAACCTATGTTGTCTTGGGCCAAAAATTTGGGTCATGGCATCGATCTTGACATATGGCAAACACTCTGGGATAGAAATAAAAGGATAACACTGGCCTCAGCCTATAAAGAAAATTTATTTAAAATGTTTTATCGATGGCATCTTCCCCCAGCACGTTTAGCTAAAATGTACAAGACAATATCTCCTAGTTGTTGGAAATGCTCTGAAGAAATAGGCACATATTTTCATGTATGGTGGTCTTGTAGTAAGACGCAAAGATATTGGCAAAGGATATGGACTTGGTTAAAAGAAATACTAGGATGCAAAGTCGAGTTTAGACCAGAATATTTTTTATTGGGCATAACAGATGAGAAATACTCCAAAGAAGAGTTATATTTGATGATCCATATCTTTACAGCAGCAAGAATGTCGTTCGCCCAGAATTGGAAAAGGAGTGAAATACCGGAGGAAAGCGAGGTGACAAATAAAATTAGGGCGTGCGCAGAAATGGACAAATTAACCCTGGAAATCAAGAATAAAGATCAATCAGGTTATTATTAAATCTGGAATAAGTTCTACTTTTGGTGGGAACCAAACGAAGGTCTCCATTTGAGTTCATGGATTGGTTGATTCCTTTAAATATGGTATAATTGTATATAACTGATGTGTATATTATGTGTGTGTATATATATATATATATATATGTAAATCTCAAAAACAATGTAAGACAAGAAGGTATGTCAGTCCGTTCACTTCATGTCCAATGTTTTAAACAATAAAATATAAAAAAAGAAATTCACGGAAGTGAGAGGAGATGGACAGTCTGGGAGAAGGAGGCCTTTGCAATTAGGTGGGGGGCTATTAAACTGACAACAATATTTAGAAGGGAGCAAGGTGCCTTTTGAAGTATGGACAGAGCACAAAAATTTAGAGGCACTAAAAACTCCCCACGAATTGTCCCCAAAGCAAGTGCGATGAGCACAGTACTTTAACCATTTAAACTTTACTTTAAAGTACATACTGGGAACTTCCTAGCTGATGTGCTATCCTGACTGCCACAGTACAAAAGTGAATGCGAAGAGGTCTATGAGGCAATTATCCCCAGTTCACAACCTGCAGCACAACTCACACCACACAGAACCCCTAATCCTGATGACCTGGGAGTGAAGAAGATAAAACAGAGAGCTCCTTACTGATCAATGGTTCAAAGATAATCAAACCTCCCTAACATGCCGGGATGGTTTGGCATACATGGGGGGTGAATTGTATCTACCTGAAACCCTTCCTATCAATGCTCTCAGACACAGCCATGATGTAAAACAAGCTGGACACTTCAGATACTTAAAAACTCTACACATCATTCGCCGGCAATTTTGGTGGAAAGGGCTAAAATGAGATGTGGAAAACTATATCAAGAGTTGTACCGTATGTGCCACCATGAAAAGAATTGCAGGGAAAACCCCTGGGCTACTGCAGTCGGTGGCAGATCCTTCTCAACCATGGGAAGAAATAGCTATGGACTTTATTGTAGACCTACCCAACAGTAGAGGAAATACTGTCATCTGGACTGTGATAGATCTGTTTTCGAAGCAGGCTCACTTTATCGCCTGTAAAGGACTCCCATCTGCACAATGACTGACTAAATTGTTCCTGAAACATATCTACCGACTGCAAGGCGCCCCTAAGCGAATAATTTCAGATAGAGGAGTGCAGTTCACAGCAAAATTTTGGAAAAAGTTCCTTAAATTAATTGGATCATCCCAAGGCTTATCATCTGCTTTTCATCCAGCTACCAATGGGCTACAGAATCCGCTACCAAAATGGTGGAGCAATACCTCAGATGCTATGTTTCCTACCAACAGACAAACTGGACTGACCTCCTCCCTTTTGCCGAGGTGGCCTACAATAATTTTGTTCACAGCAGCACTGGCCACACACCTTTCAGAGTAGCCACAGGAAAAGAGTTCAGCCTGATGCCTGACTATCCTCAGGTGCCCTCCGCTTCCCAGACACTTGATCAATGGGTGAGGGGGTGGGAAGAGGTTTGGAGAAGCATGAAAACAGCATTAAAAAAGACTTCTGAGACTTATAAAAAACAGGCTGATAAAAAGAGGGCTCCCCAAGAACATTCTAAGTTGGGGAAAAGGTTTATCTGTCAACAAAATATTTATGTCTCAAATTACCCAGCAACAAATTGGGACCAAAATTCTTGGGGTTTTCCCCATTGTGAAAATCATCTACCCAGTCACAGTAAAATTGAAACTCCCCAGATTTTTGGGAAAAGTTCACCCGGTTTTCCATTGTAGCTTACTGAAACCTTTTCGAGCCTCCACTTTAAGACCTCCCCCTAACAAAGTACCTGGACCCCTCGTAGTAGTGGGTGAGACCCACTATGAAGTGAAACGTATTGTTGACTCTAGAATCTTTCAGGAAAAATTGAAGTACTTAGTACAATGGAAGGGATACCCATTGTCTGAAGCAATTTGGGTGAAATCTATCAATGTGAAAGCTGACGGACTTATCAAAAAGTTTTATGAGAAACACCCCAACAAACCAAAAGCCAGCTCCTAACTTGTGTTTGTCTACATTACAGGATCTGTTCTTTTTGTAAGAGGGGCCGGATGTCAATGCTGCAAACATTGACATGTTTTTGCACTGACAATATAAGAGGCAGACTTTTGTTTAAACTGCTTCACTTTGAATCTTGAAGGGAGGGAAATGTAACGCTATTTTGAGAAGATAAGAATAGCCGCGTACAGAATGGAAAGTGAAACTTCATATGTAAAACTAATTGGATAATGTGATTTATGATGTGTAGATAAGGGCGGGAATTATGCATATTACGATGGGTTTGTGGGGAGATTTCAGATTCTGGCATCCCTCTATGAGTGCTGATGTTTCGTTTCATTATTAAGACTTTTTAGATAAACAATGCCTGCATTTTGTTTGAACTGTCTCATTTATTGGAACCATGACACCCATCTTTTATCAATTTCAACTGTTTATTTTCCCATTGTACTATTTTTTCAGAATTTAAAAATACATTCAGTCTTCTAATTTCTTCAACGAAACAACTGTCATCTATTTTAATGTCTGGCATTTCTTTAGATAAAAACTCAACACAAGATTCAATATCTGTCCAATATAATAATAATAATAAACCTTTATTGTCAAAGTACAACATGTGTACATTGAGATTAGCTGAGCCTCCCCCCATGCTCTCTCCCCCCAACACACAGTGACAACAAACCCTCCATCCTACCACACCATGTGAACCAACTACACCACACACCGGCCTCCTAAGTCAATTCTGCATAAGATTATGTCCCATTTAAAAGCCTAACAGCCCACGGATAAAAGCTATTTTTCAGCCTGTTGGTACGGCTGGCTATATTCCTATATCTCCTACCGGATGGTAGGAGAGTAGATACCGTCCAGGGTGTGAGTCATCCCTGAGAATCTTCCTCACTCTTCCAAGGCAACGAGCCCTCACAATGTCATCCAGTGGTGTCAGGGAACAGCCCACAATGTCTTGTGCTGTGTTCACTACCCTCTGTAATACTTTCCTGTCCGCGGCTGTCAGACCAGCATACCAAACCACAATTCCATACGAGAGGACGGTCTCTATAGTAGACCGGTAAAAGAGGATCATTAACTGTTGTTCTACCCTGTTCTTCTGCAAGACCCTAAGAAAGTCGGAGACGGGGCCTAGAGAGCCATTGGAGATCCAGTCGATCCGAATCCGACCGGTTGCGACTAAGAATCCACACCAGGTCTTATCTCGCAGCGATAAGGGCGGCGAGATCCAATTACTTTTCTGCCCTCATCGCGTCCGCAGATAATCGCCCGGCTGCCCTGTTTAGAGTGACTCGCTCCCTTCTGAACCAAGAGGTGAGGGAGGAACCCTTACAGGGTCGAGCCGAGGAATTCGGTCAATATCTGTTGGATAAAATCGCTCGGATTCGAACCGGCCTGGACTCCAACTGGGCAGAATCTGAGGAACAGGACATGGGCAGTCTTGTCGACGTCATCTGGGAGGAGTTTGATCCTGTGACTCCAAAGGAAGTGGACAGGATTATGAGGAGGTTGAGCTCCTCCACATGCTTACTGGACCCATGCCCTTCCTGGCTGGCTTATGCAGCTCGAGAGGGGACACGAGGCTGGTTTCAGGCGGTCATCTCTGCTTCTCTGAATGAGGGTCACTTCCCCGCCTCCTTGAAGGAGGCGGTGGTGAGACCTCTCCTCAAGAAGTTCACCTTGGACCCAGCTTCATTGAATAACTTTCGTCCGGTCTCCAACCTTCGCTTCCTTGCCAAGGTTGTTGAGAGTGTGGTGGCGCATCAGCTTCCTCAGGTCCTGGATGAAGCGGATTATCTAGACCCATGCCAATCGGGCTTCAGGCCGGGCTACAGCACGGAGACGGCATTGGTCGCTCTGATGAATGATCTCTGGAGGGCCCGGGACAGGGGCCATTCCTCTGTCCTAGTCTTATTAGACCTTTTGGCGGCTTTCGATACCATCGACCATGGTATCCTGCTGCGGCGCCTCAGGGGATTGGGAGTGGGAGGCACGGTTCTGCGGTGGTTCTCCTCCTTTCTCCTGGGACACTCGCAGTCGGTGTTGGCAGGGGGACAGAGGTTGACTCCGAGGCCTCTCGTTTGTGGAGTCCCTCAGGGGTCGGTCCTCTCGCCTCTCCTGTTCAACATCTACATGAAATCGCTAGGTGAGATCATTCGTGGTTTTGGAGTAGGGTACCATCAGTATGCTGATGACACCCAGCTTTTCATCTTGACTCCAAACAGCATCAGTGATGCCCTCGACGTGATGTCCCGTTGCCTGGAAGCGGTTCGGGAATGGATGGGGAGGAACAGGCTTCAACTCAACCTGGACAAGACTGAATGGCTGTACATACCGGCATGCCAGGATACTCAGAGCATTCCATCCCTTAACATCGGGGGTGAGTTATTACCCCCTGTTGATAGGGCCCGCAACCTGGGTGTCCTCCTAGACTCACAGCTATCCTTGGAAGATCACATAGGAGCGGTGACCAGGGGGGCCTTCACTCGGGTTCGACTGGTGCACCAACTACGACCCTATCTGAAGTAGCCGAAGGACCACTCGGGACGACAGGCTAATTAACTAGAGGTTTATTTAGAACAAGGCAAAACCAGAATCATTCGTCCAGCTTTTATAGCCGGCAGCTGTCAGTGAGGACCAATCAGGAACGTCCCTTTTGGCGCCGCGTCTAACCGCACCAATCCGCGCCGTCTTCCTTTGACAGTTCTTGTTTCCGCATGGCTCGGTGTTTTGACAGCCGCGAGCTGTCAGTGGCTGCGCCTGCGCTGTGTGGGGAACTTTGACAGCTGTCAAAGTTCCCGCGTGTTCTCCTGTCAGATTTGTTTTCCCTCACAGTAATAACGGAATAACTGTTTTAACTTATTAATAACGCTGTTTACATATATAATACACCCCTTACCCCTCCCCTGGAGCGTTTCCTCCCTCTTGTTGGTTGCTGGAGCCGGCCCATTGGTAGTCCTTTAAATATGCGGGGGCTCTTCTGTTCCTGTTGGAGCGCCTTGGGGGTGGGGCGATGTCTGGTTCTGGTGGTAGTACGTTCTCTTGCTCGTCTTCCTCTTGGTTGGGTATCGGCAATATATCTGCGGGGGCTTGGTTCTTTGGTTGGTTTTCTGGGCTATGCGGTGGTTGTCTTGGTCTGAGTTGATCGACATGTCGACGTAGGTTGCCACCAGTCTGTGTGGATATTAGATAAGAAATGGGTCCTGTTTGGTGTAGCACTGTTCCTGGGACCCATTTGTTTTTGTCTGTGTATGACCGTGCCCATATCATTTGCCCTGGTTTGAATGTGCGGGGTGGGGGGGGATGTTCGTTTTCTGCGGTGTACATGTCTGGATGTAGTCTGTCGAGCCGCGTTATCAGCCTCCTCCCCCATCTTAGTTCCGCAGGTGATTTCCCCGTCGTTGTGCATGGAGTTGTGTGTTGTGACATTAGGAACTGGCTGAGTCGTCGCTGCCAGTTCCCTCCTACGAATTTTTTTAAAGCTTCTTTGGTGGAGCGCACCATAATTTCAGCCATCCCGTTTGTCGATGGGTGGAACGGTGCAGATGTGACCAGCCTAATACAATTCTTCATAGCGAACATCTGAAATTCACGAGAGGTGAATTGAGGTCCATTGTCTGAAACCATGGTGTCTTTGAGGCCGTGGGTGGCGAATATTTTCCTAAGGGCTTGTATAGTGGCTCCTGAAGTTGTTTTTCTAAGGGGAATGACTTCTAACCATTTAGAATAGCTGTGCACAACTATTAGGAAACTCTGCCCTTGTATTGGTCCTGCAAAGTCTAGATGTATGCGTGACCATGGATTTTTTGTGGTTTCCCATTTGTGAATTGGGGCTTGGGGTGGCTCGCTTCGTGTTGCTTGACAGGTGTAGCACCCTCCCACATATTTTTCTATCTCTTTGTCTATGCCAGGCCACCAGACATAACTTCTGGCCAGAGCTTTCATCTTCACTATGCCTGGATGTCCTTCGTGTAAAATGTCTAATGTTTGGGCTATGTTTCTGTTGGGTATTACCACTCTGTTCCCCCATAACAGGCATCCCATATGTGAAGACATTTCATTTTTCCTGTTATAGAATGGCTGGAATTGAGGGTGTGGGTTTTTTGTTGGCCATCCTGTTGTTGTCCACCTAAGGATTCTGCTGAGTATTTTGTCCTTAGCTGAATTGTTAGCTATAATCTTTGCAGAGAGGGGGCAGTCAGGAAGCTGGGAGATTGCCAGAATTAGCCCCGCTGGGGCTGGGGCTGGGTCCTTGGCTTGAATTGGCAGCCTGCTGAGGCAGTCTGCGTGTCCTAATTCCTTTCCTGGTTTATGTATTAATTTATAAGAATATGCTGATAGGAAAGTGGACCAACGCAGTATTCTTGGTGAAAGAATCTGCGGTGTTGTTTTATTCCAAGTGAATATTCCTAGTAGGGGTTTGTGATCTGTGAATATGGTAAAAGGTCTCCCATAGAGGTAGTCATGGAACTTTTTTACCCCTGCGACTATTGCTAATGCTTCTCTGTCGATTTGTGCGTAGTTCCTTTCTGCTTTTGACAGGGTGCGAGAGTAGAAAGCTATGGGTCTTTGGGTGCCATCCCTGTATAGGTGACTTAATACTGCTCCTATTCCATAGGGGGATGCATCGCAAGCGATGCATATTGGTGTGTCTTCTCGGAAAAGGGTGATTGTTGAGCTGTTACAAATAATTTTTTTTAATCAGATCTCTGCAGCGCTAATCTTTTTAGATGCTGAAAAGGCTTTTGATCAACTGAATTGGCAATTTTTGTTGAAAGTTTTAGATAAAATGGATTTTGGGGAAAAATTTTTACAGCCGATTAGGGCATTATATCAAAAACAAACTGCCCGAATCATAGTTAACAATAGCCTGACAGCAGCATGTAATATTGAGAAGGGCACAAGGCAAGGGTGTCCGTTATCGCCCTTGTTATTTGTGTTAACATTAGAGATACTATTGGTTAAGATTCGGAACTCGGAAAAAATTAAGGGGATACAAGTTGGAGATCAGGACTATAGATTGAGAGCATTCGCCGATGATCTGGTTGTTACAGTGACCCAGCCAGAGAACTCTGTTGTGGACCTGATGGAGATAATAACACAATATGGGAAGGTTTCTGGATTTAAAGTAAATACACAGAAAACTAAAATTTTGGCTAGAAATATGACGGTTTCACAGAAGGCTCTCTTAGAAGGATTAACTGGATTTGAGATTGTTAAAAGGGTTAAATATCTGGGGGTGATTTTGTCGCCCTCTAATACAAAGCTATATAAAAATAATTATGAAAAACTATGGGGGAAAATTCAAAAAGAATTGGAGAGTTGGCAAAAATTGCAATTGTCTTTGTTGGGACGGATTGCAGCAGTGAAAATGAATGTCCTGCCCAAATTTTTATTTTTATTTCAAATGATACCGATTCTTAAGAAAGATTCTAACTTGGAGGAATGGCAGCGTGGTATCAATAAATTTGTGTGGGCAGGGAAAAAGCCACGAGTTAAACTTAAGATTATGCAGGATACTCGTGAGAGAGGTGGCCTTAAATTGCCTAATTTTAAATTATATTATGAAGCTGCTGCATTAGTAGGAATAAGTGATTGGATTAATTTGACGCAATTGAGGTTATTAAATCTTGAGGGCCATGATTTGTTGTTTGGCTGGCATGCATATTTGTTGTATGATAAGAAGGTAGATACTGTGTTTAGGATGCATATTTTAAGACAGGCATTGCTGAGAGTTTGGAAGAAGTATAGACATAAGTTAAGCAGCAAGATACCATTGTGGGCAATTCCAAAACACGCAATAGAAAATATACATGCTGGTTTCAAACATGATGTGACTACGTACAAGGAAATTTTAAGCCTGGAAAGGAATGTTTGGTGTTTGAAATCATATAGCCTCTTGCGAGAAGAGAAGGTTGTTCAAAATTGGTTTCAATATACTCAGTTACGGGCCAGGTGGAAAGAAGACCAGAAAAATGGATTTACAATGATTGATGAAAATTTGATAAAGCAAATTAGAAATCAGGGACCAGCACATATCAAACGGATATATCTTGCATTGTTAGAGATTGACTCAGAAACAGAGCTTGTTAAGGATTGTATGATAAAATGGGCCCAAAACATCCAGGAAGTTATCACAATGGACACGTGGGAAAAGAGGTGAGGAACGTAAAATTTACTCAAGCTCAAAATCTAAGAGCGAACTTCTACAAAATGTTTTATAGATGGCATTTAGATCCTAAAAAGCTTGCAAGTATGTATCCGAATTATCAGCCTAAATGTTGGAGGTGTGGTGATGAAGATGCAACATATTTTCACATATGGTGGACATGTAAGAAGGTTAAGGCTTTTTGGATAAAAGTCTGGTGGAATATGCAGAAGATTTTTAAACGGAGGATAAAGTTTTGTCCGCAATATTTTTTGTTGGGAATAATTGTTGACGCTAGAGTTGTGGACTCCAAGTTGATGTTGAACTTAGTTACGGCAGCAAGACTTTTGATAGGTCAATATTGGAAGAAAGAGGAACTGCCGACCATAGAAGAATGGACTTTAAAGGTTTCCGACCTGGCAGAGATGGCGAAGATTTCGGCCTATTTGAAAGATCATTCGCAAGAACGTTATATTATGGAATGGAGAAAATGGATTGAGTTTATCCAGAACAAGTATAGGGTTAAGAAGTTTTATGTAGCATTCGAATAAGTCTTCTTTCGGTTTTTTTTCTTTTTCTATTCTAGTTTTTTATATATATTTAATATTGCTAAGGTTTGTTTTATCCTATATAAGCTAGAGAGTGATGGATTTTAGAATTTATAGTTGTTAGTATATGGTTGTTTATGATTGCTTTTTTATATATATATACCTTGTATTTAGCTCTGGGAAGTCGGGGGGGAGGGGGGGAGGGGGGGAGGTAGGGGGGAGGAGGGAGGGGGGGAGGTAGGGGGGAGGTAGGGGGGGAGCAGGGAGGGGGAAGGGGGGTTTTTTAAAGGAAAACTGTATTTTAAAACTTTTCAATAAAAAAAATAATATTTTTTTTAATGACTGGAAGCTGTTTTCGTGTGTTTTGGTCCAGGACCAGGCAGTTCCCTTGTCTAGGAGCCTATGGAGAGGCTCAGCTATGGTGGCTTTGTGGGGAAGGAAAGCGTGATAGAAGTTTAATAACCCTAAAAAGGCTTGGAGCTCTTGTTTATTCTTTGGGCTGGGCGCTGTCTGAATAGCCCTTAGTTTTTCTGTGGTGGGGTGAATGCCTTCGCTGTCTATTTTGTACCCTAGAAATTCTGTGGAAGTGACTCCGATGGAGCACTTTTCGCGTTTGAGTTTGAGACCGGCTTCTCTGAGCCGGCTCAGTACAGCTGACAGCCTGTCAGCTAAGTTTGCTTCATTTTCACCGGCGATGAGAACATCGTCAAAATAGGGGCAGACCCCGGGTATTCCTTTCAGGGTTTTCTCCATGATACCTTGAAAGATGCCCGGGGCCGCCGAAATGCCAAATTGGAGTCTTTTCACTTTAAAGGCACCGCGGTGGGTGACAATTGTTTGAGCTTCCGCGGTGTCATTTGTGACAGGCAGTTGCAAGTACGCCTGCGTCAGATCAAGTTTTGCGAAAATGGCGCCGGAGCGGATAGAAGCGAATACGTCCCTTACCGCTGGCACCGGGTAAGCGTGGGGGCTGAGGGCTAGGTTGAGGGTCGCTTTATAGTCTGCACATAGTCTAATTTCTCTGTTAGATTTAACTGGGGTGACTATTGGGGTCTCCCAGCTTCCCCCTTCCGTAGGTTCTAACACCCCTAGCCCTACGAGGCGTTCTAGTTCATTTTCTATTTTTTCTTTAAGGGCAAATGGGACCCTCCTAGCTCTTATCTTAATGGGCTGGATGGCTGGGTTTAATTGTAAGGAGATGGGTGGGCCAGTGTATTTACCCAGAGTGCCATCAAAGACGTCTGCATACTTGTTGCAAACGGCTTTGAGGCTCGAGGTTTGGACCGTGTTTACCCCAGTAATGGCGATGCCCAAGGGTTTGAACCAGTCCAACCCGATTAGGTTGGTGCGGTTCCCTGGAGTCACTAGAACTTCTAGGGGTCCCTTGAATTTTTTGTATTCTACAGCAACCTTAGCCTTTCCTTCCAGAGGAATGGGGGTCTTTTGGAAGTCTGCTAAGTGGACCTGGGTTTTCTTAAGGGGAATTTTCCTATTGCTTCGCTGGCAGATCTCCTGATACGTTTTGAATGAAATTAAGGAGACTGCTGACCCGGAGTCCACCTCCATAGGGCAGGGAACTCCCTGAATTTTTACCCTGATCCTCACTTTTGAGCTGAGGCTGTGTACCTTATCAATTGTTTCCACTAGGGCCCCTGGTGGCTTTCCTATGTTGGCCTGGGTGGTTGGCCTACCTGGGGAATTGGCCTCCAGATCATGCACGTTGTCACGGCCCCGGCTTCGGCACACCAGTTTGATGTGGCCGGTTTTTCCGCAATTGTGGCATTTTGCGTTTCTGAACCGGCAGCTTCCCCGGGCATGGTTGCCTCCGCAGCTGGCGCAGGCGGCCCGTTGCTCGTGTCATGGAGGCAGGGGGTGTTCTGAACCAGCCCTCTTCTGGCCTTGTAGTAAGGCAAACCCCTATTCAGAAAGAAGAGACTGGAGAGCGTCCAAGGCTAAAAGGCATCTGCCAAGATTTAATTACGCAGTTAACAAAAACACTAGAGCTTGTCTTCTCAAGCGGAAAAGTTGCTTTCAGCAACCAGCCCCTCCCCAAACACTCCTTTTATAGAGAGCTCAGGGCGTGGTCTCCCTGTGCCTCCTCCCGAGGAGTCCCACAGCCTTTCTTTGTTTGTTCCTGCTCGACTGCCTCCTGCGTCGGGCGTCCTTGAACAGGGCCAGCTGTGGGTCATCTGCCTCCGCACTCTCGGGCTCACGCAGCTGAGAAGAGGTCCCCGGCTGAGGGCTCTGCAAAGCCTCCAAACCATCATCAGCCGGTTCGTTTCCCTCCTCCCCCTCATCTGAGTCATCCGATACATCGGAGCCGGCTGTCGGACCCACAGGCTGGCCCTGAGTCACAACACTATCCCGCACCGCAGGGCCCTTCCCCCGGGTCTGCCGATCCGGATGCGGTCGGGATGGGAACTGTTCGTGAAAAGCAGTCACCAACGCAGGGGCATGAACGGCGGTCGCGTCTTCCCATGTGAAGTCCTCCGGCCCGTACCCTTTCCACTCGATCAGGTACTGGAAGCGACCTTTCAGCCAGCGGGAATCCCTGATGCTGGCGACCTCGTACTCGGGGGTGCTGTCGCCATCACGAGGTCCTGATGGGGGAGGTTCCGCTTGGCGAAGTGGACAAGCCGGTTGTTCGGGGACCAACAAGGACCGATGGAAGACGGGGTGCACGCGCAGGGAACGTGGCAGAGTTAAACGATAGGCGACCGGGTTGATGACCTTCTCGGTACCCCCGTCGGTCTGAGGATGATGCGCGGACGAGAGGCAAACCTTAATGTCCAACGCCCGCATCAACTCCTGCCAGAAGCGGGCTGTAAACTGGGCCCCCCTATTGGAGACGACCCTATCGGGAAGGCCGTGCAGCCGGAACACCTGTTGGATGAACATGCGACTAGTGGCGCGAGCTGACGGTAAGCCGCGACAGGGGATGAAGTGCGCCATCTTGGTCAACATGTCCACCACCACAAACACCGTCGTGAAGCCGGAGGATGGGGGTAGATCCGTCAGAAAGTCCATGGACACAGCCCCCCAGGGTCTCTTGGGCGTTGGCAAAGGCTGCAGTAAACCAGGCGGGGCCCCTGTCGCTGACTTAGCCTGCCTGCATGGGACGCAGGAGGTGACATAAGACTGGACATCGTGTCGGACTCGGGGCCACCAGAAGGTATGGGAGACCAGGTTCAGAGTCTTGAACAGGCCAAAATGCCCTGCAGCCGGGTTATCATGACATTGGCTGAGGACGAGTCCCCTGAGTGGCCCTCCTGGAACATAGAGCCGGTCACGATAATACAGGAGTCCATCCGTGACCGACCAAGGCGAATCTGGCCCCATCTCTTCCTTCCGCTGAGCCACCCACGCCTCTTGCTGCTGCGCCTCCCGAATCCGAGCCCGTATATCCACCGGCTCCCGCACCGCAGCAAAAGACTCGACGGGGATCACTGTCCTGGGCGGAAGCTTGTCTTCCACTCGGGTGTACTCGGGCTTCCTGGACAGAGCATCCGCTCTCTGGTTGTGCCCGCTTGGTATGTACCGCACCCGGAAGTCAAACCTCGCAAAGAAGAGGGACCACCGGATCTGGCGTTGGTTCAAATTCCGAGCGGTCTGCAGGCTTTCCAGATTCTTGTGGTCCGTCCGGACCTCGATTTGATGCCGCGCCCCCTCCAGATGATGCCTCCAAGCCTCGAACGCCGCCTTGATGGCCAGCAGCTCCTTCTCCCAGATGGTATAGTTGCGCTCCGAGGGGTTCAATTTCCGAGAGTGATACGCGCAAAGGAAAAGGGTACCGTTGGGCGTCGCTGCCTGGAGTAACACGGCCCCAATGGCAATGTCGGAGGCGTCCGCCTCCACGACAAACGGCCGTTGCGGGTCAGGATGCTTCAAGATGGGCTCCTTCATGAAGGCGTCCTTCAAAGCTTGGAACGCCTGTTGTTCGGGGGCGTTCCACTGGAACCGAGTCTTCTTCTGCAGGAGCCGGGTGAGGGGGGCTGTCAAGGCAGCAAAGCCAGGGATGAATGTTCAATAGTAGTTGGCAAATCCAAGAAGTCGCTGAACATCCTTCACGCGACGCGGGGGTTGCCAACTCTGCAACGACTCAACTTTACTCGGTTCCATGGCGATGCCCTCAGGAGAAATGCGGTGACCCAAGAAATCGATGGTCACCTGGTAGAACTGGCACTTCTCCAACTTGGCAAACAGCCGATGTTTCCGGAGGCGCTGCAGGACCTGACGGAGATGCTGATGATGCGCTTCACGCGACGGGGAGTAAATCAGGATGTCGTCCAGGTAAATCACGACAAACTGGTCCAACAGATCTCGAAAGATGTCGTTCATAAAATGCTGAAACACAGCGGGGGCGTTGGTCAGGCCAAACGGCATCACCGTGTACTCGAAATGTCCATAGCGAGTACCAAACGCCGTCTTCCACTCATCACCCGGCCGAACCCTGACGAGGTTGTAAGCTCCACGCAGGTCCAGTTTCGTGAAGATCTTAGCCTCCCGGAGTCGGTCCAAGAGCTCGGGGATGAGGGGCAGCAGGTAGCGGTTACGCACCGTGATGGCGTTGAGTTTCCGGTAGTCACAGCAGAGCCGTAACTCGCCCGACTTCTTTTTGACGAAGAGCACGGGCGCAGACACTGGCGAGGACGAGGGCCGGATGAAACCACGAGCCAAATTCTTTGTCAAGAAGTCCCGCAATGCAGCCAACTCGGGCTCCGACATGGAGTACAAACGCCCCACTGGGAGAGGCGCATCAGGAACTAGATCAATGGAACAGTCAAAGGGCCTGTGCGGGGGTAATTGGTCCGCCTCTGACTCGCTGAACACATCAGCAAAGTCGGACAGTTCGGGAGGCAAAGAAACTCCTGGGGAGCCCTCCACCTGGCCGGCACAGATATGGCGGGTGTGGTCCACGCACTGCAAACTTGGGAAGGTGACCAAGTTCTGAGACCAATAGATCTGTGGATCATGCGCCCGGAGCCACGCCAGTCCCAGGACCACGGGGAAGTGCAGATCCGAAGTGATGTAGAACTGAATGGCCTCCACATGGGAACTGATAGCCATACTCACTGGTTGCGTGGCGGCCGTAATAGGCCCAGACAGGAGCACTCGACCATCAATAGTCTCCACTAGCATGGGCGGATCCACCGGACACTGAGGAACAGCCCATTTGGCCACGAAGGCCGAGTCCATAAAGTTAGTGGTAGCCCCAGAGTCAATTAAGGCATGGACCGGAATCCCCTCTGGCTTGCCAGGAAGGATCAGTCGTGCCTCCAAAATCAAATGCCGTGGAGGTTCACAGGCACCATCGGAATGGCGTCGCTCGGCGTGGTCGTGGTGGGTCGTCCGATCTATCACACCGACGGGCTCGGGCCGTTTCCCGACAGCAAAGCAGGGGACTTTCTCGGGGCCGGCTTGGTCACTGATGCCCGCTGACGCTTCTTTGGACAAGAAGCAGCCAAATGTCCAGGGTCCCCACAGTAAAAACACAACCCCTCCGATCGTCGTCTGTCCATTTCCGTCACCGATAGACGGCACCCAGCTCCATTGGCTCCTCCCTCTGGACTGGGGGCTCACGCACAACAGGGGCGGCAGGGGTCTGTGGGGTGGCACGGCGACTCTTTCGCTGCTGCAGCCGGGCATCGATCCGCAGACAAAGATGGATCAGCCCATTCAGATCTGAGGGAATGTCCACGCGGGCCAGCTCATCCAACATCTCCTCTGACAAGCCATCCTGAAAGGCATCCACGAGCGCAGCCTCATTCCAGGCGGAATCCTGGCTAAGCAGCCGGAAATCGCTGATATAGGCCTGTAGAGGGCGCTGACCCTGCCTCAAAGCTTTCAGGCGTCGGGTGGCAGTCTGCGCCTTAATCGGGTCCTCGTACATGAGGCGCATATGGTCACAAAACCCCCCAAAGTTATCCAACAAAGGGCTAGGCTGTGCCAACAGAGGCGTGCCCCAACGAGCTGCATCTCCCGACAGAAGGCTCAACACGAATCCCACCTTATCTCGGTCAGTGGGGAAATCAGCTGCTCTCACGCTGATAAAAAGCTGGCATTGTCCCAGGAAGGCAGGAAACAGTTCTGGATTACCAGCAAATTTATCCGGCATAGCTATCTGACATTTCCTCCTGGGTGGGGGTGCAGCATGTACCTGAGCTTGCAGTTGAGCCACCTGAGCTGCCAGCAAAGTGAGTTGCTGGGTGAGCTGGGCATTCTCGGCAAGAAGCTGCTCCATCGTAGTAATAAGGGGTGGGTGGCTGAAAGCAAACTGTTCTGAACCAGCCCTCTTCTGGCCTTGTAGTAAGGCAAACCCCTATTCAGAAAGAAGAGACTGGATAGCGTCCAAGGCTAAAAGGCATCTGCCAAGATTTAATTACGCAGTTAACAAAAACACTAGAGCTTGTCTTCTCAAGCGGAAAAGTTGCTTTCAGCAACCAGCCCCTCCCCAAACACTCCTTTTATAGAGAGCTCAGGGCGTGGTCTCCCTGTGCCTCCTCCCGAGGAGTCCCACAGCCTTTCTTTGTTTGTTCCTGCTCGACTGCCTCCTGCGTCGGGCGTCCTTGAACAGGGCCAGCTGTGGGTCATCTGCCTCCGCACTCTCGGGCTCACGCAGCTGAGAAGAGGTCCCCGGCTGAGGGCTCTGCAAAGCCTCCAAACCATCATTAGCCGGTTCGTTTCCCTCCTCCCCCTCATCTGAGTCATCCGATACATCGGAGCCGGCTGTCGGACCCACAGGCTGGCCCTGAGTCACAACAGGGGGTTCCTGGTTCTTCGGTGATCTGATGGGTCGCTTCTTCGCTGTTGCCTCCGTTCCATTCTGCACTGAAGGGCCTCTCCGTCTGTGAAGTCCACTGATTCATCGCTGTCACTGAGGGTTGCGCTCTCTTGGTATACGGTCGCTGGATTCTCAGGCGTTGTGGAGGTCGATTTCTTCTTGTGGTTATACTCGTAGGCCATTATTTCTCTGGTCAGTTCGGCTAGACTCATGTCGGGTTTAGAAGTTAGTTTTTTCTGAAGCCGCTCATCCCTCAACCCAATCACCACCTGGTCTCTGATGCGGTCTTCTAGGTCGGGGAAACAGCAGTTCCGTGCGGCGTGCCTGACCGCGGCGATGAAGTCATTTGCGGGTTCATCCGGTCACTGTTTCTTCTGGGTGAATTGTACTCGCCAATACAGCTCTGAGCGTGCCGGCATATAATGCTTGTTAAGTTGGTCTACCAGGTCTGCGTAGGAGACTTCGGTGATGGGTACCGGGCTGAACAGGCCGACGGCAGCGTCGTATACTGGGGGCCCGCTGATGTACAGGAGAGCGGCGGCCTTTGCTCTGTCGTCGGTGATTTTGCTGACGAGGAGGAATCCCTCGATTTGCCCCAGGTGTGATTTCCATCTCTCCGGATGGCGGGTATCGAATTCCCTCACACGCCCGAAGTTGGCCATGTTGTCCGGTCCTAGGTCTCGCTCCGTTGGAAGTTAAAACTTCCCGTGACAGCTCTGGCCAGGAACTCTCTTCCTCGGCCGTGACTTCAGCTCAGGAGCGATCCCATCCTCGTCGCCAGTGAAGTAGCCGAAGGACCACTCGGGACGACAGGCTAATTAACTAGAGGTTTATTTAGAACAAGGCAAAACCAGAATCATTCGTCCGGCTTTTATAGCCGGCAGCTGTCAGTGAGGACCAATCAGGAACGTCCCTTTTGGCGCCGCGTCTAACCGCACCAATCCGCGCCGTCTTCCTTTGACAGTTCTTGTTTCCGCATGGCTCGGTGTTTTGACAGCCGCGAGCTGTCAGTGGCTGCGCCTGCGCTGTGTGGGGAACTTTGACAGCTGTCAAAGTTCCCGCGTGTTCTCCTGTCAGATTTGTTTTCCCTCACAGTAATAACGGAATAACTGTTTTAACTTATTAATAACGCTGTTTACATATATAATACACTATCTGGACCTGGATGCCTTTCATACAGTCACCCATGCACTTGTGACCTCTCGCCTTGACTACTGCAACGCTCTCTACATGGGGCTGCCCTTGAGAGCCACTCGGAAGCTTCAGCTGGTGCAGAGTGCAGCTGCACAAACACTTTTGGGGGCTTCCCGATACTCCCATATCACACCTCTCCTCCGTGAGCTGCACTGGCTTCCAGTTGCCTTCCGAGTTAAATTCAAGGTGCTAGTGATGACATACAAAGCCCTACATGGCATGGGTCCGGATTACCTACGGGAGCACCTACTGCCAGCGTCAACACCCCTCTGTCCTGTGCGCTCCCACAGAGAAGGCCTCCTCAGGGTGCCACTGGTCAGAGAATGCCGGCTGGTGGCCCCCAGGGGGAGAGCATTAATGCAATAAGTCTGTAGTTATTCAGGCACTCGACTGCAGTTTTCTTGGGGACTGGGACAATGGTAGCTGCTTTCAAGCACGATGGTACACATGCCGTTTGCAAGGAGATGTTAAAAATCCTTGTCAGGACCCCTGCTAATTGATCGGCACAATTCCTGACCACTATCCCCAGCACCCCATCTGGGCCTGCGGCTTTGCTGGGATTCACAGCCTTCAATACAGCTCTCACTTGGTGTTTACACAGGGTGAGTGGCTGAGAGTCAGAAGGCCGGCCAGCAAAGGCTATGGGGTCTGGTCTTTTAACTTTGTAGCGGGCGAAGAAGATATTCAGCTCCGCAGCCAACGAGGCATTGGTGTTCGCCATGCTCCTCGTGCTGCCCTTATAGTTGGTTAAGTGCTGCAGTCCCTGCCATACTTGCCTCGGATTGTTGTTCGCTAAATGGTTCTCCACCTTTTGTTTGTATTGTTGTTTTGCCATCCTAATGCCTCTTCTGAGATTTGCCCTGGCCTCTCTGTATCTATCCCTGTCCCCTGCCTTAAAGGCAGAATCCCGGGCTCTCAGAAGTGTTCATATCTCTGCAGTCATCCAGGGTTTACAGTTCCCGTAAACTCTAATGCACTTATCCGTTGTTACACTATCAGTGCATGTTCTAATATAAGAGAGTACGGCATCTGTATATGAATTTAGATCTTGTTCTTCAAATACACTCCAGTCAGTGGTTTCAAAGCAGTCCTGCAACTGACTGAGAGCACCCACTGGCCAGGTTCTGACCCTTTTTGTGACTGCCTGAGTCCTTTTCCTGAGAGGAACATACTTTGGGCACAACAGGAGTGAAAGATGGTCAGATGTACCCAGGTGGGGAAGAGGGAAAGCTCTGTATGCCTGTTTCAGATTGGAATACACATGGTCCAAAGTGTTCTTCCCTCTGGTGGAAACTTGCATATACTGTACAAACTTAGGGAGAACTGTCTTCAGACAAGCTTGATTGAAGTCCCCAGCCACGACAAGAGCGCCCTCTGGGTGAGTTTGCTGCTGCCTGGTGATGACGTCATACAGCTTAGAAAGTGCCATGTTGACATTGGCATCAGGTGGAACATAAACAGCTATAATAATTACCACAGTAATTTCTCTAGGCAGATAGAAAGGCCTACATATAACAGTCATCAGTTCCACATCTGGGGAGCAATACATGTATACCAATCTGCTGTTAACACACCATTCACAGTGTATATATACACACAGTCCTCCTCCTTTACCCTTCCTGGAGCGTTTATCTCTGTCAGAGCGATGAAAAACTCGGCCTATCAACTCCACAGCTTCATTCGGTATCTCTGAATGTAGCCAGGTCTCCGTGACAACTATCACACAACATTCCTGGAGAAGCCTGCTTTCTGCTAACTGCAGCTGCAATTTGTCAATTTTATGGACGAGGGATCTGGCATTGCTCAGAAAAAGGCTCGGCAATGTTGGTCAAAAGGCTGCCTTCAAAGTCGATGAAGTCAAAAAACACCATTGAAAACTGTTATTTCCTGTTATGTTTGTTTCAGACCATTCTTTGATATATTGAAAACGTTTGGTAAAAATTCTGCACTTCTTTGATAAACTTTCCCATTATGCCTGGATTTGATTCCTCTAAGTCTGACAATTTTCTTTTTATAACTAAAGAAATAATTTTTTCTTCAAATCGAGTTTTATATTGAAGGATAAAGTCATTCAAAATAAGACTAACTTCTGTAGCTGAAATATGTTCACCTTCAATCTTTTGAATTGTTTTGTGAAAAATAGATGCTTGATTATGTACAAAATACATTAATATCTCAGATATTTCATTACTGAAAAATGATTTCAGGATTTTCGGACATTTGTCTAAACTTAAAAAATATGAACAGAGAGGCTCAAATAATTATAGAACACGCTCTATAGCAGGTGTTAAGAGCTAGCCATCTAACATTTGAATATCCTAAAAGTTTTTTGTATTGAACATTCGCTTCTTCACAAAATTGTTTTAAAGTAGCCACATGAACGGTAAAATGACTAAAATACAAATTAATTGTAGTTATTATTACGTCTACATCAATTGGCATGGCACATAATGCCATGTTGATTACATTTGACAAAAGATGTGCATTACAACCTATTCCTAGTATTTTCTTTTGGAGTAAATGTTGTAATTTTACATACACACTATTCACTTCTTTGTGTCTTCGCCCACCACAATTTGTTTTTGTATTATCAGCTGTTAGTGCAACAACTTTGGATTTCAAATTGTTTTCATTTATTACTCTGTATAGATGGTTTGACAAAAATTCAGCAGTTTCACCCTCAATGGATTCTAAATTTAAATTTTTTATTTGAATGCCCTTGGTAACATTAAAATATCTTACTAGTATTGGATACAATTTAGTTTCATTATGATTGGATGCATTAGATAAAACCATTACAAATGCTGCAGTTCCCGTCTTCTGTACGTATTTTGTCACAGTAATTTTTAAATACTGATAATAGCCTCGCATTTTGTCCTGGTGCATGAAAATTTAGCATTGTGAAACTTTTTCAATAATTTAGTTGTACAATCCATACTACGAAAACTTTTTGAATTATGGTATGAAATGGAAAGGTTCCCTCCATTGCAGCTAACTGTTTTTCATCTTCAGAATAATTTGAAGTTTTTAAAAAACTTGTTATTTTACAACTGGAAGCAGATGCATCTGATGATTGCTTATGGTGGTCAAGTGTTTCGTAATAGCTGCTCTGCCCCCAACTGCAATACAAAATTCTCTGCTGCAAATATTGCAGAAAACAATGTTATCCTTCTTTGATATAAGGAATGGAAATTCCTTATTCAATTTATCATTGAAATGGCATTTCCTCTTTTTTGATTTTTCCATCCCTAAATGAAATAAAAAATAAAAAATAAAATATAGTGTTACACGAACGATGCAAGCACATTATGAATAAATAAAATTAATTATTATAACTGAAACAATAACATAAGTGAATAAACTTGTAAATAAAATTATATATATTTGGAAATTATTAAATAGATAATGAATTAATAAAACGTGAATTATTGTGCTCACCTGTGTATGATTGAATATTCACTGAGAAAGAAGTGAGTCTAATGCATGCGTGTGTGCCGTGTTTCAGTAAGAAGTAAACAAAGCCACTTGCACGTGGCCCACTCTCTCAAAACAATTCTCCTGTGCGGAGCAGATGCATCTCATAATTGCGTCTCGCCGCACTGTACCAAGCCTTGACAAATCGTTATGTTAAATACAAATATGTCACATCACATGCAACAGATCGGATTGGCATAGAATACGGAGATTGACAGATTAGTCTTCAAATATCGAAAAGGAGGACATGTAGGAGGACACTTTTCAAGAGAGGACAGAACTTTCAAAAGAAGGCCTGTCCTCCCTAAAGGAGGATGATTGGTCACCTTACTAGTATATGCTGATGTATAAAAGTAAAAAGTTGAGGTTGTAATGTTATCTTCTACTGTGCTAAAAAGAGTGAGAAGTCAACACTTTTTTCTCCCCCCCTTTACCTCACATTTTCTCCTCCCTTGTATTTTTCCTTGTAGTTTCTCATTACTTTTATTTTCCTATATTATATTTTGATAAACAAATAAAAAATTTGAAAAGTAGGATTGTGATTTGGGTTAGGGTTGTGTTCCCAAGAATTCCTAGTGGAAAATACACATCATAAATAGATATGTAGACCATCGGTATGTTTAGGAGGCCTCTCATGTTTCAAGTCTCCCTTATCTACCATGGAAATCCAATTAGGATTAGGAAGATGAAAACAAGCCCTCCTTTAAGAATACCTGAGGATTATTGATAATTCCTAGCTGCCAATATTGAGCGACATATCCTGCTTGGAATAAAACAGGCTGAGATCTAGATATCCAGCCATCTCTACTGCTAAAAGATGATTGTAAAAGATGATTTTGAAACTCACATGTGGGAACATGATAGAAAATTCTTCCCCATAATGTAAAAGCTTTCCCTTGCATCTTGGAAAGACAACCTAGATTTGACCAGCCCTGTGTGATATGGACAACATTGAACCAAATTCACACTGGTCATGTTAGATGCTCAATGCCCTCTATAAGTGGGGCAAAATCATCGTCATCAGCCATTCAGTCATGTCTAACCTTCGGCCACTCTCCATGCCTCTCTGTTTTGCATTGTCTCCTTCAGATCTGCCATGGTCATTTCAGTGCCATATTTATAGTGTCCAGTCAGTGGGCATTATGGTGGCCCCTTCTCCTTTTTCTGCTGATCACTCCCAGCATTACATGACCAAAGTATGACAGCTTCTGTTTGGGTTTACATAATAGTCGCCTCGAGCACCACAATGCAAAGGCGTCCCCCCTTCTCCTATCTGCCTTTTTCAGAGTCCAAGTTTCACAGTCATAAGTAGCAATTGGAAAAATTATTGCATCAACTAATCTGTATGTTTTTACCTTCCAGATGTTATTCATGTCAGAAAACTGCTATTCTTCCAAGTGGGGCTGAAAAATAAACTATCAACACATAGAAACAGAGTATCAAAACAGAGTTTATAATGGAACTCATCAAATTTGCAGATGACACTAAGTTGGCAGAACACTAAGCCAACACCCCAGAAGACAAACTCAGGATCCAAAAAGATCTTGACAGACTTTAACAATGGGGCCTATCCAACAAAATGAAATTTAATGTGGAGGAAACCAAAGTTTTACACTTAGGCAGGGGAAAAAATCAAAGGTACAAGTACAGATTAAGCAAAACCTGGCTTTAAAACAGTAACTGTGAGAGGGACCTTGGAGTCCTAGTAGACAATCACTTAAATATGAGCCAGTAGTGTGCGGCGGCAGCTAAAAAAGCTAATGCAATCCTTGGTTCCATAAACAGAGGCATAGAATCAAAATAATATGAAGTATTAGCTTTATAAAACCTTTGTGAGACCACACCTGGAATACAGCATGTTGAGACTTTTGAAAAAGTACAGAGAAGAGCAACTAAGATGATTAAAGGACTGAAAACTAAAACATGAAGAACGGTTACAGGATTGGGTATGGCTAGTCTAGAAAAAAGAAGGATTGGGGTAGAAGTATTCCAGTATTTATATTATATTTATATTTATATTTATAAAATTTTTATACCGCCCTTCTCCCGAAGGACTCAGGGCGGTGTACAGGGCAATAAATATCAAAATATACATACAAAAGTTAAAAAAGAATTAAATAATTATGCCCAATATAAAACAATGATTAAAACAATGTTAAAACCAAATCAAAACCCCATCCCATCAGACCAGGCCGGATTGTTCAAATAAATAAGTTTTTAGATTGCGTCGGAAGGAGCGAAGGTCGGGGGCCGTCCGGAGCTCAACCGGCAAGCGGTTCAATAGGTCTGGCGCACCCACAGAGAACACCCTCCCCCTGGGGGCCGCCAGTCGACATTCTCTGATTGGAGGCACCCTGAGGAGGCCCACTCTGTGGGAGCGCACTGGACGGAGGGAAGTTGACGCTGGCAGCAGGTGCTGCCGTAGGTAATCTGGACCCATGCCATGTAGGGCTTTAAAGGTCATTACCAGCACCTTGAATCTCACCCGGAGGGCAACTGGCAGCCAATGCAGCTCGCGGAGCAGAGGTGTAACATGAGAGTATCGGGAGACCCCCCCAACACTACTTGCGCGGCTGCATTCTGCACCAGCTGAAGCCTCCGAGTGGTCCTCAAGGGCAGCCCCATGTAGAGAGCGTTGCAGTAGTCCAAACGAGAGGTCACGAGCGCATGAGTGACTGTACGCAAGGCATCCCGGTCTAGATAGGGCCGCAACTGGTGCACCAGGTGAACCTAGGCGAAGGCCTCCCTAGTCACAGCTCCTATATGGTCTTCTAAGGAAAGCTGTGAATCTAGGAGGACCCCCAAGTTGCGAGCCCAATCTACGGGGGGGGTAATAACTCACCCCCCATAGTAAGAGATGGAATAATCTGCATTTCCCGAGATGCCGGCACGCACAGCCACTCAGTCTTGTCAGGGTTGAGTCGAAGCCTGTTCCTCCCCATCCAGACCCGGACTGCCTCCAGACAACGGGACATCACGTCGAGGGCATCACTGGGGTGGTTTTGGGTTGAAATAAAAAGTTGGGTATCATCAGCATACTGATGATAACCAACTCCAAAACCACGAATGATCTCACCCAGAGGCTTCATGTAGATGTTGAACAGGAGAGGCGAGGAACTCCACAAACGAGAGGCCTCAAGGTCGACCTCTGCCCCCCTGCCAACACCGACTGCGAATGCCCCAGAAGGTAGGAGAACCACTGGAGAACTGTGCCTCCCACTCCCAACCCCCTGAGACGCCGCAGCAAGATACCATGGTCGATGGTATCAAAAGCCGCTGAGAGGTGTAACAGGACTAGGACAGAGGAACAACCCCTGTCCCGAGCCCACCAGAAATCATTCACCAGCGCGACCAATGCCGTCTCCGTGCTGTACCCGGGCCTGAAACCCGATTGGTACGGGTCCAGATAGTCAGCTTCCTCCAAGAACAAAGGGAGCTGATGCGCCACCACGCTCTCAACAACCTTCGCAAGAAAGCAAAGGTTGGAGATCGGACGAAAGGCTGCCACAAAAAAGAGCAAGTCAACTTATTGTCCAAAGTACCAGAAGTACTTTGTACTTTGTATTGTCCAAAGTACAAGAAACAATGGATGGAAAGTAACCAAGGAAAGAAGCAACCTGGAATTAAGGAAAAAATTCTTAACAGTAAGAACAATTAACGAGTGGAACAGCAGGCCTTCAAAAATTGTGGGTGTTTAATCACTGGAGGTTTTTAAAAAGAGACTGAACAGTCATTTGTCTGATATGGTACAGGTTCTCCAGTTTGAGTAGGGGGTTGGACTAGAAGACCTCCAAGCCCCTTCCAGCTCTATTGTGATAGATGTGAGCTGATATTTCGAGGGCTACTCAGCATTTTTGTAGACACTTGTTCTTCAACACATTACTCTGAAGGTATGTAGGCACACATACATAAATTTAAAAAAATAGCTACCTTCAAAGTAAAAGTAATGCAATTATATTGTAGACATAGCATATGCTTATTTACATTGGATTTCTCTGATTGATCTTATGCCAGGGGTGTCAAACTCAATTTCATTGAGGGCCGCATCAGCATTGCGGTTGCCCTCAGGGGGCCGGGTGGGCGTGGCCAGGGTGGGCGTGGCCTACTGGGTGGGCGTGGCTAGAGTGCGTATGACCTACTGGGTGGGCATGGCCATCTCTACATCGTTCGCATCAAGGGTGCCTATGGGGGCCTGGGCAGGAGTGGGACAGATCTGAGGGTCTCTGGCAGAAGGAGGGTCTCTGGGCCAGGGCCAAGGCAGTGGGGGACGTTCCCTCACTGTTTCCAGGATGGCTTCGTGGGCCACATGAAACCACTTCGCGGGCCGGATCTGGCCCCCGGGCCTTGTGTTTGACATGTCTGTCTTATGCGGACCAGATAGGGACAGCCAGAGCTGTAAAATGCCCAGAATAGCTATAAAAATAAATTCAAACAAATACATGAACAAAGAACTGCTAAAGGAACAAGCCCTTTGCTGCAACAGTTATATATGCTATATATTTTATATTTTTATGGTGCTGCATAATACATTAGGAAAACAAATAAGGGTTATTACAAAAAGTAAACATTATCTACATAAAAATTTCATGAACTAAATGGAAAATGAGGATAGATGTAAGTATCCAAAATATGTACTGTAATAACACAAATGTGGAAGTAAAAAATAAGGAAGTTCAAAATAAATAATAATTACTAAATAGAGCAGGAACTGCAAACATATTAGAATGAAGGCAAAACACATTTTAGCATTATTTAAAATTTATTGCAAGATATCACTTCGTGCCCGTGGTCCCAAACCTTTCTGGCTCCCTGGACCATTAGCAGCAGCAGTGGTGATGGTGGTGTGAATGGTTTCAAGAGTGCAACCTATATCCTGCGCATGAGCAAATGAAGCTTCACATGCTTGCCTGCCATTTGTGTAGTCTGGTTCCCAATAGGCTGTGGATTGTACCAGTCCGCGGACTGGGGGCAAGGTAGAAGTTTACATGGATAGATTCACATGATTAAAGATTTAACAATTTCAGAAGGATGTAATTAAAATTTATTTGATTTGATATCAACTAAAAGAACACTAATTTAAGTATTAAGGGTACAAAACAATTTTCAAGGCGTTGGTTGTTCCAAGGAAGACAGTGACGACAACCATCAACAAGTGGAGAAAATATGGTACAATAACATTGACATTACCAAGAACTGCATGTCCCTCCAAAGTTGATGAAAAAACAAGAAGAAAACTGGTCCAAGAAGCTGTCAAGAGACCTATGTAGAAACCCATCAGCATGCACCCTTTCCCCTCTTCTCCCTGAGAAAAAGCCCAGCAGTAAAAAAAGCCCCAGAAAATACAAAAGACAAATCACTAA
Source organism: Vipera ursinii (assembly GCF_947247035.1). Lineage (NCBI taxonomy): Eukaryota > Metazoa > Chordata > Lepidosauria > Squamata > Viperidae > Vipera > Vipera ursinii. The sequence continues at coordinate 186,773,184 of NC_139512.1, forward strand.
TAGAAAAAAACGCCCAAGGCAGATTCCACAACCAGCCAGATGCTTGTGAAAGATACATTGTAACAAGACGCCAACTACAAGCGGATGCCAGCACTAGCACTTGTAGAAGATAATATATTATAACAAGCCGCTTATTGAAAGTGGATGCTGCCTATCTAGATAGCTCCATTCATAAGAAACAAGTGCTACTGGCTATACATTCATAATGTAGCACTATTGAAACCTTCACAGAAAACCAAACAATTAAGAATAGAAGGGTGATAGGATTTAAAATCTGCATTTCCCTCACCCAGGACCTGACCTTTCAGACACAATAAGAATTACCCAACACCTTTAGAATAACAAAAGACACAAAGTTCATCACATTGCACAACTCCCTGGAACATCTCAACTTCAAAGCCCCAGAACCCCATAAAAATCCATCCATTTACCCAGCCATTTGGTTAACTGCCCAAGAACCGAATCACTGAATGTCACTTAGCTTCTAAAATAAACCTCCTTCCAAGCAGCTGGCTTTGACCTTTTAATTTCTGCAGTGGCGTTTCCCTTCTCATATGCATTTGCCAGATCCTCATTTATTATATGGCTTTTCTATGTTCAGGTCTGCCATTCTGTTTGTAGTGGGAAAGATGCTCTGCTATTCTACTATTCTGCTGGGAGCGGGGAGGCTGTTATGGGGTGTAAACAGAAGAAGGAATGTGCCATCTGTCTTATCTTCATGATGAGGGAGGATATCAAGAGGCCGAGAGGACGCTTGAAACAAGCACTAAACTTATGGAGAAAATAGAAAAATTTGGAGAAGTGGCAGGGTTGAAAATAAACAGAGAAAAGACTAAAGTGCTAACTAAAAATCTAACAGAAAAACCAAAAAAAAAAACAACTAGCAAAAAAACAAATCTTCAAATAGTTAAAAAACTTAAATATTTAGGAATTTATTTAACAATAAAAGAAGACAATTATGCAAGATTGCTAAAACAAATAAAATTGGATTTGAAAAAAATTGAAAAATTTACACTTTCAATGCGGGGAGAATAGCAACAGTGAAAATGAATATTTTACCGAAAATACTCTTTCTCCATGGTGGCAAACCTATGGCACATGTGCCACAGGTGGTATGCAGAGCCCTCTCTGTGGGCACCCAGTCCTAGGCCTTCAGTCCCGTCCATGAGCAACCTGTATCAATACCTGTGCAGGGTAAGGTTGCTGCGCCTGCCCCCGACTCCCCATGTTTTTTTACTAACATGCCTTTCAGCTGCATTCTGTTTCTCCATTCTCTTCTCAGCCTTCGCTGCATGTTTGTGGGACTATCAGTAAAAAAAAAAGTTCCATCATACTTTCTAACTTCTCGCAAAATCTCACGAGAAGTTAGAAAGTCTGATGAAACTTTTTTTTTAACCCATAGTCCCACAAACACGCGGCGAAGGCTGAGAAGCAGAGAGGTAGAATGCAGCTGAAAGGCAGGTCAGTAAAAAAACGCTTGGGGGAGGTAAGGGCATCTGGGCGGGGGCAGGTGTGGCAACTTTACCTGCATGTTGGCAGGAGGGTGGGGTGCGTGCCCTTCCCATACTAGGCCAACCCCTGCAGCCCCAGGGTGGCTGTGCTGGGTGGCGGTGGGCAGGGCGTTGAGGTGGGGTCCAGCAGGCCAACCAAAGCAACAGGCTCGGGAAAGGAAGGGAGGACACTGAAGTGGGTGGTCGGGCCATTGGCAAGAGCAATGCGTCTGAGCAGAAAGTGGCCTCAGTAGAAGTGGGGCAGGTAAGGAGAGAAATCCTTGCTAGCCTAGAAATTGCCTTTCTTTCCTTGCCTCACTCCTAGCCCCGTGCTGTTTCTCCTTTGTGATCCGCCATCGCTGTGGTGTGCAAGGAAACAAAGGAAGGTTTTTTGGGGGAAATAAAGGTCAATCAATCAATTCCAACTTCTCGTGAAAGATTGTGAAGTTGGAATTGATTGACTGACCTTTCCCCCCCCCAAAAAAACTTCCCTTGTTTCTTTGCACATGGCAGTGCTGGCAGATCATGAAGAACAAGCAGTGGTGGGAGAAGGGTGCTCTGCGAGGGTTGGGTCGGAGTGGTGGGAGAAGGGTGCTCTGGGAGGTTGGGTCGGGGTGGCAGGAGAAGGGCACTCTGGGAGGGTTGCGTCGGGGTGGCAGGAGAATGGCGCCCTGCAAAGGTTGGGTTGGGGTGGCAGGAGAACGGCACTCTGCAAAAGTTTGGGCGGGGCAGCAGGAGAAAGGCGCTCTGTAAGGGTTGGGTTGGAGTGGCGGGAGAACAGCGCTTTGTGAGGGTTGGATAGGAGCAGCGGGAGAAGGGTGCTCTCTGAAAGTTGGGTCACAGAAAAGAACTTCGCAGTTCTGCCTACAGAGCCACCAAAGCTGTAGCTGAATGGGTAGGTGAGGGGGAAACCTGCCCCACTTATTCCATGGCTGCTTTTGGCCGAGCAGCATTGCAGCAGCATTGGGCATAATACATGAGGTGGCAAACAGCTGCATCACGTCAAAACTGGCCATTTGCCACCTCCTGCCCAGTGCTGCTGCCATGAGGTCACAAAACAAGCTGGACGGCGGTAAGAAACCGGTACACTGGTTCCTTACCTCCACCCGGTTTGTTCTGCAGCCTCATGGCAGCCGCATTGGGTACGGCACGTGAGGTTGCAAAGAGCTACCTTGTGCCAAAAACAAGGGGCCGGCAGACTGTGGCTGGTGATGGACACAGTTGGCCCCCATGCACTTGCTGTGTGCAGGGGCCGATGGTGTCAGGCAGCAGCTAGCCTGGCTCCTGCCTCATCTTGCCTTGCCCTGCAACAATGGAAACCCTGCCCTGCCCTCTGTCTCACCTCACCCTGCAGGACAAGCCTCCTGACCATTGTCCCACCCGACAGAGAGCCCCTTTATCTCCCCCAACCTTGCCTTGCCCCCATAGATGTCCCTCCCCATGAGTAACATTGAGGTGGCCACGCCCACCTCGGCCACACTCACCCCATCTGCCATGACCACTGCAGCCACGCCCACCCAATGGGCCACACCCACCCAATGGATCATGCCCACCTGGCACCCGACGATACATAAGTGGGGTTTGGGTTGCGGTTTGGGAACTCGGTCTATGAAAGGTTCGCCATCACGGCTCTTTCTATTCCAAACGATACCTGTAAGACTGGGAAAAGACTTTTTTGATGAACTAAACACAACAATACTGAAATTTATCTGGCAAGGAAAAAAGCTAGAATCAGACTGAAAAAGTTGGCAAGAAGTGAAAGAAAGTGGAGGATTTGGACTGCTGGACTGGACGTTATACTACCAATGAATTATATTAACATGGCTTAAAGAGTAGATAATATTCAGAGATAAAAGACTATAATACTAGACGGGCATGACCTACAACTTGGTTGGCATGCCTTTCTGTGGTATGGGAAGAATAAAAGTCATAGATACTTGCAAAACCACTTTATAAGAAATACACTTCTTTTAGAATAGGAGAAATAAAAGCAAAAATTTATATCAAGATACCTGGATGGCTTTCAACAATGGAATCATTTGCTTACCCAAACTTAATTAATTACGACCAAGTTGTGATCTATAAAGACATTTTGGAAAATGAAGGGAAATTGAAAGACAGACAAGATTTACAAAAACAAGGTACTGATCTATCATGGTGGTCATATTTGCAAATCCAAATAAGATATGAAAAAGATGCTAAAACAATGGGATTTTATAAAGAACAGACAGAATTTGATCAGATACTGTTAAAAACAGATGAAAAGTTGATTAAGAAACTCTATAAATATCTCTTAAAGATGGAGGAGGAACAAGTAAAAGAAACAGTGAAAACATGGCCTAAGAACTTTGAACATAATATAGAATTAGAAAACTGGCAAAGGTTATGGGAAAGAAATGCTAAATTAACAAAAGCAGTGGCATATAAAGAAATTTTTTATAAAATGTTTTACAGATGGCATTTAACACCACTGAGATTAGCAAAAATGTTTTAAAATACTTCAAGCAAGTGTTGGAAATGCAAACAAAAGCTAGGTACATATTACCATATCTGGTGAACATGCCCTAAAGCTAAAAGATTTTGGTCGAAAATACACTTATGGTTGGAGAAAAAAAAATAAAAATTTTAAGCCAGAATTATTTTTTTTAGGAATAATAGGAGCAAATTATGAGACTGTATATATTTAATGTTACATGTACTAACTGCAGCAAGAATTGTATTTCCCCAATATTGGAAAAATGAAAAATTACTAACTGAAGAACTAATGAAGAAAATTTAAGAGTGTACAGAAATGGATAAATTGACTTTAAAGATAAAAGAGAAAGAACAGTGTATTTTAGAACATGGGATAATTTTTATCAATGGCTAGAAAAACGAAGAAGGTGCAAAGAAGATAGACGGCTTTAAAAGAAACAATGAGAAAGCTCTTTGCATTATTGGACTAACACTGAATGACCAGCAGCTTGTCCATATTCGTGGTGAGGAGTCTGTTGCTAGGTGTTGGGGCATTTTGCGAAGGCTTTATGTTTGAGAAAGTGTGGGTGCACATATACACCTTACACGTAAGCTGTTTAGGGCTCGTCTGCAGAAGAATGGAGATATGCTGACCCATTTAAACTACATGAAGGCAACTTTTCAAGAGCTTCATGAAAAGGAGCTGATTTTTTCAGAGTTGCATCAGGTCTACATTATTCTGTCATCTTTGGATGAGAGTTATGACGAGTATGTTTCTTCTTTGGAAGTCCTGACCAGAGAGGAACTGACATTGACTAACATTACTGGGAGACCGCTGGAAGAGTCCAGAAGGAGGCGTGACAGAGACCAGCTGAGAGAGTCACAACCACGAGAGGAGCAGCCATTCACCACTGCTTACAATATCAAGAAATGTTATTCTTGTGGGTCTAGAGGGCATATAGCCAAATTCTGTAGAAAGGGAAGAAAACAGAATGTAAATAGCAGTGGGAAGGCAAAGAAGAGCATTGGTTTGGCTGTTTCTGGTGAACCAATATCCAGAAATAATGAATTGTGGGTTGTTGATAGTGGGGCTTCACAATGCATTACTAAAGTGAAAAAGAGGTTTATTAATTTGAAAAACAGCAACCAATATGTTTCACTGGCAAATGGTTGGAAGATGAAGGCCTCTGGTGAAGGTAATTCCTATTGTCCATGCATTGATGAACAGTTACCTATGTTATATATACCTAACCTGTTATCTGTAAGGGAATTGGTTAAAGTTGGGTTTGTGGTAACATTCAGAGGGAAACAATGCACTATTGAGAGGAATGGAACCTGTGTAACTGCTAATTTGAAAAATGGTTTATTCGTTCTCACAAGTAACCAGGTTAGTACAGTAAAAGCCAACTCAATATGCGAGAATAAGAAGCCACATGACGAATGTATACATTTATTGCATAGGCGGTTAGGGCATGTAAACTTTAACTCACTACGTAAAACAGTTGAGTTAGTAGAAGGAATTAAACTGAAGCCATGTAGTAAGTATTTGAATTGCAATGCCTGTAATCATGAAAAGAGTAAGGCAACTCCTGCAAACAGGTTAAATGGTTTCAAAACAACTGTACCTTTGGAAGTTGTGTTTGCAGATTTAATTGGACCCATGAAACCAAGTTTAGGAGGGTCATGTTATATTTTAAGTATACTTGACCATTACTCTCGTTATGAATTTTGTTATCTGCTTAAGTCAAAGGCAGACACTTTCCAACAAATTCACAATTAGAAATCTTGGGGAAATAAGCCACTATTTGGGGTTAGATATTGTGAAAACGAATAGGGGTTTTAAGGTGTCACAAGCCAGTAAAATATCTCAGTTATTAAAGAGATACAATATGGAAATGTGTAAACCAGCAAAAACTCTGATGGCTATGGATTTTAAGGACACTAATGTTGAGAGTCCTGTATTTGATAAGACTATGTACCAATCTTTGATAGGAAGTCTTATGTATCTGAGTAATTGGACTAGACCTGATATTTCTTACTATGTAAACCAGGGGTGTCAAACTCTATTTCATTGAGGGCCGCATCAGCATTGCGGTTGCCCTCACGGGGCCAGATGGGTGTGGTCTGGGTGGGCGTGGCCTACTGGGTGGGCATGGCTAGAGTGCGTATGGCCTACTGGGTGGGCGTGGCCAGCTCTACATCGTTCGCATCAAGGGTGCCTATGGGGCCCTGGGCAGGAGTGGGACAGATCTGAGGGTCTGGCAGAAGGAGGGTCTCTGGGCCAAGGCCAAGGCAGCGGGGGCCGTTCCCTCACTGTTTCCAGGATGGCTTCGTGGGCCACATGAAACCACTTCGCGGGCCGGATCTGGCCCCCGGGCCTTGTGTTTGACATGTCTGATGTAAACCAATTAGCTAGGTACAACAATAATCCAACTGTTAGACACTGGCAATCAGCTAAACGAGTAATAAGGTATTTAAAGCAGACTATTTACTACTCATTATATTTAGAGCCAAATTGTGAGTTAATCCTTACTGCATATGCAGATGCGAGTTTTGCCTCTGACACAAGCACTCGTAAATCTACTTCAGGGTTGGCTATAATGTTGGGTGATTCTTTGATTGGATGGAAGTCCATTAGACAAAAACACATAAGCTTGTCTACAAAGGAGGCTGAATTTTCATGTCTATCAGTGTTATGTACAGAACTGCTAGTGTACAAACAATTATTGTTAGATATGGGTTTAAATGTAAATGATCCATTCATTGTATATGAGGACAATCAAGCTGCGATAAAGATGGCAAACAATGCTGCAGTAAGAACAAGATCCAAACATACTGATATTCGTTATTTAAATGTCAGACAATGTGTGAAAGATAAATTAATACAGCTAGAGTATTGTTCATCTGATGTAAATATTTCAGACCATTTTACGAAGGTACAAAGTGCTGTGAAACACAATGCTAATTGTGAAAGAATGTGCATAAGATTGTAAGGGTCATATATTATTCTACCCAAAGGGGAGAATGTTAGGCATATGGTGTTAGCCTACAATGTTGGGTTGAAAATATATTAACCAAGATGTTATGTCGTTAAGATGTTAATTGGCCAATGGGTGTGTAAGTGTTCTCATGGCCATAAGAGGAAGCTAGGAACGTAGCTTCTCTCTCTCTCTGAATTCACTGCTCTCTACTATTACTGTTTTTGCTCTGTTACCTGAAGTGTGTATTGACCTCTGGACCGGTAAGAAGACTTTGTATTTGGATTACTTCTTGGACTGTTGCTATTGTGAATGACCTGGACTGTTTATTTTTGACTGTGCATTTTTGTTCTTACACCACCTTAAAGTAAACTACTTTTTGCTTTTACAATTCAGTGTACTCTTGTGTGACTCTTACTGCTCTCAGTACCTTTCCTTGTCTGTGCAACTCTTTGGTAGCACAAGGAGACCTCTGCACAACAAATTCCTTAACAGGAAGCTTTGCAAATAGCTGAGGAAAGGAGGGAAGCGAAAGGCAAGGGAGAAAAAGAAAGATACGCCCAATTGAATGCAGAATTCCAGAGAATAGCTAGAAGAGATGAGAATGCCTTCTTAAATGAACAGTGCAAAGAAATAGAAGAAAACAATAGAATAGGGAGGACCAGAGATCTTTTCAAGAAAATTGGAGAGATGAAGGGAACGTTTAATGCAAAAATGGGCATGATAAAGGGCCAAAATGGCAGGGACCTAACAGAGGCAGAAGAGATTAAGAAGAGGTGGCAAAATTACACAGAAGAACTATACAAGAATGAGCTTAACGTCCCTGATAATCACAATGAGGTGGTCACTGACCTCGAGCCAGACATCCTAGAATGTGAAGTGAAGTGGGCCTTAGAAAAGCTGAGCAACAACAAAGCTAGTAGAGGTGACGGTATTCCAGCTGAGCTATTCAAAATCTTAAAAGACGATGCAGTAAAAGTGTTACACTCAATTTGCCAGCAAATTTGGAAAACTCAACAGTGGCCACAGGATTGGAAAAGATCAGTTTACATTCCAATTCCAAAGAAAGGCAGTGCCAAAGAATGTTCAAACTATTGCACCATTGCACTCATTTCACATGCTAGTAAAGTTAGGGAGTTCCAGAAAAACATCTACTTCTGCTTCATTGACTATGATTGTGTGGATCACAACAAACTGTGGCAAGTTCTTAAAGAGCTGGGAGTACCAGACTCTTATTTGTCTCTTGAGAAACCTATATGCGGGTCAAGAAGCGACAGTGAGAACTGGACACGGAACCACTAATTGGTTCAAAATTGGGAAAGGAGTCTGGCAAGGCTGTATACTGTCACCCAGCCTATTTAACTTATATGCAGAACACATCATGAGAAAGGCAGGGCTATATGAATCAAAAGTTCGAATTAAGTTTGCCGGGAGAAATATCAACAACCTAAGATATGCAGATGATACCACTCTAATGGCAGAAAGTGAAGAACTAAAGAGCCTCTTGTTGCAGGTCAAGAAGGAGAGTGCAAAAGTTGGGTTGAAACTTAACATTAAGAAAACCAAGATTGTGGCATCCGGCCCTCTCAATTCCTGGGAGATGGGGAAGAGATGGAGGTAGTGACAGATTTTATTTTTCTGGGCTCCAAGATCACTGCAGATGGGGACTGTAGCCAAGAAATTAAAAGACGCTTGCTCCTCGGGAGGAAAGCCATGGCAAATCTAGACAGCACACTAAAAAGCAGAGACATCACCCTGTCAACAAAAGTGTGTATAGTCAAGGCTTTGGTCTTCCCAGTTGCAATGTATGGCTGTGAAAGTTGGACCATAAGAAAGGCTGAGCGCCAAAGAATTGAGGCCTTTGAACTCTGGTGCTGGAGAAGACTCCTGCGAGTCCCTTGGACTGCAAGGCGATCAAACCGGTCAGTCCTAGAGAGATCAACCCTGATTGGTCTTTAGAAGGCCAGATCCTGAAGTTGAAACTCAAGTACTTTGGCCACCTAATGCGAAGGAAGGACTCACTGGAGAAGAGCCTAATGCTCGGAAAGGTTGAGGGCAAGGTAAGAAGGGGACGACAGAGAATGAGGTGGCTGGATGGAGTAGGCGTGAGCCTAAATGGACTCCAGAAGATGGTAGAGGACAGGAAGGCCTGGAGGAACGTTGTCCATGAGGTTGCGATGGGTCGGACACGACTTTGCAGCTAACAACAACAACTGGTTATGTATTACATGTGACAATTTCCTGTATTCTTCATATGTCTGGGCTGTGGGATAGGATGGTAAGATGAAAGTCTTTTTTTACAAAGAAAAAATCCAAGCCTGGCTACATTTTGCAAAACACTCACATCAAGTCTGACAAAAGCATGTGGGTAAATGTGTAGTCTGATAAGACCAAGGTGAAAATTTTTGGACATAATTCCAAAAAGTATGTTTGAGGCAAAACCAACACTGTGCATCACCAAAAATGCACCATACTCACAGTGAAGCATGATGGTAACAGCAGTATGCTTTGGGGCTGCTTTTTCCCAGCTGCAACTGGGGCTTTAGTCAAGGTAGAAGGAATTCTGAATAGTTCCAACTATTAGTTTTGGCTGAAAACCTTCATGCCTCTGCTAAAATGCTGAAGATGGAGAGGAATTTGACCCAAAGCATACCTGCAAATTAATATAACAATGGCTTCAGCAGAAGAATATCAATGCTTCAGAATAGTCTAGCCAGAGCCTGAATCCAATTTAAAATTTGTAGGGTGACCTGAAGAGGGCTGTGCACAGGAGATGCCCTTGCAATCTGACAGATTTGGAATGCTTTTGCAAGGAAAAGTGAGTAAAGATCCCAAGGCAAGATGTGCAATGCTGATACGCTCCTACCCCAAAAGACTGAATGCTATCATAAAATAAGACTGCTTCAAAAAAGTATTAGCTTAAGGGTGTACACCTTTGTGCAACCACACTATTGTACATTTTTATTATTTTCCCCCTGATTTATGTTTCAATTAAATAGTACAATTTATGTTATGTTAAAGGAGAAAGAATTCTGAACTGATTTAGCTTGGTCTGATTTTACCTCTCAAAACCTAGCCATTTAACAGGGGTGTGTAGACTATTTCCACTGTATATTTGGATTCAGTTCAAAGATAAAAAACGAGAAGAATTAGAAACGTTGCTTAACTCAGAAAGGAATACTTAATATTAGATGCAAGATAAAAATTGATTATTTTAATATTACAGAAAGTGAATTATCATAAAATTTATTTTCCTCCGTCATTTCTGTCCTGCTGGTTTCTTGTGGCAAATTTCTTAGTTATTAGTAAAAAATAAATATACCGCGTTTGCCAAAAGACGCCTACCATACCAAGCAGAATAAGCCATTTCCTTCTCATTCTGGCCAATGGCATATTGGCACTGTTCTTGAGCCTAGCCTGCGTCTTTCCTAAGATGAACTATAAACTTACACAAAAACCTCTCCTCCGTCGCCTGTGCATAGGAACTGCGATCATTCTTACGATTTAATTAATACACCGGCCCTTAGCATACTGTACTAAACATCATGACGTTAGCGTCTCCAGAAGGATAAAAGGAAATTGCCGGAAGTAGCAAAGCCACCGGAAACTACAATTCCCAGAAAACTACGAGGACTTTTTCTGCAACTGATCCTTTAACTCCGCTGGGGTCTGACTGTACTTGTATGTGGGAAAGTAGCGTCATTACGCAAAAAAGGCGTGGAGCGAAGGGAAGCATCCGATCCTTTTTTCGTAGTTGGCTGGCTGAGCTGCGGCGGGGTACCTTCTTGGAGGACTGGCTCGTCTCTTGGCTTTTGCGGTTGCGCCAAGCGCTCCCAGTAGCAGATTCTGAGTCTAGTGTACGTTGGGGTCGTGAGAGGTGGCGGGTCTATCCGATTCTTCTCCATGGAGGTGGGCCTTTGCGCCCAGCCCTTGCTTACTGTACCTGGCTTTTTTAATTGGCGTGAACATGAACTGGTAGTGGTGGGACCCGGCGGAGCTGGCTAGTTGGCTGACACGCGAGGGTCTGAGTCGCTGGCTCCCTGCTTCAGCGGTGGTCAGTCGATCTGGTGGGAAGAGAACAGTCTTTGGCGTTTCCCCGCCATGAACTATCAGCAACAGCAGCAACAACTGGCGAATTCTGCGGCCATCCGGGCGGAGATCCATCGGTTCGAGTCGGTGCACCCCAACATTTACTCCATTTATGAGTTGCTGGAGCGGGTGGAAGAGCCAGGGCTGCAAAACCAGATCAGGGAGCACGTCATCGCCATTGAAGGTAAGGAAGGTGTCCCACAACATAACTTGATTGGGCCGTCAACTTCTTCATACCCAGTTGAGCTTTACCACCAAGGTGCACAGGACCGGCGCTCCTCCTGTCCCTGGGAATATTCCATTTTTGTCGCCTTCCTGTACACAGTGGGAGCAGATATGGTTTGATGGAACCGAACTTATTTCTCTGCAGATATTCGTGGAGATCGTTCTTATTTCCTTACTTCTTGACTCTTTCCCTTATTTTCGTATTAATGCAACAAGGATTATATGGATCAAGAATAATCTATGTGTTCACTGTGTTCACCCGTGTGAAAATCTATAATTTATTGAATAAGCCAAAATTAATATAAGGCAGAATCCATAGTTTACAAAGTATACAGTTTGCTTCACACGTTTAGCTAATATCAAGTATAGGGTTTTGGTGCATTATGTGAACTTGGTCATTTTATAAACTTGATCTATTTATGAATATTACCCATTCCTGGAGACTCTGGATGGCTAATAGTGTCATCTATTCCTCTCCTCCCCCCAAATATAAAAAGTAAGAATGGTTGCCTATTTGTTTTAATTGTTTTAATAAACAGCTTTGTTAGTGAATCCCTTTGAGAATCACTATCTACTGTCTAAAGCCTGTAGGAGGATTTTGGTCCAGATCAGATTTCAGAAAGATAGCAAAGCTAACTTGGTAGCTCTAAGGCTAATTGATGACTTGGAAAGATGGATATGTCAAGCTGTGTTTTTATTATTATTTGGAAATAGCATAAGCCCAAAACATTTATAGTAATTTTTTGGGGGGGGGAACAGACAAAGAAAAGCAGAACTTACGTATTTTTTACACTGCTGATCTGAAAGATGTTGCTGAATTTCTGACAAACTCATTATAGTTCATTACACCAATTTCATCTTCTAACAAACAAATCAGAGCTAAAATTCTGTAAGAACTATTATAAGGAAGTAGCTCAGATTTTGCAAAGAATTCTAATATGTAAGCGGATTACTTATTTAAAATGTATTTGTTGCCTATTTTCAACTTTTTAACATTTTAGGCAGCATACAAATATCCATATAAAGTAAAATGCAGAATAGCAAACAAGTAATATAAAATATTCTAAATGGTAAGAAGAATTGGGGCAGCTTCAGTGACAGTAAATTGCTCCATAGTTTGTCCCACAGAAAAAGTGGAATGGGTGTTGACATTAAGCATATCTGTGTCAGGATTGCAAAAGGTGCCCTGCTGAACATCTGAGAATGTGGGATGGAGGAGGCAGATCTGCAAGTAATTTGGACCCAAATTGTGTAAGATATTATTAAATGAATATCCTAAACATAGCCCCAAAGCAATCACAGCTATTTTAACACAATAGTGATCAGGCACCTCATCAGTGATATAGAAGACTACATCTCTATAATGCAACCTTGAAATTAGCAACACCTGTGTCACTGTTTCTCCTCCAGAAATTGGAACATATAGTTTATTATGCAAAGCTTACAGGAAAGGAGAAATACACTTGAGAATTTTGAGTGTGATGGTGGCAATTTAATCTAAATTAAGGTCCTTTTGGGGCCTACTTGTAGATGATAAATAACATGACTGTTAAGATGAAAAGTTATGCTTTCCCACTGAATCACTGCTAGGATGACAAAGAGAAATCCCCAAATGATATTTCTGATAATGATGAGAAAGATAGGAGGAAAACCACTGTAAGGTAGTTTGTTCCATCCCCAGATGTCTCAAATGCTTCAAAAGGCTTGTCCCTTATTTTTTTTGCTGTATGATACTATTACGCAGCTACATCTTGATTTTTGGTTGAACATAACCTATGTTCTGAATTTCTGTGTTTGGATCAGAAAGATCCAAAAGGCATTCAAGGTTAGGTTTCAGAGAAAAGTCCTAAACAACTCTAGGCTACTTACAACTAAAAACCAACATATTCAAAGAAATAAAGAGAAAGGGAAGAATACAAAAAGAAAGAGAGACCCCAACAATCAGATAAAAATAAAACAAGAAGGAGGCCCCAAAATCACCTTTCCTGAATAACATAAGGGGTAGGAGTCACAGAAATGTCTAGGGCAGGGCTTTTCAACCTTTTCACCCATTGTACCACTTTTAGGGTATGGCAACATTCGAGTACCACCAGTCACCTAGCAAGGTGTCAAAAACTTGATGACCCCCCCCCCAAAAGGAAAAAAGTGATGAAGTACAGGTAGTCCTTCACTTACAACAGTTGGCTTAGTGACTGTTCGAAGTTACAATGGCACTGAAAAAAGTGCCCCCAAGCCACAGCTGAGCAAGATGCCTGCCTGCCTGGTGGCACTCTTCCTCCTGTCCTAGGTTTTCATTGTTGTGAGTATTGTGTAGTGAGTTCTTTGCTGGCAATAAGCGAGATGAGAGGTTGCAAACAGGAACATTGCTTTATTGAGGCAAACAGGAACAGAACTGAAACAGGCTTCTGTGCAGCTACTTATACAGTTGGCCACTAGGCGGTGGCCAATAGGTTTAAAGGAACCCATTCCCGCCCCAAATCATCCAATGATCATCTTTGAGACAGCAAGTCTGGCTAGTCAGTGACCGTTACACAGACATACCAATTGAGCAACCTTAAGCGGCATTCAAACAGACATGTGAAACAGTTCAAGTAAAATCCCAATACATTACACCCCTCCCCCCTAGAATGTACACACATTATTTAAGAATATAATCTTGTAAATATTGTGGTGGTCTACACCAGGGCTTTTCAACCTTTTCACCCATTGTACCAGTTTTAGGATAAGGCAATGTCCGAGTACCACCAGTCACCCAGCAAAGTGTCAAAAACTTGACCAAAAAACCAAACCAAAACAAACAATTCGCTTAGTGACTGTTCAAAGTTACGATGGCACTGAAAAAAGTGACTTATAACCATTTTTCACACCTATGACCATTGCAGCATCCCCAAGGTCATGTGATTTACATTCAGATACTTGGCAATCAATTCATATTTATGATGGTCACGTTGTGATCGCCTTTTGCAACCTTGTGACAAGCACTTAACCACCATATTACTAATTTAATCTCTCCCTCTCTCTCCCTCCCTCTCCCTCTCTTTCCCTCTCTATTTCTCTCTCTCTCTCTCTCTCTCTCCTTTCTTTCTCTCCTTTCTCTCTTCCTCCTTCCTTCTTTCTCTCCCTCTATTTCTCTCTTTCCGTCTTTTTCTCCCTCCCTCCCTCTTTCTCTCTCTTTCTCTCCCTCTCTTTATTTCTCTCTCTCCCTCTTTCTCTCTCCCTCTTTCTCCCTCTCTGTCTATTTCTCTCCTTCTCTCCCATTGTCCCTCCCTCCCTCCCTCCTTCCCTCCCTCTTTGTCCTTTCCTCCTTCCTTCCTTCCTTCCTTCCTTCCTTCCTTCCTTCCTTCCTTCCTTCCTTCCTTCCTTCCTTCCTTCCTTCCTAATCCATTTTTACCAAGTAATCTGATGCCCACTTAACTCTTTATGAAGCACCTGAGGAAAGTTAGGGAAGATCTACCAATGATACTCGGAGGTTGCTAGCTCATTTAATAAGCTTTATTCCAGCAACACCTCACATTCGCTCACAGTCGATCCATGCATGCCAACAATGTTGCTGTGGACCGGGATGACCCCCCCCAAAAGGAAAAAAGTGATGAAGTACAGGTAGTCCTTGACTTACAACAGTTGGCTTAGTGACTGTTCGAAGTTACAATGGCACTGAAAAAAGTGCCCCCCAAGCCACAGCTGAGCAAGACGCCTGCCTGCCTGGTGGCACTCTTCCTCCTGTCCTAGGTTTTCATTGTTGTGAGTATTGTGTAGTGAGTTCTTTGCTGGCAATAAGCGAGATGAGAGGTTGCAAACAGGAACATTGCTTTATTGAGGCAAACAGGAACAGAACTGAAACAGGCTTCTGTGCAGCTACTTATACAGTTGGCCACTAGGCGGTGGCCAATAGGTTTAAAGGCCCCCTTCACACGGGATGGATGGAAGTCATGCCAAAGTGCCCTTCACCCCGCTGCCTTCTGCAGACGCGGCCGGAGTCCTGGGTGGTGGGAGATCCAGGGCTGAGGCACACTCGGGGAAGCACACGGCAGCAAATCACAATCAGCTGCTCTTGGGGGACGGAGGCACAAAGCCGGCCAAACAGGGCTTGGAGCAGTTGACTGTCCCAGACCACAGCTGCGCTTCCACCTTTCCCAAGGCAGCCCCCACAGACACAGCGCAGTGCAGGGAAGATGCGCCAAAGCTTGTCCTGGAGCCTCCCACTGCTGGAAGCCTGCGGCCGCATAACAGGACTTGCAAAAAGCGGGGCGGGTGGCGGCTGCTGATGGTGCCATCCAAAAGCAAACAGAGCAGTTGAAAAGCCATGGTCTAGGGGACATCACTCCAGAGGGCAGCAATTGTAACAGAGTAGGTATACTTCCTGGATCCTGCGATGACATTCTTGAAATGATAGGATCTGGAGCACACCCACTTTGTTGGATCTGACTGGATGGGCTGACACAAGTACACTTAGAGAACCAGTTTGATGTAGTGGTTAAGGTGCTAGTCTTGAAATCAGAAGACTACAGGTAGTCCTTGACTTACAACAGTTCATTTAGTGACCATTCAAAGTTACAGATACTTGGCAACTGGTTCATATTTATGACTATTACTGTGTCCCAAGGTCATGTGATCACCTTTTGTGAACTTCTGACACGGAAAGTCAATAGGGAAGCCATATTCACTTAACAACTGGATTAATAATTTATCAACTGCAGTGATTCACTTAACAATTGTGGCAAGAAAGGTCATAAAATGGGGCAAAACTCACTTAAATGCATCATTTAAGAACAAATTTTGTGCTCAATTGTGGTCATAAGTTGGACTACCTTTATGAATTTTGGTCCCACCTTAGGCATGAAAGCTGGCTGGGTGACTTTGGGCCAGCCACTCTCTCTCAGCCCAGCCCACCTCACAGGGCTGTTTTTGAAGGAAAAATGGGAAGTGGACAGTCTTTCAATCTGGAGACTGCAGCTCATCTTTTTGAATATAGAATCACAAAGTTTGCAGCAGTTAGACATAAAGTGAAAGAATTATTAATTTACTTAATTACTGTATAAAGGCATTGAGCCAGTTTTTCTAGCAATGTATTAGGAATATTAACATGGTGTGTTATTTTTATAAAATACTTATACTAATCAGTTTTTTAAATGAATAGTTTTGTGAATAATTGTAATTGATTTATTTAGATTTTGACCAATGAAGGAAGTTATTGGTTGTATTTGAATGGAACTCTATCAAAATGTGTTCGAAGTTTATAACAACAACAACAATAATAAAAAGTTGGAAGGGACCTTGGAGCTCTTCTAGTCTAACCCCTTGCTCAGGCAGGAAACCCTATACCATTTCAGATAAATGGCTGTCCAGTCTCTTAAAAACTTCCAGTGTTGGAGCATTCACAGCTTCTGGAGGCAGGTTGTTCCACTGATTAATTATTTTAACTGTCAGGAAATTTTCCTTAGTTCTGTGTTGCTTCTCTCTCTGGTTAATTTCCATCTATTGCTCCTTGTCCTGCCTTCAGTTGCTTTGGAGAATAGCCTGACTCCCTTTACTTTGTGGCAACCCATGAGATATTATAACACTGCTATCATGTCACCCCTCGTCCTTCTCTCTCTCTCTTTTTTGTGTGTGTTTATATTCATTTTTATTTTTCCATTTCTTCCACGAACAAATCAACAAATATACCGCAATACATAGATACATACACGTAGGTTTAGGTGCTGCTTGTCCATTTCCCCTTTCACTGTATCCACCCTCCTTCTCTCTCTTTCCTCTATTCTTCTTTCTTTCTTCCTTTCTCTTTTCTTTCCTGCTTCCCTCTTCTTCCTCTCCTCTCCTCTTTCCCTCACCAGTCCCCTCCCGTTTCTCCCCACTTCTCCTCCTCTTTTCCTCTAACCTTCCTATTTCCTTCCCCCTCCTCTACTCTCTTCCCTCTCTCCTCTCCTTTCTTCCCTTCCATTCCTCTTCCGATACAATTCAGGGGTGATGTCTGAGTAGCTCCTCTCCCTGGATTTTCAATATATTAGGTATGATAACATTAATTTTCTGTTACATCAATATTTCTATAAATCTGACCTTCTCAGTATATACTTCTATAAATTTTTATACTACCTCTGGTTATGCAATAGTGTGTTGCCTGGGTCTCCCTCTTTATCTCCTCATTTTTCTTCCATCTAAATTAGTGTTAGCCGTCTTTTAAGCATATTCTCTTTTTCACCCACTCGTAAAATTTTCCCCAAATTTTATAATACTCTGTCTTATCTTTAATTATCATTGTTAATCTATTCATTTCCACACATTCCATTATTTTCCCAATCACCTCTTCTTCTGGAGGAGCTTTCAGTGCCTCTAGTTTTGTGCAAACACAATCCTAGCTGCAGTGGTTATATGAATAATCAAATATGTGTTCTCTTTACTATATTTCTCTGGTAAAATACCCAACAGGAATATTTCTGGTCTTAGTTCTATACGTTGTATCATCTTTTCTATCTGTGATCTGATTATGTTCCAATAGGTTTTAGCTTCTGCACACGTCCACCACATATGATAGAAAGAGCCTGGTATTTGATGGCATTTCCAACATTTCATAGATCTGTCCTTAAACATTTTAGCTAGTCTTTCTGGAGACATATGCCATCTGTAGAACATCTTGTACATATTTTCTTTATACACTGTCGCCATTGTCAGTTTGTAGTTTCTTTTCCATAATTGCTGCCATCTATCTAGTTCAATCGTATATCCAAAATTTCTTGACCATTTTATCATTGACTCCTTAACTTGCTCCTCTTCTAATTCCCTATATAGTAAGTAGCTATACATTTTTTTAATCCATTTTTCTTCAGTTCCCGTAAGTATTTCATCTAAGTCTGTTTTCCCCAAATAAAAACCATCTATTTTCTCATCTTCTTCATATCTAAATTGTATTTGTGTTCTCATGTACCAATCCATCTTTATTCCTTGTTCCTCTAATTGTTGTTTGGTTTTCAGTTTCCCGGTGTCTGTTAGTAGGTCTTTATATCTTATAATGTTTCCCATATTAAAAATATTGGGGTGTATTAATGCTTTCATAGTTGAGAGCCAATCTGGAATCCTCAAGTAATGCTTCCTCTTTATTTTCTCCCAAACCATCAATACGTTAATCGCTTGATGGTCTTCTTGCTAATATATAATTCAAAGTTACATATCACATTCCTTTCTCTCTAACTCGTTTTTCTAGCCGATGATGATGATAATATAATAATAATAGGTAAAGGTTCCCCCGCACATGCGTGCTAGTTGTTTCTGACTCTAGGGGCCAGTGCTCATCTCTGTTTCAAAGCCAAAGAGCCAGCGCTTGTCCGAGGACGTCTCCGTGGTCATGTGCCCGGCATGACTGGACGCCAAAGGCGCACGGAACGCTGTTACCTTCCCACAGTAGTGGTCCCTATTTTTCTACTTGCATTTTTACGTGCTTTCGAACTGCTAGGTTGGCAGAATAATAATAATGATGATGATGATGATGATGTTGTTGGAAGGGACCTTGGAGGTCATCTAGTCCAGGGCTTTTCAACCTTTTCACCCATTGTACCACTTTTAGGATATGGCAACATCCGAGTACCACCAGTCGCCTAGCAAGGTGTCAAAAACGTGATAAAAAAAAGGAAAAACAAATGATGAAGTACAGGTAGTCCTCGACTTACAATAGTTCGCTTATTGATTGTTTGAAGTTACAGTGGCACTGAAAAAGTGGCCCCCAAGCCACAGATGAGCAAGACACCTTCTTGCCTGCCCGGTGGCGCTCTTCCTCCTGTCCGAGGTTTTCATTATTATGAGCATTTCTGTTGAGGATTGGCAATGGAGGTGAGGTGGGGGGTTGTGTTTGGTTTTTATTCTCCCCTCATCTGCTGGGTGGTTGCAGCAGGTTTTGGTCATTTTACATGACCCTGGAACACTGTGACCATCATAAATATGAAGCAGTTGCCAAGCATCTAAATATAAATCACAAGACCCTGGAGATGCTGCAATATTCCAGCTGATTGGCATTTCTTCTGGGCTCAGCAGAAGCACCAGGATCAGCACTGAGCTCCAGCTGGAGCCTGGCACTGATCCTGGCGCTTCCACTGAGCCCTGACAGCTCCAAAGAAGCGCTGATCAGCTGGAAAGCAGCACTGAACCTGGCGCTTCCGTTGAGCCCTGGCAGCCCTGCAGCTCCAGCCATCTCTCACTTGTGCGGTGCTGCCACCGGTTCAACTCATTCCCCTCCCCCACTACCTGTCAGGACCCACCCCAATCCATGTCTTAGGAAAACAAAAACGTAGGAAAACAAAAAGGAATTTTTACTAGGACATGTTTGGTTGTGGAAATACAAGACAGGACCTGGTATTGTTTTACAGATTGAAACTTTATAAAGAGTTCCCGGTTCAACCCCCCTTCCCTCAACCCCATTTCTTCAGCCTCCCCATCATTTACTTCGTGTCATCCCTTTCGTGGGGAAAAAGGGAACTTCGGATCTTTACTCTTTACGGTTATTGCCTTCTTCCTTTACAGATTCAAATGGAGACACAGGCCAGATGCCTTCTTCCCTAACCCTCACCTTTGTTCCCCCAGTTCAAAAGGTTTCCCTTGGTCTTTGAAATAACCTAAGGCAGGCTGAATCCACATCATCTCCTCCTTCCTCGGGAGATGGCAGAATCCAGGGGGGGATAATGTTTTAAACATACATTTATAAATGTGATATAAATGGATTCTGACACTACCACTTTTCTAGGATGGTCGCGTACCACCTGCCAGGTGCCAATGTGCCACAGTTGGTACCCGTACCACTGGTTGAAAAGCCCTGATCTAGTCAAACCCCCTGCTCAGGCAGGAAACCCTATGCCATTTCAGACAAATGGCTGTCCAGTCTGTTCTTAAAAACTTCCAGTGTTGGAGCATTCACCACTTCTGGAGGCATCTTGTTCCACTGGTTAATTGTTCTAACTGTCAGGAAGTTTCTCCTTAGTTCTAGGTAGCTTTTCTCCTTGACTAGTTTCCATCCATTGCTTCTTGTCCTGCTTTCAGGTGTTTTGGAGAATAGCTTGACTCCCTCTTAATTATGGCAGCCCCTGAGATATTGGAACACTGCTATCATGTCGCCCCTCATCCTTCTCTTCATTAAACTAGACATACCCATTTTGTTAGATAGTGCCCAATGTTCAAATCTCAAGATCCTTCTGTATCTTAAGCCTATCTTCTGGAGTGTTGGTTATTCCTGCCAGCTTAGTGTCCTCTGCAAATTTGATGAGTTCCGCATCTATCCCCTTATCCAAATAATTGATGAAGATGTTGAAGAGCACTGGGCCCAGAACAGAGCCCTGGGGCACCCCACTACACACATCCTTCCATGTGGATGAGGTTCTATTGAGGACCACATGCTGAGTACGGCCGGTCAGCCAGCTACGAATCCATCTGGTCGTGATGCTGTCTAGCTCACATTTTTCTATCTTATCAAATAGTAGGTGGTGGCCTACTTTATCAAATGCCTTAGTGAAGTCCAAGTAAATTATATCCACAGCATTCCTCTGGTCCACTAATTTTGTCATCTGGTCAAGGAATGGAATAAGATTTCTGGCATGATCTGTTTTTGACAAACCCATGTTGGCTTTTAGTAATGACTTTGTTTGCCTCTAGGTGTTTGCCGACTCATTGCTTGATTATTTTTTCCAAGATCTTCCCAGGTATTGAGGTCAGGCTGATAGGTCTGTAGCTTCCTGGATCCTTTTTTTCCCTTTTTTGAAGATGGGAACTACATCAGCTCTTTTCCAGTCCTCTGGTAGTTCCCCAGTGCTCCTGGATCTTTGAAAAATATAGTTCAGTGGTTCTGAGATCACATCTGCCAGTTGCTTCAGAGCCTTGGGGTGATTTGAACTCATCTAGGCTGGACAGGTGCTCACTTACCATTTTCTTGCCTATTTTAACTTGTGTTTCTAATCTGTTTTTTACAGTACTGTTTTTGATTGATTGGACTGTATTTTTCCCTTTGTGTAAATACGAATGCAAAGAATGAATTGAGTAGTTCTGCTTTCTCCCTGTTGCTTGTCACCTTCTTGCCACTTTCTCCCAGTAATGGACCAATCATTTCCTTAACTTTTTTCTTGATTTTTACATGTTCAAAGAAGGGGTTTTTTTGGTTATTTTTGACTTTGGTTGCAAGTCTTAGTTCATCTTTGCAGGCTCAGGCTATTTGCTGATATTCTGCCTTAGTTATGTGCTCCTCTTTCCACTTTTTATACTTGTCCTTTTTGTCTTTCAATTTATCAGAGAGTTCTTTATGCAGCCATGCTGGTTTCTTTTGAAAGCTGTTATTTTTCTTCTTTGTTGGTATTGTGCTATACTGGGCTTTTATAATCTCACTTTTCAAAATTTCCCAAGCTTCTTGAGTTGTTTTTCCCTTGACGTTTCTCATCCATTGAATCGTTCCCAAGCTCTCTCTAAGTTTTTTGAAATTAGCTCTGTTAAAGTCCAAGACTCTAGTTTGACTGTGTTCTATTGCTTGTGCTTGCATAATGTTGAATTCCAATATTGCATGGTCACTCCTCCCCAAGGTTCCTGTGGTTTTAACACCTTCTATCATTTCATCTCTATTAGTGAGAATTAAGCCCAATATGGCTGATACCCTAATTCCCTTCTCTACTTTTTGGGAGACAAAGTTGTCTGCTAGGTTTGTCAGTAATCTGTTTGATCTTCCACTTGGTGCAGAGTTTGTCTCCCAGTTGATGTCACATGTCAATGCTGTTAATCTCGAATGTTATTGCTTGACAAGAGATGAAGAAGTAGCCATTTCATATGTTAAACTTGTGTACTGCTTTAAGAGATTGGGAGGGGGGAAGAGGAGGATTGTTCCTCAAGGCCATCAGAAATAAAAGAAGATAAGAACGTGGCGGGTTTTCTAAAGGAAGGGAAACTGATTCTTTAAATTAATAGGAAAATATGATTAATGACAAAATTAGAAAGGTGGAGAATTGCATTTTAATATATTGTGCAAGGGAGTGGAGATTTCAGATTCCAGCTTCCTTTGAGCAAGCATTTGCCATTGTATTAGGCTAATAAAGAACTTTTAAGGTAAACTATGCTTCAGAGTCACTTGAAAAGCCCATACATTGGAAACTTGACATCAAGCTGGAATCCTCCTACTTTTTAAACTAATTAGGGAGTGCTGACTTCCTGTCGCTGTCTCCAAGTTTGGGAGGCAGTCTTGGGGAAGATCCCATAATGGAGGGAGAAAAATTGTCTGAAGCTAGCTCCCCAGCAGCAGCAGCCACCCCAGTGGGGGAAGGCCCAGCGAAGAAGCCGGCAGGGAAAGAATTTCAGCAATCCTTCAGCTGGGAGCTAGACCCAGGAGTCCCCTGCCAAGCCCTCCAGACCCATAGAGAGAGAGGTCCCCAGCCTGGGGCCTCTGCAGCAATGGGAGGTTGGGAAGCCCCCACAAGTGAAAGGTCAACAACCTCTGAGCTTGCCCCACCTAATAGAAGCCTTGCAACAGCTGGGGGTGGTGCAGAAGCCTGGAGATCAGGAACTGGTGGGAGGACAACAGCAAGGGTGGCAGTCGCAAGACCAAAACATGAAACCCCTGAGCGTACAGCAGGACCAGTGGGGCCAGCAGCAGTGGGGGCCCTGGCAGCCATTAAATCAACAACCAGAGTGAGACCAGCAGCAACTGGAGACACAACAGCAGTGGGGGCCCTGGCAGCTGGTGAATCAACAACCAGGAAGGGGGCAGCAGCAACTGGGGGCACAACAACAGCAGTGGGGCCCCCAGCAACCGATGATCCAACAACCAAGGGGGGACAGCAGCAATGGGAGCCCCAGCAGCCATTGAACCAACAACTAGGGTGGGGCCAGCAGCAGTGGGGACCCCAGGAAGCAATAATGAGCCCACCCCTCAGAGCAACCTTTGATGGGGACCCGGAGAAACTTATTTTTTTCCTCAACCAAGTATGCTTTCACTTGAATCGCTGGGGTCACATTTACCCAGACCCAGGTGCAATGGTCGATGTGATTGCATCCAACCTAGAGGGAGAAGCATGTGGATGCTTGAACAGTTTATATAACGAGCAGGCTGCTGAGTTGGAGGACCCCAATCTTTTCCTCCTGGGGTTGAGGGAAAGATTTGAGGACCCATCCATTGCCCTCAAAACAGAAGAACAAATCCATAAGATAAAGCAAGCTGGTTGGTCTGCCCTAGAGTACGTGTGGGAGTTTCAAAAGATGGCAGGTCAGATAGAGAGATGGCCTGAGCAATCCATAATTCATCTTTTTAGAGAAGGATTAGATGACCACCTTTCTCAGTCATGCATCTACCTAGCTGTGCCTGACCAGCTGCATGAATGGTACCAGGCAGCGGTGAAATTAGCTCGCCCGCTATAAAAAGCCTCCCCCACCTGAAGCTGCGCCAAAACCAGGATCCAGATGGCTACCACCCCCCGAAAACCCCCAACAACTGTTACAGCCGAAAGACCTAGACCACCTGCAGGTCCGCCAATCAAGTGCTTTCAATGTGGACAGCAAAGACATCGAGCAGCAAACTGCCAAACTCCTTACCCACAACAGCAGAGTAGACCAGATCCAACAACGAGGAAGAAACCCGCACAGCAACCTTCGAGAGAAATGTCCAACTGGGTCACCCAGGAACCCGTTACCCAGGTTACGTCCCCCACCCAGGAGGACGCTGGCCCACCGACTGGACCCACCCCCACTTTACCCAGTTTTGACAGCGACGATGAAGGGGAGAACAACCCGATGGTGAGTCGAAGCATCCTACCTTTTTTATTGCCTGCTAAAGTCATAATAATAAAATAAAAGGGACGCGGTGGCTCAGTGGGTTAGGACGCTGAGCTTGTCGATCAGAAGGTCGGCAGTTTGGCGGGTCGAATCCCGAGTGCCGCGTAACAGAGTGAGCGCCTGTTACTCGTCCCAGCTTCTGCCCACCTAGCAGTTCGAAAGCACGTAAAAATGCAAGTAGAAAAATAGGGACCACTACGGTGGGAAGGTAACAGCGTTCCGTGCGCCTTTGGCGTCTAGTCATGCCAGCCACATGACCACGGAGACGTCCTCGGACAAACGCTGGCTCTTCGGCTTTGAAACGGAGATGAGCACCGGCCCCTAGAGTCGGAAACGACTAGCACACATGTGCGGGGGAACCTTTACCTTTACCTAAAGTCATAATCCCCTTCATGGATTACTGCCTTGTCGTGGCGAAGGGGCTTGCGTAATTCAATGAAGCTATGAGCTATGCCGTGCAGGGCCACCCAAGACGGACAGGTCATAGCAGAGAGTTCTGACAAAACATGATCCACTGGAGAAGGAAATGGCAACCCACTCCAGTATCTTTGCCATGAAAACCCTATGGACAGTACCAAAAGGCAAAACGATATGATGCTGGAAGATGAGCCCCTCAGGTCGGAAGGCGTCCAATATGCTACTGGGGAAGAGCAGCGCCAGAAAGAATGAAGCGACTGGGCCAAAGCCGAAAGGACGCTCAGCTGTGGATATGTGTGGTGGTGAAAGGAAAGTCCGATGCTGTAAAGATTTTTTCTCCATAGGAACCTGGAATGTAATATCCATGAATCAAGGAAAGCTGGACGTGGTCAAACAAGAGATGACAAGACTAAACATTGACATCTTAGGTATCAGCGAACTAAAATGGACAGGAATGGGTGAATTTAATTCAGATGACCATCAGGTATACTACTGCGGGCAAGAATCCCTCAGAAGAAATGGAGTAGCCTTCATAGTCAATAAAAAAATAGGAAAAGCAATACTGGGATACAATTCTCAAAATGACAGAATGATCTCAGTTCAAATCCAAGGCAAACCATTCAATATCACAGTAGTTCAAGTCTATGCCCCAACCACCAGTGCTGAAGAGGATGAAATTGACCGGTTATGCAGTTGATTAATGAGGTCCTACATGAACACCTATTATGCAGTTGATTAATGAGGTCCTACATGAACACCTATACAAAGGGGTCCTAGTATATCTTGATGACATCTTGATATACAGCATGAATATGACTGACCACATAAAACTTGTCAGAGAAGCATTAAGGAAACTATTGAATATAGAATTTCCAATGAGAGTATTGAAATGGACCCAGCCAAAGTGAAAACCATAATTGAATGGCAGCCCTCAAAGGCACGCAAACAGCTCCAGAGCTTCCTAAAGTTTGCCAACTTCTACCGTCAATTTATTCCCTCTTTTGCTGAGATTGCTCTACCTCTTACAGAACTACTCAAAACGGGCGCTGTTCTGCATGGGCTGTGCCTGGGGGTAATTCTTGTCGGGGGGCTGCTGGTGAGAAGGGGGCTGAGGTGGAGGCAGGGCTCGGGCAATGGTGCACATGCCCACAGAGAGGGCTCTGAGTGCCACCTCTGGCACATGTGCCAAAGATTCGCCACCACTGGTCTGTGCTCTCAGAGGAAGGTGTGAAGAAGCTGCCGACCCTTGCTGCATGAGCTGGAGACAGGTTGATGTTATCTCCCCGTTTCCCACAACGGACTTAACACTTGGGGATTGTCCATCCCACATCGGGCGGTCATGGGATGGGGTCTTGCTTGGGGATACTATAATCTACTGTGCTGCGTGGGAAATCTCAGATCCTGTCTATTATGCCTGCTATCAACTAGTCTTAAAGTTCCCATTGGAAGAAATTGTTTCCTAGAGTTCTGCTTACTTAAGATGTGGAGTTGACAGTTACATTAATAGAGCCTTGGTGGAGCAGTGGGCTGATGCCTCCCTAAGTAATACCAGCTGCCTGCAATTAGTGCAGGTTCGAGTCCCACCAGGCTCACGGTTGACTCAGCCATCCTTCCGAGGTAGGTAAAATGAGGACCCAGATTGTTGGGGCAATAAGCTGACTTTGTAAAAATGCCACTTGGGGGGGGCGAAAACCCTAATAACCAGGCATATACATAGAATGAAGGCTATTGCTAAGCACATTGATTTGTGCTTCTTAGACTGTAAGCCACCCTGAGTCTTCGG
Source organism: Vipera ursinii (assembly GCF_947247035.1). Lineage (NCBI taxonomy): Eukaryota > Metazoa > Chordata > Lepidosauria > Squamata > Viperidae > Vipera > Vipera ursinii. Next base: position 186,799,397 of record NC_139512.1, read on the forward strand.
AGAAGGGCAGGATATAAATGGGATTAAAAGAAAAAAAATTAGAGGAATAGAATCAAGATCACATGAAGGTCTAGTAGCACTTTACAAAACCTTTCTAAGAATACACTTGGAATACTGCATCCAGTTTTGGTCACCACAATATAAAAAAAAAGTTGAGACTTTGGAAAAAGAATAAAGAGCAGAGCAACAAATATGATTAGGGGGCTGGAGGCTAAAACATACAAAGAATGGTTCCAGGAATTGGATATGTCTTATCTAGTGAAAAGAAGGACTAGGTGTAACATGATAGCGCTGTTCCAATATTTGAGGGGCTCCTACAAAGACAACAGAGTCAAAGCATTTTCCAGATCATCAAAAGGCAAGACAAGAAGCAATGGTTAGAAACTAATCAAGGAAAAAAGCAACCTAGAATTAAAGAGAAATTTCCTAATGGTGAGAGCAATCAACTAGTGAATAGCTTGCCTTCAGAAGTTGTGGGTGCTCCATCACTGGTGGCTTTCAAAGAGACTATACAACCATTTATCTGAAGTGGTATAAGGTCTCTTGCTTAAGCAGGTGTTTAGACTAGAAGACCTCCGAGGTCCCTTCCAACTCTGTTGTTCTATGTTCTAAAATCTTGATACTACCCAAAATTAACTTTTTATTCCAATTAGCACCAATTCCAGTCTTGGACACAATCTTGCAAGACTAGCAATGAACAATCAGATTTATATGGAACAGAAAAGAAGGAGAATAAGATTCAAATGTTGCAAGACTCGAAAGAGATAGACTTATTTTCTAATAAGTCTTCCGCTTCTTTCCACTCGGAGTAGAGAAACTCAAGCCGCTACCGCTCAAACACTTTTTATCTAAATACAGACCTGAGAGAGATTGGAAGGTCTGTGTACCTGCCAGTGGGGTGCTTCAGAAATGGAAAGGAACGCTCTTTGTGACTGCTTGAAGCTCCGTGTGACTCAGGTCTCCATTTGGATAAAACGTGTTTGAGTGCCTATGGGGCTATTCAAAACTCAGGGATTCACTGTGTTTTGAAGCTCTGTGTGACTGAAGCTCTGTGTTCGCGGGCTTGAGGAAAGGCTTTTTCCTATGAAAACGGATCCACAGAGCGAGGTGCGCTCCCTCTGGGACCTCCATTTTTACAAAGAAAGGGCTTCAGAAAAGACCTGCCCAATGGTGCACTTCAGAAACAGAAAGGAACACTCTGTTTCTGAAGCATCCCACTGGCAGAAAAATAGACCTTCCAATCTCTCTCAAGTCTCCATTTGGATAAAAAGTGTTTGAGCACCTATGGGGCTATTCAAAATACAGGGATTCGCTGCAATTTGAAGCTCCATGTGACAGTCCTTTCTGTTTCTGAGGTGCCCCACTGGCAGGCCTTTTCTTAAGCCCTTTCCTGGCAAAAACAGAGCCACAGAGTGAGGCTCTGTTCCATGAAACAGGAATGGCAAATTGTCAAAGAAAAAGACTGCCTGACTTCTGGTGGTGATGCCGCGCCAATGGCGGCTTTGTTCTGGCCGCCTGTCTTGGGATTCCGTGAAAAGCACACAGAGACAGCGAAAATCAGCTGTCCCGCGGCTTGAAAACCTCCCCCTCGGGAGAAGAGGAGGAGGAGAGTTTTCCTCGGGTAGAGGTAGAGCTCCCCTAAACCCCCTAAATTATTTGTGGGTCGGAGGGTGAGAGCTCCCTCGGAGCCCAAGGCTTTCTCCGCACCCAGCACGCCTTTGCTCCGAGCTTTAGCAGCAAAGCAAGACGCCGCATCCACACCTGCTATTTAAAGTGACTTGTGAGTGATTTAAAAGCAGACAGAGCTGACCAGGAGAAGTTAAAATTGCAAGTGCTGGAAACTTTAACTCGGGCAGAATTAATCTTCTCCATATTTTAATTTGACTTAAAGGGTAAAAATGGCGCCGGAATGCTGTTTGTTTGTGTGAAAGGACAGTGTCAAGAAAGAGATACATTTTGCAACAAAGTTTAAACAACTTATCAGACTTTGTGTATTTAGAGCTTCTCTTTCTTTTTAAAAGAAAGAATTCTTACAGAATATTCTTTTTTTCGCTCTTTTTTTTCTCTGGGACTTTGTTTTTTTAATTGCTGATTTCGTTGAAGGGGAAAGTGAAATTTATAAGAAGTGGACTTTTACAAGCAGGAAAATGGCTTCAAAGTGTTTGGGAATTTCTGCTGTTTCTAAAAGTACAATCTCCTCTCCTGTAGTGCAACCTGTGGTGCAATCTACAGCTAAGCCTAAATCCCCTCCACCCTCTCCCCCACCACCTGCATTTACGCTTAAAGATATTCAAGATGCTTTAAAGCAAGCAACACAAGAAATAAAGGAGATGGCTGATGATCTTGACAGTAAAATGAAGGAGGAGATGGTTGACCTTGAGAATAAAAATAGAGAGATGAGGGAAGACATACTGCTTGCACTTCAAGGGTTAGCTACACATATTGAACATGATCGGGTGGATGAAGTTGTGGAAAATACTGAAAAATTAGAAAGCAGAGTTGTCAAAGTTGAAAACAAGATTGATAGAACAGAGGATGAAGTGATCATCTCACAATATAGAGATATGGAATTTGCCTTGTGAATAAGAGGATTAAAGGAGGACCCACGAGAAGATCTGAAAAAGGAGGTGGCAAAAGCTATAGCTCCCAATTTGGGATGTGAACCTGAGGAATTATCAAGAGAGATGGATAAGATATTTAGGGTTAATTCCTGGATTGCGAGGCAGAAAAATTTACCTAGAGATGTGGTTATTTATTTTTTTAGGAGATCACTTTGAAATGCAATTATTCAGGCTTTTTACCAACGGAGATTCCAAATTGCAGATCAAAACATTATAATTTTAAAAGAAATACCTCCAAAAATTGTTAGAAAAAGAAAAGATTTTGCTTTTTTGTCTGAGGAGCTTAAAAACTGCCAGGTCAAATTTAGATGGGAGATACCTATTGGAATAGTGGTGAATTATGCAGGGACACGATATAGAGTTAATACAATTTCAAAGGCAAAAGATCTTTATACTTCTGTCCTGAAAGCAGGTTCACCACCATCTCCACGACTTAAGAGAATAGAAGAAAGGCTGGAAGATAAACAACCAGTTGAAAGTGCAATGTCACTGGCTGTTGGAAATTTACTGCATGCTGAGCCTATTGAACAGAGTTTGGTGTTAAAGGAACAGAGGATGACTCGGGCTGCTTATAGATGTAAAGAGAAGGAGCAAAAACAGAAGGCTCATTCTGGACCAACACAAGGCCCGGTTACTACAGAGCCTGTGGGAGGGGCACGACCGAAGAGACCAACGGCAGATCTCCAGGCAGTGTTCCAGAGGCTTCAGGCCACTAAGGATGGCAAAGCTCCTGACATGGAATGTTAATGGCCTGAATTCACCACAAAAAAGAAAGAAAGTATTTCACTACCTGAAACAACATAAAAATGACATTGTCTGCTTACAGGAGACTCATATTGCTGCAAAAGATCAAAAAGTATTTGATTTGTTCTCAGTTGGGAGCACACTTTATAGCTTCTGCCCCTGATAAAAAGGGGGGAGTGGTTATTTATTTAAGAAGAGATTTATCGGCTAGATTAATTGAATCTGATACACAAGGAAGATACGTTATTATTGAACTAGTGTTACAAGGCAAGAAAGTTCTTATTATTGGGTTATATGCCCCTAATCAACAGCAAAAGAAGTTTTATAAGTTTTTACATCACAAACTAACTCAATTGAATTACAAATCTGTTTTTATGATGGGTGACTGGAATGGTGTTCTGGACTCAAGTAAAGACAAGAAGGGATCTTTTAAAAATTCTCCTAATCATTCTAAATTGCCTAAAGCTTTTTTTGATTTGAAAGATGACTTGGAACTAAGAGATATCTGGTGGGAACGGAATGTGGAAGATAGAGATTTTACTTTTTTTGGGATAGGCACCAATCGTTTTCTAGAATTGATTTTTTAAAATTACTACTGATTTTTTCTCCAGGGTCAAGAACGTTAAGGTTTTTCCTAGAACACTGTCGGATCATAGCCCTGTATGGGTGGAGTTATTTGCTGAAGATGGGAATAGAAGATCTTGGAGAATGAATGAAAATTTATTTAGATATGAGGTGCTTTCGCAGAAATGTAGAGAACATTTGAAAGAATTTTTTGCTTTGAATATGCATAAAGGTACATCGATGGAAATGGTTTGGGATGCTAGTAAAGCTTATATGAGAGGGGTATTGATTCATATGAATAATAGATATAGGAGTAAGCAGATGCAAAAATGTAAAGAGCTTGAAGAAGAGATTAAATTGAAGGAGAAAGCTTTTGTTTTGAACCCGTCAGATAAGAGATTAAGGGTTTCTATAAATTTGTTGAAAGAGCAATTTAATATGTTAATGGCTGATCAGGTTGCAACTAATTTACCTTATGCAAAGCATAATACGTTTTGTAATGCAAACAAGCCTGGTAGGTGGTTGGCTTATCAATTAAGGAAGAAACAGAAATTATGTATTATAGAGAAAATAGATTATAAAGGTAAAGAGGTATATCAACAAAAGTTGATTAAAAAGAGTTTTTTAGATTTTTATACAAAGTTATATCCTAGTGTAAATATACAAGCTTTAGATATAGATAAATACTTACAGGAAGCACATTTTCCTAGACTTTCAAATGAACAACGGAAGGAGATGAATTGTTTAATTACCTCTGAGGAAATTATTTTAGTAATTAAGCAGTTAAAAGTGGGTAAGGCTCCTGGTACGGATGGATTATCAGCAATTTATTATAAAATATTATTTGCAGAGATGATAGAACCATTAAAGAAATTGTTTAATAATATCCAGATTGGAGGAGAAGTGCCTCCGTCTTGGAGAAGGGCTTTTATATCGCTGATTCCAAAGGAAGACCAAGACCTTACCCAGCCCAAGAATTATAGACCTATATCGCTTTTGAATACAGATTATAAGATTTTTTTTTAAAATATTGGCAAATAGATTAATGCAAGTTTTGAAGCAAATGATTCATAGTGATCAGTCTGGATTTATAACTGGAAGATATATGAAATATAATGTAAGACAAATTGTTAATTTAATTGAGTATTTGGATAAGAACAACCAAGTCCCTGCGGCATTGATATTTTTGGATGCTGAAAAAGCTTTTGATCAGTTGAATTGACAATTTTTATTGAAAGTTGTTGACAAAATGAATTTTGGGGATAAATTTTTACATTCTCTTAGAGCTATATATCAACAACAATCGGCACAAATTATAATTAATGGGGGATTAACAGAGGCATTTAAAATTGAAAAAGGCACAAGACAGGGATGTCCCCTATCACCATTGTTGTTTGTTTTAACATTGGAGATTTTATTGATTAAAATTCGTGAATCAACTAATAAAGGGAATAAAAATAAAACAGAATGATTATAGGTTAAGAGCCTTTGCGGATGACTTGGTTGTCACATTATCTCAACCGATTCAATCGGTTATAGACTTGATGGATATTATAACTCAATATGGGAAAGTTTCTGGTTTTAAAGTAAATAATAATAAGACTAAAATATTATCTAAAAATATGACCATGAATGAAAAGGAAATGTTAGTAAAATTGACAGGTTATGAAATAGTGAAAAAGGTTAAATATTTGGGAGTATATATTACAGCCTCTAATGTGAAATTATATAAGAATAATTTTGAGACATTATGGCTAAAAGTACAAAAGGATTTAAATAATTGGAAAAAACTACAATTATCTTTGCTGGGGAAAATTGCAGCTGTTAAAATGAATGTTTTACCAAAGTTTGTTTCTCTTTTTGTTTCAAATGATACCTATATTGAAAAAAGATGCTAATCTGGATGAATGGCAGAAGGGTACTAATAAATTTATCTGGGCGGGGAAAAAACCAAGAGTTAAACTTAAGATTCTACAAGACGCACGGGAAAGAGGAGGACTTAAGGTGCCTAACTTGAAATTATATTATGATGCGGTAGTTTTAGCATTGGTTAGTGATTGGCTTAATTTAACAAATAAAGGAACACTATCTTGAGGGATGGGACTTATTATATGGGTGGCATGCATATTTAATTTATGACAAAAAAGTTGACAAGGCTTTTAAATCTCATATTTTAAGAAGTGCTTTATTACGTGTCTGGAAAAAGTATTATTATAAGTTACATTATAAAATACCAATTTGGGGGATTCCTGGACACGTGATAGAGGGTGTATCTATGGGTGTGAGTTTGGATATGATTTCTTATAAGGAATTACTTAGATTGGTAGGGAATGATTGGCAATTAAAGTCGTTAGTTGAGTTAAAACAAGAAAATATTGTACAGTCCTTGTTCCAGTATACTCAATTGCAAGCTAGGTGGAAGTTAGATCAGAAGGTTGGCATTACACTACTGGACGAAAATTTGGTAAAACAGATCAAAGATAAAAATCGAGCGCATATAAAGAGAATTTACAATGCTTTAATAGAATTGGATTCAGAAATGGAATTAGTTAAAGATTGTATGGTAAAGTGGGCTCAAAATATTCAAGAACCGATCCCATTGGATATATGAGAGGTAATTTGGGTTAGAAATGTAAAATTTACCCAGGCCCAAAATTTAAGAGAAAATTTTTATAAAATGTTTTATAGATGGCATTTGGATCCTAAAAAGTTGTCTTGTATGTATCCTAATTTACAGCCCAAATGTTGGAGATGTGGCAGTTTGGATGCCACTTATTTTCATATCTGGTGGACTTGTAGAAATATAAAAGCTTTTTGGATTAAAATTTGGTGGAACATTCAAAAGATTTTTAAGAGAAAGATAAAGTTTACCCCACAACTATTTTTTTGGGGTGTTATTTTATTTTTTTATTAGTTTTACAAAAAAATTTTTTACAATACATATCCCCAAAACCCACCCACCCCAAATCACCCCCCTTCCCCCCCGCTTCCCAGAGCTAAATACAGGGTTAAATACAGGGTTATAGATATAATAATCATATTCTAACTAAAAATAATCCATAATATAAAATTAACCATTAACCAAATTCATAATGTGCTTTAACTCCCCTTTAACATAGATACATACAAAGTACTAACACTAAAATTAATATCAATATCCCTCTAAAATCTACTCATAAGCTAAATGGAACTTTTTAGTCCCATATTTATTCTGAATATAATCTATCCATCTCCTCCAAACTGAAATATATCTTTCTTGTGAATGATCCTTCAAATAAGCAGAAATCTTAGACATTTCTGCAAGATTCGATACTTTAAACACCCATTCTTCTATAGTAGGCAAACTATCCTTCTTCCAGTATTGTCCCACCAGTAACCGTGCTGCTGTTATCAAATTCAATATCAAATTGGTTTCTTTAACATCACAATCTACAACAATGCCCAATAAAAACAATTGCGGAGAGAACTTTTCTTTCTCTTAAAAATCTTTTGAATGTTCCACCAAATTTTAACCCAAAAAGCTTTTATATTTTTGCAAGTCCACCACATATGAAAATAGGTGGGTGTTATTATAGATTGTGATACTAAAGAAACTAACTTGATGTTGAACTTGATAACAGCTGCAAGGTTATTGGTAGGGCAATATTGGAAGAAGGATAGTTTGTCTAATATAGAAGAATGGACGTTTAAAGTGTCAAATTTAGCAGAAATGGCTAAGATTTCTGCTTATCTGAAGGATCATTCACAAGAAAGATACATTTCGGTCTGGAGAAGATGGATAGATTATATTCAGAATAAATATGGGACCAAAAAGTTCCACTTAGCTTATGGGTAAATTTTAGATTGTTATTATTATTAATAGTTTATTATAGCGGAATTTTTATTAGCTTTAATTATATGGTATTATTATTATTTAGTATTAGTATTGTTTAATAACTTGGATATTAATTTGTTTATCTTTTTATTATGTTCACTTTTATTTTGTTTGTATTTACGTTAAAGGGGAGTTAAAGTGCATTATGAACTTGGTTATTTATATAGTTGGTTAATGTTAGTTAGATTATGATTATTATATTTGTAACCCTGTGTTCAGCTTTGGGAAGTGGGGGAGGGAGAGGGGGGCTTTGGGTGGGTTGGTTTTGGGGATTATATTGTAATTTTTACAAAAATTTTTAATAAAAAAATAAAAAGAAAAAGACTGCCTAAATTTCCTCAACTGAGGATAGTGTTTCATGCTTGCCTATTGGAAAGGGGAAGACCAAGAGGCAAAAACAGCTTTTTAAGATGGTTGAATTCTTCAATATATCATAATTTAATTATTTGATAGACTGAAGATTCAAATGAAATTCATTTTGTTTTAAAGCTCTGATCCCTGACTGGGTAAAGAGGTAGATGTGAATACAGATAGTTCTTGACTTAGGACCACAGTTGGGACCAGAACTTGCATTGCTAAGCAAGGCAGTTGTTAAGTGAATCTGACACCTGATTTCATGACATTTTTGCTACTGTTAAGTAAAATAATAATAATAATAATAATAATAATAATAATAATAATAATATAATAATAATAATAATAATATAATAATAATAATAATTATTTGTATACCGCCCTTCTCCCGAAGGACTCAGGGTGGTGAACAGGGCAATACATGTTAAAAAACAAGAATACAAAAATTAAAAGAGATTAAACAAGATGCCCAAAACTACAGCAATAAGTTAAATACATTAAACAACAATAAAACCCAAACCCATCACCCATCAGGCCAGGCTGGCTTGTTCGAACCAGTAGGCCTTTAGATCCCGCTGGAAGGAGCGAAGGTTGGGCGCCATCTGGAGCTCAACCAGAAGACGGTTCCAAAAATCCGGCGCGCCCACAGAGAACGCCCTCCCCCTGGGGGCCACCAGTCGACATTCTTTGACCGGTGGCACCCTGAGGAGGCCCTCTCTGTGGGAGCGCACTGGGCGGAGGGAAGTTGATGCCGGCCGCAGGTGCTCCCTAAGGTATTCCAGACCCTTGCCATGTAGGGCTTTGTAGGTCATTACCTTGAATCTCACTCGGAAGACAACTGGGAGCCAATGCAGCTCGCCGAGCAGAGGTGTAACATGGGAGTATCGGGAAACTCCCAACACAACTCTCGTGGCTGTACCAGTTGGAGCCTCCAAGTGGTCCTCAAGGGCAGCCCCATGTAGAGAGCGTTGCAGTAGTCTGAACGAGAGGTCACGAGCGCATGAGTGACCGTACGCAAGGCATTCCGGTCTAGATAGGGCCGCAACTGGCGCACCAGGTGAACCTGGGCGAAGGCCCCCCCTAGTCACAGTTACTATATGGTCTTCTTAAGAAAGCTGCGAATCTAGGAGGACTCCCAAGTTGCGAGCCCTATCTACGGGGGGTAATAACTCACCTCCCATAGAAAGAGATGGAATATTCTGAATATCCCGAGATGCCGGTACGCACAGCCACTCAGTCTTGTCAGGGTTGAGTCGAAGCCTGTTCCTCCCCATCCAGACCCAAACCGCCTCCAGGCAGCGGGACATCACGTCGAGGGCATCACTGGGGTAGTTTGGGGTCGAAATAAAAAGCTGGGTGTCATCAGCATACTGATGATACCCAACTCCAAAACCACGAATGTTCTCACCCAGCGGTTTCATATAGATGTTGAACAGGAGAGGTGAGAGGACCGACCCCTGAGGAACTCCACAAGCGAGAGGCCTCGAGGTCGACCTCTGCCCCCCTGCCAACATCGATTGCGAACGTCCCAGGAGATAGGAAGAGAACCACTGAAGAACCGTGCCTCCCACTCCCAATCCCCTGAGACGCCGCAGCAGGATACCATGGTTGATGATATCGAAAGCTGCTGAGAGGTCTAATAGGACTAGGACCGAGGAATATCCTCTGTCCCGAGCCCTCCAGAGATCATTCACCAGAGCGACCAATGCCGTCTCCGTGCTGTACCCTGGCCTGGAGCCCGATTGGTACGGGTCTAGATAATCAGCTTCATCCAGAACCAGAGGGAGCTGATGCGCCACCACGCTCTCAACAACCTTCACAAGAAAGCGAAGGTTGGAGACTGGACGAAAGTTATTTAACACAGCTGGGTCCAAGGCAGGCTTCTTGAGGAGAGGTCTCACCACCGCCTCCTTCAAGACGGCAGGGAAACTACCCTCACTCAAAGATGCAGATATAACCGCCTGGAACCAGCCTTGTGTCCCCTCCCGGGCCTCATAAAGCAGCCAGGAAGGGCACGGGTCCAATAAACACGTGGTGGAGCTCAGCCTCCCCATAATCCTGTCCACTTCCTCCAGAGTCACAGGATTGAACTCCTCCCAGATAACATTGACAAGACCACCCGTGTCCTGATCGTCAGACTCTGCCCAGTCGGAGTCCAAACCGGTCCGAATCTGAGCGATTTTGTCCGACAGATGTTGACTAAACTCCTCGGCACCTCCCTGCAAGGGTTCCTCCCTCACCTTTCTAATGAGGGAGCGGGTCACCCTAAACAGGGCGGCCGGGCGATTATCTGCAGACGCAATAAGGGTAGCGAAGTGATTAGACCTCGCCACCCTTATCGCCGTGAGATAAGACCTAATATAGGTTCTTAGTTGCAATTGGTCGGATTCAGATCGGCTGGATCTCCAACAGCTCTCTAGGCCCCGTCTCCAACGCTTCATCTCCCGGAGCTCCGCGGAGAACCATGGAGCCCGCTGGGATCTGCACCGGGTCAGGGGCCGCAAGGGTACAACTCGGTCAAGTGCCTCCGTGGCTGCCCTTTCCCAGGCTTCCACTAAGGCATCCACCGAGCTGTGAGCAAAGGAGGCAGGTGGGGGCCCCAGCGCTGCCTGGAACCTCTCAGGGTCCATTAAGCACCTGGGGCGGAACCATCTAATTGGTTCAACACACCCACGGCGAGGAGTGGCAAAACGGAAGACCAGCCGCAGGAGATGATGATCGGTCCATGACAGGGGCATAGCAATTGGGGAGCCCACACCAAGATCATCTAACAACCATCCGGATAGAAAAACCAAATCAAGGGTTGTGCCTCCCACATGAGTCGGTCCATGAATTACTTGCTTCAGGTCCATGGCCGTCATGGAAGCCATGAACTCCCGAGCTAACTCAGAGGATCCTCCCAGGGATGGTAGATTGAAGTCACCCAAAACCATAAGTTTGGGGAATTCAATCACCAGCCCTGAGAGGATGTCGAGAAGCTCAGGCAGGGCTGCTGCTGGGTGACTAGGCGAAAGGTACACCAGCAGCAAGCCCAACTGTGCCCTAGGACCGCATCTCAGGAGGAGAGACTGACACCCGACTATCTGAAGAACGGTGGCCTCCTGCGGACACAAGGTCTCCCTCATAACTACCGCCACTCCCCCGCCCCTACCTTGAGCCCGAGGCCGGTGCAGCACCCGGAAACCTGATGGGCAAAGATCAACCAGGGGGATACCACCCTCTGGGCCCAAACAAGTTTCCGTGATGCAAGCCAGGTCTGCATGCTCACCCTCAACCACGTCCCGGATGAGAGGAGCCTTATTAACAACGGACCTGGCATTCAAGTACACCAGCTGGAGCTCAGGTGGCTGCACATCCCCGCTCCCGGGACCTCGGGCCGAAAGCAGAGGGTTGGAGCGCCTCACCGCTTGTAAATAGCGGAGATGCCCTCCCGGATGTCAATACAGCCCTCTGTTCGTACACCTGCTGCCATTCCCTAACGTCGTGGGAATAGGTAATCCCATGACCCGCTCCAGAGCTCCGGAGACAGCTAACCCCGGCTCCCCCCCACACGATCAATCCCGGACCTCGCCTGAAGAACAGTTGGTAGATTACCCCCCATTTCCAACCAACCACGACCCTCCCCCCTCTCTAACCCCACAAAAAATTTGACTAAAAAAGTAACCAGGGGCCTCTTATTAAATTTATACCTGAGGCCCCTGTTCCTGCCCAGCCATCTCTCAGGGTCCTAACAATCGGACCCTTCATCAAGAGGCAGAGTGGAAAATAAGGCGGGTTGCACCCAGGATGGGGGGGCACCCCTGAGGGCGAACAGAACCGTGCTAGGGTAACTAAGGCGCATGGTGATAATTAAATAAATCCAGCAGAAAAAGCAGACCGAGATCAAAATGGGAGGATCTTAAAATCTTAAAATAGAAGGAGGGTATCCAGACTGCAAACCCAGCTCCACTGCCACTAGAGCTGGGTCACCCCGGAACAGTCCCCGTCCTCTCACGACGGTCAGGACCGGGGAGCAGCCTGGAACATACAACCGGGGAAGGCGATACCGCCTAGAGCTCTCACCTCTAGGAAGGTAGCAGCTGGAAAATCTTAACCACTCTCCCACAGTGGTTTTACACCCGGGACCTTCCAAAACCATAGGGGAGAGGAAAGGGGGGGGCGATAGAGCAAAAGAGTCAGTGAGATAAATTAGGGCTAAAAAACCCATAGAGTCACAAAGTGGTAAGAGGAGCTCCGGTTACAAAGTTCCTTTTCGCGTCATGGAAAGGATCAGATGATAATCAGGCCAATAGAGGAGGAAACCAGGGCCCATAGTACTTCAACAGGGCCACAAAACATGGTCCAGTCAGTTTCTGGCTGCACAAAAACTAATTTATGCCTCCAAATGTCCAAGGCATAAACGTCCACACTCCAGCACCAGGCCATGGTCACCATACCAAAGCGGCCGCAGCACACCAACTCCCCTCGCCGCTGGCCGTCTCAGATGCCAACCAGAAGCATCTCCACCACTCCAGCACTTCAACGCTGACGCTGCTCCAAGCCGTGATTCATAATACCGACCATCAATCGGCCAGCATCTGGCTCCTCCAAGCAGCTGGGAGGCTCTCCTAAGCGCCACCAAGCTCTGCCGAGTTGTCCCGGGCTCCGCAAAGCTCCACCAGACCCCCGCAACAGCATAGCAGCGACAACAATCAGCTGGTCGGCAGAGCGTGGGTCTCCCAATTTCTTCCAAAACCTCCGCCAAACTCCTCCGCCAAACTCCTCCAGGCTTTGCTGGGCTCCCGAAGCACTGACAACCAGCCGGTCGGCGCCGCACAGAGCAGGGCTCTGCCGGGTTCTTCCGGGGCCTCCGGCAGACTCCATCGGGCTTCACTGAGCTCCCGCGGCCCCGACAATCAGCTGGTCGGCACTGCAGTTGCTAAGTGAATCATCATTAAATGAATCCAGCTTCCCCCAACAATTTTGCTTATCAGAAGCCTTCTGGGAAGGTCACTGATGATGATCACATGACCCCAGGATCTGTGAACATTATGAATATATGCCGATTACCAGTCACCCACATTTTGATCACGTGACTATAGGAATGCTGTGGTGTTTGTAAGTGCAAGGACCAGTCACTTTTTTCAGTGCCACTGCAACTTTGAACGGTCACTAAATGAATAGCTATAAGTAAAGGACTACCTGTATATTAAGTAATCTCCCTTTTTTTAATATGCCCAGTGTTTGCTTTTTGATGTTTGCCAACGGCTTGTCTGCCCCCTACCTCTCTACATAAATGGATGACTGCATAATCTGCATTTCTGTGCATTTTGTGTACCAGGAAGGCTAATGATTCTGCAGATATGTTACCTCGCTTGGCATTTTTCAGAACGCTTCTGATTTCTACTTCCCAGCAATTCTTAGCAGCTGAGAGGGGGATTTCAATGAAGATCTCCTCTGAAGCCATATACTGTATAGATATGTATATTATACAGACAATCAAACATATAGACTGTAGCATCACCTGTTTCCAAATTGATTTGTTATTAATGAAGTTGAAGCACAAAATAGGAAGTTTACTTTGTCAAAATGAAATTTAGAGAGAGAGATTTGGAATCAAATATATCTTTTTTGAGCAGATGTATCTTCTCAATTTTATATGTTGCTCCTATAAATTCTGCATTTCTCCCATCTATTGATTTGTTATTAATGAAGTTGAAGCACAAAATAGGAAGTTTACTTTGTCAAAATGAAATTTAGAGAGAGAGATTTGGAATCAAATATATCTTTTTTGAGCAGATGTATCTTCTCAATTGTATATGTTGTTCCTATAAATTCTGCATTTTTCCCATCCATTGTAGCTGTCTCATGCTTCATCTCATAGACTCAGAAATAGAAAAAAGATTTTTGCAGAGAACTGAAGCAGAAGTGAGGAAAATGTCTTTATGGCAACAAAACTCATTTTTTTCATTCCAATCCATAGACTAAGTCAGTTACAGTAATGATAGTAACAGTTAAAATATTTTATAAAAATATATAATGTTCAATTTTACAGATGCTTTTGTAAATAGCCAGGAATGGACACTAAGTCGATCAGTGCCAGAACTAAAAGTGGTAAGTAATTTCTGAATGTGTACTTATTTTTCATTTAAAAGTTTTATTTAATTAGGTGAAAGGAATGATTTCTTTTTTCATCTCTTTAAATATTGGTTTTTTATATATATATATGTGTGTGTGTGTGTGTAAATCTTTTGGCTTGCTAACAAAGAATAAAGGGAGACCGATATGATCATTTCAAACTTATTTGTTCTCATCAGTCAGCCATACCCTTCTGATCATATCGGTCTCCCTTTATTCTTTGTTAGCAAGCCAAAAAATTTACACAAATATGAGCTGCCACTGCTGTGGCTACTGTCTGTAGATGGCCTTGGGCTAGGCTGAAACAGGAAATAAGATTTGTCCCATTGCTAACAAAGAATTAAAGGGAGACTGATATGGCCATTTCAAACTCTTTTGTTCTCATTAGTCAGCCATACCCTTCTGAGATTCGAACCTGGGCTGATTTCACATTAGTTGTTTTAACCTCTAAGCCACAGGCTCTTTCTCGCTTTGTTACCTGAGAGGCAAGGGAGATATGTGTTACGTATTTGTTAAGTATTTTAGAATACCTTGCCAGGGCCAAATACGGCCACATGACCACAGAGATGTCCTTGGACAAGCGCTGGCTCTTCGGCTTTGAAACGGAGATTGGCTATGTTCTCTTATTATTTGCTGTTTGCAGATTTCAGGTAGAGGAGACCTATCTCATGATGTTGACAGAATACTGAAACTTGGAAGTACTCTATATGTGTGTGTAATTATGTATAATTGTGGTTTTGTGTATTCTTTTTTCAGATTATTGTGCATGTTAGAACTTCAAATTCTAGATAAATCCTTAATTCTGAGTGATATTTGTTCATCTTTCAAATAATATTTGGATTGGCTTGAGGGAAGAAAAAGGTTGATGTAAGCCTCCCATTTTAAATAAGCTCCTAATAGTTTTCAAAATGGAGGATTAGGCTTGTTAACCTGATCCAGATAAAGTTCACTCCCCATGTCCTCATCTTTATATCAAAAAATTTCAGTGTTTTTATTCTTGAAGATTTTACTTAATTTAATAACAAGCCATATGAACATTAAAGCTTAGTTGTTAATGGGGATTTATTATATGGAAGAGCACTTTAAGAAATACTATTAAGCCAAGTAATGTTGGATGAAATAATATTAAGTGTGGATAGATTTGAAAAATCATTAATTTGGGGGTTGATTAGATAATTGAATAAATAGATATTGCATTTTAGACATAAGTATTGTCATTAACTTATAAAAATATTGAAATGGATAGTGGTAGTTTCATACAAAATAGATTTAAGTGTAAAAAAAGAATTTGGCTTCTCTAATATAAGCTTTTTTTAAAAAAATCATTATTTTCATTATTGTTCTTCAGCAGAGCCAGGGCACACTAGACTGAATATCTATTGAACAGGCTAGAATGGATTATCTTTCAAAGGAAAGGATAGGATTTAAAGAAAAAATAATTTTAGTTTTCTCATTTTAAATATTCTGCAAGACAAAAAAGGAACAGAAGGTAGCATCTAAGAATGGCGTATCTCATTCAATTCTAGTTCTCATAATCTCTGCCTATTGGTAAATAACATAAATGTTTATAATCCTTCTGGAGCCAATAAAATATTATTTATCCTCTGTAGATTTAGTATTCAGATTTTATTCAGCCCTAAAGTTGCTTTAATATGTTTAAAATCCAAAAGAATTGTGCCCCAACAAATTCTTCTTTTAAATGTAGGAATATATAGAAAAACCTGGCCTTGTCTATATGCATGTACACATTGTTCTACTAGTTTCCTTACTGTGATGTGATGCTTGATTTTCTCAAAAACTTAAATATGACCTCCAGCTGCAAATATTTTTCCACTTCTATCATACGGGGAATCCTTTTGCATTTGTAAGCTGTCTTAGATTCTGACTGTTATGGTAACCTTGACTAGAGAAGAGAAACTAAAACTGTGGAGGACTTTCTTGAAACTAGTTACTGTATAGAAGTATGGACATTTGAAAAGACACAGCTGTTCTAAAGGTGTTTCTGCAGTTATTGAAAAGAATCCATTTATTTCTGGCATTTAAAAGATAATGTCTGTAGGTGTAGTTAGCACTTGGCATTTCTACTTGATTATAATTAATGCTCTTTATTTTTACCTTTTGGGCATAAATCAATATAAGTATCTAAGAGTTTAGTATTAATATATCACAATGGATAGTTTCTATTTATTCTGTTTGCAAATTCATTCAAGAACAAATAAAAACTTAACTCATATTTTATCTCCACAGGGAATTGTGGGGAATTTAGCTAGTGGTAAATCTGCTCTTGTACATCGTTATCTGACTGGGACCTATGTCCAGGAGGAATCACCAGAAGGTAAAATGACTGATAGTTTTAGAAGCACACTGGTCTTAAACCAGGGGTGGACAAAGCTTGCAGACAAAACAAGTTCATGTAGATGAACAAGACCAAGATTTTAATTCTCTTCTGAGACAGAAGTTTGGTAGGGATGGTTCAAGGGAGTTAGGTGTTTTATTTCAAGCCAATGTTTTATTAAATTTATTCAGTACTAGTTGCTAAAGTAGCTTAATAGCTTTTATTTTATTTAGTCTCTCCTCCCAAAGAAAGAAAGAATGCTTCTGTTTTTCTTGAGTTTGATGTTAAATCTCAACAGTGCAATTTTAGTGGTCTTTAATTGTTGGGAGATTGTCTTTAGCCTGTCTGATTATGGTTTGTCCACCCTTGTTAACAATAATCAAATACAGGTAGTCCTCGACTAACAATCATTCATTTACTGACTATTCAAAGTTATAACAGCACTAAAAAGTGATTTATGACCTATTTTCACACTTATGACCATTGTAGCATCCCTATGGTCACATCATCAAAATTTGGATGTTTGGCAACTGCATGTATTTATGATGTTTGCAGTGTTTTGAGGTCATGTGATCACCTTTTGCAACTTTCTGACAAAGTCAATGAGGAAGTCAGATTCACTTAACCATTTTACTAATTTAACAACTGTGCAAGGAAGGTCATAAAATGGAGAAAAGTTATTTCACAACTGTTTTGGATTCAGTTGTGATTGTAAATTGAGGACTACCTGTATGAAATATTACCATACAAAATACAGGTAGTCCTTGAGTTACAACATTCCATTTAGTGACCATTAGAAGTTACAGCAGCACTGAAAAAGTGACTTATGACCATTTTTCATACTTAGGACCATGTGTATCATCCCCTTGGTCACGTGATCAAAATTCAAACACTTGACAACTGACCCATAGTTATGACGGTTGCAGTGTCCCGGGGTCATATAATACCCTTTTTGCGACCTTCTGACAAGCATAGTCAATCGGGAAGCCACATTCACTTAACAATCATGTTACTAACGTAACTGCAATGATTTAAACTGTGGCAAGAAAACTTATAAGATAGGACAAAACTCACTTAACTGTCTCACTTAGCAACAGAAATTTTGGGCTCAATTATGGTTGTAAGTCAAGGACTACCTGTATATGTACACATAAATTGAATATGCATTTCCCATGCTTATCTGTTTGTATTCTTAAAGAGATCACACTAATATGATAATACACTTTGTTTCATATAATGCATCTTAATATATAAAGTCTTAAAACTATAAGAGCCGACTAGAATGCATGGTCTTTTCTGGTGAATCTCATATAGACAACCTTTTTGAAGCTGTGAGAACATTTAGAATTTTGAAAACATCTCAGAGAGCCTCTATCTTATAGTCTGTTATTGGAGAGGGGGCCTTGGTTATCCATAAAATGGTCCAATTTGTGGGATTGAAGGCATACTTAGAAATAAAGCACTGAGCTTCAGCCGCCAAAATGCCTAAATGAGGGCTGGAGTTTTTCCTTAAATAGAAGTGTTGGTTGGGTGTTTTGCTATTTGATATTAACTTTTCCAAGATTTATTTGTTTATTAATCATAAATGGAAATAATTTTAAGAAAAAAGTCAGATGAGTTAGTGAATTTGGTTTGTACCATAGCGAATTTGGTAAGTACCAGAGTGAATTTGGTAAGTACCATAAGAGGTACCTAAAAATCCATTGATGTCTTCAGACATTATTTCTGCCTATTTCTCTCTATATATACCTATATATTCTTCCAGCCAAAAAGCAATGTCTAATTTTACTTATGAATTTATTTGCAGCCATATGAGCAGGAAATTCTTCTGGTGCAGGATTTTCCTCTAGACTACTTGTCATTTTATCAGTACCATTTATAATTATATTGTTGCAAAATATAAGCACTATAATATTATATATATATTCCCTAATATTTTATATTATGAAACATTCAAAAATATATTTTGCATGAAGCTTCTTCCCTTATTAGGTTAGGATATCCAGTTAGGTTTCTAACTCTAAACTTTTAGATATACAGATGTATAACTGAATTTTTTTGCAGTTGATTATGGGTTGGAGTAAGAATCATAATAACATTTATTTCAGGTGACAGTTAAAATTAACATCTTGATTATTTGTATTTGTTCTTCTTATGAACTTTTAAATCCACCTGAGACACTGAATTTCTGGTTCCTTTTTTCCTTACTGGCTGTTCCATTCTTTGCAGATATGGATGCAGGTAACTATATGTCGTCTTCATAGCAGCTCTTGTTTTGAAGACAGGAAGCGAAGCTTTTTATTATTTCCCTTTGTGTACCATTTTGTTTTCCATTTAATTTTAAGTTAAGAATACATTTCATTGTTGTCACATGCTGTGGATCTCTTAACAGTATTTATATGTAGATCAGGGCTTTTCAACCTTTTCACCCATTGTACCACTTTTAGGATATGGCAACATCCGAGTATCACCAGTCGCCTAGCAAGGTGTCAAAAACTTGATAAAAAAAGTGGGGGAAAAATGATGAAGAACAGGTAGTCCTCGACTTACAATAGTTCGCTTAGTGACTGTTTGAAGTTACAATGACACTGAAAAAGTGCCCCCCAAGCCACAACCGAGCAAGACACCTGCCTGCCTGCCCAGTGGCGCTCTTCCTCCTGTCTGAGGTTTTCATTGTTATGAACATTTCTGTTGAGGATTGGCAGTGGAGGTGGGGTGGGAGTGTGTTTGGTTTTTATTCTCCCCCCATCTGCTGGGTGGCTGCAGAAGGGTTTGGTCACTTCACATGACCCTGGAACACTGTGACCGTCATAAATATGAATCAGTTGCCAAGCATCTAAATATAAATCACAAGACCCTGGAGATGCTGCAATATTCTAGCGGATCGGCATTTCTTCTGGGCTCAGCAGAAGTGCCAGGATCAGCACCGAGCTCCAGCTGGAGCCTGGCACTGATCCTGGTGCTTCCGCTGAGCCCTGACAGCTCCAAAGAAGCACCGATCAGCTGGAAAGCGGCACTGATCCTGGCGCTTCCGTTGAGCCCTGACAGCCCTGCAGCTCCAGCCATCTCTCACTTGTGCGGTGCTGCCACCGGTTCAACTCATTCCCCTCCCCCACTACCACTTTTCTAGGATGGTCGCGTACCACCTGCCAGGTGCCAATGTACCACAGGTGGTACCCGTACCACTGGTTGAAAAGCCCTGATGTAGATCCTGTGTCTGTAGCAACATTTGTTGAAATTACCAGTTTTAGGGTGCTTTTAGTTTGTTTGATAATATTTGGAGTAGCAACAAATAGCATTTGGTTTCAATGTAAAGGCAATGTTTAATTTTGTCTTTCTAATCATGAAACCTCTTCTTCAGAATG
Organism: Vipera ursinii; assembly: GCF_947247035.1. NCBI lineage: Eukaryota > Metazoa > Chordata > Lepidosauria > Squamata > Viperidae > Vipera > Vipera ursinii. Next base: position 186,819,371 of record NC_139512.1, read on the forward strand.
AAATCAGTGAGATGGGATTGAAAAGAATACAACAACTGAATGATTGGCAAGGCAATCGTGGCAAAAGAGGGGATAAATTGCTGGTAGTCCTAGCCTCTGCACTGTGGCTTGACTAATTAGAAGACAGAAGCATCCAGAGCCTATGAGGGCCTTAACCACCCCACTCACCCCTGAGCGGGATGCCTTAATGCCTACCCTAATTTCACAGTGATTGACAGGTCCACTCACCATTGGGTCATCTTCTCCCAAGCTCTTGCTGTCATAAAGGGCCATTGGGACCCCCTCCTTGGTCAGAGTTCCATCACTTCTGTGCTCTGGAGGGGAGACTTCAATGACCTGGATTGCTGCTCAGGATTGCTCCTTCACCTTCTTCAACAGCTTCAGCTTCAAGGGGGTCGGGACCGTGGAAGCCTTCTTGGCCCCAGTGAAAGCACATGATGGGAGTGTGGTCAGACAGTATTACAGGCATTGGGGATGCTGCCGCTAGCAGTTTTCTCCCCAATGCACGTCTCTCTCTGCTTTTCTTCTGCCACAGTCCGAGGCTCCCTCGGTTCTTGTACATCACCAGATCTACCTCTCTGGTGGTGACTGACTGATACCAGTCACTGAGTCAATTCGGGATCCCTTAGGGATCCCTTAGGCTAGGCACATATGGAAGAGGTCATGGCTCAGCCCTTCTTGGAAGTATTGGGTCAAGAGTTGCTCTGGCCAGTGTGTAAGCCTTCCTGAAATCCTCCTGAAATCTCTAATGTGTTTGGCCACTGGTGTACTCCTTGCTTGATCTTCTACCTCCTCCCGTTGGGTTTGTGCGGGGTCTCCAAACTGGTCTCTTGAGTCCACAGAGAAACGTGTCAGGGTCTGCCAATTCACAGGTGCTTTTGTCATGGAGAATTGTCACCCATACTGCCGCCTCCCCTTCGAGGTTGGACACTATGATATCCATCAAGGCCTCATTGTCAGGGTAGTCTTCTCCATGTCGGTCGAGGTGGGTCCAGACTTGATTGAGGAAGAACGCCAGCTTCTCAGGGTTTCCATCAAATATAGCCCTCAGTGATGGGAGTGGAAGTGGCCTTGGGTCCAGCATCAAGCCCCCACCATATGGATACATCCACAGGTGAACTCCATACCTGGGACCCAGAGGTGGTTTCCAGTCTGTCCTCCCAGGCTGTGGAGCAGGCGTTGATGGCGGGCTGCGAGTTCTCTGTCAATGCTGTGACAATTAAGAAATTGCAGCCATTTTACCTTTTACTTTACTTATGTTTTTTCTGTTGCTTGGGATTTTCAGATATAAAAGGGGGGGAGGAATGGTTGAGCTTTTTAGGTTAGCATAAACAATTGCAGCTGGGTGAGCTTCAAGGTCAATTCTAGATAAAATTTTGGTGGGCTGTAAAGTGGGGAGGATTTTAGATTAATTGGTGAATGTGATTTATGACGGCCTTTCTGGGGTGGGAATTGCAGGGGGAGGAAACTTTAGTCTTGGGTTCAACTATGGAAGTGCCAATACTTGGTTTCCTGAATAAAATGTTCTTTAAGGAAGAAATCCTTGCTTTGAAATTCTTTTAATTGGTTTCATCTATCGGAACCATGACAGCCAGACTGTGGCTGGCTGAGGAGGTGGCCCTGGTAGTGGGCTAGCAGCTCTCCCAGTCACTGCGGCTTCTGCTCCTGATACGTGCTGAGGTGAGAGGGCTGGTGCTGATGCCAGGAGCAGAGCTGAGCCCCTTCAGGGTTTTTGATCCTTCTATGGGACTGGCTCTCCTTCATGAACCTCTAGGTTGCTAAACTTCTGCCTCAGTTGCTCTGTTGACTGGTTGCTGCATCTTGGCAGGTAGCGCTCCTTGGGGGCCATCCGCTCCGATGCTCCTTGCCCCCCCAGTCCAGCTCTCTGCCCAAATGGACTGACAGCAGTATGTCACGAACCCGGCTGCTGCAGCTCTCCATAACTCCTCTCGCCACTTCTCCAACTTGGGCTGATTGAATGTCGCTGCCCCACCCATCCATTCTAGGGTTGGGGTTGGCTTCTCACATTCAACTTGCTCCTTCAAATGGGTCGAGGCTGGTGGGGTTACGAAGGTGCTTTTAACCCAGCTGGAGTCCTACTGGTTGATCCCGACCCAGCTCCAGCTGGCTTCTCCATTTCAGGCATCTTCTCCTGAGTCTTCACTACCCCTCTGGAGGCTTCCAGAAAGGCATACAGGCTCAGGACCCCTTAATTAATTTAGGAATTTTTTTGAATTAGTTTAGTGTCATATTTTGGCTAAATAAGCCCAACCAAGCAAAACACTAGAGACATGATGAACTCCAATGTTAACAGATAATTAAAATAAAACTTCCCCTCTCCTCTCTGACAGTTGAGGTCACATTGTCCAATATATCTTCTGGTAATTGCTATGAGAAGAAACTTTAATTTGCCAAAGCAACTCTTCAGGTCTCTATGTCAACGCTGCTAACATTGAATTTTATTGCTTGACAAGAGATGAAGTAGTATGTTAAACTTGTGTATTGCTTTAAGAGATTGAATTTAAGGTTGGGAGGGGGGATGAGTAGGATTGTACTTTCAAGGCCATGTGCAACTAAAGAAGATAAGACCTTGGTGGGTTTTCTAACAAGGTAAAACTGATTAAATTAATTGGAGAATATGATTAATGACAAAATTAGAAAGGTGGAGAATTGTGTTTTAATATATTGGGCAACGGGCGGAGATTTCAGATTCCACCTTCGAGCAAGCATTTGCCGGTGTATTAGGCTAATAAAGGACTTTTAAGGTAAACAATGCCTCAGAGTCACTTGAACAGCCCATACGTTGGAAACATAACACATTGATAACAAGCACCTGTGGATTCAACCTTTCCCTCTTCCCCCTCCTGCACTGTTGGCAAACTAGAAGTATGTTGTAGTCCTAAAGACAGTAGGCTTCATAGCTTGACAGTTTTTAGAGTTAAAGTTCTGTTATTTCTAAATATATCCTATAGGAGGGTAACAATTTCTATTTGACCTTTGCCTAAAATCCTCTATCTTACAAGGTTAAATTAGCTTGATTTAACCCTAATTGTGAAATAGCATCACTGGGAAAGCTGTAATAGTTCAATTTCCTTTAGCTCTTATTTCATGGATTTGAAAATATCTGCCAGTATTAGGTGGGCCAGACTAATAGAGTTATGGTTAGTTTCAGCCAATGAATAAAAATATTTATCCAAAGACTGGATTGGCCGTAAGGTATAAAAAAGTGTAAAACATCTACAGTAAGCATAAAATAAAAACAAAACAAAACAGTCTCTGTAGATTCAGATAAACATTGAAAATTAAGAAAAGTAGAAGATGACCCAATCTAATTAGAATGTTGTATGAAATAGCTGAATCTTCATCTTCCTGAACACAAGCAAGGGGAGAGCCAATCTGATGTCCAGGGGCAGATTGCTACAGAGAATTGGTGTTGCTAAGTGAAAACAATGCCTCGTAACTGCATCTCTTCTTTATTTTCAAAAATGTGGGGAACTAGGAATAGTATCTCTTGAGATTATCAGATAGGTCAGGCTGGTTCCAGGTGAAGCAAGTTTTCCTGCTAATACCAATATGACATAAAGAATGTTATGGGTCTTTGTAGTACTTTAAATTGCATCTGTGCGTGATGGAAGGAAAACATGTGAGAATAAGTGGAATTTATTTTTTTTTATTTTTATTTATTTTATTTTTATTACACTTATATCCCGCCCTTCTCCGAAGACTCAGGGCGGCTTACAAGCTTAGCAGTAGCCTTCATTCTATGTATATGCCTGCTTGTTAGGGCTTTCACACACACCCCAAGCGGCATTATTACAAAGTCAGCTTATTGCCCCCAACAATCTGGGTCCTCATTTTACCTACCTCGGAAGGATGGAAGGCTGAGTCAACCTTGAGCCTGGTGGGATGCGAACCTGCACTAATTGCAGGCAGCTGGTGTTACTTAAGGAGGCATTAGCCCACTGCTCCACCAAGGCTCTAAGCTAAGGAATGCTTAGCAAATGGTACAAAACTGAGTAAGAAGTAAAATAAAGCTGCCTTGGTTGTTCAGTGTGTTTCTAGATAACTGTGTGAGAAATGCTTGTTGTTTGAGAATGTGAATGAATATGTACTTTTGTGCGCAGATGATATCTGAGAATCCAAATGATTTGTAGCAAATATTAGATTGTAATATGCAACAAGGAGTATGGATTGAAAATCAGAGACCAAGGCTTCCGGTTTTGATGTTGTGGCGATGCATACGCAGGAAGACAGGGCTCTGTCTTTCGCGTCTGATTTTGCCAAATTTTAGTGTTTTTAATATTTTTAACGTGCTTAGTTTTATAGTTTTATCATGATTTACTTTTGATTGAAAAGAGTCATCTTTGGAGGGAAGGTGACAAACAAATTTAAATCACCATCATGTCATCGTCATCATCATCATCATCATCAATCTGCGACAATATCTGTAACAGCATCAAACATTCAGATCTATCCCAGGTCCTTGGAAAGGGCTCAATAGGTAGACAAAAATGTGAACATTTGACTGACCATGCAACGAACCATAACAACAACTGGCCTACAAGATGGACCAAATGAAAAACAGAAAGGAGACATGAGAAGACGAAGCATTACGTGGTCAGTGAAAAAAATAGCAGGGAAAACAAATAATAAGATCTGGCAATGGCTAAGAGCAGAAAACTTGAAGAAAGAGAAAAGGATTTGTGCCTGCAGGCTAATTTTGCCTGCACAAGACCAAGCCCTAAGAACAAATGCATACAAAGCCAGAATTGAGAAGACAACAACAGATAGCAAATGCTACCTCTGCAAAGAAACTGAAGAAACAGTGGGTTACTTGGTTAGCTGCTGCAAGGTTATATAGATGATTACAAATAACAACATGACAAACTGGCAACAACGGTGCATTTGAAGATCTACAAGAAATACCATTTGCTTGCAAGCAAGAACCAGTGGGAGCATAAAATAGAGAAATTCATAGAAAATGAAGAAACTAAATTGCTCTGAGACTGTAGAATTCACACAGGTGCCTGGCATATAACATGCCAGACTTACAATTGTCAATAAGAAAGACAAAAAAGTTTGGATAATGGAAGTGGCAATGCCTGGAGATAGCAGAATAGAAGAGAAGGAATTGGAGAAGATAATAAAATACAAAACCTGCAAATAGAGATAGAATGACTGGCAAAATAAAGCAAAGGTGGTACCAATAGTAATAGGCACCTTGGGTGCAATTTCAAAACAACTGGAGCACCACTTAAGCACCATTGGCATTGACAAATTCGCCAATAGTCAGTTGCAAAAAGCAGCTTTACTTGGACCAGCTTACATCCTGTGTTGACACCTCTAACATCATCAAACATCCACAACTGCCTATCCCAGGTCCTTGGGAAGGACTGGATGAGTAGATAAAAATGTCAAATCCAGGCTAAACATCTGGCTGACTGTGTAACAAGCCATAAAAATTGGGAAACCCCTACAGTTGGTTATAAGATGGGGAACTATATAAATGTTTTAAATAAAATAAAATTATATATTAGGACTGGGCTCTGGGATTTGGAGGTGGGCAGTATGATATTGTGCAGGTTCTCTTTCTTCCTCCAGGGTTCATATCAGTTAGTGTTCATGGAGGAGGGAGATCCACCCAGCAGCTCCTCCTTTGTGAGATGCCTCAGGGCTCAGTACTGTCTACTCTTCTGTTTAACACCTATATGAAACCCCTGAGTGAATTTTCCAGTGGTGTAGAGTGAGATGTCATCAGTATGCTGCTGCTGATGCCCTGCTTTATATCATCACCATAGGCTGCCTGAGTGATGCTGTGGAGGTAGAACTTGCAGTCTTAAAAACAACATACAATTCAGGCATTATCTAAAATTAGAGCTTATAACTACTGGTGCAAAGTTAATGAAATGGAGACTGATAGACTCCCCAAATTATGCCTACTAGAGCAAATAAAACTGCAATCACAAATCTTCTGGATCACCAAATTAACAAATTTTGTAAGAAGCTGTGGCCTTCCTGTTTCTTGCGTAACAGGAGAACAATCTAAAAAAAGAGTTGCCCAAAGAATTAAGGATATAGAAGCACAAACTGATATAGCTATCCTTAGTAAGGTGGGTAACTTGAAATGGCTGAGTAAATACAAATGTACTTTTCAAGTGGACAGTTATTTGAAGTCACAACTCCCAAAACATCTTAGGGAGATATTTACGAGAGCGAGATTCGAACAGCTTGATACAATGGTCAGATATGGGAGATTTCATGCTATACCGTACAATGAGCGTCTCTGCATTTGCGGAGCGGCAGAGGTAGAGGACCTGGCTCACATCCTATTTGACTGTTGTTTGTATAAGAGGGTGAGAGACAGGTATCTTGGTCTATATACCAAACGAATGACCCATTGGGATCCCCATATCAAAATAACTTACCTTATGTCCGGCCAGAACTTGAAAAGAACATTCAACGTAGCACAGTATTTAAACAAAATGATCCAGTTAAGATCTGCATATGTGGGACTGATTGGGGTAGATTGTAAGGGCGACTCCGAAATATAATGTTACCATATTTTATCTATATCTTAAATTTGTATTTTATTACTATTTTAACTTAAATTGTATTTTAATTCCATTTTAAATTGTATTTTATCAAATTCCATTTCGGATTGTTTTTATCTAGTTTCGGTGACGGTTTGTTGCTGGAACTTTGTACTTTGATATGGCCCAAGGGCTAATCAATAAAGTTGTTGTTGTTGGAAAAACAACAGGTGCCTCTGGATTCCCATGAACAGTGCAAAACAGCATTCTGTTTGCTTTTCCTCTTTCTATTCAAACTACTCCAAATTAGCAGACCAGCAAAACACAGTGGATATAGTGTACTTAGGTTTCAGTAAGGCATTTGACAAAGTAGACCACAATCTACTGCTTGGTATGCTAGAAAAAGGTGGAATAGACAACATCACCACCAGATGGATTTGTAGCTGGCTGACAAACCGTACTCAACGAATAGCCCTCAATGGCACTAGATCCACATGGAGAGAAGTAAGCAGTGGTGTACCACAAGACTCCATTTTAGCCAGTACTCTTCAATATCTTCATTAATGACTTAGATGGGGGAATGGAAGGGGAACATCAAATTTGCAGATGACACTAAACTGGCAGGAATAGCGAACACCCCAGAAGACAAGCTCAGGATTCAAAAAGATCTTGACAAACCTGAACAATGGGCCCTATCCAACAAAATGAGTTTTACTGTGTAAAAAAGCAAAGTTTTACATTTAGGCAGGAAAAATCAAAGATATAAATACAGATTGGGCAAGACCTGGCTTAAAAACAGTAACTGTGAGAGGGACCTTGGAGTCCTAGTGGACGATCACTTAAGCATGAGCCAGCAATATGCAGCAGCAGCCAAAAACCCAATACAATCCTGAGTTGTATAAACAGAGGCATAGAATCAAGATCACATGAGGTATTAGTACAGCTTTATAAAACCCTATTAAGACCACACCTGGAATATTGCAGCCTATTTTGGTTACCATATCGCAAAAAAGATGTTGAGAGTTTGGAAAAATTTCAGAGAAGAACAACTAAGATGATCAAAGGCCTGGAGACTAAAACATATGAAGAAGGGCTGCAGGACTTGGGTTTGGCTAGCCTAAAGAAAAGAAGAAATGGGTGACATGATAGCAGTATTCCAGTATTTGAGAGGCTGCTACAAAGAAGAGAGGGTCAGATTATTCTCTGAAGCACCAGAGGGCAGGACAAGAAACAGTGGTTGGAAACTGACAAAAGGAAGAAGCAACCTGGAATTAAGGAGAAAGTTCCTAACTGTGAGGACAATTAACCAATGGAACAGTTTGCCTTCAGAAATCGTGGGCACCCCATCACTGGAAGTTTTTAAGAAGAAACTGGACGGTCATTTGTCTGAGATGGTATAGGTTCTCCTGCTTGAATGGGGGCTTGACTAGAAGACCTCGAAGGTCCCTTCCAGTTCTATTCTATTCTTTTCTACTGATAAAGCACATAACAGGAGTAAATTAATTTCTGGCTACATTTTGCAGATATAATTAATTTGTAATTGTTGTTTATCCTAATGTGAAACAGTTCTTCCCCTTGTGATAAGAGAATGTTGCAAAAATACAAAGGAGAACTTTACTTCTGAAGAACTTCTAACTCTTTTGAGCATGTATGGAGATTATGATAGAAGCTTAATACACATTAAACTAATTCCATCCCTGCCTACTCTTTCTACTTTAAATGTTAAGGATTGACTTAAGCAAGTTTTCCTCTTTTTCACTCAGACAACTGATAGCTGGCCTGGTTTTAGCTAGTGATCCTTTGAATGTTTCCTGGACTTTGAACCACTCACAAATTATTGACCATACAGTGGTTCAAATATTGCATTGTCCATTTGAACTCTTTTCAATATCTAATAATTTGGGATATTGGATCTCCCAGGAAGGTGTAGAAATGGACCTAGAAAAAGTATGCACAGTCCTAGAGTGGGAAGCTCCCGGCACAAGGAAGCAACTGCAAAGCTTCCTTGGGTTTGTGAACTTCTATAGGCAATGCATCCTTGCTTTTGCCCAGATTGTATCGCTGATTAGAACCTGTTAAAGACAAAAGGGTGCTCAAAGCCCAAACCCTGTCAACTTCTTAAATGGACCATGAAGTGCCAAGCTGCTTTTGAAAAGCTAAAACACTTATTTGTGATGGAACTAATGTTAAAGCACCCCAACCTGGATAAACCTTTCATAATCCAGGCTGATGCTAGTGATGTGGCAGTGGGGGAAGTACTCCTACAGAAGAACTGAAAGGTGGACCTATAACCATGTGTCTACACCTCAAGGAAGCTATCTGAGGCAGAAAGACATTAGGCAATATGGGAGAAGGAGACATTCACAGTTTGGTGGCTGCTCTTCATCTGTAGGCAATTCCTTGAAGGCAACATAACCCCTTTCAAAGTATGGACTGATCATAATAACTTGGAAGCGCTGAAAACACCCAGGAGGTTATCTCCCAAATAAGTATGCTGGTCTCAATACTTCAACCAATTTAATATCATGGTTTGCTACTTGCCCAGAGGAAAAAAAAATCCTGACAGATGCCGTATCCAGAATGCCCCAGGACAACTGTGCAAAGGAGGAGGTAGTTACCTCCATTATTCCGTACAAGCAAATATCTCTCACCCAGCAACAGAGAGTCCCAAAAGAAAAAATGGCAAACAATTTAACCCAGGTGCTGAAAAGTTCCTTAGCACAAGATGACTGGTTCTAACAACAACGAGGACCTGTCCTCCCAAAAAGGGTTGGCTTGGATGGGGAGCTGGTTATATGTGCCTGCAAGCCAATGGACTCTTTCTTCAGTGAAATCACAATCCCAAAATTTCAGGGCATTTTGGCTTTATGAAGACTGTTCAACTGAAGTGGCAATTTTGGTGGCCACGCATGAAAAAGGACACTGAACTTGTATGTGGCTAGTTGCCAGGTGTGCGTCTCAGTGAAAAGGCACCCAGGGAAAATCCCAGGTCTGTTGCAACCTGGGTGTCATGCCTCCATCGGAGCCTGAATCTGCTGAGAAAAATGAGCTGGAATGGGACCCTATGGAGGTTGAGGGAGAAGTATCTGTGGCTTCAGAGGAATGTGGGGAAGAGCATGCCGAGGCAGGCCAGGGCCTTTCAGGATGAACACAGGATGAACATGAGAGACAGAGCTCAGGCGATAAGCAAGGGCCACCCCCCCTGATCCTAGAGCACAGAGAAGGAGGGAACAATGCAGGCAGGCTCAACTATTCGGGAGGAGAGCGCCCCGCCCCTCTCCACAAGGCACACCTGGAGACTGAGACTTAAGGAGATGCTATGGGGAGGGGCATTTGTTGGGAACAAATTGGTCAGATGCTTTGGCAACAGGGGCAAGACCAATAATGACCAGGTGCTGGTCATTACCTATAAAGCCCTACATGGCTTGGGTCCGGGGTATTTGAGGGAACACCTGCTGCCAGCATCAAATGCCCTTCGTCCAGTGCGCTCCCACAGGGAGGGTCTGCTCAGGGTCCCACCGGTAAGAGATTGCCGGCGGGTAACACCCAGGGATAGGGCCTTCTCAGTGGGGGCGCCTGCCCTCTGGAACCAGTTGCCAGTGGAGCTGAGGACTGCCCCCGACCTCCGTTCATTCCGCCGGGGCCTGAAGACCTGGCTCTTCGAGCTCTCTGGCCCAGGCTGAGGAGTAATTTATTTTAATTGGGGTTTTAATTGCACAGGGTTAAGTTTAATCTTTTTAAAATTGGTTTTAACTTTTGTATTGTTGGTTTTTTAATTCCCTGTAAACCGCCCTGAGTCCTCAGGGAAAGGGCGGTATATAAATGTAATAAAATAATAAATAAATAAATAAATAAATAAATAAATAAATAAATAAGCCCTAATAAGCCCTCTCCTGTTTAACATCTATATGAAGCCGCTAGGTGAGATCATCCATGGCTTTGGAGTGGGTTATCATCAGTATGCGGATGACACCCAGCTTTTCATCTCGACCCCAAACCACATCAGTGATACCCTTGACGTGATGTCCCGTTGCCTGGAAGCGGTCCGGGAATGGATGGGGAGGAACAGGCTTCAACTCAACCCGGACAAGACTGAATGGCTGTACATACCGGCATGTCAGGATATTCAGAGTATTCCATCCCTTAATATTGGGGGCGAGTTACTGCCCCCCGTAGATAGGGCTCGCAACCTGGGTGTCCTCCTAGATTCACAGCTCTCCTTAGAAGATCACATAGGAGCTGTGACTAGGGGGGCTTTCACTCAGGTTCATCTGGTGCGCCAGCTACGACCCTATCTGGACCTGGATGCCTTACGTACAGTCACCCATGCACTTGTGACCTCTCGTCTTGACTACTGCAACGCTCTTTACATGGGGCTGCTCTTGAGAATCACTCGGAAGCTTCAGCTGGTACAGAGTGCAGCTGCACGGACGCTTTTGGGGGTTCCCCGATACTCCCATATTACACCTCTGCTTTGTGAGCTGCACTGGCTTCCAGTTGCCTTCCGGGTGAAATTCAAGGTGCTAGTGATGACATACAAAGCCCTACATGGCATGGGTCCGGAATACCTACGGGAGCACCTACTGCCAGTGTCAACACCCCTCCGTCCTGTGCGCTCCCACAGAGAGGGCCTCCTCAGGGTGCCACCGGTCAGAGAATGCCGGCTGGTGACCCCCAGGGGGAGAGCATTCTCGGTGGGTGCGCCAATCCTCTGGAACCGCTTACCAGCCGAAATCCGGATGGCCCCCGACCTTCGCACCTTTCGGCGAGATTTAAAAACCTATCTATTCCAGCAAGCCGGCCTGGCCTGATAGATTTGGGGTTTTATTTGTAGATCTGGGGTTTTATTTGTTTTATTGTTGGTTTATTGTATACTTACTTTGCTCTGTACACCGCCCTGAGTCCTCCGGGAGAAGGGCGGTATATAAAACAAATAAATAAATAAATAAATAAATAAATAAATAAATAAATAAATAAATAATAAGCAGGCATATACATAGAATGAAGGCTATTGCTAAGCACATTGATTTGTGCTTTAAATTGTAAGCCACCCTGAGTCTTCGGAGAAGGGCGGGATATAAATGGGATTAAAAAAAAAGACTAAAGAACTCATCTGGTCATCTGAGTGGGCCCTGCCTAGTGGAGACCTTAAGCAATCAGAAACGAGCCAGCCGACAAGGGATTCTTCAAAAGCAACAGAGACCAAATACTTGCTGCCAGCTCCCCAAAGAACACGCTCTCCTGATAGACGAGGGGCGAAGAGATGGATGACTCAGGTGATTGGAAGTACCTGACTGCAGTCTGGATCCAGTTGGTCGAGCACCTTAGGGAGATATTTGAAGGGCTGGAGGTGGGAATCAGGGAGTGTGCCACCAGTCTGCTGCCTACCAGCAAAAAGGAGGATGATCAAGGCAGGGGCAGGTCCTTGACCAGAAGAAATTCTAGTCCCGTGCTAGGGGCCAGAGCTTCCTCCCCATCTTCACAGATCAAGGCAGGGGCAGGTCCTTGACCAGAAGAAGTCCTAGTCCCATGCTAGGGGCCAGAGCTTCCCACCTTCACAATCACCGGCATTAGCTTTGAGCCCAGTGCAAGAGAGAAGTCTGGACTGTCAGCAGCAGCAGGCCACTCCCAATTGTCACCGATGGTCATCGAATCCAGCCCGTCACAATCGTCATGATGGCCCTGGTCACTGAGACCGGTATGTTAGCCTTGAGCAACATCGCTCCCCTGAAAGCCCCGATTGCTACCCGTGTTACCGCAGCCCCGACTATCCCCAGTGCAGGGAGAGTCCTGGCTGTTACAGAGACCGGGGCGGCCTTGACCAGTACCCAGATAGGGACAGCCCTGACCATCACCGTTATTGACAGAGCCCTGAGCCTCATCACCATCGACACAGCCCTAATCCTTACCCTCGTTGTCATGCCAGTCCCAGGCCCCTTCCCAGGGCTGAACGAGGAAGAGACCTCCAGTATGACCTGATGCAGCATTATGAGTGAAGGCATGATCTGCTAGATGGACAACAATGCATGGCTGTTCCCCCCAGAAAGTTATGTTCGATGGGGACCCTGAAAAATTAACTTTCTTTTTGAACGGTGGCCAAAACGATCCCTGGTGCACCATTTTAAAGAGGGTGTGGATGATTACTTATTCGAGGCCTGCATCTACCGGGGAGTTCCTGATCGCTTACAAAAATGATACCAGATAGCAGTAAAAGACATCGAGCTTACCTGTTGGAAAAAGTCGACATCTCCCAGACTGGCTCCAAGACCCGAGCCTGCTAGACGGCTGCCTCCCCACCAGCTTCCAGCACTAAAATCAGCTAAATCTCCCAGGCCTCTGCCAGCACCACTGATCAAATGCTTCAGGTGTGGCCAGCAGGGACACTGAGAGGTGAATTGTTCAGTCCTGTATCCCCAGCAGAGAAGTAAATTTTATTTTTTTATTTTTTTTGTTTATTTTAATCCCATTTATATCCCGCCCTTCTCCAAAGACTCAGGGCGGCTTACAATTTAAGCACAAACCAATGTGCTTAGCAAATTGGGACCACCAGAGAGAAAGAAACCCGCTCAGCAGCTGACCAAAAAAAAAGACAAGCTGGATAGCCCAGGAGCCCGTCACCCAGGTCGCATCGCCTACACAGGAGAGAGTGAAAACTCCAGCCAGATCCACCATCACCAGATCCCTCATATGACGACAATGAGGGAGAAAATGACCCAATGGTGAGTTGACCCTTTCCACCTTTTTCCCTCGCTGCCAAGCTCATAGTCCCTAAGACAGGGGTACAAATGGACTTGAAGGTGCTATGTGGACTACCAACAAATGAAGTGGACTGACCTCTCTTTTTGCTTGAGGTGGCTTACAACAATACCATTCATAGCAGCACTGGTTTCACTCCTTTTAAGATTGCCACAGGAAAAGAATTCAACCCAATACCTGAAAATCCTCAAGGTCCCTCTACCTCCCAGACTCTTGACCAATGCATGTCAAAATGGAGGGTAATTTGGGACAAAACAAAAACAGTGCTGAAAAAAGCCTCAGATATATAAAAAAACAAGCTGATAAAAAGCGATCTTCCGAGAGATCTTTCTATGTTGAGGAAAAGGTTTATTTATCCACAAAATATCTACGACTTAAGTTGCCTAGGTCCCTTCCCTATTGTCAGAATCATAAATTCCGTTACTGTGGAGTTGAAACTCCCATGACTTTTAGGGAAGATTTACCCTGTATTTCACTGTAGTTTATTAAAGCCATTCAGGGGTTCTACTTTACTATTCTGTTTTTACACAAAGGGAAAAAAACAGTCCAACCTACCAAAAACAGTGCCATAAAAAACAGAATAGAAACGCAAGTTAAGATAGGCAAGAAAATGGTAAGTGAGCACCTGTCCAGCCTAGACGAGTTCAGATCACGAGGACCAGATGGATTACACCCAAAGGTTCTCAAGGAACTGGAAGACATGATCTCAGAACCACTGAACTATATTTTTCAAAGATCCTGGAGCACTGGGGAACTACCAGAGGACTGGAAGAAAGCTGATGTAGTTCCCATATTCAAAAAAGGGGAAAAAATAGATCCAGGAAATTACAGACCTATCAGCCTGACCTCAATACCTGGGAAGATTCTGGAAAAGATAATCAAACAATAAATCAGCGAACACCCTGATGCGAACAAAGTTATCACTAAAAGCCAACATGGTTTTGTCAAAAACAGATCGTGCCAGACAAATCTTATTGCATTCTTTGACCAAGTGACAAAACTAGTGGACCAGAGGAATGCTGTAGATATAATTTACTTGGACTTCAGTAAGGCATTTGATAAAGTAGATCACAACCTACTACTTGATAAGATAGAAAAATGTGGGTTAGATAGCATCACCACCAGATGGATTCGTAGCTGGCTGACAGACTGTACTCAGCGTGTGGTCCTCAATGGAACTGCATCTACATGGAAGGAAGTGTGTAGTGGGGTGCCCCAGGGCTCTTCAACATCTTCATCAACGATTTGGATGAGGGGATAGATGGGGAACTCATCAAATTTGCAGACGACACCAAGCTGGCAGGAATAGCCAATACTCCAGAAGATAGGCTTAAGATACGTACAGGAGGATCTGGACAGACTCGAACACTGGGCACTATCTAACAAAATGAAATTCAATTGTGAAAAAAGTAAGGTTCTACATTTAGGTAGGAAAAATCAAATGCACAGGTATAGTATAGGTGGTACCTTGCTCAATAATAGTAACTGTGAGAGAGATCTCGGAGTCCTAGTGGACAATCACTTCAATATGAGCCAGTAGTGTGCTGCAGCTGCCAAAAAGCCAACACAGTGCTAGGCTGCATTAACAGAGGGGTAGAATCAAGATCATGTGAAGTACTAATACCACTTTACAATGCCTTGGTAAGGCCACACCTGGAATACTGCATCCAGTTTTGGTCACCACGATGTAAAAAAGGTGTCAAGACTCTAGAAAGAGTACAGAGAAGAGCAACAAAGATGATTGGGGGACTGGAGGCTAAAACATATAGGGAACGGTTGCTGAAATTGGGTATGTGTAGTTTAATGAAGAGAAGGGTGAGGGGTGACATGATAGCAGTGTTCCAATATCTCAGGGGCTACCACAAAGAAGAGGGAGTCAAGCTATTCTCCAAAGCACCTGAAAGTAGGACAAGTAGCAACGGATGGAAACTAGTCAAGGAGAGAAGCAACCTAGAACTAAGGAGAAACTTCCTGACAGTTAGAACAACTAACCAGTGGAACAACCTGCCTCCAGAAGTGGTGAATGCTCCAACACTGGAAGTTTTTAAGAAGAGACTGGCCAGCCATTTGTCTGAAATGGTATAGGGTTTCCTGCCTGAGCAGGGGGTTGGACTAGATGACCTTCAAGGTCCCTTAAACAACTTGTTGTTGTTGTTGTTGTTGTTGTTGTTATTATTATTATTATTATTATTATTATTATTATTATTATTATTATTATTATTATTATTATCATCTCCTCCCAAGAAAGCACCTGGTCCCCTAGTGATAGCTGGAGAAACACATTATGAAGTAAAGAATATTCTTGGTTCTAGGATTTTTAAAGGAAAATTGCAATATTTAGATCAGTGGAAGGGATATCCATTATCAGAGGCCATATGGGTGAAGTCCAGTGATGTGGACAATCACTTAAATGTGAGCCAGCAGTGTGCAGCAACAGCCAAAGCAGCTAATATAATCCTTGGTTATATAAACAAGGCACAGAATCAAGATCACACGAAGTATTAGTACTGCTTTAGTAAGGCCACGCCTGAAGTACAACACATCCAGTTTTGGCCATTACGTTACAAAAATGATGTTGAGACTTTGGAAAAAGCGCAAAGAAGTGCAACTAAAATGATTAAAGGCTTGGAAACAAAAACATGAAGCGTTGCGGGAATTGGATCTGGCTAGTATAGAAAAAAGACTAGGGATGATTTTTGAAAGACAACCACCCATCTGAAATGATTGGACTAGAAGACCTCCAAGGTCCCTTCCAGCTCTAGTTTGATTCTCTGATTCTCATTTGTGAACAAGTTAAAGTCCTTTCCTTGTCTGGAGAGATTGCTGTCTACTTGCTGACTGTTCATTTGTCAGCTCTGTTTTTCACAGAGCCATTTTTAGTCTCCCATTTCGTCTTCCAGTTATCAGTTTCTCAAGGGAATAGGAATCAGATTCAAATTCCCTTCCTAACAATTTTCAAATAGATGTTTTGCAGCATTTAATGAAGGAAATAGAACTTATTTTTTTTATTAAAGAGTTTTATAAAAGTTACAATATTAACCCATCCCCCACCCACCCCTAAACCCCCTCCCCCTCCCCCACTTCCCAAAGCTGATTTTACAGGGTTACAAATATATAATAATCATAAACTAACATTAATCAACTATCTAAATAACCAAATACATAATACACTTTAACCCGCCTATAACATGATTACAAACACTCTAAAAATATTATAAAATATTATATATTATAAAATATATATAAAAAATTTAAATTATAACAATCTAAAGTTTACTCATAAGCTAAATGGAACTTTTTAGTCCCATATTTTTTCTGAATATAATCTATCCATCTTCTCCAAACCGAAATGTATCTCTCTTGTGAATGATCCTTCAAGTAAGCAGAAATCTTAGCCATTTCTGCTAAATTTGACACTTTAAGCGTCCATTCCTCTATAGTAGGCAGGCAATCCTTCTTCCAATATTGCCCTACCAATAACCTTGCAGCTGTTATCAAATTCAACATCAAATTAATTTCATTAGTATCACAATCTGTAATAACAACCAATAAAAATAATTATGGAGTAAACTTTATCTTTCTCTTGAAAATCTTTTGAATGTTCCACCAAATTTTAATCCAAAAAGCTTTTATATTTCTACAAGTCCACCAAATATGAAAGT
This sequence comes from Vipera ursinii, assembly GCF_947247035.1. NCBI lineage: Eukaryota > Metazoa > Chordata > Lepidosauria > Squamata > Viperidae > Vipera > Vipera ursinii. The sequence continues at coordinate 186,836,319 of NC_139512.1, forward strand.
AAGTAGCATCCAAACTACCACATCTCCAACATTTGGCCTGTAAGTTGGAATACATACAAGACAGCTTTTTAGGATCCAAATGCCATCTATAAAACATTTTATAAAAATTTTCTCTTAAGTTTTGGGCTTGAGTAAATTTTACATTTCTAACCCAAATTACCTCCCAAACATCCGATGGGATCGATTCTTGAATATTTTGAGCCCACTTTACCATGCAGTCTTTTACCAATTCCGTTTCCGAATCTAATTCTATTAAAGCATTATAAATTCTCTCTATATGTGCTCGAGTTTGATCTTTAATCTGTTTTACCAAATTTTCATCCATCAGTGTCAAACCAACCTTATGATCTAACTTCCACCTAGCTTGCAATTGGGTATACTGAAACCAAGACTGTACAATATTTTCTTGTTTTAACTCGGCTACCAAACTTAATTGCCAATCATTCCCTACCAGTCTAAGTAATTGCTTATAAGAAATCATATCTAAATTAACACCCAGATGCACCTTCTATTGCATGTCCAGGAATCCCCCAAATCGGTATTTTATAATTTAACTTATAATAATACTTTTTCCAAACACGCAATAAAGCACTTCTTAAAATATGAGATTTAAAAGCCTTATCAACTTTTTTATCATAAATCAAATATGCATGCCACCCATATAATAAGTCCCATCCCTCAAGATAAAGTATACTTTTATTTGTTAAATTGAGCCAATCACTAACCAGTGTTAAAACTACTGCATCATAATATAATTTCAGATTAGGCACCTTAAGTCCCCCTCTTTCCCGAGCGTCTTGTAAAATCTTAAGTTTAACTCTCGGGTTTTTCCCCGCCCAAATAAATTTATTAATACCCTTCTGCCAATCATCCAAATTAGCATCCTTTTTCAAAATAGGTATCATTTGAAACAAAAAGAGAAACTTTGGTAAAACATTCATTTTAACAGCTGCAATTTTTCCCAACAAAGATAATTGTAGTTTCTTCCAATTATTTAAATCCTTTTGTACTTTTAACCATAACATCACATAATTATTCTTATATAATTTCACATTAGAAGCTGTAATATATACTCCCAAATATTTAACCTTTTTCACTATTTCATAACCTGTCAATTTTACTAACATTTCCTTTTCATTCATAGTCATATTTTAGATAATATTTTAGTCTTATTATTATTTACCTTAAAACCCGAAACCTTCCCATATTCAATTATGATTTCCATCAAATCTATAACCGATTGAATCGGTTGGGATAATGTAACAACCAAGTCATCCACAAATGCTCTTAACCTATAATCATTCTACTTTATTTTTATTCCCTTTATTTTAGTTGATTCCCGAATTTTAATCAATAAAATCTCCAATGTTAAGACAAACAGTAATGGTGACAGGGGACACCCCTGTCTTGTACCTTTTTCAATTTTAAATGCATCTGTTAATGCCCCATTAATTATAATTTGAGCCGATTGTTGTTGATATATGGCCTTAATAGATTGCAAAAATTTATCCCCAAAATTCATCTTGTCCACAACTTTCAATAAAAATTGCCAATTCAACTGATCAAAAGCTTTTTCAGCATCCAAAAATATCAATGCCGCAGGGACTTGGTTATTCTTATCCAAATACTCAATTAAGTTAACTATTTGTCTTACATTATATTTCATATATCTTCCAGTTATAAATCCAGACTGGTCAGTATGAACCATTTGTTTCAAAACTAACATTTGCCAATATTTTTGCAAAAATCTTATAATCTGTGTTTAAAAGCGATATAGGTCTATAATTCTTGGGCTGAGTAAGATCTTGATCCTCCTTTGGGATCAATGATATAAAAGCCCTTCTCCAGGATGGAGGCACCTCCCCTCCAGCCTGGATATTATTCATTAGTTCCTTTAAAGGTTCTACCATCTCTGCAAATAAGGTTTTATAATAAATTGCTGTAAGCCATCTGTACCAGGAGCCTTACCCACTTTTAACTGTTTAATTGCTAATATAATTTCCTCAGAAGTAATTGAACAATTCATCCCTTCCCATTGTTCATATGAAAGCATAGGAATATTTATCTATATATAAAGCTTGCATATTCTTGCTAGCATATAACTTTTCATAAAAATCCAAAAACCCCTTTTTAATCAAATTTTGTTGATATATTTCTTTACCCTTATATTCTATTTTCTCTATGGTACGTGACTTCTGTTTTTTCCTTAATTGATAAGCTAGCCACCTATCAGGCTTGTTTGCGTTACAGAAAGTATTATGTTTCGCATATCGCAAATTAGTTGCAACCTGATCCGCCATTAACATATTAAATTGCTCTTTCAACAAATTTATTGAAATCCTTAATCGCTTATCTGATGGATTCAAAATAAAAGCTTTCTCCTTCAATTTAATCTCTTCTTCCAATTCTTTACATTTTTGCATCTGCTTACGCCTATGACCATTATTCATATAAATCAGAATCCCCCTCATATAAGCTTTGCTAGCATCCCAAACCATTTCAATCGGTGTTCCTTTATGCATGTTCAAAACAAAAAACTCTTTCAAATAATCTTTACATTTCTCTGAAAGTACATCATATCTAAATAAATTTTCATTCAATCTCCAAGATCTTCTTATCCCATCTTCCCTAAATAGCTTCATCCATACAGGACTATGATCCGACAATGTTCTAGGAAAAATCTTGACATTCTTGACTCTGGAAATAAGATCACCAGTAATTAAAAAAAATCAATTCTAGAAAACGATTGATGCCTGTCCGAGAAAAAAGTAAAATCTCTGTCCTCCAAATTTCGCTCCCGCCAAATATCTCTTAATTCCAAGTCATCCTTCAAGTCAAAAAACCCTTTAGGTAATCTAGAATAGTTAGGAGAATTTTTAAAAGACCCCTTCTTGTCCTTGCTTGAATCCAAAACACCATTCCAATCACCCATCAAAATAACAGATTTATAATCCAATTGAGTTTATCATGCAAAAACTTATAAAACTTTTTTTGCTGTTGATTAGGAGCATATAATCCAATAATGAGAATTTTCTTGCCTTGTAGCAATAGTTCAATAATAACATATCTTCCCTGTGGATCAGACTCAATTAATGTAGCAGATAAGTCTCTTCTTAGCCCGTACCAATCGGGCTTCAGGCCCGGGTACAGCACGGAGACGGCATTGGTCGCTCTGGTGAATGATCTCTGGAGGGCTCAGGACAGGGGATATTCCTCTGTCCTAGTCCTATTAGATCTCTCAGCGGCTTTTGATACCATCGACCATGGTATCCTGCTGCGGCATCTCAGGGGATTGGGAGTGGGAGGCACGGTCCTTCAGTGGTTCTCCTATCTCCTGGGACGCTCGCAGTCGGTGTTGGCAGGGGGGCAGAGGTCGACCGTGAGGCCTCTCGTTTGTGGAGTCCCTGAGGGGTCGGTCCTCTCGCCTCTCCTGTTCAACATCTACATGAAACCGCTGGGTGAGATCATTCGTGGTTTTGGAGTTGGGTATCATCAGTATGCTGATGATACCCAGCTTTTCATTTCGACCCCAAACCACCCCAGTGATGCCCTCGACGTGATGTCCCACTGCCTGGAGGCGGTTCGGGTCTGGATGGGGAGGAACAGGCTTCGACTCAACCCTGACAAGACTGAGTGGCTGTGTGTACCGGCATCTCGGGATATTCAGGATATCCCATCTCTCTATGGCGGGTGAGTTATTACCCCCCGTAGATAGGGCTCGCAACTTGGGAGTCCTCCTAGATTCATAGCTTTCTTTAGAAGACCATATAGTAGCTGTGGCTAGGGGGGCCTTCGCCCAGGTCCGCCTGATGCGCCAGTTGCGGCCCTATCTAGACCGGGATGCCTTACATACGGTCACTCACGTCCTCGTGACCTCTCGTCTGGACTACTGCAACGCTCTCAACATGGGGCTACCCTTGAAGACCACTCGGAGGCTCCAACTGGTACAGAATGCAGCCGCGAGAGTTGTGTTGGGAGTTTCCCGACACTCCCATGTTACACCTCTGCTCCGCGAGCTGCATTGGCTTCCAGTTGTCTTCCGGGTGAGATTCAAGGTGTTGGTAATGACCTACAATGCCCTATATTGAAATAGAAAAATATTGGCAAGAGACCAGGCCAAGCTCTTCAATGTAGGAAGTTTATTTGCGCAGGTCCAGACTGCACTTGGCATGAAAGGGTCTGGACCCCGAAAGATCCACATCAACATAAATTTATACAGTTACATTCATCTGGTATTCATATGTCATATTATAGGCGTTACAGAGGGAGGAATAATATATGGTAATATAAGTAATGTCATATAGAGAAGTGAAATAAGCCACGTACACTTAAACAACAAAAGAAAAAGGAGTTGTCAGCGAAAGGGAGTATACATGTGATAAATGTCTGCTCAGGAAGAGAACAACAGGATGCATATGTCTGGGTCAAAATAAAAATACAGCTACTTACTTGCTAGACTGTGAGCTAAGGGGAAGTAGGGCAAAGGTCAGAGGCCTTAGCTTTGAGAGCTCTGCCACAGCCTAAACCAAAGTTACAATCCTTCAGGCCATCAGACCTTCTCTCCAATCTTTGGGTAAAAAGGTTACACCTGAGTTGGTACCTTAGTTTGCACTATCTCATATCCCCCCTTTGTGGCCCTTCTGAATCTACCAGGAGGGCCACATATTCGCCACCCTGTTTGTCAAGCTGTTCCTTGTGAAAGTCCCACATCACCATTACCTGTATGATGGCCCTTTGTGCTGCTATTAAGGACAACTTATTAGAAATAGCTTTAATAAAGATAGGCAAAATACAAGGATTATTTGCCCAGTTTTATCAATTTGAAGACAATAATTTGAAAGGTTGAATTTTCCACACACTCCACCTTCTTTTGCTAATAGGTAATCCAAAGCCAATCAGTTTTGATAGACAGCTGTCCGGATTTTATCTGTAGTTTCAGCTAACAAGTTTAAGACATTATCTAGGCATTGCCCTGCCAAATTCACAACAGCCTGCAGCCTAATTATTGGTGTTCTGTAACCATCCTCCGATAGATACAAAACACAAGTTCCAGGCCTCACTGAGGGATCATTTTTATGCATTCATATCCTGAAAATACTGGGATACTACACTCCAAAATTAGAGGAGGGGGTGTTCCATTGTATGGGGCTTTTGCACACATTCCCTTTCATAACCCTCATACTTACAAGCTTCAAAATGGGCTGGTTGCCTGGCTTGACAAGCATCCTTAGCAATTCTATCAAACGCCTGTGGATACTGACAGGGATGTGGTAAACTGTAATTCCAATATTCAGGATAAAAACTAAGTGGATGATTTCCATTACAATTTCCAATGCCTACAAGAAATGATTGAACAGTCTGAAGTGTTTCCTTTCGCTTACTCCAAAGTCAATAATTGTAAATACAAACATTGTTCCCAACCACTTTGCTATGAACAAGCGGTTACCTCTTTTCGCTTTTCTGATACAAAATTGTTGTTGTTGTTAGTTGCGAAGTCGTGTCCGACCCATCACAACCCTATGGACAACGTTCCTCCAGGCTTTCCTGTCCTCTACCAGCTTAACCCACACTTAATAAAAAAAATGCTAACCACCAAGACTTCCCCAAATGCCAATTTTAGACAAAAATACTACTGGCTGCCTCTTTCCCCCACTCCTGGGTCAAAACCTCCTCCAAGCTATTTCACTGACTACATTTACAAACAAATTACCTAGTGAAAAGCCAACAAAGGAGCGCTCACCAAACTCCGTTAAAGCTGCTTTTCTAACAGTTTTCAATACAACCTTTCTTAATCAAACAGCACAGCTCATATATATATATATATATATAATCCCCAAACTTTTCTCAAGGGTTGAAGTACAATTCCTTCAATTCTCCTAGATATTATTTTCTATCAGTGTGTCCCACACACAGACATAAAAACAATAAAAATAAATAAAATGACAACAACAAAAAGCAACTCCAGAAAAATAAATAAAATAAACAAGATTAATAAAATATTCCGAGTTACTGAAATAGTTTTGTATCAAAGTCTAATACCAACTCTTCGCTCTTAATATAAATTTAGTCAAATGCCAATTTAATCAGATTCCATTCAGATGAAAACAAATTTCCATTAAGTAGGTTAAAACATTAAACTTCACATGTATCCCAGCTTCCTCAAACCAGAATTCTACACCGGAAAAAAATAGTTAAAAAGATTAAACCCCCCTTTTCCTCTCTGTCTCTCTCGCTCTTAAAGCAACACAATTAGCAAGGGTGAGGAGACAGAAAAAGAATTACACAAAAATCTCACCACTAACAAAATAGCTTCCTCTTTCCACATACATTTCTATGAATCCTCTCACACATCTTTCATGAAACTTTTCATGCAAATGCTTATATTGTGTTTTTTTTTAACTTTTTAATAAACAAACAAAAGAAATTCTGCAGTCTATTGCTTCCTTCACAGTCTGTGGTGGGGGTGAAACTCTCTCTCTCACCCACAGAAAATTAGCATATCCATACATTCACTTCCATTCAAACTGCTTGCATAAACAATTTCACATACAGATACTTCATTTCATACTTTCTTCTGACAAATCAATAACTGATATTATAATTACAAGGAGCTGTTCAGAAGCCAATGAGCTCCCTTGTTTGTTGGTTGTTGTTTTTTCTTTCTTTGAATAACAAGGCCTTTTCATTTCATTACTAGATACAATACAGATACACAGACAAGACACTACCTCCACACTCCTCTAACAAAAATGGACTATATATTGTCTGGGATCCATCAGGCACATAAATTTCTTTTATTAACATATATGGTTAGTACTTGACATAGCCAATTTATAAAAACTTCGATATTTTGAACAAAATGCTCTAGTGCTTTTAATAGGATTTCTCAATGAGTTCCTTGGGCTCCTATCCCTGAAACTTGATTAGTGTCATTATCAACATCTGTGGGTTGAACTGGACTCACCACTGGCTGCTGGACTGGAACCACTGGTGGTGGGGCTTGAGGCACAGGGTAATACACAGGGACATGGGGGAGGGGCATTCAGGAATATAGAGAAACTCATGTTGGATCTGAGTCCCATTAAACAGACATATTACTGGTGTCAGGACCTGTCTTCCCAATACTTGTCCTGACACCCCTTGGACCTGTATTTTCTGTGGTCCAGGTACCGATACTGGACTATTTACAACAAATCACCCAGCTCCTGTGTCTACCAAAAACATTGTCTGATGACCCCCAACACTCATTATAACCAAGAACTCAGGGGGGTCTTCCCCAAGCCTGGTCCCATCAGTCAGTCCAACTTTTTCCTGCCAACCCAATTCCTTCAATGTCACACACACTGTCTCTTCCCCCTTCATTCCCTTGATTTCCTCTTGCCCCTCATCCCCTGTAGGGGAACCTGGGAGGCATTATCCTAACAGACCTGCCTCACCCTAACCCAGGTCTTCCCCTCCAGCCTTGTCCTCGTATCTCTCGCCTCGGGCATTTTCTTTCTTTTTGACTTTGTCCCTACACTTTTCATGCTTCCTCCAATAATTCACTGGTATTCTTCCCCAAAGCACCTTCCAACCTCTGCAACTTCTTTCTAATATCATCATAACTTTGTGCTATGCACCTCTCATTCAACATTCACACATATTCAAGCAATTTTCGCAAAAACCCTTCTGGACTTTCATCTGCTCCCTAAGTCAGTCAGTTTGTCTTAAGGGAGCCAAAAACTCTCGCTTTGCAGCTACTGCCTCAGCTGGGGCTGACCTTGTTGTCACTCCTACCGAAACATCTACCCCAGCTACTAACTCTTCCTCCCTTTCATCCTCCTCACCTTCACTTGGCTCACCACTTTCAGCTACTGAGCTCTCCTCCTCATCCTTGGGAGCCATCGGCACTTTTCCATTAAACTTTCTTCTCACTACAGGCTGTGCCTCTCCAGACGCTGCAGCCTGCAACCGCAGCTGCTAGTGGAGGCAAAGGGGGTGGTTGAGGCACACAGGGAGGGGGTCTGAAAATCACTTCCTCTTCTTTAAAGAACACTTCTTTCTTAGCATCTGACACTTTAGTTTCAGATATGTTTATATCCTTAAACTGTTTAAACACAACCCTCAACTTCTTTCCCATAGGTCTGGCAACACAAAGACGAATCATTTCTGCCTGACACTGTAACAAATCATCACTTCTCTCATCCAATGCATTCCCCCACTGGTCAATGTACAATGCACTGGTCACCATATTTCTTATCATCCCCAGCTAGGACCCAGATGGGACTCTAACCCACAATCCCCAGCTAGGATTCCTCATAATGCATCCACAGTCTCACGTCTAAAAGAACCTTGTGGAGGCCATGCTTGTTCACACAGAAATTTCAATTGAATCCTATTGCCCTTTGGATATTTAGGATCACTAAAATAATCATCAAATCCTTTTAACATGCATGCCAACGGTGTGTTGGGCACACTCTGATGCCCCCCCATACTAATACACTGCCACTGACCTACGGTGCCGGACGTTCCAACGGTCACCAATAGGAATTGCAATGGCTTAACCTCCCACACAACCTAACACGGACTTCTTTAGGGACGACGTTTTCCTGAGTCCAGGAGGGTGATCAGTCCCCCCTCTTCTGTCTTCAAATGAGACAGGCACACCAGAGTTTAACAGATACTCGCCTGAAACGCGTTGTCCACTTCCCCATCCTGGCCAGGATTTGTTCAGACCACCGTTCCTACACTGCAGGGTTCTTGGACTTGATCAGAGCATCGTCGGTACCAAAGAGTTGTCACTGCTGTCTCCCGGAGGCTGGATCCCCCGTGGCGCCTGGAGAATGTTCAGGAGTGACTGCCCAATGGGCCCGAGGGGTTGAACGGCCCTCAGCAAAATATTGCCTTGACCTTTTGGTCCTGCCGCGGTCGCCATTTGAAATAGAAAAATATTGGCAAGAGACCAGGCCAAGCTCTTCAATGTAGGAAGTTTATTTGTGCAGGTCCAGACTGCACTTGGCATGAAAGGGCCTGGATGCCGAAAGATCCACATCAACATAAATTTATACAGTTACATTCATCTGGTATTCATATGTCATATTATAGGCGTTACAGAGGGAGGAATAATATATGGTAATATAAGTAATGTCATATAGAGAAGTGAAATAAGCCACGTACACTTAAACAACAAAAGAAAAAGGAGTTGTCAGCGAAAGGGAGTATACGTGATAAATGTCTGCTCAGGAAGAGAACAACAGGATGCATATGTCTGGGTCAAGATAAAAATACAGCTACTTACTTGCTAGTCTGTGAGCTAAGGGGAAGTAGGGCAAAGGTCAGAGGCCTTAGCTTTGAGAGCTCTGCCACAGCCTAAACCAAAGTTACAATCCTTCAGGCCATCAGACCTTCTGTCCAATCTTTGGGTAAAAAGGTTGCACCTGAGTTGGTACCTTAGTTTGCACTATTTCAACATGGCATGGGTCCGGAATACCTTGGGGAGCACCTGCGGCCGGCGTCAACTTTCCTCTGCCCAGTACGCTCCCACAGAGAGGGCCTCCTCAGGGTGCCACCGGTCAAAGAATGTCGACTGGTGGCCCCCAGGGGGAGGGCGTTCTCTGTGGGCGCGCCGGATTTATGGAACCATCTTCTGGTCGAGCTCCGGATGGCACCTGACCTCCGCTCCTTCCGGCGCGATTTCAAAACCTACCTTTTTGAACAAGCTGGCCTGGCCTGATGGGATGGGGTTGGGTTTTGTAAATTTGTTTTAACTTTTTTAATGTGTACTAACTTATTCATGGGCATTGTTGTTTAATCGCTTTTAATTTTTGTATCTTGTTTTTTAATATGTATTGCCCTGTTCACCGCCCTGAGTCCTTCGGGAGAAGGGCGGTATACAAATTAAATTAATAAATAAATAATAATAAATAAATAACCACTCCACTCTTTTTATCTGGAGCAGATGCTATAAAATGTAGTCCCAACTGGGAATTAATCAAATACTTTTGATCTTTTGCACAAATATGAGTTTCTTGTAGGCAAACAATATCATTTTTATGTTGCTTCAGGTAGTGAAACACTTTCTTTTTTGCGGTGAGTTTAAACCATTAACATTCCATGTCAAAAACTTTATCGCCATCCTCAGCGACCTGGAACCTCTGGAACACCACCTGAAGATCCACAGTTGGTCTCTTTGGTCGTGCCCCTCCCACCAACTCCGTAGTAACAGGGCCTTGTATCATAGGCCCAGAGTCCATCTTCTGTTTCAGTTGCTCCTTTTCTTTCCGTTTGTGCGCAGCACGCGTCATTCTCTGCTCTTTTGGATCACCCTTTAACAGCAAACTCTGTTCAGTAGATTCAGCCAATTGTGCCTCTCCAACAAACTGTGCTGATGCCCCTTCAACTTGTTTATCTTCCACTCTTTTGAGTAATGGAGATGGTGGTGAACCTGCTTTCAGAACATAGGTATAAAAATCTTTTGCCTTTACAATCATATCAAGTCTATATCGTGTCCCACTATTCCAATAGGGATCTCCCATCTGAACTGAATTTGTCGATTTTTAAGCTCATCAGACAAAAAACCAAAATCCTTCCTTTTTCTCAACATTTTAGGAGGTATTTCTTTCAAAATTATAATATCTTTACCTGCAATTTGAAATCTCTGTTGATAGAAGGCCTGGATAATTGCATTTCGAAGTGACCTCTTAGATTAGAAAAATAAATCACCACATCTCTAGGTACGTTTTTCTGCCTCGTAATCCAAGAATTGACCCTGAAATTTTTTTCCACCTCTCTTAATAAATCCTTAGAATCCCATCCCAAGATGGGAGCAATGACTTTAATCACCTATTCCTGTAAGTCCTGTCGAGGGTTTTCTTTTAACCTCCTTATTCTCAAAGCAAATTCCATTTCTTTATATTGTGAAATAACCACCTCATCCTCAGTTTTATCAATTTTATTTTCTGCTTTAGCAATTCTATTTTCAAGTTTTTCACTTTTTTCCACAACTTCATCCACACGATCATCTAAACGTTCAATATGTGCAGCCAGCCTTTGAAATGTAAACAAAATGTCTTCTCTCATCTCTCAATTTTTATACTCCAAAAGATCAGCTACCTCTTCCTTTATTTGATGGGTCATTTCTTGTGCCTGCAGCTTCAAAGCATCCTGCAAGTCTTTAAGTGTAAGTGCTGGTGGTGGAGGAGAGGGTGGAGGGGATCTGGGCTTTAAAGCAGATTGCGTTGCAGATTGTTTTACAGGAGACGAAATTGAGGTTTTAGAAACAGCAGGAACTGCCTGCCATCTTGAAGCCATTTTCCAACTTGCTACAATTCACTTTCTCTTATCACTTTCACTTTCCCTCTGCACTTCGGAATAAAAATAAAATCCAAAAAAAGAAAAGGAACCCTTAATAATAATAAAAAAAGAAAAAAATCTTTAAAACTCTAAAATCCAATATAATGTTTAAATTTTGACAGAATCTCTATACTTTATTCTTTCAGAAAAGGAAAAAAATTCGGCACCATCTTTTCTCTTTCAAAATCAAATTTATGTATGGGGAAGATTAAAGCACCCCGGGTTAAAGTTCTAGATACTTGCAACTTTACTCCTCCTGGTCAGCTCTGTCTGCTTTAAAAGCGATCTTAAATCACTATAATCCGCAGATGTGGATGCAGCGTCTGGCTTCGCCCCTGCTTCAGAGCAAAGGAGTCCTGGATTCGGAGAAAGCCTTGGGCTCCGTGGGAGCTCTCACCCTCCGACCCCCAGATAATTCTGGGAGGTATTGGGGAGCTCTACCACTACCTGAGGAGAGCTCACCTCCCCCTCTTCTCCCGAGGAGGAAGTTTACGAGCCGCGGGACAGCTGATTGTCACCGTCTCCATGGATCTAACAAAGCCTCAGGACGGGCGGCCAGAGAGAAGCCGCCATTTGGCGTGGCGTTGCCACCGGAAGTCCTAGAACTTATTTTTTGAGAAACTGCCTTCCAAGGTAACAAAGGAAACAATAACTTTTTAAAGAAGAATCACTTCAAATTCCGTGAATAAGTAGCAGTTAAGATTCAAGTTTGAGGGTCAGATTGGAAATATGTGGCTAAATCTCATTTCTCATTCTTCAAAAGTTACAGTTTAAACATTCTACAAAACTTACCTTTTAAAAAGAGGAATCATTCATCACAGAAACATTTTCTCTATATCCTAACAAACCTTTTACAAAATGTGGGTATTAACATATATACTAAAACATATTTTTGCCTAGCGTAGATATGACATTCATTTTAACAATCATGAATTCCATAAAAGATCTTGGTGAAGAAAACACTTTGTTTTTAATGACCTTGGCAAATGATTTGGAATATCCCATTTTGTCCACTAGATAATCATAGAAGAAAATGTGTATTTAGCTGAGGTATAATTAAAAAATTTAACAGTATATCATACGAAAGGTATGGCATTCATTGAAACAAGTGATGTCAAACCTAGTTTATCAGGTTAAATATTTAAGATACCATTTAATAATTTAGTATTTTTTGATGATTAATGCCTTTTTTATGTAAACCTGAGGAAGCAAGACATTTTTAAAATCTTTGCACTAAAGTTGCTGTCAGAAGTTTAGCATTTACGTTTAACATTGAGATTGATTAGTAACAGATATTGTGATGTAGTTTGTGTTCTGGGCTTTATATTGGGAATTCTCTTTATTACTCTACTGATCATATATTGGAAGAAACATTTCTGTCACAAAGGAATGCTGTATCTAATGAGTTGTTAGTACCATGGTCTTTTAGTTGGGTTAATGTATAATATGCAATCATAGATGTTTGAGGGGTAGTCTGCATATTTCTCAGGGAGCCTGGCCGTGGGATGCTGGTACAAACTGCATCCAGCTGCTCTGGTTTTTATCACCTGTCATTCCCCCCCTTCCCAATTTCTCATCAAGTACATGCACAAGTTTATTGCCTTTCCATTCTCCTCCCCTTCCCGCCTTTGATGGTAGGATGCCTGTGCCTCAAGCCAAACCAGGCAGAGCTGACATTCTGTCCCTCTTGACAGAGACATTAGTCCTGCAGAAGAAAAGAGGGGAGGGAGACACACACAAACATTTTCAATTAGCAAACAGTTCAATGAGGTTGGGTATCTGGGTATCAGTCAAATATACATTCAGTTTCTGAGGGGGGAAAGTCTTTCCAGGCTACTAAGTACTGGGTTTTGCCCCAATGTATATGAGAGTCCAAAATGTCTTTGACTTCAGAGTGCTGTTCTTCCTCAGTCATAATGATGTTGGGAGGTGGTTGCGATTCGAGACACAATGAAGATGTGATTTCTGGTTTCAACAGGTATATCTGAGCATTTTTGCAGCTCAAGTTCTAAAGTCACTGGGTTAATGGAAAAATCCATTTTTTGGATTGTTGTCTAGATTGTAAGAATTTGGTAGATAGATAGACCTTATCTCCCACCTTAAAGTCCTTTGGGTTAACATGCTTTTTATCATCCTAATTGTCCTGTTGATAATTAATATAAGAATAGAACAGAACAGAATAGAATAGAATAGAAGCTGGAAGGGACCTTGGAGGTTTTCTAGTCCAACCTCCTGCTGAAGCAGGAGAACCTATACCATTTCAGACAAGACATCTGAGGTACTGCTCCAGAATGCCATTTGTCCGTTCACAGCCCCCATTAGTAGCCAGATGATGCAAGGAGCTTAGCTCAAAAGTTTTAGGAATCCTGCCAAAACCGTGAAGTGAAATGGTCTCCACGATCTGAGATAATTCTCTCTGGAGCACCATGCAGTCTTTAGATGTGCTGCGTGAACAGTTTAGTCAAAGTGCATGCAGAGGGGAATTTTTGGCAGGGGATAAAATACATTTTGTTTGGAAAGTAATGATTATATTACCTGAGTTTTCTGGCAGTTCAACGATAAAGTCCATTGATATCTCTTTCCATGGGGCTTTAGGTTCTGCTACTGGCTGGAGAAGCCTGGATGTTTTCCCTTGTCGCCTTTGGCAGAGGCACAAATGGGACAGCTCGCCACATAGCTCTTTATGTCCCTCTTCAGTGATAACTCACCAAAATTGCCATTTGGTGCAGAGCTTTTATGAAGCCAAAATGCCCCGCCACTTTTGAATCGTGCTTTTTTGTAGAACCATTAATTGCTGCCTTTGCAGGACATATAGCTTGGCCCCCACCCTAGCTAGACCATCTTGCACTGTACATTCCCCCTTGTGCATTTAGAACCACTTATCCTCCTCCAGAGCTGTCTTTAGGGCACCCTTCAAATCATCGGCTAGTTGGGTTTTCATTTTGGCTTGTGCCCAGGTGGTGACTGGGGCTTCCAGTTACCTGGAGGGGTTTAATCACCTCTGGCTTTGAACTATTGAATCACTTAAAGTACTGAGCCCACCAGTCCTGTTTGGGTGATTGTCTCTGGGGTTTTTTCATGGCTTCTAAGTTTTTATGGTCAGCCCATACTTCAGTTGGGGTTTTCCCTCCTTCTAGAAAATGCCTCCAAGTTAGGAGCGCCCAGCGCTTTGCATAGCCTTCCTCCTCCCAAACTGCCTATCTCTGTTCCATCTCATTTAGCTTTTTAGAAGTATAGGCACAGGGTTGCAGGACCCCTTGTTCGTGTTCCTGTAGAAGCACCGCACCCACTGCAACATCACTGGCATTTTGGTCAGGGTGTTTCAGCACTGGCTCTGCTGCAAACACATGCTTAAGCTTTTTGAATGCATCCTGGCATTCCTAGTCCATTTAAGTGGTGGCTGGGCTTGGGTTTTCTCTCCCTTTTTGTCTTTAGTAGATTGGTGATGGGGAGGGCTATCCGGGCAAATGAGGGAATGAATTGATGATAAAAGTTCACAACCCCCCCTGAAGCTTTGTAGTTGCTCCTTCGTGTGGGAATGAGCCCACTCTAGCACTGCCCACACCTTTTCGAGGTCCATCTTGCTGCTTGGGGGGGGGGGCAAAAGCCCTAATAAGCAGCCATATACATAGAATGAAGGCTATTGCTAAGCACATTGATTTGTGCTTAGATTGTAAGCCGCCCTGAGTCTTTGGAGAAGGGCGGGATATAAATGGGATTAAAATAAAATAAAATAAATCTCTACCTCCTTGTGGAAAATGTGGTAGCTGAGATAGTCAATTTTACTCTGGTGGAATTTCCATTTGGACAGCTTGGAGTATATTTGGCTGCTCAAAGCTTCATGAGAACAGCTCTGACTAGTTTTACATGTTCTGCCATGTTATCAGTACAGATTAAAATATCATCCGGGTAAACTAACACTCTCTTATACAGGTGTTCATGCAGCACTTTGTTTGTTAGTTGCATAAACACAGCAGGGGCCCCTTGCAGTCCAAAAGGTAGGATCTGGAATTGAAAACATCTAAGGGGTAATTGAAACCTGTTTCCCAGTCATCCCCTGCTTTGATTCTCTCTCTATAGTACACTTCCCACAAATCCAAACCTTCCCTTTGGCTAAATGGGCTATCATGTCCTTCATGAGGGGGAGAGGGTAAACATTTTCCACACTCTCCACATTTAGTTCACAATAGTCCATGCAGAAACAAAGGGATCCATTCTTCTTTTCTCCAAACAGTACTGGGGCTGCCACCCTCAGTTTGGTGGGTTGGATGAAACCATGATTCAGGTTTTTGTCTATAAAAGTCTGTAATTCCTTAAGTTCCCTAGGGGTCATGGAATACAGTTTAGGCCTGGGTAGTTGGTCCCTGGTAGGATTTCTGTGGAGCAGTCTGTCGGCCGGTGGGGTAGAAGCATATCTGACCCCTTCTCACTGAAGACGTTCCATAATTCCCAGTAATCTTTGGGGATCCGAGAATCACTTTGGGCCCAACCTTTGGTGGCTGCTCCCACCTCCCTTTTTGATTTTGCCTGCTGTAGTTTAGGGATAGGCTTTTTTTAATCTCACATTTCTATTAGTTTGTCAAAATATAAAATACAAAAAAATTCAAAAATAATAGAAAACTAGGGGGAGGGGGAAGAAAAAAGAAAAAAAACATGGTATAAAGAGGGAAAAGGAAAGAAAAAGGCACCGATTTCCTTAGCACAGTAGAAGATAATATTATAACCTCAACTTTTTACTTTTACACAACAGTATATACTAGCCATTTCTACAACAACAAACCTATCTAATTAGCAAAAACAAAATCAAAGTTTCATTTTTTTTCATTGCACAAAATTCGGAAGGAATTTCCAAATAGAAACAAAGTTAAATATATTCTCTTCTTTGGATAAAAGAATCAATTTGAACATCTCTCCTTTTCCTTGCTGTGGTGAATAATATATGCTTATCTTTACTCATTAATCTTTATCATAATTTATATTAAAAAAATTCCCCATATTATTTCAGTTTTTTTAACCCTAAAGGGAGAAAACGCTTTTTCTAGTTTTTATATTTTACAAATTTTAAAAATTACTCAAATATTATATATAATTATCTTCATACAGTAGATCTTTTTCTTCTCTTATTTTTAAATTTGATCAATAGTATTTTACAAACTGGGAATTATTCAACATTGCATAACAGGACAGAAAACATACATTTACAAACTCATTTTATAAATACAAGACTACCTTAAAGCTTTCTTTCAATACATATATCAAACTTATAAAAATCCATCCTAACTAATTAAGTCATTAACTTTAAGTCACTTCCTCCAGCTTACCTTCATAGAATGAGATCTTTTTCCTCTCAGGGGTGTCTATCAAATCTCTTTTCTTCAATAAATTTTCAGCCTTGGAAAAGGATTCCCAAAGTTGTTCTATTAAACTTGTAGGTTAACCTAGAGCAGGGCTTTTCAACCAATGGTACGGGTACCACCTGTGGTACATTGGCCCTTGGCAGGTGGTACGTGACCATCCTATAAAAGTGGTAGCGGGGGAGTGGAATACGCTGAACCGGTGGCAGCACCGCACAAGCCTGAGTGAGAGACAGCTGGAGCTGCAGGGCTGTCAGGGCTTAGCAGAAGCGCCAGGATCAGTGCTTCTTTGGGGCTATCAGGGCTCAGTGGAAGCGCCAGGATCCAGCTGGAGCTCGGTGCTGATCCTGGCGCTTCTGAGCCCAGAAGAAACGCCGATCAGTTGGAATGCTGCAGCATCTCCAGGATCTTGTGATTTACAGTACATTCAGATGCTTGGCAACTGATTCATATTTATGATGGTCACAGTGTCCCAGGGTCATGTGAAGTGACCAAAACCTGCTGCAGCCACCCAGCAGACAGTGGGAATAAAAACCAAACACCCCACCCCAACCCCACTGCCAATCCTCAACAGAAATGCTCACAACAATGAAAACCTCGGACAGGAGGAAAAGCACCGCTGGGCAGGCAGGTAGGTGTCTTGCTTGGCTGTGGCTTGGGGGGGGGGGCCTTTTTTCAGTGCCATTGTAATTTCGAACAGTCACTAAGAGAACTGTTGTAAGTCGAGCACTACCTGTACTTCATCACTTTTTCCTCTCTTTTTTTGGTCATCAAGTTTTTGACACCTTGCTAGGCGACTGGTGGTACTCGGAGGTTGCCATATTCTAAAAATGGTACAATGGGTGAAAAGGTTGAAAAGCCCTGATATAGAGCACTTCCTTGTAGAATAAAATCTTCTCAGAGATATCTATCACATATCTATCTATCTTTTTTTTTCTCAAAAGATTCTTGACCTTATTAGTTTTTTCCCCATGTGACCAGTCCATTTTCAGCCAACTGGAATTTGCCAAAAGGTTTTGATAACTCTGAGATGTTTGGGGTAGTCCACATATTTCTCAGGGAGCTTTGCCTTGGGATACTAGTACAAAATGGATCCAGCTGCTCTGGTCTTCATCACCTGTCATTCCCCCTCCAAATTTCTTATCACGTACACGCACAGCTTTATTGCCCCTCCATCCTCCCCTTTCTCATTCTTTGTATGCAGGATGTTTGTGAGGCACCTAGCCAAACCAGGCAGAGCTGATATTGGATCTTTCTTTTTTAAAAAATATATTTTATTGATTTTTTAACATAATCACCTTAATATTTGGTAAATAGTGTGTTGTCTGGGTTTACATTTAAAAACAATCCATAACAATTAATTTCTATAATTCCATAATCCACATAGTAGCTTTCTTTGATTTTCTCTTCTTCCAGTAATATTCTCTTTTACCAACCTTAAATTAGTACATTTCTTAATATTTTGATAGATAAAAATCAAATATAAACATTTTTCTAGTATTTAACAACCACAACAATATAAAGCTTCTTTTCTAGGTGATCATCTTAATTACCTCGTCATAAGCCCTGTTTTCAAAGTTCTTATTTAGATTTGTTTTCCCTGCAATGTTCAAAACATTCTTACCAGTTAAGATGTTCTCAGAGTTAATTACACTTAAGTATTACAACTTTTTTTCTCATACAAGCCATCCCAACAGTTTTACATTTCTCATATCTTTAAAAAAAACAAAAAGAAAAAAGGAAATAATATACTACTTAAAAACATATCCCTCTTAAGCTAAAATACATTTATATCCAAATTTTTTCTATTCTTTTTAACCATATTCAAACAAATGTTTAATTTTTAAATATTCCATGTAATACATCCAATCATCTAATCTTTTGAGTCTATTCAGAACATTCTTGTGAATTGAGATTTTCTCAAGATCAGTTACACTTAAATATCTAAAACCTTTCTCATATAAAGCATCCCAACATTTTAATATTTCAGATAGATAGATAGATAGATAGATAGATAGATAGATAGATAGATAGATAGATAGGACACTATGTTACATGAGGGGCCTATCCCTCTTAAACTAAAATACATTTATATCCAGAATTTTTCTATTTTTTAAATCATATTCAAACAAATATTTAGTTTTAAATATTCCATCTGATAGTTCCCATCATCCAATTTCTTAATTCTATTTTTTAAATTTTTTAAAATTAATTTTCCAGTATTACAATTATATCTTTGAAAAGCAATGTGGTGTCTGGGTTACAATGGTTCCATTTCATAAGATGTATGCTATTACAAATCTCCCGTGGTGCCAGCGGATGTTCAGGAAGCGCCCTCTCCCTGCCGTCCGATCTTTCTTCCTTGGAGGACCCTGAAAAGGGTCGAAAGTCTCCCTGGAGGAGCAACCACTGTGAGGAGGCCCTCCTTGTGATCACGGAAGGGCGGCAGCCCTCTGACCGGAGCAGCTCCTCTGGCCCAAAGAAGAAGAGATGGGTCATTAATATGGCCGATCATTAAGCCATTCCCTGCCAAAAGACAAAAGCACCATCAAGCACAAAGAAGCAATCTGGAAGATTTGGGTGAGACCTTCCCTTTCTTATTCCCCTAACTACTTTCCTGTAGGACCTTTCTGAGAATTTCCTCCCCCTCTTTTGAAAGATCGGCGACTGCTTAGTTGGGGAACAAAAATTTTAAAGCCTTAAAAGAAACCAAATGACTAAGCTAAAAAATTAAGCAACCTTATTTGTACTTTTGGAATTCCTGGGCTATTAAAAAGCTTTTATTTCTGTGGGGACCTACTACCCTATTTTCTGCTTAAGCTGTGAAAGAAGAGGAAAAGAAAAAAATGATTAATTGGATAAAAGCCTCTCAGTGTGGAAAAAAAAATTTACATCTTATTTTATATGCTATTTATGACATCTTGTGGCGAAACCTGGTATAGCAAGTAAACCTTTTCTTTATTGTGAGAGCTGGCTGAAACACAGATTTGTCCTTGACACTATCTTTAAAGAGAAGAATTGGGAACACCTGGCACCAAATACAATCTCTAGGAATAGTGGAGGTGGACTCTCACTGACTCCTATTAAAATAGCCTCCACGAAAGACCTACCTGTAAACATCAAAGAAATGGAGGATTATATTCCACCACTTAACTATAAACTGATACTTGAAACAATTCTGGCACTGACTGAGCAAATGAAAACCAGACTGCAAATCTGACAGCTTAAATCTACCAAGTGAAACTTTGACTTTAAATGATGAATTGACAATCCAAAAACAAATAGAAGAAGAGGAAATTAACATCAAAATAGGAGACCCCAAAGAACAACAAATACAATCTATTGAGAACCTTGATGCCCAAATCTTGATTTTAACTATAAACCTACAATTCAAAAAGCAATAGAAGCTGAAGAAAGCAACACTAAGACAGAAGATACCAAAGGCTCTCAAATACAGTACGTTGAGAATCTAGCCAACCAAATAATAACTATAACACCGGTCATCACCTTTTACCTAAGCCAGATGGAATTGGAAGAAGACCAAACATCGAGAATTGATCTATTAAAGCAACATCTTAATGATTACAAAGGGGGCACTTTCTTTGCAAAACTGACAATTGGGTGGTCTCCCTGGATTCAAACAATGTGTATAAGAAGAAAGGGAGACACATTTGAGAATCTAAAGGCACCAATATGGAAGCTGATTGGCACAAAAAGAAGGCGAGAGTTAGATTTAAAAAATTGGATTTGTCTTTCTGTTCGGACTTGTAATGGTAGAGCTTAAATTTCTTTTAATGGGCTAAGGGGAATCTTTAAAAGATATAAACTGATTCTATACTTAGGTTTTAGATTTTTAAGGGAAAGCAAAATTAGCTATCAAAACATAACTTTGAATTATATTATAGAATTTGGCATGATATAATAAAACATTAGTTTAATAATTGATGAACTATTATGATGATTAAAAGAATATATTTGTTGTAATGACAGAGCTTAAAATTTCTTTTAATGGTCTAAGGGGAACCTTTAAAAGATATAAACTGATCTTATATTTAACTTCTAGACTTCTAAGGGAAAGGAAAGTTAGCTATTAGAATTGATTTATATTATAGAATCTGGAAAGATACAACAAAAATATTTTTTTCAATAATCAGTGAACTATTAAGATGATATAAGTGAAAATATATTGAAAATTGTTCTAATTGATTGTGTCACAATTAGAAATGTATTAATTTGATTAATTTGATTATGTTATCATAACTAAGGGAATCAGAGAGGGAATTCTTGTGGATGTAACTTGAGCTATCTACAAATGATTTTGTTATTTGCTATTGTTTAGTTTTAACTACCCAACCACCGTATTGCTTCATAAATACCTGAATGTAAAATTAAAAAAATATTAAAACTTGTATTAAAAAAATCTCCAATTTATTGTAGCCAATATTTCCTTTTTTCCCCTTTAATACATATTGTCTCTTATCTAAATTAACATACTTCTTATTCTATCCATCAGCTATTTAGTAGTTTTCTTACATTTGACAATAATTTTATATATTTTAGTTATTTTAACATTCCATCTATAGACCATCAATCACCTTATAATTTTTCCCAGCTTTAACTTTGCATTAATATTTAAGTTAAACGTTTGAAATTTATCATTTCCAAATTTCTGAGTGACCCCACTTCCCTTTGTTACAATTCTCTCCAATACCTAGTAATCCAGATACACATCTTATCTATCTTATTTCCATATCAACAGATTAGTAGTACAATACAATACTCTTATTTTCATTGTAATTTCCACATATTGTAGATTCAGTAACCAAGATTTCTCCCATTTCAGCATTTAATACATCCTCTCTCTTCTCCTTTATATCCGCTCTTTCATGTTTAGGCTTATAATTTATTCTTATCAGTACATTCAAATATATTAATTATGTTACATCACTCTTAATATATATATATATGTCTTAGTCACCTTCATTTAACCTTTATAAACAACTCAATATTTCAATTTAACTATTGATATTCATACAACTAAGTTTTATTTAGCCAACATTTTTCTTTATCTATACATCATAACAATCTCTCATATTCAAAATACAAATCCTGTCTACTTAGATATAGTCTATTTTAGGCCTCTTAGATATGTCCACGCTCTATTCTTCTTCAATCTTATTCTGGCTTTTTTCCTTTGCCATGTCATTTTCTGTGTCCTTGCTTCAGGGTCATCAAAGAGTTCTTGTATTATTGTATCATATTGAGGTGACTCTCCAATCTCCGTTTTTGGAGGGTTGAGGGGTCTGGCAGAACTACCAAATTTTCTCATTATTTTCTCCTCTTGGTGTAGTTGTCCTGGACTGTTTTTCTTCCATCTGTTTCTCATTTTGATTTTCAAATTCCTTCTGTTTTATGTAGCAGGTTTTTTCCTCCATCCATTTTGTCAGATTTTTTTCTGAGTTTTCTCTTATCTGTACTTGTTGAGAGGTTAAATCTTCTGTCAAAATATTTGGTTGTTCAATTTCTTCTGTTATGTTCTGTACAGATAGTTTATTAAAAAGGTAAAGGTAAAGGTTCCCCCGCACATGCGTGCTAGTCGTTTCCGACTCTAGGGGCCGGTGCTCATCTCCGTTTCAAAGCCGAAGAGCCAGCGCTTGTCCGAGGACGTCTCCGTGGTCATGTGGCCGGCATGACTAGACGCCAAAGGCGCACGGAACGCTGTTACCTTCCCACCGTAGTGGTCCCTATTTTTCTACTTGCATTTTTACGTGCTTTCGAACTGCTAGGTTGGCAGAAGCTGGGACGAGTAACAGGCGCTCACTCTGTTACGCGGCACTCGGGATTCGACCCGCCAAACTGCCGACCTTCTGATCGACAAGCTCAGCGTCCTAACCCACTGAGTTACCGCGTCCCTGTTATAGTTTATTAGTAGTAGTCAAAATTTGCTTATCCAAGACGCTTTCTAATTTTTTCCCCAAAAGCTCTTATTTCATCACTGGCTGTAGAAAGGAATTGGTAAGTTTGGCAAGTTATTTTCATCATAGCAGAAATTTGTTTTTGCATTTCTTCCATGGTAGACTCTCACATCTGGTGCTCAAGGTTACTCTTATCTTGTTTTCTAAAGTATCAGCCAAGTCCCTCTATTTTTTTTAGAGTGACAGGTTGCAATTTCAGGTTTAGCCACAAGATCTCCCCCAAGTGTTTAGGAAATTCCTTTCAATTATTTCTTCTGTTTTAGGACAACAAAGCCAAACTTTCAAATAAGAATAGGAAGTAGAAAGTAGATAATCAAAAAGCTTTTAGTCCACAAGTTTTTTTTAAAAAAGTTCCAGTTGAGATCCAATTATTTTTTCAACGTTTTTTTCTTTTTAAATCTCCCCTGTAAATTCAATCACCGCTGTTTCTGGAGGGAGGGCTAAAGTCCCCCTTCCCTCTCCACAGGGGGGAGAGTACTTTAGCAGCATATTTAGGTAGAAAAAAAGTTGGAATATAAGAGAGGTAGATCTCACCCAGTCTCTTCCACGCTGTTTTACTGTTGCTTGATGGTAAGTGCAAGTTCTGCTGTCTGCAGCCTAGTGACCGGCCATATTGTGATGGCCGGTCTTTTGTCTGCCAGTTGGAAGGGAACGCAGGCACTGATGGGAGAGTTGCGGCTCCCCGGCATTTCTGCAAAAGCCCCTTCTTGCTGGTCGCCTCTCCGGGCTGACTTTTCGGCCCTTTTAGGACCCCCCCTCAGTGATGCAAAACTGGATGTGGAAGACGACAGCTGTCCTCCAAGTGTCCATAGTGGCCATGTCAGCAAACCGGAAGTCTGCCAATTTCTTAATTCTAACTTTAGCCTTTTTTTTTTGCCAAGCATCTTTCTTAATCAGTATGCTCCGCTGGACCAAAAAGTCTTCCCATAGTCTTGTAGATGTTGTCGTAGGTACAGGAGAGGGATCCAGTAAAATGTTTTTGTGGAAGGGTTTCACCCCTTCGTATTCATTGAAAATATTTTTCTTTCTTTCTTAATTTCTCTTATCATTTTTTGTCCTTCAGGTTCTCATAGTTTTCCTGACAGCTCTATAATCCATTTTGTCAAATCTTTTTTCTTGTCCTAAGTCTTATTTTGCAAGTATCTTTTCCATATCCAATATTTCCTGCAAGTTTTTCTCTGCCTGGCCATTGTTGAATTCCATCTTTAAATCTCTTTCCTCTGGATTATGTTCAGTTGTCTGCTTTATCTGATCGCTCTCTGTTTTTATTTTCTGAGAGTTTTTTGTTGTAAGGTTAAATTGAAGATGTGTTCATTTAAATTTTCAAAGTTGTTTTTAATTTCCTTGTGGTTTGAAATCATTGTCGTTTGGATTAGTTGCAATATAGCATACATTTCCTCCTGGAAAGTATTTATTTTTTCTTGATATGTTCTTTCTGCAGGTCTCTGATGTTCCATGATAGCCAAAATTGAAAGTTTTCCTTTCTTTTTTTTTATTGAAAAGTTTTAAGATACAATTTTCCTTTAAAAAACCCCCCTTCCCCCTCCCTCCTCCCCCCCTACCTCCCCCCCTCCCCCCCTCCCTCCTCCCCCCCCTCCCTCCCCCCCTCCCCCCCGACTTCCCAGAGCTAAATACAAGGTATATATAAAAAAAGCAAACATAAACAACCATATACTAACAACTATAAATTCTAAAATCCATCACTCTCTAGCTTATATAGGATAAAACAAACCTTAGCAATATTAAATATATATAAAAAACTAAAATAAAAAAAGAAACACTCTCTAGCTTATATAGGATAAAACAAACCTTAATAGTATTAAATATATATTAAAAACAAAAAAAAAGGAAAAAAACCCCAAGATAGAAAGAGAAAAAGAAAAAGAAAAAAAAGGAAAAAAGAGTTATTCAAATACTACATAATACTTCCCAACCCTATACTTATCCTAGACTCCATCCATTTTGTCCATTCCATGATATAACGTTCTTACAGATAATCTTTCAAATTAACCAAAATCTTCACCACCTCAACCAAATCAGAAAACTTTAAAGTCAACTCTTCTATAATCGGCCGTTCCTCTTCCAGTGCCACATCTATAATTATTCCAAACCAAAAAAAAAAAATTGCGAACAAAACTTTAACCTCCATTTGAGAATCTTCTGTATATTCCACCAAACTTTAATCCAAGAAACCTCACCCTTTCCACAAAACCACCACATATAAAAATATATTGCATCTACACCCAAACCTTTTCCCACCTCCCATACTTGACTATAAATACGTCATAGAAATTCCATAGACTTCTGCAAATTCTGCTATTTTCTCTTCTTAGATCGTTTTGCAGCAGCACGCGTCACCCTCTGTTCTATAGGATCATCCAACGAGGTTATATCTTGATCTCCTCCAACACCGTTGTCTTCTATCTGACCATCTTCAGCCTCTTGATGCACTCCTTCTCCAGATCCCTTTTCAGCTTCCAGAAGTGTTAATGGCGTTGCATTTAAAACATTATTGTAGAAATCACGCGCTTGCATCACAGTAACCAGACGGTACCTTTTACCTTCGTGCGTCACCATCAACCCAGCTGGGATCTCCCATCTGAACCTTATATCTCGTTGCTTGAGCTCTTGCACAAGAAATGTAAAATCCTTCCTTCTCCTTAAAATCTTTGGAGGAATTTCTTTTAAGACCAAAACTTCTTGATTAGCAATCACAACTTTAGTATCATAAGCAGCTCGTATAACTTCATCTCTAGTTTCCCTTTTTGCAAAATATACCACCACATCTCTAGGCAACTTTCTCTGTCCAGCAATCCATGAATTCACACGAAACACTTTATCCATGCCTCCTTTTATTTCAGATGCTGGCTGTTTCAATACTACTTCGAAAGCCTCAGAAGCCAGCTGCTTTAGATCTTCCTTAATATTCTCCTTTAAGCCTCTAATTCTAATGGCAAACTGCATCTGGTAATATTGAGCAAGACTCAGTTCCTTTTCCATTTTATCTTCATTCTCCAATACTTTTGCTTCTAATATAGCATTCTTTTGAGTCAAATCTTCTAGCTTTTCCTCCAATTCTTCCACACAACGAGCCACTTTACACACTGAAGACAAGATGTCTACCTTCATCACTCTAAACTTCTGTTCCATCCTCTCCTCCATTCTCTCCTCCAATTTCTCCAATTTCTCCTCCATCTGTGCAAATCTATCATTAATTGATTCCAAAATTACCTAGGTGTGTTTTTCAAGAGCATCTTGTAAGTCCTTTGATGTCAATACATCAGGAGGATGCAGCGCCTGCAGTAATGATTGTTGCACCGGCGAAGTTCCAGCACTCCGAAGAGTTTTAGGGGGTGGTTTAGCCGCCATCTTTTACCAATTGTGACGCACTTTCACTTCAGATTTATAATCCAAAAAAGTCCATCAAGCTGGAGAGTAAAATATAATAATCCTCTTCACCTTTTCCTCTTGTATCGCTCTGCCTGCTCCTTTAATCCATAGTCATTCCTTCAGGCAGGGGTGGTCGCAGACGCCTGGCTCTGCTCCAAGAAATCAGGAGCAGAGGCGCTGGCCAGCTGGGAGCAGCCCAGGCTACGGGGGAGTTCAATCCTTCAGCCGCCCAAGCCATAAGCTCAGGCGGCCCTGGAGAACTCTACCCCTACCTGGGAGCTCACCCCCTCCTCTTCTCCTGAGGAGGGGGCTTCAAATTTGCCCGAACAGCTGATCGGCGCTGTTTCGGGCGAAAATAACTCAGCTGAGCCGCGGGCAGCCCGGAGAGGCTGTCTTCGGCGCCGCGCCGCCACCGGAAGAGAAAGTTTTCCTTTCTCTGCAAAGAGCTTTAGAGTCACAATTCTATAAGTATTTATAATCCAGGAAAGTCATTTTTTTTTCCTAAACTTTATCATTCTTGTCTTGTAAATAGCCCAAAATGTTTTCTTTTTCTTGCAGCTATTCTCTGTTTAATTAAGACATTGAAGGTCACAAAAACAAGTTATCTTTTACTGGGCTTTCTGTCAGTTCCTGTATTAGAGCAACTAAACTTGTATATTTTCATCCACCACTAGATGTCACTACCAGTTAGTTTTTTTAGTTTTCAAAACAAACAGTTATTTTTTTCTGTTTTCATCAATAATCTTTTGAAAAGAAAATCTTAACAAATTCCACCAATTTCGAACTTATCTAGATTTAAGTCTTATATTCATTTCATTTCAATATATTTCTGTCCCCCATAAAAGTTTAATTTGCCGCTTCCGTCTGTGGGAGAGTGAGTCAGGAATCCCCCTCCTTCTCACTGGCTTCGGCTGCTTGTAGTTTGGGCTAAACTCTAGAGTGAAGCTAACTTTTCTTCTGCTGGTTTCTTGAGGGCTTTCCCCGAACGACCAGATTGACCACTTTGTTGCCTCTCCAGGGCAACTTTAGGCCCATTTAGGGTCCCCAAACAGAAAAGATAACATAATCTTTATTGTCATTTTTTACTGTGGGCACAACGGCACACATCAAAAATGAAATTTAGTTGCCCGCTCTCAAAGTGAAACAAATACATGACACACACCTAAAACATACTATGTACAACATATGTATAGACTCACACTCCTACATATACATAATGATAAATTATTAAATACTGTCCATTTTGAATATATAACAGAAGGAGGAAGCCTGAGAGTTCACAAGGTTGATGTTGTATGGAATTGGCCGTAGGGTGCGGAGCCCCACGATCCCTCGGCTACTTGCGCTACTGTGTAAAACTGGAAGCCTGATATTGGATCTTTCCTATCCCAGTTCAAGAGCACAGTGAAAGCATCATATTGATATCCTTTAACTCTCATTGTGTTCATAGTGAGTTTGCTGATTATTTGGAACTATAAACATAATCATTAATGGGTTGAATTAATTGCCATATGCTTCACTAGCTGAAGCTTTCCTATTGTTGATAATACTAACAAATAGCTCAAATAACTTAAATAGGAAGCTGCCAGTGCTTGATCTACTGGAGCACATTTGTTTTTCTGCAGAAATAGTTGTACTTCATGGAGCACTAAAATTGGCTGTAAGCCATCTGAGTCCTGAAGTCTTCTCGTCATTCTGTTGACAAAAGATGAATCATACGTGCTTGTAGGATTTAAGTTCCATTACATTAGCACTGATTTGACGTATTGTAGTTTTATAATGATCTGGTGACAGAAAAAAACAGAAGAACACATATTTTGTTTTATAAAATTAGACTTTTAAAAATAAAATTAGAAGCTCAAGCTATTATATGCTCTAAATTAATTTTTACCATTTATCAAATATTTGGATCCAAATGGAAAGTTAATTTTTGTCAAGTAGTTAAGAAATAGGAAATAGGTTGGCCTACAAAGGTATATGTGGTTTTCTACTTTGTCTTTTTTATAGCATTCACTAGAAAGCTTAATACTTTAATTACTACAGCATTTTTCAAGCACTCAGAGCAATTTTTATTTCAAGTAAAACCTTGATTTCTCTAATGGATTGTTTTCTATGACAGGTGGGAGATTCAAGAAAGAGATAGTAGTTGATGGGCAGAGCTACCTTTTGCTAATTAGAGATGAAGGAGGTCCTCCTGAAGCACAGGTTTGTATTATGTTTAATTATTTTAATAATCTGAAATCTGGAGACCAATATTATAGGTAACATTATTTCGAACAGAAAGTAATGAAGGAAATGGTTTCAGCTGATTTCCTTTACAGGCCCCTGTACCATACCTGTTTCATCTGTTCAGGACAAATTATAAAAATCTCTCCTTGATCAGTTTCCATCCATATTCCTTATCTGGCCTTTGGGTGCTCAGGAAAATAAGTTGTCCTCCTCTCTGTGACAGCATCTCAAATATTGAAACATTGTATCATGTCACTCCTGGTTTTTCTCTTCACTAGATTAGCCATGCCCAGTTCTTGCGACCGTTCTTCATATGTTTTAGCTTCCAGGACCCTAATCATCTTCGTTGCTCTTTTCTGCACTCTAGAAAGTCTCAGCATCTTTTTTATAGTGTGATGACCAAAACTGGATGCAATATTCTAGGTGTGGCCTTACTAAGGCTTTATAGAGTGGTATTAGTACCTCATGTGATCTTGATTCATTCCATCTGTTAATGCAATTTAGGATTGCTTTGGCTTTTCTGGCTGCTGTTGCACACTACTTTCACTCATATTTAGTTAATTGTTCACTAGGACTCCAAGTTGCCTCTCACAGTTACTGCTATTAAGCCAGGTTTCACCTAATCTGTACATGTACTTTTGGTTTTTCTTGCCTAAGTGTAAAGCCTCTCTACAATGAATTTCATTTTGTTAGATAGGGACCATCTGGATCTTGAGCTTATAGTGTTGGCGATTCCTTCCAGCTTAATATCATCTGCAAATTTGATGAGTTCTCCTTTTATTTCTTCCTTGACAAAGTGATTAAATTAGTGGATCAGGCAATGCTGTAGACATGACATGATAGCAGTCTTCCAGTACTTGAAGGCTGTCACAGAGAAGAGGGGGTTGACCTATTCTCCAAAGCACCTGAGGGTAGGACAAGAATGGGCATGCTCCCAAGCTTGGGGCATGCACCAAGGATCCCGCTTCCTGGCTATATGTTAATAGGCCAGATGTCTTGCTTTCTACGTACTGGAATTAGACATTTTAATGTTTAGTGTTTTAATGATTTACTGTTTTTATTGTTATAAAATGTTTTAAATATTTTAATATATGTTTCTGTGTTGTGAGCTGCCAAGAGACATTTGCTGAGATGGGTGGCTATAGAAATCAAATAAATAAAGAATTGGTGAAAGTTCCTTAAAGAGAGATCCAACATAGAACTAAGAAGAAATTTCCTGACAGAAAAATTAATAAATGGAACAGCTTGCCCCAGAAATTGTGGGTGATCCATCACTGGAGGTTTTCAAGAAGACATTGGACAACCATTTGTCCAGGATGGCTTACGATCACCTGCTCAAGCAAATTCCTTTGTTATTCTATGTTCTAGACCAGGGGTCTTCAAACTTGGCCCTTTTATGACTTGTGGACTTCAACTCCCAGAATTCCTCAGCCAGGCACGCTGGCTGAGGAATTCTGGGAGTTAAAGTCCACAAATCAAAAGGGCCAAGTTTGAAGACTCCTGTTCTAGACTCTACAGTTTTCTTGTCAAGATTGCCATCTTCCTAGGGCTGCAAGTGAGTGACTGGTCCAAAATCACCTAGCTGGCTTTGTGCCTAAGGCAGGACATTACCAAGAGCCTTCATTAAAATTGAAAAATCGTAACATAGAGAAACTGAATTGTAGTTACCTTTCTCTTTTGTAATGTTGACAGTAATCTGGTCCCTTCTAACTTTATTATTACCTCTTTATGTAAAGACAAACAGTGAAGTGGAATAAACAAACAGTTAAGTTTCAGCAAGCACTGGACACAGTATTGCTCCTTTGAAGCTTCAGTCTTTCAAGCTATTAAATAGTAATATCCAACTAAATATATAAGCTGCATTGGCAGCAACAATCTACCAGTACCAGTAGAACAGTAGCCTCAGCTGGGAAAGTTTTTTACCTTTGCCAACAGTATCTATCTACTTTGCTTTTCAGCTGATATTCCTGTTTTGAGAGAACCATTTAATTCTCCATGAGGGAGCTGAACTACTTCAAGTCCTGGTCTCTTTAAAGCTAAATGGAGAGTCCTGAGCAGTTTCTTTGGTGTCAACCTTCCTTTTCGTTTCTTCTTTCAGCCTTAAACTCATCATGCTCTGAGGTGGAAAATGCTCACTCCCAGATGATAAGGCTTACGTATTGGCATTTTTCCTTCATCATAATGACCTATTTTAAATATATATTTCTTTCTTGTGCTGAGTTGGTTAGAAGAAAATAGTGAATAAAATAAATCTAGGTTAATATAAATGTTCTGAATGACAGTTGTAAGCTTTAAAGGAGTAACCTTCTGACTGTAGGGATAATGTGTAGGTCTGAATATATATATGATTAAACATATTAATGAAGATTAGTAATTGGGTAAATCTGTAATTGGGTAAATGTTTGAACTATAAAGCAATGTAAAAAAGTGAACTCGAATAACAAAAAGCAATTACAGTACATTAACTGTATAGAGTTTGAGGTAAATCCTCATTTACTTAAAATAATAAAATTTATTTTAAAAAGGAACAAAATTTCAAGTTCTGGTTATTTTCACATTTTGGTACAATGTGAAATAAAAATCCCAATTAGAAAAGTATATAATAAATTTTACAATAAAATAAATGATCAAATTGGTGGAATAGGGTATTTCAGTTGACTAGTAGCACTTACATAAACATCTACTGAGGCCTTTGATCACTTTGATTCTTTGTGTAGACTGAGAACCAGGCTTTAATTCTTTGAGAACCAGGCTTTAATTCTCATGTAGGGTATGTCAAGGTTCTGACTGATGATTTTAACTAAGTAAGCACAGCTGAGACATTCCAATCTCTAATGCAAAACCTTATTGAGTACAGCATATTGGCACTGATGAATAGAAAATCAGCTCTGGTGAAAATGGCGGCAGAACAGTAAATTAAAAGTGTAGAACCTCCCTTTCCCTCTGATAGTGCAGGTCACATTCCCCAATTAAGTGTCAGACATTTGTTATGAAAAAATTCTTCAGTTCCCAGCCCAGCCATTCTCCAATGATTTTGATTCCCAGAGTGGACTGTTACACCTGTGCTGAGCACTCCAAACATCCCCCTTCCCTCCTATGGAAGAAACAACAATGGCTGAAACAGAATAAGTGTCTTTGATGCTTGACAGGGTACTTGCAAGTCACATTACCAATTCAAACAGACTATCATGTTTGAAAAAAAACAAAAAGGTTCACAGTGATGGTTTCTCAAACAAGTTTTCATTGATAAAATCAATAAATATAACCAAAGTGTCCCTTAGATGTTATTCATGGTCATGTACTGAATATATTCTTTTGATAAAATGACTAAATTAGTGAATCAAAAAAATGCTGTGAATATGATATACTTAGACTTCAGTAAGGTATTTGATAAAAAAGTAGACCACAGCCTACATTTTGGTAAGATAGAAAAATGTGGGGTAGACAGGACCACTATCAAATGGATTTGCAGTTGCCTATCCACTTGCACTCAGCATATGGTCCTCAGTGGAATTATATCTGTGTGGAGGGAAGCATTCAGTGGAATACCGCACTGTGCCCGGTGTTCTTCAGCATCTTCATAAATAACCTAGATGAGGGGATAGAAGGAGTACTCAATCAAATTGGCGGATAATACCAAACTCGGGGGAATTGCTAACACAAGATGAACTCAAGATTGAGAAGGATCTTGACATATTTGAACATTGGCTCCTACCCAACAAGATGCAGTTCAGTAGTGAGAAAAGTAAGGTCCTTCACTTAGGCAAGAAAAACCAAATGCACAGGAACAGAATAGACAGTACCTGGCTCAACAGTAATATCTGTGAGAAGGATCTTGGTATTCTGGTGGACCATCACTTATGTATGAGCTGCCAGTGTGTTGATGTTGCCAAAAAAGCCAGTGCAGTCCTAGGCTGCGTCAACAAGAGGTGATAGTACTGCTCTGCACAGCACTAGTAAGGCTACACATGGAATACTGTACCCAGTTCTGGCTAACATGACACACAAAAAGTGCTGAAGCCCTAGAAAGAGTGCAGAGAAGAGCAACAAAGATGATAATGGGTCTGGAAGCTAAATCAGTATGATGAACTGCTAAGGGAAATATTACGTTTAACCTAATAAAAGAAAAAGGCTTTAGACATGTTAGCTGTCTTCCAATTTCAACGGCTATCACAGGGAAGAAACGGTCAATTTATTCTCCAAGCAATTCTCCTGGACAAAGACAAAAAGCAATGGGAAGAAGCTTGTCAGAGAGAGATCCAACCTGGAACATTCCTGACAGTGAAAGCAGTTAGTGGAACAGCTTGCCTCCCAGGGTTGTGGTTGCTTCATTGCTGGGGGTTTGCAAGAAAAGATTGGACAACCATTTCTCTGGGGTGGAATAAGGGCTCCTGCAGCTTTGGATCTGCCAGAAGTGCCTTCTGTACCTGCATATGCATGTTCAATTCATATAAGAAGATTCTCAAAGCTGCCATGCAAAGCTTCTAATGGTCAAAGCAACCCCATGTTTTAAGCAGCCAAATCAGAAAATTGACTTTATAAAATTCTTACTCTAGTGTAATTTGCTAATAAAATATTTGTTGCTGGGTAACCTGATACCCATTTAGATCCTAAAGCAGGGGTATCAAACTGCCGGCCTGCAGGCCAGTTGTATCATACAGAGGCCATGCCTACCCCACCTTCGGCAATGCAAAAAAAGTTGCGATACATCATGACACATCATGTGATGTGGCGAGTTTGACATCTGTGTCCTAAAGTGTGTGGCTTGAGTTTGACATCAGATTTCCTCTATTTTAAGGGTTTCTTTTAATTTTTTTTCTACAGTTTGCCATGTGGATTGATGCTGTTATCTTTGTCTTCAGCCTTGAGGATGAAATTAGCTTCCAGACAGTGTACCACTATTATAGCCGTATGGCAAACTGTCGTAATGCTAATGAAATCCCAATGTTACTAGTAGGAACTCAGGGTAAGCAGTAATTCTTACACCATATTTATTTATTGAAAAACATTGACTTGCTTCTTTTCTTTGTGACGCTGTATCTTAAGAACAGCATTCATCTTATCACTATTGGTATGTATTTATAAAGCTTTGGAAATCAAGAAATGCTTTAGAATATGTGAAAATGCATACACAGCTCCTCCTTCTGAATAGGCAAAGTAATGGTGTCTTTTTGTAGACTTGCATGGCTCTTTTGAAAGCGGTTCCTGACTATCTTCCCATGTATATGTATGCATAGCTGCTTTACCTTGCAATTTTCACATATCAGTATATTTTCTTTTTCATATCCCTAGCAAATCCATGAATTTCCCTTTGGTCAATATTTTGCAACTGAAATCATTCAATGATAAATGTATGTTTGGTGAATTTACCATTTGGGGTAGTTGTATTTTATCCACCACAGATTATTACTGTATCATTTGCTGGTCAATGACCAAGCTAAAGGAACTTAACTTTATATGACCTGAGACCTCATAGAAATAATAGACGATTTGTATAATATACTATCATAATATATTACACACATATGCGCATACACACACACAAACACAGACTATTCAACCCATGACCCATTGGATCATCGCATCGGAGATATATCTTTACTTAAACAGAACAACAGAATGACCACAGTTTGTCAAAAAGCAGTAAGAGTAGGAGCAAACTTCCAGTTTTCTGTTGGCTTCCCCATTGAATTTCCTTGTGAGAAGCTTTCAGGGAGCACAAACTTACCTTCCCTCCTCTTCCTCACTACCACATTTGAGTTTATACCTATTGTCAGCTTAAGTCAGCTTGACTTAATTAAAAGGAAATAGGTGCCACGTGGGTCTGGGAGGGTTCGAAAGGGAGTAGCGAGGGTTGGAAAAGGTGGTGAGAGTGCATGAGAGGTGTGGTGCAGGTCAATAGGGGCTAAGAGGACAGATCTGTAAAGGTGCCGTGTGAATCAGGAAGGGTGCATGGGGATGTGCAAGGGATGCCATGGGAGAGGGTGCACATGAGTGTGCTGCAGGTCCGGAAGGGTGTTTGGCAGTGCATAAGAAGTTAGGGAAAAGGCACAGAAGTGTGTTCGGTTGCAGGAGTTGTGACAAGTGGGTCAGGGAGGGGATGTGGGAATTCAGCGCAGGTTGGGAAGGGTGTGCGAGGGTGTAGCATGGGTTGGGGATGCATGAGGGAGTATGAGTAGTCAGCATGGCATGAATGCAAAAGGGGTGACAAGGCTGTGTGAGTTGTGAGAATTACCGGAGCACCTTGCCAGTTCCTTGCTTGCTTCCCATTGCTGACATCCTTGCAAAGCTTCCCACAAGCAAAGACTGTTTGTGAGAAGTTGTCAGGGAAATCACAACCAATTTATACTTTATGTGGCTTTCCCATTGATTTAATCCCACAGGAATCATGGGTCCCAAATTTTGGATGCATTCTTGTAAATTAGCCCCTTTTATGTACTTTGCCCTATGAGGTACCATGTCACCTAATTAAAGGTTACTAACATACATGAGAATTTTAGTATATTTTAGATTTTTAAAAATTGGGTGCTATTTTCAGAAAAATTGTAAAGTCATGTTTTCTCTAAAAGTCATATTTTTTGTTTAATTGGTCATGTTGAAATGATTTTAAGATCATAAATTCTTGCATATTTCTAATATTTTAGATTATAGAAATCCTCATCCTAGTGATGGTAAATGATAGTAGTAGTAGTAACCTGGATTATTTGAGGAACCACTTCTTGATACATCTGCCCATCCCATCAGGTTGGGTATGTTGCAGTTCCTGTTCGCTAAATAGATACATCTGGCAGGACCCAGGAGACCAACCTCTTCCACCATAGCACCAACCCTGTAGAACACCTCCCCTGAGATAACACTGATCTCATCCTGGATGTTCTACCAGATATCCTCAGAATTGGACTGCGTCAACAAGCATTTTAGTTGCATTCTGGTATATGGGTACTAATTATTGGCTACCTTTGTAAGGCAGCTATTTTGTGAGGTATTTTCAAAATTCCAACTAGCCATGCAAAATAAGAGAGCTGCTTTAAGAACTTTCTGAAACAAAAATGCCTTCTGTTTTCTTTACAGATGCTATAAATTCAAATAATCCTCGTGTCATTGATGATATTAGAGCACGGAAACTATCCAATGATTTGAAGAGATGTGTCTACTATGAAACTTGTGCTACCTATGGGCTGAATGTGGAGCGAGTCTTTCAGGATGGTAAACTTACTCTTCACTACAACTTGCCCATCTAATTGAAATGCAGTGATAAAAATATAAGGAGCTATAACAACATTCTAAAGTATATAGTGAATTCAATTTTGTCAATTTTGTTATGTTGAAGTATGATTCTACAGTTGTTGAAATTTTTTTTCTCATTAATCTACACTCAGTACCCCATAATGACAAAGTGAAAACAAGTTTAGAAATATCTGTAAGTTTTTTTAAAAAAAATCTGAAATATTGTATTTGCATAAATATTCAGATCCTTCACTCAGTCCTTTGTTGAACACCTTTGGCAGCAATTACAGCCTCAAGTCTTTTGGGATATAATGCGACAAGCTTTGCACACCTGGGTTGGGGGATTTTTTGCCATTCTTCCTTGCAAATCCTCTCAAGCTCAGTAAAGTTGGATGACAACCATCATTGGACAGCCATTTTCAGGTCCCTCCAGAGATGTTCAATAAGGTTCAAGTTAGGGCTCTGGCTGGGCCATTCTAGAATATTCACAGAGTTGTCCCTAAGCCACTCCTGTGTTGTATTGGCTGTGTGTTTAGGATTGTTGTCATGATGGAAAGTGAACCTTTGGCCCAGTTGAGGTCCTGAGCGCTGTGGAACAGGTTTTAATTGAGGATATCCCTATATTTTGCTCCATTCAGGTTTTCCTCAACCCTAACCAGTCTCCCAGTCCCTGCTGCTGAAAAACAGCCCCACAACATGATGTTGCCACCACCATGCTTCACTGTTGGGATGATATTGGTCAGGTGATGACTGGCACCAGGTTTCCTCCAGATATAACGTTTAGAATTGTGGGCAAATAGTTCCATCTTGGTTTCATCAAACCAGAGAATCTTGTTGCTCACAATCAGAGTCATTTAGGTGCTTTTTTGCAAACTCCAAACAGGTTTTCATGTGTTTTGCAAGAGAAGAGGCTTCTGTTTAGTCACTCTACCATAATGCCCAGATTGGGCTGCAAGTGATGGTTGTCCTTCTCGAACTCTGTCCCATCCCCACACAGGAGAAATGGAGCTCAGTCAGAACGACCATTGGGTTCTTCATCACTTCTCTTACTAAGGCTCTTGTCCCCTGATTGCTTAATTTGACCGGGCAACCAGCTCTTGGAACAGTCCTAGTTGTGCTGAATTTCTTCCATTTGAGAATTATGGAGGCCACTGTGCTCTTAGGAACCTTCAGTGCAGCAGAAATTTTATTGTAGCCTTCCACAGATCTGTGCCTTGCAATAATCTTATCTCTGAGGTCTGCAGACAGTGCCTTTGGCCTCATGGCTTTTGCTCTGTTATAGTATGCTTTGTCATCTATAAAGCCTTCTATAGAGAGGTGTTTACCTTTTCAAATTATGTCCAATCAATTTAATTTACCACAGGTTGACTCCAATCAAGGTATAGAAACATGTCAGCAACAATCAAGAGAAATGGGTGGCACCTGAGTTAAATTTCAAGAGGGTTATTTCTGGTTTTCAATTTTTGACTGATTACTTCAATTTTTTTCCAAATGTAATGGATTGGTCAAGGGTTATTTCAAGATATTTTGGATGATAGTTGTGTTTTTTCCTCTTTCCAGAAAAAGCTACATTTAACTCTTTCTTTGCTGCCTGATTGCTTAGATGGAAGGTGCATGCTTCTGTTTTATTTGGGTTAGGGCGTAGCCTCCACTTCTCATAATATTGGCTTAGTGACCTCAGATCCTTAGTAAGAATGTATTCCTGCTTCCTCAAAATCCTTGTTTTAGATAATTATTGCCATATCATCAGCATAGTAACATTTTTCAAAGTTGGATTTTGGCAAATCACTAGTATTTAATTTAATAGAGAATATTTTATTGGCTAAATGTGATTGGACACAAGGAATTTGTCTCTGGTATTTAAGCTTTCAGTGTATATACAAATAACAAGGTAATATAATCATAAGCTATCAATAAGAGAAGATAGTAGAAAAGATGTGGATAATAGTAATACAGCTATACTACATGGGTACCTAAGACTACTGTGGGAATTAGGTGTTCAACAAAGTAATGGCATGAAGGAAAAAACTGTCTTTGTGTCTAGTTGTTTTGGCATGCAATGTCCTATAGTGGAATCCTGAGGGGAGGAGTTGAAACAGTTTATGTCCAGGATGTGAGGGGTCTGTACATATTTTCTCAGCCTTCTTTCTGACCTTTGCAGTATACAGTCTGCATATAGACAGGAAGTTGAACAACTGGCCTTGTGATGCAGCCGAAGCAATATGGAGCTGAACATGCTTAAAACTATAGAGATGAGAGTGGAATTTAGCTGGAGCCCTTCTATTCTACCACCTCTTACTATATTAGACCACACAGTATCAACAAAACAGTCCTTCAGTTTTGGGGCCTCTGTAATCTCCCAGGATTTGAAATGGACACTTAACATCAAAACCATTAAAACTATCATTTAAAAGGCACAACAAAGAATGTTCTTCCTGTGTCAACTCAGAAAGTTCAGACTGCCACAGGAGCCGTTGATACATTTCTGCAGAGGAATGACTGTGTCTGTCATTTATACTTCTATAACTGTCTGGTTTGGTACAGCAACCAAACAGGACAAGTGCAGCCTTCAATGGATAGTTAGGACTGCAGAAAAAACAATTGCAACCAGCCTGCCTTCCATCGAGGACCTGTATACTGCACACTCAGAAAGAGGGCTGAGAAAATATTTACAGACCCATCACAGTATAAACTGTTTCAACTCCTCCCCTTGGGATGCCACTACAGGGCATTGCATGCCAAAACAACTAGACACAGAGAAAAGTTTTTTCCCCTCATGCCATCACTCTGCTGAACACCTAATTTCCACAGTATTGTCTTCTGTCTAAGTATATTTACCCATGTATAATGTAATATGGCTGTATTACTATTATCCTTCTCATCGTTTCTACTACCTTCTCTTACTGATACTATGATTATTATTATTCTGTTGTTTTGTGTATACACTGAGAGGTTGTGCACCAGAGACAAATTCTTTGTGTGCCTAATCACACTTGGGCAAATAATGTCTTGTCTTGTCTTCTCCTCTCCTCTCTTCTTTATTTTCTATTCTATTGCCTTTTCCTATTCCTGTTCCTGTTCCTTTTCCTATTTCTGTTCCTTTTTCCTTCCCTTGTCCTGTCCTGTCCTTGTAGCAATTAGCATATATAAAGTTAATTTGGTATATTTTAAGGAAATGTATAACCATACATATAACCGTACATATAAATCAGAGATACTTTGCAGATAGTTGGTCATGAGGCATTGTTTGTAGAATTATGCAGTAGGAATCAGAGGGAACCACTGCTTGCATTCCAGCCTTCCTACTGCATAGCAACCTCCCTACTTCAGCTTTTGAAGTCCACAGCTAAGGTTGGCTTATGCTGTTAGAGACCAGTTCACTTTCTGTTGGCCTTGGATTTATCTTGTGATTGCACCTCGATGTGGGGACATAGGTCGTATTTGATCAGTCTGCCCTAGACACTTTATGGACGCTAATAGGTTCCACAGAAACTTTGGTGTTTCTTGGGGCCCTGGTTCCACCAAGGCTGTGGTTACTACTGGGTATGAGTAAAGCTCAATAAAAATTTTACAGGTTGAATTGACTTTTGGTTTAACTTTTATCCTGGTATGAATAATTTTCCAGAATTTTTCAGCTCTACGACATTGCCACCAAGTATTATCCCAACTTTCCTCACCACATTGGTGAGAGTGAAATAGAGATGGTGTGGTTTGGTGGAATGTATGTGGGTTGGTTTTAGAGAAGGGTGGTTGGTGACTGGTAGTCTTGAGTATGAGAGTATAGTTGGTCCGGAGTCCTTATAGTATGTACAGGAGGTTTTGATACTTAGATGGGGCCTTTGGTTTGGAAGGGGGAGCGAATTGGTCAGGATAAATAAGGATAATAGGGGGAGAAGAGCCAGGTGAGGGTATTGTAGAAGTGAAGGATAGAGGGAGATGGAAAGTTCTGGTCTACAAGGTGACCTTGTATCTATCTTGCCTTCCCCAAACGGTAAATCACAACTCCAGAAAGCCTAGCTTCTGGCATTTGCTGTTTAATGTGCAATCATCCTTTAATAAAGTTTTCCTCATCTACAGTCCAATATTAGATGAGAGGGCTGACCTTGCCTGCATTACTGAAACCTTGTTGGCCCTAGGGAGGTCGGGTTGTCCCTCCTAGAGATGTTCTGTCACAAATGCTTCTGTGTGGCATCTTAGATATTCTAACTCAGCGATACTTTGCAGATAGTTGGTCATGAGGCATTGTTTGTAGAATTATGCAGTAGGAATCAGGGAACCATTGCTTGCATTCCAGCCTTCCTACTGCATAGCAACCTCCCTACTTCAGCTTTTGAAGTCCACAGCTAAGGTTGGCTTATGCTATTAGAGACCAGTTCACTTTCTGTTGGCCTTGGATTTATCTTGTGATTGCACCTCGATGTGGGGAGATAGGTCATATTTGATCAGTCTGCCCTAGACACTTTATGGACCCTAATAGGTTCTACAGAAATTTTGGTGTTTCTTGGGGCCCTGGTTCCACCAAGGCTGTGGTTACT
Source organism: Vipera ursinii (assembly GCF_947247035.1). Classification (NCBI taxonomy): domain Eukaryota; kingdom Metazoa; phylum Chordata; class Lepidosauria; order Squamata; family Viperidae; genus Vipera; species Vipera ursinii. The sequence goes on from NC_139512.1 coordinate 186,876,360, forward strand.
ACTGGGTATGAGCAAGCAATGGCAGCATTGAATCAGGTCATGCCTGTGTGAAAATTTTTGGTGAAAGGGAGTAGGTCAGATTAAAGCTTTATTGCAAGTTTAAGCTCTATAAGAATCTGAACTACCAACGGTCAAGGGAAAATAGTGGAAATTAAGTATAGAAAGAAATTCAAGGCATGCTACACTTGGATCTATTGTGGGCAGCAGAGACTCATGACATGTTTGACCCCTCCCTCTGGCTCAGCCTGGTCATCTACAGGAGGATTAGATATGTTCACGGTCTTAAGATGTGTGGGTGTATGTGGGTGTGTGGGTGTGTACACATACATACATACACACATACATACAGGTTATAAATTATTACTATATACACAACAATGTGAAATCATGGTGGCCAGTTCTTTACCTAGTATTGGACTTCATAAGTATCAAGTTCTTCCCAAGAACCTAGGATATCGTAATATATCAGTGTATATATGTGGAAATCAAGCAGTGTGGCCTTTTGTTTAGAAAAAGAATCATGAGGCTATAAGGACCTAGGAAGTCTTCTATTCCAACCCCCTGTTCAGGGCAAGAGCCTTATATTATCCCAGTCAAATGGTTGTCCAGTCAATATTTGAAAACTTCCAGTGATGGAGCTATTCCATTGTTATCATTGTCAGAAAATTTCTCTTTACTTCTAGGTTAAATATTGCCAAACAGTCTTTTTTTGAGTGTCAGTCTTCTTTCCTTGTCTGTAATCTGATATGTTGTTGCTCTATGTAGTAGATAAGAGAGATAGACTAGAACAGAACAGAACAGAATAGAATAGAGCTGGAAAGCACCTTGGACCTTGGAGGTCTTCTAGTCCAACTCCCTGCTTGAGCAGGAGAACCTATACCATTTCAGACAAGTGACTGTCTAGTCTTTTCTTAAAAATCTCCAGTGATGGAGCGCCCACAATTTCTTAAGGCAAGCTGTTCCACTGGTTAATTATCCTTGCTGTTAGGAAGTTTCTCCTTAATTCCAGGTTGCTTCTCTCTTTGGTCAGTTTCCAACCATTGTTTCTTCTCCTGCCCTCCAGCTTCTGCCAACCTAGCAGTTCAAAAGCACGTAAAAATACAAGTAGAAAAATAGGGACCACTACGGTGGGTAGGTAACAGCGTTTGGTGTCCAGTCATGCCGGCCACATGACCACGGAGATGTCCTCGGACAAGCGCTGGCTCTTCGGCTTTGAAACGGAGATGAGCACCAGCCCCTAGAGTTGGAAACGACTAGCACGCATGTGGAGGGGAACCTTTACCTTTACCTTTAGTTTAACAAAGAGAAGGGTGAGGGGTGACATGATAGCAGTGTTCCAATATCTCAGGGGCTGCCACAAAGAAGAGGGAGTCAAGCTATTCTCCAAAGCCCCTGAAAGCAGGACAAGAAGCAACAGATGGAAACTAGTCAAGGAGAGAAGCAACCTAGAACTAAGGTGAAACTTCCTGACAGTTAGAACAATTAACCAGTGGAACAACCTGCCTCCAGAAATGGTGAATGCTCCAACACTGGAAGTTTTTAAAAGGAGACTGGACAGCCATTTGCCTGAAATGTTATAGGGTTTCCTGCCTGAACAGCGGGTTGGACTAGATGACCTCCAAGGTCCCTTCCAACTACTACTTCTTCTTCTTCTTCTTCTTCTTCTTCTTCTTCTTCTTCTTCTTCTTCTTATTATTATTATTATTATTATTATTATTATTATTATTATTATTATTATTAAGGCAATGGGCATTTCTCCACGCCTGCTGATCAGCGCGTGTGGAGAAATGCGGATTCCCTGTGCGCCCTTGCAAAATATGGAGGTGCTCCAGGGAAGTAACTGGGATGGCTCAGCAGAGGGAATGGGCGTTTCTCCATGCCCGCTGATCAGCGCGCGGGGACAAATGCTGAATCTCAAGTCTTCATTCCAAATGCTTGCCTTCTGCAATGCAAGCAACTGGGACAGCTCAGCAGAGAGAATGGGCATTTCTCCACGCCCGCTGATCAGCGCGTGTGGAGAAACGCGGATTCCCTGTGCGCCCTTGCAAGATATGAAGGTGCTCCAGGGAAGTAACTGGGATGGCTCAGCAGAGGGAATGGATATTTCTCCGCACCCGCTAATGAGCGGGCGCAGAGAAACACCAAATCTTGTGTCTTCATTCCAAATGCAGAAAGCAAACTGAAACAGAGAAGGAGACTGCACTGGGCGGCCCCAACAGCCGCCGCCGCCGCCGGAGCGATTGCCTGCTCCTTGGGGCTCACTGCTGCCATGAGAGCCGGCACGGGGATTTGTTTTTGCGGGGGAGGCGGAGGCTGACGGAGATGCGGCAGAACTCCAGCATCTCTCTCTCGCCGCCGCCTCCACTGCTACTGTCATTGGCTTCCGCTAAGGCCGAACCTGGGCAGCCTCCTCCACCCCCAGCAGTGACATCCGGGGATTCTCAGGTTAAATCGGAACCAAATACCAAGTGAAAAAGTTAGCAGTAGAAGGAGTAGCAGGAGTGGTTTTAATTGCCAAGCGTCCCCATGGAAGTCAATGGAGGTGCCGTGGCTGGCCTTTTGAGTTGATGAGTGAATGAGAGTGAGAGAGAAAGGTTTTTTGAGCAGTGTAAGTGAATGAGAGCATGAAAGGCTTTTAGAGCAAAGGTGAGGTAATGAGAGAGTGAGAGAGAAGCTTTTGCAAACAAAACATGAGTGAATGAGAGTGAGAGAAGCTTTTCCAAGCAAAGGCGAGTGAATGAGAGCAGAGGGGGCAGGGCGGCTGCATGTCTCCCCTTAGGCTCCACTGTTCTGTTAATCAAGCCTGTTGTTTTGCGCATGCGTGCGCATGCACGTCCTTTGCAGCTCCCAGTTTTTTTCTTTTGTGAGAGAACCGGTTCCGAGTGGCTCTTTCACTGTTTCAGGTTGCCGACCCCTGTCCTAGGGGGAGGGGCAGGGTGTTCAACCACTGTTCAGAAGTCACCTTGGGTCATTCCTAAGTGCTCACATTCAGATCTAGTTAGCAATGCTGCCAAAGAACAGCATTGGCAGCAAAATGGCAGATTGTTGGCCAGAGAGAAAAATCTCCCTAGTGTTCAGCAGTCATCTTGGAGGAGGACTCTGTTCAACAGCCGTCTTATGGGAGGAGTCCACAATTACCATGCTGCTAATGTCATGAAACTCTTCAAAAGAACTTTGAGGCATTGTTTACCTTAAAGAATATTTTATTCGAGAAACAAAGTATCGAAACTACATAGTTGAAACCAAAAACTAAATTCCCCTCCCCGGGATACAAAGTAACAAAGTACAATTCCCTCCTCCAATAAACAGTCATAAGTCACTTTCCCCATATAGCTTAAAGTGCGGGCTTTATCCCCAGCTCTCCAACCCACCCAAACCCTATCAGCTCTGGGCCCAATGTCCTTGGGTTCCCACGGCTATGTTATTATTGTTATGATTAGCTGGACTCTCATCCCTATTTCCCCTGCCAGCATCAACTAACTCTAAAAGCAGTAGAGAAAATGGCTGCATTTCCATCTGTTGTCAAAGCAAGAACATCTCATGTTAGCAGCATTGACATCTGCCCCCCTCTCCAACTAGACAGATCAAAGAACAGTCCAGCATTGTTTTATTCTAAAAAGTCTATAATAATGAGAACGATGTATCAGCACTCGTGGATAGGTGCCAGAATCTGAAATCTCCTCCCCTAAGGACATTGTATCATGCATAATTCCCTCCCTTAATTACACATCATAAATCACATTATCCAATTAGTTTAACATATGAAGTTTCACTTCCTTTCTGTAGCGCACGCTGTCCCTTATCTTATCAAAACAACCAGGTTAACATTCCCCCCACCTTCAGTGAATCAAAGCAGACAGTTTAAAGCAAAAGGCTGCCTCTTATATTGTCAGAGCAAAGACATCCAATGTTTGCAGCGTTGACATCTGGCCCCCATTACAAGAAGGATAGATCCTGTAATGTAAACAAAGGCATATGTCAGGGATTGTCTCTTGGTTTGTTGGGGGTTTTTCCATGAAACTTTTTGATGATTTGGTCAGCCTTCACATTGCTAGATTTCATCCAAGTGGCTTCAGACAGTGAGTACCTCTTCCATTGTACAAAGTACTGCAATTTCCCTTTAAAGATTCTAGAGTCAAGAATGCCTTTCACTTCAAGCCGCCCTGAGTCTTCGGAGAAGGGCGGGATATAAATGGAATTAAAATAAATAAATAAATAAATAATAGTGTCTCTGACCCGCTACTATGACGGGCCCGGGTGCCTTCTTAGGGGGGGGGGTTTAAGGTGGAGCCCTGAAAAGGTTTCAGTAGGCTGCAATGGAACACAGGATGAACTTTCCCTAAAAGCCTGGGGAGTTTTAATTTTACTGTGTCGGGGTTGATGATCCTTATGATGGGGAAAGGCCCCAAGAATTTCGGTCCTAATTTCTTGCTGAGTAATTTGAGGCGTAAATATTTAGTTGACAGATAAACCTTTTCCCCAACTTAGAATGTTCCTTGGGGAGCCCTTTTTTATCAGCCTGTTTTTTATAAGTCTCAGAAGTCTTTTTTAACGCCGTTTTCGTGTTTCTCCAAACCTCTTCCCACCAATTCACCCATTGATCAAGTGTTTGGGAAGCGGAGGACACCTGAGGATAGTCAGGCATTGGGCTGAACTCTTTTCCTGTGGCTACACTGAAATGCATGTAGCCGGTGCTGCTGTGAACAGAGTTATTGTAAGCCACCTCGGCAAAAGGGAGGAGGTCAGTCCAGTTTGCCTGTGGGTAGGAAACACAGCATCTGAGATATTGCTCCACCATTTTCTTAGCGGATTCTACAGCCCCATTGGTAGCTGGATGTAAAGCAGATGATAAGCCTTGAGATGATCTAATTAATTTAAGGAAACTCTTCCAAACTGTTGCTGTAAACTGCACTCTTCTATCCGAAATTATTCGCTTAGGGGCACAATGCAGTCCGTAGATATGTTTCAGGAAAAATTTAGTCAGTCGTTGGGCAGATGGGAGTCCTTTGCAGGCAATAAAATGAGCCTGCTTTGAAAACAGGTCTATCACAGTCCAGATGACAGTATTTCCTCTACTTTCAGGTAGGTCTACTATAAAATCCATAGCTATTTCTTCCCATGGTTGAGAAGGGTCTGCTACCAGCTGCAATAACCCAGGGTTTTTTCCTGGAATTCTTTTCATGGTGGCACATACGGTATTGGGGCAATCGAGATAGCACATACCTCCCGGTATGTACTTTAGAGTGAAATTGAAACGATTAAAGTACTGTGCCCACCGCACTTGTTTTGGGGACAGTTTGCAGGGGGTGGGTCTTTAGTGCCTCTAGGATTTTGTGATCTGTCCATACTTCAAATGGCTTCTTGCTTCCCTCTAAACAGTGTCGCCAGTTTAATAGCCCCCACCTAATTGCGAAGGCCTCCTTCTCCCAGATTGCCCATCATCTCTCGATTTCAGTGAATTTTTTGGAGGTGTAGGCGCAGGGTTGTAGGACTCCACTTTTGTTCTTTTCAGTAATACAGCTCCAACTGCAATGTTGCTGGCATCAGCTTGGATTATGAAGGGTTCCCCTGGGCAGGGGTGCTTTAGAACCGGTTCAGCAGCAAATAGTCTTTTTAAATTTTCAAAAGCTTTTTGACAACTCATAGTCCATGCTAGTGGTTGGCCAGGTCGCAGTTTTCCCCCTCCCTTGCCTGTTTTGAGTAGTTCTGTAAGGGGTAGAGCAATCTTGGCAAAAGAGGGAATAAATTAATGGTAGAAGTTGACAAACCCTAGGAAGCTCTGGAGCTGTACGCAAGTCTTTGGGGGTTGCCCTTCAATTATAGCTTTCACTTTGGCTGGGTCCATTTCAATGCCCTCATTGGAAATTCTATAGCCAAGATAATCTAATCGGGTTTGGTGAAATTCATATTTTGACAATTTGACATAAGTTTGGCATTCAGTAGTTTCTTTAACACTTTTCTCACCAGTCTTATGTGGTCAGTCATATTCATACTATATATCAGGATGTCTTGAAAATACACCAGAACCCCTTTGTATAAGTGTTCATGTAGGACCTCATTAATCAACTACATAAATATGGATGGGGCCTTCTGCAGTCCAAATGGCATGACTTTGAACTGGTAGCTTCCCAAGGGGCAGTTGAAGGCAGGTTTCCACTCATTCCCCTCCTTTATTCTCACCCAGTAATATGCTTCTCTCAGGTCTAATTTAGTGAAGACACTCCCCTTCGCCAGATGGGTTAGTAAGTCCTTCAGGAGGGGGAGGGGGTATTTATTTTCCACACTCACTGTGTTCAGACCTTTATAGTCCACGCAGAGAGGTAGAGACCCATCTTTTTTTTTCTTTAAACAACACAGGGGCTCCCACAGTAGACTTGGCCCATTCAATGAATCCCCTCTCTAGATTTGTATCCACATATCATTGCATCTTCTCCATTTCAAGGAGGGACATAGCGTACATTCTTGGTTGTGGAAGTTTGGCCCCTGGCAACAGTTCAATGGGACAGTCATTGGGCTGGTGAGGAGGCAAGGTATCGCGTTCTTTCTCACTAAATGCCTCTGCTAGGCACTCACTGGGGATGAGCAGTTCGCCTGGTGGCCGTAAGGCAGCCATGTGTACTCGCTCATTGGGTAGGCTTAAATTCCCTGTAACATCTGTTGAATCAATGGGGGGATCGGGCCCTATAGGTAGCCTCACAGTTCTCATTCCTTTCTCCCACCAGATAAATGGCTTCCATTTGTCTAACCAGGCTAGCCCTAGGATCACAGCCTCAGTCATTTTTGGAGGCACCAGGAAGCGAATAAACTCCCAGTACTCACCTATTTCTAGGCGTAAGGGCTCTGTTAATTGCATGATGAAAGTCCCTCCCATCAGGGAGCCATCGGCTTGCTCAAATCTCACAGGTTTGGAGACCAGTTTAGCTTGTATGCCCAGTCTCAGGGCAAATGACAGGCTAATGATGCATTGGAAGCCTCCAGAATCAACTAGCACCTTTAAATCTACCTGAGTACCCGACTTAGGGGTTATGAGCTTGGGAGGTAGTGCGAAAGGTGGGACGTGTTGGCTGACCATCAGGTCGTTCTCTCCTTCATTGCCCTGTATGTTCGAGGGCGGTGACCAATCTCCTTGCTGTGGTCATCCTCCCATCAGCTTCTGATCTCCAGGCTTTTACACCACCCCAAGCTATTTCAAGGCCTGTATTAGCTGTGGTAAGCTCAGAGGTTGTTGACCTTTCACTTACGGGGGTTCCCCAACCTCCCATTTCTGTAGAGGCCCCAGGCTGGGGTTCTGTGTCTCTGTGGGTCTGGAGGGCCTGGCAGGGGACTCTTGGGGCTGACAGGCTGTCTGGTCTGCAGACAGCATTTTCCACTCACCCAAATTCTCAGTGGCAGACAGTCTGGTAGCTCTCCACCATTCTGCTTTTGAAGACTCTGGCAGGGCACTCTTGAGGCATCTGGAGTCTCCACTGGAGTGGTTCCAACTTGACGACCAGATAAGCTCTCCTAACTGCTTGGGTTCTGCCGCCAACTGGGAGCCCTGCAAAAACTCATCTTCCCTTAGCATGCTGTCTGTTACTTCCTCCTCTGAGGTTTCAGCAGCTGCCTGGTCACCATCTCCAAGCTGTTTCTCTTTTCCCATGATGAAGATTTTCCCCTGAATCTGCCAGCTTCTTTCAAGGCTAGAGACAGCGGCTGGGGCTCAGGTCCCCAGGTTGTTTGAAAGAAAATAGATTCTGGCATGATGTCATGGTTCCGACTAACGAGACAGATCAAAGAACAGTCCAGCATTGTTTTATTCTAAAAAGTCTATAATAATGAGAATGAAGTATCGGCACTCATGGATGGATGCCAGAATCTGAAATCTCCCCTAAGCACATTGTGTCATGCACAATTCCTTCCCTTAATTACACTCATAAATCACACTATCCAATTAGTTTAACATATGAAGTTTCACTTCCTTTCTGTAGCGCGCGCTGTCCTTTATCTTATCAAAACAACCGGGTTAACATCCCCCCCACCTTCAGTGATTCAAAGCAGAGAATTTAAAGCAAAAGGCTGCCTCTTATATTGTCAGAGCAAAAACATCCAATGTTTGCATCATTGACACTTGGAGCTATAACAAACAATTCTAGTACAATGGTCAAATTCTAAAGGGAAGTCAGTCACCAGGCCAGGATAGTGAGAGACAGTTTGGCCTGGTGGTTAATGTACTGGCCTAGAAACCTGTGAATTCTAGTCTTTGAATTCCAGTCCCACCTTAGGTATGAAAGCCGACTAAGTGTCTTTGGACAACTCACTGTTCCTCAGACCAACCCACCTTATAGGATTGTTATTATGGGGAAAATAGAAGGAAGAAGTATTATGTATGTTCACCACCTTAAGTTACTTATAAATAATAAAGGCAGGACAAAGATCAAATAATAGTGGTCAAAAATACATGCAGCATCCATAGCTTCAAGGTAGAGATGTCATTCCAACATTTCTTTACTCTGAAAATAACCTAAATATTTAAGGCTCTTTTATTCCTCCAGATAAATGCGTCGTTGCGTCGCAGCCGAGGGATTGCAGGGCTCCGCATCCCACAGCTGATTTCACTCTTCCAGGAGACCCTAAATGGGTCTAAAATCGCCCCAGAGAGGTAATGAAGGAGGGCCCCCCGGTCAGTCATGTAAAGATGGTTGATCCATTTGATCCAGGGGAAGCCCTCCAAACAGACAGGAGAAAGGCTAGCTGCACTCCAGTGACTAGCCCAAGCATCCGAAGTCCAAAAGCACCAACTAAGAACAATTGTGAACAGTGTGTTTGGAACTAGGTGAGAATATCGATCTCTTCACTATTTTGAAACTGGTTTCCTGGAAAAGATCCCCAAGAAGCAAAAAAATCCTCCGAAAGAGAAGGGGATTATAACCCCACCCTTCCATAGATGAAAGCGGTGATTCAGTTTTTATGGGAGATAGAAATATATTGAAATGGATTAATGTAAAGTTATAATCTGGATAAAACTGAGAACTATGGAAATTGTTAACATTTTCCATTTGAAAGAAGATGAAATTACAAGAAAATATTTTTTTCATTTAAAAGTTGGAAAATAAATAGCTACTGACATCTAGTGGTGGATCAGAGTATAGCACTACAGCTGCCCTGGCTCAGAAATTGGCAAGATGCCCAGAAACAGAGCACAACTTGATCCTTTGTTCCTCAATGATGCTTAGCTAAATAGAGAACAGCTGAGAATAGAGGAAAGAAAATACACTGGGCTATCGCAGAATGAGAAATATAATTGTTATAAAAACTGCTGACCTTCATGGATTATAAACACTTACTGAGCTGTGATATTTAAGTTCAAGAATCATTTGCAGAGAAAGAAAAACCTTGACTTTTTGGCTATTCCTCTAGGGGGGAAATTAATGGATTGTTTTTAAGTGGTTGAACCTTTTGGACTGCAACTTTGGCTGGTTGATATATGTAGGATCCCTGAGCAGAAGAACTGTTATAAAATATAGCTGTTAGTGGTGGATTGACAATTGGAAAAGCATTGGACTATAAAGACCATACATAAAGATAAGAACTATATAAGACTTTGGTGTTTGGAACTTAAGACTGGTTGGTTTGATGAAAATGGAGGTTGCATATTGAGTGTGGTAAGAAACTACGCTCAATATTCTTTTCTAAATTCCTCAGTCTGGAATATCAGAGATCAGCAGGAGTAATACTTCAAGACAAGAGAAATATCTTCCAGGAGGAAATGCATGCTAGGTTGCAACTAATTTAAATGACAATTGTTTCAAATCATGATGAGATTTAAAATAATTTTGATGATATAAATGAGCACATCCTTGACCTAAGCTCACAATTAAAAAAACTCTCAGAAAATGATGACAAAATCAGACAATAGAACAAAAAGCAGAGGAAAGTGATTCAGAGATGAAGGCTACAAATGAAGAAAATCACAGCTTTACACAGACAAAGAACAATCTGCAAGATTCTGCTATAATATTGGAAATAGAAAAGACATTTTACTTTTCAGGACTTCAGAACAAACTTGAGCATAAAAAAGAAGATCCGATAAAATGGATTATAGAGCTGTCAGGAGAACCACTAGAATTTGGGAGACAAAAAGGCTAAAACATATAAGGAATGGTTGCTGGAATTGGGTATGTCTAGTTTAATGAAAAGAAGGACTAGGAGTGACATGATAGCGGTATTCCAATATCTCAGGGGTTGCCACAAAGAAGAGGGAGTCAAGCTATTCTGCAAAGTGACTGAAGGCACAACAAGAAGCAACAGATGGAAATTAGTCAAGGAGAGAAGCAACCTAGAACTAAGGAGAAACTTCCTGACAGAACAATTAACTAGTGGAACAACCTGTCTCCAGAAGCAGTGAATGCTTCAACATTGGAAGTCTTTAAGAAGAGACTAGACAGCCATTTGTCTGAAATGGTATAGGCTTTTCTACCTGAGCAGGGGGTTGGACTAGAAGACCTTGAAGGTCCCTTCCAACTTTATTATTATTATTATTATTATTATTATTATTATTATTATTATTATTATTATTATTATTATTATTGTTGTTGTTGTTTTTGTTGTTGTTGTTGTTGTTGTTGTTGTTGTTGTGAAACCTTTATTCATAAAACATGAAACTCAGTCAACTGAACACTCAAATTGACTGGCACTAATGGTTGACACGGGTTGTGGCCAGCATCGTAGGTATCAACCAGGTATATCCTTAAGATGTAAGATGTTCTGAGTAGCGCAGTTTTTTGTATCATCATCATCATCACTATTATTATTATTATTATTATTATTATTATTATTATTATTATTATTATTATTAATCGCGCAGTCAGCCAGATGTTCAGACTGGATTTGGCATTTTTGTCTACCTATCAAGTCCTTACCAAGGACCTGGGATAGGCAGATGTGGATGTTTGATGGTATTATAGATACCGTTGCAGGATGGAAGCAGTTCCTAGTAAGGCCACCTTTTGCAATTGACTAATGGCGAATTTGTCAATGTCAGTGGTGTTCAAGTGGTGCTTAAATTGTTTTGGGATTGCACCCAAGGCGCCTATTACTATTGGTACTACCCTTGCTTGCCTTTGCTACAGTCTTTCTATTTCTATTTGTAGGTCTTTGTATTTTGTTATCTTCTTCAGTTCTTTCTTGTCTATTCTGCTGTCTCCAGGCACTACCACGTCCACTATCCAGACTTTTTTATCTTTCTTATTGACAATTGTTAAGTCCAGGGTGTTATGTTGCAGGTGCTTGTCTGTTTGAATTCTGAAGTCCCAGAGCAGTTTAACTTTATCATTTTCTATGACTTTCTCTATTTTATGATCCCACCTTGCTCACAGGCAAATGATATTTCTTGCAGATCTTCCAATGCACCATTGTTGCTACTTTGTCGTGCCACTGCTTGTAGTCAGTCTGTGTGATCTTCTTGCAGCAGCTTACCAGGTGGTCCACTGTTTCTTCAGCTTCTTTGCATAGGCGGCACTTACTGTCTGTTGCTGTCTTCTCAATTTTGAGTTTTTATGCATTTGTCCTTAAGGCTTGGTCTTGTGCAGCCAGAATTAGTCCCTCGGTCTCTTTCTTCAACTTTCCTGCTCTTAGCCATTGCCAGGTCTTGTTATTATCTGCTTTCTCAGCTATTTTTTTAATGTATTGGCCATGTAGTACTTTGTCTTCTCATGCCTCTATTCTGTTCCTCATTTGGTCTTTCTTATAGGCCAGTTTGGTCTCTCCAGTAGTCAGTAAGCCTTCCTGATATTATAATAATAATAATAATAATAATAATAATAATAATAATAATAATAATAATAATAATAATAATAATAATAATAATAATAGTTATTGTTGTTGTTGTTGTTGTTCTTCTTCTTATTATTATTATTATTATGTAAAAAGAGAATATGAGGGAGAAGGAAAGTGGAAGCTTCTTAATGAATATAAATGGGCAAAACTCCCTCTCAAAAGCTCCTCACTCAGTTTGTCTTTCCCATTCTTAACAACACTTATAAAAATACAGGAAGAATCCCCTGGTAAGCTGAACACACTTGACTTGGAAAGCTGCTTGGCAAAAGAAGAAGGCGAGAGCCAGACTCGAGAGATGATCTGATCTACCAGATGGAGTACTACATGACTAAGCACCTATTTGAATATGGTTAAAAGAATAGTTACATTTTGGGTATGAATGGGTTCTATAATAAGAGAGATGTGATTTATAAGTAGTATAGTATTTTTTATGATATGGGAAATGTAAAAATATTGGGATGATTTAAATGAATGAAATGTTTTGGATATTTAAATGTAATCAATTTTGAGAAAATTATACCTGACAAAAAATGTTTTGAATACTGAGGGGAAATTAAGCTTAAATAAGAATTCTGAAAACAGGACCTATAGTGATTTACATAAGATGATTTTTTGCAAATGCAACTGTAAAATAAGCTGATTAGAAAAGACGCTACATACTGATGTTATTGTTATTCATATATATACTAGAAAAATGTTTATATTCAACTTCGTATGTATTGAAATTACTAAGAACTATATTTGCTCTATGTTGGTAAAAGGAAAATATTATTGGAAGAAGAGAAGATCAAGGAAAGATATTTCTAGTTAGTATGTTGATTATGAAATCATAGAAATTAACTATTATTGATCATTGTTAAATATATGAATCCAGCCAACATGTTGTTTACCAAGTACCAAAGATTGTTATTATAAAAAAATCAATAAAATATATTAAAAAAATAAAGGGAAGTCAGTCACCAGGCCAGGATAGTGAGAGATAGTTTGGCCTGGTGGTTAAGGTACTGGCCTAGAAACCTGTGAATTCTAGTCTGTGAATTTTAGTCCTGCCTTAGGTATGAAAACTGACTGGGTGTCTTTGGACCACTCACTGTCCCTCAGACCAACCCAGCTTATAGGATTGTTATTGTGGGGAAAATAGAAGGAAGGAGTATTATGTATGTTCACCACCTTAAGTTACTTATAAAATAATAAAGGCAGGACAAAAATCAAATAATAGTGGTCAAAAATACATGCAGCACCCATAGCTTCAAGGTCATTCCAACATTTCTTTACTCTGAAAATATCCTAAATATTTAAAGCTCTTTTATTTCTCCAGATAAATGCTGCTGGAGCTGAGCAGCCCTGATTTAATAGGGTGCATTCCTATAGACTTTCCACTTATATTAAGTGTCTTCTTTTGCAATCAGGCAGATCTTTGATTCATTTTCTTTGGGGTTTTATGCATTGCTAGTATGGGTTCCAAGAACTTACAGTTGGGGGAACTTTTCCATAAAAAGTCGTCTATATCAGGGTTTAATATGATAAGGCCTGCATCTTTCATTCTGTTCTCTGCTATTGCCCCCACCCTATAGAAAATTCTGCACCTGGTCTTCTGAAAAGGTGTAAAAATATGATTTTGCTTGGCCCCACATGTTGCTTGGGGTCACATAGGAGCAGGAAGCCACCGGATTGGCTAGCACCCTCAAAACCCTCCTCTGCATTTTAATTTAACTTTCACATTGATTTTTAACTCATCCTTGCCTTTTTAAAATTTTATATATTGTTTTAATATTTTTGATATTTTATCTATACATTGCCCAGAGTCGTCCTGTGAGGGACATTGGTGGTAAAATTTGATAAACAAAAAAATAAATATTTTTTCTCTGCTGGCACTGAGGTTTTGATTCTTGGTTTCAGAATTATCAGATTCATATGATGAATTTGACATGGCCAATAATTGTATAGATATCTAGAGTGAAGGGATGTTTTCTTTAGGAAATATCTTATTACTGCCTCACTGTGGGGGGAGGGGGAGCCAGAGTAATTGATGAGGCTATAACGTATGACTTGCTCCAAACTGAGATGAATCCAGTTAACAGAAAAGAGTTATAAAAATAATTCAAATGAGCCACCAGCTTTTGTGATATCTTGTTTGCAACATTATCATGGAAGAGAATATGAAAAAGCAATGCAGTCTGTTTTGTATAGTCTCAGTGAAGGCAAAGAAGTAAGCATTCTTTGCTGCTTCCATTATAAGTACCATAGAAGTTCAAAGTGGTCTTATTCTATATTCAATCGAATATGACTCAAACATTCCTTCATTTGTGCTTCAATGGATGTTTCGTGTATTTAAATACTGATAGTTTCCTAGAAAACCAAGGTCTTCATTTGGCTGTGTGGCAGAAAAAAGGTGACTGAGGAACAATTATGTGAATTGCCCTGGCCATTTTCATATTCAATCATTTTCAACCAGGGCATTAACAATATCCCTGACAAGCCATGTGACAACTTACAGAAGTAGATTGAGAAATCCATCTAGATTAGACTTCTGGTTTTGCGTGGTAGCGACTGGTAGCGGGCTTGCGGATTCTCCACACCCCGTGGCTAATTTTGCCCTGCCTGGGGATGCTAAATGGGTCTAAGTCACCCCGGAGAGGCGACAAAGAAAGAAGGGTGTTCCAGTTATTCTGGAATGGCAGCGGCCGTTCTGTTCAACCTGGGGAAAGGCTGGCTGTATTGCATTGACCAGCCCAAGCTACTAGCAACTGAAGTCCAAAAGCATTAACCAGCACAACTGTGAACAGCATGCTTGAAACTGGGTGAGAAATTCGATCTTCTCTTTTCTATTCCACATTTAATTTCCTGGAAAAGATCCCCAAGAAGCAAAATACCTCTGAAAGGGAAGGAAGGGGATTTGCACCCCACCCTTATACTAACGGAAAAAGCGAATTAATCTTTTTCTGGAGGATCAAAATATATTAAATTGAAAAACAAATAGGTGCTGACACCTAGTGGTGGATGAAAACTTTAATATAAGACTTGGCAAAACCTGAGAAAAGCTAATCTGTTTGTGACCTTCAAAGTTTTAACAACAAAGAACAGGTGTGACAAAAAAAAGAATGTGGGCTGTAGACAAAGAGAGAATTATAAAGTTCAGAAAAAAATCTTTTTTGAACTATTTGGATTATAAATATCTATTTAATTGGGACTCTAAAGCTATTTGCAGAAAAAAAGGAAGAGAAAAACTCAAATTCTTGGCCATCATGGATCAGAGTCATGTAGAAAGAACATACCAAGAAAACATAAATATTTTGCAGGAGGAGATATATAGTATTCTGCAACTAATTCAAACTATAATGACTGTCAGGACCCACTTCAATCCCACATCTTAAGAAAGCAGAACTCTTGGAAGCGATTTCTTCCAACAGGAACTTTTATTAAGAGTAGTTGATAGCAGGCAAAATAGACAGGATCTGAGATTTCCTGTGCAGAACGATAGGTTAAGGTATCCCCAAGCAAGACCCCACCCCATAGTCCATCCGGCCAGTGTGGAATGACCAATCCCCAGGTGTTATGCCCATCGTGGGAAAAAGGGAGATAACATCGGCCCGTCTCCAGATCACACAGCGATGGTTGACGCCTCTTCACACCTTCCTCTGGGATCGTAGAAACAAACCAGGCACGGAGGTTGCATTCTTTATTCTTTTCCTTCTTCTAGCTGACAGTTTAGGGAGATAAGTTCGGACAGAGATATAGCACAGGACAGCAAGATAATACATTGTAGCGGATAGAGGAAGCAAAGGCAAACGAAAGCAAAAGGTTACATTGTAGCAGATAGAGGAAGCAGTGGCAATCAACCCACGGGCATATCCTCCCTCCCCCTTGGGAGTATGGCAGAACCCAGGGAAAGGTGATATTTGCTTTTGGGTTAGAGAGGATAGTTAGAAATGAAATAGGAATGGGTTCTGAAATCCAAAATAACTTTGAAAATATAAATCAATCTATTTCTAAGTTAACTCTACAACAAAAAATATTCCCAGAAAACAACAACAGAGAAGGACCAGATATAACAGTTAAATGGATGTAGAATTGAGAATAGAGACTTAAAGATGGAACTTAACAAAACAAGGAAACATGATTTAATCCTAGTGGGGAAAAATTCACAAAAATTGGAAAAATCAACTTATCTCTTAAGACTACAAAATAAATCTGAGGACAAGAAAGCAGATTAGATAAAACATCGGTGAGAAAGGAAATGATAAGAGAAGCAGAGAGAAAAAAATATTTTTTAACAAACGTGGAAAGGCAGAAGCCCCATACAAAGACACTTCACCTGATTTACTTTTTATATTTACAGCAACATTTACGAACATACATAAATGATTTTTGATTCAGCAAAGATACTGCGCATTGATTAAGAAAGATACTGGGCAAAGGAAAAAGACTAAAGTGGAAACCAAGAAAATAGATGATGGGACTTACCAAAGAGAAAGAGAAAGGTCATAGCAGAGAGTTCTGACAAAACGTGATCCACTGGAGAAGGAAATGGCAAACCACTCCAGTATCTTTGCCATGAAAACCCTATGGACAGTACCAAAAGGCAAAACGATATGACGCTGGAAGATGAGCCCCTCAGGTCGGAAGGTGTCCAATATTTATTTATTTATTTATTTATTGATGGGATTTATATCCCGCCCTATCTCCTGAAGGACTCAGGGCGGCTCACAATAAAACATATAATAAGTACATAAATCAAGATAAAATGAAAATTGAGAACATCAGTGCAATAAAAAATTAGAGAATTTTAAAATGAATTAAAAATACTAAATATAAATTAATTAAAATGCCTGTCAGTCTAGGTCAGCTTGGTGGAACAGGTGTGTTTTGAGGCCGCGGCGAAAGGATTGGAGGTTTTGGGCTATCCGAAGCTCAGGGGGGAGCTGATTCCATAGGGTTGGTGCTCCCACATAGAAGGCCCTCCCCCTGGGGGTCGCCAGCCGACATTGCCTAGCTGACGGTACCCTGAGGAGGCCTTCTCTGTGTGAGCGTACTGGACGATGGGAATTTGTTCCCGGCAGCAGATGGTCCTGCAAGTATCCCGGACCTAAGCCATGTAGGGCTTTAAAGGTAAGTACCAGCACCTTAAATCTCACCCGGAGGGCAACTGGTAGCCAATGCAGCTCACGCAGGAGGGGTGTAATATGGGAGTATCGGGAAGCTCCCATCACAACCCGTGCAGCTGCATTCTGCACCAGCTGAAGCCTCCGGGTGGTCTTCAAGGGCAGCCCCATGTAGAGAGCATTACAGTAATCAATACGGGAGGTAACGAGTGCGTGGGTGACTGTACGTAGGGCATCTCGGTCCAAAAAGGGGCGCAATTGGTATATAAGACGAATCTGGGCAAATGCCCCCATAGCCACGGTTCCAATGTGATCTTCAAAACTGAGTCGTGAATCTAGGAGGACGCCCAGATTGCGTGCTTTATCAATGGGAGGTAACATCTCTCCTCCTATAGTCAGAGATGGAACCTCTTGGACTAAACGAGATGACGGTATGTACAGCCACTCAGTCTTGGCTGGGTTGAGTCGAAGCCTGTTTTCTCCCATCCAAATCTGTACCGCTTCCAGACAACGGGACATCACATCAAGGGCATCACTGGGTTGGTTCGGGGTGGAGATGAATAGCTGGGTATCATCAGCATATTGATGATATTTCACCCCGAAGCTACGGATGATCTCTCCCAGCGGCTTCATATAGATGTTGAACAGGAGGGGCGAGAGCACCGAACCCTGAGGCACTCCACAATTAAGAGGCCTAGGGCTTGACCTCTGCCCTCCTGCCAACACCGTCTGCGAACGGTCCGAGAGGTAGGAGGAGAACCAACGCAGAACGGTGCCTCCCACTCCCAGCCCCTCAAGACGACGCAGTAAGATACCATGGTCGATGGTATCAAAAGCCGCTGATAGATCTAATAGGACCAGAACAGAAGAATAACCTCTATCTCGGGCCCGCCAGAGATCATTCACCAGCGTGACCAATGCCGTCTCCGTGCTGTGCCCCGGTCTGAAACCTGATTGGTACGGATCTAGATATTCAGCTTCCTCCAGGTTCAAAGGGAGCTGTCGCGCCACCACACTCTCAACGACCTTCGCAAGGAAGCGAAGGTTGGAGACAGGACGGAAGTTGTTTAAAACAGCTGGGTCCAGTGCCGGTTTCTTGAGGAGGGGCCTTACCACCGCCTCTTTCAAGGCAGCAGGAAAGTACCCTTCACTCAGTGAGGCATTGATAACTGCTAGGAGCCAGCCTCGTGTAACCTCCCAAGAAGCATAGACTAGCCAGGAGGGACACGGGTCCAACAAACATGTGGCGGCACTTAGTTTCCCCATGATCTTGTCCACTTCATCCGGAGTCACAGGATCGAACTCTTCCCAGATGTACTTGGCCAACTTCATCGATTTCCTCTCGTTAGATACTGCCCAGTCAGAGTCCAGACCAGCCCGAATCTGAGCAATTTTGTCCACCAGATATTTACTAAATTCCTCAGCCCGTCCATGTAGGGGGTCCTCTCCCGTCTCTTGACTTAAAAGGGAGCGGACCACTCTAAATAGGGCGGCCGGGCGATTATCTGCGGACGCAATGAGGGTGGTGAAGTAGGCGCGCTTTGCCACCCTCATTGCCACAAGATAGGATCTAGAAAAGGATCTTAACTGTGTTCGGTTAGACTCAGACCGACTGGCTCTCCAAATGCTCTCTAGGCCCCTTCTCTGGCGCTTCATCTCCCGCAGGTCCTTGGAGAACCAAGGAGCGAGTCGGGACTTGCGCCGGGTCAGAGGCCGCAAAGGGACAACGCGGTCGAGCGCCTCCGAAGCAGCCTGTTGCCAGGCATTAACTAAGGACTACTACTGGGGAAGAGCAGAGGGCTAGTACTAGTAGCGCCAGAAAGAATGAAGCGACTGGGCCAAAGCCGAAAGGACGCTCAGCTGTGGATATGTCTGGTGGTGAAAGGAAAGTCCGATGCTGTAAAGATTTTTTCTCCATAGGAACCTGGAATGTAAGATCCATGAATCAAGGAAAGCTGGACGTGGTCAAACAAGAGATGACAAGACTAAACATCGACATCTTAGGTATCAGCGAACTAAAATGGACAGGAATGGGTGAATTTAATTCAGATGACCATCAGGTATACTACTGCGGGCAAGAATCCCTCAGAAGAAATGGAGTAGCCTTCATAGTCAATAAAAGAGTAGGAAAAGCAATACTGGGATACAATCCTCAAAATGACAGAATGATCTCAGTTCGAATCCAAGGCAAACCATTCAATATCACAGTAGTCCAAGTCTATGCCCCAACCACCGGTGCTGAAGAGGATGAAATTGACCGGTTCTATGAAGCCCTACAGCACCTTATAGAACTAACACCCAAAAATGATGTCCTTATGGGGGATTGGAATGCTAAAGTAGGAAGCCAAAAGATAACTGGAATAACAGGCAAGTTTGGCCTTGGAGTACAAAATGAAGCAGGGCACAGGCTGATAGAATTTTGTCAAGAGAATACGATGGTCATAGTAAACACTTTTTTCCAACAACACAAGAGACGGCTTTACACATGGACATCACCAGACGGTCAACACAGAAATCAGATTGACTATATGCTCTGCAGCCAAAGATGGAGAAGCTCTATACAGTCAGTAAAAACAAGACCAGGAGCTGACTGTGGCTCAGACCATGAGCTTCTTGTTGCAAAGTTTAGGCTTAAATTAAAGAAAGTAGGGAAAAGCGCTAGGCCAGTCAGGTATGAATTAAATCATATCCCTGTTCAATATACAGTAGAGGTGACAAATAGATTTAAGGAATTAGATCTGATAGACAGAGTGCCTGAAGAAGTATGGACAGAGGTTTGCAACATTGTACAAGAGGTAGCAACCAAAACCATCCCAAAGAAAAGGAAATGCAAGAAAGCAAAATGGCTGTCTGAGGAAGCTTTGCAAATAGCTGAGGAAAGGAGGGAAGCGAAAGGCAAGGGAGAAAAAGAAAGATACGCCCAATTGAATGCAGAATTCCAGAGACTAGCTAGAAGAGATAAGAATGCCTTCTTAAATGAACAGTGCAAAGAAATAGAAGAAAACAATAGAATAGGGAGGACCAGAGTTCTTTTCAAGAAAATTGGAGAGATGAAAGGAACATTTCATGCAAAAATGGGCATGATAAAGGACCAAAATGGCAGGGACCTAACAGAGGCGGAAGAGATTAAGAAGAGGTGGCAAAATTACACAGAAGAACTATACAAGAATGAGCTTAACGTCCCTGATAATCACAATGAGGTGGTCACTGACCTCGAGCCAGACATCCTAGAATGTGAAGTGGGCCTTAGAAAAGCTGAGCAACAACAAAGCTAGTGGAGGTGACAGTATTCCAGCTGAGCTATTCAAAATCTTAAAAGACGATGCAGTAAAAGTGCTACACTCAATTTGCCAGCAAATTTGGAAAACTCAACAGTGGCCACAGGATTGGAAAAGATCAGTTTACATTCCAATTCCAAAGAAAGGCAGTGCCAAAGAATGTTCAAACTATCGCACCATTGCACTCATTTCTCATGCTAGTAAAGTTATGCTTAAAATTCTACAAGCTAAACTCCAGCAGTATGTGGATCGAGAACTACCAGAAGTACAGGCAGGATTTCGAAGAGGCAGAGGAACTAGAGATCAAATTGCCAACATACGCTGGATCATGGAGAAAGCTAGGGAGTTCCAGAAAAACATCTACCTCTGCTTCATTGACTATGCTAAAGCCTTTGATTGTGTGGATCATAACAAACTGTGGCAAGTCCTTAAAGAGATGGGCATACCAGACCATCTTATTTGTCTCTTGAGAAACCTATATGCGGGCCAAGAAGCAACAGTGAGAACTGGACACGGAACCACTGATTGGTTCAAAATTGGGAAAGGAGTCCGGCAAGGCTGTATACTGTCGCCTTGCCTATTTAACATATATGCAGAGCACATCATGAGAAAGGCAGGGCTAGATGAATCAAAAGTTGGAATTAAGATTGCCGGAAGAAACATCAACAACCTAAGATATGCAAATGATACCACTCTAATGGCAGAAAGTGAAGAGGAACTAAAGAGCCTCTTGTTGCGAGTGAAGAAGGAGAGTGCAAAACCTGGGTTGAAACTAAACATTAAGAAAACCAAGATCATGGCATCCGGCCCTCTCAATTCCTGGCAAATAGATGGGGAAGAAATGGAGGTAGTGACAGATTTTATTTTCCTGGGCTCCAAGATCACTGCAGATGGGGACTGTAGCCAAGAAATTAAAAGACGCTTGCTCCTTGGGAGGAAAGCAATGGCAAATCTAGACAGCACACTAAAAAGCAGAGACATCACCCTGTCAACAAAAGTGTGTATAGTCAAGGCTATGGTCTTCCCAGTTGCAATGTATGACAGTGAAAGCTGGACCATAAGAAAGGCTGAGCGCCAAAGAATTGAAGCCTTTGAACTGTGGTGCTGGAGAAGACTCCTGCGAGTTCCTTGGACTGCAAGGCGATCAAACCGGTCAGTCCTAGAGGAGATCAACCCTGACTGCTCTTTAGAAGGCCAGATCCTGAAGCTAAAACTCAAATACTTTGGCCACCTAATGAGAAGGAAGGACTCACTGGAGAAGAGCCTAATGCTGGGAAAGATTGAGGGAAATAGAAGAAGGGAACGACAGAGAATGAGGTGGCTGGATGGAGTCACTGAAGCAGTAGGCGTGAGCTTAAATGGACTCCAGAAGATGGTAGAGGACAGGAAGGCCTGGAGGAACGTTGTCCATAGGGTCGCGATGGGTCGGACACGACTTCGCAACTAACAACAACAACCAAATTCTTCAAAAAGAAACATTTGTTTGAATATGGTTAAAGAAATAGAAAAGTTTTGGAATATATATGCCATTCTAAGAGGGATAAATTCCCTAAATAATATAGTATGCTTTTTCCCTTTTTTGTTCTTTTTTTTATCCCATTTATATCCCGCCCTTCTCCGAAGACTCAGGGCGGCTTACAATCTAAGAAGCACAAATCAATGTGCTTAGCAGTCATATCTTTCTTGATATGAGTAATATAAAAAAGTTGAAATGACTTAGGTAAAGGAAATGTTTTAGATACTTAAATGTGATTGAATTTAAGAAAATTATAATGGATAAAATGTTTTGAATAAGAGTTAAAGGACTAGATGACTAGATGTATTAAATGGAATGTTTAAAGATTAAACATATTTTTAATTATGGTTAAAAAGAATAAGAAATTTAGGAAATATATATTATATTGATGTGATTATAATGTTTAGGAATATTGGGAAAAATTATATATTTAATTGTTATATATCAAAACAATAAGAATTGTATTAACTCAATGTTTGCAAAAGAGGATATTTCAGGAAAAGAGGAAATCAACTAAAACCATTATGTGGATTATGGATTATAGAAATCAATTGTTAATAATTGTTTTACAAATGTAACCCAGACAACACACTGTTCATCAATTATTGTGATTTATGTTTTTAAAAAATCAATAAAATATATTACAAAAAAGCGAGAAATCCATCTAGATTGATTAGGTGCCTGGGTCAGGCTGTTGTTATACTAGTGTCAGAAGCCACCTCAATCCACATCTTATGAAAGAACAACTCTTGGAGACAGGATTGTCCAAACAGGAACTTTTACTAAAACATGGTTGACAGTGGATAATCTAGACAGGATCTGGAAACTGTGTCGCAGATTGATACTTTTAAAGTGTCCCCGAGTAAAAACCCCTCCCCTCAGACCATTTGGTCAGTCTCAGATCAGTCAAGTTCCATGTGTCAAAACCCCTTGTGGGGAAAAAGAAACATCAGTACATTTACAAAATTGTTACTTCCTCCCCTTCACATTTCAGTCGGAGATACAAACCAGAATTCCCTCCCCCTCTTTCTTTGTTCTTCCTAGTTCAAAGGTTTTCTTCCCTGGTCTTTGTGATGGCCTACAGGCAGACTGAATAAACAATCTTGCGTCTAAGGGATAGAGATGGCCAATTAACATCCTCTCTTTTCCTCCTTGGGAATGGCAGAATGCAGTAAGGGTATGAGATTTAGGTTTGCACAGATAGGAATTAGGAATGGAATATAAATGGATTCTGACAACTAGGCAATAATTATAATGGGCACAGCTCCTTCGTCTTCTGAACATGAAACTGTAACTTACAGAATGCCAAACTGAACATACGCCTTATTGTTTATGCTTGAGCTGGGGGGATAGACTAGAAGACCTCCAAGGTGTTCTGTTGTTTTGTTAAACTATAAAAGAAAAACATACAAAGAAAAATAGAAAGGGAAGAAAAGAAAGAAAATATAATGAAAAGTAGAAAAGAAAGAAAATAAGAATATATAGTAGTAAGAGAAAGAAGAATATAAAAACACTTCATCATAAGTATAAACGATTATAGTAACTTATCACCTTCTCTTAAATACAATAAATGATCCCTTCTTCTCAGAATTCAAAGCTAAAGAATTTTTCCACATGAAGGGTTCTTATAATTAATTCCAAAATTACAAATTCCATTTGTAATTTACTAAAATCATAAGCTTTAGTTACACTTTTGCTGCTTATTCAAAACAAAAATTAAATCCTTTTGTATTTAAAACCACGTTTACTAAGGATTAAAGATTGATGCTGTACAAACACATTGACCTAAAGGCTCCTGCACAAGAATTTAACATACATTTTTCCATATTTATCATTATAGTTTTAATAAAGTGAGCTCTGTTGGGTGCATATACTATAAGCTTATCAATAGTCAAAAAACCTGTTTATTTAATTAGACATATTTTATATACAATGCAGCTCCCCAGACTACAAAGTTGCATATAGTAATTAGATTAACATGTCATATATTGAAATATTGACAACAATAATACAATACATAAATAACCTCATATTGTCCTATAAACTACAGCTCACTCACAAACAATAAATAAAAAGAAGAATCTGTTTCTAAATTCTTGTTCAAATCACACTCTTCACACCCTTGCACAAATCCAGGAAAGCCAAGTGCTAGTTATCTTTCATTTGAAGAAGGCAATTTCTTTTTTTAAAAAAAATGTTTTATTAATTTTTAAGAATTACAATCTTTTGTGCTTAGTAATTAACATGTCTGGGTTCATATGTTTAACATTAACTTCTTCAATATAAATCTATTCAGTACTGTCCAATCCAGTATTTTTTCCCTGATCCTCCTTTCTTCCCCATATTTTTCCATTTTCCCCTCATTAGAGAGTTACAATTCTTGCTATTATTGATATATACAAAGCTAGATATAAACATCTTCATCATATTTTACTAATATTATATAAATAATATAAATTCATAAATCAATATCCTGTTTTTCGTGCTCTTGTTAAAGTTTGATTTCCCATCAATATTTGAAGTCTTTGTCAGTTATGATTTTCTCAATATTAATTACATTTATATAGCTAAAACTTTTATTCAGACCGATCCTCTTATTTTCATATTTTCCATATCAAAAGAAGAGAAAAAAATGCTATCTTAATTCTAAATCAAATATTTCGTTATAAAAGGCTAATTATATCTAAGGGTCATCTGTCCTTTTAATCATATTCAAACAAGTATTTAAACATATAATACCCCCTCTAAATCTTCTAGTTTTTAAATCTAACTCTCGCTTTCTTTCTTTGCCAAGTAGTTTTCCAAGCCAACGCCATTAAATTGCCCAGGAATTTTTTTTCTACATTTATGAAAGTTGCTTGGCATGAGGAAAACAATTTAGGTAGGATATTTTTTTTTGGGGGGGGGAATTCTGCCCATTTATGTTCCTTAAGCAACTCCTACTTTCCTTCTCCCTCAATTTCTCTTCATATTTTGTCTCCCAAGTTGTAACATTTCCCCTGACAGCTCTATGTTCCATTTTTTAAAATATTCTTACTTGTCGTCAGGTGTATTTTGCAGACTTAAGGGGTAAAGGGTCTTTTGCATTTTCATTGTTATGGGTAAGTCTTGCAGTGTTTTATTTGTATATGGTAGTTTATATTTCCCTTTCATCTTTTCCATCTCTAGGTCCAGTTGCTCTGCTTCATCTTCTGATTTCTGGTTTATTTGTTCATACTTTGTAGTTGTTGTCTGGGAACTTTCTAGTTGTAGATTTAATTTGGAGATTTGCTCATTTATATTATCTAAATTATTTTTAGTCTCATGATTTTTTTATGTCCTCTTTGTACTGTATGCAACAGTTGTTTGGTGAATTAGTTGTAGTGTAGAGGATATTTCCTTCTGAAAGGTGTTTGTTTTTTCTTGATGCCTCATTCCTGGATATCCTCTAATATCACCAGTCTCAGAAAGAGTAAAACAAAGTTTCCTCTAGTTTCCTGGTCTTTATATGATGTAGCCTTTATAATCCAATAGGTTCCAGAATATGGGTCCAGCCCCAAAAGCAATATTTTATAGTGATCCTTTGTCTCAGGCATCCAAAAATTATCAGTCAGGCAAGGTTATAAATAATGTTCAAAGTGTTCAAAATGTACAACCTCCCTGAAAACAGCTCAAAAGTCTTTCCCAGGCAGACATAATCAAAGGTCAAAATTTTCTTTCTCTCCCAGTAGCTCTTGAGATTAAAAGTCCAAGTTCAGTAGTTGTTTGTAGTCCAAAAATGTCAGGGTGATAAGTATGCCAATATATTTTCCTTTATTGCCAATTGTTCTCCCTTAAGCTAGAAGTCACCAAACAGCCAGGAAGCTAGTTATAGTGCTGTACTCAAATCCACCACTAGATGTCATTGAAAATCCATTTTCCACTCTTAAGACAAAGGATTTTTTTATATTTCACCTCAATATTTTTTTTCCCAAAGAGAAAATCTTAACAATTATCTCAGTTCTCAAATTTATCAAAACTGTATCTTTATGTTACTTTCACTTCAATATTGTGTATTTCTGTCCCCCATAGAAATTAAAATGCTGCTTCTGTTCACATTCAGAGGTTTTTAGCTTCTTGGGAGCCTTTTGCAGGAAATTCAATTGTAAAATAGTGAAGAAAGGATCAATATTCTCACCCAGTTCCAAACATGCTGTTTACAATGTGATAATTGGTGCTTTTCTTTTTTGGTTGTCTGCAGCTAATGGCTGGCCACAAGAATCTACAAGAATGTAACCAGTCTTTCCCCTGCTGGTTTGGAGGGCTTTTCTCAGATCTAACAGAAAGACCGCCATCTCTCCATGATTGACGAGGCACCCCTCCTTCATTAGGCCCTTTTTAGGGCCCCCAGCAGGGCAAAATCTCACCGCAATGTAAAACCGGAAGTCTGAAGGAGGCAGTTCTTAAAGTATCCTAGATCTTAGTCACATAAAACTTCATAAGAAAAAACAGTATTTTGAATTGGTGTCAATCTATTGGCAATTAATGTAGTATTAAGCAATAGGTATCACACACAGTAGAAGCCCTTGTGTGCTAACATCTTGGCCATTTTGTTTTGTACCGGCTGAAGCTTTTAGATCATTTTCAAAGGCAGCTAACATATAGAAGCAAAGAGGGTGTGACCTGCCATCCGTTTTTCTTCATCTACTTTCTTCATTCTTTTTTAATATAAAATTTTATTGATTTTCTATTTCTACAAATCATAGTTGCTTCATAAACAGTGTGTTGTCTGGGTTCATTTTTTTACTTAACAATACATATTAAAATTATCCTGTCTTCTTTTTCTTTGTTCTTCAATATCACTCTGCCAGTTTCTACACATTCTGGTATTTTCTTAATCCCCTCTTCAAGTGATGTTTCTTCACTTTTCAAACACTAAACAAATGCATTTTTTCTGGTATTAATACATATAACATACATACAACATTAAATATATGCTTCGGCATCATATTTTTCTAATATTGTATCTACTAACAATAGTTCTAAATTATAACATCTTTTCTATCCAGTTCATATTCTCAATTTTATTTGCAATTAAAATCACCTTATTAAGCCAATACCCTGTTTTCCCAACTCTTATTTCCATTTTGTTTTCCCTTCAGTATTCAAAATATCTTTATAAATAACAATTTTCTTAACACTAATTACATTAAGGTGAGTAAAAGCTTTCCTTATTGAGAGCCATCCTGTTTTTCCCATCTCATAGAAAAGTACACCATACTAAATATAAACCATATCTTTCTAAATATGATAATCTTTTAATATTTAAAGGTTATCTGTTTCTAGCCATATTCAAATACCTGTTTGATAATATAGGGCCCTATCCAATGGATCAAGTCCTCTATTTTCTTTAGCCTAACTCCAGCTTTCTTCCTTTGCCAGATAGGTTTCCAAATCTGTGTATTTAAATCGTCAAAGAATTTTTCCTCTATTTTTATGGGTACTCTTTGTAGTGTGGAAGGCCATTTAAGTAAGATATTTCTGAGAGGGAGTTCAACCGAATCATATTCAATGAAAAGCTCCATCTTTCCTCCTCCCTCAGCTTTTCTTTTCTTGTTTCCCAGTTTCTAAGACTGGTTTGTATTCCCCCATCTGCTGGGTGGTTTCAGCAGGTTTTGGTCACTTCACATGATCTTGGGACACTGTGACCATCATAAATATGAATTAGTTGCCAAGCATCTGAATGTAAATCACAAGACCCTGGTGATGCTGCAACATTCCAGCTGATTGGTGCTTCTTCAGGGCTCAGCAAAAGCATTAGGATCAGTGCCGAGCTCCAGCTGGAGCCTGGTGCTGATCCTGGCACTTCCACTGTGCTCTCACAGCCCCAAAGAAACGCTGATCAGCTGGAAAGCGGCACTGATCCTGGCGCTTCCGCTGAGCCCTGAGAGCCCTGCAGCTCCAGCCATCTCTCACTCAGGCTTGTGCAGTGCTGCCACCAGTTCAGCTCATTCCCCTACCCCGCTACCACTTTTCTAGGATGGTTACGTACCACCTGCCAGGTGCCAATGTACCACAGGTGGTACCTGTACCACTGGTTGAAAAGCCCTGAACTAAATTACAAAAAGCACAGTGAAAGGTTTCCTAGCTTGGAGATCCATCATTCCAATTTACATTATTTTTTATTTTTTTTTATTGAAAAGTTTTATAAAAAGTTACAATATTATCCCCTTCCCAACCCCCCCAATCCCCCCTCCCCCACTTCCCAAAGCTGATTACAGGGTTACAAATATATAATAATCATAATCTAACTAACATTAATCAACTATATAAAAAACCAAATACATAATACACTTTAACCCGCCTTTAACATAATTACCAACACTCTAAAATACCCAACTTCTAGAAAAAATTTAAATTATAACAATAGCAATCTAAAATTTACTCATAAGCTAAATGGAACTTTTTAGTCCCATATTTTTTCTGAATATAATCTATCCATCTTCTCCAAACCAAAATGTATCTCTCTTGTGAATGATCTTTCAAGTAAGCAGAAATCTTAGCCATTTCTGCTAAGTTTGACACTTTAAGCGTCCATTCCTCTATAGTAGGCAGACAATCCTTCTTCCAATATTGCCCTACCAGTAACCTCGCAGCTGTTATCAAATTCAGCATCAGATTAATTTCTTTAGTGTCACAGTCTGTAATAACACCCAATAAAAATAATTGTGGAGTAAACTTTATCTTTCTCTTAAAAATCTTTTGAATGTTCCACCAAATTTTAATCCAAAAAGCTTTTATATTTCTACAAGTCCACCAAATATGAAAATAAGTAGCATCCAAACTACCACATCTCCAACATTTGGGCTGTAAATTAGAATACATACAAGACAGCTTTTTAGGATCCAAATGCCATCTATAAAACATTTTATAAAAATTTTCTCTTAAGTTTTGAGCTTGAGTAAATTTTACATTTCTAACCCAAATTACCTCCCACACATCCAATGGAATCGGTTCTTGAATATTTTGAGCCCACTTTACCATACAATCTTTCACCAATTCCGTTTCCGAGTCCAATTCTATTAAAGCATTATAAATTCTCTTTATATGCGCTCGAGTTCGATCTTTGATCTGTTTTACCAAATTTTCATCCATCAGCGTCAAACCAACCTTCTGGTCTAACTTCCACCTAACTTGCAATTGAGTATACCGAAACCAAGACTGTACAATATTTTCTTGTTTTAGCTCAGCTAGTGACCTTAATTGCCAGTCACTCCCTTCCAATCTAAGTAATTGCTTATAAGAAATCATATCCAAATTCACACCCATAGATACCCCCTCTATTGCGTGTCCAGGAATCCCCCAAATTGGTATTTTATAATTTAACTTATAATAATACTTTTTCCAAACACGCAATAAAGCACTTCTTAAAATGTGAGATTTAAAGGCCTTATCAACTTTTTTATCATAAATCAAATATGCATGCCACCCATATAATAAATCCCATCCCTCAGTATAGAGTATACTTTTATTGGTCAAATTAAGCCAATCACTAACCAGTGTTAAAACCACTGCATCATAATATAATTTCAAATTAGGCACTTTAAGTCCTCCTCTTTCCCAAGCGTCTTGTAAAATCTTAAGTTTAACTCTCGGTTTTTTCCCTGCCCAGATAAATTTATTAATACCCTTCTGCCATTCATCCAAATTAGCATCTTTTTTCAATATAGGTATCATTTGAAACAAAAAGAGAAACTTTGGTAAAACATTCATTTTAACAGCTGCAATTTTTCCCAACAAAGATAATTGTAATTTTTTCCAATTATTT
Source organism: Vipera ursinii (assembly GCF_947247035.1). Lineage (NCBI taxonomy): Eukaryota > Metazoa > Chordata > Lepidosauria > Squamata > Viperidae > Vipera > Vipera ursinii. The sequence continues at coordinate 186,905,856 of NC_139512.1, forward strand.
AAATCCTTTTGTACTTTTGACCATAACATCTCATAATTATTCTTATATAATTTCACATTAGAAGCTGTAATATATACCCCCAAATATTTAACCTTTTTCACAATTTCATAACCTGTCAATTTTACTAACATATCCTTCTCATTCATAGTCATATTTTTAGATAAATTTTTAGTCTTATTATTATTCACCTTAAAGCCCGAAACTTTCCCATATTGTATTATAATTTCCATCAAATCTACAACCGATTGAATCGGTTGAGATAGTGTAACAACCAAGTCATCTCCAAATACTCTTAACCTATAATCATTCTGTTTTATTTTTATTCCCTTTATTTTAGTTGATTCCCGAATTTTAATCAATAAAATCTCCAATGTTAAAACAAACAATAATGGTGACAGGGGACACCCTTGTCTTGTACCTTTTTCAATTTTAAATGCATCTGTTAATCCCCCATTAATTATAATTTGCGCCGATTGTTGTTGATATATGGCCTTAAAAGATTGCAGAAATTCACTAGCATATAACTTTTGATAAAAATCCAAAAAACCCTTTTTAATCAAATTTTGTTGATATGTTTCTTTGCCCTTATATTCTATTTTCTCTATTGTACGTAACCTCTGTTTCTTCCTTAATTGATAAGCTAACCACCTACCAGGCTTATTTGCATTACAAAAAGTATTATGCTTCGCATATCTCAAATTAGTTGCAACCTGATCCACCATTAACATATTAAATTGCTCTTTCAACAAATTAATTGAAGTCCTTAATCTCTTATCTGATGGATTCAAAATAAAAGCTTTCTCCTTCAATTTAATCTCTTCTTCCAATTCTTTACGTTTTTGCATCTGCTTACGCCTATGACCATTGTTCATATAAATCAAAATCCCCCTCATATAAGCTTTACTGGCATCCCAAACCATTTCAATCAGTGTTCCTTTATGCATGTTCAAAACAAAAAACTCTTTTAAATAATCTTTACATTCTTCTGAAAGTACATCATATCTAAATAAATTTTCATTCAACCTCCAAGATCTTCTTATCCCATCTTCCCTAAATAATTCCATCCATACAGGACTATGATCCGACAACGTTCTAGGAAAAATCTTGACATTCTTGACCCTGGAAGTAAGATCACCAGTAACTAAAAAAAGTCAATTCTAGAAAACGATTGATGCCTGTCCGAAAAAAAGTAAAATCTCTATCTTCCAAATTCCGCTCCTGCCAGATATCTCTTAGTTCCAAGTCTTCTTTCAAATCAAAAAAACTTTTAGGCAATTTAGAATAGATAGGAGAATTTTTAGAAGACCTCTTCTTGTCCTTATTTGAATCCAAAACACCATTCCAGTCACCCATCAAAATAACAGATTTATAATCCAATTGAATTAGTTTATCATGTAAAGACTTATAAAATTTTCCTTGCTGTTGGTTAGGAGCATATAATCCAATAATGAGAATCTTCTTGCCTTGTAACAATAATAACATATCTCCCCTGTGGATCAGATTCAATTAACGTAGCAGATAAATCTCTTCTAAAGTATATAACCACTCCACTCTTTTTATCTGGAGCAGATGCTATAAAATGAAGTCCCAACTGAGAATTAAGTATTTTTGATCTTTTGCACAAATATGAGTTTCTTATAAGCAAACAATATCATTTTTATGTTGCTTCAAATAACGAAACACTTTCTTTCTTTTTTGTGGTGAATTTAAGCCATTAACATTCCATGTCAAAAACTTTATCACCATCCTCAGTGACCTGGAACCTCTGGAACGCCCCCTGGAGATCCGCAGTTGGTCTCTTCGGTCGCACCCCTCCCACCGGCTCCATAATAACAGGGCCTTGTATCATAGGCCCAGAATCCATCTTCTGTTTCAGTTGTTCCTTTTCTCTCTGCTTATGCGCCACACGTGTCATTCTCTGGTCTTTTGGATCAGCCTTTAACATCAAACTCTGTTCAGTGGGTTCAGCCAATTGTGCCTTTCCAACAAACTGTGCTGATGCACCTTCAACTTGTTGTTTATCTTCTACTCTTTTAGGCAATGGAGATGGTGGTGAACCTGCTTTCAGGACATAAGTATAAAATTCTTTTGCCTTAGCAATCGTATTAAGTCTATATCTTGTCCCTGCATGATTCACCACTATTCCAATAGGGATCTCCCATCTGAACTGAATTTGTCGATTTTTAAGTTGTCAGACAAAAAACCAAAAACCTTCCTTTTTCTCAACATCTTAGGAGGTATTTCTTTCAAAATTATAATATCTTGACCTGCAATCTGAAATCTCTGTTGATAAAAGGCCTGGATGATCTCATTTCGAAGTGACCTCTTAGAAAAATAAATCACCACATCTCTAGGTAAATTCTTCTGCCTCGCAATCCAGGAATTGACCCTGAAATTTTTTTCCACCTCCCTTGATAACTCCTTAGGATCCCATCCCAAGATTGGAGCAATAACCTTAATCACCTTTTCCAGTAATTCCTCAGGGGTTTTCTTTCAACCCCCTTATTCTCAGAGCAAATTCCATTTCTTTAAATTGTGAAATCATCACCTCATCCTCAATTTTATCAATTTTATTTTCTGCTTTAGCAATTCTATCTTCAAGTCTTTCACTATTTTCCACAACCTCATCCACGCGGTCATCTAAACGTTCAATATGTGCAGCCAGCCCTTGAAATGCAAACAAGATGTCTTCTCTCATCTCTCTATTTTTAAACTCAAGAAGGTCAGCTACCTCTTCCTTTATTTGTAAAGTCATTTCTTGTGCCTGCAACTTCAAAGCATCCTGCAGGTCTTTAAGTGTAAGTGCTGGTGGTGGAGGAGAGGGTGGAGGGGATCTGGGTTTTACAGTAGATTGAATAACAGGAGAAGAGATTGAGGTTTTAGAAACAACAGGAACTGCCTGCTGTCTTGAAGCCATTTTCACTTGCTACAAATCACTTTCTCTTATCACTTTCACTTTCCCTCTGCACTCCGGAGGGAAAAAAAAATCCAAAAAAAAGGAGAGGAACTCTTAATAACAATAATAATAAGAAAAAGAAATTTTTTAAAAAATTTTTTAACAAAGTCTTCATAATTTATTCTTTTAAAAAGAAAAAACATTTCGGTGCCATTTTTTTTCCTTTTCTTCAAAGTTTAATTTATAAATGGAGAAGATTAAAGCACTTTGAGTTAAAGTTCTGAATACTTGCAACTTTACTCCTCCTGGTCAACTCTGTCTGCTTTAAAAGCATACATAAATCACTATAATCTGCAGATGTGGATGCAGCGTCTAGCTTCACTCCTCCACAGAGCAAAGGCATCCTGGACTCGGAGAAAGCCTCGGACTCCGTGGGAGCTCTCACCCTCCGACCCCCAGATAATTCTGGGAGGTCTTGGGGAGCTCTACCACTATCCGAGAAAGCTCACGTCCCCCTCTTCTCCCGAGCCGTGGAACAGCTGATTGTCGCCATCTCTGCGGCTCCAACGAAGCCTCAGGGTGGGCGGCCAGAGAAAAGCCACCATTCAGCGCGGCGTAGCCACCAGAAGTCCCATTCCAATTTACATTATTGATTAGATTGTGAAATTGTTACCCAGTAATTCCAGAGATAGAAACATATGTAATATTATTATTTTATCTTTACAGTGGCACAGAAGATTGTTTCAACCAGAAAAAAACAGCAGCTTTCAATAGGTCCTTGCAAATCATTACCAAATTCTCCAAGCCACTCATCAGTATGTTCAACCCAGGTCTCTGCAGTACATATTAGCCAGGTATGGAATTGCATTCATTAATTTTACTGGTAGATTAAGATTGGGTATAAGTACTTTTTGTGATTCTGACAATGGATATTTTCACTTCTCCATTGAATGGCTTGAACTATTGTACTTGTTACCTGATTTGAATTAACATTTTATTTGTAAGTGGTTTATTTCTAAATAATTATCATTTTTAAAAATCATCAGAAATATTCCCAAAGTGGGATACATTGATTTTGCCTTGAGATTCATACAGTAGGTAAAACTGAGACATAGTGGAATGATTCCTAGAATTAGATACAGTAATTTAAAAATACAATTTGATTAAAAGGATTTCATGCAACAGAAAGAAAATTGTTGAACTATATATTAAAAGGTCCATAGTAGCTGCAAATCATAGAATTCTGCAGTTGGAAGGGGTCATTTTTGCCACTGAGTTCAGTGCTAGAATCCAGATTGAAACCTGTGTAATCTATGAGTGATAGCATCAGCTTGAGATTTCAGTAAAAAGAAACCAACCATCTCTCTGGGTGATTGCCTGCACTCTTGAACTCTTGTTACTATTACAAAATTACTCTAACTCAAACCTATAATTCTGTAGCCTTCTGTCTGGAACAAGAGAATTCTTCAACATGAGTTTTGACATCCCTCCTCTCCACCCTGCCCCAATTATCTTTTCTTAAGGCTAAATCTATCCAGCCCATTCTATTTTTCAGAATCCTTCATAAAACATTGTGCCCAGAACTGCACACAATATTCAAGACAGGATCTAATTTTAAAAAAAACAGAAGAGAATGAAATAATTATATGATAAATCAATGCAACAAAAGGTGTAGTAAAGAATAGAAATTATTGGACAGCCTTGTGCTTTCCTTTTTAACTAATCTCAGTTCTCCTTTTTTCCTTCATTGTTGTCCTCTTCTATCTTTTTCCCTTCTTGAGCCAATTGCCCCTATTAAACAATTATTTCAACTTTATATAAGCAAATAAGTTACCATTCACATAATACCAATGCTCACAAAGTAGGAGAAAAATACATTATTCTATGTAATCATATCATGAGCTGAAAAAGAGGCAAAAAAGCAGTAACAACATGGTGAAATTAAAGGAATCTTCCAGAATTTCACAACAGCCATCTAATTTATACATATTAACAAGGTATTAGCCTCATTAATTAACCCTTCTCATACATGTAGGGTTGCTTAACCTAACAACGACTTTGTCAGATGAAACCCATCAAAAGAACTTCGAGGCAAAATTCTTCGTTAAAGAACATTTAGTCAAGAAACAAAGTTTCGGCACTAAAGGAGGAGAAGAGAAAATGGCTGCATTTTCATGAGTTGTCAAAGCAGGAACATCCAATGCTAGCAGCATTGACAGACTTCTTCTGGTTTTGAATTTTATAGTTCTGTTAACGTAGACAAGAATTGCATCTCCCTTTTCTACAGCTATATTACACTGCTGGTTTATATTCATTTTTGCAATCAACTACAATTTCAAATCTTATTATGTCCAACCAGCTATTTCCCTGTCCTGTATTTATGCATCTGAATGCTGTTCTTTTAAATTTCATTCTATTATCTTTGGCTAATTTCTCCAGCTTATAAAGATTGAGGGGTCCTTGGTGCTCTCTGAATTTGCTTGCTTTTTTGCAGACATTTCATTACCCAAACTAGGTAACATCGTCAGTGCTAGTAAGGAGTGCTGGCGGAGAGGTGTTTGGGTCTTTTTGTTCCTTTTTGGGCTGGGTGATAGTCTCTTTTGCATAATCTATAGATGTTGTTAATGTCTGTGTGTCTATTTGTCAGAGTGCCAGGCTTATAGACATTCCCTGGTGTTTTGGGTGTCTCTAGTTGGTGTTTGTGGATGCGTCTGCCAGTCTTCTGCCTGTTTGTGCTACATAGTGGTTGCCACTATGTAGGACAACAGGCAGAAGACTGGCAGAACGCATCCACAAACACCAACTAGAGACACCAAAAACACCAGGGAATGTCTAGAAGTGGTTGTTGCAGTCCTTACATTGCATGTTATAATGTTTTACAACATACAGTGTAAGGACTACAACAACCACTATGTAGGACAAATAGCCTGAGGACTGGCATAACGCATCCACAAACAGAAGACATGATGATTTTTTTTTAGTTTCAACAGATTTAACCATAGATTCAATTAGAAAAGTAGGAGACTCCTAGACCAAGCCAAGTCTAAAAATGCCAGGGAATTTCTAGAAGCCTGGCACTCTGACAAATCAGAAACTGCAAGCTCTGCAAAAACTAAAGTAGTGCTTTATTTGGGGCTTTGAAAGCTCCTAGTTTAATATAACTTAAGTTTCTAGATGTTTGGTGAGAGGGATAGGAGCAGTATTATTATAGCTGCTAGTGTGAGTAGGAGTAGAGGGGTTTTTTGTGTGCAATTAGTGTAATTGTTAAAGCTCAGAAATTAACATTGGAGTTGGTTATGGTTTCGATAATGGTGCCTTCTGAATAGAAGCCTGACAGGAAGGGTATACCCATTAATGAAAGGCTGGCAATGGTAGTGAATGATGAAGTTATTGGTGTGGTTTTTAGGAGGTTGCCTGTTATTTGGACATCTTGTTCATTATTTAGACTATGAATAAATGAGCCAGAGCATAGAAAAAGAAGTGTTTTAAAGAAAGAGTGTATGGTTATATGGAAAAAGGCTAAGGTACGTTGGTTTAATCCTAGCATTGTTATTAAGCCTAGTTGGCTTGTGGTTAATAGTGCGATGATTTTTTTAAAAAAAAATTAATTGTGTGATTGCTGTGGCAGCTGCAAATATGGTTGTTGTTGCCATAGTGCTTGAGTGAAGCTAACCCTAATCCAGTAGTGGCGAACCTTTTAGAGAACGAGTGCCCAAACTGCAACCTAAAACCCACTTACGTATCCCCGGGTGCCAGGTGGGCATGGGCCGCTGGTTGGGTGTGGCCTGCCGGGTGGGTGTAACTATGGGGGTCATGCCAGACTGGGTGCGCGTGGCCAGGGTGGGCGTGGCCAGCTCAGTGTTGCTCTTGGGGAGGGATGCCTGTGCAGGCTTGGCATGGTTGGGGGAGATCCAGGGGGTCTCTGGCAGGTGGGGCATCTTGCTCAGCTGATGGCTTGAGGGGAAGGGGGCAGCTACACCCCCTCCCAAATGCTGCTGTCTCACAAAAGCAGGATGAAAAATCCAAAAAGTGACAAGGAAAAAAGTTAAAACAGAAGAGTGTCTCGTGATGGTTTTCTTCCTTGTGGGGTGGGGTGGGGTGGGGTGGGGGGAGGCTCCTGAGCCCCACAGCTCTTCTGAGGGGGGGAAGAGGAGAGTGGGGAGGATCTGTGCTGGGATCGTTGCTCCTTGTGCCTTCTGCTGCCCACCTGTGCTCTTCTGCCGCAGATGCCACGGCTCCCCTTGCCTGGCAGGACAGGGGAGCACTCGCACACAGGGACGCACATGGGACTGCTGCCTCGCTTTCTGTGCCATGTTGGGGCTGGGCTGGACTGGGCTGGGTGTGGTGCCTGCATGCTGCTTCTTCCCCTGCGGACATCAGGAGTGCCCACCTTACCTACCAGTCATCCTGGGGCAGCTGCCGGTGTCCGGCGCTCTCCAGCAGCATTGGGCAGGAGGCAGAAAATGGCCAGTTTCGTCATGACACTTTGCGTATTGCACCCATTGCTGCTGCAATGCGGCTCAGCTGAAAGTGGCTGAGCCCCACCCATCATGCCGATCGCCCTGCTGCCACCATTTCCCACCCACCCACCACGCGGATTGCCCTGCCATCGCTGCCATTTCCCCCCCCACCTCACGGATTGTGCTGCCGCTGTTTCCCCCCCACCTGCCGCATGGATCGTGCCGCTGCTGCTGCTGCCGCCATTTCCCCCCACCCGCCGCATGGATCACCCTGCCGTCACCACTGTTTCTCCCCCACCCGCCGCATGGATCGGGGTGCCGCTGTTGTTTCCCCCATCCCCCGCAGGGATCACCCTGCCGCTGCTACCACTTGGAAAAAGCCTTTGCCAACTGGCTCTATGGCTGCAGAGCAATTTCACGTCCTGTGCCCCTCACGGACAATCCAGGCAGCAGAGATCGTTTCCAAGCCTTCAGAGCTTGGATCAAGGCCGTGGGGTGATTTGGCGGCACCCCAAAGGCCCGATCCAGGCTTCGGAGGCCTGGAAAAGGCCTCTGCCTCCTGGATTGGCTGGGGGGGGCGAAATCGCTCTGCATTATAGAGCCGGGCAGCAGAGGCCTTTTTCAAGCCTCTGGAGCTTGGACCAAGGCTGTGGGGCAATTTTGCGGCCCTCAAGCAGCCCGATCCAGGCTCCGAAAGCCTGGAAAAGGCCTCTGCTGCCCGAATCAGCCATGGAGAGGGGTGCGAAATCACTCTGCAGCCATAAATCTGGGCGGCAGAGGCCTTTTCCAGGCCTCTGGAGCCCGGATCGGGCTGCTGGCAGTCTGCAAAAATTGCTCTGCAGGCATACCTGGACTCATGCTGGCAGCTGCCTCCACCCTCCAGCCCAGATCCGACCAGCTCTTGCAGCTGCTCCCTGACTCCCAATGTAGAGAGAAAGAGAGTGAGAGCGCACATGGAGAGGTGGAGGGGAGCAGCCTGGCCCCACCTACTTCTGGGGTGATGGCGTGCATGCCCACAGGGAGGGCTTTGCATGCTGCCTGTGGCACACGTGCCATAGGTTCACCACCACGGCCTTAACGGAAATCAGCATAGATTAACTCCAAGGTTAAGATCAGGCCAACAATCAAGTAAACAATACCCCAATCAAGAAACTGCCAAAGAAGGAAACAGCAAACAGTCTAACCAACACTGACAGGGAAGCCACTAGAACAGGGATGTCAAATTCAATTTCATTGAGGGCCGCATCACCATTGAAGTTGCCCTCAGGGGGCCGGGTGGGTATGGCCAGGGTGGGCGTGGCTAGAGTGCGTATGGCCTACTGGGTGGGTATGGCCAGCTCTACATCGTTCGCATCAAGAGTGCCTATGGGGGCCTGGGCAGGAGTGGGACAGATATGAGGGTCTCTGGCAGGAAGAGGGTCTCTGGGCCAGGGCCAAGGCAGTGGGGGCCATTCCCTCACTGTTTCCAGGATGGCTTCGTGGGCCACATGAAACCACTTCGCGGGCCAGATCTGGCCCCCGGGCCTTGTGTTTGACATGTCTGCACTAGAATATAAACTGACAATAAACTGTCTTACTAGCACTGATGATGTTATCTAGTTTGAATAAAGAAATGTCTGCTAGAAAACAAGCAAGCTCAGGGAGCACCAAGAGTTCATGTCAACCCTGAGCTACAAATATTCTTTATTAGTATTATAAAGATTGTTTTGAATATTATTTCTTACCCACCTAAAATCTGTATTTTTGATAACATTCCCTGCCCTTTCAACAAAATTGTTAATAAAAATAATGAAGAGTTGACCATACAAGATTATCTTTTATAGCCTCTCCTCAGTATAATGTCAAATTAGCAAACATTGCTTTTTGAACACAATTTTATGTTTCTACTTGCTTGTCATGCCATTAAACCTACATTAATTAATTTACTATCATTATCAATAGTACTTTGTCAAAGGCTTAGCTGAAATCAAGGTATATTATGTCTGCAATATTTCTAAGAGGGCATTTTTGGGGTAGGCACCAGGTTAGAAACAAATAATGAGCTGCTCCTACCTTAGATACAAAACCAGGTGGGTGACCTTGGGCTAGTCACTCTCTCAGACCTAAGAAGAAGGCATGGGCAAAGCACTTCTGAAAATCTTACCAAGAAACTGCAGGGTCTCGTATAGACATTCACCAGGAATCAATGCTAACTTGAACACACACACACACACGGAAAAGTATTCCCATTATTTTTAAGGATATTACTAAGAAAAGAATAAATGTTGTGAGATACTTTATTGTGCCTGCCCTAACATAGTGGAGGAATTAATAAAAGCCAAGTTGTTTACAAATAGACTTTTAAATTGGCTTGAAAATATTAAATAATATTGATCAAACATTACTCATGAAATGGGGTGCTACAGGATATTCATTTTTTTACTCTTAAATGTTTGGAAGAAGAGGGGTAATATTTATTTATCACATTTTTAACTCACATAAAAGAACATAAAAGCTAGAAAACAGAAACAAAATTCTTAATAGTCTGAAAACTGGGCTGGAAATATCAGAATAAAATTTAATAAAGAGAAATGCAAAGTTCTTTACTTGAACCAAAAGAAGCCTAGAAACACCATAAGAATAATAATGATTATTATTAATGGTTATCAGATCACAAACTGAATGTGAATCAGCAACCTGACTGCTAAAAAGGGAAATGCAGTTTTAGGTTGCATTGATACAAACAATTTCCAAATCATAAGTAATAGCAGTTGTATTCAGTATGCTAGCCACTATTTCATGTTCTGAGTAATAAAATTTAATATTCAAAAAAATGAAATAATTGCAGAGAAGTGAAATTGAGATAACCTGGGAATTTAAAACTAAGTCTGATCAAGTAAATTTCCTTCTCTTTCATTTCTACATAAATTCTGTAGTTATATGTCTATATATCAAGGGACGCGGTGGCTCAGTGGGTTAGGACGCTGAGCTTGTCGATCAGAAGGTCGGCAGTTTGGTGGGTCGAATCCCGACTGCCGCGTAACAGAGTGAGCGCCTGTTACTCGTCCCAGCTTCTGCCAACCTAGCAGTTCGAAAGCACGTAAAAATGCAAGTAGAAAAATAGGGACCACTACGGTGGGAAGGTAACAGTGTTCCGTGCGCCTTTGGCGTCCAGTCATGCCAGCCACATGACCACGGAGACGTCCTCGGACAAGAGCTGGCTCTTCAGCTTTGAAATGGAAATGAGCACCAGCTCCTAGAGTCGGAAACGACTAGCACGCATGTGCGGGGGAACCTTTACCTATGCCTATATAACAGAGAATATCATTCTTTCTGATGAAAGATTTCTTTAATTCCCTTTCTGTGTATGATGCAGTTATTCTATCATTAGTTACCACTGGAATGCAAAGAGAACTAAAGATGCTTATTAACTATGCTTAACAAACTATTTACTGTTAATTATAAAGAAGACAAAGGTGTCCACTTTGGCAATTAAAAAATAATATCCTATGGGATCATGATGGTGGGAACATGATCAAGTAAAGGTGAGTTCTTCAAGCTCAGTAAGGCATATGTAAAGCATTCCCCATAGCAAACCCAACAGTCTCTAGATTCTACTATCAAAGAAGTGGCTGTTAACAACCTTAATGTTTATGGACCAAATAGTTCCCCTTGTTTCAGATAAATATATGGTCCTCAATAGAAATAAAATGTAAATGGCAATGTTCCTGCTAACTGTATATTCATAATCATTATAGAATAATGGATGTGAGTTACTGGAAAACAATGTCCTCCTATTTTTTTTAATGTAGCAGTTTGATAGAGGAGACAATTAACAGAGGGGTAGTGAGCTCCTCTTCATAGGATGTGTTCAAATAGAAGTTAGAAAGCCATAAGCTTCAATTTGGATTGCTCTACTGATGGACGTGATGGCCAAATACCCCTGTCTAGTTCTATGAAGGCTTGAGCACTTTCCCTGTAATTTCCTCTTTTCTTTTTCTGTGTATGGTGTATAGCTTACCACTCTGACTACATGAGAACTAATATATGAAGGAATTATTTGTTCTGTATGTGGTGGTGAAGTAGCTTGTATGTCTCAGTGACACTATGAGCTATGCTTTTGGGAATGTACACATTCCCAGAAGGGTCATTCAAAAACAGGGGTGTCAAACTGCCGGCCCGTGGACCAGATGCATCATGACGAAACTTTGCCCACTCCATTGCCGGCAAGGGGGAAGAAGTTCACATGACGTTACGAGTTTGACATGTCTGTTCAAAAGGATCAGACCAAGGGTGATCCACTGGAGAAGGAAATGGCATAAAAGACACAGAATAATTTAAATCAGATAGAACTGTGTTCCCCCTGCCCCAAACACTGGGATAGAATGGGACTGGGTCTGAGTGATTGTTGTTTACTGGACAGTATTACCTTATGGTGCTGGCAATTGTTTTTTGTATAGTGGTTTTTATTGTTTTTTATTGCTGTTGATATGAGCTATCAAGAGTTATAGCTATTAATGAATAAAGGGTATCAGTTTATTTAGTCATTCAATTCTGGGGTTATAATTGAGTGCTGACTTCAACATGCTATTGTCCACAATAATGGCTACTCCATTTCTCCAGTGCTTTTCTTGTCCACAGAAGAAGATGCTACTTTTCTGATGTGAAGTGATCCATTTTAGGCAATTTTAGATTGCAGATTCTAAGAGTATCAGTACTCTTTGGGTATTTTTATGTTAACAACATGAAGTTTTCCTTAGTTCACAGTTCTGACATTCCATGTACAAATGGTACACATGTATCTGTTGTATCAGAATTTGTTTTACCTTTGGCCAAATCAGCCGTGCAGCCTTACATTAAATAGAGGGAAAGAGAAAGAAATTTGAAAATTAACTTAAGAAGAATATAGACGGAAACAATCTTGGCTTAAAGATTGCCTTTTAATTCCAAGAAGGAGAGTGATAATGTTGTCTTTATATAGAAATTCTATATATATTTAAAAATCCTGTGTTGTAGTAGGAAATACAATCAAGAATTTGGTTTTCTTTCTGCTAATATGAATTTTAATCATTGCAGACCCATAATGGAGGAGGGAGTTTAAGTGATTATTCTTCCTCTGTCCCATCTACTCCAAGCACCAGTCAGAAGGAACTACAAATTGATGTTCCACCTACTACTAATACTCCAACACCTGTTCGTAAGCAGTCCAAGCGCCGGTCCAACCTTTTTACAGTGAGTTGACAAAAAGATATTTGATTTCTGTTGACTGATGTCAACAAATGACTCTGCTTGTTTGATCATGTTATTCTAATCAATAAGCTAACTTCAAAAATCATCTTCGAAGACTGGCTTCTCCTTCCCTGTAGTTAAGAATAACCTCAGTTTGGATGTGATAAAAATATCTAAATTCATTTTTTCTTATTTTGTATGATCTTTATCATGGTTCTGGGATGCACTGAAATTTATATAGAATGAGGGAAAAGAGTAGTCAATTCATACTTCTATCATATACTAAATTCTGACCTCCCGGTTAGACTACTGCAATGCCCTCTACATGGGGCTGCCCTTGAGGACCACCCGAAGGCTTCAACTGGTGCAGAATTCAGCTGCGCGAGTTTTGATGGGAGCTTCCCGATACTCCCGTGGAACACCTCTTCTCCGTGAGCTGCATTGGCTTCCGGTTGCCCTCCGGGTGAGATTCAAGGTGCTGGTAATGACCTATAAAGCCCTAAATGGCTTGGGTCCGGACTATCTAAGGGAACACTTGCTGCCGGCATCATCTTCCCATCGTCCTGTGCGCCCCTACAGGGAGGGCCTTCTCAGGGTACCGCCGGTTAATGAATGCCGGCGGGTTATTCCCAGGGGAAGGGCGTTTTCTGTGGGTGCGCCTGCCCTATGGAACCAACTACCCACAGAACTTAGGACTGCCCTCGACCTTCGCTCATTTCGCCGGGACCTGAAAACTTGGCTCTTCGATCTGTTTGGTCCAGACTGTGGGGTTGTTAATTTAACTGGGTTTTAGATTTACTCTTGGGGCTTGAATTTAATTTAATTGTTTTATTTGTTTTTAATTTTTTTGTATTCATGGTTTTAACTGCCCTGTAAACCGCCCTGAGTCCTATGGGAATAGGGCGGTATACAAATCCAATATAATAAATAAATAAATATTCAGTGCTACATATTCTACCTTTGAAGCAACATAATCTTGTTTTCAGGAATTGCAGCACTTGGCCCCAGTGGGTGAGAAAAAGATTGGCTGCTAGGTATTACAGATTGGGGACTTGTTCTTAAAGATTGTCAATTCTTTGACCTATTTAACCAAATTACACCTTCTACTATTCTTTTCTATGGAAGGCAGTTCCATGTATCTTCTATGGGAGACAGTACCATGTGTCTGCAAATGAAGTCAATTATTCCGAATAGAACCTACTGGGACAAAAACAATTAACATGGTTTGACATCTTGTAAGGCAGGGGTGTCAAACTGCCAGCCTGCGGGCCAGATGCATCATGTGGAAGCCGCACCTAACCCATTGCCAGCAATGGCAAAACCGTCCCGATACATTGTGCAACGTCACATGACATCACAAGTTTGACATGTCTGTTCTAAGGTGATCCCTGCTCCTTTTTGTTTCACATGTGGCTTAAACCTACAGACATGACTGTAGAAAACTAATTGAGGACTAATTGACTGAGAAGGGTCATTGTATATTAAACCTTTTAGCTGATGAGTATGTGTTGAGTTTTGAGCATTTCTAGAAAAAGATTTATTGGTTTTGAGCATTTCTAGAGAAAGAATTATTGGTGTGCCTAGAATAAAGTTCTAACAGCACAAGTGTGGTATAAATGAGTTTCAGATGAGAGCTTAAAAATACCTCTTGAATTTGGGAGGAACAAAATTTTCTAGTTAGTACACATGGAGAGAAATACTGCAAGTGAACCACTAGTTGGAAATAGTATTTTTTTACAGCCTACATTGTTTCATGTATCTAAAAAACTCTTACGTTAGTTTGCTCATTTTGCCTGCATCTCAACATGGCCAAGTCTGCAGTTGTTTGCAATCTTCTCCGTTTATAGATAATTTTCCAATTTCCCAATGATTCATGTCCATTTGTTAGGTGTTATGTGCTCCTGATCACTTTCCTTTATGACCAGAGGCAAGCTCGCCTGACCAATAACCAGCCAAGACACAGTGAAGGCCTTTTGTTTTGTTTATTGCAATAAGCGGGAGAAAAGCTATCAAAGCTTGGTTCTCTCCAAAGTTCCAACCCAAAATATTCCCTTCTTTATACCACCCTGTCCCAGCCGCCATATCCCTCCTCTTTCACCATTGGCTGAAGTACTATGAGGTTAGACTCTTTCCGAGTGCCCCCTACATATTTATGCTACATACTAAATCATACATCACATGTACATTAAAATTAAGAGATAATTTATGCAAGGTGTGTCAGTTAATATTAATCAACTAATTGCACATGCTCAGTTGCCTGACTTCTTCCCCCCCTTTTTATGACTTCTTAGAAAAATAGGTTCTTTCCTGTTTTGCTAGTTATGTTCTCTTACAGCTCCTTTTCCCATTCTGAAGACCCAGATAACAATTTTGCCTATGTGTTTCTTTTACATCCTTTATGCTTTCCTTTCCTGTTTCCCAGCCATTATAGTTGCTTCTCCACTCAGTAAATTTCCACTACAGCAAATTCAATTTTAATTTTTTCTTTCAATATAAATTTTTTGAAGACTTTTCCTTTACTTCCATCATTAGGCAATCTTTTTGAATCCCTTCTTAGTTTCATGGGCATGTATAAACTTCTTTCTGAAGGCCTCAGAGAGCTAGGCATGGTAATACCATACACGTCAACAATAAAGAGCACATCCAACTAAATATTTGAAGTTTCAATAAGACAGGTTATCCAGTTCTTATGTAATAATGTTTTAATCATGTCCTAGTCCATTGGAAAGGGACGCGGTGGCTCAGTGGGTTAGGACGCTGAGCTTGTCTATCAGAAGGTCGGCAGTTTGATAGGTCAAATCCCGAGTGCCACGTAACAGAGTGAGCGCCTGTTATTTGTCCCAGCTTCTGCCAACCTAGCAGTTCGAAAGCACGCAAAAATGCAAGTAGAAAAATAGGGACCACTACAGTGGGAAGGTAACAGCGTTCTATGCGCCTTTGGCATCTAGTCATGCTGGCCACATGACCACGGAGACGTCCTTGGACAAGCGCTGGCTCTTCGGCTTTGAAATGGAGATGAGCACCGGCCCTTACCTTTTAGTGCATTGGATTCTAATTGTAAGTATTTGAGACAGTAATCAATATAGGGGCTATTTACCTTTCCTGCATGAGAAACTAGCATTTATATTTATTTTAGTTGCACAATGTAAATAGTGCATATATTTGTTACATTTTACCCCCCTTTTCAGTATTGCTGAAATGAAGATTAAATATTTGTATGTGGAAATATGTGGAAAAAGTCAAACATTTTAATGGGTGTACTTAGTTTTTTTATACAATTTCATAATTGAATGGTTACCCAGAAGTCTGTATATTCATATTAGATTTCAAAAGAGAAAACTTCTAAAACTGAGGAGCTTGGTTAAAAAAAAATGAAGACAAAGGATGATATATTGAAGCAGTATTTATTTGCTATGTAATTTTATCTTAATCCACTAGATGTCATTGTGAGTCAAAGAATATAGCAGAAGTGAGGCAAACTAGGAAAGGATGACATTTAAAACTATACTTTTTTATTCAGACTTCTTTAAGAATTTTTGGAAATAATGTACATTGAGGTTCAATATTTCATGGGGCTTCAACGAAGAGAAAATTAGATGAGAGACATGGATTCTTCTAAATAAATTTATATCTATAATGCAGCATACTTGTTTTGCAGAGATGCTGTTAAATTTTAGAATTAAATTTGGTAGTACTAAGAAGAAAAACAAATACAGTAAAATGAGGTACATTTGCAATAATAAGAAAGATTAGAAAATAAGACATTGACTTTTTGTACTAGCTTTGAAATATCAAGGTTCTGTTTTGCATATTGTAAGAAAATATTATCATAGTCATTTTTTATTTAAATAAAAATATTATAGCACAATAAGGAAGTAAAACTGATGAGAAAATTTTTAAAAAAATTCTGTTTTCTAGCTTGTTCAGTTCTTGTCAGCAGTACCAGAATTGTCAAGGGCTTCAAAATTTCAGTCTTTTGCACTGGCAGGTAAACTAGCTGTATTAACCTGATATATTAACAAAAAAGAAATAGTAAGAAATACTATTTTTCTAAGAATTTATAAACACTGTCATCAGTTTTTATAGATTCTTAGACAAAATAGTATTTCTTAATATTTATTTTTTTGTTAATACAGTTTTGAAAAGTCAAAGTGGCATCATTTGCTTAGTTATTTGTCACTTGCCTTCTGAATACTTAATAAAAATTAAACTATGATTAAGCAATATGAAACAATCCATACAACACAGCATTATGTAGAGGAACTTAGAAATTACCATGGTATGAAATACTGTTAAGGTGGGATTGGAGAAATGATTATATAGTGCAGAGATTGAGTGGAAGGGTGAGAAATGACCACAGAATAACCCCACCTTGATTTTGTTAATTTAATGTAGGACAGGTAGAAGCTTGGAAAACTTTCAAGATTATTTTGTTTTACCTTATTCTAATAAAGCAATATTCCTGGAATCACTGTGGTGTCTGTCTCTTAACTGAGCCTACTTTGAAGGGCTATTGCATTTAATAGTAGAATATTAGTATTAAAATAATGGAACTGATGGTAAAAAGGAATAATATGGTAATAATGGTAAAAAGGAATAATATTCTTATAGTTGTCTCTTGCTAAACAGTATTTTCTGCCTGGGGAGAATTATGGCTTAATTCCTTAGATATTAAAATTGAATACCTGAATACCTCCTTTTATTTATTAAAAATAGTTGATACTAGGTTCATCAAGCAAAGACTTTTTTACTTGGTTTGGCAAGGCTTTAAGGCAAAGAAATGATGTGACTTTCCTCAGTGAGGTACTCTGAGTTGCTTCAAAGCTTTAACTGTCTATTGCAGGGGTGTCAAACTGCTGGCTTGTGGGCTCGTTGCATCATGCGGAGGCCGTGCCCACCCCAACTCCGGCAATGCAAAAAAAGTCACGATATGTCGCGACATGTTGTGACACAGTGAGTTTGACACCCGTGGTCTAATAGAACTGCTGGAGAAGGCAATACAGCTGCTTTACTCTCTTCGAAGAAAGGGGGAGGCAGGCTCAGTGCAAACTTCAAAAAGGTGCTCTATATTAGCAATAATTGAAACAAGTCATCTTTTGGAAGTACTGCAAAACCATAGTTTCCGTATCTAATTACATATATGGTGGTTTAATTCAGTTCAAGAACAGTAATAATTATTTTTTTATTCTTGTGAGTTATTTTACAGGCATGAATTATATCAAATATTCTATTCTGTATTGATATTGCTCCAGTTGTGCTTATTATGAATTCACCTTTTCTGATATATATTAAGTTATAGAGAAAATATTCTATCTATTCCAAAATCTTAAAAAAACTCTTGAAACATGATTATGTATGCTGCTTCAGCCAACAATCTTTGAGAAGGTGTACAAAAGTCATTGCTTCCTAGCATACATTATTTGATACCATCATAACTGAGAAGTTATGTAATAATTATAGCAGCAGCTACAAAATTATTTTTTTATCATAATAGATATAAAAATAACTGCAAATGAAAGTACTATTCCCCAAATTTTACAGCCATGGCTAAAACATAATGTTGGTTATATATGACACAAGGCTGTAAATGGGAAACATGAACCGATTCTGGTTATAATATTTACATTCTTAATTTTCCAGGCTTGAGTGGTATGGTGTGTGTGTGTGTGTGTGTGTGTGGGTGGGTGGGTGGGTGGGTGGGTGGGTGAAAATAAAAAATATTAAATGCTTGCTGTCAAATAGATACAGTAATTCCATCAAATAATTTTGAGTAAGTGATTTTGACAGCTTTATGGGGAAAGTTTATACTGTAATATCTGATTTAGTAATTTTGAAATTGGCAAAGTCAAAATCATAACTGAGAAAATCACTGTAGATTGAAGGCGATTTTAGAATGAACTTTTATTATTAAAAAAACCTTATTAAAATATTCAAAACTGTCACTCTGGAATTTTTTGCTAATATTTTGTTTCCTCTTTAAAGAGATGCTGTTCTAGTGACAGTGTTATAAGGGAAATATTTTTAAAAAACCAAAAAGGATGATTAATAAAAGCATAGAAGGCTCAAGCATCATATTGATTTGATTTCTTAATTTAACAGAAATTAAGAGTATGATCATTCAATATGACTGTCTAAACTTAAAGCTTTAGCTGAGTATTCCTATGGATTAATCCAGACAGTAGTGCAAGCTGCTGGTTCCTAAAGGAATGCATTAGTTCAAAGCATAAAATGTAAGCATAATTCTTAAGTTGTGTGTGTAATGGGAAGACAGTTATGTTGGGAGTATTTTGTTGTTCAGAAGGCCAATTCCTTTTCTCTTAATTCATTCTCAGAAATATGAAGGTAGTTTTGCTTGGCATTCAGATATGAATTTCTAATATGGATTTTTCAAGGCACACTCTGAATGTATTGTAGAAAATATTTGTGGTTTCATATCAGTTGTGTTTTAGTAGCATTCAACTGTGTGCTGGATATCACTGGCACATACACCTCATATGAAAGCCACATGAAAATGTTTCTCTGTTTTCAGTATTGTGTGAGTAATGTTCCTACTGAAAACTAATGGAGTGAAGTTGTCAGTATAGTTATTAAGGAGGATGACTTCATAATAAAATAAATCTGTCACTTCAAGCTTTCCTTAGCTGACAATAATAGAGGAGGATATGAAGTTCCCTTTATATAGGATTATATGTATTTGTTGCACAGCAGTGAGAAAGTAAGCAAGGCAATTTTGCCACATAATTTGAAAAGGGATGCTATTTTTTAAATCTAATCATATAAGGTAGTTGTTCATTCTTAAAAGAAGTTATTGTATTTTATTACGTCCATGACATCTGATAATAAAGTATGCCTAAAAGAGTTAACTAGTATTTCTATTTTTTATACTTAGTCAAAGCAGCTTGGTTTTCTTAGTATTGGTTTGATTTTGATGCTATCATCTGAAGTAGTAAAGAAAAAAAATTAAATTCCAATCAAGATAATCCATTAACACTGCTGAGTTAATAGCTTTTTAAAATCTAACCAAATGATAATAAAGTATGTACAGTTATATAAGAAATTTCCAGTGTGAAAAGATATGCAGTTTGTTGGGCATTTTTAAATCCCTATTAAAGAGTTAAAGTATTTATATATGTGTGTATAAGTGAGAGAGAGAAAGAGAGGGAGAGACATTTTATAAATATAAAATTTACAATTTAATATGTGAATGTTGAAAAATGAATTAATGTATTAAGATTGTTTATTTTGCTTTTACCCTAGTCTCGGAAAGGGAGTGACCCAGACAAAGAGAAGAAAGGATTGGAGAACAGAGCAGATAGTATTGGAAGCGGTCGTGCAATCCCAATTAAACAGGTACAACCTGTGTATATGTGTGAATGATTTCCTGTACTTGGAGGTACACCTTAGGTCTTAAACACCATGATGCTTCACTACTGTGCCAAGATTTGTTTGATATGCTGTGGTGATGAATGTTGAAGTCACTCACTTGACATCAATTAGAAGAGGTTCCTATGTGAATTAAAATAAGATCATTAGAATAAGAAGAGGGAAAATGTGACAACAGGCTTAATGAAGTGCAGTCTGCCAGCCTGCATATGGAGTGTGCTTCTAGGCTGAGCTGGCTTCAAAACCTGTCTTTGTAGAAAGTGCTTTGATTGGACCATTTGCTGCCAGTCTACAAGGATAGATCAGCTCACTGTACAAGAGCCCCTTGTGATCACAGAAATAACCCGATGTGGCTCTCATCTGCTGTTGCAGAAGGACATCTGAACATTGTTCCAGATTGATTTTCAGCAATGAGGCAGTTAATTTGAGTCAGCTGTGTACTTTTATTTGTAGTCTGCTAATAAAGGAATCATAACTCTGTTTGGATGTTTTTATATAAGCAAACATTTACAGTCATAATATCTGGTCTTAATTAAATATCCCTATTATAATGTAGGATTTCAAACTAAGGAATTCCTTTTGTCTGTTTGACAACTAGTATTTACTGCATTAGTGCCACATTCCTAAGATACTGAAAATGAAAAGAATTTCATATCAAAAAACTACTTGGATCTTATGACATCATGTTTAACTGTTCTAACACTTAAATTAGTTATCAATTTTTACATATCATAAATGGAACAGTAATAGTGAAATAGTGCAGTCATATCCCTTTGCTTTCTGTTTCCTAGTTTTAAAAGCTTCCTATGATAAAGAAATTGAGCCAATCTTTCCTACCCAATTCCATAGGAAAGAAGTGCAGAACTTCTGGTTGTAGTGATATACTAAATATTAGAGATTTTATAAAATATATCTTATTTTTTGCTTACATACAAAAGCAAAGATTGGAATGAAAATCTCAACAAATTTGTTTATTAAAACTTAATGAACAAATTTATGAAATATTTGGTTCCATGGCCATTAATCTTGATTAATGTATATGGCCTACATAAACTTAAATGCTAGCTGTTGGGGAGCAATAGTTGAAGGGAGATATAGTTTTAAGTCCATGTTTTTTTCCCCACAGTATACTAGCTGGCTATTGTGTAATACTGAATGCTGGATTAGAGAGACTCCTGGCTTGATCCAGTGTGGCTGTTCCTATGCTTTTCCTATGTTCTAAGGCTATGTTGTACAGTACATTAGGAAATTCATTTTGTGATTATAGGAATGCCTAAGCATCCTGAGGCTCATCACCAAAGTTAATTTCATTGTCAAAATCCACCATAGATTTAGAGTTTAAGCATCTGCATGAAGATAATAGGCAGTTCTCTATGGCCTAACTCTATCAAGGAATTAATGAATAACTAAATTAAGGTATTAGTCTTTAAATTACAATAATTTCCTTATGTCTGTAAAAAAAGTATTGCTCATTCTGAGAACAACAATAGTAATAAATATATCACTTTTCCTCTGTTTGTTTCTATTAACATATTACTGTTCTATTTAATCAATTCTGTTTACTCCCCATCCTTCAGTCTTTACAAGTAATATTTAAATTAATATAATACTGATTTTCACGTCAATTCAAAAGTAATAGTTGGCAGTTCCAGGGTCTGGGTTGTGTTCCCAATTATAAGTGATGTAAATGTTTTCATCATTAAATATTCTTCCTTTTTTTGGATTGTATGCTATATGGTTTGCTGTTATTTTTTATTTAAGCCAAGGCACTTCTTGCTTCAGTGACAGACATGTTTTAGATTAGATGCTGCCTACCACTTGAGAGTTTTTGTTAAGTATAGTTATTATTTTGGCTGTATGTTATAAAAAAATAAGAAAAGGATTTAGATATTCTGGTGTTTTTCTTCATCTTTAGATCAGAGGAAGATGATAATCAGTGATAACCTAAATAGGACAGAAATTTAAGGCCAAATTTATTATGAAAACTGAAGAATTTGGAACTGTTAATCTCCATTCTTTATAAACATTGTAATTATTATGGAAGAATAAATGTCTAGAAAAGAAAATTCCTAAAATTTCCTGCTGTAGAATACATAAGAGCACACAAAACATATGCTTTGTTTAAAATAATGAGTCTTTGATTTCCTGTTTCCAACCTAATCTGATATAAATACAGATATAGAAAAAATAATTTAACATTGTCAACTATGAAGCTGCTTTCATTTTTGGGATAAGTTATACAACTTCACAAACAAAATTGGTTTTACTGTACAATTATATAGTTTTATACTTTTTATAATGCTAGTGTAAAATTATCCCCTTCATGGATGACTGCAAGTTGATCAAACCAGTCAGTCCCAGAGGAGATCAACCCTGACTGCTCTTTAAAAGGCCAGATCCTGAAGTTGAAACTCAAATACTTTGGCCACCTAAATGAGAAGGAAGGACTCACTGGAGAAGAGCCTAATGCTGGGAAAGATTGAGGGCAAGAGAAGAATGGGATGACAGAGAATGAGGTGGCCGGATGGAGTCACTGAAGCAGTAGGCGTGAGCTTAAATGGACTCCAGAAGATGGAAGAGGACAGGAAGGCTTGGAGGAACATTGTCCATGGGGTCGCGATGGGTCGGACACGACTTCGCAACTAACAACAAGTGTAAAATTATATACTATAAAATTATAACCTTGATGGTAGATTAGCAAGGTTTTTCCTTCAGTATTAGAATTTTTCAAAAACCAAGGCACCAAATTGCTTTCTTGCTTTATTTATTTATTCATTCATTCATTCATTTATTAAAATATGAATTTAGGGGTCAGACCTCAAGTACTACAGAATGTACTCATTAATGATAGTGTGGCAAGTTTAGAGAAAGTACTAGACACAAATATCCCATTCAAATATCTGATCAAAATAATAATTTGTTTTTCAAAATGATTAAGCATGAAGTTGCAGCAGGGTTTAGTGCAATACAGTGTTATATGTAACTACTGTATTTTTCAGACCATAAGACGCACCTGACCATACGACGCACCCAGTTTTTAGAGCAGGAAAACAAGAAAAAAAATATTCTGAACCAAATAGTATCGGTATACTAAAACAGGGCTTTTCAACCCTTTCATCCATTGTACCACTTTTAGGACAAGGCAATGTCCGAGTACCACCAGTCACCCAGCAAGGTGTCAAAAACTTGACACCCCCCCAAAAAAGGAAAAAAAATGATAAAGTAGAGGTAGTCCTCGACTTACAACGATTCACTTAGTGACTGTTCAAAGTTACAACGACACTGAAAAAAGTGACTTATGACTATTTTTCGCACTTATGACCATTGCAGCATCCCCAGGGTCATGTGATTTACATTTGGATGCTTGGCAATCAATTCATATTTATGATGGTCACATTGTTCCAGGGTCATGTGATCGCCTTTTGCAACCTTCTGACAAGCAAAGTTAGTGGGGAAACCAGATTCACTTAACAAATCATGTTACTAATTTAATTTCTCTCTCTCCTTCTCTTTCTCTCCCTCTCTCCCCCTCCCTTTCCCTATTTTTCTCTTTCCCTCTATTTCTCCCTCTTTCTCTCTCTTCCTCTATTTCCCTCCCTTTCTCCTTTTCTTTCTCCCTTTCTCTCCCTCTCTATTTTTCTCTTTCCCTCTATTTCTCCCTCTTTCTCTCTCTCCCTCTATTTCCCTCCCTCTTTCTTTCTCCTTGTCTCTCTCTCCCTCTTTCTCTCTCTCCCTTTCTTTCCCTCTCCCTCTTTCTCTCTCTCCCTCTATTTCTCTCCCTTTCTTTCTCCTTCTCTCTCCCTCTTTCTCTTCCTCCCTATTTCTTTCTCCTTCTCTCTCTCCCTCTCTTTCTCTCCCCCCCTCTCTCTTTCTCTCTCTCTATTTCTCTCCCTCCTTCTCCCATTGTTCCTTCCTTCCTTCCTTCCTTCCTTCCTTCCTTCCTTCCTTTCTTCCCTCCCCGCGTTAGAGCAGTACCCATGGAGGCGGCCCTGCGGCCTGGCTTTCTCTTGCAGAAAGCAAGCTGAAACAGAGCGAGGGAGATTGCCAGGAACGCAAATCGGCCAATCTCGCGCTCCTGCAATCTCCCTCGCTCCGTTTCAGCTTCCCTTGCTACAAGAGAAAGCAGGCTGAAACGGAGCGAGGGAGATTGCAGCAGCGCGAGATCAGCCGATTCGCGTTCCTGGCAATCTCCCTCGCTCCGTTTCAGCCTGCTTTTTCTTGTAGCAAGGGAAGCTGAAAGCGAGTGAGGGAGATTGCAGGAGCGCGAGATCGGCATTTCTCAGCACGTGCCGATTCGTGCTCCTGGCAATCTCCCTTGCTTTCCACTTGCGGAGGTTGGGGCTGGCTATACGGATCACCTTCGGACCATAAGACGCACCCTCGTTTTCCCCCCCACTTTTGGGGGGGAAAAAGTGTGTCTTATGGTCCGAAAAATACGGTATGTAACCTGCTTAGACATACCAGTCATATTTCACAAGCACACTATGGCTAATGCTCATACTAGTTTCTTAGATTTAGACAAACAACAAAGTTAAGATAAATCAGAAAGGGAAAAGAAGTGTGAAAGAAGTGTAAAAGAAGTGAGACATAACCAAAGTTTGGGAGCAGATAAATTGTAAATAGTATTTAGCATGCAGATTCAGTTAGGTGTTTTAACATTATTATTGCTAAGTAACTGTGCAATATATCATTATGTTATTTATTTCTTTTATGTCCCACCTTTATTATTTTGATAAATAACTCAAGGCGATGAACATATCCAACACATCTTTCTGCTCCTTTTACCAGACAACAGTAACTGTGTGAGGTGGTTGGACTGAAAGTGTGTGACTAGCCCAAGGTCAACTACCTGACTTTCATGGCTAAGGTGGGACTAGAACTCATAGTTTCTAACCTGGTGCCTTAACCACTACACCAAACTGACTCTCTAGTTTTTAAAAATACCTTAACAATCAGTGTTCGTTTTTAAAATAATACTTTTTAATTTGTGTCAAACTTTCTAAAAAAGGAGGTGGAATGTTTAACTTATTTTAAGTACATATATGCCCGGTATTCTTGGAGTTGAATGGCCTTAAAAAGTACAATAAATAAATAAAATAACATATATCAAATACAAGGGTTTGTTTTTCAAGCAGGAGCACTTTTAAACATACTGTAGGCATATTTTGGTAAAGTTATCCATATAAAGGTGAAAATCATATGGGAAATATCTGATTTCTAAGGTTCATGAATTAGGTTCACCTAAAACAATTAATTGAATTAACCATTTTGTGTGTTTTTAAACCAACCAAGTAGGCTGGATTTCATGCAGCATGCTAAAATATAAAGAAAATAGCGAACCTTAATCCCAACTAAGTTTGGAATCTTGAGTGAATGTAGTTTCTGTGTCTCTAAATTATGATGTTACACAAACTTATTCATGTACAGATAGACCTCTTTTGATTATTGGTTACTCAGCAGTCATTCTAATGACAGCACCCTCTCTCAAAATTACTTATGATCACATTTGAAATTTGCAGCAGCTCCCTCACTGTTATTTGCCCTTATGACCAACTGCGGGGATGCTACAGTTGTTGGGCAGATGTTGTGCAAGTGCCAGTGAGGGCTTCTTGTATTTTAGTCTTCCTGCTGATAAATGAGGATGGTCGGCATGCACTGGTAGGAGTGAGTTGTTCATAATTTTTCTGTACTCTTTCACTAGTGCATCTTGCCTGTGATGCTATAGCTCAGAACAGAAAGCCAGCAAGTCAGAGTGGTTTTAATACATCCACTTATAATCCTCATGATGTCATTGAGTCTGGCATCTAACTTACTGGAAAGGCAGCTGTTGAACCATATAGAGGCTCAGAATTCTGCTGTGGATTAGACCAACCCTAGTGTTAATAACCTAAGGATTGCAGATGAAGGTCTCCATTTAATTCCACATAATTTCTGGAGCATGTTGTTCCTTGTAATGATTTTTGCGGCTGTATTCTCTAAGTATATCTTGTAGGAGAGAGTCTGGTACAATGTTATTCCAAGGTACTTTGGATGGGGATCATAGTAAGTTGTTGTTTAAGTAGACCTTCAGTAGACCTTAAGTAGATCTTAAATGCACATTCATTTAACAACTGCATCATAATCACTACTTGCAACTGTAATGAGCAGGATTCATTACAGACATAGGCTGTGGACTATGAGTAATGGCTATAAGTCATGTTTGATACTGCTTATTTCCTCTTGCACCTAAAATTCAAAAGAATCATATCAGGATTTTACATATGAGTGATTCAGAATTATTTTTAATTCCACTATTTTATTAAATTATATTCCTGGCCTCCAAATCAGTGGCTGCATGAGTAAAGACACTGAATTATATTTCTCAGTTATATAAAAATCCTGTTTAGGTGCTAATCAATATGTTTTATTAATATCCAGTTTATGGAATAGATATATCAATTTCAAAAGAGGAAACTTGATTTAAGTCAAACTTTTAACTTGTTTCTCTTCTCTGTTATATTTTGTGAATGTATATAGTTTATGATTCATTCCCTATAATCTTACAGAAGCTGTTATTTTTACAACAGACTCTTAAAAAACAAGATTTATAGAAAGGGATTTTATTTGTATGGTTTGTTTCTGCTTTCTGCTTTATGTTAAATCTCTGCCAGTAAGATGTATTAAAATAAAAAGTTCATGACCAGAAATATAAAAGCAAGAGGCACAGCTCAGCAGTGAGTGGGCTTGTCATGTATTAATTTTTCATTGCTGTGGAGAATTGTACGTACATAATCGCTTGATTGCAGTGGGAGTTAGCAGTCTCCTATGGTGTCATTTGCATAAATCTTGTTAAGTCAATGGCAGTTAATGAAGTACAAATGAGCCTGGAGAAGGTGACATGCAAATCGTGGGTGGCAGATGGGAGGTCTGTTTTTGGGATGGCAGCTGTGTGCTATTTCCCCTTTTTTTTCCTTTCTAAATTGGAGCATAAATAAATACTAAGAACTGGCCTTTAGTGCTTTACTTCGTAAATTAATGTATATTTGCACATGTCTTCAGCTTCCATGCACTGAAAATTATACAATACAATAAAAATATATATATGATAGAATTCATAGAGTACATCTTATAGTATTTTGCAACAAATCCTGAATTGTTGTCAGACAACAAATCTAATGAGTGCATTAGCTTATTATTTGTTTGTAACTTGCATTCAAAATATAATAAGAATATCTTTCTAAATTTATCAGCAGAAATTTTCAAGTTGATGAGAATACCCAGAGGTCCAAGGACTAGAGATGTCCAAATATAGCAAATAGGATTAACAAGGAAAAATAGAATCTAAAAAATGATTTTAGTCAATTCACAAGTTTCACTGTTAGATTATCATCCAAAGATTACACATTTCTTTTCTCCTTCAGGATTTCAAGCCATTGAAACCCACCCACTTTTCCAACTTGCTAATGGATCTGCCTTCTGTTTCTTAACAACAAACTCCTGTGATGTGTATGTGTGTGTGTGTGTGTGTGTCTGTGTGTGTGTATTATATTTATATGAAATGCTACTTATTTATTTATATACTCTGGGGGGCTTACAAAAGGTAAAGTTGATTAAAACTAGCCATTCTTGGGGGGAAAACAACAGTTAAACAAGATTAAGAACTAAGTATAAGAAATGCTGCTTTACTGTAAGAACTGAGAATAACAGTTATTTTATGTAATTAAGAACTAGATGGAAAAGTGCTTGAGTTTTATTACAAAGATATTAAAAAAAAGATATTGAATGAAGACAAGAAAGTAGCCAAAAACATAGTGATGGAAAAGCTAGAGTGGGATATAATAAATGTTATAAATTTAGTGGGGTTGCCAGAAAAGTTATCTGGAAGTTAGATTAATTTTTTTGGAAAACATTTGAGGATTGGAAAAGGGCTTATATAGTCCCCATCTTCAAGAAAGGGGGGGAAAAACAGACCCAGGAAACTACAGACCAATCAGTTTAACATCAATACCTGGAAGACCCTAGAAAAGATAATCAAAAAACAGATTTGCGAACAACTAGAAACAAACAAAGTCATAACTAGTAGCCAACACAGGTTTGTTAAAAACAGATCATGCCAAACCAATCTCATCTCATTCTTTGATAAAGTGACTAAATTAGTAGATCAGCAAAACGCAGTGGACATAGTATACTTAGATTTCAGTAAGGCATTTGACAAGGTAGACCACAACCTACTTCTTGGTAAGCTAGGAAAAGGTGGAATAGACCAGGGCTTTTCAACCTTTTCACCCATTGTACCACTTTTAGGACAAGGCAATATCCAAGTACCACTAGTCACCCAGCAAGGTGTCAAAAACTTGACCAAAAAAAGTAAAAAAAATGATAAAGTACAGGTAGTACTCGACTTACAATGATTCACTTAGTGACTGTTTGAATTTAGAACGGCACTGAAAAAAGTTACTTATGACCATTTTTCACACTTATGACTGTTGCAGCATCCCCAAGGTCATGTGATTTACATTCGGATGCTTACCAACTGATTCATGCTTATGACGTTCTGTGTCCCAGGGTCATGTGATCAACTTTTGCAACTTTTTGACAAGCAAAGTCAATGGCTGGGGGTGTGTGGCCAGTTCATCACTCAGGTTGCAGGGTGCCTGTGGGGGGAGGGACAAAATCTGTGGGTCTCTGTTGGAGGGGGGTGAGACTGGGGTGAGTGCCTTCCTTCCCTCCCTCTCTCCCATTGTCCCTACATTTCTTCTTCCTTTCTTCCTTCCCTCCCTTTGTCCCTTCCTTCCTTCCTCCCTCCCTTTCCTTCCTTCCTTCCCTCTTTGTCTCTTCCCTCCTCCTCTCCCATTGTCCCTACCTTTCTTCTTTCCTTCCTTTCTTCCTTCCTTCCCTCCCTCTTTGTCCCTTCCTTTGGCAAGCAGGAAATCTTGCGCGGAATTGCAGCCGGGGATTTCTCCCCCCCACACACAAACACACTCACATCCCTGAGAGACAGGGATTTCTCCAGCAGAACAAAGCAGAGAAGCAAAGATGCCTGTGCTCCACCGGATGCAGCCTCCCGGGCGCATGGGGTTGACGCAGCGAGGCCAGTGCGAAAGCCTCTCCACACACTCAAGGCGCCCCAGGTGAACACGGAAATCCACTGATGGAAAGGGGGGTGGGCCCCCAATGCTTTCCCCCTGAGATGAAGGGAAGCGGCATACCTGTGATGAGACCAAAGCAGGGCAGGGGCAGGAGGAAGGTTGATGTAAAGATCACCTTCAGGCAGGCAGAGCTGAGACTGGCTTGCGCCGAGAGCCACTGCCGACCTCTCACCTTCCTGGCTGACAGGCAGGCTGGCTGGGCAGTCCAACCTACTGCAGCCTTCCCGGGACCCTGGCAGCAGGGACCCGCATCTCACCCTCCTGCTTTCCTGAATGCGGCACACCAGGGGCGCGCATGCACACCATCGCAGGTGAAGTCCACTTTCTCTGGGGTCCTGTTGGCCAGTCAGCAAACACACTTCCCCCACAACCCCCCCTCTGCTCCCTCCGGGAAGATGCTGCGGTCCCACCTTGCCATGGTCACTCCTTCGGCCCTGGGGAGTGTTTTCTGGGAGGAAATAAAGTTGTGCCCATGCACCGTTTTTGCGTCAACCCCATGCACCCAGGAGGCCGCATCCGGGGTTGCCAATCAGCTGGCAACTCTGTACAGCCAGCTACAATCTCTGCCAATGGGCTCCAGTCCAGAGAGAGCTCCAGTCAGGTCGACGGCTTCCTGGCAGTGGCCCCGGCCGGTGAGGAGGCTGGGAGGAAGGTGGCTGCCTGGGGCTGGGGTTCCCCCCTCCTTTGTGTTGCCAATGACTTCCCCTCAAGAAAGTGAGCTGGGAAGGAGGGGGTGGGGGAGGAAGGCGATGCCACGTACCACCAGCCAGGTGCTCACGTACCACCGGTTGAAAAGCCCTGCAATAGACAACATCACCACCAGATGGATCTGTAGCCAGCTAACAAACCATACTCAACAAGTAGTCCTCAATGGCACTACACCCACATGGAGAGAAGTAAGCAGTGGGGTACCACAAGGTTCCGTTTTAGGCCCAGTACTCTTCATTATCTTCAGAAACAACTTAGATGAGGGAATTGAAGAGGAACTGATCAAACTTGCAGATGACGCCAAACTGACAGGAGTAGCCAACACCCCAGAAGACAAACTCAGGATCCAAAAAGATCTTGACAAACTTGAAAAATGTACTTTATCCAACAAAATGAGTTTCAATGTGGAGAAAATCAAAGTCTTACATTTAGGCAGGAAAAACCAAAAGTACAAATACAGATTGGGCGAGACCTGGCTTAAAAACAGTAACTGTGGTTGGAAACTGATCGAAGAGAGAAGCAACCTGGAACTAAGGACAAACTTCCTGACAGGACAATCAACCAGTGGAACAGATTACCCTCAGAAATCATGGGTGCTCCATCACTGGAGATTTTTAAGAGGAGACTGGACATTCACCAGTCTGAGATGGTGCAGGTGTCATGGTTCCGATGAATTAGACTATTCAAACAAGTTGCAGGCATATTATTTATCTTAAAGTCTTTGTAATGAAATGAAACATCGGCACTCAAGGAGGGATGCCAGAATCTGAAATCTCCTCCCTCCAAACCCATCGTAACACACACATAATCCTCACCCTTATCTACACGTCATAAATCACATTATCCAATTAGTTTCACATATGAGGTCTCTCCTCCCATTCTGTACATGGGGTTATCTTCTCAAAATAGTTGTTAGAAAATTCCTTCCCTTGAAGATTCAAAGTGAAGCAGTTTAAACAAAAGGCTATCTCTTACATTGTCAGTGCAAAAACATGCCAATGTTTGCAGCATTGACATCCGGGCCCCCTTACAAAAAGAACAGATCCCATAATGTAAACAAACACAAGTTAGGAGCTGACTCTTGGTTTCTTGGGGTGTTTCTCATAAAACCTTTTGATAAGTCTGTCAGCTTTCAGCTTTCTTGCTGGGTAATTTGAGACGTAAATATTTACTTGACAGATAAACCTTTTCCCCCACTTGGAATATTCTTTGGGGAACCCTCTTTTTGTCAGCCTGTTTTTTATAAGTCTCAGAAGTCTTCTTTGATGCCGTTTTCGTGTTTCTCCAAACCTCTTCCCACCCCCTTACTCATTGATCAAGTGTCTGGGAGGCGGAGGACACCTGAGGATAGTCAGGCATCAGGCTGAACTCTTTTCCTGTGGCTACTCTGAAAGGCGTGTAGCCAGTGCTGCTGTGAACAGAATTATTGTAGGCCACCTCGGCGAAAGGGAGGAGGTCAGTCAGTTTGTCTGTTGGTAAGAAACATAGCATCTGAGGTATTGCTCTGTCACTCCGTTTTTAGTTTTGTCAGTAAGCTCCTTGCAGTTTGTGTTTTGCAAGCTGTCTTGTTATCTTATTGTAACCATGGTGAGTGTTACATGTTCAGCCAGTTTACTACTGTGTGCGCATGCCTAAAGAAAAGGTTACTTTCTCTTTCCTCTCCTTTGTGCTCTCTCTGAGATAGACATGTAGCCATGAGTCTTTTCTGTGTTTTTACAAGTTTCTTTGTAATTAAAAAGGTTAATAGTAGAATATATGCTTTGGGTTTTCTTTGTTTATCATGCATCAAAATGAACCACGATTCATCACTCTCTGATAGAGTTTTTTTTTTACTCTCCTGACATGGTCCACCATTTTGTTAGCGGATTCTGCCGTGCCATTGGTAGCTGGATGAAAACAGATGATAAGCCTTGAGATGATCCAATTAATTTAAGAAAATTCCTCCAAAATTTCACTGTGAACTGCACTCCTCTATCTGAAATTATTCGCTTAGGGGTGCCATGCAGTCGGTAGATATGGTTCAGGAACAATTTAATCAGTCGTTGTGCAGATGGGAGTCCTTTACAGGTGATAAAGTGAGCCTGCTTTGAAAACAGATCTATCACAGTCCAGATGACAGTATTTCCTCTACTGTGGGGTAGGTCTACAATAAAGTCCATAGCTATTTCTTCCCATGGTTGAGAAGGGTCTGCTACCGACTGCAGTAGCCCAGGGGTTTTCCCTAGAATTCTTTTTATGGTGGCACATACGGTACAACTTTTGACACAGTTTTCCACATCTCGTTTTAGTCCTGGCCACCAAAATTGCCGGCGGATTAGGTGTAGAGTTTTTAAATATCCAAAGTGTCTAGCCTGTTTTACACCACGGCTGTGTCTGAGAGCATTGAGACGGAGGGTTTCAGGTAGATACAATTTTTCCCCCATGTATGCCAAACCATCTCTGCATGTTAGGGAGGTTTGATTATCTTCGGACCATTGATCAGTAAGGAGCTCTTGTTTTAACTTCTTCACTTCTGGGTCATCAGGATTAGGGGTTCTGCGAGGTGTGAGTTGTGCTGCAGGTTGTGAACTGGGGATACTTGCCTCATAGACCTCTTCACGTTCACTTTTGTACGGTGGCAGTTGGGATAGCGCATCAGCTAGGAAGTTTTTCCTTCCCGGTATGTACTTTAAAGTAAAGTTAAAATGGTTAAAGTACTGTGCCCATCGCACTTGCTTTGAGGACAATTTGCAGGGAGTTTTTAGTGCCTCTAAATTTTTGTGATCTGTCCATACTTCAAAAGGCACCTTGCTCCCTTCTAAATAGTGTTGCCAGGTTAATAGCCCCCATGTAATTGCGAAGGCCTCCTTCTCCCAGACTGTCCATCTTCTCTCGCCTTCCTTGAATTTCTTAGAGGTGTAGGCACAAGGACTCCACTTTTATTCTTTTGTAGTAACACAGCTCTGACTGCCACATCGCTGGCATCTGCTTGAATTACAAAGGGCTCCCCAGGGCAGGGGTGCTTTATGACCAGTTCAGCCACAAATAGTCCTTTTAAATTCTCAAAAGCTTTCTGACCGCATAGTCCATGCTAGTGGTTGGCCAGGTCACGGTTTTCCCCCTGCCTTACCCGTTTTTAGTAGTTCTGTAAGGGGTAGAGCAATCTTGGCAAAAGAGGGAATGAATTCACGGTAGAAATTGGCAAACCCTAGGAAGCTTTGGAGCTGTTTGCAAGTCTTTGGGGGCTGCCATTCAAGTATAGTTTTCACTTTGGCTGGGGCCATTTCTATGCCCTCATTGGAAATTCTATAGCCAAGTTAATCTAATTGGGTTTGGTGAAATTCTTATTTCGACAGTTTGACATAAGGTTTGGCATTCAATAGTTTTTTTTATACTTCTCTGACCAGTCTTACATGATCAGTCATATTTGTATTGTATATCAGAATGTCATCAAGATACATCAGAACCCCTTTGTATAAATGTTCATGTAGGACCTCATTAATCAACTGCATAGATACGGCTGGGGCCCCCTGCAGTCCTAATGGCACGACTTTGAATTGGTAGCTTCCCAAAGGGCAATTGAAGGCTGTTTTCCACTCATCCCCCTTCTTTATTCTTACCCAGTAATATGCTTCTCTCAGGTCTAACTTGGTGAAGGCGCTCCCCTTCACCAGGTGGGTTAGCAAGTCTTTTAGGAGCGGGGGAGGGCATTTATTTTCCACACTCACAGCGTTTAGGCCTTTATAGTACATGCAGAGGCGTAGAGACCCATTTTTTCTCTTTGAAAAACACAGGGGCTCCCACAATAGACTTGGCCCGTTCGATGAATCCCCTCGCTAGGTTTGTATCCACATATCACTGCATCCCCTCCATTTCAAGGGGGGACATATTGTACATTCTTGGTCGGGGGAGTTTGGTCCCTGGTAACAGTTCGATGGAACAATCATTGGGACGGTGAGGAGGCAAGGTATCACATTCTTTCTCACTAAACGCCTCCGCTAGGTCCTGGTACTCACTGGGGATGAGTGGCTCGCCAGGTGGCTGTAAGGCAGCCATGTGCACTTGCTCATTGGGTGGGCTAAAATCTACTGTAACATTTGTTGAATCAATGGGGGGGATCGGGCCCTATGGGTAATCTCACAGTTCTCATTCCTTTTTCCCACCAGATAAATGGCTTCCATTTGTTTAGCCAGGCTAGTCCTAGGATCACAGTCTCAGACATCTTTGGAGCTACCAGGAAGTGAATAAACTCCCAGTGCTCGCCTATTTCCAGGCGTAAGGGCTCCGTTAATTGCGTGACTAAAGTCCCTCCCATTAGGGAGCCATTGGCTTGCTTGAACCTCACAGGTTTGGAGAGCTGCTTGGCCTGTATGCCCAGTCTCAAGGCACATGACAGGCTAATGATGCATCGGGAGCAGCCAGTATTGACTAGCACTTTCAGGTCTACTTGTGTCCCTGATTTAGGGATTATGAGTTTAGCAGGCAATAAAAAGGGTAGGACTCACCATCAGGTCGTTCCCCCCTTCGTCGTCACTGTCGAAAGAGGGTAGAACTAGGGAGGATCCAGTCTGAGTTCCGGCATCCTCCCGTGTGAGGGATGTGACCTGGATAACAGGTTCCTGTGTCATCCGGTTGGATTTCTCTCCCTCTAGCCGCTGTGCACGTTTCTTTCTCACTGGTGGTCCTGGTCTGTTCTGCTGTTGGGGGAAGGGGACTGGGCATTTCACTGCTCAATGTCCCTGCTGTCCGCATCGGAAATACTTAATTGCCGGGTCTAAAAGGTGGCTTGAGTCTTTCAGCCCTCACAGTAGTTGGAGATCTTCGTGGGGTTAAGTGCCTTTCAGGTTGTTCTGACCTTGGCTCGGGTTCATGTATGAGAGGCTTCTTACTGTATAGCTGGCAAGTTGAACATCTAATTTCACTGCTGCCTGGTACCACTCACGCAGTTGGTCAGGTACAGCTCAGTAGATGCATGCCAGAGAAAGGTAGTCATCTAACCCTTTTCTAAAAAGATGAATTATGGATTGCTCAGGCCATCTCTCTGTCCAACTGGCCAGCTTTCGAAACTCCCGCACATATTCCAGGGCAGGCCGGCCAGCTTGCTTTATCTTATGTATTTGTTGTTCCACTCTGAGGGCGATGGATGGGTCCTCAAATCTTTCCCTTAGCCCCAGGAGGAAAAGGTGGGGGTCCTCCAATTCAGGGGCCTGCTCGTTATATAAATTGTTCAACCATTCAGATGCTTCTCCCTCTAGGCTGGATGCAATCACATCGACCATAGCACCTGGGTCTGGATAGAGATGGGCCCAGCTATTCAGATGAGAGCGTATGTGGGTTGCTCCGAAGGGTGGGCTCATTATTGGTTGCTGGGGCCCCCATTGCTGCTGACCCCACCCTGGTTGTTGGTTAAATGGTTGCTGGGGCCCCCACTGCTGTTGCTGTGTCTCCAGTTGCTGCTGGCCCCACTCTGGTTGCTGATTTAATGGCTGCCAGGGCCCCCACTGCTGCTGGCCCCACTGTTCCTGCTGTACGTTCAGGGGTTGCACATTTGGGTCCTACTGCTGCCACCCTTGCTGTTGTCCTCCCACCAGTTCCTGATCTCCAGGCTCCTGCACCACCCCCAGATGTTGCAAAGCTTCTATTAGCTGGGGCAAGCTCAGAGGTTGTTGGCCTTTCACTTGTGGGGGCTTCCTAACCTCCCATTGCTGCAGAGGCCCCAGGCTTGGGATCTCTGTCTCTATGGGTCTGGAGGGCTTGGCAGGGGACTCCTGGGTCTGGCAATGGGGCGTTTGTACTCCATGTCGGACCCTGAGTTGGCTGCATTGCGGGACTTTCTGGAGAAGAATTTGGCTCGCGGTTTCATCTGGCCCTCGTCCTCACGAGTGTCTGCACCCATGCTCTTCGTCAAAAAGAAGTCCGGTGAATTGCGGGTTTGCTGCGATTATAGGAAACTCAACGCCATCACGGTGCGCAATCGTTACCTGCTGCCCCTCATCCCCGAACTCTTGGACCGACTCCGGGAGGCTAAGATACTTACGAAACTGGACCTGCATAGAGCTTACAACCTCGTCAGGGTTCGGCCGGGTGATGAAACGCCGGAAGACGGCGTTTGGTACTTGCTACGGACATTTTGAGTACACGGTGATGCCGTTTGGCCTGACCAATGCCCCCGCCGTGTTTCAGCATTTCATGAACGACATTTTCTGGGATTTGTTGGATCAGTTTGTTGTGATCTACTTGGACGACATCCTGATCTACTCCCCGTCGCGTGAGGTGCACCATCAGCATCTCCGTCAGGTCCTGCAGCGACTCCGAGAACATCGGCTGTTTGCCAAGTTGGAGAAGTGCCAGTTCTACCGGGTGACCATCGATTTCCTGGGTCACCGCATTTCTCCTGAGGGCATTGCCACGGAGCCGAGTAAGGTTGAGTCTTTGCAGAGTTGGCAACCCCCGCGTCGCGTGAAGGATGTTCAGCGACTTCTTGGTTTCGCCAACTATTACCGAACTTTCATCCCTGGGTTTGCTGCCTTGACAGCCCCCCTCACCCGGCTCCTGCAGAAGAAGACTCGGTTCCAGTGGAACGCTCCAGAACAACGGGCTTTCCAGACTTTGAAGGAAGCCTTCATGAAGGAGTCCATCTTGAAGCATCCTGACCTGCAACGGCCGTTCATCGTGGAGGCGGACGCCTCCGACATTGCCATTGGGGCGGTGTTACTGCAGGTAATGACGCCCAGCGGTACCCTCTTCCCTTGCGCGTACCATTCACGAAAACTGAACCCTTCGGAGCGCAATTATACAATCTGGGAGAAGGAGCTGCTTGCTATCAAAGTGCCGTTCAAGGCCTGGAGGCATCATCTGGAGGGAGCGTGGCATCAAATCGAGGTCCGGACAGACCATAAGAATTTGGAAAGCCTGCAGACCGCTCGGAATTTGAACCAACGCCAGATCCGGTGGTCTCTTTTCTTTGCGAGGTTTGACTTCCGAGTTCGGTACATACCTAGCGGGCACAATCAAAGAGCGGATGCTCTGTCCAGGAAGCCCGAATATTCCTGAGTGGAAGACAAGCTTCTGCCCAGGACAGTGATCCCTGTCGAGTCTTTTGCTGCGGTGCGGGAGCCGGTTGATATACGGGCTCGGATCCGGGAGGCACAGCAGCAGGAGGTGTGGGTGGCTCAGCGGAAGGAGGAGGTGGGGCCAGATTCTCCTTGGACGGTCACAGATGGACTCTTGTATTATCGTGACCGGCTCTACGTTCCGGGAGGACCACTCAGGGGACTCATCCTCAGCCAGTGTCACGATAACCTGGCGGTGGGGCATTTTGGCCTGTTCAAGACCCTGAACCTGGTCTCCCGTACCTTCTGGTGGCCCCGAGTCCAACACGACATCCAGTCCTATGTCACCTCCTGCATCCCATGCAGGCAGGCCAAGTCAGCGACAGGGCCCCCGCCTGGATTACTGCAGCCCTT
This sequence comes from Vipera ursinii, assembly GCF_947247035.1. Lineage (NCBI taxonomy): Eukaryota > Metazoa > Chordata > Lepidosauria > Squamata > Viperidae > Vipera > Vipera ursinii. Next base: position 186,943,084 of record NC_139512.1, read on the forward strand.
GCCGACACCCAAAAGACCCTGGGGGGCTGTGTCCATGGACTTCTTGATGGATTTACCCCCATCCTCTGGTTTTACGACAGTGTATGTGGTGGTGGACATGCTGACCAAGATGGCACACTTCATCCCCTGTCGCGGCTTACTGTCAGCCCGCGCCACTAGTCGTATGTTCATTCAGCAGGTGTTTCGGCTGCACGGCCTCCCTGATAGAGTTGTCTCTGATAGGGGGGCCCAGTTTACAGCCCGCTTCTGGCAGGAGTTGATGCATGCGTTGGATATCAAGATTTGCCTCTCGTCCGTGCATCATCCTCAAACTGACAGGGGAACCGAGAAGGTCATTGGTATCCTGGAACAATATCTGCGCTGCTACGTCAATCTGCAGCAAAACAATTGGGTGGACTATCTGGCCATAGCTGAGTTTGCATTTAACAATTGGCAGCACACCTCCACACAGATGACACCGTTCCTGGCCAATGTGGGATATCACCCCCGGTTTTTCCCCCTTTCTCCCGTGGACTCACCGGAGCCGGCAGCAAACGACTTCATGGCAGAGTTACAGGCGATCCATCGATTGGTGCGACGTCAGTTAGAGAAAGCCAAGGCCGATTACAAACGGTTTGCTGATCGGTCAAGGCAGGATACGCCTCCACTATCGGTGGGAGATCGGGTCTGGTTGTCCACCAGGAACCTACCGTCAACACGGCCGGTGAGAAAGTTAGATCACCGATATTTAGGACCGTTCCCAATCGAGGCTGTCATCAATCCGGTCGCCTATCGCTTAACTCTGCCACGTTCCCTGCGCGTGCACCCAGTTTTTCATCGGTCTCTGTTGGTCCCCGAGCAACCGGCCTGTCCACTCTGCCAAGCGGAACCTCCCCCATCAGGACCTCGTGATGGAGACAGCACCCCCGAGTACAAGGTCGCCAGCATCAGGGACTCCCGTTGGCTGAAAGGTCGTTTCCAGTACCTGATTGAATGGAAAGGCTACGGACCAGAGGAGTTCACCTGGGAAGACACGACTGCCATTCATGCCCTTGCTTTGGTGACCGCTTTTCATGAACAATTTCCATCCCGACCGCATCTGGATCGGCAGACTCGGGGAAAGGGCCCTGCGGTGCAGGATAGTGTTGTGATTCAGGGTCAGCCTGTGGGTTCGGCAGTTGGGTCGGATGACTCAGAGGAGGAGGAGGGGATGTTGAAGAGCTTGCTGAGAATAATATTGAGGCTCCACAGAGCCCTCAGCCAGGCCCCTCCCACCTGGTCACGACGGAGACCCAGCTGTGTGAGCCTGACAGCGTGGATGAAGATGACCCACAGCTGGCCCTGTTCAAGGACGCCCGACGCAGGAGGCAGTCAATCAGGAGTAAACAGAGGAAGGCAATGGGGCACCTCGGAAGGAGGCAGAGAGAAGCCACGCCCTGAACTGTATAAAAGGGGAATGCGTGGGAGGGCTGGTTTGCTGAAGGCAACCGCTTGAAAAGCTCCTGTTTCATGGTTTGTGTTTGCTCTCTTTGCTCTGTGTCTTTATGTTAATAAATTTGGCAGGCTTAATTCCAGCCTCTTGCCTTCTTGTAAAAGGGGTTGTCCCTGCCTTTTCTGCAGGGCCGGTAGCAGGCTGGTACAGAACAGGACTTTCCTTTCACCACCAGACACATCCACAGCTGAGCGTCCTTTCGGCTTTGGCCCAGTCAGTTTATGCTTTCTGGCGCTACTAGTACTAGCCCTCTGCTCTTCCCCAGTAGCATATTGGATGCCTTCCGACCTGAGGGGCTCATCTTCCAGCATCATATCTTTTTACCTTTTGGTACTGTCCATAGGGTTTTCATGGCAAAGATACTGGAGTGGGTTGTCATTTCCTTTTCCCCTAGATCACATTTTGTCAGAACTCTCTGCTATGACCTTCCCATCTTGGGTGGCCCTGCACGGCATAGCTCATAGCTTCATTGAATTATGCAAGCCCCTTCGCCACAACAAGGCAGTAATCCATGAAGGGGGGCACTATATTAGTTCAACCCAAAACCTAAATTCCCCTCCCCTGGATACAAAGTACAATTCCCACCTCCAGTAAACAGTTATAAATCACATTCCCCAATTAGCTTGAAGCGCGGGCTTCGTCCCCAGCTCTCCAGCCTGCCAAAACTCTATCAGTTCTGGGCTCAATGTCCTTGGGTTCCCACAGCCAAGTTATTATTGGTATGATTAGCTGGACTCTCATCCCTATCCTCCCTCCCAGCATCAACTAATTCTAAAAGCATAGAGAAAATAGCTGCATTTTCATCTGTTGCCAAAGCAGGAACATCTGATGTTTGCAGCGTTGACATCCAGCTCCCCTTACAAAAAGGACAAATCCTGTAATGCAAACAAAATAATAGGTTGGAGGTTTCCTCTTGGTTTGTTATGGTGTTTCTTATAGAAACTGTTAATGAGTTTGTCAGCTTTTATATCGCTAGATTTCACCCAGGTGACCTCAGACAATGTTTACCCCTTCCATTGCACTTGAGTACTGCAATTTCCCTTTAAAAATTCTAGAATCAAGAATACATTTCACTTCATAGTGAGTCTGTCCTGCTATTATGACAGGTCCAGGTGCCTTCTTAAGGGGAGGTCTTAAGGTGGAATCCTGAAAATGTTTCAGCAGGCTACAATGGAACACAGGGTGGACTTTCCCTAAGAGTCTGGGAAGCTTTAATTCTACTGTGACTGGGTTAATTATCCTTACAATGGGGACGGGTCCTAAATACTTTGGTTCTAACTTCTTACTAGGTAACTTAAGCTGTAAATATTTTGTGGACAAATAAACCTTTTCCACAAGTTGGAATGTCCTTGGAGATGAGGAGCTCTTGTTTTATTTTCTTTGCCACAGGGTCATCAGGATTTGGGGCTCTTGAAGGTGGGACTCTGCATGGCGTGAGTTGAGAAGCAGTTTGTGGAGTGGAAATAATGGCTTCATTAATCTCTTCACGCTAGCTCTTGTACTGGGGCAGTCTGGATAAAGCATCAGCTAAAAAGTTTTTTCCTCCCGGTATGTACTTTAGGGTGAAATTAAAATGGTTGAAGTATTGCGCCCATCGTACTTGTTTGGGAACAATTTGCGGGGAGTTTTCAGTGCTTCTAGGTTTTTGTGATCAGTCCATACTTTGAAAGGCACCTTTCATCTTCTAGATAGTGTTGCCAATTTAATAGAACCCAACAAATCTCAAAGGCTTCCTTCTTCCACACAACCGACCTCCTCTCGCACTCAGTGAATTTTTTTGAGGTGTAGTTGCAGGGTTGTAGGGTCCCATTTTGGTTCTTTTGCAGTAGCACAGCTCCAACAGTCATGTCGCTGGCATCGGCTTGAATCACAAAGGGCTTCCCTGGGCAAGGATGCTTTAAGACCTGTTCAACTTCAAATAACATTTTTAAATTCTCAAAAGCGTTTTGACAGTTCATAGTCCATGATAGTGGTTGGCTCGGGTGTGGCTTTCCTCCCTCTTTGTCTGTTTTCAGTAATTCCTTAAGGGGTAAGGCAATTTCAGCAAAGGAGGGGATGAACTGGCGGTAAAAGTTGGCGAATCCCAGAAAGCTCTGGAGCTTTTTGCAAGTCTTTGGGGGCTGCCATTCAATTACAGTTTTCACTTTGGTCGGGTCCATTTTAATGCCCTCGCTGAAAATTCTGAAGCCAAGATAATCTAGTCAGGTTTGGTGAAACTCACACTTTAATAGTTTAACATAAAGTTTGATATTCAACAGTTTCTTTAGTACTTCTCTCACTAGTTTTACGTGGTCAGCCATATTTGTGCTGTATATCAGGATATCATCAAGATACACCAAAACCCCTTTGTATAAATGATCATGTAGTACCTGTTTGATCAGCTACATAAAGACAGCTGGAGCCACCTGTAGTCCAAACAGCATGATTTTAAATTGATACCTCCCCATGGGACAGTTAAAAGCAGTCTTCTAGTCATCTCCTTCCTTTAACCTCACTCGGTAATATGCCTCTCATAGGTCCAGCTTAGTGAAGATACTCCCCTTTGCCAAGTGTGTTAGTAAGTCCTTCAGGAGGGGGAGGAGGTATTTGTTTTCCAAGTTCACAGCGTTTAATCCTTTACAGTCCACGCAGAGACCAAACAACCTATCTTTTTTTTCTTTAAATAATACTGGAGCTCCCACCTTAGATTTAGCCCGTTCAATAAATCTTCTCACTAGGTTCTTGTCCACATACTGCTGCATTTCCTCCATTTCAGTGGGGGACATGGCATACATCTTCGGTTGTGGGAGTTTGGCTCCTGCTAAAAGTTCGATAGAACAATCATCAGGCCGATGGGGAGGCAGGGTGTCGCATTCTTTTTCACTAAACACCTCTGCTAGGTCCCGGTACTCACTGGGGATGAGTGCTCGCCTGGTGGAAGCAGAGCAGCTATTTTTGCTAGCTCGTTAGAAAGGCTAAGTCCTCCTGTAACGTCAGCTGAGTTAAGGGGGGGTGTTTATGTCCTATAGGTAATCTCACTGTTCTTATTCCCTTCTCCCACCAGATAAACAGCTTTCATTTGTCTAACCAGGCTAGCCTTAGTATGACAGCCTCAGTCATTTTTGGAGCCACCATGAAGCAAATGAACTCCCAGCGCTCACCTATTTCTAAGCGTATGGGTTCAGTTAATTGTGTGACTAAGGTTCTTCCCATTAGGGAGCCATCAGCTTGCTCAAGCTTCATGGTTTTGGAGAGCAGCCTTGCTCGTATGCCCATTTTCAGCGCAAATGGCAAACTAATAACGCACCAGGAGCATCCTGAGTCCACTAGTACTTTCAGATCTACCTGTGCCCTGTCTTAGGGATTATGAGCTTGGTAGGCAAAGAAAAAGGTGGAACAGTTCAACTCACCATTGGGTCATTCTCTCCTTCATTATTGCTATCGTAGGAGGGCAGAGCGGTGGCAGGTCTGGTTTGGGCATTGTCACTCTCCTGCATGGGGGATGTGATTTGGGCAACGGGTTCCTGCGCGATCCAGTTGGATTTCTCTTTCGCCAGCTGCTGGGGTGGTTTCTTCCTTGCTGGCAGTCTCGGTCTATTCTGCTGTTGAGGGTAAGGGACTGGGCAACTCACTGCTTGATGTCCCTGTTGTCCACATCTGAAGCATTTGATCAATGGGCCTGCAAGTGGCTTGGGGTTTTCCACAGCCATGGCAGTTGGAGGCTTTCGGGGGTGGTGGCTGCCATCTGGGTTGATCTGGCCTTGGCCCGGCTTCTTGCAGTGGTGGCTCCTTATAGTGGGCAAGCTGGACATCTAGCCTTATTGCTGCCTGGTACCATTGTTGCAATTGTTTAGGGATCACTCGATAGACACAAGCCTAGGAGAGGTGATTATGGAGTCCCTCCTTGAAGTGATGAACTATGGATTGCTCGGGCCACCCTTGTATTTGGCCAGCTATCTTGCAAAATTCTCGCACATATTCCAGAGTGGGCCTGCCAGGTTGTCTTATTTTATGAATTTGCTCCTCCGCTTTGAGGGCTATGGATAGGTCCTCAAACCTTACTCTCAGCCCTAGGAGGAAGAGGTGGAGGTCCCCCAACTAAAGTGCTTGCTTGTTGTATAAATTGTTCAGCCACTCGGATGCTTCCCTTTCCAAGTTGGCCACAACGACATCGATCATAGCAGCTGGATTTGGGTAGAAATAGGCACAGCGGTTCATGTGGTAATGCACTTGGTTGAGGAGGAAGAAGATCAGCTTCTCTGGGTCTCCATCAAAAGTTGCTCAAAGGGGTGGCGCCATCAGTGGTTGCTGCACTCCCCAGTGAGTCTGCATTCCCGGTGGTTGCTGGCCTGCCAATTATGGATGTTGCACCCCCAATGGTTGCTGACCTCCCCATGGTAGCTGCAGGATCCCCAGTTGCTGCAGGTCCCTCAGTGGTTGAAATATGTTCGGCGGCCATGGCCACCCGCTCTGCTATTGCTCCACTGCTGGCGGCTGTTGGCCTCCCTTCTGTGGCATCCCCCATTGCTGTAGAGGCCTCGGGCTAGGTGGCTGGTAGATGCATCGGTCCAGGCTTCGGCTTTCCTGATGGCAGTTCAGACTCTTGCCTCACCGGTGGTGCTCTGGGGTTCTGGAGGGGTGACGGCACTCTGGGCTGCCATGTCTGGAGCAGTGGCTGGGCCTGTCCCTCTCTGCGTGGCTGGAGGCCAATGTAGGTGGCTTTGTGGATGGGGAAGCCACTTGCCTTGCGCAGGTGAGATTGGGGCTTCCCCTCGGCATGAGTTCATGACTGCCCCATCAGTCATCATGATCAATTGTGTATGGAGAACAGGAGGGTTGTTCCCCACTTCTCATCTCTAGCTGCTTGAATCTCTCCACCAACTTCTCCACCGATTGATTATGGACTGCTGATAGGTACTTCCACTCACCAGAATCCTCAGTGGTAGCTGATTTCGCGGCTCTCCATCAGTCCGGGGAATGTGACTTGTGAGATGCCTCTCTTTGCAGCTGACCTTGTCTGCCTTTGAAGCACTTGATTGTGGTAAGGCCATCTCGAGGTGTCTGGAATCTCCACTGGGTAAGGTCCGGTCTGACGACCAGATCAGTTGTCCTTGCAGCTTGGGTCTTGCCCCCATCTGGGAGACCTGAAAAGTTTCCTTTTCTGCCTGTGCACTGGCCTGCGCTCCTTCCTCTGAGGCAGCAGCCACGGCCGGGGTTCTGGTCTCAGGTGCCCCTTCCTTTTCCATGTTGAGATCTTCCCTGAATTTTTGTCAGTCTATCCATTGACTTTAGGGACAGTGACTGGAGCTTGGGACCCCAGGATGGAGAGGTAAAAATTGTAGTTTTGGGGTTAATGTCATAGTTCTGACAGATGAAACTCTTCAAAAGAACTTCAAGGCATTGTTTTCCTTAAAGAATCTTTTATTTGGGAAACAAAGTATCGGCACTACATAGTTGAACCCAAAACCTAAATTCCCCTCCCCTGGATACAAAGTAACAAAGTGCAATTCCTACCTCCAGGAAACTCTCATAAATCACATTCCCCAATTAGCTTGAAGCACGGGCTTCCTCCCTAGCTCTCCAGCCCGCCAAAACGCTATCAGCTCTGGGCCCAATGTCCTTGAGTTCCCACAGCCAAGTTATTATTATTATGACTAGCTGGACTCTCATTCCTATCCCCCCTCCCAGCATCTACTAATTCTAAAAGCATAGAGAAAATGGCTGCATTTTCACCTGTTGTCAAAGCAAGAACATCTGATGTTAGTAGCGTTAACACACTTACACTTTACAAAGGTTTAAAGGTTTCCCCTGTTCAGTTGTGATCATCTCAAAAGGGTGGTGCTTATCTCTGATTCTGAGTCAACATAACCTGCATTGTCTTAAGAGATGTGTGTGCCACCATGTGGCCAGCATGAAAATACAGTAACTTTCCCGCTGAAGCGGTACCTATTTATGTAGTAACATTTGCATCCTTTTAAACTGCTAGGTTGGCAGGAATTGGAGCAAGTAACGAGAGCTCACAATGTTGCATAGCCCTTGTGTCTCGAACCCTGGCTATCAGCCTGCCAGCTGACAAACTCAGTGCCTTAACTGCTAAGCGATCATTCCCCTCACTTAGGCATTTAGGCAGGAAAAATCAAATGTACAGGTATAGAATAGTTAGTACCTGGTTCAATAATAGTAACTATGAGAGGGATCTAGATGTCCTAGTCACTACCACTTAAATATGAGGCAGCAGTGTGCTACAATTGCCAAAAAACCCAATGTAGGCTGCATGTACAGATAGATAAAAAGATCAGGATAAGTGATAGTACTGCTCGATACTATACTAGTCAGGCTACATTTGGGATACTGCATCCAAGTCTGGTCTCTGTTATACAAAAAAGATGGTAGAGTGCAGAGAAAAACAATAAAGATGGTAAGAGATCTGGAAGCTAAAGGCTAAACCATATGATCAACGGCTAAGTATGTTTAAGGTATGTTTAGCCTAATGAGGAAAAAGGCTTACAGGGAATATGATAATTATCTTACAGTATTTTGAGGGGCAGTCACAGAGAAAAGAAGGTTGACTTATTCTCCAAAGCGCCTGAAGGTAGGACAAGAAGCAATGGAGGGAAACTCATTAAAGGAAGATTCAACCAGGAACTAAGTGACCAAATTAATAGACCAGTGAAATACTGTGGACATGGTATACTTGGATTTCAATAAACTGTTTGATAAAGTACTATTTCTTGGTAAGCTAGCAAAATATGAGATAAGACTACACCACCACCAGGTGAGTTTGTAAATGGCTGACAATCATACATAACTTATAGTCCTCAACTGAACTACATCCACATGGAGCGAAGTAAGCAGCAGTGTACCTCAAGTTTCCATTTTAGGACCATTAATATTTTCATAAACAATCTAGATGAGGGAATTGAAGGGGAGCTCATCCAATTTGCAGACGACACCAACCTGGCAGAAATAGCCAACACTGTTAGGCATATGGTGTTAGCCTACAATGTTGGGTTGAAAATATATTAACCATAATGCTATATCTTTAAGAAGTTAATTGGCCAATGGGTGTGTAAGTGTTCTCATGGCCATAAGAGGAAGCTAGGAACGTAGCTTCTCTCTCTCTCTGAATTCACTGATCTCTGCTATTACTGTTTTTGCTCTGCTGTTGGTTTACTACTGTTGTAACCTGAACTGTGTATTGACCTCTGGACCGGTAAGAAGACTTTGTAGTTTGGATTACTCCTTGGACTGTTGCTATTGTTTATGACCTGGACTGTTTATTTTTGACTGTGCATTTTTGTTTTTACACTACCTCAAAAGTAAAATACTTTTTGTTTTAACAACTCAGTGTACTCCTGTGTGTGACTCTTACTGCTCTCAGTACCCTTCCTTGTCTGTGCAACTCTTTGGTAGCACAAGGAGACCTCTGCACAACACAGTCCTTAACACTGGTTATGGGCCCAGGCCTGTACTGAGAGTTAGTACACACAGTATTCCTAGCTGAGTTTGTGTTAGCTATTTTGGTGTAAAATGGCACAAGAACATAATGCATTTGTTGAGAGACGTGGGCAAACGTTACAAGCCATGATGAGAACCATGTTAAGAGATTCTGGCTTAACAGATAGACTGTGGGGGGAGGCAGCAAAATGTGCAAACCATGTTCTGAATATAATTGTTAATACTTCTACTGGTAAAATACCATATACAATATGGCATGGTAGAAGACCAAACCTTGATTACCTGCACATATTTGGCACCCCAGCTTGGGTCCACATTCCTGCACAACTCAGGAGTAAAGGCCAACATAGGGCTAGGCAATTATACTTCGTAGGTTACGAAGCTAACCACAGATCCTATCGTTTCTGGGAACAGGGCACAACTAATGTTTATAATAGTACTAGTGCAAAATTCCTTGAGCACGTTGGTTGGGATAGGTTAGAGCAAGAAACTGTTAATACTGATCCTCTAGTGTTTGAGGACTCCTCTGATAACGTAACCAGTAATGATAATACATCTCCTGTAAATATAAAAGATGAAGAGGAGATAGGGGAGATAATAGAGGAATCAGAGGAAGGTGAGGAGACAGAAACTCAAAGCCCTGTAATTCCTTGGCGTTCAATGTGCATCAGACATCCACCTGATCGCTATGAAGCCAGTGTAATATGTCAAGTTAATGTAGTACCTGCTAACTATGATGAGATCAGGATGTATCCTGAAAAGGAACAGGCATCATGGAAAGCTGCAATGAACAGGGAGTTGAAGTCTTTGCAGGATCTTAAGGTCTATGAGGAAGCAAAACTGCCACCTGGTGAGCAAGCTATGGGTTGCAAATGGATATATAAGATAAAGAAGGGTGTAGATGGGACTATAACCCATAAGGCACGTTTGGTTGCACAAGGTTTTGCCCAAACTACTGAGGATTATGACAAGGTGTTTGCACCCAGTCTGAGGGCAACTACTTTAAGAGCAGCTTTAGTGTGGGCGGCTAAAAACCAATATATGGTTACCCATGTAGATGTTGAAACTGCATATTTACATGCTCCATTGCAACATACTATTTATTTAAGAATACCACCAGGATTGACCAATGATAGAGACCATGATTGTTGGGAATTAAAGAATAGCCTCTATGGATTGAAACAATCAGGCTATGAGTGGAATACATGTTTAGTTAATGAGTTAAGTGCAATAGGTTTTGTAGCCAGTAATGCTGATCATTGTTTGTTTAGAAGGGAACACAACAGAGCATTATCTTTTCTTTTATTATTCACAGATGATATTGCAATAATAACAAAAACTGAGTAAGAAGCACAAACCATCATTTCTAGATTGCAAAATAAATTCACAATTAGAAATCTTGGGGAAATAAGCCACTTTTTGAGGTTAGATATTGTGAAAACGAATAGGGGTTTTAAGGTGTCACAAGCCAGTAAAATATCTCAGTTATTAAAGAGATACAATATGGAAATGTGTAAACCAGCAAAAACTCCAATGGCTATGGATTTTAAGGACACTAATGTTGAGAGTCCTGTATTTGATAAGACTATGTACCAATTTTTGATAGGAAGTCTTATGTATCTGAGTAATTGGACTAGACCTGATATTTCTTACTGTGTAAACCAATTGGCTAGGTACAACAAAAATCCAACTGTTAGACACTGGCAATCAGCTAAACGAGTATTAAGGTATTTGAAGCAAACTATTCACTACTCATTATATTTAGAGCCAAATCGTGAGTTAATCCTTACTGCATATGCAGATGCGAGTTTTGCCTCTGATACAAGCACTCGTAAATCTACTTCAGGGTTGGCTATAATGTTGGGTGATTCTTTGATTGGATGGAAGTCCATTAGACAAAAGCACATAAGCCTATCTACAATGGAGGCTGAATTTTCATGTCTATCAGTGTTATGTACAGAACTGCTAGTGTACAAACAATTATTGTTAGATATGGGTTTAAATGTAAATGATCCCTTTATTGTGTATGAGGACAATCAAGCTGCGATAAAGATGGCTAATAATGCTGCAGTAAGAACAAGATCTAAACATACTGATCTTCGTTATTTAAATGTCAGACAATGTATCAAGGATAAATTAATACAGCTAGAGTATTGTTCATCTAATGTAAATATTGCAGACCATTTTACGAAGGTACAAAGTGCTGTGAAACACAATGCTAATTGTGAAAGGATGTGCATAAGATTGTAAGAGTTATATATTATTCTACCCAAAGGGGAGAATGTTAGGCATATGGTGTTAGCCTACAATGTTGGGTTGAAAATATATTAACCATAATGCTATATCTTTAAGAAGTTAATTGGCCAATGGGTGTGTAAGTGTTCTCATGGCCATAAGAGGAAGCTAGGAACGTAGCTTCTCTCTCTCTCTGAATTCACTGATCTCTGCTATTACTGCTATTACTGTTTTTGCTCTGCTGTTGGTTTACTACTGTTGTAACCTGAACTGTGTATTGACCTCGGGACCGGTAAGAAGACTTTGTAGTTTGGATTACTCCTTGAACTGTTGCTATTGTTTATGACCTGGACTGTTTATTTTTGACTGTGCATTTTTGTTTTTACACTACCTCAAAAGTAAAATACTTTTTGTTTTAACAACTCAGTGTACTCCTGTGTGTGACTCTTACTGCTCTCAGTACCCTTCCTTGTCTGTGCAACTATTTGGTAGCACAAGGAGACCTCTGCACAACAAATTCCTTAACAAACACCCCAGAAGATCAAGATCTAGAAGGATTGTGACAGACTTGAACATTGGGACATATCTAACAAAATGAAATTCAGTGTAGATAAAAGTAAGGTTTTACACTTAGACAAGAAAAACCAACTGTATACTGTAGGCATAGACTGAGTGAAACTTGACTTAATACCAGTAACTGTGAGAGGGATCTTGGAGTCCTAGTGGACAATCACTTAAATATGAGCCAACAGTGTGCAACAGCAGCAAAAAAAATAACAATATTACAGAGGGATAGAATCAAGATCATGTGAAGTTCTAGTACCGCTTTACAAAGCCTTTGTAAGAGCACACTTGGAATACTTCATCCAGTTCTGGTCACCACAATATAAAAAAGATGTTGAGACTCTGGAAAGAGTGCACAGAAAAGAATGCACAAAAAATATTAGGGGTCTGGAGACAAAAACAAATGAAGAATGGTTACATGGATTGGGTATGTCTAGTGAAAAGAAGGACTAGGGTAATATGATAGCACTTTTCCAATATTTGAGGGGCTCCTACAAAGACGACAGAGTCAAACTATTTTCCAAAGCATCAGAAGGCAATGGATGGACAATTAACCAATAGAATAGCTTGCTTTCAGAAGTTGTTGATGCTCCTTCACTGGAGGCTTTCAAAAAGAGACTGGACAACCATTTGTCTCAAATGATATAGGGTCTCCTGCCCAAGCAAGGGGCTGGACTAGAAGACCTCTGAGTTACCTTCCAATACTGTTGTTCTATGTTCTAACTAAGAACAAATTTCTTGACAGAAAACAATTAACCGATGGAAGAGCTTGTCTCAGACTTGTGGGGCTCCATCCCTGGAGGTTTTCAAGACAAGATTGGACAGTCATTTGTTTGGGATGCTATACAGACTCCTGCCTTGGGTAGGGGGGTTGGACTAGAACAGGGGTTCCTAACTCTCAGGTCACAGACCAGTACCAGTCCGTGGCACATTGGGAACCAGGCTGCACAAGCGGCGGGTAAGTGTGCAAAGCATCATTTATGCATACACAGTAGTGGGTTGCATGTAAGAAACCATCTCACCTCCCCTGCTACTGCCACCACTACTGCTGCCAGTCCATGGAGCAAGCAAGGTTGGGGACTGCTGAACTAGAAGACCTCCAAGATTTCTTGCAGTCCTATGATTTTGTGATTCTATGAATATTTGTATATTCCATTCTTCTCCTATGGTTAAGGTTAGTGTCTTCACTTTGCTATGTTGTCATAATGGATTTAGATATGGATTAAACCCTCAAAGCCAAACCTGCCACAGACTGACTGAACTCTTCATTTCCATCTGCTGGCACCCTCCATTATCCGATGTTACCGTTTCCCTCTGTATGCCAGCATATACTTTTGGAGAACTTTACTCGCTGCAAGATTCCCCCCTCTCGCAGGAGTGTCCATCTGTCTTACATAAGATCTTTCTTGATGACGGGTTGTGGGACCCTGAGAGATGGCATGCTTCAAAGAGGACGGTTGCAGGGGGGGAGTAGGGGTTTGGGGGTGGACTCAGCTCTGAGTGAGGAGGGTCTTCCTATTTTGACGGTGATTGGGAGGGGCAGAGAGTGTGGGAGCAGAGGGCTTTATCACAATTGGGGAATGGGCCAAGCAGTTTCCTGTCTTCAAGCGGTTGCCTGTTCCCACTCTCGTGGCTCTTCTTGCTCCCCGGGGTCATAGGATTGCAGGACCCAGGGCTCAGGTTGGTTTATTTCAACGCCAGGTCCATGGTGAACAAGGCTCCCCTCATACATGATCTTATTGAAGGGAACACGAACCTGGCCTGCATCACGGAGACCTGATTGGGCCAAGAGGGGGGTCCCCCTCTCAGAACTATGCCCACCGGGCTTCTGGGTGCTTCACCATCTGCGGGCCCAGGGCAGGGGTGGTGGGTGGTGGTTATTATTAGGGAGAGTCTTTGTCTGCGAGTGGCCACTGTCCCTCAGATAGGCGGGTGTGAGTCTCTCCTTTTGAAGTGGGGTCCTGGAGTTCAGTTGGGCCTATTGATTACGTACCTGTCTCCCAGCTGCATGTCATCGGCCCTGCCCAAGCTCCTCGACGTCTTGCCCGGGTTGGCGATTGAGTTCCCCAGGCTTATAGTTCTGGGGGATTTCAATCTGCCTTCCGTGGGTGAGGCGTCTGAGTTGCCTCGGGAGTTCCTGGCTTTCATGACAGCCATGGACCTGACTCAAGTAATTCAACACCTGACCCATAATGGAGGGCACACACTCGACCTGGTTTTTATCTCTGGACAGTGGATTAATGATCTGGGTAGGGGGGATTTAACCATCCAACCCTGTCATGGTCCGATCATTTTCTTCTCCGGCTAGACTTTCAGTATGCCACCCCCTGCTGGTGGTATCGGAACCGACCAGGTGGTTCTGCCCCAGGTGCCTGATGGACCCTGATAGGTTCCAAACGGAGCTTGGGACATTTCCTGCTTCCTTTGACCACGACTCTGCCGAGGCCCTAGTAGAAGCCTGGGAGAGGGTGGCTGCTGGGGCCTTGGATCAAGTTGTGCCTTTGCGGCCTCTGACCCGGCGCAGATCCCGGGTGGCCCCCTGGTTCACTGAGGGTCTCCGAGAGATGAAGCATTTGAAAAGATGACTAGAGAGCTGTTAGAGGTCCAGCAGATCCGAATCTGACCCAACACAGCTAAGAACTTATCTTAAGTCTTACCTAGTGGCGATGGAAGCGGCAAAGCGTGTTTACTTTTCCGCTCTCATTACGTCCGCAGATAACCGCCCAGCCGCCCTGTTTAGAGTGACCCGCTCACTGCTTAATCAGCGACCGAGGGATGACCCCTTGCAGGGTAGGGCTGAGGAATTTATACAGTATCTGCAGGACAAAATCGCTCAGATCCGGACTGGTTTGGACTCTGACTGGGTGGAATCCGGCAGAGTGGAGAGGACAGGTCTTGGTTATACCATTTGGGGTGACTTTGACCCTGTGTCTTTGGATGATGTGGACAGGATTATGCGTAGACTGAGCGCTACAACTTGTCTATTGGACCCATGTCCCTCTGGCTGGTTTTGGCTGCTGGGGAGGTGACAGGGGGCTGGCTCCAGGCAGTTGTCAACGCTTCATTGATGGAGGGTGTCTTCCCCTCCGCCTTAAAAGAGGCGGTGGTGAGGCCCCTTCTCAAGAAGCCTGCCCTGGACCTGGCCTCCTTGAATAACTATCATCCTGTCTCCAACCTTTGCTTTGTAACGAAGTTTGTTGAGAGTGTTGTGGCGCGTCAGCTCCCACAATTCCTGGATGAAGTGGACTATCTGGACCCGCACCAGTCTGGTTTCAGGCCCGGTTACAGCACGGAAACGTAATTGGTCGCACTGGTAGATGATCTCTGGTGGGCCCAGGACAGGGGTTGTTCCTCTGTCCTGGTTCTACTTGACCTCTCAGCGGCTTTTGATACCATCGACCATGGTATCCTGCTGCGACGGCTCGAGGGGTTAGGAGTGGGAGGCACTGTTCAGTGGTTCTCCTCCTACTTCTTGGGCCGCTCGCAGTTTGTATTGGCAGAGGAGCAGAGATCTACCTCGAGGCCCCTCACTTGTGGGGTGACTCAGGGGTCGGTTCTCTCCCCCGTCCTATTTAACATCTATATGAAGCCGCCGGGTGAGATCATCCGTGGCTTTGGGGTGAGGTATCACCAATATGCGGATGATAACCAGTTGTTCATGTCCACCCCGAGCCAACCCAGTGATGCCCTTAATGTGATGTCCCAGTGCCTGGAGGCGGTGCGGGTCTGGATGGAATGGAACAGGCTCAGGCTGAACCCCTCCAAGACCGAGTGGCTGTGGATACCGGCATCTCGTATTGTCCAACATGTTCTATCTCTTTGGATGGGGGGGAGGTATTGCCCCCCTCAGAAACTTGGGTGTCCTCCTGGATTCACGGCTTAACTTGTAGGATCATCTAACTGCTGTGACCAGGGGGGCCTTCGCACAGGTTCACCTGGTGTGCCAGTTGCGCCCCTTTTTGGACCGAGATGCCCTATGCACGGTCACCCATGCCCTTGTCACTTCTCGCCTGGATTACTGCAATGCTCTCTACATGGGGCTGCCCTTGAAGTGCACCCGGAGGCTTCAGCTGGTGCAAAATGCGGCCGCGTGGGTGCTTATGGGAGTTTCTCGATACTCCCATGTTACACCACTCCTGTGCGAGCTGCATTGGCTTCCGGTTGCCCTCCGGGAGCGATTCAATGTGCTGGTAATTACCTTTAAAGCCCTACATGGCTTAGGCCCAGGGTACTTGTGAGACCACCTGCTGCCATTGTCAACCTCCCATCACCCGGTTCACTCCCACAGAGTCGGCCTCCTCAGGGTTCCGTCGGCTAAGCAAAGCCGGCTGGCGACCCCCAGGGGGAGAGCCTTCTCTGTGGGCGCGCCAACCCTCTGGAATGAGTTCCTTCCGGAGCTGCGGATGGCCCCTGACCTTCAGTCCTTCCGCCGTGACCTGAAGACATGGATGTTCCAACAATCGGGCCTGGACTGACTATAGTTTTAAATTTGGTTTTATTGTTATGTATTTATTACATTTATTGTTTAATTCTTTTTTAAATTTTGTATTTTATGTTTTTAACCTTTTATTGTGAGCCGCCCTGAGTCCTTAGGGAGAAGGGTGGCATATAAATTTAATCAATTCAATTCAATTCAATATATGGATGCAGAAATCATAGTTCTCTCTCAAGAAAAAGCATTGTTTGGCTCTTTCTTTCATTGCTTGCTTCTTCAAGGTGATTGTTACTTAGAAGAGATATAGTCACCACATTTATCTGCTAACTCCCTTCTCTCATCAGTTTATGGGGAGAATTATAATCTGTAATTCAGAGGAGTTACAGATAAATTGGAAGCTGAAATTATTGTTCTTTAACAAGCTTTTTCTGTACTTTGCCTGAAAGATTAGGCAGGTGCTTGCATTTTCTCAAAAAGAGTGTGGACTTCTTCCCTAGTGTGATATTCTTAGAGGTCTGAGAGTTTACATAAAACTTTGCTTTGGAATGGGAATCTGTATTGAGGGACTTTCTGATTTATTTTGTTTTGTTTTGTTTTTCAAATGAAAGGACAAGAAAAAAGAGAGAGGGAACTATATACATTGC
The DNA here is from genome assembly GCF_947247035.1 of Vipera ursinii. Taxonomy (NCBI): domain Eukaryota; kingdom Metazoa; phylum Chordata; class Lepidosauria; order Squamata; family Viperidae; genus Vipera; species Vipera ursinii. The sequence goes on from NC_139512.1 coordinate 186,959,870, forward strand.
TTGTATCCAGTGGCTGTTTTCCTTCTAGAATAGAATAGAGCTGGAAGAGACCTTGGAGGTCTTCTAGTCCAGCCCCCCACTCAAGCAGGAGAACTTATACCATCTCAGACAAATGACTGTCCAGTCTCTTCTTAAAAACCTTGAGTGATGGAGCGCCCACAATTTCTGAAGGCAAGCTGTTCTACTGGTTAATTGTCCTCACTGTTAGGAAATTTCTCCTTAATTCCAGGTTGCTTCTCTCTTTGGTCAGTTTCCAACCATTGTTTCTTGTCCTGCACTCTTGTGCTTTGGAGAATAATTTGATCCCCTCTTCTTTGTGGCAGCCTCTCAAATACTGGAATACTGCTATCATGTTACCCCTATTTCTTCTTTTCTTTAGACTAGCCAAACCCAAGTCCTGCAGCCATTCTTCATATATTTAGTTGCTGTTCTATGAACTTTTTCCAAGGTCTCAACATCTGTTTTGTAGTATGATGACCAAAATTGGTTGCAGTATTCCAGGTGTGGTCTCACTAGGGTTTTATAAAGCGACACTAATACTTCATGTGATCTTGATTCTATGCCTCTGTTTATACAAACCAGGATTGTATTACCTTTTTTGGCTGCTGCTGCACATTGCTGGCTCATAGTCAAGTGATCGTCCACAAGGACTCCAAAATCCCTCTCACAGTTACTGTTTTTAAGCCAGGTCTCACCTAAACTGTACTTATATCTTTGATTTGTCCCAACCTAAATGTAAAACTTTGCTTTTCTCCACATTATAACTCATTTTGTTGGATACGGCCCATTATTCCAGTTTGGATTCTGAGTTTGTCTTCTCGGGTGTTGACTATTCCTGCCAGTTTAGTGTTATCTACAAATTTGATGAGTTCCCCTTCTATTCCCTCATTAAAGTCATTGATGAAGATATTGAAGAGTACTGGGCCTAAGATGGAGCCTTGTGGTACTTCTCTCCATGTGGATGTAGTACCACTGAGGACTACTCACTGAGTATGGTTTGCCAGCCAGCTACAAGTCCATCTGATGGTGATGTTGTCTATTTCACCTTTTTCTAATTTGGTCACTTTATCAAAATATGAAATAAGTTTGGTTTGGCATGATCTGTTTTAACAAAACCGTGCTGGCTACCTGTTATAACTTTGTTTGCTTCTAGTTGTTTGCAGATCTGTTTTCTGATTATCATTTCCAGGATCTTCCCAGGTATTGATGTTAGACTGATTAGTCTCTATAGTTTCCTGCTTGTCAGGACCCACTTCAACTCCACATCTTAAGTAAGCAGAACTCTTGGAAACAATTTCTTCCAATAGGAACTTTTATTAAGAATAGTTGATAACAGGCATAATAGAAAGAATCTGAGATTTCCTGCACAGCGCAGTAGATTATAGTATCCCCAAGCAAGACCCCACCCCATAGATCAACCAAGGTTACATTCCTTATTTCCTCCTTTGTTCTAACTGACAGTTTAAAAGATAAGAGTTCAGAGAAAGAGATAACGCAGGAAACAAGTTATTACATTTCAGCGGGCTGGTCGAGGATACAGACCCAATAAACAAAGTAAAGGATTACATTGTAGCAAATAGATGAAGTGAAAGTAATAACCCTGCAGGCACATCCCCCTCCTCCTTGGGAGTATGGCAGAATCCAGGGAAAGGTGGGGTTTGTTTTTAGATCAGAGAGGATAGATAGAAATGAAATGAAATAGGAATGGGTTCTGATACTGGGTCTGTTTTTTTCCCCTTTTTTGAAGATGGGAACCACATCAGCTCTTTTCCAGTCCTCTGGTACCTCCCCCGGTGTGGGGGCCCCTTGTAGTCTGAACAGCAAAACTTTGAATTGGTAGCATCCTATTGGACAATTAAATGCGGTTTTCCATTTGTCCCCTTCCTTAATCCTAATGCGGTAGTACGCTTTTCTAGTTTGGTAAAAATTGCAATAAGTGGGATAACATGTCCTTCATGAGGGGTAGGGGATACAGGTTACTTTGACTAATTGCACTCAGGGTGCTGTAATCCACGCACAAATGCAAAGTGCCATCCTTCTCCCTAAAGAGGACCGGGGTGGCCACTTTGGGTTTGACAGGTTCAATAAATCCCCTTTCTTTCCATCTCCTTCAAATCTTTAGGGCTCATGGAGTACAGTCTTGGCTTTGGGAGTTTTGCCCCGGGTTTGATTTCTACAACACAGTCCGTGGATCAGTGAGGAGGAAGCTCATCTCCCCGTTCCTTGCTGAAGACTTCAGCAAGGTCTTGGTATTCTTCCAGTATTTTGGGTAACCCCTTCTCCTCTCCCACCGATGCTTTCTCTGCTTCTGGGATTGGCGGGACCCTTTGGGGTGTTAAGTTTTCAAGATCCCCTTTCAGGAAATTGAGCTCTGCAGTCCTCCAATTTACCCAGGGGTTCCATTTCTTTAGCTACGCCAGCCCTATGATCACTGGGCATTCCCCGCCTGGGGTCACTACAAACATTATGCTTTCCTCGTGGTCCCCGAGGGATAGGTGGATTGGTAAAGTGGCTAGGGTACCTGGAACCCCCCCCTGCTATGGACCCATCTAACTGGTTGAACGAGATCAGCTGTTTCAGCCTCCTCACCGGGATGCCCAAGTTCCCCACTAGCATTGGGTTAATGAGGCAGCAGGAGCAGCCGGAGTCTATTAAGGCTTTCACTTTGACAGCTTAGGGCATGGATGGGACTAATATAGTCACTGTCTTGAGGATGGGCGCAATGGGTCCACTTACCAGGGGTTCATCCTCTGAGTTGTTGTTCGAGGTATCCGCCACCCCTGTGGTGTAGGCCGGAGTTCCCTGCCTGTGTGGCAGATGGTGGGGACTCTACAGCCTCTGTTGCCCTCATGGTGGGTTCTTGTGGCTTGGCTGGGGACTTCCCCAATTTTATGGCTGGTGATCAGTCTGGGTTGCGTGGAGGGACTTTCAAGCAGCACTCTACGGCGTGATGCCCCTCTCACCCACATTTGAAACAGCCTGTTGATTTCTTGGCCATGGCCGGTGGTTTTGCTGGTTCGTGCGATGGCTCAGGAGACAAGCGGCCCCACAGTTTTCCTTGGTGGTACCTTTTCAGTAGATTGATCTCTGCTTCCTCCCCTAGGAAGTACCATTCATCAAGTCGGCGTGGGTCTCCTCGAGGCAGGCAAGCATCATACTGGTCGTAGTTTTGGCCGTCTTTGAAATGGCTAAGGAGGATTTCTTCTAGTCAGTTCAGTTTGTTGGCGATGGCCCGGAATTCTTGTGTACATTCGGCTATTGGGTGTCTGCCCTGCCTCAATGTTTTCCCTCCCTTCCTTCCTTCCCTCCCTCTCTCTGTGCCCAGGAAGGGACAAGAGAAGGGGGAGAGGTTGGCAGCCCTTCTTTCAAAAAATAACAGAGTTGGAAGAGACCTTAGAGGTCTTCTAATCCAACCCCCTGCTCAAGCAGGGGACCTATACCATTTCAGACAATGGAATATCCAATCTTTTCTTAAAAGCCTCCAGTGGTGGAGCACCCACAACTTCTGAAGGCAAGCCTTTTCACTGGTTAGTTGTTTTCACAAGTCCTTAGTTCTAGGCTGGTTTTCTTCTTGATTAATTTCTATCTATTATTGCCTTTTGATGCTTTGGAAAATAGGTTGACCCCTTCTTCTCTGTGGCAGCCCATCAAATATTGGAACACTGCTATCATGTCACCACTAAGCTAGTCTTACCCAATTCCCACAAATATTTGTGATATATTTTAGCCTCCAGCCCTCTAGTCATGTTTGTTTACATCCATTAAGACCAGATGGTGCCCTTGGTTTGGTTTATAGAACAGTGGCCATGAGCAGAGCCTTCTCAGAGACAGCACCCCAATTATAGAACTTTCTCCCAAGAAAAATATGAACAGTGCATCCTTCACCTGTTTAGAGGCAACTCTAAACACACTGTTCAGCCAGGCATATGTAGAACAACAATATTTTATGGTCAAACAGCACTAAGTATATTACTACTAATATTTTTCTTTCTTAAAATACCCACTTTAAATATTCTTTTAAGCAGTGCTGGTGATGCTTTACAATAGCTGTCTTCAAGAGTTTTCTTGTAAATCACGCTGGATTTCTCCGAAACATTTAATTTTGAATGAGACGTTGATTTAATAAATTAGGGAGAAGAAACAAATGTTTAAATACATGTAAATCCCACAGACCCACTTCCTCTTAGGCACATACTACAGAGAAAATAAGGCATTCCATTTCTAGCCACCATAGCCACAGGATGATGGGAACTGTGATTCATGACACCTAAAAGACATTAGTTTGGGTAAGGCTGGATTAAATTACAAAAGAGCAGATGAGACGAAGTAGAAGCGAGAAACACTTTCCACATCTCTGACAAAATAACTCGGGGGAGGGGGCGGTTGACTCTGCCTTTTATTTTCAACTCACGACAATTACTCTTAACTTCCCATTCAATCCAAAGAGTTCTATTATCAGCTGGATTTTAGGGAGGGGAAGCGGCAAGAATAGACCATGAAACCAATCTGTGAGTTTGCTCTCTCACCTGCCTGCACACCACCTTCCCGATGTAATACGCAGCTCCAAGCCATCTCCCCAGAAGTCCTTTGCAGATAATTACATATATTTCTTTCGGCCCTCTCACTTTTCTGGGAATCGCAACGTGACTAACCTGATCCTCCAAACAGCCTCACCTTCCCACTGGGCTTGCCTTCTCATCTTGCTTCTCTTTGCTGCTGGTGGCCATGGCTTTTCCATGTGGTGGCAGGGAAAGAGAAGCACTCGCAGGTTGCAAGGCCAGGTAGGTGAGCGGGCCATGGAGGCGCTGGTGGCAGGGGGAGTGCTGATCTAAACTTTGGATTGGCCATCCAGAACGTAGTCAGTTTTACCTCCGCAGGGCCACTCTGGAGGAGAACTGAAAGAGGGGTCCAGCCTGTCCACTGCCCGGCCTGTGGGACGAATGGCAGGGAGATGGGAGCATGCAAGCCGAGCATTAGCCGGTTCCTGGTCACCCTCTCCGCCACGTGGTAGGGCCAGAGAGGGAAACACGGCATGCTGGATGCAGACCTATTCAGCATGATTGCCACATTCCCCTCTCTGGCCCTACGACGTGGCGGAGAGGGTGACCGGGATCTGGCCAATGCTCAGTTTGTGCCACCGTGTGCTCCCATCTCCCTGCCTTTCGTCCCACAGGCCGGGCATGCCCTAGGGCACTAGGCTTACAGAACTCCATGGACCGAACAAGGAGAGGTGAGGCCCTGCAAAGTGTGATCAGGCGTGGTGAGGCATTGCCCAGCAAAGCAGAGCCGGACAAGAAGAGGAGAGGCCTGGCAAAGCGGGGTGTGGCTGAGCATGACGGGATGAGGCTGGGAGGGGCAGTGCAGGTGAGGCAGCTGCAGCTGCTGCTGTGCATCACCAGCACCTGAGTGCTCACCGTTTCCTGTGTGTGTGCCGGGGGGGCGCCCCGCCGGGTTGGGGTGGGCAGCAGGGGCCAGTCCCTTGCCTTTTCTGGGACAGCCCCAGTGGCCAAATATGGGCTCTTTGCGGGCCGGATCCAGTCCACAGGCCTGATGTTTGACATGTCTGCTCTAGTAGTTCATATAGTTTACATTTAATGCATGTATAATTTGGGTGTTCTTTGGGCATAAGCACATACATGGAACATGTATTGCATACTACAATAGTATCCGTCGCCTGTTCCATGAATTTGTTGTTTGAAAATTCCTCTTTTATGGTTGGTGGATGTGCTTTGCTGTTAGCCATGCTTCTACCTTTTCTGTTCTAGGTAATTATGCCTATTTTTTTCTATCCTATGTTTTGCAAATCAAAATAGCATCAGTTTCTTCTTCCAAGAGTCTGCTGTGCAGTTGGTGTTCACAGTCCCCAGCCTACTGCCTTGATGCCTTTCTCAATCCCCGGTCTACTGGTCTGCTGCTGTTCGCAGTCTCTGTCTACTGGTTTGCTTCTGTTTGCATATCCAGTCCAGTAGTCTGCTACCAATCTAAATAAAGATAGTTTTGTGAGACTTTTGCAACTCTCTATTAAAGTTTCATAGAATTCAGTCCACATTTAATTCCTGCAGGTTGATCTAAAAATAAACAAAAATTCTTTTTGAAACCTCAACAATATTGACAATCTTTTGGAACTGACATAATGGAATTGATGCATCAATGATCTCGTTCAATATAAGATGTATAAGACTTATACTGTTTGGTCTTTTCCTTTAACTGAACTATTTCTGTCCTAAAGCTCATTAGAACTTTTAGAATTCACCACTGAATATGTTTGAGTGTATGTGTGTTATACTTTTAATTGGAACAGAAAAGAGAGAGAAATATGGCAGTATTACAAAATTTGGATTTAAGAGAGAGAAAGAGATTTACCAATGCCTAGTTATTTTCTAATCTTAATCTTTTATCTAAACATAAATTGATTTTTTTCTTGAGTATTTCCCAAATTAAAAAAAATTCAAGTATCAGGAATTCTGAAGTAATTATGTAATTATTACAGAGTGATCTTTACTATAATGATTTAAATTGTTAACAAAATTGTAGGATAATTAAATATTTCTGAACATTTGAGTACAGTTGCATTGAACTGTGAAGAAATAATTATATAGCCAATCAAAAAGAGATAACATGTAAATTCATTTGGAGGATCAGTATGTGTTATGACTATCATGGTGATTATTATTACAGAAGAAATTAAAGAAATTAAATATACATTTTGTGCTAAGAGGCAATACAAAAATTAGTTTCTGGATTAGTTGTTAATTGATTTGGTAATTCCCTTGAGTATAAATGCTCCTTTTTTGCTATTGTTGCATTCAGTTAACAATGGCTAATTCTAGAACCACTGAAATATTTCTCCAATTAGATTAAATATGCCCTTACAACAGAGTGGCTAATACTATAGGCATTTGCCTAAAATGTTAAAATGCACTAATATTCATATGGGCAGTGTGCTAAACCATTTCTTTAGATGCTGTATACGTTATATTGGCTGAAGCAAAAATATGGTAGGGTTTGTATCAAGGATATAGTTATTCTTGGGAAACAAAAATAATTTTTAAAAGATTATACAATACTCATTTTGCTATAAGACAATATTTGATCTAATTGGAGAAAATTTGGTGATAATATATAGGTAATCCTCACTTAGTCACCAGCAACTCTGTCACTGAGAAACACAGTCACTAAGTGAAACATGACATGACTGCAAAGGACTTAAAACCTCAATTTCACTATTGTCATTAAGCAAATCATCACGGGTTGTTAAGCTAGACATTACCTGACCATGACTGCTTCTCCATTGAGTCGGTTTATCAGAAGCTGGCTGTAAAATGTACAAATAGCGATCACATGACCATCAGGCACTGCAATTGTATAAATACCTGCTGGTTTAAAAATGCCTGGATGTCAATCACGTGATCATGGGAATGCTGCAACAGTTGTAAATGTAAGGACTGGTAGGAAAGTTACTTTTTCATTGCCCTTGTAACTTTGAATCATCATGGTTGTCATTATGCAAAGTCTACCTGTACTACAAGAATTTTCAAAGTTGACAACATATTTAATAAGTATATATTTAATTGCAATGGATGAAAGTTGTAACTTTATTTACCCTCTTTCCTTAAATGACATTTACCTAATTATATTTTCTTGCATATACAAAATGTGTCTTTAAATTTGTGTCCAAATCAATTGCCTTATTTTCTGCTACTGATTATTGCCAGAGATACACAAGCAACATTCTGGATGAAAGGGATTTTAATACATTTTTAGTTTAAAATAAATAAGGAAGCAGATGCCATCAAAGCAGTAAATAAAATTCAAAGCCTGTGTTTATAGGTTAAAGAAATAGGTTAAAATGAATGGAATGAAAGTTAATAAAAAACAAGTGCATATTTATTGACTTAGAAAGCATAAATTATATCAATTGGATATACAGGTAGTCCTTCTGCTAGTAATGAGATATGTGCGGCCTGGCCCTTCACAAGGCAACAGCTGCCTCACAAACGGCCAGGCCGGGTGTGTTTTATCAGCAGCAGGAGGAAGACAGTGAAGGTCAGCTGGGAGGGCAGAAGCATGGCAGTAGAGGTGACAGCATGCAGGGCAGAGCATAGGTGGCAGACTGAGTGAGGCAGGGTTACAGGGCAGAACATGAGGTAGCAGAATGCTGAGTGGCCAAAAGGGCAGAGATGAGGGGTGATGGGCAAGTGGGGGGGAGTTGAAAAATTATCATGTCAGCCATGGTGACGTGAATGTGGGTGGTCTGCCAAAGACCTGAATTTTGAATATGTGATTTTGGCAGTGCTGCAACAACCCTAACTTTTATGCCCAGGTATAAGTAGAATTTGTTCTGCACCACTGTAATTTCAAACAATTACTGAATGAAAGATCCTCAAGCAATGAGTATCAGTATCTATCTGGCTTGCAAATGGTATTGGTGAGGAAGATATTGGATTAATGGTTGAATGCAAACTGAATATGAGCCAGCAATGTGATATGGCTGCAAAAGTGCAAATGGAATATTAAAGTTCAAGCAGGATGTTTTCATAATGGCCAGTCCAAACATAGGATGGTAAGCAGCTGGTATGCCAAGTGACCTTGAAGAAGAGTCTCAAACAGATACTGTACAACATTCACTTATTCAGTTATTGTTATGACTAAACTAGAAGAATGCATGTCCCTTCTCCCATTGCTGTGGCAACCGAAAAAGAAAGAAAGATGGCTGCAGTCAGAGTGTATGAAGGTTTGACAGTAAGATCCCCTAAAGAAGAGAGAAATCCTATGGGTGAAAAAGAATTTAGAGTCAGTAATCAGTCCCTAGGCTTATTTGGATGCTTATCATAAAATTTACATCTTAATCTATCAGCTTTTACATCAGTACATTTCACCCAGGTGGCCTCTGATAGTGGGTAACCTTTCCACTGCACTAAATCAGGGCTTTTCAACCTTTTCACCCATTGTACCACTTTTAGGATATGGCAACATCCAAGTACCACCAGTCACATAGCAAGGTGACCAAAAAAAAAGGGAAAAAAGTGATGAAGTACAGGTAGTCCTCGATTTACAACAGTTTGCTTAGTGACTGTTCAAAGTTACAACAGCACTGAAAAAAGTGCCCCCCAAGCGACAGCCGAGTAAGACACCTGCCTGCCTGCCCGGCGGCGCTCTTCTTCCTGTCCAAGGTTTTCACTGTTGTGAGCATTTCTGTTGAGGATTGGCAGCCCTGCAGCTCCAGTGATCTCTCGCTCAGGCTTGTGCAGTGCTGCCACCGGTTCAGCTCATTCCCCTCCCCCGCTACCACTTTACTAGGATGGTTGCATACCACCTGCCAGGTGCCAATGTACCACAGGTGGTATCCGTACCACTGGTTCAAAAGCCCTGCACTAAATACTGCAACTTTCCCTTATACAACCTTGAGTCAAAGATTCATTTTATTTCATATTGAGTCTCTCCCTCCATGACAAGGAGACCAGGTGCCTGTTTGGGAGGAGATCTCAATGAAGACTCTCTGTATGATTTCAATAGGCTGCAATGGAACACAGGGTGAACTTTCCCTAAAAGGGGAGGGAGCTTTAGTTCCATGGTGACTGGGTTTATAATTCGCACTATGGGGAAATGTCCAAGGAATTTTGGTTCCAATTTTTTACTAGGTAGTTTGACTCTTAGATATTTTGTAGAGAAATAAGCCTTTTCACCCACCCTGCTCTTGTCTGCCTGTTCTTTGTAAACTTTTGAGGCTTTTGTTAGAACCATTTTCACATTGTTCCATATGGTTTTCCAAGAAGTCATCCATTGATTTAAAGTTTGAGAAACAGGAGGGTCCTGCGCGAGTTCAGGCATAGGAATGAATTCCATACCCATAGCTATTTTAAAAGGAGTGAGTCCAGTGCTGCTATATACTGTGTTATTGTAAGCCACCTCAGCATAGGGGAGGAGGTCCGCCCAAGTAGTCTGTTAGTAGTCCACATAGCACCTAATACCTAAATCATTTATGAATATATTAAAGAGATACCCCACTGCATACTTCTCTCCAAGTAGATGCAGTTCCATTAAGACTTACACATTGAGTGCATTTGGTCAGTCAGTTACTAATCTATCTGGTGATGATGCTGTCTAACCTACATTTTTCTATCTTATCAAGTAATAGGTTATGGTCTACTTTATCAAATGCCTTGCTTAAGTCCAAGTAAACAATATCCATAGCATTTCACTGGTTCACTAATTTTGTCACATAGTCCAAGAATGAATAAGATTTTTCTGGAATGATCTGTTTTTCACAAACCCATGTTCCTTATATATTACTTGGCTTGCATCTAGGTGTTCACAGATTTGTTGCTTGATTATCTGTCAGCTGCCACCTTAATGCTTGCTTGTATTTTGCTACTATATGGTGACAGATTGCCATAAACTAGGGGGAGGGAGAAAGGCAAGGGGAAAATGAAAGTGAAAGCTGTATCTTGTTGAGACTGCTTCAAGGTGACTTGGCATACCAGCTGCATACCATCCTGTGCTTAGACTGGCTGTTAGGAAAACATCCTGCCAGAACCTGACTGGTCACACAGGCAATGGGAATCACAGTTAAACCTGGTGCATGCCCGAAGAGATCGATGCCACTGCCCCATTCCCCCTAGAGATGGAGAGAGTCCCCCAATGGCAAGGGATTGACCCTGATGATTCCTGGGCATCAGAAAATTAGAGGAATCACCTGCGGGGTTGCCCTCACCCTGGGATCCAAATTGTGTTGCCCAGAGGCCTGGCATGATCTGGGGCATCCCAAGAAAGAGACCCATGATACAACTATTGACCAAGTGCTTGACCTCCTCGAAGAAACATTTGGGGAACTTCTGGCCTGCAATCCTCTGGAGCAACCCAACCCTATGCCCAAACAGAGATCTACGCTAGCAGCTGTGCTTCCTGCCCCAGTGCCGCTGACTCCTGTGGGTCCAATGGGACAAGGTGATTGTTGGATGCCAGAACTAACAGTGAAGTTTATCGGAGAAGCAAGGTAGTTGGGGCACTTCCTTACCGAAGTGTGGAACTTCATGGTGCATTATGGGCTAAATTTCCCAGACAATAAAGCCAGAGTGAGCTGCTCTAAAAAGTGAGGTAGCCAACTGGGTGATGGCATGGTATTCCATGATGCTGATTCAGAAGAACTACATGATTTTGACTACTTCATGACTACCCTAAAATGACAGTTTGAGGACTGGAAAGCAAAGATGAGGCAAGATCATTCATAGCCTATATTCAGGAATTCCAAGGGCTAACCTGGAATTAAGCTCCTGGACTGGCCCCAAGAAATACTGTTAGAATTTTTCTAGAAGGGCCAGAACCGGGAAATCATGGTCACTTGCTTGTACTGGGGGTTGCCTAGATCCTTGCAGGAATGGTACATCCTGGCCGGCAAGGTGGAGTTCGACTTCACCATCATCCATGAAACTCCACAGAAGGAACTGTAGCCACTTAAGGCACCAGAGAGTAAGGGGCCTCCAAAGACGGGCAAGAAGGAAGCCAATGTCAGATAGTGTGTAGTGGGCTGCTTCCGATGCACTGCTTCCGGTGCAGAAGAGTACATCGGGCAAATGACTGTGCAAGCCCATGACCAGCACTGGCATCACAGAATGCTCCACTGGAGCAAGGGAAACCTGCTACCAGCCCTGCTGCCTGAAAAGAGGGTGAAATTGAGGAGATCTCCCCGCCATCCAGGGAAGTGGAGGAGATCCTGGAGAAGAACCAGGATCCAACCGGAGAGAGTGGCAGCAGCAATGACAACCCATTGGTAAGTGGCAGTTCAAGACCAATGACAGTGAGGGTGGGACTAAAAGAAGCTTCTTTGAGGTGGAAGAGAAAATTAGCAGCCCTCCTAAACTCTGGGTGCACCTGGTGAGTCATTAGCCCTTACCTGGTGGAGAGGCTGGGAATACAACTCCATAAACTAAAAGTGCCAATTGTCTCCACACAGTTAAAGCACTTATTGGCAGGGTGGCCCTGCTAGATTTGTAACCATGGAAATGAAAATCGGAACCCACACAGAAACTATACGTTTTATTGTGCACTGTGTATGGAGAAGCCAATAATTCTGGGCTTTGTGTGGCTAGAGAAGTGGAATCCCATAGTAGACTGGGCAAGGAAAGCTCTAAAATTCCCCCAGACATGCCCAGGTAAGAAACGTGTGGTAAAACTAGAGCCTTGCAAGTTTGGGCTACATAACAAGGGGAGGCAATGAGCTAGCACCCAGTGTGCCCAGCAAAAAATACTGGCACTTGAAGGAAGTGTTCAATGAGAGGAAGTCTTATGTATTCTCCCTTCACTGCCAACAGACCACACCATTAAAATCCTGCCTGGAGCTACATTTCCCAAGTTGTATTCGATGATGCCAAGGGAATTGGATGCACTCAGGGAATTTATTGATAAAAACTTAGGAAGAAGATTCATACAACTGGTGAAGTCATGCAGCACCCATATTGTTCCAGGAAAAGAAAGATAGATCCCTGGGATTATGTGCAGACTACAGAGGTCTAAATGGCATTTGCATAGAAAACATGTACTCATTGCCATTGATGAAAAACATGTTAGCCTACCAGGCCAAAGGTAAAATCTTCACCTAGCTGGACCTGAGAGAGGTATATTACTGGGCGCCAATTAATGTTGGTGATGAGTGGAAAAGTGCTTTCAATTGCCTGCTAGGTTGCTTCCAATTTTGAGTCCTCCTATACAAGGAGCAACTCCCATATTCATGCAATTAATTAACAAGGTGTTGCATGAACACTTATTCAAGGGGGTCCTGATTTATTTGGATGATATTTTAATTTATACTGAAACTATGGATGAGCATATTAAATTGGTGGAGGCCGTCCTACAAAAGCTATTAGTGGTGCAATTATACATGAAACTTTCCAAATGCAAATTTCAATAACTCAAATTAGACTACCTAGCCTACTGAGTCTCCCATGAGGGAGTGGAGATGGATCCAGAATGGGGGGGAGCACTACTGGAATGGGAGATGCCATACACCTAAAAATACACGCAGAGCTTCCTGGGCTTCATGAATTTCTATAGACAATTCATTCCCACATACTCTCAAATTATTTTGACACTAACTAACTTGTTAAAAACTAAAGGGGAGGGAAAACCTAAACCTGGAACCCCACTCAAGTGGTCCATGGAATGCCAGTTGGCTTTTGAGGAATTTAAGAAACTATTTGCTACTGAACCACTTCTGAAACACCCAGACCTGGAAAAGGCTTTCGTCATCCAGGCAGACACAAGCAACATAGCAATTGGAGTGGTACTTCTCCAGAAGGACCCAAGGGACACTTGCAACCTTGCACTTACACTTTATTATGATCCAGGTCACCTAAGCAGAGACAGGCTATGATAAAGTCCTTTATTGCTCTGTTAAATTCCACCACAAATGGCTCTACAACAGCTGGTAAGTCTTCACCTCACACTTCCCTGAAGGTAACCAGCATCAGTCCCCCAAACAAAACCAGTAAGCACCAAAACCAATTTGCAAAGGCAGAGAGAAAGTCCAAAGGCAAAGTGCAAGCTCACAGAGCAAGGTCCAAAGGGCAAGGCAAATCCAAAAGGTAAGGCAAGTCCACGAGGCAAAATGCAAGGCACAGGACGAAGCAAGAAGCAAGGCTGAGTTTTTCCAAAGCCGGGGGAGTGTAAGCCAAAGCAAACAATTGTTCCTAACAATAGCAATAACACTTAGACTAATATACCACAGTGCTTTACAACCCTCTCTAAGTGGTTTACAGAGTCAACATATTGCCCCCAACAATCTGTGTCCTCCTTTTGCTAACCTTGGAAGGATGAAGGCTGAGTCAACCTTGAGCCGGTGAGAATCAAACTGTCAAACTGCTGGCAGTCAGCAGACAGCAGAAGTAGTCTGCAATATTGCATTCTAACCACTACCACCACGACTCACCAAAGACAACTCCCCCGACTTCTTCTTAAGTCATCCTATGCCAGGTGTTCCTTGTAAGGAGGTGTGGGGCTTGCCTCTATTCTACTCTCTGTGCCAAGTGGGGGAGGCAGCTGTTTCTAATCAAAGGGGATCTGTTGCCTCTCAGCACCACTACCTGTCTGCAGCCAATCTTCCCGTGTCTGTGAGGGCAGGCAGCACTCCATTCAGTCAACCATCTTCCCCAAAGCCTGAGGGGCCTGGGACAGCATTATCCTCAGCCCCTGGCATCTCCAAACATTCTAAGGGAGACATGCCATCTCTGTTGGATGGCCCCAGTTCCAATTCCTCCTCCTCTGAACCAGGATCCAATGGGACCATGGCACACTTCCAAAAAGCTTTCACAGGTGGAATATAGATGTATAGTTTAGGGAAAAGAAGCTTATGCAGTGAGATGGGGGTTATTCACATGGCAAAACTTCCTGGAAAGGGGCAAGGAACCTTTTGAGATCTGGACTGATCATAAAAGCCTGGAATTGCTGAAAAAACCCCAAAAGCTGTCCCCTAAAAAAATTGAAGTGGGCACAATATTTCAATTGGTTTAACTTTATGTTGAAGTATTTACCTGGGGGAAAAACTTCCTAGCAAGATGCCCTGTCCAGAATGCCCCAATATAATAGTGCCAAGGAAGACGTAGTAGATGCCATCACCCCCTTAAATCAAATAGTGACCCCAGTTACCACCAGAGCCCAACACAAAGTGCAGGCCAACCTGGCTGGGAACATGGCCTTAGGAATAAAAATAGCCCTGCTCCAAGACGAATGGTTCTTTAAAAACAAAGAAAACGTGTATGTCCAATGGACTTGCATAGGTGGGCAGCAAACTGTATGTGCCAGCCAGCCAGAGACTCTTAGTTTTGCAGAGGAATTACGACTAAACCTATTTGGATTAGTTAAAACCCTTCACCTGGCCAGTTTTGGTTGCCAAGCATAAAAAAGGATGTGGAAGGCTGACTTCCGGTTTTGCGCCTGTAGCACATGGCTATGTGAGAGCAGAGGTCCGCTTCCCACGGCTAGTTTCATCCTGCCAGGGGGATACTAGATGGATCCGAAGTCGCCCCGAAGAGATGACTGTGAAGGAGGGGTGCCCCATTGATCATGAACTGACAGCAATCGCTTTGTTTGATCCAGAGAAAGCCCTCCGAACCTGACAGGAGAAAGGCTAGCATGAGATAAGCGTCTAGCCCAAGCTACTTGCAGCCAAAGTCCCAGAGCATGAACCTGAATATCCATGTACAGTGTGCTTGAAATTGGTGAGAGTACTAATCTTCTTTCTTCTAGCTACTAATTGAATCCTTGAAAAGATCCCCAAAACAAAAAAACCTCCAGAAATGAAGGGAGGGGACTATATACCTATTCCCTTACAGATGGAAGCAGTGAATTAATATTAAAAGAAGAAAGAGATATATTAAAATTTGATTTAAAATACTACAGTCTGGACAATTCTAGGAACTAAAAAACTGTCAAGATTATACCCTAAAGAATTTTTGATGAAATTATAAAAATATATAACAAAAAAAACCTTTTTGATTAAAAAAAATGAAAAAAGAAATAACTGCTCACATCTGGTGGAGAATCAGAGAATATAACATTAACAATAAGGACTCAGAAATTGGCAGAATGCCTAGAAACAAAGAAAAATCTGTTCCTTTAAATTGCAAATAACCTTGAAGGTAGCTGAGAACAAAGGAAGAGCCAGCTATAAGATTAAAGGGAAAAAAACACCTGGACTTTTGCTTAAATCTGAGAACTGTTTATGAAAAAGAAAAACCTTGGCTTTTTGGTTAATCTTTTAGAGGAGAATTTACAGAAAGGATTTAAAGTGGCTTAACACACTGAACTGCAATTTTGACTGACTGATAAAATGACTTTAGAATTAAAACATAGATGAAAAATTATTTCAAGGGGGGGAGATAACATGGATATCACATATATATCAAAAAATGACAGAATGCCACTTTCAATATTTTCTCCTGAAGGATTTAGCCTGGAAAATCAAGGGTCTCCAGAAGCAATACTTCAAGGCAAGATTTCCAGGAGGAAATATGTATAATGTTAGGACAAATACAAATGACAATACATTGAAACATGAGGAAATTCAAAACAACTTTGATGATTTAAATAAACATATTTCCAATCTAAATCTACAATTATTATTTTTTTACAAATTTTATTGATTTTCTAATATTACATTCACATATTTGAAAAGCAACGTGGTGGCTGGATAGTAGTAATTCAATTACATACAAATATCAGCACAGATTTCAAATTGCTACCATAAACATTTCCTCTCTTTTTCCCTTTATATAATACTGTCTATTTGTAGATTTAAAAAAGTTTTATTCTATCAATCACATAGAAAATAACTTTCTTACATATATCAATAGTTTTTAGTTTATATATATTCTAGTTGTTTTAGCATACAATCTTTTAAATTTAAACAATCAATGACCTAATAAATTTTTCCAGTTTTAATTTCCACTAACATTTAAATGTAACATTTGATATTTTAATCTACAATTAAAAAACACTCCGGAAATAACAACAAATGAACAAATAAATTAGATAGCAGGCTACAAATTAGAAGAGTATGATCAAATTGATGAAATAACAAAGTAAAAGAATTACAATTTGACACAAACAGGAAAAAATCTACAAGGTTCTTATACAACAAGAAAAATTGAATTATCAGGAGAACCATCAAAGTTTGGGAAACAGAAAGTATTCATATTACTTACTCAATCTTTTACATCCCCAACAGCATTCATAAAAATACAGGAACTGCTGGGTAAGCAGATTACATCAACTTGGAAAATTACTTGGCAAAAGGAGAAAACCAGAGACAGATACAAGAGATTTGACTTGCCCTACCAGATGGATCCCCTTCATGGATTACTGCCTTGTCGTGGCGAAGGGGCTTGCATAATTCAATGAAGCTATGCCGTGCAGGGCCACCCAAGATGGACAGGTCATAGCAGAGAGTTTTGACAAAACGTGATCCACTGGAGAAGAAAATGGCAACCCACTCCAGTATCTTTGCCATGAAAACCCTATGCCATAGTCACTATGCTAAAGCCTTTGATTGTGTGGATCACAACAAACTGTGGCAAGTTCTTTAAAAGATGGGTGTACCAGACCATCTTATTTGTCTCTTGAGAAACCTATATGCGGGTCAAGAAGCAACAGTGAGAACTGGACATGGAACCACTGATTGGTTCAAAATTGGGAAAGGAGTCCGGCAAGGCTGTATACTGTCACCCTGCCTGTTTAACTTATATGCAGAGCACATCATGAGAAAGGCAGGGCTAGATGAATCAAAAGTTGGAATTAAGATTGCCGGAAGAAATATCAACAACCTAAGATATGCAGATGATACCACTCTAATGGCAGAAAGTGAAGAGGAACTAAAGAGCCTCTTGTTGCTGGTAAAGAAGGAGAGTGCAAAAGTTGGCTTAAAACTTAACATTACGAAAACCAAGATCATGGCATCCGGCCCTCTCAATTTCTGGCAAATAGATGGGGAAGAAATGGAGGTAGTGACAGATTTTATTTTCTTGGGCTCCAAGATCACCGCAGATGGGGACTGCAGCCGAGAAATTAAAAGGTGCTTGCTCCTCGGGAGGAAATCCATGTCAAATCTAGACAGCACACTAAAAAGCAGAGACATCACCCTGCTTACAAAAGTGCGTATAGTCAAGGCTATGGTCTTCCCAGTTGCAATGTATAGCTGTGAAAGTTGGACCATAAGAAAGGCTGAGCACCAAAGAATTGAAGCCTTTGAACTATGGTGCTGGAGAAGACTCCTGTGAGTCCCTGCAAGGCATTCAAACCAGTCAGTCCTAGAGGAGATCAACCCTGTCTGTTCTTTAGAAGGCCAGATCCTGAAGTTGTAACTCAAGTACTTTGGCCACCTAATGAGAAGGAAGGACTCACTGGAGAAGAGCCTAATGCTGGGAAATGTTGAGTGCAAGAGAAGAAAGGAACGACATTGAATGAGGTGGCTGGATGGAGTCAATGAAGCAGTTGGCGTGAGCCTAAATGGACTCCAGAAGATGGTAGAGGACAGGAAGGCCTGGAGGAACGTTGTCCATAGGGTCGCGATGGGTCAGACACGACTTTGCAGCTAAGAACAACAACCAGATGGATTATTACGTGAATAAACATTTGTTTGAATATGGCTAAAAGAATAGAGAATTTTGAACATAAAGGATAAGAGATTTAAGTAATATAGTATAACAAGAAGGATAAGAGATTTAAGTAATATAGTGTGTTTTATTATATATGAAATCTTAAAATAACAGGTTGATGTAACTTATTAATATAAGTGAAATATAAACTGATTAAAAAGGATGTTATATCTTGATACTATAAGATAGATAAAAAGTATAATATTTTTATAATGCATGACATAAAATATTGGGATGATGTACCTAAATGGGAAAATTTGGACAGTTAGATGACTAATATGAAGAAATTATGACTGGTAAGAATTTGATTGAATATAAGGGAATTTAACTGTAAACAAAAATAATAAAAATAGGATGCATGCTGACGTAATGAGATGATGGTTATGAGAATAATGTAAGCTGAAAAAAATGTTATATAGAGAGATTATTATTATTTGTATAAATATAAAAAATGCCTGTATCTAATCATCTATATATTGAAAATATTAAGAATTATATTGTGGCTAAGGTTGAAGAAGGAGAATACATATGGGAGAAGGGAAGATCAAAGAAATATATCATGAATTAATATATTTATTATGGAATTATCAAATTTAATCATTATTGATTGTTAATTAACTATTGTCCTTTTTTTCTTGTTAAAATATAAACCAAGACTACACACTGTACACCAGGCACCGGAGATTGTTATAGTTAAAAAACAATAAAATATTTATTTAAAAATGGTCTAGAAGGCTATGTGGCTAGTTGCCCTATCTGTGTGGCTGCAAAAGGGATAGTGGGCAAGCTGCAGGACTATAGCAACAGACTGCTAACCCCTCAGCACCTGGAAAGAAATCTCCATGGAAACTTCCACAAAAGACACCTAAGTGCCTCTCTCTATCAGAATGGATAAAGCAATTGTAAACTACTTGACCAGTGGTTCAGCACATATTGGACAATGCTAAAGAAATATATAAGCAATATGCTGACAAAAGGAGGACCCCACAAAAAAAGTTCCAAGTGGCGCATGAAGTCTGTCTACCAAGTATTTTCAAATCTCAGCAACCTTTAAAAAAGCTTGGAACTAAATTTGTTGCTCCTTTCCCCATTGTAAGGGTTATTAACCCAGTGACTGTTGAACTTAAATTGCCAAAGAACCTTAAGGAAGATACATACTATCTTCCACTGCAGTTTACTTTAATCATTACAACCACCTGCAAAAGCCCTTCCTCCTCCTGACATCATTTGGGGTGACATCATTTACAAAGTGAAAAAAACCTTTGACTCGCATTTTCATAGGGGCAAGCTCCAATATTTAATCTCTTGGAAACATTTCCCCTCCTCTGAAACTGAATGGGTGGTTGCCCAATATACGTGAGCACCAAGACTCTTATGTAAATTCTGACTTCCAGTCCTGCACAGCAGTGCAGCAGTCAAGGGATTCAGGACTCTGTGCCCTGTGGTTGAATTTCTTCCTGTTAGGGGACTAAATGGGCCAAAAGCCACCCCAAAGAGGTGGCAAAGAAGAAAGGAAGTCCCAGTGATCTTGGAGAGATGGTAGTAGACCCAATTAGTCCAGGAGAAGCCTTCCAGAAACCAACAGGAGAAAGGCTAGCCTAACTTCAGAGTCTAGTCCAAGCTGCAAGCAACCGAAGTCAAAAGCACGATTTTAAGATGACTGTAAAGAGCGCGTTTGAATCTGGATAAGAACATTAATTTTCTCTATCCTTCTTATCAACTTTCCTGAAGGAAAAAAAATCCCAAGAAGCAAAACACCTCCGAAAGTGAAGGAGGGGGATTTTTGCCCCATCCTTTTACTAATGGAAGTGGCAAAATAAACCTTTTATGGAGGACCAAAATGTATTGAAACGAAATAAAATGACTATAAAACCTAAATTTGGATAAGTTTGAAGTTAAAGGCAATTTGTTCATTTTGAAAATTAAAAAAATAAACCAGTGCTGACATCTAGTGGTGGATGAAGACTATGACAGGTATATCTTTCATGCAGGACTTGGCAAAATCTGGAAAAAACTAATCTCTACTTGTGATCTTCAAAGCTCTAACAATAGAGAACAGCTGTGACAAAAACAATCTGAGCTGCAGACAAAATGAGACTTACAAACTTCACGGAACAAAAAAACCCCTTTTTTGAACTTTCTGGATTGCAAGTATCTATCTAACTCTGACCCCAAAGCTATTTGCAGAGAAAAGAAAATTTGGATTCTTGATCATCATGGAAAATCAGAAATTTATAGAAAAACCTATCAAGAAAAAATAAATACTTTTTAAGAGGAGACATATGTTGCAACTAATTCGTAGTTGGCTGACCAGCAGTACTCAGTGTGTGGTCCTCAATGGAACCACATCTACATGGAGGGAAGTGTGTAGTGGGGTGCCCCAGGGCTCTGTTCTGGGCCCAGTGTGATGGGGAACTCATCACATTTGCAGACAACACCAAGCTGGCAGGAATAGCCAACACTCCAGAAGATAGGCTTAAGATACAGGAGGATCTTGACAGATTTGAACACTGGGTGCTATCTAACAAAATGAAATTCAGTGGTGAAAAAAGCAAGGTTCTACATTTAGGCAAGAAAAACCAAATGTACAGGTATAGTATAGTGGACAATCACTTAAATGTGAGCCAGCAGTAGTGCTGCAGCTGCCAAAAAGCAAACACAGTGCTAGGCTGAATTAACAGAGGGATAGAATCAAGATCACGTGAAGTATTAATACCACTTTACAATGCCTTGGTAAGGCCACACTTGGAATACTGCATTCAGTTTTGGTCACCGCGATGTAAAAAAGATGTTGACACTCTGGAAAGAGTACAGAGAAGAGCAACAAAGATGATTAATGGTCTGGAGGCTAAAACATAAGGAACGGCTGCTGGAATTGGGATGCAGTGGCTCAATGGGTTAGGATGCTGAGCTTGTCAATCAGAAGGTCAGCAGTTTGGTGGGTCGAATCCCGAGTGCCGCATAACAGAGTGAGCGCCTGTTACTCGTCCCAGCTTCTGCCAACCTAGCAGTTCGAAAGCACGTAAAAATGCAAGTAGAAAAATAGGGACCACTACGGTGGGAAGGTAAGAGCGGTCTGTGCACCTTTGGCGTCTAGTCATGCCAGCCACATGACCATGGAGACGTCCTTGGACAAGCGCTGGCTCTTCGACTTTGAAACGGAGATGAGCACCGGCCCCTAGAGTCGGAAACGATTAGCACGCATGTGTGGGGGAACCTTTACCTTTAGTTTAATGAAGAGAAGGACTAGGGGTGACATGATAGCAGTGTTCCAATATCTCAGGGGCTGCCACAAAGAAGAGGGAGTCAAGCTATTCTCCAAAGTGCCCGAAGGCAGGGCAAGAAGCAATGGATGGAAACTAATCAAGGAGAGAAGCAACTTAGAACTAAGGAGAAAGTTCCTGGCAGTTAGAACAATTAACCAGTGGAACAATCTGCCTCCAGAGGCTGTGAATGCTGCAACACTGGAAGTTTTTAAGAAGAGACTGGACAGCCATTTGTCTGAAATGGTATAGGGTTTCCTGCCTGAGCAGGGGGTTGGACTACATGACCTACAAGGTCCCTTCCAACTTTACTATTATGGTTATGATTAATTCAAATAACAATATTTCAAACCACAAAGAAATCCAAAATAACTTTGAAAATATAAACCAGTTCTCAGTTCTGGTTATGCACTACTACAATGCACTTGACTTCTAATAAAACTGTACCTTTCTGAACAAATGGAGCCTAGGATCATTTCTATTTAGAGGTTTACATTTGTGGCAGGTCTGACATTATCTCTTCTAGAATCTTCCCTGATTGATATCAGATTCATAGATCTATAGTTTCCTGGATCCATTTTTGTTCCTTTTTTGAAAATGGGAACCACATCAGCCCCTTTCCAGTCTTCTGGCAATTCTCCAGTGCTTCAGGATCTTTGAAAGATATAGTTCAATGGTTCTGAGATCACATCTCCCAGTTTCTTCAGAACCTTGGGGTGTAATCTGTCGGATCCTGGTGATTTATATTCTTCAAGGTCGGATAGGTGTTCTCTTGCCATTTTCTTGTTTATTTGACTTGCATTCCTAATCTGCATTTTATTATATAGTTCTATCATCTCAAAAGAATGTCATCCAACAGACTGTAAAGTTAGATGTAGGTATCCAGATTGAGTAAAAAGACTTAAACATTTGTTCATGTGAAAGAGATGTAATAATATAATCTCAACTGTAAAATTCTTACATATATGATTTTTCCCAATATTCCTAGAAATAATGATCATATCAATATAATATTTCTTTTCTATCTAATAATTCTGGTTGCCTCATCTTATATCCTGTTACAGTCCTTATTTAGATTTTTTTCTCCCATAAAGTTCAAAGTATTCTTGCTGGTTAAGATTTTCTCAACAGTTAATTACATTTAAAGATTTAAATCCATTTTTCCCATATAAACCATCTCAACACTTTTACATTTCTTAAAGAATAGGTAAAAATAGTAAAGAAAAGGAAAAGAGAGCAAGAGTAAAGAAACAAAAAGTAAAATACTACTAAAAATATGTATTCCTCCTAAGCTAATATATATTCATTCCCCAAATTTCTTATTCTTTTTAACCATATATTAAAAATATATTTAATCTTTAAATATTCCATTTAATGTGCCTAGTCATTTACTCCTTTAACTCTTATTCAAAACATTTTTTTCTTTTTTATACATTATAATTTCTCTAAATTCAGACACATTTAATTATCTAAAACATTTCCTTCATCTAGGCCAGGGGTAGGCAACCTTGGCTCTTTTATGACTCATGGACTTCAACTCGCAGAATTCCTGAGTCAGCATAGATGACTCAGGAATTCTGGGAGTTGAAGTCCATGAGTCATAAAAGAGCTGAGGTTGCCTACACCTGATCTAGGCCATTTCAGCAGCATTATATTACTTATATCAAGAAATAAAATAAAAAGGGGGAAAAAGCATACAGTATTATTTAAGGAATTCATCTCTCTTAGAATGACATATATATTCAGAATCTTTTCTATTTCTTTAACTATATTCAAACAAATATTTCTTTTTATATATTCTGTCTGGTAGATCCCATCATCTATTTTCTTAACTTTCACTTTGATCTTATTCCTTTGACCAGTATCTTTCTTCATCAATGTGTTTTGCTGAGTCAAAAAGATTTTCCATATATTCATGACTGTTGCTGTAGGTATAAGAAGTAAATTGAATAAAGTGTCTTTATGTGAGGCTTTTGCCTTTCCCTGTTTCTTAAAAACGTTTTTCTCTTTCTCCTTCTTTGCTTCTCTTATCACTTCCTTTCTCTCTGATGTTTTCAACATCTCTATGTTCCATTTTATCCAATTTTTTTTTGTAATCAGATTTATTTTGTAGTCTTAAGGGATGAGTTGTTTTTCCATTTCTTGTAAAAAAATTCCCACTAGGATTAAATCATGTTTTCTTACTTTGTTAAGTTCACTCTTTGAGTCTCTATTTTCAATTTTATGTCCATTTATTTGTTTTGTCTGGTCCTTCTCTGTTGTTGTTTCCTGGAAGTTTTTTTGTTGTAAAGTTAGCTTAGAGATGGATTGATTTGTATTTTCAAAGTTATTTTGGATTTCTTTGTGATTTGAACCAAGTGTTATTTGAATTAATTGCAGTATACTATATATCTCCTCCTGAGAGGTATTTATGTTTTCTTGGTGTGTTCTTGGTGTGTTCTGTCTACATGTCTCTGATCCATGATGGAGTTTTCCTTCTTATCTGCAAATAGCTTTAGAGTCCCAATTAAATAGATATTTGTAATCCAAAGAGTTCAAAAAAGTTTATAATTCTCTCTGTCTGCAGCCCAGATTGTTGCCAATTTTTTTGTCACAGCTGTTCTTTATTATTAAAGCTTTGAAGGTCACAAACACAGGTTAGCTTTTCCCAGGTTTTGACAAGTTGTCTATGGAAATTATACCTGTCACAATCTTCATCCACCACTAGGTGTCAGCATCTATTTAGTTTTCAATATGCACAATGGTCTTTAAAATGAGAGTCTTAACCATTCAACAATCTTACACTTGTCCAAAGGTAAATTTTAGCTTTCAAGTTTATACATTTTTTTCACTACCATATATTTTGATCCTCCATAGAAATTTTAATTTGCCACTTCCGTTAGTATAAGGATGGGGTGGAAGTCCCCCTTCTTCACTTTCGGAGATATTTTGCTTCTTGGGGATCTTTTCCAAGAAATTAAGTGTAGAATAAAAATGGGAAAATCAGATTCCTCACCCAGTTTCAAGTACGCTGTTTACTGTAGTGCTGTTTAGTTCTTTTGGACTCTGGTTGCAAGTAGCTTGGGCTGATTGATGAAATATAGCCTTTGTCCTGTCGGGTGAGAAGGCTTTCCCCAAGATGAACAGAATGACTGCCGTCATTCCAGAGTCGCTGGGGCACTCTTCTTTCTTCGCCGCCTCTCTGGGGTGGCTTGGACCCATTAAGGTCTCCAGGCAGGATGAAAGTTGGCCATGGGAGTGTGGCAGTCTGCAAGCCCGCAACCAATTGCTATCATGCAGGACCGGAAGACTCAACTGTAAAATTCTTATAGATGTTTCAGATAAAACTCACATAATGTAGACTGATGCATTTATGCCAGTGTTATAAAAATATGATTGAAGAGGATATATTTTAATAAACTAGCTAGTTTTTATATGTGTGTAGGGAGCTCTCCTCTTATGAATTATAATTTCATATTTATCATGTCTTGTGACAATTAATAGATCATACTGATAGCTGCACTTGAAAATTTCATCCAAATTCCTTTAGCCAATATACATAGGTTTTAAAAAATGATGCCAGAGTTCTTTTATAACGTAATTTAAGGCGGGAATTAAGAATAAATCTACAAAATGAAATTAAGAAGAATAGTGGTGACACTTAGCAAATTAGATTGCTTTATAGACTTTTCTTGACATAAAGGATTATTAATACATTGCAGAGATGTTGAGGGAATTCTGCCATATTTGTATGGTTGCCAACCAAATGCTGACACTTGTATTGTGGCTAATAAATTCATTTAGATTTATAAGCATTGTTTACAGAACCTGTATGCCTGCTGAAACTGAAACAGCATCTGTTCCTTCTAATTAACAGCTAATTACGAATGAGCTTTGTGTGTTTGTCACACAACTGGCTCATGCATTTTGTAGGAAACATTAACAAATTGATTTACATAGTAGGAAAGCAATCAAAAGAATAAACTGAACAGCATGTATCTAAAGCCTTTCAACTTACTTTTGAACAAAAGACACCTATAGCGTTTCAAATGTGTCTAGAATTTAAATGTTGCTTTAAATGTGTGTGCATTTTATTTATTAGCAAAATTTGTATACTGATCCCAGTCACATGATTCTTGATTTTATACACCGATTCTGGAAGTACAATGTGAAAAGAGGGGGGAAATATACAGAAAAAAATACTCCATAACTGCAGCAATCTTGTGTGTTTTTTGTATTAGTTGGACACATACTTGTATGTTGTATCTATCATTCTTGTTGGTTCTTGTTCTCATCTCGTTGGATTGCCTATTAATTTGTGCACTTGCAATTAAGGCTGCAGGATCTTTTAAAAGACAAATATTTATCCTACTCCTTTTTAAAATGTTCATCATTCAAGAACTTACAAGGTAGACTGGAACTTCAGGTGGTATCCTTTATGCAGTGCTTTTTTTGTAAAAGAAAAAGGTGCCGGAACTCACACATGTCATACAACCCGCCTTGCCTACCCTACAAGGTTCCATCCAAAAAAGGTGCCGGAACTCCGTTCTGAGCGTTCTATGAGAAAAAAAGCCCTGCCTTTATGTATCCATTGTTACTGAATAATTGTTGTGATTATTGTAATCTACTTTATTAAAAAAAGTTACTTTTTTTAAAAAAAAAATCCCAGTATCAGTTGTCAACATTCTCTTTTTCCCTCTTTTACATGACTCTATCATTCAAGGTAACAAATGCATAAGAATAGAATAATTAATTATATAATGAATATTGATTTGTTTGATTTAATGTAATCGGATGATACATTATTGCTAGTTGAGAAAAATAATACATTTTCTGTATATACCTGTAGGATTAACCACAAATCAATGTGACATTGGATATACAGTATCTAAAGGACTGTAATATTTAAAGTATAAATAGTATAATTTTTAAAAAGCTGAATTAGATCCATAGTTATATATATTTCAAGTTGTACAATTGAAATGGAACTGAGATGAGTTGAGGCTAACAAGTACTAGTAATTTCTAAGATGATATTCATTTTTATATTCCTACTGCAGAAATATTATGCTTATTTGCAGCATCTCTGACACAGTGTCTGCTGTTTTAAGGAAATAGTTACTAATTTTAATTTCCATTTTAATTAGTCAGCTAAAACATACTTTAATATTAAGAACTGTTGTCAGGGCCCACTTCAAAACCTCATCCCAAGAAAGCAGAAATGGAGGAAAGAAAAGAACTGTAATTCTTAATAGGGGCAGAAGTTAAGAATAAAAAAAGAGAAAACCCTCAGAAATATTGGCAACAATTAAATTAGCTATAATATGAATTAAGCAGGAGGCAAACACAGTATATTGATAGTAGTGTAAGGGCTTACTTTTTCATTAATATGAGTAGAGGACAATTGACTAAAACAGCCTAAACTAGTATAATATTTTAAACAGGTTTTAGACATTCATTATAATAACATAAAACCCTGTGAATTTTGAGATAAATAGTAATTAATATTTCTAGTTTCATGCATAAAACATTTAATAAGACTTATGTATATGGATGATTCCTTTCCATTTTGAAGACTAATTTATTACCTATGTGTTCTCCAGTTAATGTTTTTAAGATTAGTTGTTTAGTTTCTTAAATTAACTTGGTTAATTTTTGTGACAGTTCAAAATTTTAGCTCTAAAATTTGGTATACTATACACTATAGTATAGTGTATTTGTTCATTCATTCATTCATTCATTCATTCATTCATTCATTCATTCATTCCAGTCACCTAAGGAGATGCCTAATTTAAAATGTGGAAATATCATGTTGCACTATGCTGTTGAACCTTAAATTATAAATAATTAGCAATCTTAAATATGTTTTGAAAGATAACACTGTTTAGGATCTAAATACAGTTCTGCTACCTTGTTTTAAAATGTGTTTTGGCAAGGCAAAGGATATGCAATTCGGTTCTATTCAGCAGGGCTAGAAACTATATTTCACTTTATAGCATTAGGCTAAGAATTAAGAAGACCAGGAAGTATGTAATCAAGTTATTTGAGAAAACTTCTCAAAGGAATTATCCTTTCAGAAACCCAATCTATTTTTTTTTAATTCTCCATATCTGAGTCAAGTTGAGGAATATGAAAAGCAAAAGGAAGAAAAAGCATACCTACTACTATGTGTATTAGATACTGTAGATTATTGCCTTAATCTGTGCTATGTTAGCAGGTGCATTTAATACAGAATTTGTATTAAAGTTTTACCACACATCTGCCTATTAAATTACAGATTTCTGAGAAAAAAATAATTTTGAATTCCTTGAATTCTCTACAAGAGGGGTGTCAAACTGCTGGCCTGTGGGCCAGATGCATCATAGTGAAACCGTGCCCACCCCATTCCTGGCAATGGCAAAAAAAGTTGTGATACGTCGCGACACATCACGTGACGATGCGGGTTTGATACCCCCTTCTCTACAATCTCACATGACAAAATCTATGTTTCTTTATTTGCAATAACTTTTAAGTTTGAAATCTTGAGTTTTTTCATTATTAATCCATTCCAAAATATGATATTAATAGTGTGTGTAGGGAGTATAAACTTTCTAAATCTTTAATGAAATTATTCTAATAATTCTTCATATATTCTAAACTCTTATTAAAGTTTTGAATATAGTTTTCTTGGTTTTTCAGCTACAGTACATTCCTCTTCTAACCTACTCCTGTAATTAAATATTTATATGCAATAAATAAACTTTGGGAAAATTATGCCTAACAAACCATCCCCATAGTTTCAATAGAGTTTTTTTGTAAACTTCTATGAAGTTAAAATTTGAAGAATTCCACATTTCTTAATTACTTGAAAATGTACATGGAAATATCGAAGCAATTTGATTATGTTTCATCCCTTCTAGTGGATACAGTGTTCTTTTAAAAATATTTTGGAATTAACACCACCATAATCTAGAAGTTTTTGAAAGCATAAAAAAATCAAATGATGTTCTTATTTCATGATCTGTAACATATTTTTAAATGAAACTGTGATGACACATCTAGTTTTTCACTGACTAAAATATTTTTTATTAAAAATATGTTTTATTTTTCAATGGTAAATATATTGTATCTAAATTATTCAGTATCCTTGAAGCACTTTTGTATTTCACTGAGCAGGTTTCATAGTAATACTATTCAGAGCTCTAAGTGAAAATGACTTTGCTCTATGCTTTGTTAAATTGGCTGGTTAATTCTGGTGTTATTTACCCTGTAATTCATTAGTTTTACTCTACCATTGGCAGCTGACAGGCTGTAATTTCACGCCTTGCAATAAAAGATGTCTCATAATCTGCTTCATTTAGCAGCAACAGAATTTAATGAAATTAACTGCAGCCCTAATTATGTTACTGAATACCAAAGACTACATTCAGATTTCTTCAGAAAAGGATAAGGTCCACCCTCACTAGAACATAATTTCTTCCACAAGGTTGCAATCATTTCCTATTAGGTAAAAAGAACAAGTTCTAACTGTTGAAACTTTAATGGGTTAATTTCTCTATACTCCAGCTACTTTTTTCAATATATATGTTAATAGTACTTTTGAAGAGGCTCTTTGGCTACAGCACGAAATCATAACTCAACTTACAGGATAATTTTTTAAATCAATCATATAGAAAATACATTTAATTAGGTTACCCCACTTTGGTATTTTCAAGAGCATAAATTTATACTATTTATGACTGATGCATGATATGACATATTATATATACTATGCTGTTTTTTCCATTGATAACACAAGTATACAATGCTGGGGATGCTTTGTGGGACATAGAAGAAACTGTATTCCTAACTGAATCAGATTCACAATTACAATTTGGTGACAGTTTTGGAAAAGCTGTACTAGTGCTTTAGGATATGCAATCTTGATTTAAATGTCTATGGAGATTTTCAGTCCTCCAGGTCATAGTTACCCCAAACTGCTTTTTCATGAGGCAACTGGACTTTCTTGTTTTTTTTCTTTGAAGATGCTTCACTTCTTATCCAAGAAGCTTCTTCAACTCTGATTGTTGGTAGGGAATGAAAGGATTTATACTCCTTTCAGACAGCTGGTCATTTGAGGCCACCTGGAGGTTTATCTGTGTCATCAGGGTCACCTGAGTAGTGCAAATGGGTGTGGAGCTTCCTTGGAACTGCTGAAAGGGCTGTGTTGTAGACTGGAGATAGATGATGTCATATCTCTCCCCCCGCCCCGCCCCCCGTTGAGAGAGGGCTGTTCAATTTTGACACAGATGGCCTCTTTGAACCCTCTCTCAAACCACTGGACCTATCTGTCCAAAATGTGGACTTTGCTGTCTTTGAAAGAGTGGCCTTTGTCTTCTAAATGCAGATGGACTGCATGGATTTGTTCTCCTATGTTGTGCCATGTGTTTATGAAGTGGTTAATCTTGATTTAAGCTGACATTGATTATATTTGAGAAGCTTAATTTATAATATGAGTATAGTAATAACAAATTATTGATAATTTGCAGGTATAAATGAAGTATTTGGCACTAGCCCTTCTATATGTTTTTAAAGAAAAGAATGCCACTACTACATTACTTAAAGGGACAATACATAGTGACTTATTTTGAAGGAATTCTATTGTTTCAAGTATGTTCCCAAGCCAAATTCTAGATCCTTTTGACAACCAAGCTCATTGCTGCTGAGGTTTTGATGGGTTGCGCTTTCTGTTAGAAAGCCTGCCAAAGTAGCTTATTGGGGAATGTGATTAGTGACATGTTACTGGGGTGGGAAGTTCAACTTTGTAACCTTTGGGAGGGAAGTTCAGACTTGGTTTTGCTTTTGATCATGCCAATACTTTGTAGCCAATAAATATGATCTTTAAGGAAACCTCTTGCCTTGGAGTTCTGTTTTTACTGGTCTCATCTATCAGAACCATGACACCTAATTATTAATACCTAGGCAGAAAAATGTCCTCTTGATGTGAAAATATCTTGTGGGGACACTCCTAATACACTGATTATGAAATTCAGTCACTGCTAACATACAATTGGTATTCAACAATATGAGCTTCAGATGACAGTTGAAGACTCATTTGTTCACTTTTTGTGGTTTGAAAAACTTAGGTTTGGTGCTGTTGTTTTTTTACTGTTGCTGCTCCTGCTCTCCTACAAAATTGTCTAACTATAATTTTGTAAGGTAAAGGTAAAGGTTCCCCCGCACATGCATGCTAGTCATTTCCAACTCTAGGGGCTGGTGCTCATCTCCATTTCAAAGCCGAAGAGCCAGCACTTGTCTGAGGACGTCTCCGTGGTCATGTGGCCGGCATGACTAGACACCAAAGGTGCACGGAACGCTGTTACATTCCCTCTGTAGTGGCCCCTATCTTTCTACTTGCATTTTTACGTGCTTTCGAACTGCTAGGTTGGCAGAAGCTGGGACGAGTAGCAGGCACTCACTCTGTTACGCGGCACTCGGGATTTGACCTGCCAAACTGCTGACCATCTGATCGACAAGCTCAGCATCCTAACCCACTGAGCCACTGCGTCCCTGATTTTATACAGGTTATTATTTCTTTCTTGGATTCCACTTTGGGCTTGTTTTCAGTGGTGGAAAATGGGCAATACGTTTTATAAATAATTTTTATGGCTTTTAAATTGTTAAATATTTAAGCCATAGGTGTGAAAAGTGACCCCAAAATATTTTGGAGAACACAGACTCCACAATGTTAAGTTGGACTATTGGCTAGTTAGTTTTCTCACCAACTCTTATCTTCATTGGTTAACTCACTAAGTGGAAAGTTAGTTGGAGAGTATATACTTCATCATACATGTCCACCATTAAATAATATGCAGGAAAAGGCTTTTTTCTGTAACTAACAAAATATCAAGGACACTGTCTTGAAAACTGATCACTAAAACTCTCTGCTTTTAGAAACAATACCAACACAAATCTTTCAATGATATTGATTCCTTTGTAGAAAAAGAGGCAAAATTCCCATGTATTTGCCATTAGTCTCAACAGTTTCGAGCCCTGGTGGTGCAGTGGTTAGAATGCAGTACTGCAGGCTACTTCTGCTGACTGCCGTCTGACAGCAGTTTGGCAGTTCGAGGGCTCAAGGTTGACTCAGCCTTCCATCCTTCCGTGGTCAGAAAAATGATCCAGATTGTTGGGGGCAATATGCGGATTCCATAAACCGCTTAGAGAAGGCTGTAGAGTACTGTGAAGCAGTATATAAATCTAAGAGCTATTGCTATTATCCTCCTTTTTAAAAAGGGAATTGTGAATGCTCCTCTTGAGGACTGCATTTCCACCTTTTTTCTAGGTATTCCTAAGAAGGATGACAAGTTCAGATCAACTACTTTTGAACTGTTTCCCTTCAGGATGATCTTGATTGTTTTCATTATTTCTGTTTTCATTCTTTGCACCTGTAGATTTGCTGGTTGCATAATTTTACATATCTACCAATGAACTTTTCATTGTTTTCTATGTCACCATCAAAGTAAAAACATGCACCAATTAATTAATTAATAATTAATTAATTCATAGGCCACCCATCTTACCTCAAGGTAACTCTGGATGCTAATAGACGTGAAATGAAAATATTGATCAGTTGTGCATCAAGCTATATCTATAAAGTTTTTCACACTTATTGGATCACAGGTTGGTTTGTTTAATTATTTAATTTCTGCCTGCCGCAATTAAAAAACTCTCAGAAACTACAAAATCATAACAAACATGTCCACAATATAAAGTGAGAAAAAGGAAAATTAAAATATAAAGTAACCAATATTGCAAACATGGTAATATTTGATCATTTCAAAGCTCTCCTAACAATTCGTTTCAATAATTTCCAAAAAATTAGTCAAGTGGGAGTTAATTAATTCTTAGTGGAAAGTTATTCTAGCATGCAAGTTCCCAGGTGCCAGTGGCAATCAATTTCTTCTGGATCAGGAAGTGGCAAAGGGCTGATAGAAATGTCCTCCATATCCAGATTGCTATACATTTGCTCTGAGATAAAAGAGGTCTAACGTGATTGCTTATGTTTGCTAGAAGTGGGATTATCTGAGACAAACCCATGGACATGATGGAAAT
Source organism: Vipera ursinii (assembly GCF_947247035.1). NCBI lineage: Eukaryota > Metazoa > Chordata > Lepidosauria > Squamata > Viperidae > Vipera > Vipera ursinii. The sequence continues at coordinate 186,992,330 of NC_139512.1, forward strand.
AATTGTAAGAAGTTGTGGAAACTTGATTGCTTTATTTCTCATACTAAATACAGGTAGTTCTTGACTTATGGCCATAATTGGTCCTGCAATTTTGGTCATAAGTTTGATGGTCATAAAATGGGTCACTATATGGTGGTGGTTATTAAGCAAATGGTGATAATTAAATGAATGCCATGGTGGTTAAGCAAAGCCATTCACTATGGAGCATTTTATGAAAAGCAGAATTAAGTGCCAGTTTCCGGCAAAACAAATGTGGAGGTTGGACTAGAAAACTTCCAACTGTTCTATTCTATTCTATTCTATTCTATTCTATTCTATTCTATTCTATTCTATTCTATTCTATTCTATTCTATTCTATTCACATCAATCATGATCATGTGACTGTAGGATACTGCAAACGGCCATAAATGCAGGCTGGTTGCCAAACACCCATGCACTCGTGATTGTGCATGGTAAAAACATCATAAGTTTGAATAAGGGTTGTAAATCCCTTTTTTAGAGTCCATCATAACTTCAAATGCAGTTTGAAGACTACCTATTAGCGCATGTCCAATTTTTCAACTTTCAATTTCCAAACATTAGGGGTATTCAAAAGTTGTGGCATGTCTTGGGGATTGTAAAGATATTTTGGTTACTTTAATATAATTTAGATGTGTTTGGTAAATAACTACTAGAAACTACCCAGCAGCCAGTCTTGCAAGAGACATATATCCAAAAGTGCTTGAAAAGTGCAAACGAGCAAACAGTTCTTTTGTGACCCCTCTTGTAAATTCACATAACAATCTTGAACAAGATCCAAGAGAGCTGGGTTCAAGCCAAAAACATATCTCTTGGTAGAGGAAAGATAGATGTCAAAGAGACATTAACTCTGAAACTTTATAAACTCTTTGACATCCTCAACTGCAATTGTCAATTTGTTCTGTGTGCTGAATTCAGCTGCTCTGCAAATTGTAAAAAAGAAGCTTGTATTAATTGTAATTTTCCTAAGCAGATGAAGATACCATTGAAGGAACTTGCTTTCATTAAAGATTAGAAAGACTGGTTCTTTTGGATCACACCAGATTGGTTTGTCAGATGTGCCCAAGCAGAAACGAGGCAAAAGCAGCAAGATGATGAGAGACAAAAGCTTGCTAAATATAAGAAGAGAAGTATTCCAGACATTTTGATACTGACAAATGAAGTAATTATCTCTTATGATGAAAATGAAGGAAAGACGACTGATTATGAAGATGAAAAGAAATGTGATGGAAATTATGAAGAGGCCTTAGACCAGGGCTTTTCAACCTTTTCACCCATTGTACCACTTTTAGCATATGGCAACATCCAAGTACCACCAGTGTCAAAAACCTGACCAAAAAAAAAGGAAAAAAGTGATGAAGTACAGGTAGTCCTTGACTTATAACAGTTCGCTTAGTGACTGTTCAAATTTACAATTGCACTGAAAAAGTGCCCCCCAAGCCACAGCCGAGCAACACACCTGCCTGCCTGCCTGGTGGCACTTTTCCTCCTGTCCAAGGTTTTCATTGTTGTGAGTATTTCTGTTGAGGATTGGCAGTGGGAGTGGGTTGGGTTGGGTTGGTTTTTATTCCCCCCATCTGCTGGATGGTTGCAGCAGGTTTTGGTCACTTCACATGACCCTGGGACACTGACCATCATAAATATGAATCAGTTGCCAAGCATCTGAATGTAAATCACAAGACCCTGGAGATGCTGCAACATTCCAGCTGATCGGCGCTTCTTCTGGGCTCAGCAGAAGCGCCAGAATCAGCGCCGAGCTTCAACTGGAGCCTGGCACTGATCCTGGTGCTTCCGCTGAGCCCTGACAAGCCCTGAAGAAGCGCTGATCCTGGCGCTTCTGCTGAGCCCTGAAAGCCCTGCAGCTCCAGCCATCTCACTCAGGCTTGTTCAGTGCTGCCACTGGTTCAGCTGATTCCCCTCCCCCACTACCACTTTTCTAGGATGGTCGCGTACCACCTGCCAGGTGCCAATGTACCACAGGTGGAACCCGTACTACTGGTTGAAAAGCCCTGCTTTAGACCAAACACACATGCTCTCTACTTCAAAAGAAAAGACAGAATACAATAGATTATAAATAACAAATGTCGCTATGCAGAGCATAAGATATGGTTTTGGTCTATGTGTCACTGCTGCCATTATCACAGCCACCTTCACAGATAATGGCTTGATCACTGAAGAAGACAAGAGACTTGTAGTTGACTACAATAAAGTCAAGACAGCCCAGGAAAAATTATAAAGTTCCTAGATCAAGAATTTGATGAGCTGTATAAGAAGGGCGAAATGGAATGCATGTTCTTCCAACAGCCATATAGATGCAGCTAATGTTATGCTGAAAGGAAACAATTCACACCAGCAGTTATCCAGTACCATTAAAGAAGAACATTATTCTGTGTGCAGTGAGCTGGGTAGAAAATATCTTTATCATTTCACTCCAGAGAAAGGCTTAAAAACAAGAAAACCTGCTCAAATGATTGCAGATAATCTGGTGTATTTCATGAAGAAGAAAGGAACTGACAAATGCTTGAAGGTCATTGGAGGAGATTCTACAAATGTTAATAGTGACTGTGAAGGTGGTGCCCTGCACTGGGTAGAGATCAAACTTGACAAGAAGTTGATCTGGTTGGTGTGTGCACTCCACACAAATGAGTTACCCCACAATTGGATGGGAAGACAGTGTCTAACAACAAATTGTCAGGTACAATTAGTAACATGCTAGACACTGCAAGAGAACTTGACATTGATCCTTCATTCATTCAATTGGTGAGCCTCTCAATCCACTGAGCGACAATGTTGTAAAGGATCTCTCTACTGATCAAAATGGATATAGGATCACACAGTCAATAAGGACAGGAGAACTTCCCACAAATCTGGCTCTTCTGGAAATTTCTGCAAGCCATTCACACTGGTTGACAACTGCAAATAGGCTTTGTCGAATATGGGTTTCAAAACATGGCTTTAAAGGCAAACCTCTCCAAAACTTAAGGTTTATAGTACAATACATTGTTGGTGTGTACTACCCTTGCTGATTCAATATCAAGGTAAAACATTCCTTGATTGAGGGCCCGAATCATGTGTTGTTCCAGCTGCAGCAAGTCAGACTGTAGTAGATGCTATTTTGCTTTCAATGAAATGATAATCCAGACACTCTTGTGTTCAGATGACATTCAAGAGAGTAGAGCTGGTGTGCAAAAGATAATTGACTTGAGGGTTGCAGACCATGATGTGCTGGGAGATTTTTCTGTACGTTCAAGAAAAACACCTTTAATCAATGCCAGAGCTGGAGCTGATTGACAGGTGTGAAGATGTATATGAGCCACCTTTGATGTGCAAACTGACTACAACAGAAATAAAGAAGTTCATTGATGAACCAATGCAAGTACCACAGTAGCCTTGTCATGCCCAATCAATAGAGAGATGTGTGAAACAGGTCACAGAGGCAGTAAGCAGAATGTATACAGATGAGAAACATGAGGGTTATATCTGAGACCAAGAAGCAAGTCAGCAGTTGATGTCAAAGAATGAATCAATACAAGACTTGTTGAAAATCGCTTAAACATTTTTGTAACTCAGATAATTGCTTTCTGATGTTAGTTTAGGATTGCATTGATTATTTTTTGTTCAGCTAGATAAGATTCATGCAGAAAAAAATTAATTTTTGTAGCACAAGGTGTAATTTTGAAAAGATAACAGTATTTGGCTTACAAGAGACCTTTGTGGGATATATGATCATTGTCAACGCTGCTAACATCGGATGTTCTTGCTTTGACAACAGATGGAAATGCAGTGATTTTCTCTATTGCTTTTAGAATTAGTTGCTGCTGGGAGGGGGAATAGGGATGAAAGTCCAGCTAGTCATAACAATAATAACTTACTCGTGAGAACCCAAGGACATTGTGCCCAGAGCTGATAGTGTTTTGGCAGGCTGGAGAACTGGGGAGAAAGCCTGTGCTTCAAGCTAATTGGGGAATGTGATTTATGAGTGTTTATTGGAGGAGGTAATTGCAGTTTGTTACTTTGTATCCAGGGGAGGGGAAATTAATTTTTGGTTTCAACTATGTAATGCCGATACTTTGTTTCTCGAATAAAAGTTTCTTTAAGGTAAACAATGCCACGAAGTTCTTTTGAAGAGTTTCATCTGTCAGAAGCATGAAACTAACAATTTTACCTATCTACCTTGGGGTCCCGAGCCCCAGTCACTGTTTCTAGAGTTGAGGGATAGACCGACAAAGATTCCAGGAAGATCCCAACATGGAAAAGGAAGGGACACCTGAAACTAGCACCCTGGCAGTGGCTGCTGCCTCAGGGGAGGGAGCTCAGGCCAGCACGCCGGTGGAAAAGGATCCTTTTCAGGCCTCCCAGATGGGGGCAAGGGCTAAGTCATGAGGACAGCTGATCTGGTCATCAGAATGGACCTTGTCCAGTGGAGACACCAGACACCTTGAGACAGCCTTGCCACAATCAAGTGCTTTGAAGGCACACTAGGTTGAGCTGCAAGGAGGGGCTTCCTGCAAGTTGCATTCCCTGGAATGGTGGAGAGCCACGAAATCGACTACCACTGAGGACTCTGGTAAGTGGCAGTACCTGTCTGCCAATCCGTAGTCAATCAGTGGAGAATTGGTGGAAAGATTTGAGGAGCTAGAGATGAAAAGTGGGGAACAACCTTCCTGTTTTCCGTACACGAGCGATCATGATGATCGGTGAGGCAGCCACCAACTCATGCTGAGGGGAAGCCCCAGCCCCACCTGCATAGGTCAAGTGGCTTCCCCGTCCACAAAGCCACCTACCATGGCCTCCAGCCCCACAGGGAGGGACAGCTCCAGTCATCGCCCCTCCAAAAGTCCAGATTGCCGCCAGTGAGACAAGTGTCTGAGCCATCACTGGGACAGCCAAAGCCCAGAACGACATGCCTGCCAGCCACCCAACCCAAGGCTCTTACAGCAATGGGAGACCAACAGCCTCTGGCAGTACAGCAACAGCTGTGGGGGTGGCCACAGCCCCCGAACATGCAGCAGAAGATAAGGCCCTTGCAGCAACGCTCTTTACATGGGGCTGCCCTTGAGAGCCACTCGGAAGCTTCAACTGGTACAGAGTGCAGCTGCATGAACACTTTTGGGAGCTTCCCGATACTCCCATATTACACCTCTCCTCCGTGAGCTGCACTGGCTTCCAGTTGCCTTCCGAGTGAAATTCAAGGTGTTAGTGGTGACATACAAAGCCCTACATGGCTTGGGTCCGGATTACCTGCGGGAGCACCTACTGCCAGCGTCAACACCCCTCCGTCCTGTGCGCTCCCACAGAGAGGGCCTCCTCAGGGTGCCACCGGTCAGAGAATGCCGGCTGGTGGCCCCCAGGGGGAGAGCATTCTCGGTGGGTGTGCCAACCCTTTGGAACTGCCTGCCTGCCGAAATCCGGACGGCCCCCGACTTTCGCACCTTCCGGCGTGACTTAAAAACCTACCTATTCCAGCAAGCCGGCCTGGCCTGATAGTTTTTGGGGTTTCATTTGTTCTACTATTGTTTTAGTGTATACTTACCTTGCTCTGTACACCGCCCCGAGTCCTTCGGGAGAAGGGCGGTATATAAAAACAAATAAATAAATAAATAAAATAAAATAAATAAAACCGGGGGTGATGCAGCCGCCACCATAGGGAGGCCAGCAACCATTGGGGTGCAGCAGCAGCAGTGTGGCTGACCACCATCTCCAAATGTGCAGCAACTGCTGAGGGGCCTGCAACCACTAGGGATCCTGCAACAAACACCATTGGGGCTGTAGGGGGGCCTACAACAGATGGAGATGCCACAAGCACATGCAGATCAGCAGCAACTACCGGGAATGCAGGCTTCCTGGGGAGCACAGCAACCACTAATGGTGCCACCCCTTAGAGCAACTTTTGATGGAGACCCAGAGAAGCTGATCTTCCTCAGCCAGGTGCGTTCCCACATGAACTGCTGTGCCTATTTTTACCCGAACCCAGCTTCTGTGGTTGACGTGGTTGCGTCCAACGTAGAAGGAGAAGCATCTGAGTAGCTGAACAATTTATACAATGAGCAAGCATCCGAATTGGGGGGCCTCCATCTTTTCTGACTGAGAGCAGGATTCAAAGACCCATCCATTGCCCTTAAAGCGGAGGAGCAAGTCCATAAGATAAGACAAGCTGGCAGATCTGCACTGGAATACATGCGACACCTTCGCGAGATAAACGGCTGAATCAAGAGGTGGCCCAAGCAATTCCTAGTTCATCACTTCAAAGAGGGACTGGACAACCACCTCTCCCAGGCTTGTGTCTATGGAGCAGTCCCAATGGTACCAGGCAGCAGTAAGACTGGACATCCAGCTTGCTTGCTATAAGAAGCCCCCATCGCAAGAAGCTGGGCCGAGGCCAGATGAACCAAACAGCCGCCACCACCACCACCCCGAAAGCCTCCAACCACTGTGGCTACTGAAAACCCAAGCCACCTGCAGGCCCACAAATTAAATGCTACAGATATGGACAACAGGGACATCAAGCAGTGAGTTGCCCAGTCCCTTACCCTCAACAGCAGAATAGACTAGGATCACCAGTGAGGAAGAAACCAGCCCAGCAGCTGACAAAAGAGAAATCCAACTGGATCGCGCAGGAATCCGTTGCCCAAGTCACATCCCCCACGCAGGAGAGTGCCAAGGTCCAAGCCAGACCTGCTGCTGCTCTACCCTCCTATGACAGCGACGACAAAGGAGAGAACGACCCAATGGTGAGTCGACCTGTTCCACCTTTTGCACTACCTGCAAAACTCATAATCCCTAAGACGGGGGTGCAGGTAGATCTGAAAGTGTTAGTGGACTCATAATGTTCCCGGTGCATTATTAGTTTGTCACTTGACCTGAAAATGGGCATATGAGAAAGGCTGCTCTCCAAACCTGTGAGGTTTGAGCAAGCTGATGGCTCCCTAATGGGAGGAACTTTAGTCACGCAATTAAGTGAACCCCTATGCTTAGAAATAGGTGAACACTGGGAGTTGATTTGTTTCATGGTGGCTCCGAAAATGACTGAGGCCATCATACTAGGGCTAGCCTGGTTAGACAAATGGAAGCCGTTTATCTGGTGGGAGAAGGGAATGGGGACTGTGAGGTTACCTATACAACCCAAGCCCCTCCCCCTTAACTCAATGTACATTACAGGAAAGCTCAACCCAGCTAACAAGCTAGTACAAATAGCTGCCCTGTCTCAACCAGGTGAGCCACTCATCCTCAGCGAATACCAAAACCTAGTGCAGGCATTTAGTGAGAAAGAATGAAACACCCTGCCTTCCCACCAACCTAATGACTGATCTATTGAACCGTTACTGGGAGCCAAACTCCCACAACTGAGAATATATGCTATGTGCCCCCTTGAAATGGAGGAGATGCAGCAGTATGTGGACAAGAACCTGGCGAGAGGATTTATCAAATGGGCCAAGTCTGTCGTGGGAGCCCGGTTGTTATTTAAAGAAAGAAAAAGATGGATTTCTTCATCTCTGCATGGACTATAAAAGTCTGAATGCTGTGAGCGTGGAAAACAAATACCCCCTCACCCTCCTGAAGGACTTACTAACCCACCTGGCAAAGGGGAGTGTCTTCACTAAGCTGAACATAAGAGAGGCATATTACCAGCAGAGGATAAAGGAGGGAGATGAGTGGAAGACTGCTTTTAACTGTCCCATGGGGAGCTACCAATTTAAAGTCATGCCGTTTGGACAACAGGGGGCTCCAGCTGTCTTCATGCAGCTGGTTAATCAGGTACTACATGACCATTTATACAAAGGGGTTTTGGTGTATCTTGATGACATCCTGATACACAACACGAATAAGGCTGACCACGTAAAACAAGTGAGAGAAGTGCTAAAGAAACTGTTGAATGCCAAACTTTATGTTAAACTATCGAAGTGTGAGTTTTACCAGACCTAACTACATTATCTTGGCTACAGAATTTCCAGCAAGGGCATTGAAATGGACCCAATCAAAGTGAAAGCCGTAATTGAATGGCAGCCCCCAAAGACTCACAAACAGCTCCAGAGTTTTCTGGGGTTCGCCAACTTCTACCATCAGTTCATCCCCTCCTTTGCTGAAATTGCCTTACCCCTTATGGAATTACTGCAAACAGACAAAGAGGGAGGAAAGCTGCACCCGGGCCAACCACTAGCATGGACTATGAACTGTCAAACCAGTTGAGAATTTAAAAAGGCTATTTGTGGTCAAACCGGTCTTAAAGCATCCTTGCCCAGGGAAGCCCTTTGTGATTCAAGCCAATGCCAGAGACGTGGCTGTCGGAGCTGTGCTACTGCAAAAGAACCAGAGTGGGACCCTACAACCCTGTGTCTACACCTCAAAAAAATTCACTGAGACAAGGTGGGCTGTGTGGGAAAAGGAAGCTGTTGTGATTCAGTGTCACCCTGTGCTCCCAGCAGCTGAGTCTGAGGAGGAGGAGGAGGAAGAGGAGGAGGAGGGGTTTGGAGAGCCTTCAGTGTCAGAGGGAGGCTCTGATGCACTGCAGGACTCTCAGCCTGGCCCCTCCAGTCATGTTCCTCGTAAGGCTCAACTGTGTGAGGAGGAGGTGTCAGATTCAGAGGAGTCATAGCTGAATCTGTTCAGAGACGCTAGAAGCAGAAGGCAAACCAGCAGAGCAGATCAGAGAAAATCAATGAGGCAACTCAGTGAAAGGAGGAGAAGGCATTGAGAAACCGTGCCTTGGGACAGATAATAAAAGGGGAAGGTGTGGGTGGTGCTGGTTGCTGAAGGCAACCGTTCGTAGACATTCAAAGAGAATCCTGGTCTGCTCTTGCTAATCTGTTTGACTCTTGTTTGTTGACTCTTGTTTGATATTTTGAATTATTTATTGAAGAAATATATTCTGCTGCTTTTTTGTTTGGAAGACTTTATCATTTTGGAACTATAAAAAATGGGTTGGGTTTTTTCCAGCCTATTAATTTGTCAAAAAGGAAAATGGGTTGTTCCTGTCACACAAACAGGGCCAGTCATAGGCTGGAACAGAATAGAAGCCTTTGCGATCCGTTGGGCTCTATTAAACTGGCGGCACTATCTAGAAGGGAGCAAGCGCCTTTCAAGATATATAGACTGATCACAAAAACCTAGAAGTACTGAAAACTCCCCGCAAATTGTCCCCGAAACAAGTACGATGGGTGCAATACTTTACCCATTTTAATCTCACCCTAAAGTACATACCAGGAGGAAAAAACTTCTTAGCTGATGCTTTATCCAGACTGCTCCAGTACAAGAGCCAGTGTGAAGAAATCAATGAAGCAATTATCTCCACTTCACAAACTGTTTCTCAACTCACGCCATGCAGAGTCTCACCTTCAAGAGCCACAAGCCGATGACCCTGGCACAAAGAAAACAAAACGAGAGCTCCTCACTGACCAATGGTTCAAGGACAATCAAATCTCCCTAACATGCAGGGATGATTTGGCTTTCAAAGGGGGAAATGTGTACTTGCCCGACACCCTCTGCCTTAACGTGCTCCAACACGGCCATGATGTAAAACAGGCTGGGCACTTTAGATATTTTTTAAAAAACTACACCTCATCCACTGGCAATTTTGGTGGCTGGGATTGAAATGGGACGTGGAAAACTATGTCCGGAGTTCTGCTGTATGTGCCACCATGAAAAGAATTCCGGGGGAAACCCCTGGGTTATTACAACTGGTGGTGGACCCTTCCCAACCATGGGAAGAAATTGCTATGGAGTTTATAGTAGACCTAGCTGAAAATAGGGGAAATACGGTCATCTGGACTGTGATAGATCTGTTTTCAAAGCAGGCTCACTTTATTGCCTGCAAAGGGCTCCCGTCTGCCCAGCAACTAACCAAGATGTTCCTGAAACACATCTACGGACTACATGATGCACCAAAATGAATAATCTTTGACAGGGGGATGCAGTTTACAGCCATGTTTTGGAGGATTTTTCTTAAGCTAATTGGCTCATCTCAAGGACTATCATCGGCCTTTCACCCATCTACCAATGGGGCAGCTGGATCCGCGAACTCAATGGTGGAACAATATCTCCGATGCTATGTGGATTATCAACAAACGAACTTCACTGACCTCCTCCTATGGTAAGGTGGCTTACAATAACTCTGTTCACAGCAGCACTGGCTTCACGCCTTTTAAACAGGCCACAGGGAAAGAGTTCAGCCCAATACCCAAATATCCTCCAGATCCCTCCGCTTCCCAAACTCTTGATCAATGGGTGAGGGGGTGGGAAGAAGTCTGGAAAATCACGAAAACTGCTTTGAAAAAGGCTTCCGAGATATATAAAAAACAGGCAGATAAAAAAGGGCTCCTCAAAGGACATTCCAAGTTGGGGAAAAGGTTTATTTGTCCACAAAATATTTACGGCTTAAGTTACCTAGTAAGAAGCTAGGACTGAAGTACTTAGGATCCTTCCCCATTGTAAAGATTATTAACCTCGTCATGGTACTGCTACTGCTAAGTTTGTAAGCCGCCTTGAGTCTTCGGAGAAGGGCGGGATAAATGGAATAAAAATAAAAATAAAATAAAATAAATAAATAAATGGTAGAACTAAAACTTCCCAGACTCTTAGGGAAAGTTCACCCTGTATTTCATTGTAGCCTGCTGAAACCTTTTTGGGATTCCTCCTTCAGACCTCCCCCTAAGAAGGCACCTGGACCTCTCATAGTAGCAGGACAGACTCACTATGAAGAGAAGCATATTCTTGATTCTAGAATTTTTAAAGGGAAATTGCAGTACTTAGTCCAGTGGAAGGGGTATCCATTGTCTGAAGCCACCTGGGTAAAATCTAGCAATGTAAAACCTGACACTCATTAGTACATTCTATAAGAAACACCCTAACAAACCTAGAGGCAACCCTTAACCTATGATTTTGTTTGCATTACAGGATTTCTCCTTTTTGTAAGGGGGTCAGATGTCAGTGCTGCTAACATCGGATGTTCTTGCTTTGACAATAGATGGAAATGCCAATAGAGCCATTTTCTCTATTGCTTTTAGAATTAGTTGCTGCTGGGAGGGGGAATAGGGATGAGAGTCCAGCTAGTCATAACAATAATAACTTAGTCATGGGAACCCAAGGACAATGGGCCCAGAGCTGATAGTGTTTTGGCAGGCTGGAGAGCTGGGGAGAAAGCCCATGCTTCAAGCTAATTGGGGAATGTGATTTATGACTGTTTATTGGAGGAGGGAATTGCATTTTGTTACTTTGTGTCCAGGGGAGGGGAATGTAGTTTTTGGTTTCAACTACGTAGTGCCGGTACTTTGTTTCTTGAATAAAAAATTATTTAAGGTAAACAATGCCTCAAAGTTCTTTTGAAGAGTTTCATGTGTTGGAACCATGACAATCATGTGATATATGATCAGATGTGGATTTACCAAGCTAAACATTGTGCAATTGAAAAAATAACAGCAGACTTGAATTCTTTGTGTAAAAACACATATTTTTAGAACCCCCCACTGAAATTTTTTAAAAAAATTTCACCCCATTTTCTGAAAATTTCCTCCCCCTATTTTGAAAGACTGGCGAGTGCATACTTGGGGAATAAACTTGAAAGCCTTAAAAGAAATCAAATGACTAATCAAAGAAATTAAGCAATCTTATTTCTGCTTATTAAAAAGCTTTTATTTTTGTGGGGATCTACCAACCCATTTTCTGCTTAAGCTGTGAATTAAGGGAAAAAAGAAATGGACTAATTGAACAAAAGCTTATATTTATCTGGAAAAAGATTTTACATGTTATTCTATATGCTATTGATGACACAAGTTGATAGAATTTTGTCAAGAGAATACGATGGTGATAGCAAACACTCTTTTCCAACAACCCAAGAGACGGCTCTACACATGGACATCACCAGACGGTCAACACAGAAATCAGATTGACTATATGCTCTGCAGTCAAAGATGGAGAAGCTGTATACAGTCGGTAAAAACAAGACCAGGAGCTGACTGTGGCTCATACCATGAGCTTCTCATTGCAAAGTTTAGGCTTAAACTGAAGAAAGTAGAGAAAAGCACTAGGCCACTCAGGTATGAATTAAATCATATCCCTGTTGAATATACAGTAGAGGTGACAAATAGATTTAAGGAATTAGATCTGATAGACAGAGTGCCTGAAGAACTATGGACAGAGGTTCGCAACATTGTACAAGAGGTAGCAACCAAAACCATCCCAAGAAAAAGAAATGCAAAAAAGCAAAATGGCTGTCTGAGGAAGCTCTGCAAATAGCTGAGGAAAGGAAGGAAGCAAAAGGCAAGGGAGAAAAAGAAACATATGCCCAATTGAATGCAGAATTCCAGAGAATAGCTAGAAGAGATAAGAATGCCTTCTTAAATGAACAGTGCAAAGAAATAGAAGAAAACAATAGAATAGGGAGGACCAGAGATCTTTTCAAGAAAATTGGAGAGATGAAGGGAATGTTTCATGCAAAAATAGGCATGATAAAGGACCAAAATGACAGGGACGTAACAGAGGCAGAAGGGATTAAGAAGAGGTGGCAAAATTACACAGAAGAACTATACAAGAATGAGCTTAACATCCCTGGTAATCACAATGAAGTGGTCACTGACCTCGAGCCAAACATCCTAGAATGTGAAGTGAAGTGGGCCTTAGAAAAGCTGAGCAACAACAAAGCTAGTGGAGGTGACACTATTCCAGCTGAGCTATTCAAAATCTTAAAAGACGATGCAGTAAAAGTGCTACACTCAATTTGCCAGCAAATTTGGAAAACTCAACAGTGGCCACAGGATTGGAAAAGATCAGTTTACATTCTAATTCCAAAGAAAGGCAGTGCCAAAGAATGTTCAAACTATCTATTTCTGCTTCATTGACTATGCTAAAGCCTTTGATTGTGTGGATCATAACAAACTCTGGCAAGTCCTTAAAGAGATGGGCATACCAGACCATCTTATTTGTCTCTTGAGAAACCTATATGTGGGCCAAGAAGCAACAGTGAGAACTGGGCACGGAACCAGTGATTGGTTCAAAATTGGGAAATGAGTCCGGCAAGGCTGTATACCGTTGCCCTGCCTATTTAACTTATATGCAGAGCACATTATGAGAAAGGCAGGGCTAGATGAATCAAAAGTTGGAATTAAGATTGCCAGAAGAAATATCAACAACCTAAGATATGCAGATGATACCACTCTAATGGCAGGAAGTGAAGAAGAAATAAAGAGCCTTTTGTTGCGAGTGAAGAAGGAGAGTGCAAAACGTGGGTTGAAACTTAACATTAGGAAAACCAAGATCATGGCATCCGGCCCTCTCAATTCCTGGCAAATAGATGGGGAAGAAATGGAGGTAGTGACAGATTTTATTTTCCTGCACTCCAAGATCACTGCAGATGGGGACTGTAGCCAAGAAATTAAAAGACACTTCCTCCTCGGGAGGAAAGCCATGACAAATCTAGACAGCACACTAAAAAGCAGAGACATTACCCTGTCAACAAAAGTGCATATAGTCAAGGCTATGGTTTTCCCAGTTGCAATGTATGGCAGTGAAAGTTGGACCATAAGAAAGGCCAAAGAATTGAGGCCTTTGAGCTATGGTGCTGGAGAAGACTCCTGCGAGTCCCTTGGACTGCAAGGCGATCAAACCGGTCAGTCCTAGAGGAGATCAACCCTGACTGCTCTTTAGAAGGCCAGATCCTGAAGTTAAAACTCAAATATTTTGGCCACCTAATGGGAAGGAAGGACTCACTGGAGAAGAACCTAATGCTGGGAAAGATTGAGGGCAATAGAAGAAGGGGACGACAGAGAATAAGGTGGCTGGATGGAGTCACTGAAGCAGTAGGCGTGAGCTTAAATGGACTCCAGAGGATGGTAGAGGACAGGAAGGCCTGTAGGAAAGTTGTCCATAGGGTCGCGATGGGTCGAACATGACTTCGCAGCTATCAGCAACAACAATTGATGACATCTTTTTTTTTATTGAAAAGTTTTACAGTACATTTTATCTTTAACAATCCCCCCTCCCCCCACCCCTACCTAACCCTCCCTATCCCTCCCCCCCATTCCCCCCTCCCCCCCGACTTCCCAGAGCTAAGTACAAGGTATAAAAACAAAGAACAATCATAAACATCCATATGCTAACAACAATAAACTATTAATTCTATCGCCCTCTAGCTCATATGAAATGACTACAAGCAATACTAATATTACATATAAAAAGAAAAAAAAGAAAAAAGAAAAGAAAACTTATTCAAATGCTAAATGAAACTTTTTAGTCCCATACTTGTTCTGGATATAATCAATCCACTTTTTCCACTCCATAATATAACGTTCTTGCGAATGATCTTTCCAGTAAGCCGAAATCTTTGCCATTTCCGCCAGGTCAGAAACCTTTAGAGTCCATTCTTCTATAGTCGGCAGTTCCTCCTTTTTCCAATATTGACCTATTAAGAGTCTTGCTGCTGTGATTAAGTTCAACATCAACTTAATGTCCACAACAGTAGCATCTGTAATTATGCCCAATAAAAACAATTGCGGACAAAACTTTATCCTTTGCTTAAAGATCTTCTGCATATTCCACCAAATTTTTATCCAAAAAGCCTTAACCTTTTTGCAGGTCCACCATATATGAAAATACATTGCATCTTCGCCACCACACCTCCAACATTTAGGTTGATAATTCGGATACATACTTGCAAGCTTTTTAGGATCTAAATGCCATCTATAAAACATTTTATAAAAGTTCTCTCTTAGGTTTTGGGCTTGCGTAAATTTTACGTTCCTCACCCAGATCTTTTCCCATGTGTCCATTGTAATAACTTCTTGAATATTCTGGGCCCATTTTATCATACAGTCTTTAACAAGTTCTGTTTCTGAGTCAATATCTATCAATGCAAGATAAATCCGTTTGATATGTGCTGGACCCAGTTCAACTATCTTGTAGTCTGTATTTAAAAGTGATATTGGTCTGTAGTTTTTTACTTGAGTAGCATCTTGATCTTCCTTCGGAATCAAAGAAATAAAAGCAGTTCTCCAAGACGGAGGCACCCTTCCCCCCCTCTGAATTGTCTGAAACAATTCCCTTAATGGCTTTATCAGCTCCAATTGTAAATTTTTGTAGTAGACCGCAGTCAGACCATCCGTACCTGGCACTTTGTCCACCTTCAATTCCTTAATTGCTAAAAGAATTTCTTCTTCTGTTATCAATTGATTAATCTCCTCCTTTTGTTCTTGTGTAAGAACCGGGATGCTAGCATTCTTCAAATATACATCAATATCTGTTTCATTAATCTTCTCCTTAACATATAATTTGGAATAAAAATCCACAAAGGCTTCCTTTATAAGATCCTGTTGAAACACAACCTTTCCTTTGTATTCAATTTTATCTATATTAGAAGCCCTTTGTTTTTTCCTTAACCTGTAGGCTAACCACCTACCTGGTTTATTGGCATTGCAAAAAGTATTATGCCTAGCAAACCGTAGGTTAGTTGCCACCTGATCAGCCATCAACTTATCAAATTGTCCTCTTAGCAGGTTAATGACCTCCTTAATCTTCGCATCCGATGGATTCAAAATTAGGGCCTTTTCTTTTTCCCTGATTTCATTCTCCAGTTCTTTCCTTCTAACTTCCAAATTACGTCTATATTTATTATTCATATATATTAACACCCCTCTCATATAGGCTTTGCTAGCATCCCAAACCATGTCCATAGAGGTATCCTTGTTCATATTAATTTCAAAAAAATCCTTCATCTGCTTTTTACATTCTTCCATATTTCTCTGATTTCTAAACAAATTCTCATTTACGCGCCAGGAGCGCCTATCTCTATTGTCCTTGTTGATCTCTAACCAGACTGGACTATGATCAGATATAGTTCTTGCACAAATCTTTATCTTCTTAGTCCTAGAAAAAAAATCATTAGTCAGTAATATAAAATCAATCCTAGAAAAAGATTGATGTCTATCAGAAAAAAAAGTATAATCCTTTTCATGTAAGTGTGTATCTCGCCAAATGTCTCGCAATTCCAGGTCATCCTTCATTTCAAAAAAAGATTTAGGCAATCTAGCATGACTCGGGACACGCTTAAAGAAACCAGCTTTATCCAGCTGTACATCCAGGACACCATTCCAATCTCCCATAAAAATAAAAGATTTATAATCCAACTGGGTAATCTTTGTATGTAGTAAACTAAAAAAATCAGTTTGTTGTTGATTAGGAGCATACAGTCCAACTGAAAGCGTTTTTTTGCCTTCTAGCAGCAAATCTATCATAACATATCTTCCTTGTTTATCTACTTCAATTAGTTCCCTGAGTCACTGTAACCAGACGATGTCTTTTACCTTCGTGCATCAGCACCATGCCCACTGGAATCTCCCATCTAAACTTGATGTCACATTTCTTAAGTTCCTGTGCTAGAAAGGCAAAATCTTTCCTTCTCCTTAAAATCTTTGGAGGAATCTCTTTTAAGACCAGAACTTCTTGCTCAGCAACCACAAACTTAGTATCATAAGCAACTTGAATAACTTCATCCCTAATTGCTCTCTTTGTAAAGTAAACCACCACATCTCTAGGTAGCTTCCTCTGCCTTGCAATCCATGAGTTCACATGAAAGATTTTATCTATACTTCCCTCAATTTCAGCTGCTGACTGACCCAGTACCACTTCCAAAGCCTTCTTTAGGATTCTCTTTCAAGCCCCTGATTCTGATAGCAAACTCCATCTGATGGTACTGGACGAGGCTCAAGTCTCCATCCATTTTATCCCTTATATTTTCATTCTCTAGTACTTTTGCTTCTAATATAGAATTCTTTTGACTAAGATCCTCCACTTTTTCATCCAAGCGTTGCACACATACAGCCACACCTTCAATTGTAGACAAGATGTCTGCCCTCATTGCTCTAAACTTCTCTTCCATCTTCTCCTCCAGTTTCTCCTCCAGCTTTTCCATCATATCTGACATTAATTGTGAATGCTTTTCAAAGGCATCCTGTAAATCCTTAAGCGTCAATGCTGGAGCAGGTGCAGGAGGAAGCAGAGCTTGCAACGAAGTCTGTTGCACCGGGGAAGCCCCCGCACTCCGAAGAACTTTGGAGGCTTTCGTCGCCATCTTCCCCCACTTTCACTTGCTGCGCACTTTCACTTTAAAGCCATAAAATCCATTGAGCTAGAGAGTAAAGATAAAAGTCCACTTCACCTTGACCTCCTGTACCGCTCTGCCTGCGTCTTCATACTCAAGAGTCTTTCCTTCTGGCAGGAGTGGTTGCTAACGCTTGGCTCTGCTCCAAAAATCACGGAGCAGAGACGCTGCGCAGCCCGGAGCAAACCCAGGCTTCGGGGGGGCTCGATCCTTCAGCTGCCCAAACTTAAAGCTCAGGCGGCCCCGGAGAGCTCAACCCCTACCTGGGGCCTCACCCCCTCCTCTTCTCCCAGGGAGGGGGCTTCCGAATCAGCAAAACAGCTGATCGGCACTGTTTTCAGTGATTCAACAAAGCTGCGGAGCGGACAGCCCGGAGATGGCTGTCTTCAGCGTCGCGTCGCCACTGGAAGTCCACAATTGATGACATCTTGTGGTGAAACCTGGTATAGCAACTAAACTTTTTTTATTGTGAGAGCTGACTGAATAACAGAGCTGTCCTTGACATTATCTTCAAAGATAAGAATTGGGAACACCTGGCACCAAAAACAATCTTTAGGAATACTGGAGGTGGACAATCATTGACTCTTATTAAAATAGCCTCCATGAAAGACTTATCTGTAAACATCAACGAAATGGAGGTATACATCCCACCACTTAACTACAAACTGATATTTGACACAATCTTGGCAATGACTGAACAAATCAAAGCCAAATTGCAAGATAAATCTGACAGCTTAAAGCTACCAAATCCAACTTTGACCTTAAAGTTAAATTTCTTTTAAAATTTTTTAAAGGGTTAGGGAGGGGGGCGGGTCACGCCTGGCAGAATGAGGGGAAGATTCTACCAGACCTTTCTCAGTCTAGGTTGGCTGATGGCCGCGGCAATATGGGGACCGGGGAGAGTCTTGGGACCCAGGGGGATGGGGTAGGGATAGCGATCCCCACGATGATTGGGAATAGCGGCAGATGGATTAACAGAGGGCCATATAGTAATCTGGGATCAGGCCCCGTTATTTTCGAGCTGTGGCACGCTCCAACCCTCTGGCTCTCACCTGCTCTCCCAGGGAAGGGGGAGGGCAGACCCCTGAGCTCAGGCTGATCTATTTGAATGCCAAGTCTGTTGTGAACAAAGCTCCCCTCATCCGTGATTTGATCGAGGATGAGGACGCAGACCTGGCATGCATCACGGAAACTTGGTTGGGCCCGGAGGGAGGAGTCCCTCAGATTGATTTATGCCCTCCAGGTTTCCGTGTGCTGCATCAACCTCGGGCTCAGGGTAGGGGAGGTGGCGTAGTGGTCATTATTAGAGAGACCCTCTGTCCACGGGAGGCCACTGCCCCTCAGATAGACGGATGTGAGTCCCTCCTCTTAAGGTGGGGTCCTGGTGGTCAGTTGGGCCTGTTGCTTGCATACCTCTCTCCAAGCTGCGTAGCTACAGCTCTGCATGGACTACTTGACGCCCTCTCGGGATTGGCAGTTGAATTTCCCAGACTTATGGTTCTGGGAGATTTTAATCTGCCTTCCCTGGGTGGTGCGTCGGAGGTGGCCCGAGAGTTCATGGCTTCTATGATGGCCAAGGACCTGATCCAAATTATTCAGGACCCGACTCACGAGGGGGGAACACGCCTGATCTCATTTTTATCTCTGGGCAGTGGCTTAATGGTCTGGGGGGATTTACTCCAACATCTCAACCTCTTTCATGGACAGACCATTATCTCCTGCGGTTGGGCCTCTGTCACATCACCCCCCCCACTGCCGGGAGGCGGAACTGACCAGATGGTTCCGCCCCAGGCACCTGATGGACCCAGATAGGTTCCATACGGTGCTTGGATTGATTCCCACCTCCCTCTCCCACAGCCCGGTCGAGTCCTTAGTTAATGCCTGGCAACAGGCTGCTTCGGAGTCTCTCGACCGCGTTGTGCCTTTGCGGCCTCTGACCTGGCGCAGGTCGCGGCTTGCTCCTTGGTTTTCCAAGGACCTGCGGGAGATGAAACGCCGGAGAAGGGGCCTAGAGAGCATTTGGAGAACCAGTCGGTCCAAGTCTGACCGAACACAGTTAAGATCCTTTTCTAGATCTTATCTTGTGGCAATGGAGGTGGCAAAGCGTACTTACTTCACCACCCTCATTGCGTCCTCAGATAACCGCCCGGCCACCTTGTTTAGGGTGACCCACTCCCTTTTAAATCAAGGGACGGGAGAGGACCCCTTACGAGGACGGGCTGAGGAATTTAGTAAATATCTGGTGGACAAAATTGCTCAGATTCGGGCTGGTCTGGACTCTGACTGGGCAGTATCTGACGAGAGGAAAATGATGGGTTTGGCCAAGAACATTTGGGAAGAGTTTGATCCTGTGACTCCGGATGAAGTGGACAGGATCATGGGGAAATTAAGTGCCGCCACATGTCTGTTGGACCTGTGTCCCTCCTGGCTGGTCTATGCATCTCGGGAGGTTACACGAGGCTGGCTCCTAGCAGTTATTAATGCCTCACTGAGTGAAGGGTACTTCCCTGCCGCCTTGAAAGAGGCGGTGGTAAGGCCCCTTCTCAAGAAACCTGCATTGGATCCAGCTATTTTAAATAGCTTTCGTCCTGTCTCCAACCTTCGCTTTCTTGCAAAGGTTGTTGAGACCGTGGTGGCACGGCAGCTCCCTTTGGTCCTGGAGGAAACTGAGTATCTGGATCCGTACCAATCGGGTTTCAGGCCCGGGTATAGCACGGAGATGGCATTGGTCGTGCTGGTGAATGATCTCTGGCAGGCCCAAGATAGGGGTTTTTCCTCTGTCCTGGTCCTATTAGATCTCTCTTGATACCATCGACCACGGTATCTTGCTGTGTCGTCTTGAGGGGTTAGGAGTGGGAGGCACTGTTTTGCGGTGGTTCTCCTCCTACCTCTCTGACCATTCGCAGACGGTGTTGGCAGGGGGGCAGAGGTCAACCCCTAGGCCCCTTAGCTGTGGGGTGCCTCAGGGGTCGGTACTCTCGCCTCTCCTGTTCAACATCTATATGAGGCCGCTGGGTTAGATCATTCGTGGCTTCGGGGTGAGGTATCATCAATATGCTGATGATACCCAGCTTTTCATCTACACCATGAACCAACACAGTGATGCCCTCAATGTGATGTCCCATTGCCTGGAAGCGGTACAGATTTGGATGGGAAAGAACAGGCTCCGGCTCAACCTGGCCAAGACTGAGTGGCTTTACATACCGGCATCTCGTTTAGTCCAAGAGGTTCCATCTTTGGTTATAGGAGGAGAGATCTTACCTCCTGTTGATAGAGCACGCAATCTAGGTGTCCTCCTGGATTCACGACTCAATTTTGAAGATCATATTGGAGTCGTGGCTAGGGGGGCGTTTGCCCAGGTTCGCCTGGTACGCCAGTTACGCCCCTTTCTGGACCGAGATGCCTTACGTACAGTCACCCACGCACTCGTTACCTCCCGTATAGATTACTGCAATGCTTTCTACATGGAGCTGCCCTTAAAGACCACCCGGAGGCTTCAGCTGGTTTAGAGTGCGGCCGCGCGGCTAGTGATGGGAGCACCCCAATACTCCCATATTACACCCCTCCTGTGTGAGCTGCATTGGTTACTGGTTGTCCTCTGGGTGAGATTTAAGGTGCTCGTACTTACCTTTAAAGCCCTACATGGCTTAGGCCCGGGATACTTGCAGGACCATCTGCTGCCGGGAACGACTTCCCATCGCCCAGTACGCTCACACAGAGAAGGCCTCCTCAGGGTACTGTCGGCTAGACAATGTTGGCTGGTGACCCCAAGGGGGAGATCCTTCTCTGTGGGAGCGCCAACCCTATGGAACCAGCTCCCCCCTGAGCTTCGGATGGCCCCAGATCTCCAGTCCTTTCGCCGCGGCCTCAAAACACTCCTTTTCCACCTGGCTGACCTGGACTGACGGATTTTAATTTATGTTTTTAATTTTTAACTCTAATTTTTAATTTATTTTAATTTTAATTTATTCTACAGGGGCCACTAATTTAATTTTTATTTTAACTTCTGTATTATTGTATGTTATTCTTGTTAGCCGCCCTGAGTCCTTCGGGATATAGGGCGGCATATAAGTCCCAATAATTAATAAATAAATAAATAAATAAATAAATAAATAAATAAATAAATGATGAATTGACAATCGAAAAACAAACAGAAGAAGTGGAAACTGACATTAAAATAGGAGACTTTAAAGAACAACAAATACAATTTACAGAGAACTTCGAAGCCCAAATCTTGACCTCAACAATAAAACCTACAACTCAAAAAACAATAGTACCCGAAGAAAGCAACATCAAGAGAGAAGATATTAAAGGCCTTCAAATACAGTACGTTGAGGACCCAGCCAATCAAATGATAACTATAACACCAGTTACTATTTCTTATCTAAGCCAGATGGAATTGGAAGAAGAAAAAGACCAGACTGAACTAATGACAATTACATTACACCAAACATCAAAATTGAGCTATTAAAGCAACACTTCAATGATTACAAAGGGGACACTTTGTTTGCAGAACTGATATTTGGATGGTCTCCCTGGATTCAAACAATGTGTGTAGGAAGAAAGGGAGACACATCTGAGAATCTAAAGGCACTGATATGGAAACTGATTGGCACAAAAAGAAGGCGAGAGTTAGATTTAAAAAATTAGACTTGTCTCTTTCTTGGGATTTGTAAGAATAGAGCTTAAAAAATTTCTTTTAATGGGCTAAGGGGAATCTTTAAAAAATATAAACTAGTTTTATATTTAGGTTTTAGATTGTTAAGGGAAAACAAAATTAAGCTATTAGAACATAACTCTGAACTATATTATAGAATCTGGAATGATATAATAAAAGACAATATTTTAATAATTGATGAACTATTAAGATGACATATAGAATATATCTGTTGTAATGATATAGATATAAATTGATTTTATATTTAACTTTTAGGTGTCTAAGGGAAAGGAAAGTTGGCTATTAGAATTGATTTATATTATAGAATTTGGGAGGATATAACAAAAGATATTTTTCTAATAATTGGTGAATTATTAAGATGATAAATAGAATTTATTTGTAAAAAATAAGAATGTATTGAAATGAACAATGTAATTTCTGTAGACAGGATAATTGCTTTTTATTGAAATAGGGAAATGTGGGCTACCTGAAAATTAAGTTTTCTTTTATATATCATAGGCAATTCTAGGATATTGCAATTAGGTAAAACTTGAAAACAGGACATGGATATGTATAAGTGCAAATATATTGAAAATTCTTCTAATTGATTATGTCACAGTTAGAAGTGCATTAATTTATAGTACCAGCTGTGTATAACATAACAAATTATATAACATAATTTGTATAACAAATTATAACATAATTTGATTATGTTAAAATTAAGAGAATCGGAGAGGGAATCTTTGTTGATGCAACTTTAGCTATTTTCAAATAATTTGTTACTTGCTATTGTTTACTTTTGATTACCCAACCACCGTATTGCTTCACAAATATCTGAATGTAAAATTAAAAAAAATAATAAAACTTGTACAAAAAAAGGACACTCGCTACTTATAGCTATCTCAATTGTATCCTGCTGCTAATTATGTTGAGAGTTCCATGGTTCCCTGAAACCTGACATAGGGAATTTCTTCATATCACTAGGTGCTTTAGAACTATCGTAAAATTAGTTTAAGCTTTTAATAGCTAGGCCGTCAAAGTCACAGCTGGTACTAGCTAGATAACCCATGACCAGTGATGGGATTCAGTTGGTTTGCACCGGTTCAGCAGAATTTATACTTAATTTTTTGTTGAAATCTGAATCTCCACTCCTCACCTTCCTGTCTCCAGTTTTTCCAAATTCTTTTCAATCCAATGCTGAGGTTTTTTTCTCTTGGCTCCTCCTTTCAGCTGTTCAGATTCAGCTGTGCTGGATTTTTGTTGCCATACTGTTTAACTTTCTTTAAAGTTTACTTGATGCAGAATGCCCATTCTACATCAAGTAGACTTTAAAGAAAGTTAAACAGTATGGCAGTGAAAATCCAGCACAGGGGAAAAATACCGTTTTTTTTGAGATGCCAGACTAATGGGCATTCTCGTGCCTCCAATCCCCTTGCTTGCTACAAAGCTAGATTGGAGTCCTCAGGCCGCTCATTCCAGCCCATTTTGAAGCCGTTCCAAAAGTGATGGGAATGGTTCCCATCCCATCCGATCGCTGCAGGGCTTCATTTCCAAAAACCCTCTGCACAGGCTCCAGACAAAACTCCAGGACTGAAAAAGCAGCAATGGGAGCAAAGGGCTGTTCAAAGGATGAGGAATGAGAAAGTGGGAGAAGTCACTACCGACCAGGCAAGGCGCAATGGGAGTCAGGGCTGCAGGGGCCCTTTGGCACAGTAAGTGGCTGCGGGGTGCATGGGGAAGCTCCCCCTCCCTCACTTGCCTTATGGCAGCACACCCCCCCATTCCTCCCCCCTGCAGTTGTTAAATTATTTGAATCCCACCACTGCCCAGGACAGTATTGCTGGCCTCCTTTTCAGTGGTTCCAAAGGAGCCGGAGAGATACAATGCCAGATTGTAGCGCTGTAGGAGTTCCCTAGTAAGAGGTACAGAGGCTTCTCACCCTTGGCCTGACTTAAAAATCTTTCTTATTTCCCTGAAGGTTGCCTAGTGTGCAACCATTGCTTAAACATTGTAGATGTAATTCTACATGCATCAAGCATTTATATAAGTATAATCTTCATAACAAGAATCAAAGCTTTCTATTATTCTCAAAATACTGGCTCATACAATAGTTTCAGGTTCAATTATTTATTTATTAAATTTATATGCTGCTCATCTTATTGTCAAGTGACTCTGGGCAGCTTGTGAACATCATAAAAACAACGGTACAAAACATAAAAATATTAAAATGAACAAAGATTAAATAAGTTAAAAATCCAGAATACTATAGGGTAGAGGCAAAAACTTCCTCATCCACTAACTACCTCCAACATGAAATACCCCCATTGGCCCAAGGGCAATCAGGGGTCCTTGGTGCTCTCTGATGCTTGTTTTCTTGCAGATGTTTCATTACCCAAACTAGGTAATATCATCAAGGGCAATCAGCAGAAATTGTTCACTTCATACTTCTTTGAAAGTACTTCTCCCTTGGGTTCCACCATTCTTCAAGGAATTCCTCCATGCTGATTTCAAACAACAGGTAGTCATTGCTTAACAACTTAATTGGTACTGCAACTTTGTCACTAAGTGAAGCAATCACTGTGGGAAATCATGTAACTGCAACTGTGCTTTCCAGATGGAAAGAGGCAAGACCCCTACTCGGTTTCAGCTTTTATTTGCCTTATAACCTCTTCCCCACCCTTTGGAATGTTTGAGGGCATGCTTACTGACTTGTACATATTGAAAACAATACAGTTGTGTTGCAGCCTGCAACTGTGTTGTAGCATCCTCATTACTTCAACCCATCCCACCCAGTGTTGCCCTGGTTTGGTTCCTTTCTCTGTGGCCAGTTCCAATTTTGTTGATGTAGGGGGTGAGAGATCCAGCCCATGGCCATTTCATAGTGGGGTAGTGCAAGGCTCCATACTCTCTCCTCCTTTTTAACATTTGTATGAAACCACTGGGTAAGATCATCCAATATCATGGGATGAGCTATCATCAATACACTAATGCTACTCAGCTTTACATCTCCATTAAAGTGATGCTGTGACTGCCCTTTCTTAGTGCCTGGAAGCAATGGGGGCCTGGATGGGGGATAGTAAGCTTCAGCTAAATACTGGTAAGACAAAGTGGCTGTGGCTGTACACAGCCTTGGGATCCAAAAGTTTATAATCTTTAGTTCTGGATGGGATTGCACTTGTCAACTGCCCAGGAAATCAAGAGATTCAGACAGTTAAAATGAGTATAAAGATTTATTGCAAGCTTAAACTCTCTATAAGAATCTGGCCGAACTTCCGGTGGCGGCGCGGCGCCGAAGACAGCCTTCCCGGGCGGCTCAGCTGTTTGTTTTTTCGCCCGAAACAGCGCCGATCAGCTGTTCGGGCAAAATTGAAGCCCCCTCCTCGGGAGAAGAGGAGGGGGTGAGGCCCCAGGTAGGGGTAGAGTTCTCCGGGGCCGCCTGAGCTTGGAGCTTGGGCGGCTGAAGGATTGAACTCCCCCGAAGCCTGGGTTGCTCCCAGCTGGCCGGCGTCTCTGCTCCGAACTTCTTGGAGCAGAGCCAGGCATCTGCGAACCATCCCTGCCTGAAGAAAGGACTATGGTTTAAAGGAGCAGGCAGAGCGGTACAAGAGGAAAAGGTGAAGAGGATTATTTTACTATACTCTCGAGCTTGTTGGACTTTTTAAACTTTAAGTGAAAGTGCGTCATAATTGAGGACTAAAAGATGGCGGCGAAACCTCCCCCTAAAACTCTTCGGAGTGGTGGATCCTCGCCGGTGCAACAATCATCATTACAGGCGTTGCACCCTCCTGAAACGCTGACATCGAAGGATTTGCGAGATGCTTTGGATAAACATGCCCAGGTACTTTTGGAATCAATTAATCAATCAATGGCTGATAAATTTGCACAGATGGAGGAGAAATTGGAGAAATTGGAGGAGAGAATGGAAGAGAGGATGGAACAGAAGTTCAGCGTGATGAAGGTAGACATTTTGTCCTCAGTGCATAAAGTGGCGGAATGTGTGGAAGATTTAGATGAAAAAATGGATGATCTGGCTCAAAGGAATGCTATATTAGAAGTAAAAGCACGGGAGAATGAAAATGCAAGAGACAAAATGGAAAGGGAGTTAAGCCTTGCCCAATATTACCAGATGCAGTTTGCTGTCAGAATCAGAGGTTTAAAAGAGAATATTAAAGAAGATTTAAAGCAGCTGATCTCTGAGGCTCTCGAAGTGGTATTGAACCAGCCAGCATCTGAAATAAGAGCAGCTATGGATAAAGTGTTTCGGGTGAATTCATGGATTGCCAGACAGAGAAAGTTGCCTAGAGATGTGGTGGTTTATTTTGCAAAAAGAGAAATTAGAGATCAAGTTATACAAGCTGCCTATGATGCTAAAGTTGTGATTGCTGAACAAGAAGTCTTGGTTTTAAAAGAAATCCCTCCAAGGATTTTAAGGGGAAGGAAGGACTATACATTTCTCGTGCATGAGCTTAAGCAAAGAGATATAAGGTTCAGATGGGAGATTCCAGATGGGCTGATGGTGATGCATGAAGGTAAAAGGTATCGGCTGATTACTGTGAAGCAAGCGCGTGATTTCTACAATAATGTCTTAAAAGCAACCCCATCAACACTTCTGGAAGCTGTAAAGGGATCTGGAGAAGGAGAACATCAAGAGGATGAAACAGAGGAAAATGGTGCTGGAGGAGATCAAGCTACAATTTCTTTGGATGATCCTAGAGAGCAAAGAGTAACGCGTGCTGCTTTAAAACGAGCAAAGAAAATAAAAGAACAAGATCAGCAAAAGTCTTCAGATTCTTCACAACGTACTTATAGCCAAGCTGTGGGAGGAGCACGGCCTAAAGAAGTTAGTCCTATCAAAGCTGTGGTCCAAGAGCTTTTGGAGGATATGCATGGCAACTAAATTTTTAACCTGGAATGTTAATGGGCTAAATTCACCGCAGAAGAGGAAGAAAGTTTTTCAATATTTAAAACAATTTAAGATAGATGTTATATGTCTGCAAGAAACGCATATTAGAGTTTTGGATCAAAAGCACTTACTGAACTCGAGGCTGGGTACTGTTCTGAACCAGCCCTTCTGGCCTTGTAGTAAGGCAAACCCCCTTATCAGAAAGAAGAGACTGGAGAGCGTCCAAGGCTAAAAGGCATCTGCCAAGATTTAATTACGCAGTTAACAAAAACACTAGAGCTTGTCTTCTCATGCGGAAAAGTTGCTTTCAGCAACCAGCCCCTCCCCAAACACTCCTTTTATAGAGAGCTCAGGGCGTGGTCTCCCTGTGCCTCCTCCCGAGGAGTCCCATAGCCTTTCTTTGTTTGTTCCTGCTCGACTGCCTCCTGCGTCGGGCGTCCTTGAACAGGGCCAGCTGTGGGTCATCATCCTCCGCACTCTCGGGCTCACGCAGCTGAGAAGAGGTCCCCGGCTGAGGACTCTGCAAAGCCTCCAAACCATCATCAGCCGGTTCGTCTCCCTCCTCCCCCTCATCTGAGTCCTCCGATACGTCGGAGCCGGCTGTCGGACCCACAGGCTGGCCCTGAGTCACAACACTATCCCGCACCGCAGGGCCCTTCCCCCGGGTCTGCCGATCCGGATGCGGTCGGGATGGGAACTGTTTGTGAAAAGCAGTCACCAACGCAGGGGCATGAACGGCGGTCGCGTCTTCCCATGTGAAGTCCTCCGGCCCGTACCCTTTCCACTCGATCAGGTACTGGAAGCGACCTTTCAGCCAGCGGGAATCCCTGATGCTGGCGACCTCGTACTCGGGGGTGCTGCCTCCATCACGAGTTCCTGATGGGGGAGGTTCCGCTTGGCGAAGTGGACAGGCCGGTTGTTCGGGGACCAACAAGGACCGATGGAAGACGGGGTGCACGCGCAGGGAACGTGGCAGAGTCAAACGATAGGCGACCGGATTGATGACGGCCTCGACTGGGAACGGTCCAAGGTAACGGTGGTCCAGCTTCCTCGCCGGCCGAGTGGATGGTAGGTTCCTGGTGGACAGCCAGACCCGATCCCCCACCGATAGTGGAGGCGTATCCCTTCTCGACCGATCGGCGAACCTCTTGTAGTCGGCCTTGGCCTTCTCCAGCTGCCGTCGCACCAACCGATGGATCGCCTGTAACTCCGCCATAAATTCGTTCGCTGCCGGCTCCGATGAGTCCACGGGAGAAAGGGGGAAAAACCGGGGGTGATAACCCATGTTGGCCAAGAACGGTGTCATCTGCGTGGAGGTGTGCTGCGAGTTGTTAAAGGCAAACTCGGCTATGGCCAAATAGTCCACCCAATTGTCCTGCTGCAGGTTAACGTAGCAGCGCAGATACTGCTCTAAGATGCCGATGACCTTCTCGGTACCCCCGTCGGTTTGTGGATGATGCGCGGACGAGAGGCAAACCTTAATGTCCAACGCCCGCATCAACTCCTGCCAGAAGCGGGCTGTAAACTGGGCCCCCCTATCGGAGACGACTCTATCGGGAAGGCCGTGCAGCCGGAACACCTGTTGGATGAACATGCGACTAGTGGCGCGAGCTGACGGTAAGCCGCGACAAGGGATGAAGTGCGCCATCTTGGTCAGCATGTCCACCACCACAAACACTGTCGTGAAGCCGGAGGATGGGGGTAGATCCGTCAGAAAGTCCATGGACACAGCCCCCCAGGGTCTCTTGGGTGTTGGCAAGGGCTGCAGTAAACCAGGCGGGGCCCCTGTCGCTGACTTGGCCTGCCTGCAAGGAATGCAGGAGGTGACATAAGACTGGACATCGTGTCGGACTCGGGGCCACCAGAAAGTACGGGAGACCAAGTTCAGAGTCTTGAACAGGCCAAAATGCCCCGCAGCCGGGTTATCATGACACTGGCTGAGGACGAGTCCCCTGAGTGGCCCTCCTGGAACATAGAGCCGGTCACGATAATACAGGAGTCCATCCACGACCGACCAAGGCGAATCTGGCCCCACCTCTTCCTTCCGCTGAGCCACCCACGCCTCCTGCTGCTGCGCCTCCCGGATCCGAGCCCGTATATCCACCGGCTCCCGCACCGCAGCAAAAGACTCGACGGGGATCACTGTCCTGGGCGGAAACTTGTCTTCCGCTCGGGTGTATTCGGGCTTTCTGGACAGAACATCCGCTCTCTGGTTGTGCCCGCTTGGTATGTACCGCACCCGGAAGTCAAACCTCGCAAAGAAGAGGGACCACCGGATCTGGCGTTGATTCAAATTCCGAGCGGTCTGCAGGCTTTCCAGATTCTTGTGGTCCGTCCGGACCTCGATCTGATGCCGCGCCCCCTCCAGATGATGCCTCCAAGCCTCGAACGCCGCCTTGATGGCCAGCAGCTCCTTCTCCCAGATGGTATAGTTGCGCTCCGAGGGGTTCAATTTCCGAGAGTGATACGCGCAAGGGAAAAGGGTACCGCTGGGCGTCGTCGCCTGGAGTAACACGGCCCCAATGGCAATGTCGGAGGCGTCCGCCTCCACGACAAACGGCCGTTGCGGGTCGGGATGTTTCAAGATGGGCTCCTTCATGAAGGCGTCCTTCAAAGCCTGGAACGCCTGTTGTTCGGGGGCGTTCCACTGGAACCGAGTCTTCTTCTGCAGGAGCCGGGTGAGGGGGGCTGTCAAGGCAGCAAAGCCAGGGATGAATGTCCGATAGTAGTTGGCAAATCCAAGGAGTCGCTGAACGTCCTTCACGCGACGCGGGGGTTGCCAACTCTGCAACGACTCGACTTTACTCGGCTCCATGGCGATGCCCTCAGGAGAAATGCGGTGACCCAGGAAATCGATGGTCACCTGGTAGAACTGGCACTTCTCCAACTTGGCAAACAGCCGATGTTCCCGGAGGCGCTGCAGGACCTGACGGAGATGCTGATGATGCGCTTCACGCGACGGGGAGTAAATCAGGATGTCGTCCAGGTAAATCACGACAAACTGGTCCAACAGATCCCGAAAGATATTGTTCATAAAATGCTGAAACACAGCGGGGGCGTTGGTCAAGCCAAACGGCATCACCGTGTACTCGAAATGTCCATAGCGAGTACCAAACGCCGTCTTCCACTCATCACCCGGCCGAACCCTGACGAGGTTGTAAGCTCCACGCAGGTCCAGTTTCGTGAAGATCTTAGCCTCCCGGAGTCGGTCCAAGAGCTCGGGGATGAGGGGCAGCGGGTAGCGGTTACGCACCGTGATGGCGTTGAGTTTCTGGTAGTCACAGCAAAGCCGTAACTCGCCCGACTTCTTTTTGACGAAGAGCACGGGCGCAGACACTGGCGAGGACGAGGGCCGGATGAAACCACGAGCCAAATTCTTTGTCAGGAAGTCCCGCAATGCAGCCAACTCGGGCTCCGACATGGAGTACAAACGCCCCACTGGGAGAGGCGCATCAGGGACTAGGTCAATGGAGCAGTCGTAGGGCCTGTGCGGGGGTAATTGGTCCGCCTCTGACTCGCTGAACACGTCAGCAAAGTCGGACAGTTCGGGAGGCAAGGAAACCCCTGGGGAACCCTCCACCTGGCCGGCACAGATATGGCGGGTGTGGTCCACGCACTGCAAACTTGGGAAGGTGACCAAGTTCTGAGACCAATAGATCTGTGGATCATGCGCCCGGAGCCACGCCAGTCCCAAGACCACGGGGAAGTGCAGATCCGAAGTGACGTAGAACTGAATGGCCTCCACATGGGTACTGATGGCCATACACACGGGTTGCGTGGCGGCCGTAATAGGCCCGGACAGGAGCACTCGACCATCGATGGTCTCCACAAGCATGGGCGGATCCACTGGACACTGGGGAACAGCCCATTTGGCCACAAAGGCCGAATCCATAAAGTTAGTGGTAGCCCCAGAGTCAATTAAGGCATGGACCGGAATCCCCTCTGGCTTGCCAGGGAGGATCAGACGTGCCTCCAGAATCAAATGCCGTGGAGGTTCACAGGCACCGTCGGAACGGCGTCGCTCGGCGTGGTCGTTGTGGGTCGCCCGATCTTTCACACCGTCTAGATCGGGCTCGGGCCGTTTCCCGACAGCAAAGCAGGGGACCTTGTCGGGGCAGGCTTGGTCACTGACGCCCGCTGACGCTTCTTCGGGCAAGAAGCAGCCAAATGTCCAGGGTCCCCACAGTATAAACACAACCCCCCCGATCGTCGTCTGTCCATTTCCGTCTCCGATAGACGGGACCTGGCGGCACCCAGCTCCATTGGCTCCTCCCTCTGGACTGGGGGCTCACGCACAACAGGAGCGGCAGGGGTCTGTGGGGTGGCACGGCGACTCTTTCGCTGCTGCAGCCGGGCATCGATCCGCAGACAAAGATGGATCAGCCCATTCAGGTCTGAGGGAATGTCCACGCGGGCCAGCTCATCCAACACCTCCTCTGACAAGCCATCCTGGAAGGCATCCACGAGCGCAGCCTCATTCCAGGCGGAATCCTGGCTAAGCAGCCGGAAATCGCTGATGTAGGCCTGTAGGGGGCGCTGACCCTGCCTCAAAGCTTTCAGGCGTCGGGTGGCCGTCTGCGCCTTAATTGGGTCCTCATACATGAGGCGCATATGGTCACAAAACCCCCCAAAGTTATCCAACAAAGGGCTAGGCTGTGCCAACAGAGGCGTGCCCCAACGAGCTGCATCTCCCGACAGAAGGCTCAACACGAAACCCACCTTATCTCGGTCAGTGGGGAAATCAGCTGCTCTCACGCTGATAAAAAGCTGGCATTGTCCCAGGAAGGCAGGAAACAGTTCTGGATTGCCAGCAAATTTATCCGGCATAGCTATCTGACATTTCCTCCTGGGTGGGGGTGCAGCATGTACCTGGGCTTGTAGTTGCCCCACTTGAGCTGCCAGCAAAGTGAGTTGCTGGGTGAGCTGAGCATTCTCGGCAAGAAGCTGCTCCATCGTAGTTGTAAGGGGTGGGAGGCTGAAAGCAAACTGTTCTGAACCAGCCCTTCTGGCCTTGTAGTAAGGCAAACCCCCTTATCAGAAAGAAGAGACTGGAGAGCGTCCAAGGCTAAAAGGCATCTGCCAAGATTTAATTATGCAGTTAACAAAAACACTAGAGCTTGTCTTCTCAAGCGGAAAAGTTGCTTTCAGCAACCAGCCCCTCCCCAAACACTCCTTTTATAGAGAGCTCAGGGCGTGGTCTCCCTGTGCCTCCTCCCGAGGAGTCCCATAGCCTTTCTTTGTTTGTTCCTGCTCGACTGCCTCCTGCGTCGGGCGTCCTTGAACAGGGCCAGCTGTGGGTCATCATCCTCCGCACTCTCGGGCTCACGCAGCTGAGAAGAGGTCCCCGGCTGAGGACTCTGCAAAGCCTCCAAACCATCATCAGCCGGTTCGTCTCCCTCCTCCCCCTCATCTGAGTCCTCCGATACGTCGGAGCCGGCTGTCGGACCCACAGGCTGGCCCTGAGTCACAACACTATCCCGCACCGCAGGGCCCTTCCCCCGGGTCTGCCGATCCGGATGCGGTCGGGATGGGAACTGTTTGTGAAAAGCAGTCACCAACGCAGGGGCATGAACGGCGGTCGCGTCTTCCCATGTGAAGTCCTCCGGCCCGTACCCTTTCCACTCGATCAGGTACTGGAAGCGACCTTTCAGCCAGCGGGAATCCCTGATGCTGGCGACCTCGTACTCGGGGGTGCTGCCTCCATCACGAGTTCCTGATGGGGGAGGTTCCGCTTGGCGAAGTGGACAGGCCGGTTGTTCGGGGACCAACAAGGACCGATGGAAGACGGGGTGCACGCGCAGGGAACGTGGCAGAGTCAAACGATAGGCGACCGGATTGATGACGGCCTCGACTGGGAACGGTCCAAGGTAACGGTGGTCCAGCTTCCTCGCCGGCCGAGTGGATGGTAGGTTCCTGGTGGACAGCCAGACCCGATCCCCCACCGATAGTGGAGGCGTATCCCTTCTCGACCGATCGGCGAACCTCTTGTAGTCGGCCTTGGCCTTCTCCAGCTGCCGTCGCACCAACCGATGGATCGCCTGTAACTCCGCCATAAATTCGTTCGCTGCCGGCTCCGATGAGTCCACGGGAGAAAGGGGGAAAAACCGGGGGTGATAACCCATGTTGGCCAAGAACGGTGTCATCTGCGTGGAGGTGTGCTGCGAGTTGTTAAAGGCAAACTCGGCTATGGCCAAATAGTCCACCCAATTGTCCTGCTGCAGGTTAACGTAGCAGCGCAGATACTGCTCTAAGATGCCGATGACCTTCTCGGTACCCCCGTCGGTTTGTGGATGATGCGCGGACGAGAGGCAAACCTTAATGTCCAACGCCCGCATCAACTCCTGCCAGAAGCGGGCTGTAAACTGGGCCCCCCTATCGGAGACGACTCTATCGGGAAGGCCGTGCAGCCGGAACACCTGTTGGATGAACATGCGACTAGTGGCGCGAGCTGACGGTAAGCCGCGACAAGGGATGAAGTGCGCCATCTTGGTCAGCATGTCCACCACCACAAACACTGTCGTGAAGCCGGAGGATGGGGGTAGATCCGTCAGAAAGTCCATGGACACAGCCCCCCAGGGTCTCTTGGGTGTTGGCAAGGGCTGCAGTAAACCAGGCGGGGCCCCTGTCGCTGACTTGGCCTGCCTGCAAGGAATGCAGGAGGTGACATAAGACTGGACATCGTGTCGGACTCGGGGCCACCAGAAAGTACGGGAGACCAAGTTCAGAGTCTTGAACAGGCCAAAATGCCCCGCAGCCGGGTTATCATGACACTGGCTGAGGACGAGTCCCCTGAGTGGCCCTCCTGGAACATAGAGCCGGTCACGATAATACAGGAGTCCATCCACGACCGACCAAGGCGAATCTGGCCCCACCTCTTCCTTCCGCTGAGCCACCCACGCCTCCTGCTGCTGCGCCTCCCGGATCCGAGCCCGTATATCCACCGGCTCCCGCACCGCAGCAAAAGACTCGACGGGGATCACTGTCCTGGGCGGAAACTTGTCTTCCGCTCGGGTGTATTCGGGCTTTCTGGACAGAACATCCGCTCTCTGGTTGTGCCCGCTTGGTATGTACCGCACCCGGAAGTCAAACCTCGCAAAGAAGAGGGACCACCGGATCTGGCGTTGATTCAAATTCCGAGCGGTCTGCAGGCTTTCCAGATTCTTGTGGTCCGTCCGGACCTCGATCTGATGCCGCGCCCCCTCCAGATGATGCCTCCAAGCCTCGAACGCCGCCTTGATGGCCAGCAGCTCCTTCTCCCAGATGGTATAGTTGCGCTCCGAGGGGTTCAATTTCCGAGAGTGATACGCGCAAGGGAAAAGGGTACCGCTGGGCGTCGTCGCCTGGAGTAACACGGCCCCAATGGC
This sequence comes from Vipera ursinii, assembly GCF_947247035.1. NCBI lineage: Eukaryota > Metazoa > Chordata > Lepidosauria > Squamata > Viperidae > Vipera > Vipera ursinii. Next base: position 187,026,355 of record NC_139512.1, read on the forward strand.
AATGTCGGAGGCGTCCGCCTCCACGACAAACGGCCGTTGCGGGTCGGGATGTTTCAAGATGGGCTCCTTCATGAAGGCGTCCTTCAAAGCCTGGAACGCCTGTTGTTCGGGGGCGTTCCACTGGAACCGAGTCTTCTTCTGCAGGAGCCGGGTGAGGGGGGCTGTCAAGGCAGCAAAGCCAGGGATGAATGTCCGATAGTAGTTGGCAAATCCAAGGAGTCGCTGAACGTCCTTCACGCGACGCGGGGGTTGCCAACTCTGCAACGACTCGACTTTACTCGGCTCCATGGCGATGCCCTCAGGAGAAATGCGGTGACCCAGGAAATCGATGGTCACCTGGTAGAACTGGCACTTCTCCAACTTGGCAAACAGCCGATGTTCCCGGAGGCGCTGCAGGACCTGACGGAGATGCTGATGATGCGCTTCACGCGACGGGGAGTAAATCAGGATGTAGTCCAGGTAAATCACGACAAACTGGTCCAACAGATCCCGAAAGATATTGTTCATAAAATGCTGAAACACAGCGGGGGCGTTGGTCAAGCCAAACGGCATCACCGTGTACTCGAAATGTCCATAGCGAGTACCAAACGCCGTCTTCCACTCATCACCCGGCCGAACCCTGACGAGGTTGTAAGCTCCACGCAGGTCCAGTTTCGTGAAGATCTTAGCCTCCCGGAGTCGGTCCAAGAGCTCGGGGATGAGGGGCAGCGGGTAGCGGTTACGCACCGTGATGGCGTTGAGTTTCTGGTAGTCACAGCAAAGCCGTAACTCGCCCGACTTCTTTTTGACGAAGAGCACGGGCGCAGACACTGGCGAGGACGAGGGCCGGATGAAACCACGAGCCAAATTCTTTGTCAGGAAGTCCCGCAATGCAGCCAACTCGGGCTCCGACATGGAGTACAAACGCCCCACTGGGAGAGGCGCATCAGGGACTAGGTCAATGGAGCAGTCGTAGGGCCTGTGCGGGGGTAATTGGTCCGCCTCTGACTCGCTGAACACGTCAGCAAAGTCGGACAGTTCGGGAGGCAAGGAAACCCCTGGGGAACCCTCCACCTGGCCGGCACAGATATGGCGGGTGTGGTCCACGCACTGCAAACTTGGGAAGGTGACCAAGTTCTGAGACCAATAGATCTGTGGATCATGCGCCCGGAGCCACACCAGTCCCAAGACCACGGGGAAGTGCAGATCCGAAGTGACGTAGAACTGAATGGCCTCCACATGGGTACTGATGGCCATACACACGGGTTGCGTGGCGGCCGTAATAGGCCCGGACAGGAGCACTCGACCATCGATGGTCTCCACAAGCATGGGCGGATCCACTGGACACTGGGGAACAGCCCATTTGGCCACAAAGGCCGAATCCATAAAGTTAGTGGTAGCCCCAGAGTCAATTAAGGCATGGACCGGAATCCCCTCTGGCTTGCCAGGGAGGATCAGACGTGCCTCCAGAATCAAATGCCGTGGAGGTTCACAGGCACCGTCGGAACGGCGTCGCTCGGCGTGGTCATTGTGGGTCGCCCGATCTTTCACACCGTCTAGATCGGGCTCGGGCCGTTTCCCGACAGCAAAGCAGGGGACCTTGTCGGGGCAGGCTTGGTCACTGACGCCCGCTGACGCTTCTTCGGGCAAGAAGCAGCCAAATGTCCAGGGTCCCCACAGTATAAACACAACCCCCCCGATCGTCGTCTGTCCATTTCCGTCTCCGATAGACGGGACCTGGCGGCACCCAGCTCCATTGGCTCCTCCCTCTGGACTGGGGGCTCACGCACAACAGGAGCGGCAGGGGTCTGTGGGGTGGCACGGCGACTCTTTCGCTGCTGCAGCCGGGCATCGATCCGCAGACAAAGATGGATCAGCCCATTCAGGTCTGAGGGAATGTCCACGCGGGCCAGCTCATCCAACACCTCCTCTGACAAGCCATCCTGGAAGGCATCCACGAGCGCAGCCTCATTCCAGGCGGAATCCTGGCTAAGCAGCCGGAAATCGCTGATGTAGGCCTGTAGGGGGCGCTGACCCTGCCTCAAAGCTTTCAGGCGTCGGGTGGCCGTCTGCGCCTTAATTGGGTCCTCATACATGAGGCGCATATGGTCACAAAACCCCCCAAAGTTATCCAACAAAGGGCTAGGCTGTGCCAACAGAGGCGTGCCCCAACGAGCTGCATCTCCCGACAGAAGGCTCAACACGAAACCCACCTTATCTCGGTCAGTGGGGAAATCAGCTGCTCTCACGCTGATAAAAAGCTGGCATTGTCCCAGGAAGGCAGGAAACAGTTCTGGATTGCCAGCAAATTTATCCGGCATAGCTATCTGACATTTCCTCCTGGGTGGGGGTGCAGCATGTACCTGGGCTTGTAGTTGCCCCACTTGAGCTGCCAGCAAAGTGAGTTGCTGGGTGAGCTGAGCATTCTCGGCAAGAAGCTGCTCCATCGTAGTTGTAAGGGGTGGGAGGCTGAAAGCAAACTGTTCTGAACCAGCCCTTCTGGCCTTGTAGTAAGGCAAACCCCCTTATCAGAAAGAAGAGACTGGAGAGCGTCCAAGGCTAAAAGGCATCTGCCAAGATTTAATTATGCAGTTAACAAAAACACTAGAGCTTGTCTTCTCAAGCGGAAAAGTTGCTTTCAGCAACCAGCCCCTCCCCAAACACTCCTTTTATAGAGAGCTCAGGGCGTGGTCTCCCTGTGCCTCCTCCCGAGGAGTCCCATAGCCTTTCTTTGTTTGTTCCTGCTCGACTGCCTCCTGCGTCGGGCGTCCTTGAACAGGGCCAGCTGTGGGTCATCATCCTCCGCACTCTCGGGCTCACGCAGCTGAGAAGAGGTCCCCGGCTGAGGACTCTGCAAAGCCTCCAAACCATCATCAGCCGGTTCGTCTCCCTCCTCCCCCTCATCTGAGTCCTCCGATACGTCGGAGCCGGCTGTCGGACCCACAGGCTGGCCCTGAGTCACAACAGGTACGCAATTTGTTGCTTCTGCAGAGAATAAGAAAAATGGAGTGGTTGTTTATGTTAAAAGTGTCTTAACAGCAGACTTAATTGAAGCAGATAAGCATGGAAGATATGTTATGATTGAGCTGTTGTTAGAAGGTAAAAAGACGCTTTTAGTTGGATTATATGCACCTAACCAACAACAAGCTGACTTTTTTAGCTTACTTCACACAAAGCTCACCCAGTTGGATTATAAATCTTTTATTTTTATGGGGGACTGGAATGGTGTTTTGGATGTACAGTTGGATAAGGCTGGAGCTTTTAAGCGCATTCCAAGTCATGCTAGATTGCCTAAATCTTTTTTTGAAATGAAGGACGACCTGGAATTGCGAGATATTTGGCGTGAGAGACACTTGCAGGAGAAGGATTATACTTTTTATTCTGACAGACACCAATCTTTTTCGAGGATTGATTTTATTTTGTTGACTAATGATTTTTTTTTGAGAACTAAAAAGGTGAAGATTTGTGCAAGAACTATCTCTGATCACAGTCCAGTTTGGTTGGAGATTGATAAGGAGAAAAGAGATAGGCGCTCGTGGCGCGTAAATGAGAATTTGTTTAGAAATCAGAGAAATGTGGAAGAATGCAAACAGCGGATGAAGGATTTTTTTGAGATTAATATGAATAAGGGTACCTCTATGGATATGGTTTGGGATGCTAGCAAGGCCTATATGAGAGGGGTGTTGATATTTATGAATAATAGACATAGACGTGCAGTGGAAACTAGAAGGAAAGAACTGGAGAATGAAATAAAGGAAAAAGAAAAGGCTTTGATTTTGAACCCAGAGGATGTGAAGATCAAGGAGGCTATTAAACTGCTAAGAGGACAATTTGATAAATTACTGGCTGATCAAGTGGCGACCAATCTGCGGTTTGCTAGGCATAATACTTTTTGCAACGCTAATAAACCAGGCAGATGGTTAGCTTATAGACTGAGGAAAAAACAAAGGGCCTCTAATATAGATAAGATTGAGTATAAAGGAAGGGTTGTGTTTCAACAGAATCTTATTAAGGATGCTTTTGTGGATTTTTATTCGAAATTATATACTAAAGAGGAAATTAATGCAAAAGATATTGATATATACTTGGAGAATGCTAGCATCCCGGTTCTTACGCAAGTACAAAAAGAGGGGATTAATCAACTGATTACAGAAGAAGAAATTTTTACAGCAATTAAGGAACTGAAGGTGGATAAAGCACCAGGCACGGATGGCTTGACTGCCGCCTATTATAAAAATTTACAATTAGAGATGATAAAACCGTTAAAGGAAATGTTCCAGACAATCCAGAGGGGGGGAAAGGTGCCACCGTCTTGGAGAACAGCTTTTATCTCTTTGATTCCGAAGGAAGACCAGGATGCTACTCAAGTTAAAAATTACAGACCGATATCGCTTTTAAATACAGATTATAAGATATTTGCTAAGGTTTTGGCTAATAGACTGATGAGGGTTCTACAACAGGTGATTCATGGGGATCAAACGGGGTTTATTAGTGGTAGGCAAATGAAAAATAATGTGAGACATATAGTTGATGTGTTAGAGTTTTTGGAAAGGCACAACCAGATCTCTGCAGCGCTAATTTTTTTAGATGCTGAAAAGGCCTTTGATCAATTGAATTGGCAATTTTTGTTGAAAGTTTTAGACAAAATGGATTTTGGGGAAAAATTTTTACAACCGATTAGGGCATTATATCAAAAACAAACTGCCCGAATTATAGTTAACAATAGCCTGACAGCAGCATGAAATATTGAGAAGGGCACAAGGCAAGGGTGTCCGTTATCGCCCTTGTTATTTGTGTTAACATTAGAGATATTATTGGTTAAGATTCGGAATTCGGAAAAAATTAAGGGGATACAAGTTGGAGATCAGGACTATAGATTGAGAGCATTTGCAGATGATCTGGTTGTTACAGTGACCCAGCCAGAGAACTCTGTTGTGGACCTGATGGAGATAATAACACAATATGGGAAGGTTTCTGGATTTAAAGTAAATACACAGAAAACTAAAATTTTGGCTAGAAATATGACAGTTTCACAGAAGGCTCTCTTAGAAGGATTAACTGGATTTGAGATTGTTAAAAGGGTTAAATATTTGGGGGTGATTTTGTCGCCCTCTAATACAAAGTTATATAAAAATAATTATGAAAAACTATGGGGGAAAATTCAAAAAGAATTGGAGAGTTGGGAAAAATTGCAATTGTCTTTGTTGGGACGGATTGCAGCAGTGAAAATGAATGTCCTGCCCAAATTTTTATTTTTATTTCAAATGATACCGATTCTTAAGAAAGATTCTAACTTGGAGGAATGGCAGCGTGGTATCAATAAATTTGTGTGGGCAGGGAAAAAGCCACGAGTTAAACTTAAGATTATGCAGGATACTCGTGAGAGAGGTGGCCTTAAATTGCCTAATTTTAAACTATATTATGAAGCTGCTGCATTAGTAGGAATAAGCGATTGGATTAATTTGACGCAACCGAGGTTATTAAATCTTGAGGGCCATGATTTGTTGTTTGGCTGGCATGCATATTTGTTGTATGATAAGAAGGTAGATATTGTGTTTAGGATGCATATTTTAAGGCAGGCATTGCTGAGAGTTTGGAAGAAGTATAGACATAAGTTAAGCAGCAAGATACCATTGTGGGCAATTCCAAAACACGCAATAGAAAATATACATGCTGGTTTCAAACATGATGTGACTACGTACAAGGAAATTTTAAGCTTGGAAAGGAATGTTTGGTGTTTGAAATCATATAGCCTCTTGCGAGAAGAGAAGGTTGTTCAAACTTGGCTTCAATATATTCAGTTACGGGCCAGGTGGAAAGAAGACCAGAAAAATGGATTTGCAATGACTGATGAAAATTTGATAAAGCAAATTAGAAATCAGGGACCAGCACATATCTAACGGATATATCTTGCACTGATAGAGATTGATTCAGAAACAGAGCTTGTTAAGGATTGTATGATAAAATGGGCCCAAAACATTCAGGAAGTTATTACAATGGACACGTGGGAAAAGATTTGGGTGAGGAATGTAAAATTTACTCAAGCTCAAAATCTAAGAGAGAACTTTTACAAAATGTTTTATAGATGGCATTTAGATCCTAAAAAGCTTGCAAGTATGTATCCGAATTACCAGCCTAAATGTTGGAGGTGTGGTGATAAAGATGCAACATATTTTCACATATGGTGGACATGTAAGAAGGTTAAGGTTTTTTGGATAAAAGTCTGGTGGAATATGCAGAAGATTTTTAAACGGAGGATAAAGTTTTGTCCGCAATTTTTTTTGTTGGGAATAATGGTCGACGCTACAGTTGTGGACTCCAAGTTGATGTTGAATTTAGTTACGGCAGCAAGACTTTTGATAGGTCAATATTGGAAGAAAGAGGAATTGCCGACCATAGAAGAGTGGACTTTAAAGGTTTCCGACCTGGCAGAGATGGCGAAGATTTCGGCCTATTTGAAAGATCATTCGCAAGAACGTTATATTATGGAATGGAGAAAATGGATTGAGTTTATCCAGAACAAGTATAGGGTTAAGAAGTTTTATGTAGCATTCGAATAAGTCTTCTTTCGTTTTTTTTTCTTTTTCTATTTTAGTTTTTTATATATATTTGATATTGCTAAGATTTGTTTTATCCTATATAAGCTAGAGAGTGATGGATTTTAGAATTTATAGTTGTTAGTATATGGTTGTTTATGATTGCTTTTTTATATATATATACCTTGTATTTAGCTCTGGGAAGTCGGGGGGGAGGGGGGGAGGGGGGGAGGGAGGGGGGGGAGGAGGGAGGGGGGAGGGGGGAGGTAGGGGGGAGGTAGGGGGGGGAGGAGGGAGGGGGAAGGGGGGCTTTTTAAAGGAAAACTGTATTTTAAAACTTTTCAATAAAAAAAACAATCTGGCCAACTGACCATTAAGGAAAATGCATGGGAGATTCAAGCATTCAAGGTGGGCTGAACTTAGATCTCTTGCAGGCACACAGGGACTCATGACTCATTTGACCCCTCCCTTGGGTTCAGCCTGGTCATCTCCTACAGTACTACCCCAGACAGACCCAGTTTGAAACTTGGGGGTTCTTCTCTACAGAGAAATGAAGCAAACTAGCTGACTTATTTATGACAGCCTTAGCCTAAAAACAGACATGGCAGAATGACCTTGTCTTTAACATTCACTTTCATTCTTGGTCACCAAAACACTCTGAGCACAAAATGCAGTAGTTTTAACACTTCTTCATATTTTCATGGCAGACTTGTAGTAGCTGTTCCTGAAAATGAAGAACATGTTGGACTGTTGTGAAATGACTATTCTCCAATCACAGAGAAACAAGAAGAGTCTAATGAAGTTCCCTGGTAGTCATCCTTCTCTTTTCTGACATATAGGTCCTGATGTTGTTCCAAGCGTATATAGTCCAACAGATCTACTTACTGCCTTTCCATCCTTAACTTCTTCTTTTTGGGAGGGGAAGTGTAAGTATGCTTCAAGTTAATGGGCACGGAATATATTCAGGCTTCCATGTGAATGTAACTGGTAGCTTCTTCTATGAAATAGGATCATAGCTGATATAAAAATTGAAATATGAGTGGGTTAGGATGCTGAGCTTGTCGATCAGAAGGTCGGCAGTTTGGCGGGTCGAATCCCGAGTGCCGCGTACCAGAGTGAGCGCCTGTTACTCATCCCAGCTTCTGCCAACCTAGCAGTTCGAAAGCACGTAAAAATGCAAGTAGAAAAATAGGGACCACTACGGTGGGAAGGTAACCGCGTTCCGTGCGCCTTTGGTGTCTAGTCATGCCAGCCACATGACCACGGAGACATCCTCGGACAAGCGCTGGCTCTTCGGCTTTGAAACAGAGATGAGCACCAGCCCCTAGAGTTGGAAACAACTAGCACGCATGTGCAGGGGAACCTTTACCTTGTGTGTGTGTGTGTGTGTGTGTGTGTGTGTAATTTTTTTGGCTTGCTAAATACTTAACAAACATTTAACATACACACGCACGCACACACACACATACACTAGATCAGATGTGGAATGAGGGTCCGCCTTCTGCAGGTGTTCAAAATTCTTGTGATCTGTGCATGACTGTAAAGAGTGGGTTACATCCTCCAAGAAATACCTCCATTGTAGAAGCACTGCTTCTGTGCCCAGGAATTCTTTATTGAAAATAGTTATTTTGAACTATTTTCATCTTCCTTCCTTCCTTCCTTCCTTCCTTCCTTCCTTCCTTCCTTCCTTCCTTCCTTCCTTCCTTCTCTTTCTTTCTTTCTTTCTTTCTTTCTTTCTTTCTTTCTTTCTTTCTTCTTCTTCCTTCCTTCCTTCCTTCCTTCTCTCTCTCTTCTTTCTTTTCCTTCCTTCCATCCATCCATCCATTTCAGTTTATTTCCAGTTCTCTGTAGCCTTTGAAAGAGCTACTGTCTTTTCAGTCTCTAAGAGAACTAACCCTTAGCGAATAAGCCAACTTATTTAGCTTACTTACTCATGTGACTATGATAAAAACTGATTATTTACTTCTAGCTGGTATTGTTCAAGTGGTTGTGAATTCGTCCAGGTTTTTCTTCTACCTTGCATGGTATCATGTGACCTCACATTTCCTTTGAATCTGCTGTATTGACCTTAGGTATTGAACAGCTTTTATAGTGTAGTGCCATCCCTGAAAGGGCCGCTAGAGTCCAGATTCATCTACCCCCTTTCTACATGTACCCAGGCTCTTCCCTGCTACACAGTCACTTGCCAGGTGTCTCAATATCTATCAATCTGGATATCAGTCTGCTCTGATCTCTCACCCAGGCACCTCCACTTGTCCAGCTTGGGTCACCTCCACTGTCCACTGGGGTGTCTGCTGCCCCTCTGTTCACTGGCTTGCCTTCTCGTCTGGGTCAACTCACCTCCAATGTCCCCTCTTGCCTTCAGGATTCCAGACAACTCAAAAGTCTTCCTGCTAAAATCTGACAGAACCCCTTCTCTTCTTTCCCCCCTCCTCCTCCATCAGCTCCAGGGCTATTCTAACTAAAAATGATCTCAATTTCTAACCTTGTCTGAGATAAATGTCTCCCACCCCCACCTTTCAAGATTCCAGCCAACTCTCTCACCAAAGATCTTCTTGCCAAAACCTAACAGAACCTCCCTTCTCTTCTTTCCTCACCTCTTCCTTCCCTCATCTCCCCCCACTATACACTCTCCCCAGCCAAAATTCTTTGTTGGGGAACTATTCTCCAATGACCTGGGGTGGCAGGGCCTGAATCAGGGGTCTCCCCCCCATTGTCTGAAATTCTAGCAGTGAGTACTTCCTCCCCTGTTGTGTGGCTCAACATATGTCAGTCTTTTAGGGAGTGATGTATTGCTCTTTTTGGCCTCTGTTCCCTGGGCTCGGCTGAGGCAAATGGGTCTTCCTCCAGGGATTCCTTGCACCCAGGAGTCTTCAGGGCTGGTGGCTAATTCTCTGGTTCTGTCTACTGTGAGAAGTATGGGATGAATGGTTCTTCCTCCAGAAGCTTATCTGGCCCAGGGGTCTTTGGGGCTAATAGCTCATTCTCCCATTCTGGCATTGGTGCAGATTGCTTATCTGCTCTCCCCTCAGGGTCCCCGAAGATTTCTTCCTGTTTCTGAGTTTGAGGCACAAACTCAGGGATGTCTGGCCTAAATGGCTCTGGCCCCATTTCTGTGTCCCACGCAGGTCAAGCTGCCCTAATGTGTTCCGGTAAACATAACCAGTCCTTGTTCTCCTCCTCCTCCTCCTCCTCCTCCTCCTCCTCCTCCTCCTCCTCCTCCTCCTCCTCCTCCTCCTCCTCCTCCTCCTCTTCTGTGGGCTATGTTTGGGTCACTTGTTTCCTCCTGGCCAGGCAGAGTTCAGTTGCCTGTTGCTTGGGGGCTCCTACTGCCTCATTAAGAGGCAAGAGGTGATTTTATTGCCACATTTTCAGAGGCCCCCACACTCCCCTCCCCCACACAATTCAAGTAGCTTTTTGCCAACAGTGTATGGCTGGAAGCTCTATTGGTCCTCCAACTTATGTTTTCTAGGAGCACCCAGGTTTCACAACATTACCTGATTACCGGGTTGCAAATCCTGAATTGTCACCTTCAGGTCATAGTTTCTACTGTTTTTTGTTCTTGGGACCCTGAAATGGCTTGAGCACTCTCGTATGCCATCTTCAATTTTTTTCTCATCTGGTCTATGTAACTCTGGTGTGAAGTGAGTGAGGTGTTGTCCATGGAGATGCCAAATGCTATATCCACCAGCAGTCAAGCCTCCCTGCCAAACATCAATTGGTATGTGGAGTGCCCAGTAGTATCATTTTTTGTGCTATTGTATGTGAATATAACAGTCCCAAATGTCCATGTAGTGCAATCAGCACCACCTCCCTATGTTTTTCCAAGAAGAGCAGCTGCCACTTTTCCTTGAACCCATCTGAAGGGCCCTTCCAATAAGCCACCCCTCCTCGGAGCTATAATTGGTCCCACTCTTTATACAACAATCAGGCTCCTTCTGGGGAGTCGGTTAACAAGGCCTCTCACTAACCACTTCCCAGTGCCCTTTAGCCAGGTCACAAAGAGTCTTTTTCACCTGATCCCTTTTCAAATCTTTCTTGGTCAAAACAAGGATACCCTCCCCTTCCACCTGGGTAGGGTTACAGTACAGTTGCTCCTCCTCGAACTTGGTATTTGACCCCTCAGTAGAGAGTCTGGGCTCAATCAAGTCCATGTGCCTTAGAGTCATGAGGTCTCCTAAACAGAGCATTTGCATCCCTGTTCCCTGCTCCTGGCTGGCATGGCATGGAGTTTGGCTCTCAGGAGGAAATACATGATGCCTTGTTGTCCATCTTAACCTCAAACTCTGTCCAATATAGGTAATCCTTTGACTTATCCACCACCACCACCACCCACTTCAGTGGCAGGAACTACAATTTGTGAGTGGGGTAGTTCTTGGATGGAGTGAGGCCCCTACTGATATATGCAGTGGGTCTCAGGTGTGTGTTACGTTCCTGATACAATACCCCACCAAGGCTATCCCAGCATGTAACTCATGGGGCTGGTTCAGGTCAGTGTAGGCCAGGATGGGAACATAGGTTAGGCTCCTCTTCAGTTAGTTGAAGGCCTGCTCACACTGTCCTGTCCACTCCACTTGAATTGATTCCTGGGACTTCCTGTGTCCCTTCTCCTGGCAAGGCTGGCCTTAGCTGTCAGACACATCCTCTGCCCCCGCTTTCTTCAACAGATCATTGAGGGAATGGTATTGTGTTGATTTTGTAGTTTTCTTGATGGTTTTTTAACATCACTATCAGGATACTGCAGAAGGTCTCAGTTGGTTGGGATCAGAAGCACTATGTTTCATATGGATTTGTTACTAGAGAGAAGCAGTGACAGATTTCTCTTTGGATCCACTGTGGTAGCACAGTGGTTAGAATTCAGTATTCCAGGCTAACTGCTCACAATCAGAAGTTCAATCCTGACTGGCTCAAAGTTGACTCAGATTTTCATCCTTCCAATAAAATGAGAACCCAGATGGTTGGGGACAATATGTTGACACTGTAAACCATTCGGAGAGTGTTGGAAAACACTATCAGGCAGTACATCAGTGTAATTGCTATTGCTATTTTCTACTGTTTATCCTGTGGGATCATATATGTTTCTGTTCCTTCTCTCCTGCAGTTCACTAGTTGAGGAAGTTGCTGGGAGTGGGGTAGTCATTCAGAGATGACTGTGTTGTTGTGCAGATACGTGACAGTTGTTTGGAGGCAGTTGTGAGAAAGGTGGTACTCAAACTCAGGAAGATAGCTTTAACCCTTTTCCAAGCTGTTTGTAAGGTCAGCAAAAAGGATCTTTGTCAGTTCTGACTGTAGGTTATAGATGTTCCTGAACTGGGATAGCCTAGTTTAGTGATACTACTCTTGAACTCCACTGAAATTTGTAAAACTATTTTCCTTGATTAAATGGGATGGCAAAACTGGATCTTAAAGAACTGCCCAGGCTGTCCATAAGCTACAGGACCCCAATTTAAGATGTATAAAATCCTAATGGATTTGAAACTGAAGTATTTAAAAGGCCATCTCTGGTATCAACCAACTGATGCAGTAAGATCAGCTGGAGAAATTCAGTCATAGGTGTGACTTTTTTTCAATGGTAATGTATTATAATTCTCCTACAGTATCTTTGTTTAAACAGTAGTTAAGGAAATAGTTGTTCAACTGGGAATTTATTGCAAGAATAATATTTTTATATACACTGCATTTCATTTAATTTCTAAAACTACTCAATATTAAACTTTTTTTTCAATTTTTCCAAAATTTCTATTTTTTTCCAGAAAAAAAAACAAGGAAAAAACAGGTTTTTTCTCATGGCTTTAAAATTTCTGGAAATTTTACATCTCTACAAGTTCAAACACATTTGGAATTTTGGAAGATTACAATGGGTATGTTCACAAAATGGTTGCAATACCATATTTGCCAGCAAGCAGTTGCGTACCAGGGACTTACTGAGGTGCACCAAAATTCTTGAAAATTATTTGATGGAGATTACATGCCAAACGACTGCTGCTGCTATTACTAATTATTATTATTTTTAAGATGTTGAAGCAAGAATCTTGGGAGCACATTAGTATCACTTGGATCATTTTCTACATACTTCTGCTCAGTGGTGGGATTCAGCCAGTTCACACCACTTTGGCAGAACTGGTAGCTAATTTTTTGTTGCCCTTCCGGAAGCGGCATCCACACAGAGAACCAGTTGTTCACATATTTGAATCCCACCACTGCTTCTGCTGTATTGTAAAATATAATAATAAGCAAGGACATATAAAATACCTTCTTTGCAACAATAGCATGTCACTCAGTAGTGAAGGAAATCCTGGATGGAATCTAGTGATACTTCTTTATCAAAATTCTGTTACTGCTGACAGAACTATAGATGTTGATTTTATTTTCTTGCAGTTCCATGAAATTTGGATTTTTGTATGGTCCCCAGCTTTCCTAAACAGATTCTAAAGATCCACAGTGGCTTTACAAAAGAGAAGGATGGAGAGGAAAGGTCCATTTTACGAATAGATTTCTGCTCATGCAGCATTGAGTCCTACCAAGAATAGACCCTGGTGCCAACTTTCTCTCCATATCTTCTCCAGGAATATTCGTATATGGCCCACTAATTTCAGAGGAGTTATTAGTAGAGACTAATTAAATCTTGAATTATGGAGTAAATATGGGAATTGCAGATCCATTAGCTGGTTCATCACAAATTTAATTGGATTGTATTGATCCCTAGAAAGCAAATCTTGACCAACGCACTCTAGAAATGAAAACACAAATCCTCAGAGCTATCTAAAAGAACTGCACAACTCTAGTATCATTTTCAGAACATTTTCAAGGCATTATATCAACAGGGAAATTAGGAGGAAGAAATAGTGCTGTTCTTCAATTTGCTCTATGTCACTTTATTCTTATCATGCAGCACTACTATAATTTTAAACTTAATGAGAATCAACCAGAGAAATTAAACTTAGGAGTCAAAACCCCCCAAAATATAAAATGGTTAACAATGAGAAGATAATATAACTCAGATTATGAAGTTGAACAATGTCTTACAATAATTAGATTGTTAAAAAGGTTTCTTAGTCTTGTTGACATTAATCTACAGAATAACATGTTATTTACCTTAATTAAAATTGCAATTAAGTTACAAGCCTTTTTGAAACTACATAGAACACTTGATACATTTTAATAAAACAAATAATTAAAAACTTGAAAATACCAAATAGATAAATATTGTCAGGCTATGGAAAAATATTATACAAATATAAAGCTGACTTATTTTTCAAATTGACTATTTACCCTGAACCAAACTTCCAACATCCAAAATTAGAAGTTCAGGTTAAAATGTGGAAAAGTTCAAAAGGCCTGTCAAACTGAAACACAGCTAGAAAGAAGATCTTTGATGTACCTAATCCCTATTGTTTAATGTTGGGCTTTTGATTTTAAATGCTAGTGCACAGCATGCAAGCTATGCCCTCCTGTTGTGCAACCCAGGGCACTTTGGGTGGTAGGGGATGGGGATGGGGAGAAATGTTCTGTCTCTGTGAGAAAAAGCTGACAGGTCAAAATACTTTTGGAGATCTTTTTTAAGAAATTGTGTGCTACAGGGAGCAAATAAGCATGCTGTGTGTGCTGGCAAAAGCTAGCAGTCAGTCAAGTTTTTATCTCTTAATGAATAGAGACTGCTGAAGTAAGGATTAGGTAATTGAGTTTATAATTAATTAGCCATAACCCTCATCAGATAAAGCAGTTGTTAAGATTTTTTTTTATCTCCTTCTCTCCTCAGGGCCTGCCCTTCTTTGTCCTTGTCTGACAGCCAGCACTTATCTTAGGCCTTCTCCAGGCTTTTGCCCATCAAAACCTCCCCTTCCCTTTTGCTGTTTTTGGTGGTCAGCTGAGGCCCTTATTGTAGCCTTTGGTTCACAATCAGGCTAGCTGTCTCATGCTGGGATGATGAATTAGCAGTAGGAGGTAACAGAGAGGTGATTTCAGATTTGCCCAGTGATAGCTTATAGAGCTTTTTCCTGTTTATTAGGCACCCTTGTCTGCTGACACAAAGAGGTTAAAAAGATAGCTGTAGTAAACATATATCCTTTCCCCTGAATTTTAGGCTGTTTCAAAGAACCCTTAATTTCTTCTATGTGCTTGATTTTATAATAATACTGATAAAATAAATGGGATTTTGTACTGTTTGGGTGTCCTTATCTCCTTTTCTTTCGGGTATAAACTTGACTGTTCTGTCTTATAATGGTGCCTACCTGGCTCTGCAACTGCATCAAAACTTGCAGCATCAAAGACATCTAATTCTAGTTGGTCTTCAGCATTTTTATGTTCCAAGTCACTTGATGGATGCCTTTTGGATTTTAAAGACATTTCATAATACTCTTACAGTTAATTTTAGAAAGCTTCCTCTGTTCAAGAAACTACAAAGCTGTTATTATTTTATAGAATTTCAATGCTGAATATATGAATAATTTTGTAGAAAAAAGAATTATTAGGGTTTTTTGTGAGCATATGATTCTCTGGTATTCTTTGCCTTTAAAAGGCCATCATTGATTTCTTCCAGCAAAGTATGCAGTATGTATTATTTTTCTCAGTTTATTAATTCCACCTTTTCTTTCTTTATACAATATCACAGTTTAAAAGAATTTGAAGGTTTTTAAAAAAAGTTATATACAATCCCTCCTAGTCTGGGTTCTATTGAACTTTAAATAAAAATATTATGCTATTTGTTTTGTTTTGATACCAGCTTTCTTTATTTTTACTACACACTTTATGTGTAGTAAATATTAACCATTAAGACTGCATTTTTGATTCCTTCAAAATGTTATCTTCTCCATCTCATTTTCTTCTCTTTTTAACTATTATAATTTCTTTTAGTAGTTATTTTTAATGATGTAAATGAAACTTTGTATATGTGTATATATAAATGCTGGTCAAAGATTTAAATAAATAAAAGATACCTACCTTACATAGGGGGAAAGCCTGTATGTTAGATTTCATCCCTAAATCTGCTTCTGTTTCAGCAGGAAATGTAGCAATAGTAGAAATGTGGTAAATGAAAGGTATTTCTTCAATTTAACATGGAATTCCTGTTCCTCCATTGCTCGTCTGTCTTGTAGTTGTGGTCCTGTTAGAGTGATACAAAGAAAGGATTTCTGCTCAAGTTACTCAGTTACTCAGAGGGTGAAATGTGAGTGAACTGGGATGTATGTGTATGTGAGAATATGTGTGCTTGCATTGTTTGAATCTGTTCAAATGCAACTAAAAGAGAATATGAGCCCAATCTGGATTTTTAGTGAGTGCTATGGAATGATAACTCTGGTGAGAGCAGTTTTAAATTCCTTTCACATACACTAGCTTTAGAAGTATGAAGTATTATTCACTGCCTTAGTAGTTTACCTGAGGGACAGAATACAAAGGACACATATATAATAGCAGTCATAGACCAAAGAAGGTACAATATTTATAAAAGAATCTTTTGAGATTTTTCTGAACTTTTCAATTTAATTATAAGTCTTAAAACTGGCTCAAAAACGACAAAGTACTCCCATTTCAAATTTTCATACACATACTTATTCCTAAATAAGAGTTTAACTAGTTTGGTATTGTTTTATTTACCAAATCATTCTTGTGCCAATTTATATGCCATTTTATTTGGCAATTTGTGTGCCAATACTTGACAGCCTCCATTACTTCTGAAAGCAGCAGATTAGCTTTGAAAGTATGTGAGAGGCCCACATATCTTCTCATTTAAAGAGTTGCACTGCCTTTTTAGATTTGGTACAATGGAGCTATACTATATATAAAAAGGCAGTGCTTTTTTTCTAAAAAAAAAAGGTGCCGGAACTCAGAGGTGCTGTCACTGGGAGTGATGCTGGTATCTTGCTACAGCGTCACCGCCCATCCTTTGCACCCCCGCCCCTGCGGCTCGGATCCACATGCAACGGGGATTCCCCTCCCCATAGCCACTGTGGGGATTCCCCTCCCCGCAGTTGCCATGCCGCAGCCCATGCTGAGCCCCCCCACCTGGAGCTGCTCCGAACCCCGACACAGAGCTGTGTTCCTCATGCAGTGGTTTCCAGCGCCAAACAGCTGATGGCCTCTGGCACCAGCACTCGTTCACGTACTGCCCCGTCGCTTCCACATGCAGTAAGTGAGTGAGAGAGCAAGTGGAGTTTGGAAGCGTTTGGAAGCGATGGGGCAGTAAATGAGTAAATGAATGAGCAAATGGCGTTTGGAAGCGTCGGGGCAGTAAGTGAGTGTCTGAACGAGCAAATGGCGTTTGGAAGCGACGGGGCAGTAAGTGAGTAAGTGAATGAGCAAATGGGGCTTGGAAGCGACAGGGCAGTAAGTGAGCGAGCAAGCAAGAGGCCTTTGAAAGAGACAGAGTGAGTGGGGGAGAGACTGAACGAGGTGCCTTTGAAAGAGACGGAGGAGTGAGTGAGAGCGACTGGAGGCTTTTGTGAGCAGAGTGTGAGTGAGTGGGGGAGCTTTTGCGAGTGAAGGGTGAGAGAAAAAGGGAAAAGTGAGGGGGAGAAGGGAAAAAGAAAAGGCACTGACTTCTGACTTCCTCTGTTACAGGAGTAGAAGGAAGCATTAACATTTTTTTTTATTGAAAAGTTTTAAAAATACAGTTTTCCTTTAAAAAACCCCCCTTCCCCCTCCCTCCTCCCCTCCCTACCTCCCCCCTATCTCCCCCCCTCCCCCTCTCCCTCCTCCCTCCCCTGCCTCCCCCCCTACTTCCCCTCCTCCCCCCCTCCCCCCCGACTTCCCAGAGCAAAATACAAGGTATATATCTAAAAAGCAATCATAAACAATCATATACTAAAAATTATAAACTCTAAAATCCATCACTCTCTAGCTTATATAGAGTAAACCAATCCTTAATAATACTAAATATGTATAAAGAACTAAAATAAAAGAAAACTAGCATCCTTCCCATCTATGTTCTTCCACAATTCACTATTTCCTTCTCATTTACACATCACAAGCACCTTTCCCTATTAACCTCTCTAGCCAAAATAGGCTATAATAGATAGTTTTAACCCACAAAACTTTCTACCTCTTCCTCTGTAGTAAATTGTCCATTAATTCCAAATTGAAGATTCTGTTACCATACATATCATCCCAAAACTCTTAAAAACACAACTACCACTTGACTGTAAGTATGTTGTGGAAGTTCCATAGATTTCTACTGGTCTTATTTTTTTATCTTTTTTGAGCGTTTTAAGGCAGCACGCGTCACCCTCTGTTCTCTAGGATCATCCAAAAGAGTTGCAGCTTGATCTCCTCCTGTACCATTCTCGTCTATCTGTCCATCTTCATCCTCTTGATGTTCTCCTTCTCCAGATCCCTCTGCAGCTTCCAAAAGTGTTAATGGGGTTGCTTTTAAGACATTGTTGTAAAAATCATGCGCTTGCTTCACAGTACCCAAACAGTACCTTTTGCCTTCATACATGAAGCTCAACCCAGCTGGGATCTCCCATCTGAACCTTATATCTCTTTGCTTGAGCTCTTGCACAAGAAATATAAAGTCCTTCCTTCTCTTTAAAATCTTTGGAGGAATTTCTTTTAGAACCAAAACTTCTTGACCAGCAATCACAACTTTAGTGTCATAGGCAGCTTGTATAACTTCATCTCTAATTTCCCTTTTTACAAAATAAACCACCACATCTCTAGGCAAGTTTCTCTGTTTAGCAATCCACGAGTTCACACGAAACACTTTGTCCATGCCTTGTTTTATTTCAGATGCTGGATGGTTCAATACCACCTCAAAAGCCTCAGAAACCAGCTGCTTTAAATCTTCCTTAATATTCTCTTTTAGGCCTCTAATTCTAACAGCAAACTGCATTTGATAAAATTGAGCCAGACTCAGTTCACTATCCATTTTGTCTTTTAAATCTTCAATTTCCAATACTTTTGCTTCTAATATAGCATTCTTTTGAGTCAAATCTTCCACTTTGTCATCCAGCACCTCCACACATTTAGCTACTTTATGCACTGAGGACAAAATGTCTACCTTCATCTCTCTGAATTTCTGTTCCATCCTTTCTTCCATTCTCTGCTCCAATTTCTCCAATTTCTCCTCCATCTGTACAAATTTAACACCCATTGACTCCAAAATTAACTGGGTATGTTTTTCAAGGTCCTTCGATGTCAATACATCGGGAGAATGCAACGCCTGCAGTAATGATTGTTGTTGCACCGGAGAGTTTCCAGCACTCCGAAAAGTTCTAGGGGGAGGTTTAGCCGCCATCTTTTACTTACAATTGTGACGCACTTTCACTTTAAGTTTTAAGCAAAGTCCATCAAGCTCGAGAGTAAAATAAAATAATCCTCTTCATCTCTTCATCTTTCCCTCTTGTACTGCTCTGCCTGCTCTTTTCCTTTCATAGTCTCTCCTTCAAGCAGGGATGGTCGCAGACGCCTGGCTCTGCTCCATGAAGTCCGGAGCAGAGACGCTAGCCAGCTGGGAGCAGCCCAGGCTACGGGGGAGTTCAATCCTTCAGCCGCCCAAGCTCCAAGCTCAGGCGGCCCAGGAGAACTCGACCCCTACCTGGGGGCTCACCCCCTCCTCTTCTCCCGAGGAGGGGGCTTCAAATTCGCCCAAACAGCTGATCGGCGCTGTTTCGGGCGAAAAATCACACAGCTGAGCCGCGGGCAGCCCGGGAAGGCTGTCTCCGGCGCCGCGGAGCCACCGGAAGTCGAATTAACATTGCATTAACATTGAACCTCAACTTTTTGCTTTTCTATAATATTATAAACTAGCCATTTCTATAACAATAAATGAATCTAACCAATGAAACCCAAAATACCCCCCCTTTTTTTTAGTCATCAAATTTTTGACACCTTGTTAAGCACTGGTGGTGCTTGAATATTGTCATGTCCTAAAAGTGGTACAATTTCTGAAAAGGTTGAAAAGCCCTGATGTAAATGCAGCCTAAATTGTTTATTGCCATTCTATTTGCAAATAATATCTTACTTGTGACTAAACAAAATTTTAATGTACAGATAATACCACCAGAAATTATTTTAGCCTTTTTAATAAATATTGTTATTGATGTTAAGCTCACCATGGAAAACATCATATATTGTTATGTATATACTAGGTTAATTATTTAAAGACTGAAGTGCAACATAACTAGATTCTAAATAAACTATTTTTCAAAACACACAACAGTCCAAACAGTAAAAGTAAAGTCCAAATTAAGAATATTTCATTCTTAAGAATTGTTTAATTTAAAGTGGTTTAGATGGTTATAGATTCAAAATAGTTTTCAAGAGTATTTACAAAAGATACTATTTTTTTCTAGCATCAGCTAAATTAGACATTACATTGAGAAAAATGTTTCTCATTTCTTTCCTGTTACCTTTATTGATTTCATTGCAGAGATGTTAACATAGAAAATAGATTATTTTGTTATCTAATTTTACCTTCCAAAAGACAGAAGCAGATGAAAAATGTGAGGTTCTTTCCTGTTGGCTTTTTTGAATTAGCTGTTTTAGATTCTAAAAGTTTAGTTCCTAAAGAAGTAACCTTGTAAATAATTTTAATGTCCTCCTCTAGTGCAGGGTAGGCAACCTTGGCTCTTTTATGACTCAAGGATTTCAACTCCCAGAATTCCTGAGCCAGCATGGCTCAGCTTGGAAACCTCTCTTTCCCCTCAGCGTGGCTGGCTCAGGATTTCTAGGAGTTGAAGTCCACGAGTCTTAAAAAAGAGCCAAGATTAGAGGGAGCCTTTTTTTTTTTTGCAAAAAAAAAGGGTGCCGGAACACCGTTCTGAGCATTCTATGAGAAAAAAAGCCCTGCTTTAAGGTGGGAAATTATGAAAGAGCAAACAGTGACTAGTCATACTGGCAGTTTAATCCAGTAAACTAACTAAGTGGTTCTTCTCTCTTAAGTAATGTAATTCAAATTCAGGTAAACATTTCCTTTCCTGTGTCTATATTTTAGTCACCTGAACTTAGATTAGATTTAAATTAGATATTAGGTTTTTTTAAAAGATCCACTTTTATTATTTTTATAAATAATTCAAGGCAGTGAACATACCTAATACTACTACTTCCTATTTTGCCCATAACAATAATACTATGAGGGAGACTGACTTACCCAAAGACTTGCCTGGTGCCTTAATCTTTATCTTACATTTTATAAAATGTAATATCTTTCCTCTATTTTTATTAATCTATCTTCTTTTCATTAATGCATCATTAATCATTCATCAAGACTGATTTGATCAGATATACTTCTGGTATGTTTTATCTATAGTTGAAACATTTGGCATGTGAATAAACAATGCCATCATGTTTAAATTTATACTACCTTGAAGAACAGAGTTTCTGTGTTGCTTATAATGCCTATGAGCATTACAAGACAATCAGAAATGCTCTTTTAGCAAGCACAAAGATCTGAATCAGGAATGAAATAGTACAGAAAACATTCAATACTATTCATGCAGATCTTTGTGCCCAACCATACCTTCATTGTCAGTTCCAATCTTGGAAGCTATCTCGAGTTTAGAGTTATGATCATACACAAGACATGTGGATATCTGCAACCGGTTGTTGCAAAAAATAGGGAAAAAAGGGGGGGAAATGGGCGTGACTATTTAAAGACCCCCACTTTTCCTTTCCTTCCTCCTCTTTGGCAGTATTGACTTCTGCTCCTCCAATCCTGGCTGCTCCTCGTGGTCCCTGCCTGCCAGCTGCTTCATTCAACTTTTATTGGCTTGGCAGACTGGGGAGAGAAGCACTCCCCCGCTTCTTTCCACTCTTGCCGTGACAATTTCTGAGAGCAGGGAGCAGCTGCCTGCTGGGCAAGCCCTGAAAGCTTTCTTCCTCTCCTCGATCTTGCCTTTCTTGCTCGCCCTCTGATGTAGGCATCTGCTGGGTTTCCTCAACCTCCCCCTGCCCATTTTATTTTAATCCCACCACTGCCTCCTTCTTCCGCAAAGCCTTGGAAGATTTGCTGCAGCAGCTCCTTCTCCCCATCGGCCTCGTCCTCCATTCCCTTCGAACCTTCGCGCCAAAAGGCAGAAAGAAGAAAGTCCCAGAGAGGGAGAGCACAGGGCGGGGGGAGAGCAGTCTTTTCCTAGGGGAGGAAAAGTCAGGGTGGCGGAGCTGTCCATACCAGAGGTGGACGGGGGCAGGGCCAGTGCATGTCTTGCCTTAAGCTCCACTCTTCAATCAAGCCCCTTGTTCTGTGCCTGCGCGCATGTGCACGCACGCACATTTTGTGGCTCCCAATTTTTTCTTTTGTGAGGGAACTGGTTCTGAGTGGCTCTTTCGCTGTTTCAGGTTGCCAACCCCTGGGCTAGACATCCCTAGTTCCCTTAACCGTTCATCATACAATTTAGCCTCCAGACTAACAACTTTGTTGCTCTTCCCTGCACTTTTTGTAGGGTTTCAACATTTTTTCTAACATGGTGACCAGAATTGGATGCAGTATTCCAAGTATGGTCTTACCAATGCAGTATGTAGCAATACCTTGATGCCACCCTTCTGCTGATGCATCTTAGGACTGCATTAGCTTTTTTGGCAGTTGCCACACACTGCTGGTTCATATTTACAGTAAGATACTTAGATCCCTTTCACAGTTACTGCTGCTGAACCAAGTACCACCTATGTACCTATACCTATGTGTTTGCTTTTTCCTGCCTAAGTGCAGGATCTTAGTTTCCTCACCACTAAACTGCATTTTGCTGGCTAGGGCTCAATGCTTAACTCTGTCAGGATCCTTCTGAATCTTGAGTCTATCTTCCAAAGTGTCATCTGCAAATTTGATGAGTTCTCCTTCTATCCCCTCATCTAAGTCTGGGCCCAAGACAGAATCTTGAGTTACCCCACTACATGCTTCCATCCATGTAGGTATTTAATAATTTATGGCATTGTACTATTCTGTATTGTAGTATTAACTGTGAATGGATACACTATTTTTAGTGCATGCTTTGCATGTTTCTCTAGTATAATCACTCTGGTTGCATATGACACATGTTTTACTCTGGGGAACCAAAGAATCTGTTTATGTATCCATTCATAAAGGTAAAGGTTCCCCCGCACATGCGTGCTAGTCGTTTTCAACTCTAGGGGCCGGTGCTCATCTCCGTTTCAAAGCCAAAGAGCCAGCGCTTGTCCGAAGACGTCTCCGTGGTCATGTGGCTGGCATGACTAGACGCCAAAGGCACAGAGAACGCTGTTACCTTCCCACAGTAGTGGTCCCTATTTTTCTACTTGCATTTTTATGTGCTTTCGAACTGCTAGGTTGGCAGAAGTTGGGACGAGTAACAGGCGCTCACTCTGTTACGCGGCACTCGGGATTCGAGCCGCCAAACTGCCGACTAAAATCAGAGAACTTTAAAATGTTTATCTGTAACAATGTAGGAAGAGCTAATGTTTTTATTAATACTGCAGTAAAATATGCAAAATTGCATATTTTGTATTGCACTGTTTATCTAATCCATGGTCACCAAAATTCTGAAGAGATTTCAGTTATAAACTCCTGACATCGATTTCTTTCTTGTTCTTCTTTAAATTTGGTTGTTGTATTAAATGGATTAAATGGATATGGTGTGACTTACAATTAGCTTGTAAGTTGTTCTTAGCATAATTTGATCTTACAGTCTGATCTAATTTGTCAAAAAGAATTAGAAGCATCATTTAAGGATTTAAATGATAGAATATAGAATATACTGATAGAATATTGATGGAACTGATAGAATAGTATAATATTGCTAAGCTTGTAAGCCGCCCTGAGTCTTCGGAGAAGGGCGGGATATAAATGGAATTAAAATAAAATATATAACCCTTCATGGATTACTGCCTTGTCGTGGCGAAGGGGCTTGCGTAATTCAATGAAGCTATGAGCTATGCCGTGCAGGGCCACCCAAGACGGAAAGGTCATAGCAGAGAGTTCTGACAAAACGTGATCCACTGGAGAAGGAAATGGCAAACCACTCCAGTATCTTTGCCATGAAAACCCTATGGACAGTACCAAAAGGCAAAACGATATGACGCTGGAAGATGAGCCCCTCAGGTCGGAAGGCATCCAATATGCTACTGGGGAAGAGCAGAGGGCTAGTACTAGTAGCGCCAGAAAGAATGAAGCGACTGGGCCAAAGCCGAAAGGACGCTCAGCTGTGGATATGTCTGGTGGTGAAAGGAAAGTCCGATGCTGTAAAGATTTTTTCTCCATAGGAACCTGGAATGTAAGATCCATGAATCAAAGAAAGCTGGACGTGGTCAAACAAGAGATGACAAGACTAAACATTGACATCTTAGGTATCAGCGAACTAAAATGGACAGGAATGGGTGAATTTAATTCAGATGACCATCAGGTATACTACTGCGGGCAAGAATCCCTCAGAAGAAATGGAGTAGCCTTCATAGTCAATAAAAAAATAAGAAAAGCAATACTGGGATACAATCCTCAAAATGACAGAATGATCTCAGTTCGAATCCAAGGCAAACCATTCAATATCACAGTAGTCCAAGTCTATGCCCCAACCACCGGTGCTGAAGAGGATGAAATTGACCGGTTCTATGAAGCCCTACAGCACCTTATAGAACTAACACCCAAAAATGATGTCCTTATCATCATGGGGGATTGGAATGCTAAAGTAGGAAGCCAAAAGATAACTGGAATAACAGGCAAGTTTGGTCTTGGAGTACAAAATGAAGCAGGGCACAGGCTGATAGAATTTTGTCAAGAGAATACGATGGTCATAGCAAACACTCTTTTCCAACAACCCAAGAGACGGCTTTACACATGGACATCACCAGACGGTCAACACAGAAATCAGATTGACTATATGCTCTGCAGCCAAAGATGGAGAAGCTCTATACAGTCAGTAAAAACAAGACCAGGAGCTGACTGTGGCTCAGACCATGAGCTTCTTGTTGCAAAGTTTAGGCTTAAATTAAAGAAAGTAGGGAAAAGCGCTAGGCCAGTCAGGTATGAATTAAATCATATCCCTGTTGAATATACAGTAGAGGTGACAAATAGATTTAAGGAATTAGATCTGATAGACAGAGTGCCTGAAGAACTATGGACAGAGGTTCGCAACATTGTACAACAGGTAGCAACCAAAACCATCCCAAAGAAAAAGAAATGCAAGAAAGCAAAATGGCTGTCTGAGGAAGCTTTGCAAATAGCTGAGGAAAGGAGGGAAGCGAAAGGCAAGGGAGAAAAAGAAAGATATGCCCAATTAAATGCAGAATTCCAAAGAATAGCTAGAAGAGATAAGAATGCCTTCTTAAATGAACAATGCAAAGAAATAGAAGAAAACAATAGAATAGGGAGGACCAGAGATCTTTTCAAGAAAATTGGAGAGATGAAAGGAACGTTTCATGCAAAAATGGGCATGATAAAGGACCAAAATGGCAGGGACCTAACAGAGGCAGAAGAGATTAAGAAGAGGTGGCAAAATTATACAGAAGAACTATACAAGAATGAGCTTAACGTCCCTGATAATCACAATGAGGTAGTCACTGACCTCGAGCCAGACACCCTAGAATGTGAAGTGAAGTGGGCCTTAGAAAAGCTGAGCAACAACAAAGCTAGTGGAGGTGACAGTATTCCAGCTGAGCTATTCAAAATCTTAAAAGACGATGCAGTAAAAGTGCTACACTCAATTTGCCAGCAAATTTGGAAAACTCAACAGTGGCCACAGGATTGGAAAAGATCAGTTTACATTCCAATTCCAAAGAAAGGCAGTGCCAAAGAATGTTCAAACTATCGCACCATTGCACTCATTTCTCATGCTAGTAAAGTTATGCTTAAAATTCTACAAGCTAGACTCCAGCAGTATGTGGATCAAGAACTACCAGAAGTACAAGCAGGATTTCGAAGAGGCAGAGGAACTAGATTCAAATTGCTAACATACGCTGGATCATGGAGAAAGCTAGAGAGTTCCAGAAAAACATCTATTTCTGCTTCATTGACTATGCTAAAGCCTTTGATTGTGTGGATCATAACAAACTCTGGCAAGTCCTTAAAGATATGGGCATACCAGACCATCTTATTTGTCTCTTGAGAAATCTATATGCGGGCCAAGAAGCAACAGTGAGAACTGGACACGGAACCACTGATTGGTTTAAAATTGGGAAAGGAGTCCGGCAAGGCTGTATACTGTCGCCTTGCCTATTTAACTTATATGCAGAGCACATCATGAGAAAGGCAGGGCTAGATGAATCAAAAGTTGGAATTAAGATTGCCGGAAGAAACATCAACAACCTAAGATATGCAGATGATACCACTCTAATGGCAGAAAGTGAAGAAGAACTAAAGAGCCTCTTGTTGCGGGTGAAGAAGGAGAGTGCAAAACTTGGGTTGAAACTAAACATTAAGAAAACCAAGATCATGGCATCTGGCCCTCTCAATTCCTGGCAAATAGATGGGGAAGAAATGGAGGTAGTGACAGATTTTATTTTCCTGGGCTCCAAGATCACTGCAGATGGGGACTGTAGTCAAGAAATTAAAAGACGCTTGCTCCTTGGGAGGAAAGCCATGGCAAATCTAGACAGCACACTAAAAAGCAGAGACATCACCCTGTCAACAAAAGTGCATATAGTCAAGGCTATGGTCTTCCCAGTTGCAATGTATGGCAGTGAAAGCTGGACCATAAGAAAGGCTGAGCGTCAAAGAATTGAAGCCTTTGAACTATGGTGCTGGAGAAGACTCCTGCGAGTTCCTTGGACTTCAAGGCGATCAAACCGGTCAGTCCTAGAGGAGATCAACCCTGACTGCTCTTTAGAAGGCCAGATCCTGAAGCTAAAACTCAAATACTTTGGCCACCTAATGAGAAGGAAGGACTCACTGGAGAAGAGCCTAATGCTGGGAAAGATTGAGGGCAATAGAAGAAGGGGACGACAGAGAATGAGGTGGCTGGATGGAGTCACTGAAGCAGTAGGCGTGAGCCTAGATGGACTCCAGAAGATGGTGGAGGACAGGAAGGCCTGGAGGAACATTGTCCATAGGGTCGCGATGGGTCGGACACGACTTCGCAACTAACAACAACAACATATATATATATATTATAGAGTATATATATTGCATATAAAATATATAGTATCAGAATATAATACTGATAGATTTGAGAATATAGAATATACTATATTTAAATTTATTTAAACTGAATTGAAAATGATTGGTTTATACATGGTATTATGGAATCAATAAATTTTCATAAATATATTTTGATATATAACAGTTTACTGATAATTTGCTGATAATTTTTAAAATCTAAATTATTCATATATTTTATTTTTATTGCAATATTTTGTACTGCAGTGTTAATAAACCCAAGACTTACACACCATACAATTTTAAAGGTCTCTGATTTTAGTATATGAAATAACTAGTGCAATAATTGGCAAGTAATATCCCTCATAAATACTCTTAGGCTTTTCAATTAATTTTTGTCTAAAATTCAAGGTACAAAATTATAGCCTGTCAACTGACAATGGATGAGAAAAATTAATAAATTGTCTTCTAAATAGTATGGACGCTTAAGAAAAATTGGGCAGCCAATTTAGCACAGCATGAACTGGGGAGGAACCTTTTGTACTGTTGTTGTGCCACTAATGTTGTCTGGGCCTTTATTAATGGTTCTTGGCTGCTACTGACAGTTTTGTTGCTACTGGCAACTTTCTTCATTAAAATTAAATTCAGCATCGGATCCCATTAGCTAGACTCTGGGTAACTTGGATGGGTGTGTAACTCTGCATAGATTTCTGTTTCTGTGTTTATATATGTGTATTCACACATAGATGCATATACCCCCAATATAATCATATACATGCTAACTGCACATCTGCATCCTTAAATCAGTTTGTTCAATAAATGTCAAAAATGCAAGATGTATGACTTCTGTATAGCTGCTTTTTAAAAGAAGTAAAATAATTAAATGTGCAAGGTAAGCTATTTGAGCAAAATTGCAAAATAGTGCAAATATTACCACAAGTATATATGGGTATGTCAAGAACAACTTTTTCCATTCTAACCTTACCTTAGATTTGATCATAGTAAACCTAGATGGCTTGCCAATTGGATGGCATTATAACTGCCTATAAAATAGTACTAAGAGACTTCTTATCAATGGTTCTTCATCAAACCTGAATAGTGAAGTTCCAGAAAATTCAATCTTTGGCCAGTATTCTTCAATGTTTTTGCTAATGACTTGACAAGTTAGAGGTATTTTTATTTTTTATTTTTTTAAAATTCCATTTATATCCCGCCCTTCTCCGAAGACTCAGGGCGGCTTACAAGCTTAGCAGTAGCCTTCATTCTATGTACATGCCTGCTTATTAGGGCTTTCACACACACCCCAAGCGGCATTATTACAAAGTCAGCTTAATTGCCCCCAACAATCTGGGTCCTCATTTTACCTACCTCAGAAGGATGGAAGGCTGAGTCAACCTTGAGCCTAGTGGGATGCGAACCTGCACTAATTGCAGGCAGCTGGTGTTACTTAAGGAGGCATTAGCCCACTGCTCCACCAAGGCTATGATTATCAAATAGGCAGATTACAAACAATTAGGTAAAATTGCTAATATCCTATAAAATAAAATAAAATTCAAATTAATAGATTAGAGATCATTAACAATATTAAGTCAGAAATAGTTCATTTAAGAAACTAATCAATGTACGACAATAAATTGAAGGATAACTGGTTTGGTATTCATATTTATGAAAAAAAGCAAATTTTATTAGATTGCAAATATCACTTGTTCAAAGAGTCCTGGGGTTTTCCCTGGACACCTTTTGGACGAGGCACAGATATGGCAATTATCAGCTACATAGGTCTCAATATCCTTTTTTAGTGATGACCACCAGAACTAATGTTTTATGAGGTGTAGAGTTTTGACAAAAACAGATGTGCCCCCTTTTCGAATTGTGGGTTTTCTGTAGGACCATGATCCATTGGCTTTTGGGTACATACAGTTTGGCCCCACCCAAGCCAAACCATTATGCAAGGTGAAGTTGGCATTGTAGGTCTTGTACCACTCATCCTTTTCTAATTCTGCTTTTAATGCTGTGAGTAATTCATCTGGCATGAGTGGGGAGAGTTTTCCTCACACTCTGGTGATGGCTGGGGCCACCAGCTGCTGGGAAGGAATAACTGGTCTGATGACTTTTGCTTTAAAGCTCTTGTATTGGGAATTCCATCATCTTGGGAAATACCAAAAGGTGAAATTGAAGCTGTAGAAGCAGTTTTGTTGTTTTTTTAAATCCCATTTATATCCCGCCCTTCTCCGAAGACTCAGGGCGGCTTACAATCTAAAGCACAAATCAATGTGCTTAGCAATAGCCTTCAGTCTATCTATATATGCCTGCTTATTAGGGTTTTCGGTCCCCCCCAAGTGGCATTATTACAAAGTCAGCTTATTGCCCCCAACAATCTGGGTCCTCATTTTACCTACCTCAGAAGGATGGAAGGCTGAGTCAACCTTGAGCCTGGTCGGACTCGAACCTGTACTAATTGCAGGCAGCTGGTGTTACTTAAGGAGGCATTAGCCCACTGCTCCATCAAGTTGAAGTACTGAGCCCATTAGACCTGTTTGGGGGACAGTTTTCTGGGAGTTTTTAACACTTCCAGATTTTTGTGGTCTGTCCACATCTTGAAAGGAGTTTTACTTCCTTAATGTCTACATGTTAAAAGTGCCCAGTGCACTGCATAGCCTTCCTTTTCCCATACTGCCCACTTGCATTCGGTATCAGTAAGTTTTTTAAATAGGTAAGTGCATGGCTGTAGCAATACTGCGCCCACTGCCAAATCTTTAGCATCTGCTTGGATAGCAAAGGGGGTGTTAGGGTCTAGGTGTGTTGCATGTGTTCACCTGCAAAAAGGCGTTTGAGCTTTTTGAACACTGCTTGGCATTCCATTGTCCATTTTAAAGGTTGAGTGGGCTTAGGTTTCCCTTGCCCCTTGGTTTTCAATAGGTTAGTGATGGGCAGCACTATTGGAGCAACCAGTGGGATAAACTGGTGGTAGAAATTTGCAACTCCCAGGAAACTTTGTTGTTGTTTTTTGGTGCAGGGAAGGGCCTATTCCAGCATGGCTCACACTGTTTTGGGGTCTGTTTTGGAGACACTCTACCCCTGATAGTCAATTTTGTGTTTCTGGAATTTACACTTAGAAAGTTTAGCATACAACTGGGTGGTGGGGAGTTTCTTCAGCATTGTTAGGCATATGGTGCTAGCCTACAATGTTGGGTTGAAAATATATTAACCATAATGCTATGTCTTTAAGATGTTAATTGGCCAATGGGTGTGTAAGTGTTCTCATGGCCATAAGAGGAAGCTAGGAACGTAGCTTCTCTCTCTCTCTGAATTCACTGATCTCTACTGTTACTGTTTTTGCTCTGCTGTTGGTTTACTACTGTTGTAACCTGAACTGTGTATTTGACCTCTGGACCGGTAAGAAGACTTTGTAGTTTGGATTACTCTTTGGACTGTTGCTATTGTTTATGACCTGGACTGTTTATTTTTTGACTGTGCATTTTTGTTCTTACACCACCTCAAAAGTAAACTACTTTTTGTTTTTATAACTCAGTGTATTCTTGTGTGATTTTTACTACTCTCAGTACCATTCCTTGTCTGTGCAACTCTTTGGTAGCACAAGGAGCGTCTGCACAATAAATTTCTAACAAGCATCACTCTTAACTAGTTTCACATGCTCTGCCGTGGTCTCAGTATAAATTAAAAGGTTGCCCAAATACACCAGGGCTCCTTTATATAAGTGTTCATACAAGACCATATTTATCAGCTGCATTAAAATGGTGGATGTGCTGTAAGGTAATTTATTTAATTTATTTATTTATTTTAATTCCATTTATATCCCGCCCTCCTGAAACTGGCATTGTTTCAAAAGAAACTTTTATTGAGAGATAGTGAAAACAGGAAAGCTAGGCAAGATCTGAATAATTCCCATGCGAAAAGTTACATTAAACCCCTCTCTTCAAACCCCCCCCCCCCCAGGTGCCCAACTGCCTGGTCCAAATCCAGCCAATCCACAGGTATGAAGTTGTTATGGGAACTGGAAGTTCAAAGAGCAATAAAACTTGGTTCCCAGGCATTGCATCCTCTTCTCAGATGAACAAAGATAAGGCAGGGTTAGGGTTTCACACCCAAAGAGATACATCAATGGTTGAGAG
Organism: Vipera ursinii; assembly: GCF_947247035.1. Taxonomy (NCBI): domain Eukaryota; kingdom Metazoa; phylum Chordata; class Lepidosauria; order Squamata; family Viperidae; genus Vipera; species Vipera ursinii. The sequence goes on from NC_139512.1 coordinate 187,056,999, forward strand.
AACAAAGCAAAAGAAACACATCCCAGAGCCCATGACCTTCCCCCTCCTAACACAGGAAAAACCTCCCCCCTCCTAATAGAATGGCAGTGCCCCAAAAATGAATTGAGGGGCCTGACATGCCCCCCTTAAAAGAAGGAGAAGTCTACCTGGAGGAATATAAAATAATAAAATTGGAGTGTCAATGCTGCAAACATTGACATGTTTTTGCACTGACAAAATAAGAGACAGCCTGTTACTTTAATTGCTTCACTTTGGGGAAAAGAAAGCTACCTGGATGTTTTAAGAAGATAAGAACTTGGCGAGTTGTCTAATGGAAGAAAAACTAATTTCAGATTCTGGCATCCCTCCATGAGTGCCGATGTTTCGTGTTATGATTAAGACTTTTTAGATAAACAATGCTTGCATTTTGTTTGATTTGTCTCATTTATCAGAACCATGACATGGAGAGAAAGAGAATTCACAGATTAATTGGGTTTATCCAGGTAATGTGCATTAAAACATTTGAATAACCTAAGGGCTCTAACATATTTCTTGTGAACCCATTCATTCTGGGATATGGGGAGGTCTTTCCAGGCTACCAAATACTGGCTGGCTCCATGATATTTGCATGAGTCTAGGATTTCCTTAATCTCACCCTCTACCATGATGGGTTGTGGTGCTGGGGGAGTGACTGGGCGTAAAGGTGATGTTATCTCAGGCTTTAGCAGACTGTAATGGAATACAAGGTGGATTTGCCTTAAGGCCTTGGGGAACTCCAACTCCACTGTGACTGGGTTTATAATGCATTTGATTGGAAAAGGTCCCATATATTTTGGCCCTAACTTTTTGGAGGGTTGAAGGTATTGCAGGAACCTAGTAGACAGGTATACTCTGACCCCATTGTGGAATGGTTTAGGTTCCAGTCTCTGTTTTTCCTTCCTGAACCTTATAAGTGGCTCTAGCTTCATCTAGAGATTTTCTGACAACTGGCCAAGTATTCTGCAGCTGATTCATCCCTTAAGGGAAGGGATTGTGGGTTCCTTAGTGGATGATCACTTGACTATGAGCCAGCAGTGTGCAGCAGCAGCAGCCAAAAAAGTTAATGCAATCCTGGGTTGTATAAACCAAGGCATAGAGTCAAGATCACGCGAAGTATTAGTTCCATTTTATAAAACACTAATAAGACCACACCTGGAATACTGCAACCAATTTTGGTCACTATACTACAAAAAACATGTTGAGACTTTGGAAAAAGTTCAGAGAAGAGCAACTAAAATGATCAAAGGCCTGGAGACTAAAACATATGAAGAACGGCTGCAGGACTTGGGATTGGCTAGTCTAAAGAAAAGAAGAAACAGGGTTGACATGATAGCAGTATTCCTTTTTTTAATATATAGTATATTTATTGATTTTTTTAACATGGTCACCTTAATATTTGGTAAACAGTGTGTTGTCTGGGTTTACATTTAAAAAACATTCATTAACAATTAGTTTCTATGATCTATAATCCACATAATAGCTTTACTTGACTTCCTCTTTTTCCCATAATGTTCTCTTTTGCCAACCTTAAGTTAATACAATTCTTGTTGTTTTGATAGATAACAATTGAGTGTAAATTCTTTTCTAATATTTCTATAGAAAATGATTACATCAATATAATATTTCTTTTCTATCTAGTCATTCTGGTTGCCTCATCATAGATCCTGTTTACAGTTCTTGTTTACATTTATTTTTTCCACAATGTTCAAGACATTCTTTCTGGTTAAGATTTTCTCAAAGTTAATTACATTTAAATATTTAAGTCTATTTTTCTCATGTAAGCCATCCCAATATTTTTACCTTTCTTAAGAAATAAACAAGACTTAAAAAGAAAAAAAAGAATAAGAGTAAAGAAAAATAAAAAGATAGTATACTACTTAAAATACATGTTCCTCCTAAGCTAATACATATTTATTCAAATTTTTGGGTTCTTTTTTACCATGATCAACATATGTTTAATCTTTAAATATTCCATTTAATAAATCTAGTCATCTAATCTTTTAACTCTTATTCAAAACATTTTTATCCATTGTAGTTTTCTTACAATCAATTACATTTAAATATCTAAAACATTTCCTTTATATAAGCCATTCCAACTTTTTTATATTACTCATATCAAGAAATAAAATAAGAAAAGAGAAGAAAAGGAGAGTATTATGTTACTTGAGGGGCTTATCCCTCTTAAAATAAAATTCATATCCAAAATCTTTCTATTTATTTAACCATATTCAAACAAGTTTCTTTTTTAAATATTCTCTCTTAATTTTCACTTTAGCCTTTTTTCTTTTGTCTAGTATCTTTCTTAGTCAATATGTTCTGCTAAAACAGAATCTTTCCATATTCTTGTAGATGTTACTGTAGCTATGAAAGGTAGGTCAAGTACAATGTCTTTGTAGGAGGCTTTTGCCCTTTCATGCTTGTTGAAAATCTTTTTCTTTCTTTTTCTCTCTGCTTCTCTTATCATTTCTTGTCTCTCCAGTTCTCATGGTGTTTCTGACATCTCTGCAGTCCATTTTATCCTATCTTTTTTCTTGTCCTCAAATTTGTTTTGTAGCCTTAAAGTATAAGTTCTCTTTTCCAAATCCAATATTTCTTGTGAATTTTTTTCCACTTAGGTTAAATCATACTTCTTTGTTTTATTGGGTTCCATCTTTAAGTTTCTTTCCTTGAATTTGTATTCTTTTATCTGCTTCTTCTCTATTGTTGTTTTCTGGGATTTTTTTTGTTGTAAAGTTAAATTGGAGATAGATTGGTTTATATTTTCGAAGTTATTTTGGATTTCTTTGTGGTTTGAAATCATTGTTTGAAGTAGTTGCAGCATATCATATATCTCCTCTTGAAAAGTATTTGTTTTTTCTTGATAAGTTCTTTCTACAAGTCTCTGATTTTCCATGATAGCCAAGAATCAAGGTTTTCTTTTCTCTGCAAATAGCTTTAGAGTCAGTTAAGTAGATATTTGTAATCCAAAGAGTTCAAATTTTTTCCCCTAAAGTTTATAATTCTGTCTTTGTCTGTAGCCCAGATTGTTTTCTTTTTGTCACAGCTTGTCAATGCTGCTAACATCGAATGTTCTTGCTTTGA